>NC_069501.1:1124952967-1126273829 GCF_027579735.1 Bombina bombina
TTCTTTCTCTTTCTCCCTTTCTCTCTCTATCTATCTTTCTCTCTGTCTCTCTCTCTCTCTCTTTCTCTCATCTCTCTCTTTCTCTCTCGCTCTCTCTCTTTCTCTCTCTCTCTTTCGCTCTCTTTTTTCTCTTTCTTTCTCTTTCTCCCTTTCTCTCTCTTTTTTTTCTCTCTCTTTTTTCTATCTCTCTCTTTTTTCTCTCTCTCTCTTTTTTCTCTCTCTCTCTTTTCTCTCTCTCTTTTCTCTCTCTCTCTTTTTTCTCTCTCTTTTCTCTCTCTTTTCTCTCTCTCTCTTTCTCTCTCTTTCGCTCCGGCTTTTGCGCTCTCTTTCGCGCTCTATCTTTGCTCTCTTTTCTCGCTTTCGCTCTCTTTTCTCGCTTTTGCTCTCTTTTCTCGCTTTCGCTCTCTTTTCTCGCTTTCGCTCTCTTTTTTGCTCTCGCTCTCTTTTTTGCTCTCTTTCGCGCTCTCTCTTTCTCTCTCGCTTTCGCTCACTCTCTTTCTCGCTCTCTCTGTCGCCCTCTCTCTTTCTCTCTCTTTCTCTTTTTCTCTATTTATTTCTCTTTCTCTTTTTCTCTATTTCTTTCTCTTTCTTTTTTTTTCTCTCTTTTGCTCTCTCTTTCACTCTCTCTTTCTCTCTTCCGTTCTCTCTTTCACGCTCTCTCTTTCTCTCTCTTTTCTCGCTTTTGCTCTCTTTTTTCTCTTTCGCTCTCTCTTTCGTTTTCACTTTCGCTCTCTCTCTTTCTTTCTGTCTCTTTTCTCGCTTTTGCTCTCTTTTCTCGCTTTCGCTCTCTTTTCTCACTTTCTCTCTCTTTCTCTCTCTCTTTCTCTTTTTCTCTATTTCTTTCTCTTTCTCTCTTTTTTTCTCTCTTTCGCTCTCTCTTTCGCTCTCTCTTTCGCTCTCGCTCTCTCATTCTCGCTCTCTCACTTTCGCTCTCTTTTCTCGCTTTCGCTCTCTCTCTCGCTTTCGCTCTCTCACTTTTGCTTTCTCTCTCTCGCGTTCGCTCTCTCTTGCTTTCGCTCTCTCTCTCACTTTCGCTCTCTCTCGCTTTTGCTTTCTCTCGCTTTTGCTTTCTCTCTCGCTTTTGCTTTCTCTCTCGCTTTCGCTCTCTCTCGCTTTTGCTCTCTCTTTCGCTCTCTCTTTCGCTCTCTCTTTCGCTCTCTCTTTCGCTCTCTCTTTCGTGCTCTCGCTTTCGCTCTTTTCTTGCTTTCGCTCTCTTTTCTCGCTTTCGCTCTTTTCTCGCTTTCGCGCTCTTTTCTAGCTTTCGCTCTCTTTTCTCGCTTTCGCTTCTATTTCTTTCTCCTTTTTCTCTCTCTTCTCTCTCTCTCTCTTTCTCTCTCTCTTTTGCTCGCTTTCTCTCTTGCACTCTCTTTCTTTCGCTCTTTTTCTTTCGCTCTCTCTTTTGCTCTTCTCGTTCTCTTGTTCTCTATTTCTTTCTCTTTCTCCCTTTCTCTCTCTCTCTTTTTTCTCTCTCTATCTTTCTCTCTGTCTCTCTTTCTCTCTCTCTCTTTCTCTCTCTCTCTCTTTCTCTCTCTCTTTTCTCGCTTTCGTTCTCTCGCTTTTGCTCTCTTGCTTTCTCTCTCTCTTTCGTGCTCTCTCTTTCGTGCTCTCTCTTTCGTGCTCTCTCTTTCTCTCTCGCTTTTGTGCTCTCTCTTTCTCTCTCTTTCTCTCTTGCTTTTCGCTCTCTTTTCTCACTTTCGCTCTGTTTTCTCGCTTTCTCTCTCTTTTCTCTCTTTTCTCGCTTTCGCTCTCTCACTTGCTTTCGCTCTCTCTTTCGCTCTCTCTTTCGCTCTCTCTTTCGCTCTTTCTTTCGTGCTCTCGCTTTTGCTCTTTTCTCGCTTTCGCTCTCTCTCTCTCGCTTTCTCTCTCTCGCTTTCTCTCGCTTTTGCTCTCGCTTTTGCTCTCTCTTTTTCGCTCTCTCTTTCTCTTTTTCTCTATTTCTTTCTCTTTCTCTCTTTTTTCGATCTCTCTCTCTCTTTCGCGCTCTCTTTCGTGCCCTCTCTTTCTCTCTCGCTTTTGCGCTCTCTCTTTCTCTCTCGCTTTTGTACTCTCTCTTTCTCTCTCGCTTTTGTACTCTCTCTTTCTCTCTCGCTTTTGTACTCTCTCTTTCTCTCTCGCTTTTGTACTCTCTCTTTCTCTCTCACTTTCGCTCTCTTTTCTCACTTTCGCTCTCTCTCTTGCTTTCGCTCACTCTTTCGCTCTCTCTTTCGCTCTCTCTTTCGTGCTCTCGCTTTCGCTCTTTTCTCGCTTTCGCTCTTTTCTCGCTTTCGCTCTTTTCTCGCTTTCGCTCTTTTCTCGCTTTCGCTCTCTTTTCTCGCTTTCGCTCTCTTTTTTCGCTTTCGCTCTCTTTTCTCTTTCGCTCTCTTTTCTCTCTTTCGCTCCCTTTTCTCGTTTTTGCTCTCTTTTCTCGTTTTTGCTCTCTTTTCTCGTTTTTGCTCTCTCTCCTCGCTTTCGCTCTCTCTCGCTTTCACTCTCTTTCGCTCTCTCTCTCTCTTTCACACTCTCTCTTTCTCTCTCGCTTTCGCTCTCTTTCGATTTCTCTCTCTCTCTCATTCGCCCTCTCTTTCTCTCTCTTTCTCTTTTTCTCTCTGTCTCTTTCTTTCGCTCTCTCTTTCTATCTCTCTTTCTCTTTCTCTCTCGCTTTCGCTCCTGCTCTCACTTTCGCTCTCTCTCTCTCATTTTTGCTCTCTCTCGATTTAGCTCTCTCTTGCTTTTGCTCTCTCTCGCTTTATCTCTCTCTTGCTTTCGATCTCTCACTTTCGCTCTCTCGCTTTCGCTCTCTCGCTCTCTCTTTCGCTCTTTCTCTTGCTTTCGCTCCCTCTCTCTCTCAAATTGGAATAAGTCCAAGCAATAAAAGAAACCTAATCCAGTCTCAAATACCTCATGAAGGTGTGGCCCCCAATCCAGTACTTCTGATGAGGAGCAGATTTAAAAAATTTCAACAATCCTAGTATTTAGAACATTATTTCTCAGGGATATCGAATTGGATTCAAAATATGACCTCTCATTGAGAGATTTTCTCTGACCCATATTCCAAAACCTCCTATAAAGGTCCAAGTATTTCGAAAATCTGTTTCTCACCTGGAAACAATCCGCTAGATTACGAGTTTGGCGTTAGGCTTAAAAAGCAGCGTTGGCTAGTCCCAACGCTACTTTTTAAAGCCCGCTGGTATTACGAGTCTTGCAGGTACAGGTGTACCGCTGACTTTTTTGACCAGACTTGGAAATAGATCCACTTACGTCAGTTGCGTATCCTATTTTTTCAATGGGACTTGCATAGTGCCAGTATTGCGAGTCTGACAAAAAGTGAGCGGTAGACCCTCTCCTGTCAAGACTGGCATCGCATTTAAAAGTCAGTAGTTAAGAGTTTTACACTACAACGCCGTAGCATAAAACTCCCATAAACTATTTATTAACCCCTAAACCGAGGCCCCCCCCACATCGCAAACACTATAATAAAAATTTTAACCCCTAATCTGCCGAACCGGACATCGCCACCACTATAATAAATATATTAACCCCTAAACCGCCACACACTCCCGCCTCGCAAAACTCCCACCTCGCAAACACTAGTTAAAAGAAACCTAATCCAGCCTCAAATACGTCATGAAGGTGTGGCCCCCAATCCAGTACTTATGATGGGGAGCAGATTTAAAAAAAATGTCAACAATCCTAGTATTTAGATCATTATTTTTCAGGGATACCGAATTGGATTCAAAATATGACCTCTCATTGAGAAATTTTCTCTGACCCATATTCCTAAACCTCCTATAAAGGTCCAAGCCAGAGGCGTAACTAGAAACCACAGGGCCCAGGTGCAAGAATCTAAGAAGGCCCCCCCCCAAAAAAAAATGTGAACTTGATACATATCTTTTTTTTTTTTTTACATTTAACACAGAAAAAAAATGTGAATCAGATTACATGTCTGCAAAAGGAGGTACCCTGTGCCCACAGTCTGAGAGATGGTCTGACTCCCTATTACTGTATATAGTGACACTGTTTAACCCACCAGTACTGTATATAGTGGGTCAGTGACACAGTCTGTAATCTGCCGGTGAGATGGCTGGCCTGACCCTACCCGCCTCAGTACTTTATAAAGTGACCACAGTAGTCTGTGACATGGTCCAGCACCCACGTACTGTATAGATTGACACTGTTTTCCCCCACCCCCCATGCTGTAGTAACAAGGTCTGTAATTTGCTGGTTCCACAAACATATACACACACAGTCACATACATAATACATACATGCATACACACACACACACACACACACACATAAACACCAATGGGTAAAACAGAAAGACTAACCCCTGTAGTCAGACACTCACATGATATCAGTGCAGGCAGTGGCAGGTCAATGTTTTTTTTTTTTTTTTTAAGCTGGGCCCCCACCCTTGGGGGCCCAGTCGCAATTGCAACCTCTGCACACCCTGTAGTTTTGCCCCTGGTCCAAGCATTTAGAAAATCTGTTTCTCACCTGGAAACAATCGGCTAGATTACAAGTTTGGCATTAGGCTTAAAAAGCAGCGTTGGCCAGTCCCAACGCTGCTTTTTAACGCCCGCTGGTATTACGAGTCTTGCAGATACAGGTGTACCGCTCACTTTTTTGGCCAGACTTGGAAATAAATCCACTTACGTCAATTGCGTATCCTATTTTTTGAATGAAACTTGCATAGTGCCAGTATTACGAGTCTGACAAAAGTGAGCGGTAGACCCTGTCCTGTCAAGACTGGCACCACATTTAAAAGTCAGTAGTTGAGTTTTACACTACAACGCCGTAGCATAAAACTCCCATAAACTACCTATTAACCCCTAAACCGAGGCCCCCCCACATTGCAAACACTATAATAACATTTTTAACCCCTAATCTGCCGAACCGGACATTGCCACCACTTTAATAAATATATTAACCCCTAAACCGTCACACTCCCGCCTCGCAAACACTAGTTAAATTTTATTAACCTCTAATCTGCCGTTCCTAACATTGCTGCAACCTACCTACATTTATTAACCCCTAATCTGCCGTCCCCAACGTCGCCGCCATTATATTAAAGCTATTAACCCCTAAATCTAAGTCTAACCCTAACCCTAACACCCCCTAACTTAAATATAATTTAAATAAATCTAAATAAAATTACTATCATTAACTACATTATTCCTATTTAAAACTAAATACTTACCTATAAAATAAACCCTAAGCTAGCTACAATATAACTAATAGTTACATTGTATCTAGCTTAGGATTTATTTTTATTTTGCAGGCAAGTTTGTATTTATTTTAACTAGGTAGAATAGATATTAAATCGTTATTAACTATTTAATAACTACCTAGTTAAAATAAAGACAAATTTACCTGTAAAATAAAACCTAACCTAAGTTACACTAACACCTAACACTACACTACACTATAATTAAATACAATTAAATAAAATTATATAAAGTACAAAAAAAACAAACACTAAATTACAGAAAATAATAAACAAATTACAAGATTTTTAAACTAATTACACCTAATCTAATCCCCCTAACAAAATAATAAAGCCCCCCCAAAATAAAAAAAGCCCTACACTTAATTACAAATAGCCCTTAAAAGGGCCTTTTGCGGGGCGTTGCCCCAAAGTAGTCAGCTCTTTTACCTGTAAAAAAAGTACAAATCCCCCCCAACATTAAAAAACACCACCCACCCTACTCTTAAACCCACCCAATAACCCCTTAAAACAACCTAACACTAACCCCTTGAAGATCACCTTACCGGGAGAAGTCTTCACCCAACCGGGCCGAAGTCCTCAATGAAGCCGGGAGAAGTCTTCATCCAAGCCAGGCGAAGTGGTCCTCCAGATGGGCAGAAGTCTTCATCCAGACGGAATCTTCTATCTTCATCCATCCGGCGCGGAGCGGGTCCATCTTCAAGACATCCAACGCGGAGCATCCTCTTATTTCCACGGCTAACACTGAATGATGGTTCCTTTAAATGATGTCATCCAAGATGGGGTCCCTTCAATTCCGATTGGCTGATAGAATTCTATCAGCCAATCAGGAATTAAGGTAGAAAAAATCCTATTGGCTGATACAATCAGCCAATAGGATTTTTTCTACCTTAATTCCGATTGGCAGATAGAATTCTATTATTTTGGGGAGGCTTTTTTATTTTGTTAGGGGGATTAGATTAGGTGTAATTAGTTTAAAAATCTTGTAATTTGTTTATTTTCTGTAATTTAGTGTTTGTTTTTATACTTTAGATAATTTTATTTAATTGTATTTAATTATAGTGTAGTGTTAGGTGTAATTGTAACTTAGGTTAGGTTTTATTTTACAGGTAAATTTGTCTTTATTTTAACTAAGTAGTTATTAAATAGTTAATAACTATTTAATAACTATTCTACCTAGTTAAAATAAATACAAACTTGCCTGTAAAATAAAAATAAATCCTAAGCTAGATACAATGTTACTTAGTTATATTGGACTAGTTTAGGGTTTATTTTATAGGTATTTAGTTTTAAATAGGAATAATGTAGTTAATGATAGGAATTTTATTTAGATTTATTTAAATTATATTTAAGTTAGGGGGTGTTAGGGTTAGACTTAGATTAAGGGGTTAATAACTTTAATATAGTGGCAGCGACGTTGGGGCAGCAGATTAGGGGTTAATAAATATAATGTAGGTGTCAGCGATGTTGGGGGCAGCAGATTAGGGGTTCATAAGTATAATGCAGGTGTCGGTGGTGTCTGGAGCGGCAGATTTGGGGTTAATAAGTGTAAGATTAGGGGTGTTTAGACTCAGGGTTCATGTTAGGGTGTTAGGTGTAGACATAAATGTATTTCCCCATAGGAATCAATGGGGCTGCGTTAGGAGCAGTGTTAATTTCATCGACTAAAACTAGACTAAAATGACTATAAAACGAAAGAAATTCTGATGACTAAAATACGACTAAAACTAAAATGGCATTTTAGTCAAAAGACTATGACTAAAACTAAATCAAAATAACATTTTAGTCAAAAGACTATGACTAAAACTAAATCAAAATTTGCTGACAAAAACATTTTATGCAAGTTGTTATAATCAATCCATATCCAATTACTGCTCTTTTGTAAAATTTACAAAACTTAATTTTATTAAATTTTAAGCTAAATAAAAACATGTTATATACCACAACAGTTAAATCTGTATTGCATCTTCAAACCTTAATACCATAAATAAAAACACGTTAATAAACCTTTACTCCAGGAGTATATAATGAGTTTGGAAGTTCTAGAGCAGTGCTAATATCGTTGTCAAAATTTTTTCGAATCTGTGAATAATCAATTGATTCTTCCTATAGAAATAAGCATAACCCACAAGTATGGGTTTAAGTTATGCTGTGCCTGTGCTAGCTGCAGAAACTTTTTGTTGTGTTGAGTTACTTGATACTTGTTTTAATTATTAACAGAGAACTGTTAAAGTTTTTATATTAGGTAATATGTGCAATACAGCCAATACAGTTTACATTTTTTTTTTATATTTTAAAGTTGCACTTCTGTTTGTTTATGAAACTTGGTTTTATTTCATTTTAAGTTTAATAAAGACATTATATAAATCTGTGTCTGTTTAAACCTTAATACCATAAATATTAACAGGTGTTATGTTTACTCCTGGAGTATGTAATCAGTTTGCAAATTATAGAAAAATGCTTAAATAATGCATTACACTTTAACTACATTTTAGTCGACTAAAATCTACTGGAGATTTAGTCGATTCAAATCTACTGGAGATTCAGTCGACTAAAACTAGACTAAAACTAAAACAATTCAGATGACTAAAATACGGCTTAAACTAAAATGGCATTTTAGTCAAAAGACTAAGACTAAATCAAAATTTTGCGTCAAAATTAACACTGGTTAGGAGCTAAACGTTGCTTTTTTGAAGGTGTTAGGTTTTTTTTGAGCCGGCTCTCCTCCATTGATTCCTATGGGGAAATTGTGCACAAGCACGTTTAGCCAGCTCACAGCTAACGTAAGCAGCGCTGGTATTAAGGTGAGATGTGGAGCAAAATTTTGCTCTACGATCACTTTTTTGCGGTTAACGCCGGGTTTGTAAAAACCCATAATATCAGCGCTGCAGGTAAGTGAGCGGTGAGCATAAACTGCTCGTTAGCACCGCACCCCTGTTACCGCAAAACTCATAATCTAGGTGTATGGGAGTAATTGTTCCAGTACCTTTACAGGAACAAGGGATTGGGTTTTTATTCAAATCTCTTAATTGTTCCGAAAAAGGAATAGTCCTTCAGACCATTTCTAGATCTGAAAACTCTAAACATGTTTGTAAGAATTCCAACTTTCAAAATGGAAACTATTTGTCTTTTCTGCCTTTTGTTCAGCAAGGTCACTTTATGTCCACAAAAAATTTACAGGATGCTTATCTTCACATCCCAGTCCACTCAGAAAATTATCAGTTTCTGAGGTTCTCTTTTCTGGAAAAGCATTACCAGTTTGTTGCTCTCCCATTTGGCCTAGCAACAGCTCCAAGAATATTTTCAAAGGTTTTCAGTGCCCTTCTATCTGTAATTATTATTTGGATATCTTGGAAGATATCTTGGTACTAGCTAAATCCTTTCCTTTAGCATAAGCTCACTTGAATCAACTGTTGTTGTTTGTTTGAAGACATGGTTGGATGATCAATTTACTAAAGAGTTCCTTGATACCTCAAGCTAAAGTTACTTTTATAGGTTTCCTGATAGATCCAGTGTCCATGACTCTTTCCTTAACAGAAAAGAGACGAATAAAATTGGTTTAAGCTTGTCTAAACCTTCAGTCTCTCATTCCCTTCAGTGGCTATTTATATGGAGGTACTAGGCCTCATGATTACAGCATCAGACACGATCCAATTTGCTCATTTTTATATGAGACCTCTCCAACTTTGTATACTGCACAAATGATGCAAGGAGTAAACTCAAATATCTTGTTAGATTCCAATATGCACCTTTCTCTGACTTGGTTAAATCACCACTCTCTTCTTCAGGGAGCTTCCTTTGCTCGTCCTACCTGGACTATGATCACCACAGATTCAAGTCTTATAGGTTAGGGAGCTGTCTTGGGGTCTCTGACAGCACAAGGAGTTTGGATTCATTGGGAGGCAAGGTTACCAATCAATATCTTGGAACTACCTGCTCTTTTCAGGGCCCTTCAGGCTTGGCCTCTATTGAAAAAATAGCCTTATCTTCATTATCTTCTTTCCAAGGAAAGACATTTTTGGGTCTGAACTGGATTCTATTATTTCTACTATTACTGGAGGTAAAGGAGCTTTTCTTCCCTCAAGGCAAAAGGTAAAAAAGGAAAATGTAAAGCTCCTAATCGTTTTCATTCCTTTCGTAAGAATAGAGAACAGAAAACTAACACCTCCATTAAACCCTCTGGCTCAGTCTGGAGACCCACTTCAAATTAGAACAAATCCAAACAAAATAATAAATTGAAGCCAGCCTCTAAGACCGTATGAAGGTACGGCCCTTAACCCAGTATTACTTTTTCAGAAAGCTTGGTTACAATCTGTCCAAAATCCCTAAATTTAAAAAATGTCTCAGGAATATCTAATTGGATTCAAAATGAGACCTCCTTCAGGAAGTTTTTTTTCTAACCCATATTCCAAAACATCAAATTAAAGTTCAAGTTTTTCTTCAATCTGTCTCAGATCTGGAAGATATGGGAGTTATTGTTCCTTTTTTTTTTTTCTTCAAGAACAGGGGACTGAATTTTATTCAAATCTCTTCATTGTACCAAACAAGGAAGACTCTTTTAGACCAATTCTGGATCTGAAAACTCTAAACAAATTTCTAAGAACACCAACTTTTTTTTTTAAATATCTTTATTTAGTGTGGACCCCGACGGGTACACCACAACAAGGAGTAAAACAATGTACATGAAGTAAAAAGAAAATAACATAGCTTACATAACGCGATATCCTGATAGGAAACTTACATCATGCGATTAATGTGGTTAATGAGGATTTAATGTGTTCCCAGAGCGGTTAGCACCCGTCTAGGTAGCTTTTTTAATTTTTCTAGGTAATCCGGAAGGGAAGGAAGAAGGGATGGAAAAAGAGAGGGGTTTTGGGGGGCAACATAACAGGCAGTGGGAATGGGAGGGGGGGTAGGGGGTGAAAGGGGATGGGAGGGGGGGGAGAGGGAGGGGTAAAGAGAGAGGGGGGGAATGAGGGTGACTTAAAAGGACGGTGAGGAAGGGAGGGCAGAGAGGGGTAAGAGGTAAAAGAGGGATGGGAAAGGGGTAGGGGGGAAGGAAAACATATTAAATTCAAGCAATCAGGTCAGAACCATATGTCTAGACAACAGAGGTCAGCTCATTTTATCTCAAGGAACAAATAGACATGAATCACCAAGGAGGAGGAGGAGACACCCGGTCCGCCCGTTGTAGCTCACAACATACTCTTTCGTGTGCCCGTGTTATCAGTAGTGGAAGAACAGAGGAGGAGGGAGGGAAGGAGGGAAAGGGAGAGTGGGATAACGAGTACCGTCAGAGGTCACTAAGATGTCTCGCAGGTTGGTTGCCTCTTAGTCTTTCTGTCAAAATAAACGTGCTATCAGCAAAAGGTGACATTATCTGTGTATAACTGCTGGCAGGTAAAGACAATAAGTATTGTTCCCATTTTGTAAAGAAGGCTTTGATTCTTCTCTCCAGGTCTCCCTTGACATCTGCCTGTTCGATCAATAGTTGTGTGTGTAGAAGGTTAGTGAATTGTGTGATGTGTGGTGGTTTGTTGGAGACCCAGTGTGTTAGTAAAAGCTTTCTAGCAATGAGAATGGCAGTATTCAGGAAGCGATCCTGCGGGGTACTCTGTGCATGTCCCCTAAGAAAGAAAGTGTCCCGGGCTGAGAGGACAGGTATTACACCGCATTTCCTGTTCAACCAGAACTGGATCTTACTCCAGTATTGAGCTATTTTAGGGTAGCTCCAAAACAAGTGTATAATGTCTGGTTTAGGTGAGGAGCATTTGGGACACATGTCTAATGCACCCTGGACCCATTTGGCTCTCAATTGGGGGGTGATATAGCTCAGGTGAATAAATTTAAGATGCATCTCCCTATAGTGCATTGCTAGTGTGCTACTGGCTACGAGTTGGAAGCTATTTGAGATGATGTCCTCACTAACGTCAAGATCAGTGTTGCGCTTCCATTTGGCGCTTAGTTGTTGTAATATCTCAGCGGATTTGTTTTCCATGATTAAGCTGTAAATGTATGAAATGGAGTGTGATCCTTGCTTAGTTAGGGCACAGATATTGTCTATTGGTGAGTTGCTTCTGCCACTGAGTCCTTCAGACATCAGTTTACGGACATAATGTATGGATTGGAAGTATGCAAATGTACTATGTCTAGGAAGGTCAAATTTATCCTGTAGATGTGCCAACGAGAATGGTTTGTCAGTAAGTGGGTCTATTAGTTGTGCAACTGTGTTTAAACCTTTCTCCTCCAATAGGGCGAAAATTTGTGTGGTCATGCCTGGGAGAAAATCCGGATTGCCCTGTAACGGGAGATGTTTGGTAATTTTGTTAGGGAGCTTCCACCATTTGCACAGTTTTGCCCATGCTCTGAGTGGATCTTTAAATAGGATGTTGTCTTTAATTTGGGCAGGGAGGGCATGGAGGGGGGTGTGGGATAAGAAAGCTAAGTGAAGTGGATGGGCAAGGGATTTCTCAAGATTTTCGTCATTAAAAACCGATGTACGTGCCAGCCAGTCGAAGACCAGCTTAGTTAGTGTCGCCCAGTTATACCACTCCACATTTAGTAGTCTCAATCCCCCTTTATTAGTTGGTAGGGCTAGTTTTGTTCTACTGATTCTGTGTTTTCTCGAGTTCCATACGAAATCGCTAAAAGCGCTAGTGATGTTCTTCAGGTCCTGCTTCGTGAGTAACGGAGGGAGCAATTGCAGGGGGTATAGCAGTTTGGGCATTGCCATCATTTTGACAAGGCTTGACCTGATAGGGAAATTGGCAATTTGGCCCAGCTCGTCAGTAACGTGCGTATCTGCGCAATCACTGGAGGGATGTTCAATTTGTAAATTAAGTGTGGATTAAGGATTTAACGTGGAGATGTATGCCCAGATATTTAAAAGAGCCGTCAGTAATTTTAAGTGTGGTATGCGTAGGTGAGGAGGGATGTGGGTTAGTGAGGTATGTCAGCTCCGATTTGTCCAGGTTTACCTTGTATCCTGAAATAACTCCGAACTGTTGGAAAATGGAGACCAGTCTGGGTATAGTGGTGCTTGGGTTAATGACGTATAGGAGCAAGTCGTCAGCATATAGAGACAAATGCATAGGATGAGTTCCTACTTTGATTGCTGGTATCTTGTTTCTTATGTATATGGCTAGGGGTTCTATGGCTAGGTTGAACAGGAGGGGCGATAGTGGGCATCCCTGTCGGGTACCTCTTCTGAGGGAGAAAGGCTGGGATACTTCACCGTTTACTATTATAGAGGTGCGCGGATTATGATATAATGTTTGTATGAGGTTATGAAAGTCTCCCTTAATGCCGAATTTTTCTAGAGTGGTCGATAGGTGGTCCCATTCCACCCTGTCGAACGCTTTTTCCATGTCGACAGAGAGGAGGCACGCTTCTGGGAGTGCTTCAGCTTTGTTCTGGTCACAATTTCTTCCCTGCCAGTAGTAGTCTATGAGTGCTAATCTCTTGCGTATGTTGGTGACTGAGGAACGGTGTTTCATAAAGCCTGTCTGATCCTTGTGTATAACTGTGCCTAATACACCAGCTAGCCTGGTCGCTAGTATGGCTGTGAAGAGCTTATACTCATTGTTCAGGAGTGCTATTGGCTTATAAGAGGCAGGGGACGTCGGGTCTCTATCTTGTTTCGGAATTAAGTCCGTGAAGTCGGTTGGGGGAATTGCTGTGCCTTTTAAGTAAGCTGTAAATGTTTGGGCCAGTAAAGGGCTTAATTCTGCTTGCAAAAGCTTGTAATATTCAATTGGTATCTTGTCAGGGCCTGGGGTTTTACCTAGTTTGGCTACTTTAATGGCTTTCAGGACTTCCGACGCCAGGATAGGGGCATTGAGGCGTTCTAGATTTTCTGGGCTCAGGGAGGGAGGGTTAAGTTGGTCCCAGAAACGGTCTCTGTCATTCTGTGTGCATGGTTGTGCAGAGTAAAGTGTGGAATAGAAGTTAAGAAATTCTGTTGTGATTGATTTGGTGTCTGAGTGAAGTACCCCTTGTTTGTGGATGGCAGGAATGATAGATTTGGGGTTAGCCAGTTTAACTACGTTGGCCAACAGTTTTATCATCAAACCTATAAAATCGGCCTTTTCTATGTGTCTGAAAAAGGTGATCTTGTTGGGATAGAGCATCCTCTCTTAATTTCTTTTTCTCATAGAATTTGTTTCTATTTTGGAGGGAGGGGTGGGCTAGGTACTGATTGAATGCGGCTGTTACTTCCGCGGTGGTTGTAGTTTCCACCTTTTTCCGTTTAACGTTATAGTGGGCGGTAAAGCTGGTGATTTGTCCCCTCATAACTGCCTTGGATGCTCCCCAAAAGATACCCGGGTTATTAAGATGCTGGGCGTTGAATTTGTGATATTCCTCCCACTGGGATTTTAAGTGTTTTCTAAACTCAATGATATAGGTAGGTAGGGAATCTCCAGTTCCCCTGTGCGGGGGTGTGGGTCCGGGGTCCAAGTTGCAACCATATGGGCGCGTGATCTGAGATTATGATGTCTGAGATGTCGGTTTGCAGGATCTGTGTGTGTAGTTGTTTAGAGCATAAAAAATAGTCAATGTGTGAAAGCGTCCCATGTGTTTTAGAAGCACATGTAAAGTCTCTCCTGGTCGGGTGGCGTGAGCGCCATAGATCAATGAGATTTAGGGATGTTTTAAAATTAGCCATGACTGCTGTTTCATTTTTCCGTTTCTTAGCATGCGTTTTCAGCATACTGTGTCAGCTCGGTGATCTAATGGCAAGTCCTGGGCCAGATTAAAGTCACCCCCCAGTATTAGTGGCTTATTTGCATGTAAAGCGAGAGAGGATTGTAAGGAGTGCCAAAATTGTGGTCTAAATTGGTTGGGTCCGTAGATATTACATATGGTATATGATTGGTTATCTAGCTGTAGGCCGGCTATGATGTATCTACCAACAAAAACTGAAACACAAGAGAGCAGGCCCTTATTTTAAACATTGGTGGCAGTCTCTGAGTCCTAGCTCTCATTTTAGCAAGTAGGTGGGATGGAGAATTGCTTATGCTCTGAGTTTGTCTCTCAACCCTCGCCATTGTGAGGGTCAGCGTCCAGGAATTCTTGAAGCTTTTGCGGGTTCAGGAAAAACTTGGGGCCTGCAGGTGTCATCAGCCTCAGCTTGGCAGGGTAGAGAAGTGAAGCTTGTCAGCCCATAGCATGCAGCTTGGAACAGAGGGGGGCAAACTCTTTTCTCCTTCTTGCCACCTCTGCAGAAAAGTCCTGGAAAATCAGAAGCTTGTGTCCTTCGTATGCTAGATCAGGTTGAGATCTGTATGCTTTTAAAAGCGCCAGCTTCTCCTGGTATCTGAGTAGCTTGAAGATAACTTGTCTTGGTCTCTGGTTGGGTTTAGCAGGCGACTGTTCTGGGCCTATTCTGTGCGCCCTCTCAACATCTAGCGGCATTGTCTCTTGGTCCATCTTAAGCAATTTGGGGAGAGTATATGCAGTAAATTCTATGAGATCTTTATTTTTAATCGACTCTGGGACCCCTACAATCCTTAGATTATTGCGGCGGGATCGGTTCTCGAGATCATCTAATTTATCCTGTAGAAGTGAATTATGGCGTTCCATGCGTTGCAGGGCAATTGTGGATGTCTGCTGTGAGTCCTCTACATCAGAGATCCTTTGCTCCGCATGTTGCAGTCTTGTAGAATATTGATGGATTTCAGTAGTAAGGGTGTCCACTCCCGCTTGTAATGTCTCCATTTTAGGGAGGAAGAAGGCCTTTAGGTCTCGGAGTAAATCAGGAGCTGGTTCAGCGTTAATATCCCTCTGGATAGGGGAGATAGGCTCTGGGTGAATTTCTGCAGCCTGTTTCCTACTCCTTTCTGATGCCTTTTGTTTTCCGACCATAATGGGTATAGCCTGTGATGTTGACGCTTTAAAGTATTTGTCGACTTTCATAAGTGGTGCTGCTTAGGTTTTGCCCTCCCTGTGTATAATTGCAACTGACCCTCTGCAGGAAGCTGAGCAAGAATAAAACTCCTAGATATCAGGCTCCGGTGTAACTCTGTCTCCTCTGCACTTCTGGGGAAGTGTTTCAGTGAGGGTCAGTAACTGAAAGGTGTGATGGTAGTCCGGGGGAGGGTAGAATGGCCCAGTCCTGTGCCTTGCTGCTTTAATATGAGTGATAAGAGCAGTGTGGTGTTGAGCAGCGTGACTGGAAATGGTAGGCTGTGCTATCAGTGCAGGTGGTCTCAACAAAAGTTAAATGCTGGATGTGTGGTATGTACCAGCAGGATGATTACGGTACTAGTAACTGTGATGAGGTATAGGAGAGTTTTGCTATTCCTGCCACCTCAGAGACGGCTGCACATTAATGGCATGTTCCAGCCAGGTCTGCCTTAAAAGTAAAGGAAGCACCCTCAGCTGTACTGTTATAAGGCCCTTCTCTCTACACTCACAGGCTTAGTGTCAATGTTGGAAAGTCCTCAGTTCTCTACCTCTAGTTTTTGCCCTGAATGCTTGATGCAGGTTCCAGACCGCACAGCAGGGAAGAGGATTGTAGCTGCGTGTCTGAATGGGGGCAAAATGGCGCCCGCGCCAAAAAGTAGTGCGTATGTCACTCTCTTACCCTGCCGTTGCGGTGTGGTCCGGCTCTCTCGTGTGACTCTTGTTGCATCAGGCAGAGTAAGGTCAGAGTCTCTATTGCCTGATCGTAAGGGCGCTCTTAATCGCGGCTCTTCGTTATAGATGATAGACTGCCAGTGGGGGAGCCATTCTTGGGGACTCCTGCAATATGGGGTGCCAGGCAGGTTGCGGTGGTCACCTGCTAAGGCTGGGGGTTATGCTCGGGGTCAATTACCGACTGCTGGGGTTTTCAGGCGAGAGGTATAGCAGAGTTCCTCTATCTTGCGGCTAGTCAGGTCGCCCGCCCACCGGAAGTCAAGAACACCAACTTTTAAAATGGAAACTATCAGGACTTTTCTGCCTTTTATTCAACATGGTCACTTTATGTCCACAATAGATTTAGAGGATGCTTACCTTCACATCCCAATTCACCCAGAACATTACAAGTTTCAGAGGTTTTCTTTTATGGAAAAGTATTCTCAGTTTGTTGCTTTTCCATTTGGTCTAGCTACAGCACCAAGAATATTTACCAAAGTTCTAAGTACCCTTTTATCTGTAATCAGAGCTCAGGGTATTGCAGTATTTCCTTACCTGGATGATATCTTGGTACTAGCTCAATCTTTTCATTTAGCAGAATCTTACACAAAGACATGGTTGGAGAATCAATTTTCCAAAGAGTTCCTTCATTCCTCAGACAAAGGTAACCTTTTTAAGTTTCCAGATAGATAAAGAGTCATGGACATTGAATCTAACAGAAAAGAGACAAATAAAATTGATTTTAGTTTGTCTGAACCTTCAGTCTCTCTAATTCTATTCAGTGGCTCTGTTTATGGAAGTACTAGACCTCATGATTGAAGCTTCTGACTCAATTCCATTTGCTAGATTTCATATGAGACCAATTCAGCTTTGTATGCTGCGCCAATGGTGCAAAGATTATACTCAGATATCTCAACAGATATTTTTATATCCCAACATGCACCTTTCTCTGTGGCTGAATCACCAGTCTATTACTCAGGGGGCTTCTTTTGCTCATCCTACCTTGTCTGTGATCACCACAGATGCAAGTTTTTCAGATTGGGTAAGCTGTCTGGGGGTCTCTGACAGCACCTATCTCTGACTTGTTGGCTGAATCACCAGTCTATTACTAAGGGGGCTTCTTTTACTCATCCTACCTGGTATGTGATCACCACAGGTGCAAGTCTTTCAGGTTGGGGAGCTGTCTGGGGGAGGTGAGGTTGATAATTAATGTTTTGGAACTCTGCACTCTTTAGGGCTCTTCAGGCTTGGCCTCTTTTGAAAAAGGAGCCTTATCTCTATTTTCAGACAGACAATATTACAACAGTAGCTTATGTCAATCATCAAAGGGGAACTCGCAGTTCCCTAGCCATGATAGAAGTATCTTGAATCCTCTCGTGGGCAGATACCAATTTCTATCTCATCACTGCAATTCACATCCCAGGTGTAGAAAACTGGGAGGCAGAATACCTCAATCGTCAGTCCCTACATCCAGGAGAGTGGTCTCTCCACCACAATGTGTTCTATCTGATTGTAAAACACTGAGGCCTACCAGAAATAGATCTGATTGCCTCTCATTTAAACAACAAAACGTCCCAGGTACCTTGCGAGATCCAAGCATCATCAGGCAGAGATATTGGATGCTCCAGCAGTTCCCTGGTCTTTCCAGCCTGCTTATATATTCCCCCTCTGATCCTACTATCCAGAGTGATTTCCAAAATAAAATTGGAACAGTCATTTGTAATCCTAATAGCCCAAGTGTGGCCTCACAGGATTTGGTATATGGACCTGGTTCGAATGCGTCAGGGTTTTTACCTGTTTTGTTTGCCACGTGCTGCTGGCAGCCATTTTACTCACCTCTCTTGCAGACTATGGTGCATTGTGGGGGATGCTGCTCATTTCCTGCACTTCCTTTTATGGCCAGACTGGTGTGCATCATCCGTGTGAGACAGGATGCAGTCTCAGAATTGTGATGTCATCACTCATTATTTAAAGGGCCTCTGTTCAGTATGCTTTGCCTTTGCATTGTCTCAGACCTGTTTGTGAGAGCTCCTGTATATTACCTGGCTATCTGACGTCCCTCCTGGTTCCTGATCCCTGGCTTGTTCCTGACCCTGCTGTTTTCCTTGTTCCTGATTTCGACTCGGCTGGCTACTCGCTTTGGCTCCTGACTCGGCTCGTCTGACTACCAGCTCTGTTTTCTTTCATGTAATTAGCAAGAGTCCATGAGCTAGTGACGTATGGGATATACATTCCTACCAGGAGGGGCAAAGTTTCCCAAACCTCAAAATGCCTATAAATACACCCCTCACCACACCCACAATTCAGTTTTACAAACTTTGCCTCCGATGGAAGTGGTGAAGTAAGTTTGTGCTAGATTCTACGTTGATATGCGCTCCGCAGCAAGTTGGAGCCCGGTTTTCCTCTCAGCGTGCAGTGAATGTCAGAGGGATGTGAGGAGAGTATTGCCTATTTGAATGCAGTGATCTCCTTCTACGGGGTCTATTTCATAGGTTCTCTGTTATCGGTCGTAGAGATTCATCTCTTACCTCCCTTTTCAGATCGACGATATACTCTTATATATACCATTACCTCTGCTGATTCTCGTTTCAGTACTGGTTTGGCTTTCTACAAACATGTAGATGAGTGTCCTGGGGTAAGTAAATCTTATTTTCTGTGACACTCTAAGCTATGGTTGGGCACTTTGTTTATAAAGTTCTAAATATATGTATTCAAACATTTATTTGCCTTGACTCAGAATGTTCAACTTTCCTTATTTTTCAGACAGTCAGTTTCATATTTGGGATTATGCATTTAAATTATTCATTTTTTCTTACCTTCAAAAATTTGACTCTTTTTTTCCCTGTGGGCTGTTAGGCTCGCAGGGGCTGAAAATGCTTCATTTTATAGCGTCATTCTTGGCGCGGACTTTTTTGGCGCAAAAATTCTTTTCCGTTTCCGGCGTCATACGTGTCGCCGGAAGTTGCGTCATTTTTTGACGTTATTTTGCGCCAAAAATGTCGGCGTTCCGGATGTGGCGTCATTTTTGGCGCCAAAAGCATTTAGGCGCCAAATAATGTGGGCGTCTTATTTGACGCTAAAAAATATGGGCGTCGCTTTTGTCTCCACATTATTTAAGTCTCATTTTTTATTGCTTCTGGTTGCTAGAAGCTTGTTCTTTGGCATTTTTTCCCATTCCTGGAACTGTCATTTAAGGAATTTGATCAATTTTGCTTTATATGTTGTTTTTTCTCTTACATATTGCAAGATGTCTCACGTTGCATCTGAGTCAGAAGATACTACAGGAAAATCGCTGTCTAGTGCTGGATCTACCAAAGCTAAGTGTATCTGCTGTAAACTTTTGGTAGCTATTCCTCCGGCTGTTGTTTGTATTAATTGTCATGACAAACTTGTTAATGCAGATAATATTTCCTTTAGTAAAGTACCATTGTCTGTTGCAGTTCCTTCAACATCTAAGGTGCAGAATGTTCCTGATAACATAAGAGATTTTGTTTCTGAATCCATCAAGAAGGCTATGTCTGTTATTTCTCCTTCTAGTAAACGTAAAAAATCTTTTAAAACTTCTCTCCCTACAGATGAATTTTTAAATGAACATCATCATTCTGATTCTGATGACTCTTCTCGTTCAGAGGATTCTGTTTCAGAGATTGATGCTGATAAATCTTCATATTTATTTAAAATGGAATTTATTCGTTCTTTACTTAAAGAAGTATTAATTGCTTTAGAAAAAAGAGGATTCTGGTCCTCTTGATACTAATTCGAAACGTTTAGATAAGGTATTTAAATCTCCTGTGGTTATTCCAGAAGTTTTTCCTGTTCCTAATGCTATTTCTGCAGTAATTTCCAAAGAATGGGATAAATTGGGTAATTCATTTACTCCTTCTAAACGTTTTAAGCAATTATATCCTGTACCGTCTGACAGGTTAGAATTTTGGGACAAAATCCCTAAAGTTGATGGGGCTATTTCTACCCTTGCTAAACGTACTACCATTCCTACGTCAGATGGTACTTCGTTTAAAGATCCTTTAGATAGGAAGATTGAATCCTTTCTAAGAAAAGCTTACTTGTGTTCAGGTAAAATTCTTAGACCTGCTATATCATTGGCTGATGTTGCTGCAGCTTCAACTTTTTGGTTGGAAACTTTAGCGCAACAAGTAACAAATCATGATTCTCATGATATTATTATTCTTCTTCAGCATGCTAATAATTTTATCTGTGATGCCATTTTTGATATTATCAGAGTTGATGTCAGGTTTATGTCTCTAGCTATTTTAGCTAGAAGAGCTTTATGGCTTAAGACTTGGAATGCTGATATGGCTTCTAAATCAACTCTACTTTCCATTTCTTTCCAGGGTAACAAATTATTTGGTTCTCAGTTGGATTCTATTATCTCAACTGTTACTGGTGGGAAAGGAACTTTGTTACCACAGGATAAAAAATCTAAAGGTAAAAACAGGGCTAATAATCGTTTTCGTTCCTTTCGTTTCAACAAAGAACAAAAGCCTGATCCTTCATCCTCAGGAGCAGTTTCAGTTTGGAAACCATCTCCAGTCTGGAATAAATCCAAGCCTGCTAGAAAGGCAAAGCCTGCTTCTAAGTCCACATGAAGGTGCGGCCCTCATTCCAGCTCAGCTGGTAGGGGGCAGGTTACGTTTTTTCAAAGAAATTTGGATCAATTCTGTTCACAATCTTTGGATTCAGAACATTGTTTCAGAAGGGTACAGAATTGGTTTCAAGATGAGACCTCCTGCAAAGAGATTTTTTCTTTCCCGTGTCCCAGTAAATCCAGTGAAAGCTCAAGCATTTCTGAATTGTGTTTCAGATCTAGAGTTGGCTGGAGTAATTATGCCAGTTCCAGTTCCGGAACAGGGAATGGGGTTTTATTCAAATCTCTTAATTGTACCAAAGAAGGAGAATTCCTTCAGACCAGTTCTGGATCTAAAAATATTGAATCGTTATGTAAGGATACCAACGTTCAAGATGGTAACTGTAAGGACTATCTTGCCTTTTGTTCAGCAAGGGAATTATATGTCCACAATAGATTTACAGGATGCATATCTGCATATTCCGATTCATCCAGATCATTATCAGTTCCTGAGATTCTCTTTTCTGGACAAGCATTACCAGTTTGTGGCTCTACCGTTTGGCCTAGCTACAGCTCCAAGAATTTTTTCAAAGGTTCTCGGTGCCCTTCTGTCTGTAATCAGAGAACAGGGTATTGTGGTATTTCCTTATTTGGACGATATCTTGGTACTTGCTCAGTCTTTACATTTAGCAGAATCTCATACGAATCGACTTGTGTTGTTTCTTCAAGATCATGGTTGGAGGATCAATTTACCAAAAAGTTCTTTGATTCCTCAGACGAGGGTAACCTTTCTGGGTTTCCAGACAGATTCAGTGTCCATGACTCTGTCTTTAACAGACAAGAGACATCTAAAATTGATTGCAGCTTGTCAAAACCTTCAGTCACAATCATTCCCTTCGGTAGCCTTATGCATGGAAATTCTAGGTCTTATGACTGCTGCATCGGACGCGATCCCCTTTGCTCGTTTTCACATGCGACCTCTTCAGCTCTGTATGCTGAATCAATGGTGCAAGGATTACACAAAGATATCTCAATTAATATCTTTAAAACCGATTGTACGACACTCTCTAACGTGGTGGACAGATCACCATCGTTTAATTCAGGGGGCTTCTTTTGTGCTTCCGACCTGGACTGTAATTTCAACAGATGCAAGTCTCACAGGTTGGGGAGCTGTGTGGGGATCTCTGACGGCACAAGGAGTTTGGGAATCTCAGGAGGTGAGATTACCGATCAATATTTTGGAACTCCGTGCAATTTTCAGAGCTCTTCAGTTTTGGCCTCTTCTGAAGAGAGAATCGTTCATTTGTTTTCAGACAGACAATGTCACAACTGTGGCATACATCAATCATCAAGGAGGGACTCACAGTCCTCTGGCTATGAAAGAAGTATCTCGAATTTTGGTTTGGGCGGAATCCAGCTCCTGTCTAATCTCTGCGGTTCATATCCCAGGTATAGACAATTGGGAAGCGGATTATCTCAGTCGCCAAACGTTGCATCCAGGCGAATGGTCTCTTCACCCAGAGGTATTTCTTCAGATTGTTCAAATGTGGGAACTTCCAGAAATAGATTTGATGGCGTCTCATCTAAACAAGAAACTTCCCAGGTATCTGTCCAGATCCCGGAATCCTCAGGCGGAGGCAGTGGATGCATTATCTCTTCCTTGGAAGTATCATCCTGCCTATATCTTTCCACCTCTAGTTCTTCTTCCAAGAGTAATCTCCAAGATTCTGAAGGAATGCTCGTTTGTTCTGCTGGTAGCTCCGGCATGGCCTCACAGGTTTTGGTATGCGGATCTTGTCCGGATGGCCTCTTGCCAACCGTGGACTCTTCCGTTAAGATCAGACCTTCTGTCACAAGGTCCTTTTTTCCATCAGGATCTGAAATCCTTAAATTTAAAGGTATGGAGATTGAACGCTTGATTCTTGGTCAAAGAGGTTTCTCTGACTCTGTGATTAATACTATGTTACAGGCTCGTAAATCTGTATCTAGAGAGATATATTATAGAGTCTGGAAAACTTATATTTCTTGGTGTCTTTCTCATCATTTTTCTTGGCATTCTTTTAGAATACCGAGAATATTACAGTTTCTTCAGGATGGTTTAGATAAGGGTTTGTCCGCAAGTTCCTTGAAAGGACAAATCTCTGCTCTTTCTGTTCTTTTTCACAGAAAGATTGCTATTCTTCCTGATATTCATTGTTTTGTACAAGCTTTGGTTCGTATAAAGCCTGTCATTAAGTCAATTTCTCCTCCTTGGAGTTTGAATTTGGTTCTGGGGGCTCTTCAAGCTCCTCCATTTGAACCTATGCATTCATTGGACATTAAATTACTTTCTTGGAAAGTTTTGTTCCTTTTGGCCATCTCTTCTGCCAGAAGAGTTTCTGAATTATCTGCTCTTTCTTGTGAGTCTCCTTTTCTGATTTTTCATCAGGATAAGGCGGTGTTGCGAACTTCTTTTGAATTTTTACCTAAAGTTGTGAATTCCAACAACATTAGTAGAGAAATTGTGGTTCCTTCATTATGCCCTAATCCTAAGAATTCTAAGGAGAAATCGTTGCATTCTTTGGATGTTGTTAGAGCTTTGAAATATTATGTTGAAGCTACTAAATCTTTCCGAAAGACTTCTAGTCTATTTGTTATCTTTTCCGGTTCTAGAAAAGGCCAGAAAGCTTCTGCCATTTCTTTGGCATCTTGGTTGAAATCTTTAATTCATCTTGCCTATGTTGAGTCGGGTAAAACTCCGCCTCAGAGGATTACAGCTCATTCTACTAGGTCAGTTTCTACTTCCTGGGCGTTTAGGAATGAAGCTTCGGTTGATCAGATTTGCAAAGCAGCAACTTGGTCCTCTTTGCATACTTTTACTAAATTCTACCATTTTGATGTATTTTCTTCTTCTGGAGCAGTTTTTGGTAGAAAAGTACTTCAGGCAGCGGTTTCAGTTTGAATCTTCTGCTTATGTTTTTCATTAAACTTTATTTTGGGTGTGGATTATTTTCAGCAGGAATTGGCTGTCTTTATTTTATCCCTCCCTCTCTAGTGACTCTTGTGTGGAAAGATCCACATCTTGGGTAATCATTATCCCATACGTCACTAGCTCATGGACTCTTGCTAATTACATGAAAGAAAACATAATTTATGTAAGAACTTACCTGATAAATTCATTTCTTTCATATTAGCAAGAGTCCATGAGGCCCGCCCTTTTTTTGTGGTGGTTATGATTTTGTATAAAGCACAATTATTCCAATTCCTTATTTTATATGCTTTCGCACTTTTTTATCACCCCACTTCTTGGCTATTCCTTAAACTGAATTGTGGGTGTGGTGAGGGGTGTATTTATAGGCATTTTGAGGTTTGGGAAACTTTGCCCCTCCTGGTAGGAATGTATATCCCATACGTTACTAGCTCATGGACTCTTGCTAATATGAAAGAAATGAATTTATCAGGTAAGTTCTTACATAAATTATGTTTTTTGATTCCTGGCTTGTTATTTGACTTGTGGACTTTTTAATATTTTTTGCTATTAATAAAGGTGTGATTAGTTTTGCACTTCTCGTCTCAGTCTGATTCCTGGCACCCTGACATTTTGCAAAGGCCATGAATCCTGATGGTGCTGATAATCCACCTTTACCTGCCATAATTTCCAGGATGGATGAACAGGATCACTGCTTGGATCAATTTGCACTAGCCCTGCAAACCCTGCTAACTTGCACTGCACATTTTTGGACCAAAATGTCCAGGTGGGCATTTACTTTGAGATGTTACCTCAGGTGTTTCCCTCTGACAGAGCTAAGGTGGGATTTCTCATCTCGTTACTCTCTGACACAGCTCTTGCCTGGGCTAATCCCTTGTGGGAGACTAATAAACCTGTGATTTCAAATTACCCTGAATTTGTGGCCTCCTTTCGAAGGGTATTTGATGTTCTGGCTCGCTCCTCCTCTACTGCTAAATGACTCATGTCCATTCAGCAAGGTACAAGATCTGTTGCTCAGTATGCTATTGAGTTCCGTACGCTTGCCGCAGAGGTAGGTTGGAACAATGAAGCCCTTGTTGCTGCCTTCTTTCATGGGCTCTCTGATGCGATTAAAGACAGTTGCTGCCAGAGATTTACCAGAGGATCTTGAGGCATTGGTGTCTTTTTTTTATCCTAATTGACATCAGACTAAGTGAGAGGCCCTCTATAAAGGGGCACTTGCAGAAGCCTCCTGTTCCGTTGTCTCCTACGTGTTCATTACCACCCATGCCTCCCTCTCCTCCCTTGCCTCCTGGTCCCGAGTCACCAGGTACTGCTGTGCCAATGCAGTTGGGATTCACGCGTCTCTCCGCGGCAGAGAGGGCCTTTAGGAGGAGTGAGGGGCTCTGCCTCTATTGTGGGTTACAGGGCCAACTTTTGAAGTCTTGTCCTACACGGCCGGGAAACACTCACACTTAAGGTCCTGTCGGAGGCAGACCATGGGTGGTTTATCCTTGTCCCTGGAACCGCTAAAGGAGAAACCTTTGGTCACGGTTGTCCTTTCCTGGTTGGACTCCTCCATAGTCACCCAGACTCTTGTTGACTCCGGTGCTGCGGGCTATTTCATTGACAGTGCTTTTGTATCAAAACACTCCATTCCTGTTTTGCCTCGGTCCGCTCCGCTTGCTATTGAGGCCATTGATGACAGGCCCCTTCAACCCGCACTCGTTACTCACGAAACTGCTCCATTATCCATGGCTGTTGGGGCTCTCCATTTTGAAACCCTCCAGTTCCAGGTGATAAACTCTCCGTATTTTCCAGTTGTTCTGGGTTATCCCTGGCTCCAAAAGCACAATCCCAGTCTCGATTGGCGCAGGTCCGAAATTTTGTTGTTGTCTCTGCAATGTATTTCCACTTGTCTTCAGAAACCAGTTAAAGTCTTTTGCACTTCTTCGGTATCTCAATTGCCAGAGGAGTACCGAGAGTTCCTAGACGTTTTTGACAAGGTGCGTGCCGGTAAGTTGCCTCCTCACCGGTCTTACAATTGTGCAACCCGGAGCCATTCCTCCTCGGGGCCGGGTTTACCCTCTGTCTTTTGCAGAGAATTGTGCTATGGAGGAGTATGTTGCTGATGCTCTGACGCGGGGGGATCATCCGCAAATCCTGCTCTCCTGCAGGGGCTGGCTTCTTCTTTGTGAAGAAAAAGGGTGGCGAGTTAAGACCATGCATCGATTATAGGGGTCTTAATCATCTTACCATTAAGAATGCTTACCCTATTCTGCTCATTACGGAACTCTTTGACCACCTCAAGGGAGCTATGGTCTTTACTAAACTTGATTTGAGAGGAGCGTACAATCTCGTTAGGATCAAGGAGGGCCACAAATGGAAAACAGCATTTAACACCAGGAGCGGGCCAGCGAGCCGAAATGCGTCAGTGGGTCACTGGGAACATCCCAAAACTTTCCATCCTAAGCTGAACATGTGTATATCTTAATGCTGTACTGAAAATAAAGGCAAGCTTTTTAATCGCATACACTGTGATGGTGCTTCATTTCTGCTGTTAAAGGAGTACCTGAGTAATCATTGGAGAGCACACACAGTAAAGCAATTTCCACCACGCCCCACTGCAGGCACTGTGACGGAGGAACGCCTGGTACGCCAAAGTGTACACACACGGAAGGACAGCAGAGATGCACAGGACGCAGAGGAAGGCAGAGCCGGACTTTCCGCGATAGTGGAGTCTCCAGGGCAGAACACAGGTGAACACTGCTTCAGTTTTGCACTATACATGGAGATGAGTTCCGGACAAAGGCGTATGTGAGTAGTATAACTATAAGTTTTTCTCTGAGGTGTGTGTACTGAATAGCGTCAAAGGGCATATACTACGGAGGCATTTAGCAGTGGGGTTTATGAATGGATTTTAACATAAAAGGATACGTGACAGGTGCTAAGCACCAGGTGTGAATTATGAGTATCTTGTAATGCCCTTTGGCCTATGTAATACTCCTGCTGTTTTCCAGGAATTTATAAATGATGTCCTACGAGATATGTTGCAACAGTGTGTTGTGGTGTACTTAGACGACATCCTCATACACTCACCCACACTTGAGGCTCATTGTTCTGATGTTACACGGGTTCTTCAGAGACTACGTGAGAACGGCCTGTTTTGTAAACTCGAGAAGTGTGAGTTCCATCAGACTCAAGTAACCTTCCTAGGTTATTTTATCTCCGTTGCAGGGTTCTCTATGGATCCTGATTAGTTATCTGCAGTTCTGCAGTGGCCTCGCCCAGTTGGTCTTCGGTCTATTCAACGTTTTTTGGGGTTCGCCAATTACTATAGAAAGTTTATTAAAAACTTTTTTTCCTTGGTCAAACCTATCACAGACATGACCCGTAAAGAGAATGATCCACTTCATTGGTCACCTACTGCTATTAAGGCCTTTGATAGTCTTAACACTGCCTTTGCTGCCACTCCAGTTCTGGCTCATCCTAACCCTGTCCTGCCTTTCGTTCTTGAGGTCGATGCATCTGAGACTAGAGTAGGTGCCCTCTTGTCTCAATGTCCTACACCTGATGGTTCCTTGCATCCGTGTGGTTTCTTCTCTAAGAAATTGTCTCCAGTGGAGAGCAATTATGAAATTGGTGACAGGGAATTACTGGCTATAATTTTGGCACTCAAGGAATGGAGGCATCTTCTCGAGGGTACTAGCGTGCCAGTGCTCATTCTTACTGACCACAAGAATTTCATTTATCTTTCTGAAGCAAAATGTTTGTCACCCCGACAGGCCAGATGGGCGCTATTTTTGTCTTGGTTTAATTTTGTGGTCTCCTACCTGCCTGGTGTTAAGAATGTTAGGGCTGATGCCCTCTCTCGACAGTTTTCACCTCTGTCCAAGGAGGAGTCTGTACCTACTCCAGTTATACCTCCTGACCATATTTTGGCTACCATACGTACTAATTTGACTTCTAGCTTGGGGGAGGAGATCCTGGCTGCACAAACCAATGCACCTCCTAAGAAACCTGATGGTAAGTGTTTTGTTCCTGAGAATCTTCGAACTAAACTTTTGCACACTTACCACTATCCTAAAGCCGCAGGTCACCCAGGCAAGAACCAAATGATTTGGTTTGTCACTCGACAATTCTGGTGGCCAGGTCTTCGTTCTGATGTTGCTGCGTATGTTGCCTCCTGCTCAGTTTGTGCACAGAATAAGACTCCTCGATGTCTTCCTGTGGGTCTTCTTCAACCTATTGCTAATGGTGAGCGTACTTGGACACATCTTTCCATGGACTTCATTGTCGAGCTCCCTGTTTCCAATGGCAATACTGTTATCTTTATGGTGGTTGACCGTTTTTCTAAAATGTCACATTGCATTCCCTTGAAGAAGTTGCCTACCGCTCAGGAGCTTGCTTCAATTTTTGCCCGGGAGGTCTTCCGTTTACATGGGTTACCCAAGGAGATAGTGTCGGACCGGGATAGTCAGTTTGTCTCCAGATTTTGGCATTCCTTTTGTGCTCAAATGGGGATCCAGCTTTCCTTCTCCTCTGCATATCACCCTCAATCCAATGGGGCTGCGGACTGCGGAACGGTCTAATCAAGCTCTGGAACAGTTCCTCCGTTGCTATGTCTCAGATCACCACAATAATTGGTCTGAACTGTTACCTTGGGCTGAGTTTGCTCGTAATAGTGCTATTAATGCTTCCTCCAAGTAATCCCCGTTCATGGCGAATTATGGGTTTCAACCATCCTTGTTGTCCGATTCATTCATGTCTCAGGGTATTCCGTCTTTGGAGGAGCATCTCTGGCAACTCCGTTCCACGTGGGTGCAGATTCAGAATTGCCTTCATCATTCCATGCAGCGCCAAAAGTTCCAGGCTGATCGTAGGCGTCTGCCCGCGCCTTCCTACCAGGTAGGTGAGAGAGTTTGGCTGTCCTCCCGCAACTTGAACCTTTGTGTGCCTTCCAATAAACTTGCTCCCTGTTACGTTGGTCCTTTTCAAATACTCAGACGGGTCAATCCTGTGGCTTACACTCTTGACCTTCCTCCTGCAATGCGCATCTCCAATGTTTTACATGTCTCCCTTTTGAAACCATTGGTTTGTAATCGGTTTACCACTGTGCTGCCTCGTCCCCGTCCTATCTTTGTTGACAACCATGAGGAGTATGAGGTCAGTAGAATTATTGACTCTCGTATGTCCAGGGGCTCCGTACAGTATTTGGTTCACTGGAGGGGCTACGGTCCAGAGGAGCGTTCATGGGTTCCCTCCTCTGATGTTCATGCTCTCGCCCTCCTCCGTGCCTTCCATGCCCGTTTCCCCAATAAGCCTTTTTTCCTCCCGTGGGGAGGGGTCGTTGAGGGGAGGGTACTGTCAGGGTTTTTACCTGTTTTGTTTGCCATGTGCTGCTGGCAGCCATTTTACTCACCTCTCTTGCAGACTATGGTACATTGTGGGGGATGCTGCTCCTTTCCTGCACTTCCTTTTATGGCCATACTGGTGTGCATCATCCGTGTGAGACAGGATGCAGTCTCAGAATTGTGATGTCATCACTTATTATTTAAAGGGCCTCTGTTCAGTATGCTTTGCCTTTGCATTGTCTCAGACCTGTTTGTGAGAGCTCCTGTATGTTACCTGGCTATTTGACGTCCCTCCTGGTTCCTGATCCCTGGCTTGTTCCTGACTCTGCTGTTTTCCTTGTTCCTGATTCCGGCTCGTCTGACTACTCACTTTGGCTGCTGACTCAGCTCGTCTGACTACCAGCTCTGGTTTTTGATTCCTGGCATGTTATTTGACTTGTGGACTTTTTATTATTTTTTTGCTATTAATTAAGGTGTGATTATTTTTGCACTTCTTGTCTCAGTCTGATTCCTGGCACCCTGACAGAATGTCCAATTGCCCACCATGGCCTCTTCTTCTAAGGCCAGACCTCCTGTCTCAAGGTCCCTTCTTCCATCCAGATCTGACGTCTCTACACTTGATGGCATGGAAATTGAATGCTTAGTTCTCAGTCATATAGGATTCTCTGACTTGATTAGCACTATGATTCAAGCTCTCAAGCCTGTTTCTGGGAAATTTTATCACAAAGTTTGGAAAACTTATATTTCATGGTGTATCAACCATGACTACTCCTGGCCTTCCTTTAGAATACCTAGGATTCTTCAGTTTTTGCAGAATGATTTAGATGAAGATTTATCTGCCAGCTTTTTGAAAGGACAAATCTCTGCACTTTCTGTATTATTTCATAGTAATATTGCTAACCTGTTCATTGTTTTGTTCAGACCTATTTCTCCTCCTTGGAGTCTTAACCTAATATTAAAGGTTTTACAGGCTCCTCCTTTTGAGTCTATGCATTAATTGGACATTAGACTACTTTCATGGAAATTGTTGTTTCTTTTGGCCATCTCTTCTACTAGAAGAGTTTCTGAATTGTCTGCTCTCTCTAGTGAGTCTCCTTTTCTGATATTCCATCAAGATAAAGCTGTTTTGAGGACTACGTTTACTCTTTTTTTATAAAGTTGTTTCCTCACACAATATTGATAGGGAAATTGTTTTTCCTGATCCAAAAAAATGCTACTGGAAGATCTTTACATTCTTTGGGTGTTATTAGAGCATACAAATTGTATGTTGATACTATTAAGGATTTCAGACAGATTTCTATTCTGTTTGTTCTTTTTTCTGGTTCTAAGAAAGACTCGAAGGTCCCTGCTATTTCTTTAGCCTCTGGTTGAAACTTTTGATTCATAAAGCTTATATGGAGGTGGGTCAGTCTCCGACTCAGAGAATTACTGATCATTCTACTAGATTGGTTGCCACATCTTGGGCTTTCAAGAATGAGGCTTCAGTTGATCAAATTTGCAAAGTAGCCACTTGGTCTTCTCTACATACCTTTTACTAAATGTTACTATTTTATCGCCTAGATTTAGAGTTCTGCGTTAGCCATCAAAAGCAGTGTTAAGGGGTCCTAACGCTGCTTTTGGCCGCCTGCTGGTATTTAGAGTCAGCCAGGAAAGGGTCTAACGCTCACTTCCCTACTGCGATTCCAGGCTACCGCAGATCCCCTTACGCCAATTGCGTATCCTATCTTTTCAATGGGATCTGCCTAACGCTGGTATTTGGAGTCTTGGGAGAAGTGAGCGGTAGACCCTCTACCGACAAGACTCCTAACGCCAAAAAATGTCAGTAGTTAAGAGCTTTATGGGCTAACCCCGGAATATAAAGCTCTTAACTACTGTGCTCTAAAGTACACTAACACCCATAAACTACCTATGTACCCCTAAACCGAGGCCCCCCCACATCGCAGCCACTCTAATAAATTTTTTTAACCCCTAATCTGCCGACAGGACACTGTTGACACCTACATTATCCCTATGAACCCCTAATCTGCTGCCCCTAACATCGACAACCCCTATATTATATTTATTAACCCCTAATCTGTCCCCCCCAACGTCGCCGCTACCTAACTACACTGATTAACCCCTAATCTTCCGACCAGACCTCGCCGCCACTATAATAAATATATTAACCCCTAAACCGCCGCACTCCCGCCTCGCAAACACTATAATAAATAGTATCAATACAAGAAGATCCCAGCCAAGGAGTCTTAGAAATAAATTTAAATTTTTAATTTTTACAAATACAAAATCATACAAAATCATAAAAAGAGAGCTAACTCATATCCACACATACCCCATCCACCAAACATATCCATACTCCCTCCAAGCAAATCTAAACATAAAATAAAGAATAATACTCAATTCAAGAGTAATAAATCTAAGCAAAATAACACCCACTGGGCGTCCCCAGTGAGTGAAGACCCACTCCACCTGTCACTGAAAAAAGTAATAAATGTATTGATATAGAGGACATCTTCTTGCTCCGCTTGGATGAAGAATTCGGCTCGGCTGGGTGAAGACGACTCAAGGTAGGGAGATCTTCAGGGGGTTAGTGATAGTTTTTTTTAAGGGGGGGTTTGGGTGGGTTAGAGTAGGGATATGTGGGTGGTGGGTTGTAATGTTGGGGGGGGTATTGTATTTTTATTTTCATGCAAAAGAGCTGATTACTTTGGGGCAAGGCCCTGCAAAAAGCCCTTTTAAGGGCTGGTAAAAGAGCTGATTACTTTGGTATTTTAGAATAGGGTAGGGAATGTTTTATTTTGGGGGGCTTTTTTATTTTATTAGGGGGCTTAGATTAGGTGTAATTAGTTTAAACTGCTTGTAATTCTTTTTTCTTTTTTGTAATTTAGTGGGGTTTTTTTCTTGTATTATAGAATAGTTTATTTTATTGTATTTTATTTTAGGTAATTGTAGGTAATTTATTTAATTAATTTAATGATAGTGTAGTGTTAGGTTTAATTGTAACTTAGGTTAGGATTTATTTTACAGGTAATTTTGTATTTATTTTAACTAGTTAGCTATTAAATAGTTATTAACTATTTAATAGCTATTGTACCTAGTTAAAATAAATACAAAGTTGCCTGTAAAATAAATATAAATCCTAAAATAGCTACAATGTAATTATTAATTATATTGTAACTATATTAGGGTTTATTTGATAGGTAAGTATTTAGTTTTAAATAGGAATAATTTAGTTAATTATAGGAATATTATTTAGTTTAATATAAATTATATTTATGTTAGGGGGGTGTTAGGGTTAGGATTAGAGTTAGGTTTAGGGGTTAATAACTTTATTATAGTAGCGGCTCCAGTGCGGGTGGGAGATTAGGGGTTAATAATTGTAGGTAGGTGGCGGCGATGTTAGGAAGGGCAGATTAGGGGTTAATACTATTTATTATAGTGTTTTTGGGCAGGAGTGTGGCGGTTTAGGGGTTAATACATTTATTATAGTGGCAGCGAAGTCCGGTCGGCAGATTAGGGGTTAATAAGTGTAGTTAGGTAGCGGCGACGTTGGGGGGGGACAGATTAGGGGTTAATAAATATAATATAGGGGTCGGCGATGTTAGGGGCAGCAGATTAGGGGTTCATAAGTATAATGTAGGTTGCGGCGGTGTACGGAGCGGCAGATTAGGGGTTAATAGTATAATGCAGGTGTCAGCGATAGCGGGGGCGGCAGATTAGAGGTTAATAAGTATAAGGTTACGGGTGTTTAGACTCGGGGTACATGTTAGGGTGTTAGGTGCAGACTTAGAAAGTGTTTCCCCAGAGGAAACAATGGGGCTGCGTTAGGAGCTGAACGCTGCTTTTTTGCAGCGTTGGCAAAAAAAGCAACATTAGCAACGCGGCTTTTTACCGACAAAACTCTAAATCTAGCTGTTTGTTTTTGCTTAGTCAAAAGCAGCCTTTGCTAGAAAGGCATTTGTCTCAGTTTGATCATTATGCCTATATATTGAGTTTGTCATAAAAGACATAATTTTTGGTTAGGGATTTTATTTCTCTGCAATAAAATTTAATTCCTCCCTTTGTAATTCATGTACTTCCACATTTTGGGTATTATATCCCATACTTAACAGGTTGTGGACTCTCGCCACCTACATGAAAGAAAACATAATTTATATCTTACTTTATAAATTCATTTCTTTCATGGTGGCAAGAGTCCACAAGCCCCCACCCGTTTGGGGTTGATTTTTATTAAAGCACTTATTTTTCCCCTGCTCCTAATCATGACTTTTACTCCTTCTAAAACACTTCACCACTTGGCTATACTCCAAATTAAGGCATAAGTGAGGTGGGGGGGTTATAGGCATTTGGAGTTTGGGAAACTTTGCCTTCTCCTGGTAGGAATGTATATCCCATACGTAACAGGTCATGGACTCTCGCCACAATGAAAGAGATTAAAGGGACAGTCTACACCAGAATTGTTATTGTTTTAAAAGATAGATAATCCCTTTATTACCCATTTCCCAGTTTTGCATAACCAACACAGTTATAATAATATACTTTTAACCTCTGTGATTATCTTGAATCTAAGCCTCTGCAAACTGCCCCTTTTTTCAGTTCTTTTGACAGACTTGCTCCCAGATAACTTCTTGTGCACGAGCACAGTGTTATCTATATGAAATACGTGAACTAACACCCTCTAGTGGTGAAAAACTGTTAAAATGCAATCTGAAAGAGGTGGGCTTCAAGGTCTAAGAAATTAGCATATGAACCTCCTAGGTTAAGCTTTCAACTAAGAATACCAAGAGAACAAATCAAAATTGGTGATAAAAGTAAATTGGAAAATTGTTTAAAATTACATGCTCTATCTGAATCATGAAAGTTTATTTTGGCCTAGACTGTCCCTTTAATTTATCAGGTATGATATAAATTATGTGTTTTATTACAATGCTATTTTTTTTTATATTTTAATCTTTTATTGAGGTTTTTAGAGACATACAAAGAAAGAAAAAAACATAAGAAAACAGTGTTGTGTCACAAAAACATCAGGCATAATACCAATGTTCTAAATAAGTAAGCAGGATAATCATTGAAAAGGAAATAGGCAGTCATTAAATAACACATGCTCTCCAGAAACCTCTTTTTTTTTGTTTAGTTAAGAAGATATCAGCTTTGGGGTAACTACTGCACTGGTCTCTTATGGACCATTTAAACAACAATTTTATGACTGCATCAACTGGTAGTTACAATGTAGGCCACTCTTGGGACATATGAGGATCGTAAGGTAGGCTAGCTACTGATATATTAAGAACATAACCGTAGAATAAGGTATTATATTATCAATTGAAATACAAAGGATTATATTCTAGAAGTTAACAGGGTCATAGGAGAAGCATTTATGGGGGAACCATCTATAGAAGTATGTCATAAAAGTCAAAGAAGCTATGATTAGGCTGAAATATGATGATATGTTAGACTAGGAGGCTATGCGTTCATCTGTAAATAACTAGCTATATCACATAAGAATTGGAAAATGTAGACACTTTCTCCTAGATTACGAGTTTTGCGGTAACAGGGGTGCGTTGCTAACAAGCCTTTTTTTTTAACGCTCCCTTAAGACAACGCTGGTGTTACAGGTTTTTTTAAACCTGGCGTTAGCCGCAAAAAAGGTGAGCGTAGAGCAAAATTTAGCTCCACATCTCACCACACTACCAGCGTTGCTTACGGTAGCGGTAAGCTTGCTAAACGTGCTCGTGCACGATTTCCCCATAGGAAACAATGGGGCTGAGCCGGCTGAAAAGAAACCTAACACCTGCAAAAAAGCAGCGTTCAGCTTCTAACGCAGCCCCATTGTTTCCTATGGGGAAAGGAATTTTATGTCTACACCTAACACCCTAACATGAACCCTGAGTCTAAACACCCCTAATATTACACTTATTAACCCCTAATCTGCCGTCCCCGACATCGTCGCCACCTACATTATAATTATTAACCCCTAATCTGCCGCTCCGGACACCACCGCCACCTACATTATCCCTATGAACCCCTAATCTGCTGCCCCTAACATCGCCGAACCCTACATTATATTTATTAACCCCTAATCTGCCGCTGCCAATGTCGCCGCAACCTAACTACACTTATTAACCCCTAATCTGCCGCTGCCAACGTCGCCGCCACTATAATAAAGTTATTAACCCCTAAATAAATAAAATAAATACAAATTTACCTGTAAAATAAATCCTAACCTATATTACAATTACACCTAACACTACACTATCATTAAATTAATTACTTAAACTAACTACAATTAACTACAATTAAATTAAATAAACTAAAGTACGTAAAACAACAAACACTAAATTACAGAAAATAAAAAAGAATTAAAACATTTTTCAACTAATTACACCTAATCTAATCCCCCTAATAAAATAAAAAGCCCCCCAAAATAATAAAATTCCCTACCCTATACTAAATTACAAATAGCCCTTAAAAGGGCCTTTTGTGGGGCATTGCCCCAAAGTAATCAGCTCTTTTACCTGTAAAAAAAATACAATACCCCAACATTAAAACCCACCACCCACACACCCAACCCTACTCTAAAACCCACCCAATCCCCCCTTAAAAAAAAATCCTAACACTACCCCCTTGAAGATCACCCTACCTTGAGACTTTCTTCACTCAGCCAGGCACAAGTGGACCTCCAGAGAGGCAGAAGTCTTCATCCGATCCGGGCAGAAGAGGTCCTCCAAGCGGCAGAAGTCTTCATCCAGACGGCATCTTCTATCGTCATCCATCCAGAGCGGAGAGGGTCCATCTTCAATCCAGCAGACGTGGAGCATCCTCTTCAAACAAAGTCCAGGCGAAGAATGAAGGTTCCTTCAAATGGCGTCATCCAAGATGGCGTCCCTTGAATTCCGAATGTGTGATAGGATTCTATCAGCCAATCGGAATTAAGGTAGGAAAAATCCTAATGGCTGATCCAATCAGCCAATAGGATTTTGGGGGGCTTTTTTATTTTACTAGGGGGATCAGATTAGGTGTAATTAGTTTTAAAAAATTGTAATTCTTTTTTATTTTCTGTAATTTAGTGTTTGTTGTTTTTCGTACTTTAGTTTATTTAATTTAATTGTAGTTAGTTTATGTAATTAATTTAATGATAGTGTAGTGTTAGGTGTAATTGTAACTTAGGTTAGAATTTATTTTACAGGTAAATTTGTACTTATTTTAACTAGGTAGTTATTAAATAGTTAATAACTATTTAATAACTATTCTACCTAGTTTAAATAAATACAAAGTTGCCTGTAAAATAAAAATAAACCCTAAGCTAACTACAATGTAACTATTAGTTATATTGTAGCTATCTTAAGCCTAGATTTGGAGTTCGGCGGTAGCCGTCAAAACCAGCGTTAGAGGCTCCTAACGCTGGTTTTGGCCGCCCGCTGGTATTTGGAGTCAGTGATTAAAGGGTCTAACGCTCACTTTTCAGCCGCGACTTTTCCATACCGCAGATCCCCCTACGCCATTTGCGTAGCCTATCTTTTCAATGGGATCTTTCTAACGCTGGTATTTAGAGTCGTTTCTGAAGTGAGCGTTAGAGCTCTAACGACAAAATTCCAGCCGCCTGAAAATAGCAGGAGTTAAGAGCTTTCTGGCTAACGCCGGTTTATAAAGCTCTTAACTACTGTACCCTAAAGTACACTAACACCCATAAACTACCTATGTACCCCTAAACCGAGGTCCCCCCACATCGCCGCCACTCGATTAAAATTTTTAACCCCTAATCTGCCGACCGCCACCTACGTTATACTTATGTACCCCTAATCTGCTGCCCCTAACCCCGCCGACCCCTATATTATATTTCTTAACCCCTAACTTGCCCCCCACAACGTCGCCGCAAGCTACTTAAAATAATTAACCCCTAATCTTCCGACCGCAAATCGCCGCCACCTACGTTATCCCTATGTACCCCTAATCTGCTACCCCTAACATCGCCGACCCCTATATTATATTTATTAACCCCTAATCTGCCCCCCTCAACGTCGCCGACACCTGCCTACACTTATTAACCCCTAATCTGCCGAGCGGACCTGAGCGCTACTATAATAAAGTTATGAACCCCTAACCCGCCTCACTAACCCTATCATAAATAGTATTAACCCCTAATCTGCCCTCCCTAACATCGCCGACACCTAACTTCAATTATTAACCCCTAATCTGCCGACCGGAGCTCACCGCTATTCTAATAAATGTATTAACCCCTAAAGCTAAGTCTAACCCTAACACTAACACCCCCCTAAGTTAAATATAATTTTTATCTAACGAAATAAATTAACTCTTATTAAATAAATTAATCCTATTTAAAGCTAAATACTTACCTGTAAAATAAATCCTAATATAGCTACAATATAAATTATAATTATATTATAGCTATTTTAGGATTAATATTTATTTTACAGGTAACTTTGTAATTATTTTAACCAGGTACAATAGCTATTAAATAGTTAAGAACTATTTAATAGTTACCTAGTTAAAATAATAACAAAATTACCTGTAAAATAAGTCCTAACCTAAGATATAATTAAACCTAACACTACCCTATCAATAAAATAATTAAATAAACTACCTACAATTACCTACAATTAACCTAACACTACACTATCAATAAATTAATTAAACACAATTCCTACAAATAAATACAATTAAATAAACTAGCTAAAGTACAAAAAATAAAAAAGATCTAAGTTACAGAAAATAAAAAAATATTTACAAACATAATAAAAATATTACAACAATTTTAAACTAATTACACCTACTCTAAGCCCCCTAATAAAATAACAAAGCCCCCCAAAATAAAAAATTCCCTACCCTATTCTAAATTAAAAAAGTTACAAGCTCTTTTACCTTACCAGCCCTGAACAGGGCCCTTTGCGGGGCATGCCCCAAGAATTTCAGCTCTTTTGCCTGTAAAAGAATAAATACAATACCCCCCCCCCAACATTACAACCCACCACCCACATACCCCTAATCTAACCCAAACCCCCCTTAAATAAACCTAACACTAAGCCCCTGAAGATCTTCCTACCTTGTCTTCACCATACCAGGTTCACCGATCCGTCCTGAAGAGCTCCTCCGATGTCCTGATCCAAGCCCAAGCGGGGGCTGAAGAGGTCCATGATCCGGTCAAAGTCTTCATCCAAGCGGGGCAGAAGAGGATCTTCCATCCGATTGAAGTCATCATCCAGGCGGCATCTTCGATCTTCTTCCATCCGGAGCGAAGCGGCAGGATCCTGAAGACATCCAGCGCGGAACATCCATCCGGACCGACGACTGAACGACGAATGACTGTTCCTTTAAGGGACGTCATCCAAGATGGCGTCCCTCGAATTCCGATTGGCTGATAGGATTCTATCAGCCAATCGGAATTAAGGTAGGAATTTTCTGATTGGCTGATGGAATCAGCCAATCAGAATCAAGTTCAATCCGATTGGCTGATCCAATCAGCCAATCAGATTGAGCTCGCATTCTATTGGCTGATCGGAACAGCCAATAGAATGCGAGCTCAATCTGATTGGCTGATTGGATCAGCCAATCGGATTGAACTTGATTCTGATTGGCTGATTCCATCAGCCAATCAGAAAATTCCTACCTTAATTCCGATTGGCTGATAGAATCCTATCAGCCAATCGGAATTCGAGGGACGCCATCTTGGATGACGTCCCTTAAAGGAACAGTCATTCGTCGTTCAGTCGTCGGTCCGGATGGATGTTCCGCGCTGGATGTCTTCAGGATCCTGCCGCTTCGCTCCGGATGGAAGAAGATCGAAGATGCCGCCTGGATGATGACTTCAATCGGATGGAAGATCCTCTTCTGCCCCGCTTGGATGAAGACTTTGACCGGATCATGGACCTCTTCAGCCCCCGCTTGGGCTTGGATCAGGACATCGGAGGAGCTCTTCAGGACGGATCGGTGAACCTGGTATGGTGAAGACAAGGTAGGAAGATCTTCAGGGGCTTAGTGTTAGGTTTATTTAAGGGGGGTTTGGGTTAGATTAGGGGTATGTGGGTGGTGGGTTGTAATGTTGGGGGGGGGGTATTGTATTTATTCTTTTACAGGCAAAAGAGCTGAAATTCTTGGGGCATGCCCCGCAAAGGGCCCTGTTCAGGGCTGGTAAGGTAAAAGAGCTTGTAACTTTTTTAATTTAGAATAGGGTAGGGAATTTTTTATTTTGGGGGGCTTTGTTATTTTATTAGGGGGCTTAGAGTAGGTGTAATTAGTTTAAAATTGTTGTAATATTTTTATTATGTTTGTAAATATTTTTTTATTTTCTGTAACTTAGATCTTTTTTATTTTTTGTACTTTAGCTAGTTTATTTAATTGTATTTATTTGTAGGAATTGTGTTTAATTAATTTATTGATAGTGTAGTGTTAGGTTAATTGTAGGTAATTGTAGGTAGTTTATTTAATTATTTTATTGATAGGGTAGTGTTAGGTTTAATTATATCTTAGGTTAGGACTTATTTTACAGGTAATTTTGTTATTATTTTAACTAGGTAACTATTAAATAGTTCTTAACTATTTAATAGCTATTGTACCTGGTTAAAATAATTACAAAGTTACCTGTAAAATAAATATTAATCCTATAATAGCTATAATATAATTATAATTTATATTGTAGCTATATTAGGATGTATTTTACAGGTAAGTATTTAGCTTTAAATAGGAATCATTTATTTAATAAGAGTTAATTAATTTCGTTAGATAAAAATTATATTTAACTTAGGGGGGTGTTAGTGTTAGGGTTAGACTTAGCTTTAGGGGTTAATACATTTATTAGAATAGCGGTGAGCTCCGGTCATCAGATTAGGGGTTAATAATTGAAGTTAGGTGTCGGCGATGTTAGGGAGGGCAGATTAGGGGTTAATACTATTTATGATAGGGTTAGTGAGGCGGATTAGGGGTTAATAACTTTATTATAGTAGCGCTCAGGTCCGCTCGGCAGATTAGGGGTTAATAAGTGTAGGCAGGTGTCGGCGACGTTGAGGGGGGCAGATTAGGGGTTAATAAATATAATATAGGGGTCGGCGATGTTAGGGCAGCAGATTAGGGGTACATAGGGATAACGTAGGTTGCGGCGGTTTACGGAGCGGCAGATTAGGGGTTTAAGAAAATATGCAGGGGACAGCGATAGCGGGGGCGGCAGATTAGGGGTTAATAAGTGTAAGGTTAGGGGTGTTTAGACTCGGGGTACATGTTAGAGTGTTAGGTGCAGACGTAGGAAGTGTTTCCCCATAGGAAACAATGGGGCTGCGTTAGGAGCTGAACGCTGCTTTTTTGCAGGTGTTAGGTTTTTTTTCAGCTCAAACAGCCCCATTGTTTCCTATGGGGGAATCGTGCACGAGCACGTTTTTGAGGCCGGCCGCGTCCGTAAGCAACTCTGGTATCGAGAGTTGCATTTGCGGTAAAAATGCTCTACGCTCCTTTTTTGGAGCCTAACGCAGCATTTGATTAAACTCTCGATACCAGAGTTAAATTTATGGTGCGGCCAGAAAAAAGCCCGCGGAGCGTTAGCAGCCCTTTTACCGCCGAACTCCAAATCTAGGCCTGAGGGTTTATTTTATAGGTTAGTATTTAGTTTAAATAGGATTAATTTACTTAATTTTAGTAATTTAATTTCGTTTTATTTAAATTATATTTAAGTTAGGGGGTTGTTAGACTTAGGGTTAGACTTAGATTTTGGGGTTGATAAATTTAATATAGTGTTGGGGACGGCAGATTAGGGGTTAATAAATGTCGGTATGTGTCGTCGATGTTAGGGACGGCAGATTAGGGGTTAATAAAATTTAACTAGTGTTTGCGAGGCGGGAGTGCAGCGGTTTAGGGGTTAATATATTTATTAAAGTGGCGGCGATGTCCGGTCGGCAGATTAGGGGTTAAATCATTTTTTTAAATGTTTGCGATGTGAGTGGGGGGGGGCCTCGGTTTAGGGGATAATAGGTAGTTTATGGGTGTTAGTGTACTTTGTAGCACTTTAGTTAAGAGTTACAGCGTTAGCCCATAAAACACTTAACTACTGACTTTTAAATCCGGTAGAAGTCTTGACAGGAGAGGGTCTACCGCTCACTTCTTCCAAGATACGTAATACCGGCGTTAGGCAAATCCCATTAAAAAGATAGGATACGCAATTGACGTAAGGGGATTTGCAGCAAGCTCCAGTCGCGGAAGAAAAGTGAGCGGTACACCTGTACCTGCAAGATACGTAATACCAGCCGGCATTAAAAAGCAGCGTTGGGACCTCTCAACGCTGCTTTTTAAGGCTAATGCAAGACTCGTAATCTAGCCGACAGTATCTAGGCTGTAATATTCCTTTTTTTTTATTGAGAAAAAGCTATAAGGGGTATGAGATAAGGCTATATAAGGATTTTTTGGACAAGCAAGCTGTTGTCCCTTAATATTAATGCAAATGGTCAGTGGTGAGAAGCTTGGGTACATTATCTCGGCCGCAGACAGCACACCCAGCGATTGGACTGATATTAAGAGGCCAATCGGCATTAAATAAAGCCCTGCTTTCAAGTTATATCCGACAGGAATCTAGGATATTAGAGGGTATTGTGTAGGACACATGTATTTTCAATGGGAAAATGTAAGCTCCTTGTACCTATTCAATAGTACTAGCATCAGTTTATAGTGGACTGAAATGCTATGGGAAGTTCCATAGGAATAAATAATGCATTCTAGTAATGTAATTTTATGTCATTATAGTGACTTGTTGCATCTCTTCGGGTTGTAGAAAAACTATCAAAGCTATGGGGCTAAGATAAAACAAAACCTATACCATGTCCATTGTTAGCTGGCTTAATGGTATTTTGAATAAAATGGGAAACCAGTGTTAAAAAGTCAGTCCAACTGTGTAATAGTTCCCTTATCTAAGAACATAAGTAGCAATCAACCTGAGCCCACTGGATGAGGATAAGAACTACTACATGTAAAAAAATATAACAGTAAAACACAACAGCCTAAACATTAACATCTTGTGACATGTTTAACTTGCATTATAAACATTGAGCCCGTATACACCCAAGCGTCTAAAGTCCCTTAATAGGCAAAGGGCATGTATGGGAAGCAGATGTGGTATTGGGATGACATAGTCAAACCATATTTGATGCAAAAGTCTCGGAAAGTTCTCGAGGACAGGGAAGCCTGTTAGGCTCTTAAAAACTAAAGTGTCGCTGGGATCATGTATCACCACCCAACATTTTCTCTCTAGTTCAAGCAGGGAAAGAGGGACCCCGATCTCGGATTTGAGGTAGTCTTTATCCCACACCTCTTCAGAGGACCTGGTGAGTACTTATGGGTTTAACAATCTCCGGATTGCGCCACCACCATCTAGGACAGTTCAGGGATCGATCGCCTCTTGCGCATCTCCAGTCCGTGGAGGTGACCCCGGTGTTGGTAAAAACTAGGAGAGGGTGGGTTGCATCAACCGCAGTGTATAAAGTGTGGAAGATCTGGTTTGCAGTCCCAGCAGACTCCCTCTTCCTTTACTTGAAGTTGTTCACTGTAGCTCGCTGGTAATTAGATGCGGTAACTAATTCCTCCATAAGGTCGGGTAGAACTTCCTCAGTTATCCCCTTTTTAGGTACAGCTTGCACTTGATCCAAATTGGAGTCGAACATCAGGACTTCTGAAGTCACAGATTCCTCACGGCTGTGGTCTGTTATGTGTGACGTTGATCTGTTGCCATAATCCTCAATGGACCCGTTTGTTATCACGGTTTGGATGTTCTCCGTAGATATCAGGGATAGGAGGAGGTTATATAGCTCAGTCTAAATTCTGATTATGTTTTTCCATTAGCTGAACCATCCTACTTTCCCATCTGTCTAAAGCCTCCATGCTCAGGGCCGGCTCTCAGCGGCTCGGGAATGTTAGAGCATCGGTAGCAGAATAGATGATTCCCCTTTAGGATTGAAAAAGTTATTAACCTTTGTAGTAGTAATGTCGAGTACTACTTTGTAACCCAGAAGGCTGGGGGGTGGGGGGTGGTATTCATGCGGTAGCCCCAGACACGCGGTAGGTTAGACTAATGAATTAGGTCTCTAGGAAACAGACAGATGTAGGCCGCGTGGCTTTCTGAAGAGCGTAGGTCAGGTGAACAGTCAGAAATCAGCTCCTGATTCTCGTAGGTAATGTGCTCTAAACGCCTTCATCCAGATAAGTTAATATTGGCTGGTTAATTATGTCAAAATAACATATAAAATAGAACTGAGACCAGGAGCTTCACTTTGACGCGTCCTGCCGCTTCAGAAGTTGGCTCCGCCCCCTTACAATGCTATTTTAAACCTCTTTACTTTATGATTTTTTTTGTGTGTTTCTCTTCTACTGGTTAAATGTCAAAGCTAAAATTTGAAACTGGGTGAAGTTGCTGTACCTGGGTCATTGGATTCTTCTTGCCTCCAGGCCAAAAAAAAGGAACCCCTGGATGGAGGTAAGAGTGTGTATATTTTGTCAAACTTATTCACCACTCTGAAATTAAAACTGTAGTTTTCAAATGTATCTAATATTGAGTCACATAATCGAAACTACTCTTTAAAGAATACTCAAATATTAATTCATGCAGCAGAATACAAAGAATAACTATAGTGCAAAAAAAATAGCACTTAGAAGTGAGAAAACATTGCTGCCAACAGCATAAAACAGGAGCTAGTTACTATAATAAACTGTTTCTCAATGACATATGAATCTGAGATTTACACTTTAAAGACTATAATCGTAAAAACATCAGTGTGAGCTGTAACCTGAAAGAGATTACAAAGGAAATGAAACACATTTGCAAGTATTTATTGTAATTGTGTTTGGACTTCTATTACCAGAGACTAAACATCCGGGATTTAAATTTCAGGATTCCCCAACTTTGTTCCACACACACAGAGCTGTCAATGTCATTTCACATGTAATATTTACTTGGTGATCATTTCTCGGAAGATATAGGAATTTGAAATATGCAGTGAGCAATTAGACAAAGTATTTGAATGAATTATTTGAATCGTACAACAATCCTTTGTTTATTTATAAAATAAAGAAATCTTAGTACAAAATACTTTATAGATGATATAACAGTTTAGCTTCATAATTAACCCATTTCAACCAACTGCTGAAAACAACCAATTAAATGGCTTTAGGCTATCTGTTCTTCTATAAAAGGACATTAAAATTAGACAAAGTAAGCATCTTGTAATTTATGTTGTGTAACATATCAGCCAAGTCTTAAAGGGATATGTATCCCAAAAATTTTATTTCATGCTTCAGATAGAGCATGCGATTTTAAACAACTTTCTGATTTACAGCTATTATCAATTTTTCTTCATTTGCTTTATCTTTTGTTGAGAAGCAGGGATGTAAGCTTAGGAGCCTGCCAATTTCTGGAGCACTATATAGCAGCAATTTTGCAAGAATGGCCATGAAGTGCTCCAGACACTTACCTTGGTATCTCTTCAACAAAGAATATCATAGGAATGAAGCGATTTTGCTAATAAGTAAATTGGAAACCTTTTTTTTAAATTGTATACATCACAAAATAACAGTGTGGATTCATATTCCTTTAACATTTATAAAACAAATTAAAATCCTTTTTTACTGTAATCATTTTTAAACTCCAAACTCTACCCACCATTTGACTTATTTGGAGGAGCGAATCTGTGCTTTAGCCCACAGACAACAAGGTTAGCTACTGTCCAAAATATAGCATAAAATGCATTGTTTTGTAGTTGTTATCTGAAAAATACAATAAGAGACAATGGGTAGCAGGGTCAGCCTTGATAAGTCCTCAGGGTGCATTTCAAGTTCTGAGAATTAGAAATTGCTCAATTTTCACAGCTAAATTACATGAAAATGGGGCAAAATAATATATTGCAATAATGTTTCATTATGTGTTACTAAACATTTAGAGCCAGATTACATGTGGAGCGATAATTAACGCTCCTGATTGAGCGTTAATTGCGATAGGATTAAGATTTTTACGCTCGCCTGGTTGCGCTTGTATTATGAGTTGAAAGTAAGCTGTTTTTGCTCTAGCAATAACTTGACGAGTGCAAAAATCCGAAGTTAGAATATTGCGTGCAGTGCATGTTCACGTATTCCCCCATAGAAGTCAATAGACAAAAAAAAGTGGATAAAAACCCTAACACCCCACTCTCCCGCAAACACGATTGCATATTCTCGTTTGCGCAAGCGTGATTGCATATTCTAAAAAGCGCAAACCTGATGAAAATATGAATATCCCATAACTATGATTTTACATGTTTTCACCTACCTAACTGCAAAGGGATCCAATATATTTACATATTTTTTATATAATATACAGCACACAACTATGTATGTATGTCTACATGTGTGTACATATGTATTTGTGTTTATATGTGTATGTCTGTAAGTACATACTGTATATACACATATAAATACATGCGTATACATATGTAGTGTAGTAAGCAAGAGAACAAATCTAGGTAATTCAGCGCAACTTAATACAATATTGAAATGCAAACTAAATATATGAACCAATCATTCCAATGTTATTATTAACAAGTCCTTCATATAAGAGCAGTAATGAAGATGTGGTAAATGAGTGGATGTCTCCTTACCGGAAATTACCTCAATCATATGAGGTAATGTATGGTCATATATGAGATGATGTCCGTCCTCTCCACAGTCTGTGGTTGAATAGCCTCAGGACTGTGTTCTTGGGATTAGGTATTCCTGTCCTTCACTGCGATCTTCTGGACTGGGCTATGTTGGCTGTCTTACTGAGGTTCCAGAAACTGCACTTCCAAAACCTCCACAGTCCTTCACAATGCTGATCAGTTAAATGATCCTCTGTGTGTGTGGTATACCACAAATCAACTGAAATTCACAGGTGCCAATCAGGGTACGCCTCTACATGTTTCAGCACCACCTGAGCCTTTATCAAGAGTCTCTTGATAAAGGCTCAGGTGGTGCTGAAACACGTAGAGGCGTACCCTGATTGTCACATGTGATGTTAGATCCATGTCTTTAGCTATATTAGCTAGAAAAGCTTTGTGGCTTAAATCTTGGAATGCTGATATGACATCTAAGTCTAGATTATTATCTCTTTCTTTGCAAGGTAATAATTTATTTGGTTCTCAGTTGGATTCTATTATTTCAACTGTCACTGGGGGAAAGGGAGTTTTTCTGCCTCAGGATAAAAAACCTAAGGGTAAATCTAAGGCTTCTAATCGTTTTCGTTCCTTTCGTCAGAATAAGTAACAAAAACTTAATACTTCCCCCAAGGAATCTGTTTCCAGTTGGAAGCCTTCCTCAAATTGGAATAAATTCAAACCATTTAGGAAACCAAAGTCAGCCCCTAAGTCCGCATGAGGTGCGGCCCTCATTCCAGCTCAGCTGGTAGGGGGCAGATTAAGGTTTTTTCAAGGATATTTGGATAAATTCTGTCCAAAATCAATGGATTCAGAGCATTGTCTCTCAAAGGTATCGAATAGGATTCAGAGTAAGACCTCCTGTGAGAAGATTTTTTCTCTCACGTATACCAGCAAATCCAGTAAAAGCTCAGGCTTTCCTGAAGTGTATTTCAGACCTGGAGTCTTCAGGGGTAATCATGCCAGTTCCTTTTTAGGAACAAGGTTTGGGGTTTTATTCAAATCTATTCATTGTCCCAAAGAAGGAAAATTTATTCAGACCAGTTCTGGATCTAAAAATTTTGAATCATTATGTAAGAGTACCAACTTTCAAGATGGTGACTATAAGGACTATTCTGCCTTTTGTTCAGCGAGGACATTATATGTCCACAATAGACTTGCAGGATGCATACCTTCATATTCCGATTCATCCAGAACATTATCAGTTTCTAAGATTCTCTTTTCTAGACAAGCATTACCAATTTGTTGCCCTTCCATTTGGCCTAGCAACAGCTCCAAGAATCTTTTCAAAGGTTCTAGGTGCCCTACTCTCTGTAATCAGAGAACAGGGTATTGCAGTGTTTCCTTATTTGGACGATATCTTGGTACTAGCTCAGTCTTTACGTTCTGCAGAATCTCACACGAATGAACTAGTGTTGTTTCTTCGGAAACATGGTTGGAGGATCAATTTACCAAAAAGTTTCTTGATTCCTCAGACAAGGGTCACCTTTTTAGGCTTCCAGATAGATTCAGTGTCCATGACTCTGTCTCTAACAGACAAGAGACGTTTGAAATTGGTTGCAGCCTGCCGGCACCTTCAGTCTCAGTCATTCCCTTCAGTGGCTATGTGCATGGAAGTTTTAGGTCTCATGACTGCAGCATCGGACGTGATCCCCTTTGCTCGTTTTCACATGAGACCTCTACAGCTTTGTATGCTGAACCAATGGTGCAGGGATTATACAAAGATATCACAATTAATATCCTTAAATCCCAATGTACGACACTCTCTGACGTGGTGGATAGATCACCATCATTTAGTTCAAGGGCCTTCTTTTATTCAGCCAACCTGGACTGTGATCACAACAGATGCGAGTCTTTCAGGTTGGGGAGCTGTTTGGGGATCTCTGACAGCACAAGGGGTTTGGAAATCTCAAGAGGCGAGATTACCAATAAATATTTTAGAACTCAGAGCTCAGAGCTCTTCAGTTTTGGCCTCTGTTAAAGAGAGAACCGTTCATTTGTTTTCAGACAGACAATATCACAACAGTGGCATATGTCAATCATCAGGGTGGGACTCACAGTCCCCAAGCTATGAAAGAAGTATTGCGGATACTTGCTTGGGTGGAATCCAGCTCCTGTCTAATCTCTGCGGTGCATATGCCAGGTGTAGACAATTGGGAGGCGGATTATCTCAGCTGTCAGACTTTACATCCAGGGGAATGGTCTCTCCATCCAGATGTGTTTTCTCAGATTGTTCAGATGTGGGGTCTTCCAGAGATAGATCTCATGGCCTCTCATCTAAACAAGAAACTTCCCAGATACCTGTCCAGGTCCAGGAATGTTCAGGCGGAAGCAGTGGATGCGCTGACACTTCCTTGGTGTTTCCCGCCTCTAGTTCTCCTTCCAAGAGTGATCTCCAAAATCATCATGGAACAATCATTTGTGTTGCTGGTGGCTCCAGCATTGCCACACAGGTTTTGGTACGTGGATCTGGTTCGGATGTCCAGTTGCCAGCCTTGGCCACTTCCGTTAAGGCCAGACCTATTGTCTCAAGGTCCGTTTTTCCATCAGGATCTCAAATCATTAAATTTGAAGGTATGGAAATTGAACGCTTAGTACTAAGTCATAGAGGTTTCTCTGACTCAGTGATTAATACTATGTTATAAGCTCGTAAATCTGTCTCTAGAAAGATTTATTATAGAGTTTGGAAGATTTAAATTTCATGGTGTTCTTCTCATAAATTCTCTTGGCATTCTTTTAGAATTCCTAGAATTTTACAGTTTCTTCAGGATGGTTTGGATAAGGGTTTGTCTCTGCTCTTTCTGTTTTATTTCACAGAAAGATTGCTATACTTCCTGATATTCACTGTTTTGTACAGGCTTTAGTTCGTATTAAGCCTGTCATTAAATCAATTTCTCCTCCTTGGAGTCTTAATTTGGTTCTCATTATCTTTTAAATATAAAATAATTGAATGACCCTCGTTAACTACAACCTTTCCTGAAGGGGGCTTTTATGCTTCAGGAAGATTGTCCAATGTCTTGGTAGTCATGAATGTACCTGATATAGAGGGATATTATAGGAAATGGAAACTATTCCACAAGAATTGTTATATTATAGACACATTATCATTTACAGTTTCTAATGCAAATGGTCTTAATAGATAGCAATTATGCAGTTCTTACATATTTCTTTCATGTAATTGGCAAGAGTCCATGAGCTAGTGACGTATGGGATATACAATCCTACCAGGAGGGGCAAAGTTTCCCAAACCTCAAAATGCCTATAAATACACCCCTCACCACACCCATAATTCAGTTTTACAAACTTTGCCTCCTATGGAGGTGGTGAAGTAAGTTTGTGCTTGATTTCTTCTATGATAAACGCTTCTAAGCATTTTAAAGCCCAATTCCTCTCAGAGTACAGTGTTTGTCAGAGGGATGTGAAGGGAGTATCGCCTATTGATTTTATGGTTTTCCTCATGGTAAATCTTTTTCAAAGGATCTCTGTTATTGGTCATAGGGATTCATCTCCTACCTCCCTTTGATGATATACTCTTATATACCATTACCTCTACTGATATTTTTTCAGTACTGGTTTGGCTATCTGCTATATGTGGATGGGTGTCTTTCTGTAAGTATGTTTTCATTATTTAAGACACTCTCAGCTATGGTTTGGCGCTTTATGTATTAATATAAAGTTTTAAATATATGTGTTTTACTTATATTTGCCATGAGTCAGGTCTATGTATATTTCCTTTTGCAGACTGTCCGTTTTAGTTTGGGAATCATATTTAGGAAGGTATTTGTCTTACCTGGGGTATAGTCCTTTTTTCAAATTGACTGTTTTTTCTTTTAATTTTGCGGGCAAAATTAGGTTTGCGAGGGCACAAAAGGCTGTTATTTATTGCGTCATTCTTGGCGCAAGAATTTTTTTGGCGTGATGGTACGTCTTTAATGAGGCAAGTTCGTCATTTCCGGCGTCTTAGTTGACGCCAGGTTTCCTTGCACGAGGTTGTGTCTGTGATGACGCGAGTTGCGTCATTTCCGGATGTTGTTGGTGCCAAAAAAAAATTCAACTTCCTTTTGCATCGTGCGTCATACTTGGTGCCAAATTCTTTTGTTTATTTTTCACCCCACTTCCTATATGCCTCTTGCTTTCTAGATGCTCAGAGGGCTATGCTGTTTGCATTTTTTCCCATTCCTGAAACTGCCATATAAGGAAATTTTGCTTTAATGTTGTTTTTTCTTTTACATTTTGCAAGATGTCTCAATCTGATCCTGTCTCAGAAGCAACTGTTGGAACCCTGCTGTCTGATCACAGTTCGACCAAAGCTAAGTGTATCTGTTGTAAGTTTGCTGAGATTATATCTCCAGCTGTAGTATGTAACAGTTGTCATGATAAGCTTTTGCATAGAGAAAACGTTTCCATCAGTACTAGTACAGTTTCTGTTGTTCCTTCAACATCTAATGTACATGATATCCCTGTTGATATGAAAAATGATATTGCTGATGCGATACAGAAGGCTTTGTCTGCTATCCCGCCTTCTAATAAACGTAAAAGATCTTTCAAAACTTCTCATAAAATTGATGAAATTTCTAATGAACGACAACATACTGAAATTTCCTTCATCTGATGAGGATCTCTCTGATTCACAGGATCCTACCTCAGACATTGACACTGACAAATCTACTTATCTTTTCAAGATTGAGTATATTTGTTCCTTGTTAAAAGAAGTATTGGTTACTTTGGATATTGAGGAGTCTAGTCCTCTTGATATCAAAACTAGTAAACATTTAAATTCTGTTTATTTACCTCCTGTGGTTACTCCTAAAGTTTTTCCAGTTCCTGATGCTATTTCTGATGTGATTGCTAAGGAATGGATTAAGCCTGGTACTTCTTTCATTCCTTCTTCTAGGTTTAAAAGGTTGTACCCTTTGCCAGCAGCTAGATTAAAGTTTTGGGAAAAAGTCCCCAAAGTTGATGGGGCTATTTCTACTCTTGCAAAACGTACTACTACTATTCCTATGGAAGACAGTACTTCTTTCTTTTTAAAGACACGGGGCTCCATGTACTAAGCAGTCAGCGAGCTACCCGCAACAAATCTCACGTCAAAATTCGCAAACTGATATGTACAAAGCCGTCAATTATGTTAAAACTCGCATCTTTAAAATTGCGAGCGTACTTATCCGCCAAACCTCGCTACCGCTCCATTTTTCACTGTAATTAGACACATTTGACCACCAACTCGCCAAAAACGAATGTACTAAAAAATCTATTTGTCCGCTCGCTACAATTTCCGCTCCCACCTCGTTATTTTTGCCTCGCCACCTTTTAGGCGGGCAAGGTACAAAACAATAGGAAAGTCAATCTAGACGGCAGTCTAGACATATATAAAAGGCAGTAATATCAGCATTGTACTTACAGCATAACTGGCGTCTAATTTGTCTCTCATTTCCATGTACATAAATTGCGCCCAATTTGTCGACTGTAATTAAAGAGTAATCTATATTTTAAATTTGTATTGTATAGTTGTCAATCTTTATAATTATTTTTATATTAATATTTATATATTATCAGATCCAGATGAAGCCATATCCAAATTGTAAATAAATATTAAAAAAATAACGCTCTGTTATCACTCTTCAAAAAATTTTGAACAATAATAAAGTTGTTTAGATAAGTTGAACTTTTATAGGAGCAAAATTCTATTCCCGTGACTACTATGATGTTCGTGACACCTTGCATGTCACGTGTTAATAATTGGCCAGACAATTCAACTGAAAGTTAAGTACATCAGCTTAGTCGCGGCGAGCGAGGCGTCAAATTTATCAACAATCCGCAACTGCTCGCGGCGGGCTAGACTTGTCTATTTATTGGGGGAATATTAGTACATAGCGACAGCGGACACCATTTCGCCCGCGGCGAGTAACGGCGAGTTTATCCGCGTCTACAATGACGGATGAATTGACGGCTTAGTACATGGAGCCCACGATGAGTCCACGGATTTCATCCATACTTTTGGAATATTCACCTCCTGGTCAGCAGGAGAAGGCAAAGAGCACCACAGCAGAGCTGCTATATATAGCTCCTCCCTTCCCTCCCATTCCAGTCATTCTCTTTGCCTACGTTAGTGATAGGAAGAGGTAAAGTGAGGTATTAGATTAGATTCTTCAATCAAGAGTTTGTTATTTTTAAAGTAGTGCAAGAGTGTGCTGCTTTGTTCTAGGGTGTAGCCGTAGTCCATATCAGTCTCTACAGTAGAGCTTTTGGTGGCTTTAAAGCAATGGGAACTTGTGGGACATAATTCTCACTGCGCCTCCCATACATTTATGCTGCCCTAACCATGAAAAATCTGAGGGATATTACTCAGGATTTTCTCCTCTTTCACAGGTCCATGTGAGGAATAGGACCTCGCAAACCTGGAGGCTGCCTTTGCTGTTGGGCAGGATGAGGTAAGTGTTGACTTTTATTTCTGGGGACATGAAGAAGAAACTCGGCACTTACTCTGTATGGGATTTATAAAGAAGCCCTTAATGGATGGGCACTTTATTTTTATTTTGCATAAACTCTCCATGATACCTAGGAGATTATGTGTGACAGCTAGCGCAGGCATTGGGCTCACAGGGCATGACGATGGTCGTAGTCACATCTCCCGGCGGTTACTTAAAGAACCATGCTGACCAGGGGATGACTGTACTAATATTCCCAAGGTGGGTTTATTTTTATTATAGGACTTGGTCTCTGAGGCACTTTATCTAATCTCCCGGCGGTTACATAAGAAACATGCCGACCGGGAGATTGCTGTACTGACATCGCCCTAGGCGGGTGTATTATCTGGCCATTATACTAATTAGTCTCTGAGGCGCTGTATTTAATCTCCCGGCCGTTTCGTAAGAAGCATTGCCGACCGGAAGATTACTGTGCTGCTATTGCCCTAGGCGGTTGTAATTTACATTTATTTGACTATTGTCATTTTTAGTCTCTGGGGCACTTATCTCAGCTCCCGGTGGTTACATAAGAAAGGTGCGGACTGGGAGATGAGTTTGTCAAGTTTATTTGGTCTGTCTCAGAATTTTCATAGTGTGCCATAGAACAATATGGCGACCGGGAGAAGTTTGATTTTGTTACCTTCCACGACGGGAGGTCCTGGGGGGGGCGGTATTGATTTGTCGCACCTTTTTTTCCCCTTCTCTTCCGGAGCAGTTACTGGTCCTATACGCAGACTCATTCTGTATGCGTAATGAGACCGGAGATTGTCTTTCCCTGTTGCGGATCATGAATGTGCTGCTCAGAGGGAGATGTTTTTTTCAGATAGGAACCTCATCCTTTTTTACTGCTGAGGGGGTTTTGATAACATTCACAGCCTATTTAAGCTGTTCTGCTATATTTACAATATTAAAAAAAGAGTTACTCTTTTTAAAATTTAAAGTGACAGTACCGTTTCTTTCATGTAATTGGCAAGAGTCCATGAGCTAGTGACGTATGGGATATACATTCCTACCAGGAGGGGCAAAGTTTCCCAAACCTCAAAATGCCTATAAATACACCCCCCACCACACCCACAATTTAGTTTTACAAACTTTTCCTCCTATGGAGGTGGTGAAGTAAGTTTGTGCTAGATTTCTACGTTGATATGCGCTTCTCAGCATGCTGAAGCCCGGTTCCTCTCAGAGTGCAGTGAATGACAGAGGGATGTGAAGGGAGTATTACCTATTGAATACAATGGTCATCCTAACAGGTATCTATTTCATAGGTTCTCTGTTATCGGTCGTAGAGATTCATCTCCTACCTCCCTTTTCAGATCGACGATATACTCTCATATACCATTACCTCTACTGATTCTCGTTTCAGTACTGGTTTGGCTATCTACTTTATGTAGATGAGTGTCTTTTGGTTAGTATGTTTTCTTTTAATTAAGACACTCTCAGCTATGGTTTGGCACTTAATATGTAAAGCTCTAAATATATGTTTTGTACTTATATTTGCCATGATTCAGGTTTATTAGTATATTTCCTTTTTGCAGACTGTCAGTTTCATTTTGGGAAATGCATAAAAAAAAAAAAAGGTTTTTCTTACCTGAAATTTTCAAATTGACTCTCTTTTCTAAATTGCGGGCTGTTAGGCTCGGGGGAGCTCAAAATGCTATAATTTATTGCATCATTCTTGGCGCAAGACTTTTTTGGCACGAGAATTACGTTTGTTGACGTAATTTAGTCATTTCCGGCGTCTTAGTTGGCGCCGAGAGTTTTCACGTGGTTGCGTCTTCTATGACGCTCGTGTTTGTTGCAGACGTTCTTGGCGCCAAAAAATATTTTGTCAGTTGTCGGCGTCATACTTGGTGCCAGACTTTTGACATTATTTAAGTCTTTATTTCATTTTTCTTCTGGTTTCAAGAGGCTTATTTTGTTTGCATTTTTCCCCATTCCTGAAACTGTCATATAAGGAAATTGATAATTTTGCTTTATATGTTATTTTTTCTATTACATATTGCAAGATGTCTCAATCTGACCCTGTCTCAGAATCTACTATTGGAATCCTGCTGCCTGATGTAGTTTCTACCAAAGCTAAGTGCATTTGTTGTAAACTTGTGGTAACTGTTCCACTGGCTATAGTTTGTGATAATTGTCATGATAAACTAAATGCAGACAATATTTCCATTAGTAGTAATCCATTACTTGTTGTTGTTCCTTCAATGCTCAGGATATTCCTGTTAATGTGAGAGAATTTGTTTCTAATTCCATTCAGAAGGTTTTGTCTGTCATACCACCTTCTAATAAACGTAAAAGTTCTTTTAAAACTTCTCATAAAATTGATGAATTTTTAAACGACCGACAACATTCTGATTTCTTTCATGTAATTAGCAAGAGTCCATGAGCTAGTGATGTATGGGATATACATTCCTACCAGGAGGGGCAAAGTTTCCCAAACATTAAAATGCCTATAAATACACCCCTCACCACACCCACAATTCAGTTTTACAAACTTTGCCTCCCATGGAGGTGGTGAAGTAAGTTTGTGCTAGATTCTACGTTGATAGCCCGGTTTTCCTCTCAGAGAGCAGTGAATGTCAGAGGGATGTGAAGAGAGTATTACCTATTTGAATACAATGGTCTTCCTCTAGGGCAGGGGTGTCCAAACTTTGCTCTCCAGAGGTTTTGGAACTACATTTCCGATGATGCTCAGCCAGCATTTTATCTAGCTGAGGATCATGGGAAATGTAGTTCCAAAACCTCTGGAGAGCAAAGTTTGGACATCCCTGCTCTAGGGGATCTATTTCATAGGTTCTCTGTTATCGGTCGTAGAGATTTCTTCTCCTACCTCCCTTTTCAGATCGACGATATACTCTTATATACCATTACCTCTACTGATTCTCGTTTCAGTACTGGTTTGGCTATCTACTATATGTAGATGAGTGTCCTGGGGTAAGTAAGTCTTATCTTTTGTGACACTCTAAGCTATGGTTGGGCACTTTATATGTAAAGTGCTAAATATATGTCTTTAAACTTATATTTGCCATGATTCAGGATAATCAGTATTCCTTCATTCAGACTGTCAGTTTCATTATTTGGGATAATGCATATGAATAAATATTTTTTTCTTACCTTGAAAATTTTCAATTGACTATTTTTCCCTGCAGGCTGTTAGGCTCGCGGGGGCAGAAAATGCTTCATTTTATTGCGTCATTCTTGGCGCAAACTTTTTTGGCGCAAAATGTTGTCATTTCCGGCGTCGTAGTTGACGCCGGAAGTTGTTTGTAGTTACGTCATTTTTTTGACGCATGTGTATTCAGACTTTTTTTGCGCCAAAAAATGTGGGCGTCGGTTTCGGCATCAGAGGATGTGGCGTCATACTTGGCGCCAAAAAATATGGGCGTTGTACTTAGCGCCAATAATGTGGGTGTCATACTTGGCGCCAAAAATGTGGGCGTCATACTTGTTCCACTTTTTTCTCACATTATTTAAGTCTCACTTTTTTGTTGCTTCTGGTTGCTAGAGGCTTGTTTATTTTGCATTTTTTCCCATTCCTGAAACTGTCATTTAAGGAATTTGATAATTTTGCTTTATATGTTGTTGTTTTTTTTCTATTACATATTGCAAGATATTCAAAACACTGTTCCTGTATCAAGAAATGCTGAGGGATTCCTGTTGACTGATATCAGTCCTACCAAAGCTAAGTTCATTTATTTTAATGTTATGAATGTTTATCTTTAGCTATGTTTTGTAATAAGTTATCATGATAAACTTTTACATGCAGAATCCATTAGTATTTATGCTTTATATATTGCTATTCTTTTTATATCTTATGTACAAGATATACTTAGAAATTTATAAGAATATTTTTCTGATTCTATTTTAAAGGCTTTGTCTGACATCCCGCCTTCTAATAAAATTTTTAGGTCTTTTTCAAACTTCTTTTTTAGTTGATGAAATTTCAAATGACCAATAACATAATGAATTATCCTTCTCTGATGGTGCTTTTTTTCTCATTCAGAATTTTTCTTCATCAGATATTGACACTAACAAATCTTCTTTTTTATTTTTTAATAGAGTACATTTGTTCTTTGTTCAAAAGGTGTTGATTATTTTGGATATCTAGTTCTTTTGATTTTAAAGACTAGCTAACATTTAAATTCTGCTTATTTATCTTCTGTGGTTTCTTCAGAGGTTTTTTTCCAGTTCCTGATACTAGGGAATGGAATAGGCTGAGAATTTTCATTTAGTCCTTCTTTAAGGTTTTTAAATTGTATTATTTGCCGGCCGTTAGTTTTCAGTTTTGAGGAAAGATTCCCCAAGTTAATGGGGCTATCTCTACTCCTGCTAAATATACTATTATTCTTATAGCAAATAGTATTTATTTTTTTCCTTCAGATGGTCGTATCTTATTTAAGGAAAATTATTTTCAGGTACTTTTCTTAGACCTGTAATTTATTTGGCTGATGTTGCAATTGCTACATCTTTCTGGTTGGATACTTTAAAATCAAGTATCAGATTATGATTTGTTTAGCATTGTTAAAAGGACAAAATCTTCTACTTTTTTTGAAGTTCAGACTAAGTGCTATTGCATTGTCTTGTTATCTTGCATTTGTTGATTGTGCAAGTCCAGTGTGTTGTCTGATCCTTTTAACTTGATTAACATGCTAATAATTTCATTTGTGTTGTCATTTTATTAAATATTTTCGCAAATGAGGTTTAATCTATGTCTTTAGCTATTTTAGCTAGAAGAATTTTGTGATTTCAATCTTGGAATGCTAATTTGATTTCTAAAATCCATATTTCTTTTTTTCCAAGATAATCAATTATTTGGTTCATAATTGGATTCAATTATTTAACTGTTAATCTGGGCTTCAAGATTGAGTTCTAAGACTAAAACTTTAAGCTTATATTAGTTTTCTGTTCTTACTAAGGAACGGAATCCTGAATTCTTCCCCAAGTAACATGTTTATAATTGGAAGTTTTTTTCTTCATTCAATTAAGCCTTTTAAAGTACAAAGTCAGCTCCCCAAATTTGCATGTAGGTGCGATTCTTATTCCAGCTTGGCTGGTAAGGGGCAGGTTAAGATTTTTTTTTTTAAATTTGTTTGGTTCTATTGGGTCCAAACTTCTTAGACTTTGGGTACAGAATAGGTTTCAGAGTAAAACCGTCTGTGAGAAGTCTTTTTTCTCTATCATATTCCAGCTATTCCAGTAAGACTAACACTTTCCTGAAGTGTGTCTCAGACCTGGAGTTTTCTGGGGTATTTATTCCAGTTTCATTTTAGGAACTGGGTTTTGTTTTGTTTTTTTTGTTTTTTTTTCAAGACTATTTATTGTTCCAAAGATAGAAAATCTTTTTGAACTGTCATATAAGTGTACCATCTTTTAGAATGGTGTTTATATGGTCTATTCTGCCTTTTTGGTCAGTGATGGCATTATTTGTTTACAATAGATACAATAGATGCATATCTTCACTTTCTGTTTTAATTCAGATTATTTTTATTTTTTGTTGTTTTTCCTTCTTGTCTAGCGACAGCTCTAAGAATCTTTTCTAGGTTCTCAGTGTTCCTTATTTGGATGGTATCGTGGTACTGGCTCAGTCTTTTCGTTCTGCGGAATCTCATTCGATTCAACTTTGTTGTTTCTTTAAGACATGGTTAGAGGATCTTTTTATCAAAAGCTCCTTGATTCCTCACACAAGGATCACCTTTTTTAGGTTTCCAGATAGATTGTGTCAATGTTTTTGTCTCTAACAGACAAGTGACAAGTTTATTGGGTTCCGTTTGTCGGAACCTTCAGTCTCTATTATTTCCTTAAAGTTGCTATATATGCATGGAAATTTTAGGTTTTCATGGCTGCAGCATTGGTTTCGATTCCCTTTGCTCATTTCATAGGAAACCTTTCCAGTTTTTTATGCTGAATAATGTTTCAGGGATTCTAGGATATCTCTTTTTATATCTTTGAATCCTAAGGTTTAACTATCTTTGATTCGGTGGTTAAGATCACCATCATTTAGTTCTACAGGTCTCTTCGGTTCTTTCAACCTGGATCATGATCTCTACAGATACGAGTCTTTTAGGTTGGGAGGATGTCTGAGGATCTCTGTCAGCACAAGGGGTTTGGAAATCTCAGGAGGCGAGATCACCATTTGATATTTTGGAACTCCGTGCATTCTCAGAGTTCTTCAGTTTGGTTTCTTTTTGAAGAAGAGACATTTTTTCAGACAGTCAATGTCACATCTGTGGCGTATGTCAATCATCAGGGTGGGACTATCAGTCTTTAGGCTGTGACAGAAGTATCTCGGATATTTGCTTGGGCTAAATCCAGCTCCTATCTAATTTCTGTGGTCTTTTTCTCAGGTATAGACAATTGGGAAGCGGATTATCTCTGTTAATCAAGCTTTACATCCGGGAGAATGGTCTCTTTACCCAGATATGTTTTTCAATTTTTTCAGATGTGAGGGCTTCCAGAAATAGATCTGATGGCATCTCATCTAAACAAGGAACTTCCCAGGGGCCTATTCAGGTCCTGGGATCCTCAGACGGAAGTAGTGTATGCATTAACACTTTCTTGGAATTATCACTCTGCCTATATTTTTTCATCTCTGGTTCTTCTTTTTAGAGTGATTTTCTAAATCATCAGAGAGCAATCTTTGGTGTGGCTGGTTCGGATGTCCAGTTGCCAATCTTGGTTACTTCCATTAAGGCCAGACCTTATATCTTAACATTCGTTTTTTTCATCAGGAATTAAAATTATTAATTTGATGGTATAAAAATTTAACGCTTAGTACTTAGTCATAGAAGTGTCTCTGACTCAGTGATTAATACTATGTTGCAGGCTCGTAAATCTGTGTCTAGTAGGATTTATTATCGAGTTTGGAAGATTTACATCTCATGATGCTCTTCTTATGAATTCTCTTGGCATTCTTTTAGAATTCCTAGGATTTTATAGTTCTTCATAAGGTTTTGTCTGCATGTTCCTTGAAAGGACAAATCTCTGCTTTTTCTGTGCTGTTTTACAGTAAGAATTGCTACATTTTTCTGATATTCATTGTTTTGTTCAGGCTTTGGTTCGTATCAAGCCTGTCATTAAGCCAATTTCTCCTCCTTGGAGTGTTATTTTGGTTCTGAAGGCTTTACAGGCTCTTCTGTTTGAGCATATGCTTTCTTTGGACATTAATTACTTTCATGGAAAGTATTGTTCTTTTTAGACATCTCTTCAGCTAGAACAGTTTTTGAATTATCTGTTCTTTCTTGTAAAATCTCCCTTTTCTGATTTTCATCAGGATAAGGTGGTTTTTGCTGTCCTCATTTCAATTTTTACCTAAAGTTGTGAATTCTAACAACATTAGTAGTGGGATTATTGTCCCTTCCTTGTGTCCTAATCCTAAGAATTCTTTGGTAAGATTCTTTCATTCTTTGGATGTGGTAAGAGTTTTGAAATATTATGTTGAAGCTTCTCAGATTTCAGACAGACTTCTAGTCTATTTGTTATCTTTTCTGGTTTTAGGAAGGTCAGAAGGCTTCTGCCTTTTCTTTGGCATCTTGGTTAAGGCTTTTGATTCATCATGCTTATTTGGAGTCGGGTTAATCCCCGCCTCTGAGGATTATGGCTCATTCTACTAGGTCAGTTTCTATTTCCTGGACTTTTAAGAATGAAGCTTCTGTTGTTCAGATTTGCAAAGCAATGACTTGGTCTTCTTTGCATATTTTTACTAAATTCTACCATTTTGATGTTTTCTCAGTTTTTGGTAGAATAGTACTTCAGGCAGCTGTTTCAGTTTGATTCTTCTGCTTATATTTCAGTTTTTTTCATTATAAAAATTGAAACTTTTGATTGGGTAGTGGATTCATTTTTTTCAGCGGAATTGGCTGTCTTTATTTTATCCCTCCCTCTCTAGTGACTCTTGCGTGGAAGTTCCACATCTTGGGTATCTGCTATCCCATACGTCACTAGCTCATGGACTCTTGCTAATTACATGAAAGAAAACATAATTTCTTTCATGTAATTAGCAAGAGTCCATGAGCTAGTGACGTATGGGATACACATTCCTACCAGGAGGGGCAAAGTTTCCCAAACCTCAAAATGCCTATAAATACACGTGGTAGTAGGTGTTGCTACTGAAAACGTCCGCCGGGTAAGTGGAAACTGTTAGAAGCGGACCCACTCAGTGTTGGGGGGGAGAAAGTATGGAGCCAGCCCAAAAACGGAGGACAGCCGCAAGTCAAAAGAGAAAAAGTGAGGCGGCTACTGAGCTACTGAAGAAAAGTAAATTTATTCCATGTAAAAAATACAGGTACACAAAAAGCAGAAAAAATAACTGATTTCAGCAGTTTATACTATTAATAAGACACACACCATGGAGGGTGAAGGTAGCAATCTGGCTACCATTTTTGACATACAGAATAGAAAACAATTTTTTGACGATATTTTTTCAAAATCTACCAGTACCACTCTTGAGGGTGATCTTAAGCATCAATTTCACACCTTGGAAAAGCTACTACTTGCTGATCTACGCTCTATGTGGGATGTTGTGACCTTAACACATTACATTGAAGCACAGAGAGTATCTAGAGGTCTCAGGCTCAAGAAATATCCCAGTTTTGAGCTAGAGGATAGTGCACTCCAGGATGAGTGGAATACTGCCCTTAATGATTGTTCTTTAAAGTTATTGGGGGTACTGGTTAATAATAAAGAACGAAAAAGAGAGAGCTTAAAAGAAAAGATCACTAACACAAAGATGGATCTGAGGAAGTGTAAAACGGATGACCAATATGCTGTACTAAAGACACAGATGAAAGATAAAATTAAGAAAGTTGATACGGAGATTGCCGCACAGAAGAAGAACAAATTTCTATGGGATTTGGATGACTACGAGAATAATAGAGTGTATGATTGGTCTAGATTTCTCAAACGTTACAAAAAGTCTTCAAAAAAACAAACCACTGATACAGACATCAATAAGCCTCTCAAACCCATTCTAAAGAAGGATAAAGATAGAAGAGTGTACTTCTCATCAACAGAAGCAGAGTCTACAGACCACAACTCAGATACTTCTGAATCTAGTGAAGACTCCCCAGTTCCTGTGTCTCCCCCTCCCTCTTCTTCTTCTTTGTCTTTACAGGTCTCTTCAAAGAAAAACAAGAGTGGGAAGGATTCGGCGGTTCGTCCGAAAACTCGTAACCAAACCACTATCCCTTTAGAAAGAGGACAAGAAGATCCAGAAGGAAGAAACGCAGGCAAACAATCCAAGTCACAGAAGAAGAAGTGACTTTCAATATCATAAATCTGTCTGATGTGCAACTTACACCACAAGGAAGTCTTAAAGAAGGGTCTAGGATTTGCACCTACATGCAAGTTTTCAGCTTTCAGGACTCTCATAGATGTAAACAAATTTGTGAAGAAGTTGACACTCAAAAGATTTTTTCATGATTCTGAACGTAGGGTAACCTATGATGCTTGTGATGTTGCAATCAGTAACGACAATGACAATGTTGATTGGAATAAAATGTTTTCCTTTGCAGATATTGGTCTAATTGAGACTCTTAATAATTTTGACAGCAATACCTCAGATGGGCTGCATGAAGCTTCTCTTCCAACTCCACACAAGCATACATCTAGTTTTTACCCTAGGCATTTTAGAGGTAGTTTTTTGAACTCCTTCCATAAACGGGTGGAGGAGGATGTTTTGAAACTGGAGGAAAATTGCCTGTCCTCTAATGTCAAAATTAGACAGAATTTAACTGCCCAGGAGAGATTAGCCATTCAAGATCTGGCTGATAATGACAACATTGTAATACGCAACTCTGATAAAGGGGGCAATGTTGTTGTTCTCAATAAGTCAGATTACTTGTTAGAGGCCAATAGACAGCTTTCCGACACCAACACCTACAGAAAACTAGAATCTAACCCTACTCATATTTTCTCTAAACAACTTTCAAAACTTCTTGAAGAGGCAGTCTCTTTAGGGATTTTAACAATAGATCAATCTAAACATCTTTTACCAACACATCCAATCACACCCATCTTTCATTATCTTCCAAAAACGCATAAGAGTCTTCTATCCCCACCTGGCCGTCCAATCATTTCAGGCATAGGCTCCCTTTTGGAGCCTATGTCTGAATGGATTGACAGCATACTACAACCCTTGGTTAGTAATCTCTATAGTTACACTAGGGATTCAGGTCATTTGTTGGATATCTTAAATAATTTTGTTTGGCACACAGGCTATCAGTGGGTTACGATAGATGCTACATCCTTGTATTCTTCTATACCTCATGTGCAGGGATGCCGGGCCTTGGAATTTTTCCTGAATAGAAATACATCCTATATGGATGAAGTGAAACAATATGTTGTTGAGGTTGTGGAGTTCCTACTTACCCACAACTATTTTATTTTTGACTCTGTCTTTTATTTGCAGTGTCAGGGAACAGCTATGGGGGCAAAATTTGCCCCCTCCTATGCAAATTTATTTGTGGGTAAGTGGGAGCTCCAACATATCTATGATATTGGGGAACCCTTCAGGTCCGGCATCCTTCTGTACATGAGGTATATAGATGATCTTATCTTTATAGTTAAAGAAGATTTTCCCTTCCATGATTTTCTGACAACTCTAAATACTAATGATGTAAATTTAAAATTCACAGGTGAGATACATTGTGATAGTGTTAACTTTTTGGATCTTAATTTAAGTGGCGATACTAATACCCATAAGGTTGTATCCAGCACATATAGAAAAGAGACGGCTGGCAACACCATCCTTCATGCCACCTCTTGTCATCCTCCCCATCTAGTGAAATCAATTCCTAGAAGCCAATTTATCAGGCTCAGACGCAATGTGAGCACTATGGATAATTATATCAAATGTGGCAAGGAACTCATCACTAGATTGGAAGCCAGAGGATACAATGGCGAAAACTTACAAAAAATCTTTGAGGAAATTAAAGATTGGAAACCACAGACAAAAGGTGAATCATCTAAGTCAATCAGTGTAAATAGAAATACTCATACTAGTGGAAGTAAAAAGAACTATATAGATGAGTGCAGTGTGGTTTTTTCTACTCAGTTCTCCCCGCAGTATAATTCAATATGTGCTATCTTAAAGAAACATTTACATGTATTAAAGGGTGATGATATACTACAGTCTTATATAAAAAATTGTAGATTTGTTGCCAAAAAGCCACCCACACTAGCCTCTAAACTTTCACCTAGTCTGGTGAGATCAAACACCCAGCCTAGTGACAATTGGCTCAGAGGTATGGGTAATTTCAGGGCACATCTCTCTAATTGTCCCACCTGTGAGGTTATGGACTTCACAAGGAGTTTTCATAGCAATACAACTAACGATTCCTTTGATATTAATTTCTATGCCACATGTCTCACTAGTAATATAGTCTATTTATTAGATTGTCAGCTCTGTGGAGCCCAATATGTGGGTCAGTCGAACAGATCTCTCAGGGACCGGGCTAGGGAACATCTCAGGGATGTTAAGAATTTTAATAAGGATTCGGCAGTAGCAAAGCATTTCAATCTCTATCACCTTACAAATATACCAAAGCTGAAAGTTAAAGTAATAGATATAGCTAGAACCCCATATCGTGGGGGCGATATATGCAAGGTGTTAGATAGAAAAGAACTATTTTGGATCTATAAATTGAAAACTCGGTCCCCTCTGGGAATGAATCTGGAATGGGACATGAGATATTTTGTGGACTAGAATAGACATGTGATTGTGTATTATATTTGGATGGTTATACATATATTTTCATATTAGTATAATATTTAACTTCATTACTCTCACACCAACCCACATTATGTACACACATGTGTGTGTATATGTGTGTGTGTGTGCATATGTGTACATGCACGTGTATGTACATGCATGTGTTTGCATGTATACACTGTAGATCTGCATGCGTTTATGTGCACACACATATATATCCTTACATACTAGTATCCCATTCTGATGTGTCCCATGATTGACCTAGTTTTAGAGTTTGTCAGAGAATTATAAGGTTAGTCTATGAAACTTTTAACCAATTTCCTAAAATTCAAATTAAAATTTAAATTAAATAAAGCATTTGGTTACCGATTAATCAATATATATTATTTCACATTATTATGTATTATGACTGTTCGTCAACTAATGTGAACTAATATGATTGTATTGGATATTTTTAACATTGGTTTTGCTTTGGAAAATAGTTGTGTCTTTCAAATTTTGATTTTAATTTTAATTTAAATTTTTCTATTTTCTTTCTATTTTCGTTCCTAAATTTAACATAAATGAATTGTTCTGTATGTATGTTAGTACAACATGATTACACTTTATTGAAAACTCTTTTTGTTTAACTTACATATATGCATGTCTTTATCCATGTATTTGAAGAAAAAATGGGGTTTATTTAGCAGCGCTAAAAAAAGCTAGGAAATGATGATACCAATCTAATTTATGTTTTATACAATCTATTTTATTTAAAAATTCTTATAACACATAAAAACAACAGCAAATGCTTTTCCTAATTAATAAAGGGACGTCTCCCTTATACAACACTTATAAAAACAGACTAGAACCATATAATCCTAGAATTTCAGGTATAAAGGAATTAATTCTATAGATAACATATGGCAAGCAACAAATTTCTAAGATAAATGGTGAATTAAATATTTAAAAGGCACAAATGTATCAATCCTAATAGCTTTACAGTTCTTCAGTAACAAATTCAGTTATAAAGTTACACAGTTACTTTCCTTGGACATATAATTGGCTCAGGTGTGCTGGATAGTTAAAAAGGCAAAAAACAGCCAATATTCTGATTTAGGTGCCAAAGCAATCGTGGTTAATGGAAATGGTTAATTTAACAGATGAATACCTTGATGTCTTTAAAGTTCAGTTTGCGTGTTTTAAAAAACGTAGTGCAAATTAGTGTAGAGGTACCTTAATCTGTCCTGGTTGCAAGCGCTGATTATCTTCACTGTGAGGGATTCACAGACTGTTTGTTCCTGGTGCTTCTGATAAGTCACCTGACCTTCTCTTTGATTCAGAGGTCAGGGGTGATGATCCGTTCTGGTGATGTAGTTATCCTTTTTTTTGTTTTCCTTTCTTCTTATAGCCCAAATATTGTTTTCATCTGGGTTCCCTCAGACTTCTTAAGGTTTGAAGAAATCTTTGGTCAGTGTTTAGCAGTAACACCGTATTCCCTGAAGTTACCAAAGGTAGATTTTAACTTGCAGGGTCAGGAGAAAAGTTTAAAGTTGCAGGGTCACACAGCTTTGTGACAGTAGTAAATGAAGTTTAGTAGAGTGTAGCAGGTCCCATTCAACGCGTTTCACCCTTCTGGGCTTTATCAAGAATCAGAAGCACCAGGAACAAACAGTCTGTGAATCCCTCACAGTGAAGATAATCAGAATATTGGCTGTTTTTTGCCTTTTTAACTATCCAGCACACCTGAGCCAATTATATGTCCAAGGAAAGTAACTGTGTAACTTTATAACTGAATTTGTTACTGAAGAACTGTAAAGCTATTAGGATTGATACATTTGTGCCTTTTAAATATTTAATTCACCATTTATCTTAGAAATTTGTTGCTTGCCATATGTTATCTATAGAATTAATTCCTTTATACCTGAAATTCTAGGATTATATGGTTCTAGTCTGTTTTTATAAGTGTTGTATAAGGGAGACGTCCCTTTATTAATTAGGAAAAGCATTTGCTGTTGTTTTTATGTGTTATAAGAATTTTTAAATAAAATAGATTGTATAAAACATAAATTAGATTGGTATCATCATTTCCTAGCTTTTTTTAGCGCTGCTAAATAAACCCCATTTTTTCTTCTTATCCACCATTTAGTTCTCTTTGAGGGAAGAACTTTTTTAGCAGCAGGAATCCACCTTTAGGCGCTCCTATCACACTACACATATTTATCCATGTATTTATTATGAACTGATTATAGTATTGAATATATAATATATATGTAATATCATTGAGCTTTCATTATATAGTGTTTAAGTGCCAGATTGTAATCCTTCTCAAGTATTTCTAGTACATTAATGTTGTTTTTAACATTTTTCTGATCTGTGGTGATTTCAGAGACAGCTCACCTTTGACCCTTATATGGATGTGACATCTATTTTTAAAATAAACAGGGTTCCTTGATTGGCTGGCTGTCCCTTTAAGTACCACAGCTGATTCTGCTTGTATTCAGCTACTATGATTAAGCGCGATTGTGCATGAAACATGTTAGTTTGCTGTTCCCTCCTTGGTATGTAGTGTCTTATTATTTTTTCTGCTTTTTGTGTACCTGTATTTTTTACATGGAATAAATTTACTTTTCTTCAGTAGCTCAGTAGCCGCCTCACTTTTTCTCTTTTTCGCCTATAAATACACCCCTCACCACACCCACAAATCAGTTTTACAAACTTTGCCTTCTATGGAGGTGGTGAAGTAAGTTTGTGCTAGATTCTACGTTGATATGCGCTCCGCAGCAGGTTGGATCCCGGTTTTCCTCTCAGCGTGCAGTGAATGTCAGAGGGATGTGAGGAGAGTATTGCCTATTTGAATGCAATGATCTCCTTCTACGTGGTCTATTTCATAGGTTCTCTGTTATCGGTCGTAGAGATTCATCTCTTACCTCCCTTTTCAGATTGACGATATACTCTTATATATATATATATACCATTACCTCTGCTGATTTTCGTTTCAGTACTGGTTTGGCTTTCTACAACATGTAGATGAGTGTCCTGGGGTAAGTAAGTCTTATTTTCTGTGACACTCTAAGCTATGGTTGGGCACTTTTTTAATAAAGTTCTAAATATATGTATTCAAACATTTATTTGCCTTGACTCAGGATGTTCAACATTCCTTATTTTCAGACAGTCAGTTTCATATTTGGGATAATGCAATCAATCATTTTTTCTTACCTTAAAAATTTGACTTTTTCCCTGTGGGCTGTTAGGCTCGCGGGGGCTGAAAATGCTTCATTTTATTGCGTCATTCTTGGCGCGGACTTTTTTGGCGCAAAAAATCTTTTCTGTTTCCGGCGTCATACGTGTCGCCGGAAGTTGCGTCATTTTTTTGACGTTCTTTTGCGCCAAAAATGTCGGCGTTCCGGATGTGGCGTCATTTTTGGCACCAAAAGCATTTAGGCGCCAAATAATGTGGGCGTCTTATTTGGCGCTAAAAAAATATGGGCGTCGCTTTTGTCTCCACATTATTTAAGTTTCATTTTTCATTGCTTCTGGTTGCTAGAAGCTTGTTCTTTGGAATTTTTTCCCATTCCTGAAACTGTCATTTAAGGAATTTGATCAATTTTGCTTTATATGTTGTTTTTTCTCTTACATATTGCAAGATGTCTCACGTTGCATCTGAGTCAGAAGATACTTCAGGAAAATCGCTGTCTGGTACTGGAACTACCAAAGCTAAGTGTATCTGCTGTAAACTTTTGGTAGCTATTCCTCCAGCTGTTGTTTGTATTAAATGTCATGACAAACTTGTTAATGCAGAAAATATTTCCTTTAGTAAAGTACCATTACCTGTTGCAGTTCAATCAACATCTAATGTTCAGAATGTTCCTGATAACATAAGAGATTTTGTTTCTGAATCCATTAAGAAGGCTATGTCTGTTATTCCTCCTTCTAGTAAACATAAAAAGTCTTTTAAAACTTCTCTTTATCCAGATGAATTTTTAAATGAACATCATCATTCTGATTCTAATGATTCTTCTGGTTCAGAGGATTCTGCCTCAGAGGTTGATGCTGATAAATCTTCATATTTATTTAAAATGGAATTTATTCGTTCTTTACTTAAAGAAGTCCTAATTGCATTAGAAATTGAGGATTCTGGTCCTCTTGATACTAAATCTAAACGTTTAGACAAGGTCTTTAAATCTCCTGTAGTTATTCCAGAAGTTTTTCCTGTTTCTGGTGCTATTGCTGAAGTAATTTCTAAGGAATGGAATAATTTGGGTAATTCATTTACTCCTTCTAAACGTTTTAAGCAATTATATCCTGTGCCGACCGACAGATTAGAGTTTTGGGACAAAATCCCTAAAGTTGATGGGGCTATCTCTACCCTTGCTAAACGTACTACTATTCCTACGGCAGATGGTACTTCCTTTAAGGATCCTTTAGATAGGAAAATTGAATCCTTTCTAAGAAAAGCTTATTTGTGTTCAGGTAATCTTCTTAGACCTGCTATATCTTTGGCGGATGTTGCTGCAGCTTCAACTTTTTGGTTGGAAACTTTAGCGCAACAAGTAACAGATCATGATTCTCATAATATTATTATTCTTCTTCAACATGCTAATAATTTTATCTGTGATGCCATTTTTGATATCAGGTTTATGTCTCTAGCTATTTTAGCTAGAAGAGCTTTATGGCTTAAAACTTGGAATGCTGATATGTCTTCTAAATCGACTCTACTTTCCCTTCCTTTCCAGGGTAATAAATTATTTGGTTCTCAGTTGGATTCTATTATCTCAACTGTTACTGGTGGGAAAGGAACTTTTTTACCTCAGGATAAAAAATCTAAGGGTAAAAACAGGGCTAATAATCGTTTTCGTTCCTTTCGTTTCAACAAAGAACAAAAGCCTGATCCTTTATCCTCAGGAGCAGTTTCAGTTTGGAAACCATCTCCAGTCTGGAATAAATCCAAGCCTTCTAGAAAAGCAAAGCCAGCTTCTAAGTCCACATGAAGGTGCGGCCCTCATTCCAGCCCAGCTGGTAGGGGGCAGATTACGTTTTTTCAAAGAAATTTGGATCAATTCTGTTCACAATCTTTGGATTCAGAACATTGTTTCAGAAGGGTACAGAATTGGTTTCAAGATAAGACCTCCTGCAAAGAGATTTTTTCTTTCCCGTGTCCCAGTAAACCCAGTGAAAGCTCAAGCATTTCTGAAATGTGTTTCAGATCTAGAGTTGGCTGGAGTAATTATGCCAGTTCCAGTTCTGGAACAGGGGCTGGGGTTTTATTCGAATCTCTTCATTGTACCAAAGAAGGAGAATTCCTTCAGACCAGTTCTGGATCTAAAAATATTGAATCGTTATGTAAGGATACCAACATTCAAAATGGTAACTATAAGGACTATCCTGCCTTTTGTTCAGCAAGGGCATTATATGTCTACAATAGATTTACAGGATGCATATCTGCATATTCCGATTCATCCAGCTCACTATCAGTTTCTGAGATTCTCTTTCCTGGACAAGCACTACCAGTTTGTGGCTCTGCCGTTTGGCCTAGCAACAGCTCCAAGAATTTTTACAAAGGTTCTCGGTGCCCTTCTGTCTGTAATCAGAGAACAGGGTATTGTGGTATTTCCTTATTTGGACGATATCTTGGTACTTGCTCAGTCTTCACATTTAGCAGAATCTCATACGAATCGACTTGTGTTGTTTCTTCAAGATCATGGTTGGAGGATCAATTCACTAAAAAGTTCATTGATTCCTCAGACAAGGGTAACCTTTTTGGGTTTCCAGATAGATTCAGTGTCCAGCGTCGCTTTTGTCTCCACATTATTTAAGTCTCATTTTTCTTTGCTTCTGGTTGCTGGAAGCTTGTTCCTTGGCATTTTTTCCCATTCCTGAAACTGTCATTTAAGGAATTTGATCAATTTTGCTTTATATGTTGTTTTTTCTCTTACATATTGCAAGATGTCTCACGTTGCATCTGAGTCAGAAGATACTTCAGGAAAATCGCTGTCTGGTGCTGGAACTACCAAAGCTAAGTGTATCTGCTGTAAACTTTTGGTAGCTGTTCCTCCAGCTGTTGTTTGTATTAATTGTCATGACAAACTTGTTAATGCAGATAATATTTCCTTTAGTAATGTACCATTACCTGTTGCAGTTCCATCAACATCTAATGTTCAGAATGTTCCTGATAACATAAGATATTTTGTTTCTGAATCCATCAAGAAGTCTATGTCTGTTATTCCTCCTTCTAGTAAACATAAAAAATCTTTTAAAACTTCTCTTTATACAGATGAATTTTTAAATGAACATCATCATTCTGATTCTAATGACTCTTCTGGTTCAGAGGATTCTGTCTCAGAAGTTGATGCTGATAAATCTTCATATTTATTTAAAATGGAATTTATTCGTTCTTTACTTAAAGAAGTACTAATTGCTTTAGAAATTGAGGATTCTGGTCCTCTTGATACTAAATCTAAACTTTTAGATAAGGTCTTTAAATCTCCTGTGGTTATTCCAGAAGTTTTTCCTGTTCCTGGTGCTATTTCTGAAGTAATTTCCAGAGAATGGAATAATTTGGGTAATTCATTTACCCCTTCTAAACGTTTTAAGCAATTATATCCTGTGCCGTCTGACAGATTAGAATTTTGGGACAAAATCCCTAAAGTTGATGGGGCTATTTCTACCCTTGCTAAACGTACTACTATTCCTACGTCAGATGGTACTTCGTTTAAGGATCCTTTAGATAGGAAAATTGAATCCTTTCTAAGAAAAGCTTATCTGTGTTCAGGTAATCTTCTTAGACCTGCTATATCATTGGCTGATGTTGCTGCAGCTTCAACTTTTTGGTTGGAAACTTTAGCGCAACAAGTAACAGATCATGATTCTCATAATATTATTATTCTTCTTCAACATGCTAATAATTTTATCTGTGATGCCATTTTTGATATTATCAGAGTTGATGTCAGGTTTATGTCTCTAGCTATTTTAGCTAGAAGAGCTTTATGGCTTAAAACTTGGAATGCTGATATGTCTTCTAAATCGACTCTACTTTCCATTTCTTTCCAGGGTAACAAATTATTTGGTTGTCAGTTGGATTCTATTATCTCAACTGTTACTGGTGGGAAAGGAACTTTTTTACCACAGGATAAAAAATCTAAGGGTAAAAACAGGGCTAATAATCGTTTTCGTTCCTTTCGTTTCAACAAAGAACAAAAACCTGATCCTTCATCCTCAGGAGCAGTTTCAGTTTGGAAACCATCTCCAGTCTGGAATAAATCCAAGCCTTCTAGAAAAGCAAAGCCAGCTTCTAAGTCCACATGAAGGTGCGGCCCTCATTCCAGCTCAGCTGGTAGGGGGCAGGGTACGTTTTTTCAAAGAAATTTGGATCAATTCTGTTCACAATCTTTGGATTCAGAACATTGTTTCAGAAGGGTACAGAATTGGTTTCAAGATAAGACCTCCTGCAAAGAGATTTTTTCTTTCCCGTGTCCCAGTAAATCCAGTGAAAGCTCAAGCATTTCTGAAATGTGTTTCAGATCTAGAGTTGGCTGGAGTAATTATGCCAGTTCCAGTTCTGGAACAGGGGCTGGGGTTTTATTCGAATCTCTTCATTGTACCAAAGAAGGAGAATTCCTTCAGACCAGTTCTGGATCTAAAAATATTGAATCGTTATGTAAGGATACCAACGTTCAAAATGGTAACTGTAAGGACTATCTTGCCTTTTGTTCAGCAAGGGCATTATATGTCCACAATAGATTTACAGGATGCATATCTGCATATTCCGATTCATCCAGATCATTATCAGTTCTTGAGATTCTCTTATCTGGACAAGCATTACCAGTTTGTGGCTCTGCCGTTTGGCCTAGCTACAGCTCCAAGAATTTTTACAAAGGTTCTCGGTGCCCTTCTGTCTGTAATCAGAGACCAGGGTATTGTGGTATTTCCTTATTTGGACGATATCTTGGTACTTGCTCAGTCTTCACATTTAGCAGAATCTCATACGAATCGACTTGTGTTGTTTCTACAAGATCATGGTTGGAGGATCAATTCACTAAAAAGTTCATTGATTCCTCAGACAAGGGTAACCTTTCTGGGTTTCCAGATAGATTCAGTGTCCATGACTCTATCTTTGACAGACAAGAGATGTCTAAAATTGATTTCAGCTTGTCGAAACCTTCAGTCACAATCATTCCCTTTGGTAGCCTTATGCATGGAAATTCTAGGTCTTATGACTGCTGCATCGGACGCGATCCCCTTTGCTCGTTTTCACATGTGACCTCTTCAGCTCTGTATGCTGAATCAATGGTGCAGGGATTACACAAAGATATCTCAATTAATATCTTTAAAACCGATTGTACGACACTCTCTAACGTTGTGGACAGATCACCATCGTTTAATTCAGGGGGCTTCTTTTGTTCTTCCGACCTGGACTGTAATTTCAACAGATGCAAGTCTTACAGGTTGGGGAGCTGTGTGGGGGTCTCTGACGGCACAAGGAGTTTGGGAATCTCAGGAGGTGAGATTACCGATCAATATTTTGGAACTCCGTGCAATTTTCAGAGCTCTTCAGTCTTGGCCTCTTCTGAAGAGAGAATCGTTCATTTGTTTTCAGACAGACAATGTCACAACTGTGGCATACATCAATCATCAAGGAGGGACTCACAGTCCTCTGGCTATGAAAGAAGTATCTCGAATTCTGGTTTGGGCAGAATCCAGCTCCTGTCTAATCTCTGCGCTTCATATCCCAGGTATAGACAATTGGGAAGCGGATTATCTCAGTCGCCAAACGTTGCATCTGGGCGAATGGTCTCTTCACCCAGAGGTATTTCTTCAGATTGTTCAAATGTGGGAGCTTCCAGAAATAGATCTGATGGCGTCTCATCTAAACAAGAAACTTCCCAGGTATCTGTCCAGATCCCGGGATCCTCAGGCGGAAGCAGTGGATGCATTATCACTTCCTTGGAAGTATCATCCTGCCTATATCTTTCCGCCTCTAGTTCTTCTTCCAAGAGTAATCTCCATGTTCTGCTGGTAGCTCCGGCATGGCCTCACAGGTTTTGGTATGCGGATCTTGTCCGGATGGCCTCTTGCCATCCGTGGACTCTTCCGCTAAGACCAGACCTTCTGTCGCAAGGTCCTTTTTTCCATCAGGATCTCAAATCCTTAAATTTAAAGGTATGGAGATTGAACGCTTGATTCTTGGTCAAAGAGGTTTCTCTGACTCTGTGATTAATACTATGTTACAGGCTCGTAAATCTGTATCTAGAGAGATATATTATAGAGTCTGGAAGACTTATATTTCTTGGTGTCTTTCTCATCATTTTTCTTGGCATTCTTTTAGAATTCCGAGAATTTTACAGTTTCTTCAGGATGGTTTAGATAAAGGTTTATCCGCAAGTTCTTTGAAAGGACAAATCTCTGCTCTTTCTGTTCTTTTTCACAGAAAGATTGCTAATCTTCCTGATATTCATTGTTTTGTACAAGCTTTGGTTCATATAAAACCTGTCATTAAGTCAATTTCTCCTCCTTGGAGTTTGAATTTGGTTCTGGGGGCTCTTCAAGCTCCTCCTTTTGAACCCATGCATTCATTGGACATTAAATTACTTTCTTGGAAAGTTTTGTTCCTTTTGGTGATCTCTTCTGCCAGAAGAGTCTCGGAATTATCTGCTCTTTCTTGCGAGTCTCCTTTTCTGATTTTTCATCAGGATAAGGCGGTGTTGTGAACTTCTTTTGAATTTTTACCTAAGGTTGTGAATTCCAACAACATTAGTAGAGAAATTGTGGTTCCCTCATTATGTCCTAATCCTAAGAATTCTAAGGAGAAATTGCTGCATTCTTTGGATGTTGTTAGAGCTTTGAAATATTATGTTGAAGCTACGAAATCTTTCCGTAAGACTTCTAGTCTATTTGTTATCTTTTCCGGTTCTAGAAAAGGCCAGAAAGCTTCTGCCATTTCTTTGGCATCTTGGTTGAAATCTTTAATTCATCTTGCCTATGTTGAGTCGGGTAAAACTCCGCCTCAAAGGATTACAGCTCATTCTACTAGGTCAGTTTCTACTTCCTGGGCATTTAGGAATGAAGCTTCGATTGATCAGATTTGCAAAGCAGCAACTTGGTCCTCTTTGCATACTTTTACTAAATTCTACCATTTTGATGTATTTTCTTTTTCTGAAGCAGTTTTTGGTAGAAAAGTACTTCAGGCAGCGGTTTCAGTTTGAATCTTCTGTTTATGTTTTTCATTAAACTTTATTTTGGGTGTGGATTTTTTTCAGCAGGAATTGGCTGTCTTTATTTTATCCCTCCCTCTCTAGTGACTCTTGCGTGGAAAGATCCACATCTTGGGTAGTCATTATCCCATACGTCACTAGCTCATGGACTCTTGCTAATTACATGAAAGAAAACATAATTTATGTAAGAACTTACCTGATAAATTCATTTCTTTCATATCAGCAAGAGTCCATGAGGCCCGCCCTTTTTTGTGGTGGTTATGATTTTTTTGTATAAAGCACAATTATTCCAATTCCTTATTTATATGCTTTCGCACTTTTTTCTTATCACCCCACTTCTTGGCTATTCGTTAAACTGATTTGTGGGTGTGGTGAGGGGTGTATTTGTAGGCATTTTGAGGTTTGGGAAACTTTGCCCCTCCTGGTAGGAATGTATATCCCATACGTCACTAGCTCATGGACTCTTGCTAATATGAAAGAAATGAATTTATCAGGTAAGTTCTTACATAAATTATGTTTTTTCATCAGGATAAGGCGGTGTTGCGAACTTCTTTTGAATTTTTACCTAAGGTTGTGTATTCCAACAACATTAGTAGAGAAATTGTGGTTCCTTCATTATGTCCTAATCCTAAGAATTCTAAGGAGAAATCATTGCATTCTTTGGATGTTTTTAGAGCTTTGAAATATTATGTTGAAGCTACTAAGTCTTTCCGAAAGACTTCTAGTCTATTTGTCATCTTTTCCGGTTCTAGAAAAGGCCAGAAAGCTTCTGCCATTTCTTTGGCATCTTGGTTGAAATCTTTAATTCATCATGCTTATGTCGAGTCGGGTAAAACTCCGCCTCAAAGGATTACAGCTCATTCTACTAGGTCAGTGTCTACTTCCTGGGCATTTAGGAATGAAGCTTCGGTTGATCAGATTTGCAAAGCAGCAACTTGGTCTTCTTTGCATACTTTTACTAAATTCTACCATTTTGATGTATTTTCTTCTTCTGAAGCAGTTTTTGGTAGAAAAGTACTTCAGGCAGCTGTTTCAGTTTGAATCTTCTGCTTATATTTTTCATATTAAACTTTATTTTGGGTGTGGATTATTTTTCAGCGGAATTGGCTGTCTTTATTTTATCCCTCCCTCTCTAGTGACTCTTGCGTGGAAAGATCCACATCTTGGGTAGTCATTATCCCATACGTCACTAGCTCATGGACTCTTACTAATTACATGAAAGAAAACATAATTTATGTAAGAACTTACCTGATAAATTCATTTCTTTCATATTAGCAAGAGTCCATGAGGCCCGTCCTTTTTGTGGTGGTATGATTTTTTTGTATAAAGCACAATTATTCCAATTCCTTATTTTTTATGCTTTCGCACTTTTTTATCACCCCACTTCTTGGCTATTCGTTAAACTGATTTGTGGGTGTGGTGAGGGGTGTATTTATAGGCATTTTGAGGTTTGGGAAACTTTGCCCCTCCTGGTAGGAATGTATATCCCATACGTCACTAGCTCATGGACTCTTGCTAATATGAAAGAAATTAATTTATCAGGTAAGTTCTTACATAAATTATGTTTTTTACCACAGGATAAAAAATCTAAAGGTAAATTCAGGTCTAATAATCGTTTTCGTTCCTTTCGTCACAACAAGGAACAGAAACCTGATCCTTCATCCTCAGGAGCGGTATCAGTTTGGAAACCATCTCCAGTCTGGAATAAATCCAAGCCTTCTAGAAAATCAAAGCCAGCTTCTAAGTCCACATGAAGGTGCGGCCCTCATTCCAGCTCAGCTGGTAGGGGGCAGATTACGTTTTTTCAAAGAAATTTGGATCAAATCCATTCACAATCTTTGGATTCAGAACATTGTTTCAGAAGGGTACAGAATTGGCTTCAAAATAAGACCTCCTGCAAAGAGATTTTTTCTTTCCTGTGTCCCAGTAAATCCAGCGAAGGCTCAAGCATTTCTGAAATGTGTTTCAGATCTAGAGTTGGCTGGAGTAATTATGCCAGTTCCAGTTCTGGAACGGGGGCTGGGGTTTTATTCAAATCTCTTCATTGTACCAAAGAAGGAGAATTCCTTCAGACCAGTTCTGGATCTAAAGATATTGAATCGTTATGTAAGGATACCAACATTCAAAATGGTAACTGTAAGGACTATCCTGCCTTTTGTTCAGCAAGGGCATTATATGTCTACAATAGATTTACAGGATGCATATCTGCATATTCCGATTCATCCAGATCACTTTCAGTTTCTGAGATTCTCTTTCCTAGACAAGCATTACCAGTTTGTGGCTCTACCGTTTGGTCTAGCAACAGCTCCAAGAATTTTTACAAAGGTTCTCGGTGCCCTTCTGTCTGTAATCAGAGAACAGGGTATTGTGGTATTTCCTTATTTGGATGATATCTTGGTACTTGCTCAGTCTTCACATTTAGCAGAATCTCATACGAATCGACTTGTGTTGTTTCTTCAAGATCATGGTTGGAGGATCAATTCACTAAAAAGTTCATTGATTCCTCAGACAAGGGTAACCTTTTTGGGTTTCCAGATAGATTCAGTGTCCATGACTCTGTCTTTGACAGACAAGAGACGTCTAAAATTGATTTCAGCTTGTCGAAACCTTCAGTCACAATCATTCCCTTTGGTAGCCTTATGCATGGAAATTCTAGGTCTTATGACTGCTGCCTCGGACGCGATCCCCTTTGCTCGTTTTCACATGCGACCTCTTCAGCTCTGTATGCTGAACCAATGGTGCAGGGATTACACAAAGATATCTCAATTAATATCTTTAAAACCGATTGTACGACACTCTCTGACGTGGTGGACAGATCACCATCGTTTAGTTCAGGGGGCTTCTTTTGTTCTTCCGACCTGGACTGTAATTTCAACAGATGCAAGTCTTACAGGTTGGGGAGCTGTGTGGGGGTCTCTGACGGCACAAGGGGTTTGGGAATCTCAGGAGGTGAGATTACCGATCAATATTTTGGAACTCCGTGCAATTTTCAGAGTTCTTCAGTCCTGGCCTCTTCTGAAGAGAGAGTCGTTCATTTGTTTTCAGACAGACAATGTCACAACTGTGGCATACATCAATCATCAAGGAGGGACTCACAGTCCTCTGGCTATGAAAGAAGTATCTCGAATTCTGGTTTGGGCGGAATCCAGCTCCTGTCTAATCTCTGCGGTTCATATCCCAGGTATAGACAATTGGGAAGCGGATTATCTCAGTCGCCAAACGTTGCATCCGGGCGAATGGTCTCTTCACCCAGAGGTATTTCTTCAGATTGTTCAAATGTGGGAACTTCCAGAAATAGATCTGATGGCTTCTCATCTAAACAAGAAACTTCCCAGGTATCTGTCCAGATCCCGGGATCCTCAGGCGGAGGCAGTGGATGCATTATCACTTCCTTGGAAGTATCATCCTGCCTATATCTTTCCGCCTCTAGTTCTTCTTCCAAGAATAATCTCCAAGATTCTGAAAGAATGCTCGTTTGTTCTGCTGGTAGCTCCAGCATGGCCTCACAGGTTTTGGTATGCGGATCTTGTCCGGATGGCTTCTTGCCAGCCGTGGACTCTTCCGTTAAGACCAGACCTTCTGTCGCAAGGTCCTTTCTTCCATCAGGATCTCAAATCCTTAAATTTAAAGGTATGGAGATTGAACGCTTGATTCTTGGTCAAAGAGGTTTCTCTGACTCTGTGATTAATACTATGTTACAGGCTTGTAAATCTGTTTCTAGAGAAATATATTATAGTGTCTGGAAGACTTATATTTCTTGGTGTCTTTTTCATCATTTTTCTTGGCATTCTTTTAGAATTCCGAGAATTTTGCAGTTTCTTCAGGATGGTTTGGATAAAGGTTTGTCTGCAAGTTCCTTGAAAGGACAAATCTCTGCTCTTTCTGTTCTTTTTCACAGAAAGATTGCTAATCTTCCTGATATTCATTGTTTTGTACAAGCCTTGGTTCATATAAAACCTGTCATTAAGTCAATTTCTCCTCCTTGGAGTTTGAATTTGGTTCTGGGGGCTCTTCAAGCTCCTCCGTTTGAACCTATGCATTCATTGGACATTAAATTACTTTCTTGGAAAGTTTTGTTCCTTTTGGCCATCTCTTCTGCCAGAAGAGTCTCTGAATTGTCTGCTCTTTCTTGTGAGTCTCCTTTTCTGATTTTTCATCAGGATAAGGCGGTGTTGCGAACTTCTTTTGAATTTTTACCTAAGGTTGTGAATTCCAACAACATTAGTAGAGAAATTGTGGTTCCTTCATTATGTCCTAATCCTAAGAATTCTAAGGAGAAATCATTGCATTCTTTGGATGTTGTTAGAGCTTTGAAATATTATGTTGAAGCTACTAAGTCTTTCCGAAAGACTTCTAGTCTATTTGTCATCTTTTCCGGTTCTAGAAAAGGCCAGAAAGCTTCTGCCATTTCTTTGGCATCTTGGTTGAAATCTTTAATTCATCATGCTTATGTCGAGTCGGGTAAAACTCCGCCTCAAAGGATTACAGCTCATTCTACTAGGTCAGTGTCTACTTCCTGGGCATTTAGGAATGAAGCTTCGGTTGATCAGATTTGCAAAGCAGCAACTTGGTCTTCTTTGCATACTTTTACTAAATTCTACCATTTTGATGTATTTTCTTCTTCTGAAGCAGTTTTTGGTAGAAAAGTACTTCAGGCAGCTGTTTCAGTTTGAATCTTTTGCTTATATTTTTCATATTAAACTTTATTTTGGGTGTGGATTATTTTTCAGCGGAATTGGCTGTCTTTATTTTATCCCTCCCTCTCTAGTGACTCTTGCGTGGAAAGATCCACATCTTGGGTAGTCATTATCCCATACGTCACTAGCTCATGGACTCTTGCTAATTACATGAAAGAAAACATAATTTATGTAAGAACTTACCTGATAAATTCATTTCTTTCATATCAGCAAGAGTCCATGAGGCCCGCCCTTTTTTGTGGTGGTTATGATTTTTTTGTATAAAGCACAATTATTCCAATTCCTTATTTATATGCTTTCGCACTTTTTTCTTATCACCCCACTTCTTGGCTATTCGTTAAACTGATTTGTGGGTGTGGTGAGGGGTGTATTTGTAGGCATTTTGAGGTTTGGGAAACTTTGCCCCTCCTGGTAGGAATGTATATCCCATACGTTACTAGCTCATGGACTCTTGCTAATATGAAAGAAATGAATTTATCAGGTAAGTTCTTACATAAATTATGTTTTTTACCACAGGATAAAAAATCTAAAGGTAAATTCAGGTCTAATAATGGTTTTCGTTCCTTTCGTCACAACAAGGAACAGAAACCTGATCCTTCATCCTCAGGAGCGGTATCAGTTTGGAAACCATCTCCAGTCTGGAATAAATCCAAGCCTTCTAGAAAATCAAAGCCAGCTTCTAAGTCCACATGAAGGTGCGGCCCTCATTCCAGCTCAGCTGGTAGGGGGCAGATTACGTTTTTTCAAAGAAATTTGGATCAAATCCGTTCACAATCTTTGGATTCAGAACATTGTTTCAGAAGGGTACAGAATTGGCTTCAAAATAAGACCTCCTGCAAAGAGATTTTTTCTTTCCCGTGTCCCAGTAAATCCAGCGAAGGCTCAAGCATTTCTGAAATGTGTTTCAGATCTAGAGTTGGCTGGAGTAATTATGCCAGTTCCAGTTCTGGAACGGGGGCTGGGGTTTTATTCAAATCTCTTCATTGTACCAAAGAAGGAGAATTCCTTCAGACCAGTTCTAGATCTAAAGATATTGAATCGTTATGTAAGGATACCAACATTCAAAATTGTAACTTTAAGGACTATCCTGCCTTTTGTTCAGCAAGGGCATTATATGTCTACAATAGATTTACAGGATGCATATCTGCATATTCTGATTCATCCAGATCACTTTCAGTTTCTGAGATTCTCTTTCCTAGACAAGCATTACCAGTTTGTGGCTCTACCGTTTGGTCTAGCAACAGCTCCAAGAATTTTTACAAAGGTTCTCGGTGCCCTTCTGTCTGTAATCAGAGAACAGGGTATTGTGGTATTTCCTTATTTGGACGATATCTTGGTACTTGCTCAGTCTTTACATTTAGCAGAATCTCATACGAATCAACTTGTGTTGTTTCTTCAAGATCATGGTTGGAGGATCAATTTACTAAAAAGTTAATTGATTCCTCAGACAAGGGTAACCTTTTTGGGTTTCCAGATAGATTCAGTGTCCATGACTCTATCTTTGACAGACATGAGACGTCTAAAATTGATATCAGCTTGTCGAAACCTTCAGTCACAATCATTCCCTTCGGTAGCCTTATGCATGGAAATTCTAGGTCTTATGACTGCTGCATTGGACGCGATCCCCTTTGCTCGTTTTCACATGCGACCTCTTCAGCTCTGTATGCTGAACCAATGGTGCAGGGATTACACAAAGATATCTCAATTAATATCTTTAAAACCGATTGTACGACACTCTCTGACGTGGTGGACAGATCACCATCGTTTAATTCAGGGGGCTTCTTTTGTTCTTCTGACCTGGACTGTAATTTCAACAGATGCAAGTCTTACAGGTTGGGGAGCTGTGTGGGGGTCTCTGATGGCACAAGGGGTTTGGGAATCTCAGGAGGTGAGATTACCGATCAATATTTTGGAACTCCGTGCAATTTTCAGAGCTCTTCAGTCTTGGCCTCTTCTGAAGAGAGAATCGTTAATTTGTTTTCAGACAGACAATGTCACAACTGTAGCATACATCAATCATCAAGGAGGGACTCACAGTCCTCTAGCTATGAAAGAAGTATCTCGAATTCTGGTTTGGGCGGAATCCAGCTCCTGTCTAGTTTCTGCGGTTCATATCCCAGGTATAGACAATTGGGAAGCGGATTATCTCAGTCGCCAAACGTTGCATCCGGGCGAATGGTCTCTTCACCCAGAGGTATTTCTTCAGATTGTTCAAATGTGGGGGCTTCCAGAAATAAATCTGATGGCCTCTCATCTAAACAAGAAACTTCCCAGGTATCTGTCCAGATCCAGGGATCCTCAAGCGGAAGCAGTGGATGCATTGTCACTTCCTTGGAAGTATCATCCTGCCTATATCTTTCCGCCTCTAGTTCTTCTTCCAAGAGTGATCTCCAAAATTCTGAAGGAATGCTCATTTGTTCTGCTGGTAGCTCCAGCATGGCCTCACAGGTTTTGGTATGCGGATCTTGTCCGGATGGCTTCTTGCCAACCGTGGACTCTTCCGTTAAGACCAGACCTTCTGTCTCAAGGTCCTTTTTTCCATCAGGATCTCAAATCCTTAAATTTAAAGGTATGCAGATTGAACGCTTGATTCTTAGTCAAAGAGGTTTCTCTGACTCTGTGATTAATACTATGTTACAGGCTCGTAAATCTGTATCTAGGGAGATATATTATAGAGTCTGGAAGACTTATATTTCTTGGTGTCTTTCTCATCATTTTTCCTGGCATTCTTTTAGAATTCCATGAATTTTACAGTTTCTTCAGGATGGTTTGGATAAAGGTTTGTCTGCAAGTTCCTTGAAAGGACAAATCTCTGCTCTTTCTGTTCTTTTTCACAGAAAGATTGCTAATCTTCCTGATATTCATTATTTTGTACAAGCTTTGGTGCGTATAAAACCTGTTATTAAGTCAATTTCTCCTTGGAGTTTGAATTTGGTTCTGGGGGCTCTTCAAGCTCCTCCGTTTGAACCTATGCATTCATTGGACATTAAATTACTTTCTTGGAAAGTTTTGTTCCTTTTGGCCATCTCTTCTGCCAGAAGAGTTTCTGAATTATCTGCTCTTTCTTGTGAGTCTCCTTTTTTGATTTTTCATCAGGATAAGGCGGTGTTGCGAACTTCTTTTGAATTTTTACCTAAGGTTGTGAATTCCAACAACATTAGTAGAGAGATTGTGGTTCCTTCATTATGTCCTACTCCTAAGAATTCTAAGGAGAAATCATTTCATTCTTTGGATTCTTTGAAATATTATGTTGAAGCTACTAAGACTTTCCGAAAGACTTCTAGTCTATTTGTTATCTTTTCCGGTTCTAGGAAAGGTCAGAAGGCCTCTGCCATTTCTTTGGCATCTTGGTTGAAATCTTTAATTCATCATGCTTATGTCGAGTTGGGTAAAACTCCGCCTCAAAGGATTACAGCTCATTCTACTAGGTCAGTTTCTACTTCCTGGGCGTTTAGGAATGAAGCTTCGGTTGATCAGATTTGCAAAGCAGCAACTTGGTCCTCTTTGCATACTTTTACTAAATTCTACCATTTTGATGTGTTTTCTTCTTCTGAAGCAGTTTTTGGTAGAAAAGTACTTCAGGCAGCTGTTTCAGTTTGAATCTTCTGCTTATGTTTTCATTTAAACTTTATTTTGGGTGTGGATTATTTTCAGCAGGAATTGGCTGTCTTTATTTTATCCCTCCCTCTCTAGTGACTCTTGCGTGGAAAGATCCACATCTTGGGTAGTCATTATCCCATACGTCACTAGCTCATGGACTCTTGCTAATTACATGAAAGAAAACATAATTTATGCAAGAACTTACCTGATAAATTCATTTCTTTCATATTAGCAAGAGTCCATGAGGCCCACCCCTTTTTTTGTGGTGGTTATGATTTTTTTGTATAAAGCACAATTATTTCCAATTGCTTATTTTTTATGCTTTCGCACTTTTTTCTTATCACCCCACTTCTTGGCTATTCGTTAAACTGATTTGTGGGTGTGGTGAGGGGTGTCTTTATAGGCATTTTGAGGTTTGGGAAACTTTGCCCCTCCTGGTAGGAATGTGTATCCCATACATCACTAGCTCATGGACTCTTGCTAATATGAAAGAAATGAATTTATCAGGTAAGTTCTTACATAAATTATGTTTTATGTAAGAACTTACCTGATAAATTAATTTCTTTCATATTAGCAAGAGTCCATGAGGCCCACCCTTTTTGTGGTGGTTATGATTTTTTTGTATAAAGCACAATTATTCCAATTCCTTATTTTTGATGTTTTCGCTCCTTTCTTATCACCCCACTTCTTGGCTATTCGTTAAACTGAATTGTGGGTGTGGTGAGGGGTGTATTTATAGGCATTTTAAGGTTTGGGAAACTTTGCCCCTCCTGGTAGGAATGTATATTCCATACGTCACTAGCTCATGGACTCTTGCTAATATGAAAGAAATGAATTTATCAGGTAAGTTCTTACATAAATTATGTTTTATCTATCTCTGATGAGGATCTATCTGGTTCAGAAGATTCTGCCTCATATATTGAAACTGACAAATCTTCATACTTATTTAAAATGGAGTATATTCGTTCCTTATTAAAAGAGGTGTTGATTGCATTAGATATGGAGGAGACTAGTCCTCTTGATATTAAAACTAGTAAATGTTTAAATTCGGTTTTTAAACCTCATGTTGTTATTCCAGAGGTTTTTCCAGTTCCTGATGCTATTTCAGATGTGATTTCTAGGGAATGGAATAGACTGGGTACTTCTTTTACTCCTTCTTCAAGGTTTAAGAAACTTTATCCTTTGCCGACTGATAGATTGGAATTTTGGGAAAAGATCCCCAAAGTTGATGGGGCCATCTCTACTCTTGCTAAACGTACTACTATTCCTACGGCAGATAGTACTTCTTTTAAAGATCCTTTAGATAGGAAACTTGAATCTTATCTAAGGAAGGCTTATTTATGTTCAGGTCATCTTCTTAGGCCTGCTATTTCTTTGGCTCATGTTGCTGCTGCTTCAACTTTTTGGTTGGAAACTGTAGCTTAACAAGTACCAGATCATAATGTGTATAGCATTGTTAAGCTAATTCAACATGCTAATAATTTCATTTGTGATGCCTTTTTTGATATCATTAGAATTGATGTCAGATATATGTCTTTAGCTATATTAGATAGAAGAGCTTTATGGATTAAATCTTGGAATGCTGATATGACTTCTAAATCAACGTTGCTATCTCTCTCTTTCCAAGGTAATAAATTATTTGGTTCTCAGTTGGATTCTATTATTTCAACTGTCACTGGGGGGATGGGAGCTTTTTTGCCTCAGGATAAAAAATCTAAGGGTAAATTTAAAGCTGCTAACTGTTTTCGTTCCTTTCGTCAGAATAAGGAACAGAAACCTGACCCTTCCCCTAAAGGAACGGTTTCCAATTGGAAGCCTTCTCCAGTCTGGAATAAATCCAAGCCATTTAAAAGATCTAAATCAGCCCCCAAGTCCGCATGAAGGTGCGGCCCTCATTCCAGCTCAACTGGTAGGGGGCAGACTAAGATTTTTCAAGGATGTTTGGATCAATTCAATCCAAAATCATTGGATTCAGAACATTGTTTCTCAAGGGTACAGAATAGGTTTCAAAGTAAGACCACCTGTGAGAAGTTTCTTTCTCTCACGCATTCCAGTGATCCCAGTAAAGGCTCAGGCTTTCCTGAAGTGTTTTTCAGACCTTGGGTTATCTGGGGTAATTGTGCCAGTTCCTTTTCAGGAACAGGGTCTGGGGTTTTATTCAAATCTGTTCATTGTTCCAAAGAAGGAGAATTCTTTCAGACTAGTTCTGGATCTAAAATTTTTTAATCTTTATGTAAGAATAACTACATTCAAAATGGGGACTAAAAGGACTATTCTGCCTTTTGTTCAGCAAGGACATTATATGTCTACAATAGACTTACAGGATGCATATCTTCATATTCCGATTCATCCAGATCACTATCAGTTCCTGAGATTCTCTTTTCTAGACAAGCATTACCAATTTGTTGCTCTTCCTTTTGGCCTAGCAACAGCTCCAAGGATCTTTCCAAAGGTTCTCGGTGCCCTACTCTCTGTAATCAGAGAGTGGGGTATTGCGGTGTTTCCTTATTTGAACGATATCTTGGTACTTGCTCAGTCTTTCACTGTTGTAGTTGGCTCTTATGAAGCGATCTGTAAACAGCTGGACCCATAGGCTTACATTCTAAGGGGTTCAAGGGGAAAGCAATGGCGTAAGGGAAGGTTAGTGTTGGTTGTATGCATCCCTGAATAGTAGAGTTTTTAGGGAGTGCTTGGAGCTGTAAAAACTAGGGGAGAGTCTTATGGAGCGAGGCAGGGAATTCCACAAGATGAGGGCCAGTCTGGAGAAGTCCTGTAAACGTGAATGTGAGGAAGTAACAAGAGAGGAGGAGAGGAGGAGATCCTGAGCTGATCGAAGGGGACGGGAGGGAGAGTATCTAGAGACAAGTTCTGAGATGTAGGGGGGAGCAGTGCAGTCGAGAGCTTTATATGTCAGGGTGAGGATTTTATGTTTAATCCTAGAGGCAAGAGGAAGCCAGTGAAGGGATTGGCAGAGAGGTGCAGCAGATGAAGAGCGATGAGTAAGGAAGATGAGCCTGGCAGAGGCATTCATAATGGATTGTAAAGGAGCTATGCGGCAGCTAGGTAAACCAGAGAGGATGGAATTGCAGTAGTCGAGGCGGGAAAGGATGAGAGAGTGGATTAAAATCTTGGTTGTATCTTGTGTAAGGAAATGTCTAATTTTAGCAATGTTTTTAGGGTGGAAGCGGCAGGCTTTAGCCAAGGACTGAATGTGAGGAGTGAAGGAAAGATCTGAGTCAAGTGTGACCCCAAGACATCGGGCGTGCGGGGTATGGGTAATGATGGAATTATCAACAGTTATAGAAATTTTGGGGGTGGAGACATTGGAAGAAGGGGGAAAAATAAGGAGTTCAGTTTTGGAGAGATTTTGCTTAAGGTAGTGAGAGGACATCCAAGATGAGATGTGAGATAGACAGTAAGTGACACAGGTTAGTAAGGAAGGAGGTAGGTCTGGTGCAGAGAGGTAGATTTGGTTGTCATCGGCATACAAATGGTATTTAAACCCATGGGACTTTATTAAGGAACCTAGTGATGACGTGTAGATTGAAAAGAGAAGGGGACCAAGGACAGAGCCTTGAGGTACCCCAACAGAAAATGGTAACGGGGCAGAGGATGCTCCGGAGAAGGCTACACTAAATGTACGGTTAGTCAGATAGGAAGAGAACCACAAGAGAGCTGTGTCACAGATGCCGAAGGATTGGAGGGTTTGGAGCAGAAGAGGGTGGTCAACAGTGTCAAAGGCTGCAGACAGGTCAAGGAGGATAAGCAGAGAGAAGTGGCCTTTGGATTTTGCTGTAAGTAGGTCATTGTTAACCTTGACAATTGCTGTCTCTGTAGAGTGATGGGAACGAAATCCAGATTGCAGTGGGTCAAGAAGAGAGTTTAGTGTAAGGAAATGGGATAGACGTGCGTAAACTAGTGTTGTTTCTTCAAAGACATGGTTGGAGGATCAATTTACCAAAAAGTTCTTTCATTCCTCAGACAAGGGTAACCTTTTTAGGTTTCCAAATAGATTCAGTATCCATGACTTTTTCTCTAACAGAGAAGAGACGTCTGAAATTGGTTGCAGCTTGTCGGAACCTTCAGTCTCAATCATTCCCTTCAGTAGCTATGTGCATGGAGGTTTTAGGTCTCATGACTGCATCATTGGACGCGATCCCCTTTGCTCGTTATCACATGAGACCTCTTCAGCTTTGTATGCTGAACCAATGGTGCAGGGATTATACAAAGATATCACAATTAATATCCTTAAATCCCAATGTTCGACGATCTCTGACTTGGTGTTTAGATCACCATTGTATAGTTCAAGGGGCCTCTTTTGTTCGTCCAACCTGGACTGTGATCACAACAGATGCGAGTCTTTCAGGAGCTGTCTGGGGAGCTGTCTGGGGATCTCTGACAGCGCAGGGGGTTTGGAAATCTCAAGAGGCGAGATTACCAATCAATATTTTGGAACTCCGTGCGATTCTCAGAGCTCTTCAGTTTTGGCCTCTTCTGAAGAGAGAACAGTTTATTTGTTTTCAGACAGACAATGTCACAACTGTGGCGTATGTCAATCATCAAGGTGGGACTCACAATCCTCAAGCAATGAAAGAAGTATCTCGGATACTTGCATGGGCGGAATCCAGCTCCTGTCTAATTTCTGCGGTCCATATCCCAGGTATAGACAATTGGGAAGCGGATTATCTCAGTCGCCAGACTTTACATTCGGCAGAGTGGTCTCTTCACCCAGATGTGTTTTTTCAGATTGTTCAGATGTGGGGGCTTCCAGAAATAGATCTGATGGCTTCTCATCTAAACAGGAAACTTCCCAGGTATCTGTCCAGGTCCAGGGATCCTCAGGCGGAAGCAGTGGATGCGTTGACACTTCCTTGGAGTTATCAACCTCCTTATATCTTCCCGCCCCTAGTTCTTCTTCCAAGAGTGATTTCCAAAATCATAATGGAGCGTTCATTTGTACTGCTTGTGGCTCCAGCATGGCCACACAGGTTTTGGTATGCGGATCTTGTTCGGATGTCCAGTTGCCAACCTTGGCCACTTCCGTTAAGGCCAGACATTCTATCTCAAGGCCCATTTTTCCATCAGGATCTCAAATCATTAAATTTGAAGGTATGCAGATTGAACGCTTAGTGCTTAGTCATAGAGGTTTCTCTGACTCAGTGATTAATACTATGTTGCAGGCTCATAAATCTGTGTCTAGAAAGATTTATTAACGAGTTTGGAAGACTTACATTTCATGGTGTTCTGTTACAGTTTCTTCAGGATGGTTTAGATAAGGGTTTGTCTGCAAGTTCCTTGAAAGGACAAATCTCTGCTCTTTCTGTTCCACAGAAAAATTGCTAATCTTCCTGATATTCATTGTTTTGTACAGGCTTTGGTTTGTATCAAGTCTGTCATTAAATCAATCTCTCCTCTTTGAAGTCTTAATTTGGTTTTGAAGGCTTTACAGGCTCCTCCGTTTGAGCCTATGCATTCTCTGGACATTAAATTACTTTCTTGGAAAGTATTGTTCCTTTTGGCCATCTCTTCTGTTTGAAGAGTTTCTGAGTTATCTGCTCTTTCTTGTGAGTCTCCTTTTCTGATTTCTTTTCAGGATAAGGCGGTTTTGTGGACTTCATTGAAATTTTTACCTAAAGTTGTGAATTCCAACAACTTTAGTAGAGAAATTGTTGTCCCTTCGTTGTGTCCTAATCCTAAGAATTCTCTGGAGAGATCTTTACATTCTTTGGATGTGGTAAGAGCTTTGAAATATTATGTTTTCAGAAAGACTTCTAGTCTATTTGTTATCTTTTCTGGTTCTAGGAAAGGTCAGAAGACTTCTGCCATTTCTTTGGCATCTTGGTTAAAGCTTTTGATTCATCATGCTTATTTGGAGTCGGGTAAATCCCCACCTCAAAGGATTACGGCTCATTCTACTAGATCAGTCCCCACTTCGTGGGCCTTTAAGAATGAAGCTTCTGTTGATCAAATTTGCAAAGCAGCAACTTGGTCTTCTTTGCATACTTTTACTAAATTCTACCATTTTGATGTTTTCTCTTCTTCATCTTCAGAAGCAGTTTTTGGCAGAAAAGTACTTCAGGCAGCTGTTTCAGTTTGATTCTTCTGCTTATAATTTCAGTTTTTTTCATTATAAAGATTAAAACTTTTGATTTGGGTTGTGGATTAATTTTTCAGCGGAATTGGCTGTCTTTATTTTATCCCTCCCTCTCTAGTGACTCTTGCGTGGAGTTCCACATCTTGGGTATTTGCTATCCCATATGTCACTAGCTCATGGATTCTTGCCAATTACATGAAAGAAAACATAATTTCTGTAAGAATTTACCTGATAAATTCATTTCTTTCATATTGGCAAGAGTCCATGAGACCCACCCTTTTTATGGTGGTTATGATTTTTTTTGTATAAAGCACAATTATTCTAATTCCTTGTTGATGCTTTCGCTCCTTTCTTATCACCCCACTTCTTGGCTATTCGTTTAACTGAATTGTGGGTGTGGTGGGGGGTGTATTTATAGGCATTTTGAGGTTTGGGAAACTTTGCCCCTCCTGGTAGGAATGTATATCCCATACGTCACTAGCTCATGGACTCTTGCCAATATGAAAGAAATGAATTTATCAGGTAAATTCTTACATAAATTATGTTTTTTTGTATGGGTACAGTTATTAACTGATTAAAGGATTTTTTTGAGATCTCTTGGTTTCCCTTGTCAATAAAGTGTGGACCAAGAGGCTATGCAGAGAGTTTTTATGTTACACAACGTTTAACCACAAACTCTTTGGCTATTCCTTATGTATGTGAGGAATTTATTCCTTAGGAATAGTGTTTTGTAATTACTTTCAAATTTTAGAGACAATCACATGCAGTGCCCTGCGGTTCCTTGCAATGGTCATGGCAATGTTTATGAACAGCAATGTTGACATACAAATTTACTTTACTTTACTGCACACAGAAATCAGAAATTACTTTTAAATTTTAAAGAGACGGTCACATGCAGTGTCCTGCGGTTCCTTGCAATTCCCATCTGGAATTGCTGCACAAGACATTGCTTCTTTGATGTCATGGCGATGTCTATAAACAGTTATATTGGCATGCTAATTTAGCTTGCTTCTGCATACAGTAATAAGAAGTTACTTTTAAAATTTAAAGAGACAGTAACATTTTTTAATGTGTTAATTTTTAATAAAGAATTTCACTTTTTTCTGAAATTACTCCTTCAATGGCGTTTGCTGTTTAGGAGTCTTTAGAAGCTCGCATGCAGTGCCCTGCGCTTCCTCTCACACTCCACCCGGAGTTGAAGTGCATTATATGTTTTTACCACATGGTAGAACAACATTTCTAGAGGAATTATTTTCAATCATTTAGGGTGATTGATTCAGTAGTGGCTATTAAGAATAGTGTAATCTATTCTAGTGCGTCAAGTAAGTTAAAAGGAATGGAAGAAACCACATTCCCTATATTTAATATGATGTTTCCCATAGCCGACTCAGGATGGAGTAGTTTCCAGCTTAGCTAAGAGAACTACTATACTCTTAGAGGAGAGTTGGGTTTTTCAAAGGTCCTATGGACAAAAAAATTAGAAAAGGGATGTACACCAGGGTTTCCAAGGCAACCAGCTGTGTATTTTGCTACCGTCACTAGTGAGACAATATATTGTTTTGATGCGTTGTTTGATGCTACTAAGTCAGAAACTCCCCTGGATAAACTCCAGGATAGGATATAAGCTTTCAAATTGGCTAATTCCTTTGTTTCAAATTCTTCCCTTCAAGTTATCAAACTGGGAGCATAGAAGTTCACGGAACCTTATGGTTAGAACCTTGTTCTATGGATGTATGGTCTAAGTCTAAGCTTTTAGCGATTCCTTACAAGGGGAGGACCTTGTTGTGACCTGGCTTGACGGAAATGATCTCTTTTGAAATTTAAAGAATTTCAATAATAATAAAAAAAGATCCAAATAGCCTGCTGTTGAATCAAAGACAGCATGAAGGACATGCCCCGATCCGGGGTCGGATCTTGTAGGGGGCAGTCTTTGCGTCTTCGCTCAGGCTTGGGTTCGAGATGTTCAGAATCCCTGGGCAATAGGAAATAGTGTCCCAGGGATTCAAATTAGAGTTCAAGAGTTCCCCCAGACGCAGGTTTCTGTTTTTTGAGATTATCTGCAGATCAGACTATGGAGAGGTGTTCTTACACTGCGTAGGAGGCCTCTCAGTCCTGGGAGTGATTGTTCCAGTTCCATTACAGGTACAGGGTCTGGGTTTTCTATCCCAAATGGTTTGTGGTTCCCAAAAAAGAAGGAACCTTCAGATCACTTTTTAGATATCAAGAGTCTAAACAAATTTCTTAGTGTACCGTCCTTTAAGATGGAGACTATTCGTTCCATTCTTTCCTTGATCCAAGAGGGTCAATTTATGATTAATTTCAAGTTCTAAAGTTTGCCTTCTGGACAAACGCATCCAGTTCGTGGCTCTTCCTTTTGGTCTTGCCACAGCTCTCATAGTTTTCTCAAAGGTTCTGTGATCGCTGTTGGCGGTGCATCAATTACGGGGCATTGCAGTGGCGCCCTATCTGGACAACATTCTAGTCCAGGCGTCATCCTTACGGCAAGCAGGATTTCACTCGGACATGGTGTTATCCTTCCCGTGATCTCACGGGTGGAAGGTAAATTTGGAAAAGAGTTCCTTAATTCTAAGCACAAGGGCATCTTTCTTGAGAACCTTAATAGATTTCATATCAATGACGCATTTTTTCAGACAGAATGTCAGGAAATCAGAGATTATCGATACTTGTCTAGTCATTCAGTCCCCTCCTCGGGCTTCATTGGCTCAGTGCATGGAGGTAATTGGGCTGATGGTGGCAGGAATGGTCATCATCCCGTTTGGTTCCATCTCAGACCTCTGCAGTTAAGCATACTCAGGCAATGGATCGGAGACTATACAGATTTGTCTCCTCGAAAACTACTGGAGCAGGAGACAAGGGATTCTCTTCAATGGTGATTGTCTCTGGTTCATCTCTCCCAGGGAACCTGCTTTCGCAGACCATCTTGGGTGATTGTGACAACAGATGTCAGCCTTCTAGGGTGGGGAGCAGTTTGGGGTTTCCTAAGGAGTCAGGGGGTTTGGACTCAGCAAGAGTCTGTTTTCTCCTGTAAACATTTTGGAGCTGAGAGTGTTCTACAATTTGTTTCTGGCCTGGCCTCAGTTAGCCTCGGTCCAGTTTATCAGGTTCTAGTCAAGCGAAATAACGTCAGTAGCTTCCTTCAATCATCAGGAAGGAATGAGGAGTTCCTTGGCGATGTCAGAGGTTTCCAAAATAATTTAGTGGACGGAGGCTTATTCTTGCTGCCTGTCGGCGAGACGGTTTTCCTGAACAGACAAACTTTTCATCCAGGGAGTGGGAACTCCATCCGGAAGTGTCATCTCTTCCACCTTGGAGACTTCCTTTGCAGAAGGACTTTCTAATTCAAGGGCCCCTCCTTCATCCAAATCTGTTTTATCTGAAATTGACTGTTTTGGAGATTTAACGTAAGGATTAAATCTGTGGACTCATCGTGTCTAAAAAGAAATAAATTTATCAGATAAGCATAAATTTTCTTTTTAAAGATCCTTTAGATAGGAAACTTGAATCTTATCTAAGGAAAGCTTATTTATATTCTGGCTATATTCTCAGGCCTGCCATTTCTATGGCTGATGTTGCGGCTGCATCAACCTTTTGGTTGGATAGCTTAGCGCAACAGGAAACAGATCCTGATTTGTCTAGCTTTGTTCGTTTTCTTCAACATGATAATAATTTTGTCTGTGATGCACTTTTTAATACCATCAAAATTGATGTTAAATCTATGTCTTTAGCTAATTTAGCTAGAAGAGCTTTATGGCTCAAAACTTGGAATGCTGACATGGTATCTAAGTCTAGATTACTATCTCTTTTTTTCCAAGGTAACAATTTATTTGGTTCTCAGTTGGATTCAATTATTTCAACTATCACTGGGGGGAAGGGAGTTTTTTTGCCTCAGGATAAAAGATCTAAGGGTAAATCTAAAGCTTCTAATCATGTTCGTTGTTTTCGACAGAATAAGGAACAGAAAACAAATCCTTCCCCTAAAGACTCTGATTCCAATTGGAAACCTTCTTCAAGTTGGAATAAATCCAAGCCTTTTTAGAAACCAAAGCCCCCAAGTCTGCATGAAGGTACGGCCCTCGATCTAGTTCAGCTGGTGGGGGGCAGATTGAAATTATTCAAAGACATTTGGGCAGATTCTGTTCAAAATCAGTAGATTCAGAGTATTGTCTCTCAAAGGTATCGAGTAGGATTCAGAGTAAGACCTCCTGTGAGAAGATTCTTTCTCTCTCATGTTCCAGAAAATTTGGTGAAGGCTCAGGCTTTTCTGAAGTGTTTCAAATCTAGAGCTTTCAGGGGTAATAATACCAGTTCCGTTTCAGGAACAGGGTCTGGGGTTTTATTCAAATCTATTCATTGTCCCGAAGAAAGAAAAGTTTTTGAATCGTTTTCTAAGAGTCACAACTTTTAAGATGGTGACTGAGGACTATTTTGCCTTTTGTTCAGCAAGGTCATTATATGTCCATGACAGACTTACGTGATTCATATCTTCACATTCCGATTTATCCAGACCACTATCGGTTTCTGAGATTCTCTTTTCTAGACAAGCATTACCAATTTATCTTCGATTTGGCCTAGCTCCAAGAATCTTGTTGAAGGTTCTCGGTGCCCTTCTATCTGTAATCAGAGAACAGGGTATTGCAGTGTTTCCTTATTTGGACCATATCTTGGTACTAGCTCAGTCTTTACATTTAGCCGAATCTCACACAAATCAACTAGTGTTGTTTTTTCAAAGACATGGTTGGAGGATCAATTTACCAAAGAGTTTCTTGATTCCTCAGACAAGGGTCACCTTTTTAGGTTTCCAGATAGAATCAGTGTCCATGACTCTGTCTTTAACAGACAAGAGACAAATAAAATTGGTCTCAGCTTGTCAAAACCTTCAGTCTCAATCATTCCCTTTAGTGGCTATGTGCATGGAAGTTTTAGGTCTCATGACTGCAGCATCAGACGCATTCCCCTTTGCTCGTTTTCATATGAGACCTGTACAGCTTTGTATGCTGAATCAATGGTGCAGGGATTATACTCGGATATCACAATTGATATACTTAAATCCCAACATTCAACTCTCTCTGACTTGGTGGTTAGACCATCATCGTATAGTTCAAGGGACTTCTTTTGTTCGTCCTTCCTGGACTGTTATCACAACAGATGCAAGTCTTTCAGGTTGGGGAGCTATCTGGGGATTTCTGACAGCACAAGGGGTTTGGAAACTTCAAGAGGCGAGGTTACCAATCAATATTTTAGAACTCCATGCTATTTTCAGGGCTCTTCAGTTTTGGGCTCTGTTAAAGGGAGAACCATTCATTTGTTTTCAGACGGACTGTGGCATATGTCAATCATCAGGGTGGGACTCACAGTCCCCTAGCTATGAAAGAAGTATCTTGGATACTTTCTTTGGCTGAATCCAATTCTTGTCTAATTTCTGCAGTGCATCTCCCAGGTGTAGACAATTGGGAAGCGGATTATCTCAGCCATCAGACCTTACATCCGGGGTAGTGGTCTCTCCATCTAGATGTATTTTGTCAGTTTGTACAGAAGTGGAGTCTTCCAGAAATAGTTCTGATGGCTTCTCATCTAAACAAGAAGCTTCCCAGGTACCTATCCAGGTCCAGGGATCCTCAGGCGGAGATGGTGGATGCTTTAGCAGTTCCTTGGTTTTACCAACCTGCTTATATCTTTCCGCCTCTAGTGCTTCTTCCAAGAGTGATCTCCAAGGTCATTATGGAACAATCGTATGTGTTTCTGATAGCCCCAGCGTGGCCTCACAGGTTTTAGTATGTGGATCTTGTCCGGATGTCCAGTTGTCAGCCTTGGCCACTTCCTTTTAGACCAGACCTTCTGTCTCAAGGGCTGTTTTTCCATCAGGATCTCAAATTGTTAAAATTGAAGGTATGGAAATTAAACGCTTAGTGCTTAGTCATAGAGGTTTCTCTGACTCAGTGATTAATACTATGCTACAGGCTCGTAAGTCTGTATTCAAGGAAGATTTATTATTGAGTTTGGAAGACCTATATTTCATGGTGTTCTTCTCATAAATTCTCCTGGCATTCTTTTAGAATTACTAGAATTTTACAGTTTCTTCAGGATAAAGGTTTGTCTGCAAGTACTTTGAAGGGACAAATCTCTGCTCTTTCTATTTTATTTAATAGAAAGGTTGCTAAGCTTCCTGATATTCACTGTTTTGTTCAGGCTTTGGTTCATATCAAGCCTGTAATTAAATCAATCTCTCCTCCTTGGTTTTGAAGATTTTGAAGGCTCCTCCTTTTCAGCCTATGCATTATTTGGATATTAAACTACTTTCTTGGAAAGTGATGTTTCTTTTGGCTATCTCTTGAGCTAGAAGAGTTTCTGAATTGTCTGCTCTCTCTTGTGAGTCTCCTTTTCTGATTTTTCATCAGGATAAGGCTGTTTTGCTTACTTCGTTTAAATTTCTTCCTAAATTTGTGAATTCTAACAACATTAGTAGGGAAATTGTTGTTCCTTCCTTGTGTCCTAATCCCAAGAATACTCTTGAACGATCTTTACATTCTTTGGATGTTATAAGAGCTTTGAAATATTATGTTGAAGCTACTAACAATGTCAGGAAAACTTCTAGTCTATTTGTTGTCTTCTCTGGTTCTAAAAAAGGTCAGAAAGCTTCTGCTATTTCTTTGGCATCTTGGTTAAAGCTTTTTTTGTTATAAATAATTTTTATTTAAAAATTGAATTTATATAGATAGTAGTACAACTACTAGAATGACAACTCGTGAACACAAAAACAGTAAATATATATGAATCAATGTGTTTATTGAGTTGGACCCGTTTATCCTTTAATGGGTCCCAAGCCATATTAAAATCACCCCCTAAAACCATTGTTCCAGCCTTGACTGGTTCAACTTTGGAGAGAAGAGTTTTCAAGAAGTGAGGCTGGGATTGGTTGGGGGCATAAATGTTTACTAATGTAAACAGAGAGCCATTCAATTTACAGATTAGTATTAGCAATCTACCCTGGTCATCCTTCTCATCATAGACATGTTCTAAACTTATTGACTTATGAATTAAGACTGCTACACCCCTTGACTTCTCAACAAAGTAGCAGTAATACTGTGTAGGGTATTCAGAGGATCTAAATGGGTCCGGGCGAGGTTCTAGCCAATGCGTCTCTTGTAAAAAGATAATATGAGCTTTTAGGGATTTTATAAGATTGGTCAGCAGGCTACGTTTAGTTGGCGAATTTAGGCCTTTTCCATTTAGGGTAGCAAATGTCAGGTTTTCACAGGTTTCATCCATAGTTGATAAAGTACAAGAAAAGAGGAGAGATAGAGGTTAGGGTCTAGCTGGAGTTGGGAGGTGGGATAGGGATCGGGTAGGGAATTACTCACCACACCTGGAAGGACTGTGAATAATCAAAGCTGCTCACTTGACAGCCACTGGATTAAGGATAGGATCTGGTTACCAGTTCTATAGGTATGACAATCAAAAAGACAGTTAGACAACTTGAATTGTACAATATTACTGGCGTGTTATATTAATTAGGTTAACAACTGTTTTCTTTTATTTAATTGACAAGAGTCCATGAGCTAGTGACGTATGGGATATACAATCCTACCAGGAGGGGCAAAGTTTCCCAAACCTCAAAATGCCTATAAATACACCCCTCACCACACCCAAAATTCAGTTTTACAAACTTTGCCTCCTATGGAGGTGGTGAAGTAAGTTTGTGCTAAGATTTTTACGTTGACATGCGCTTCTCAGCATTTTGAAGCCCGATTCCTCTCAGAGTACAGCGAATGTCAGAGGTTTGTGAAGGGAGTATCACCTATTGAATGCAATGGTTTTCCTCACGGGAAATCTATTTCATAGGTTCTCTGTTATCGGTCGTAGAGATTCATCTCCTACCTCCCTTTTCAGATTGACGATATACTCTCATATACCATTACCTCTACTGATAACTGTTTCAGTACTGGTTTGGCTATCTGCTATATGTGGATGGGTGTCTTTCGGGAAGCATGTTTTTTATTACTTAAGACACCCCAGCTATGGTTTGGCACTTTATGCATTTATATAAAGTTCTAAATATATGTATTGTACTTATATTTTCCATGAGTCAGGTTCGTGTATTTCCTTGTGCAGACTGTCAGTTTCATATTTGGGGAAAATAAACATTTTAAGAAATATTTTCTAACCTGGGGTTTAGTCTTTTTTTCAAGTTGACTACATTTTTCTTGCAAATTGCGGGCAGTATTAGGCCTGCGGGTGCGCCAAATGCTAGACTTTATTGCGTCATTCTTGGCGCAAGAATTTTTGGGCGCGAAAGTACATCCGTTGACGCAAGTTTGTCATTACGGCGTCGTAGTTGACGCCGAGTCCTTACACAGGGTTGAGTCGTTAGTGTAGCGAGTGTGTCATTTCCAGATTTCAGTTTATTTAATACCCCATTGCTATTTGCCTCTGGCCTTTTCTATGTCAGAGGGCTATGCTATTTGCATTTTTTCCCATTCCTGAAACTGTAATATAAGGAAATTGATAATTTTGCTTTATATGTTGTTTTTTTCTTTTACATTTTGCAAGATGTCTCAATCTGATCCTGTCTCAGAAGTATCTGTTGGAACTTTGCTGCCTGACATTGGTTCTACCAAAGCTAAGTGCATTTGTTGTAAGATTGTGGAAATTATATCTCCGAATGTCATTTGTAATAGTTGTCATGATAAACTTTTACATGCAGAGAATGTGTCCATCAGTAATAGTACATTGCCAGTTGCAGTTCCTTCAACTTCTAATGTACATGATATACCTATGAATTTTAAAGAATTTGTTTCTGATTCTATTCAGAAGGCTTTGTCTGTATTTCCGCCTTCTAATAAACTTAAAAGGTCTTTTAAAACTTCTCATAAAGTTGATGAAATTTCAAATGACCGACAACATAATGATTTATCCTCCTCTGATGAGGATCTATCTGATTTAGAAGATCCTTCCTCAGATATTGACACTGACAAAGCTACTTATTTATTTAAAGTAGAGTATATTCGTTCTTGTTAAAAGAAGTGTTAATTACTTTGGATATTGAGGAAGCCAGTCCTCTTGACGTTAAGATTAGTAAACGTTTAAATGCTGTTTTTAAACCTCCTGTGGTTACTCCAGAGGTTTTTCCTATTTCTGATGCTATTTCTGATAGGATTTCTAAGGAATGGAATAAGCCAGGTACTCCTTTTATTCCTTCTTCAAGGTTTAAAAAATTGTATCCTTTACCAGCAATTTCTATAGAGTTTTGGGAAAAGATCCCCAAAGTTGATGGGGCTATTTCTACTCTTGCTAAACGTACCACTATTCCTATAGAAGATAGTACTTCTTTTAAAGACCCTTTAGATGGGAAACTTGAATCTTATCTAAGGAAAGCCTATTTATATTCAGGTCATCTTCTTAGACCTGCAATTTCTTTGGCTGATGTGGCGGCTGCATCAACTTTTTGGTTGGAGAATTTAGCACAACAAGAATTGGATTCTGACATATCTAGCATTGTTCGCTTACTAATGCTAGATCATTTTATTTGTGATGCCGTTTTTGATATTATCAAAATTGATGTTAAATCCATGTCTTTAGCTATTTTAGCTAGAAGAGCTTTGTGGCTTAAATCTTGGAATGCTGATATGACATCTAAGTCTAGATTATTAACTCTTTCTTTCCAAGGTAATAATTTATTTGGTTCTCAGTTGGATTCTATTATTTCAACTGTTACTGGGGGAAAGGGAGTTTTTCTGCCTCAGGATAAAAAACCTAAGGGTAAATCTAAGACTTCTAACCGTTTTCGTTACTTTCATCAAAATAAGGTACAAAAATCTAATCCTTCCCCCAAAGATTATGTTTCCAATTGGAAGCCTTCCTCAAATTGGAATAAATCCAAGCCTTTTACAAAACCAAAGTCAGCCCCTAAGTCCGCATGATGGTGCGGCCCTCATTCCAGCTCAGCTGGTAGGGGGCAGTTTAGGGTTTTTCAAGGATATTTGGATAAATTCTGTCCAAAATCAATGGATTCAGAGCATTGTCTCTCAAGGGTATCAAATAGGATTCAGAGTAAGACCTCCTGTGAGAAGATTTTTTCTCTCACATATCCCAGCAAATCCAGTAAAAGCTCAGGCTTTCCTGAAGTGTGTTTCAGACCTGGAGTCTTCAGGGATAATCATGACAGTTCCTTTTCAGGAACAAGGTCTGGGGTTTTATTCAAATCTATTCATTGTCCCAAAGAAGGAAAATTAATTCAGACCAGTTCTGGATCTGAAACTTTTGAATCGTTACGTAAGAGTACCAACTTTCAAGATGGTGACTATAAGGACTATTCTGCCTTTTGTTCAGCAAGTACATTATGTATCTACAATTTACTTGCAGGATGCATACCTTCATATTCTGGTTCATCCAGAACATTATCAGTTCCTGAGATTCTCTTTTCTAGACAAGCATTACCAATTTGTTGCTCTTCCATTTGGCCTAGCAACAGCTCCAAGTATCTTTTCAAAGGTTCTAGGTGCCGTACTCTCTGTAATCAGAGAGCAGGGTATTGCGGTGTTTCCTTATTTTAGACGATATCTTGGTACTAGCTCAGTCTTTACGTTCTGCAGAATCTCACACGAATCAACTAGTGTTGTTTCTTCAAGGACATGGTTGGAGGATCAATTTACCAAAAAGTTTCTTGTTTCCTCAGACAAAGGTCACCTTTTTAGGTTTCCAGATAGATTCAGTATCCATGACTCTGTCTCTAACGGACAAGAGACGTTTGAAATTGGTTGCAGCCTGTCGGCACCTTCAGTCTCAGTCATTCCCTTCAGTGGCTATGTGCATGGAAGTTTTAGGCCTCATGACTGCAGCATCGGACGCGATTCCTTTTTGCTCGTTTTCACATGAGACCTCTCCAGCTTTGTATGCTGAATCAATGGTGCAGGGATTATACAAAGATATCACAATTAATATCCTTAAATCCCAATGTTCGACACTCTTTGATGTGGTGGTTAAATCACCAGTGTTTAGTTCAAGGGGCTTCCTTTGTTCGGCCAACCTGGACTGTGATCACTACAGATGCAAGTCTTTCAGGTTGAGGAGCTGTTTGGGGTTCTCTGACAGTGCAAGGGGTTTGGAAATCTCAAGAGGCGAGATTACCCATAAATATTTTAGAACTCTGTGCAATTCTCAGAGCTCTTCAGTTTTGGCCTCTGTTGAAGAGAGAACCGTTCATTTGCTTTCAGACAGACAATATCAAAACTGTGGCATATGTCAATCATCAGGGTGAGACTCACAGTCCCCAAGCTATGAAAGAAGTATCTCGGATACTTGCTTGGGTGGAATCCAGCTCCTGTCTAATCTCTGTGGTGCATATCCCAGGTGTAGACAATTGGGAGGCGGATTATCTCAGCCGTTAGACTTTACATCCAGGGGAGTGGTCCCCCCATCCAGATGGGTTTTCTCAGATTGTTCAGATGTGGGGTCTTCCAGAGAAAAATCTGATGGCCTCTCATCTAAACAAGAAACTTCCCAGATACCTGTCCAGGTCCAGGGATGTTCAGGCGGAGGCAGTGGATGAGCTGACACTTCACTGGTGTTATCATCCTGCTTACATTTTCCCGCCTCTAGTTCTTCTTTCAAGAGTGATCTCCAAAATCATCATGGAACAATCGTTTGTGTTGCTGGTGGCTCCAGCATGGCCACACAGGTTTTGGTATGCAGATCTTGTTCGGATGTCCAGTTGCCAACCTTGGCCACTTCCGTTAAGGCCAGACCTACTGTCTCAAGGTCCGTTTTTCCATCAGGATCTGAAATCATTAAACTTGAAGGTATGGGAATTGATCGCTTAGTGCTAAGTCATAGAGGTTTCTCTGACTCAGTGATTAATACTATGTTACAAGCTCGTAAATCTGTCTCTAGGAAGATTTATTATCGAGTTTGGAAGACCTACATTTCATGGTGTTCTTCTCATAAATTCTCTTGGCATTCATTTAGAATTCCTAGAATTTTACAGTTTCTTCAGGATGGTTTGGATAAGGGTTTGTCTGCAAGTTCCTTGAAGGGGCAAATCTCTGCTCTTTCTGTTTTATTTCACAGAAAGATTGCTAAACTTCCTGATATTCACTGTTTTGTACAGGCTTTAGTTCATATTAAACCTGTCATTAAATCAATTTCTCCTCCTTGGAGTCTTAATTTGGTTTTGAAGGCATTACAGGCTCCTCCATTTGAGCCTATGCATTCTTTGGACATTAAACTTCTTTCTTGGAAAGTGTTGTTCCTTTTGGCTATCTCTTCTGCTAGAAGAGTTTCTGAGCTATCTGCTCTTTCTTGTGAATCTCCTTTTCTGATTTTTCATTAGGATAAGGCAGTTTTGCGGACTTCATTTAAATTTTTACCTAAGGTTGTGAATTCTAACATTAGTAGAGAAATTGTTGTCCCTTCCTTGTGTCCTAATCCTAAGAATTCTTTGGAAAGATCCTTACATTTTTTGGATGTGGTGAGAGCTTTGAAATATTATGTTGAAGCTACTAAAGATTTCAGGAAGACTTCTAGTATATTTGTTATATTTTCTGGTCTTAGGAAAGGTCAGAAGGCTTCTGCTATTTCCTTGGCTTCTTGGTTAAAGCTTTTGATTCTTCAAGCTTATTTGGAGTCGGGTCAGACCCTGCCTCAGAGAATTACAGCTCATTCTACTAAATCAGTCTCCACTTCATGGGCTTTTAAGAATGAAGCTTCAGTTGATCAGATTTGCAAAGCGGCAACTTGGTCCTCTTTGCATACATTTACTAAATTCTACTGTTTTGATGTGTTTGGTAGAAAAGTTCTTCAGGCAGCTGTTTCAGTTTGATTCTTCTGCTGATGTTTTAAGTTTTTCTTGTCATTAAAGAATAAACTTATAATTTGGGTTGTGGATTATTTTTTCAGAGGAAAATGGCTGTTTTTTATTTTATCCCTCCCTTTCTAGTGACTCTTCTGTGGACTTCCACATCTTGGGTATTTCTATCCCATACGTCACTAGCTCATAGACTCTTGCCAATTACATTAAAGAAAACATAATTTATGTAAGAACTTACCTGATAAATTCATTTATTTCATATTGGCAAGAGTCCATGAGACACCCACCCTTTTTCTGGTGGTTATGATTTTTTTGTATAAAAGCACAATTATATTTCCAGTTCCTCTTTCTTTCATGTAATTAGCAAGAGTCCATGAGCTAGTGACGTATGGGATATACATTCCTACCAGGAGGGGCAAAGTTTCCCAAACCTCAAAATGCCTATAAATACACCCCTCACCACACCCACAAATCATTTTTACAAACTTTGCCTCCTATGGAGGTGGTGAAGTAAGTTTGTGCTAGATTCTACGTTGATATGCGCTCCGCAGCAGGTTGGAGCCCGGTTTTCCTCTCAGCGTGCAGTGAATGTCAGAGGGATGTGAGGAGAGTATTGCCTATTTGAATGCAATGATCTCCTTCTACGGGGTCTATTTCATAGGTTCTCTGTTATCGGTCGTAGAGATTCATCTCTTACCTCCCTTTTCAGATCGACAATATACTCATATATATATACCATTACCTCTGCTGATTTTCGTTTCAGTACTGGTTTGGATTTCTACAACATGTAGATGAGTGTCCAGGGGTAAGTAAGTCTTATTTTCTGTGACACTCTAAAGCTATGGTTGGGCACTTTTTTATAAAGTTCTAAATATATGTATTCAAACATTTATTTGCCTTGACTCAGGATGTTCAACATTCCTTATTTCAGACAGTCAGTTTCATATTTGGGATAATGCATATGAATAAATAATTTTTTCTTACCTTAAAATTTGACTTTTTCCCTGTGGGCTGTTAGGATCGCGGGGGCTGAAAATGCTTCATTTTATTGCGTCATTCTTGGCGGACTTTTTTGGCGCAAATTTTTTTTTATGTTTCCGGCGTCATACGTGTCGCCGGAAGTTGCGTCATTTTTTGACGTTCTTTTGCGCCAAAAGTGTCGGCGTTCCGGATGTGGCATCATTTTTGGCGCCAAAAGCATTTAGGCGCCAAATAATGTGGGCGTCTTTTTTGGCGCTAAAAAATATGGGCATCACTATTGTCTCCACATTATTTAAGTCTCATTTTTTATTGCTTCTGGTTGCTAGAAGCTTGTTCACTGGCATTTTTTCCCATTCCTGAAACTGTCATTTAAGGAATTTGTTCAATTTTGCTTTATATGTTGTTTTTTCTATTACATATTGCAAGATGTCCCACGTTGAAACTGAGTCAGAAGATACTTCTGGAAAATCGCTGCCTTGGTGCTGGAGCTACCAAAGCTAAGTGTATCTGCTGTAAACTTATGGTATCTGTTCCTCCAGCTGTTGTTTGTACTGATTGTCATGACAAACTTGTTAATGCAGATAATATTTCCTTTAGTACTGTTACATTACCTGTTGCTGTTCCGTCAACATCTAATACTCAGAGTGTTCCTGATAACATAAGAGATTTTGTTTCGAAATCCATTAAGAAGGCTATGTCTGTTATTCCTCCTTCTAGTAAACGTAAAAAGTCTTTTAAAACTTCTCATTTTTCAGATGAATTTTTAAATGAACATCATCATTCTGATTCTGATAATGGTTCTTCTGGTACAGAGGATTCTGTCTCAGAGGTTGATGCTGAAAAATCTTCATATTTATTTAAAATGGAATTTATTCGTTCTTTACTTAAAGAAGTCCTAATTGCATTAGAAATTGAGGATTCTGGTCCTCTTAATACTAAATCTAAACGTTTAGATAAGGTTTTTAAATCTCCTGTAGTTATTCCAGAAGTTTTTCCTGTCCCTGGTGCTATTTCTGAAGTAATTTCCAGGGAATGGAATAATTTGGGTAATTCATTTACTCCTTCTAAACGTTTTAAGCAATTATATCCTGTGCCATCTGACAGATTAGAGTTTTGGGACAAAATCCCTAAGGTTGATGGGGCTGTCTCTACTCTTGCTAAGCGTACTACTATTCCTACGGCAGATGGTACTTCCTTTAAGGATCCTTTAGATAGGAAAATTGAATCCTTTCTAAGAAAAGCTTACTTGTGTTCAGGTAATCTTCTAAGACCTGCTATATCTTTAGCGAATGTTGCTGCAGCTTCAACTTTTTGGTTAGAAGCTTTGGCGCAACAAGTAACAGATCATAATTCTCATAGCATTATTATTCTTCTTCAACATGCTAATAATTTTATTTGTGATGCCATCTTTGATATCATTAGAGTTGATGTCAGGTATATGTCTCTAGCTATTTTAGCTAGAAGAGCTTTATGGCTTAAAACTTGGAATGCTGATATGTCTTCTAAGTCTACTCTGCTTTCCCTTTCTTTCCAGGGTAATAAATTATTTGGTTCTCAGATGGATTCTATTATCTCAACTGTTACTGGAGGGAAAGGAACTTTTTTTACCACAGGATAAAAAATCTAAAGGTAAATTTAGGTCTAATAATCGTTTTCGTTCCTTTCGTCACAACAAGGAACAAAAGCCTGATCCTTCATCCTCAGGAGCGGTATCAGTTTGGAAACCATCTCCAGTCTGGAATAAATCCAAGCCTTTTAGAAAATCTAAGCCAGCTCCTAAGTCCACATGAAGGTGCGGCCCTCATTCCAGCTCAGCTGGTAGGGAGCAGATTACGTTTTTTCAAAGAAATTTGGATCAATTCAATTCACAATCTTTGGATTCAGAACATTGTTTCAGAAGGGTACAGAATTGGCTTCAAGATAAGGCCTCCTGCAAAGAGATTTTTTCTTTCCCGTGTCCCAGTAAACCCAGCGAAGGCTCAAGCATTTCTGAAATGTGTTTCAGATCTAGAGTTGGCTGGAGTTATTATGCCAGTTCCAGTTCTGGAACAGGGGCTGGGGTTTTATTCAAATCTCTTCATTGTACCAAAGAAGGAGAATTCATTCAGACCAGTTCTGGATCTAAAAATATTGAATCGTTATGTAAGGATACCAACATTCAAAATGGTAACTTTAAGGACTATCCTGCCTTTTGTTCAGCAAGGGCATTATATGTCTACAATAGATTTACAGGATGCATATCTGCATATTCCGATTCATCCACATCACTATCAGTATCGATTCTCTTTCCTAGACAAGCATTACCAGTTTGTGGCTCTGCCGTTTGGCCTAGCAACAGCTCCAAGAATTTTTACAAAGGTTCTCGGTGCCCTTCTGTCTGTAATCAGAGAACAGGGTATTGTGGTATTTCCTTATTTGGACGATATCTTGGTACTTGCTCAGTCTTCACATTTAGCAGAATCTCATACGAATCGACTTGTGTTGTTTCTTCAAGATCATGGTTGGAGGATCAATTTACCAAAAAGTTCATTGATTCCTCAGACAAGGGTAACCTTTTTAGGTTTCCAGATAGATTCAGTGTCCATGACTCTATCTTTGACAGACAAGAGACGTCTAAAATTGATATCAGCTTGTCGAAACCTTCAGTCACAATCATTCCCTTCGGTAGCCTTATGCATGGAAATTCTAGGTCTTATGACTGCTGCATCGGATGCGATCCCCTTTGCTCGTTTTCACATGCGACCTCTTCAGCTCTGTATGCTGAACCAGTGGTGCAGGGATTACACAAAGATATCTCAATTAATATCTTTAAAACCGATTGTACGACACTCTCTGACGTGGTGGACAGATCACCATCATTTAGTTCAGGGGGCCTCTTTTGTTCTTCCGACCTAGACTGTAATTTCAACAGATGCAAGTCTTACAGGTTGGGGAGCTGTGTGGGGGTCTCTGACAGCACAAGGGGTTTGGGAATCTCAGGAGCTGAGATTACCGATCAATATTTTGGAACTCCGTGCAATTTTCAGAGCTCTTCAGTCTTGGCCTCTTCTAAAGAGAGAATCGTTCATTTGTTTTCAGACAGACAATGTCACAACTGTGGCATACATCAATCATCAAGGAGGGACTCACAGTCCTCTGGCTATGAAAGAAGTATCTCGAATTCTGGTATGGGCGGAATCCAGCTCCTGTCTAGTTTCTGCGGTTCATATCCCAGGTATAGACAATTGGGAAGCGGATTATCTCAGTCGCCAAACGTTACATCCGGGCGAATGGTCTCTTCACCCAGAGGTATTTCTTCAGATTGTTCAAATGTGGGGACTTCCAGAAATAGATCTGATGGCCTCTCATCTAAACATGCATTGTCACTTCCTTGGAAGTATCATCCTGCCTATATCTTTCCGCCTCTAGTTCTTCTTCCAAGAGTAATCTCCAAGATTCTGAAGGAATGCTCGTTTGTTCTGCTGGTAGCTCCAGCATGGCCTCACAGGTTTTGGTATGCGGATCTTGTCCGGATGGCCTCTTGCCAACCGTGGACTCTTCCGTTAAGACCAGACCTTCTGTCGCAAGGTCCTTTTTTCCATCAGGATCTCAAATCCTTAAATTTAAAGGTATGGAGATTGAACGCTTGATTCTTAGTCAAAGAGGTTTCTCTGACTCTGTGATTAATACTATGTTACAGGCTCGTAAATCTGTATCTAGGGAGATATATTATAGAGTCTGGAAGACTTATATTTCTTGGTGTTCTTCTCATCATTTTTCCTGGCATTCTTTTAGAATTCCGAGAATTTTACAGTTTCTTCAGGATGGTTTGGATAAAGGTTTGTCTGCAAGTTCCTTGAAAGGACAAATCTCTGCTCTTTCTGTTCTTTTTCACAGAAAGATTGCTAATCTTCCTGATATTCATTGTTTTGTACAAGCTTTGGTTCATATAAAACCTGTCATTAAGTCAATTTCTCCTCCTTGGAGTTTGAATTTGGTTCTGGGGGCTCTTCAAGCTCCTCCGTTTGAACCTATGCATTCATTGGACATTAAATTACTTTCTTGGAAAGTTTTGTTCCTTTTGGCCATCTCTTCTGCCAGAAGAGTTTCTGAATTATCAGCTCTTTCTTGTGAGTCTCCTTTTCTGATTTTTCACCAGGATAAGGCGGTGTTGCGAACTTCTTTTAAATTTTTAACAACATTAGTAGAGAAATTGTGGTTCCTTCATTATGTCCTAATCCTAAGAATTCTAAGGAGAAATCATTGCATTCTTTGGATGTAGTTAGAGCTTTAAAATATTATGTTGAAGCTACTAAGAATTTCCGAAAGACTTCTAGTCTATTTGTTATCTTTTCCGGTTCTAGGAAAGGTCAGAAGGCCTCTGCCATTTCTTTGGCATCTTGGTTGAAATCTTTAATTCATCATGCTTATGTCGAGTCGGGTAAAACTCCGCCTCAAAGGATTACAGCTCATTCTACTAGGTCAGTTTCTACTTCCTGGGCGTTTAGGAATGAAGCTTCGGTTGATCAGATTTGCAAAGCAGCAACTTGGTCTTCTTTGCATACTTTTACTAAATTCTACCATTTTGATGTGTTTTCTTCTTCTGAAGCTGTCTTTGGTAGAAAAGTACTTCAGGCAGCTGTTTCATTTTGAATCTTCTGCTTATATTTTCAGTTTTTTTCTTTATAAGATTTAAACTTTATTTTTGGGTGTGGATTTTTTTCAGCGGAATTGGCTGTCTTTATTTTATCCCTCCCTCTCTAGTGACTCTTGCTTGGAAGATCCACATCTTGGGTAGTCATTATCCCATACGTCACTAGCTCATGGACTCTTGCTAATTACATGAAAGAAAACATAATTTATGTAAGAACTTACCTGATAAATTCATTTCTTTCATATTAGCAAGAGTCCATGAGGCCCACCCCTTTTTTTGTGGTGGTTATGATATTTTTGTATAAAGCACAATTATTCCAATTCCTTATATTTATGCTTCACACTTTTTTCTTATCACCCCACTTCTTGGCTATTCGTTAAACTGATTTGTGGGTGTGGTTAGGGGTGTATTTATAGGCATTTTGAGGTTTGGGAAACTTTGCCCCTCCTGGTAGGAATGTATATCCCATACGTCACTAGCTCATGGACTCTTGCTAATATGAAAGAAATTAATTTATCAGGTAAGTTCTTACATAAATTATGTTTTTTTGTATGCTTTTTTACTCCTTTTTCTATCACCCCACTACTTGGCTATTCAGTAAACTGAATTGTGGGTGTGGTGAGGGGAGTATTTATAGGCATTTTGAGATTTGGGAAACTTTGCCCCACCTGGTAGGATTGTATGTCCCATACGTCACTAGCTCATGGACCCTTGCCAATATTAAAGAAATTAATTTATCAGGTAAGTTCTTACTGGTGGTGAGAGTACACGATCCATTACTCCTGGAAATTACTTTTCTCTACCACTAGGAGAAGGAAAAGATTCCCAAACCCCAAGAGCCCTATAAAAGCCTCTCCACCTCACACATAACTCAGTCTTTCTTTTGCCTCTGCTGGAGGTAATTGAAGAATGAAGATGTGCATTTGATTTTTCAGAGAGAGGCGTTCTCAGTCTATATTGAGGCTCAGTTTCCCCGCAGAGTACAGTGCTTGTCAGAGGGATGAATATGGGGTATGGTTTGTGATTATTTTTTCACCTCATTGGAAATATTTCAAAAACCTTCCAAAATTAGTCGCAGTACTTGTCTTTTGCCTCCCTCTATGGATCTACAATATTCTCCTATTCCATAACCTCAGCTAATATATTTCAGAACTGGTTTTGATGTCTGCTGCTTATTTGCTGGTGGTTGAGTGTCTATTGGTAAAAATAATTTATCAACATCTAGACACTCTATAGTTATGTTATGGGCACTATATATATATATATATATATATATATATATATATATATATATATATATATATATATATATATATATATATATATATATAAATACAGTGTATATATATATATATATATATATATATATATATTTCTTTCATGTAATTAGCAAGAGTCCATGAGCTAGTGACGTATGGGATATACATTCCTACCAGGAGGGGCAAAGTTTCCCAAACCTCAAAATGCCTATAAATACACCCCTCACCACACCCACAAATCAGTTTTTACAAACTTTGCCTCCCGTGGAGGTGGTGAAGTAAGTTTGTGCTAGATTCTACGTTGATATGCGCTCCGCAGCAGGTTGGAGCCCGGTTTTCCTCTCAGCGTGCAGTGAATGTCAGAGGGATGTGAAGAGAGTATTGCCTATTTGAATTCAATGATCTCCTTCTACGGGGTCTATTTCATAGGTTCTCTGTTATCGGTCGTAGAGATTCATCTCTTACCTCCCTTTTCAGATCGACGATATACTCTTATATATACCATTACCTCTACTGATTCTCGTTTCAGTACTGGTTTGGCTTTCTACTACATGTAGATGAGTGTCCTGGGGTAAGTAAGTCTTATTTTTGTGACACTCTAAGCTATGGTTGGGCACTTTTATATAAAGTTCTAAATATTTGTGTTTAAACATTTATTTGCCTTGATTCAGGATGTTCAATATTCCTTATTTCAGACAGTCAGTTTCATTATTTGGGATAATGCATTTGAATAATCATTTTTTTCTTACCTTAAAATTTGACTTTTTTCCCTGTGGGCTGTTAGGCTCGCGGGGGCTGAAAATGCTTCATTTTATTGCGTCATTCTTGGCGCGGACTTTTTTGCCGCAAAATTTTTTTCTTTGTTATTTCCGGCGTCATACTTGTCACCGGAGGTTGCGTCATTTTTGACGTTTTTGTGCCAAAAGTGTCGGCGTTACCGGATGTGGCGTCATTTTTGGCGCTAAAAGCATTTAGGCGCCAAATAATGTGGGCGTCTTTTTTGGCGCTAAAAAATATGGGCGTCATTATTGTCTCCACATTATTTAAGTCTCATTGTTTATTTGCTTCTGGTTGCTAGAAGCTTGTTCACTGGCATTTTTTCCCATTCCTGAAACTGTCATTTAAGGAATTTGATCAATTTTGCTTTATATGTTGTTTTTTCTATTACATATTGCAAGATGTCTCAGATTGACCCTGAATCAGAAGATACTTCTGGAAAATTGCTGCCTGATGCTGGATCTACCAAAGTTAAGTGTATTTGTTGTAAACTTGTGGTATCTGTTCCTCCGGCTGTTGTTTGTAATTAATGTCATGACAAACTTGTTAATGCAGATAATATTTCCTTTAGTAATGTTCCATTACCTGTTGCTGTTCCATCAACATCTAATATTCAGGGTGTTCCTGTTAACATAAGAGATTTTGTTTCTAAATCTATTAAGAAGGCTATGTCTGTTAATCCTCCTTCTAGTAAACGTAATTGGTCTTTTAAAATTTCTCATTTTTCAGATGAATTTTTAAATGAACATCATCATTCTGATTCTGATAATGATTCCACTGGTTCAGAGGATTCTGTTTCAGAGGTTGATACTGATAAATCTTCATATTTATTTAAAATGGAATTTATTCGTTCTTTGCTTAAAGAAGTCTTAATTGCATTAGAAATAGTGGAATCTGGTCCTCCTGATATTAAATCTAAACATTTGAATACGGTTTTCAAATCTCCTGTAGTTATTCCAGAGGTTTTTCCTGTCCCTGATGCTATTTCTGAAGTAATTTCCAGGGAATGGAATAATTTGGGTAATTCATTTACTCCTTCAAAACGGGTTAAGCAATTATATCCTGTGCCATCTGACAGATTAGAGTTTTGGGACAAAATCCCTAAGGTTGATGGGGCTATCTCTACTCTTGCTAAACGTACTACTATTCCTACGGCAGATAGTACTTCCTTTAAGGATCCTTTAGATAGGAAAATTGAATCCTTTCTAAGAAAAGCTTACTTATGTTCAGGTAATCTTCTTAGACCTGCTATATCTTTAGCGGATGTTGCTGCAGCTTCAACTTTCTGGTTGGAAGCTTTAGTGCAACAAGTAACAGATCATAATTCCCATAGCATTGTTAATCTTCTTCAACATGCTAATAATTTTATTTGTGATGCCATCTTTGATATCATTAGGGTTGATGTTAGGTATATGTCTTTAGCTATTTTAGCTAGAAGAGCTTTATGGCTTAAAACTTGGAATGCTGATATGTCTTCTAAGTCAACTTTGCTTTCCCTTTCTTTCCAGGGTAATAAATTATTTGGTTCACAGTTGGATTCCATTATTTCAACTGTTACTGGGGGGAAAGGAACTTTTTTACCACAGGATAAAAAATCTAAAGGTAAATTTAGGTCTACTAATCGTTTTCGTTCCTTTCGTCACAATAAGGAACAAAAGCCTGATCCTTCCCCTACAGGAGCGGTATCAGTTTGGAAACCATCTCCAGTCTGGAATAAATCCAAGCCTTTTAGAAAGCCAAAGCCAGCTCCCAAGTCAACATGAAGGTGCGGCCCTCATTCCAGCCCAGCTGGTAGGGGGCAGATTACGATTTTTCAAAGAAATTTGGATCAATTCGATTCACAATCTTTGGATTCAGAACATTGTTTCACAAGGGTACAGAATAGGCTTCAAGATAAGGCCTCCTGCAAGAAGATCTTTTCTTTCCCGTGTCCCAGTAAATCCAGTGAAGGCTCAAGCATTTCTGAAATGTGTTTCAGATCTAGAGTTGGCTGGAGTAATCATGCCAGTTCCAGTTCTGGAACAGGGGCTTGGGTTTTACTCAAATCTCTTCATTGTACCAAAGAAGGAGAATTCCTTCAGACCAGTTCTGGATTTAAAAATATTGAATCGTTATGTAAGGATACCAACATTCAAAATGGTAACTATAAGGACTATTCTGCCTTTTGTTCAGCAAGGGCATTATATGTCTACAATAGATTTACAAGATGCATATCTGCATATTCCGATTCATCCAGATCACTATCAGTTTCTGAGATTCTCTTTCCTAGACAAGCATTACCAGTTTGTGGCTCTGCCGTTTGGCCTAGCAACAGCTCCAAGGATTTTTACAAAGGTTCTCGGTGCCCTTCTATCTGTAATCAGAGAACAGGGTATTGTGGTATTTCCTTATTTGGACGATATCTTGGTACTTGCTCAGTCTTCACATTTAGCAGAATCTCATACGAATCGACTTATATTGTTTCTTCGAGAACATGGTTGGAGGATCAATTTACCAAAGAGTTTGTTGATTCCTCAGACAAGGGTAACCTTTTTAGGTTTCCAGATAGATTCAGTGTCCATGACTCTGTCTCTGACGGACAAGAGACGTCTGAAATTGGTTTCAGCTTGTCGAAACCTTCAGTCTCAATCATTCCCTTCGGTAGCCTTATGCATGGAAATTCTAGGTCTTATGACTGCTGCATCGGATGCGATCCCCTTTGCTCGTTTTCACATGCGACCTCTTCAGCTCTGTATGCTGAACCAGTGGTGCAGGGATTATACAAAGATATCTCAATTAATATCTTTAAAACCGATTGTACGACACTCTCTGATGTGGTGGACAGACCACCATCGTTTAGTTCAGGGGGCTTCTTTTGTTCTTCCGACCTGGACTGTGATTTCAACAGATGCAAGTCTGACAGGTTGGGGAGCTGTTTGGGGGTCTCTGACAGCACAAGGGATTTGGGAATCTCAGGAGGCAAGATTACCAATCAACATTTTGGAACTCCGTGCAATTTTCAGAGCTCTTCAGTCGTGGCCTCTTCTAAAGAGAGAGTCGTTCATTTGTTTTCAGACGGACAATGTCACAACCGTGGCATATGTCAATCATCAAGGAGGGACTCACAGTCCTCTGGCTATGAAAGAAGTATCTCTAATACTGGTATGGGCGGAATCCAGCTCCTGTCTAATTTCTGTGGTTCACATCCCAGGTATAGACAATTGGGAAGCGGATTATCTCAGTCGCCAAACGTTACATCCGGGCGAATGGTCTCTTCACCCAGAGGTATTTCTTCAGATTGTTCAAATGTGGGGACTTACAGAAATAGATCTGATGGCTTCTCATCTAAACAGGAAGCTTCCCAGGTATCTGTCCAGATCCAGGCATCCTCAGGCGGAAGCAGTGGATGCATTGTCACTTCCTTGGAAGTATCATCCTGCCTAAATCTTTCTGCCTCTAGTTCTTCTTCCAAGAGTGATTTCCAAGATTCTAAAGGAGCGTTCGTTTGTTCTGCTGGTGGCTCCATCATGGTCTCACAGGTTTTGGTATGCGGATCTTGTCCGGATGGCTACTTGCCAACCGTGGACTCTTCCGTTAAGACCAGACCTTCTATCGCAAGGTCCTTTTTTCCATCAGGATCTCAAATCCTTAAATTTGAAGGTATGGAGATTGAACGTTTGATTCTCAGTCATAGAGGTTTCTCTGACTCCGTAATTAATACTATGTTACAGGCTCGTAAATCTGTATCTAGGAAGATTTACTATCGAGTCTGGAAGACTTACATTTCTTGGTGTTTTTCTCATCATTTTTCTTGGCATTCTTTTAGAATTCCTAGAATTTTACAGTTTCTTCAGGATGGTTTGGATAAAGGTTTGTCTGCAAGTTCCTTGAAAGGACAAATCTCTGCTCTTTCTGTTCTTTTTCACAGAAAGATTGCTAGTCTTCCTGATATTCATTGTTTTGTACAGGCTTTGGTTCGTATAAAACCTGTTATTAAGTCAATTTCTCCTCCTTGGAGTTTGAATTTGGTTCTGGGGGCTCTTCAAGTTCCTCCGTTTGAACCTATGCATTCGCTGGATATTAAATTACTTTCTTGGAAAGTTTTGTTTCTTTTGGCCATCTCTTCTGCTAGAAGAGTTTCTGAATTATCTGCTCTTTCTTGTGAGTCTCCTTTTCTGATTTTTCATCAGGATAAGGCGGTGTTGCGAACTTCATTTAAATTTTTACCTAAGGTTGTGAATTCTAACAACATTAGTAGAGAAATTGTGGTTCCTTCATTGTGTCCTAATCCTAAGAATTCTAAGGAAAGATCGTTGCATTCTTTGGATGTAGTTAGAGCTTTGAAATATTATGTTGAAGCTACTAAAGATTTCTGAAAGACTTCTAGTCTATTTGTTATCTTTTCTGGTTCTAGGAAAGGTCAGAAGGCTTCTGCCATTTCCTTGGCATCTTGGTTAAAGTCTTTGATTCATCATGCTTATGTTGAGTCGGGTAGAACTCCGTCTCAAAGGATTACAGCTCATTGGACTAGGTCAGTCTCTACTTCCTGGGCATTTAAGAATGAAGCTTCGGTTGATCAAATTTGCAAAGCAGCAACTTGGTCTTCTTTGCATACTTTTACTAAATTCTACCATTTTTATGTGTTTTTTTCTTCTGAAGCAGTTTTTGGTAGAAAGTACTTCAGGCAGCTGTTTCAGTTTGATTCTTCTGCTTATAATTTCAGTTTTTTTCATTATAAGATTTAAACTTTGTTTTGGGTGTGGATTATTTTTCAGCGGAATTGGCTGTCTTTATTTTATCCCTCCCTCTCTAGTGACTCTTGCGTGGAAGATCCACATCTTGGGTATTCATTATCCCATACGTCACTAGCTCATGGACTCTTGCTAATTACATGAAAGAAAACATAATTTATGTAAGAACTTACCTGATAAATTCATTTCTTTCATATTAGCAAGAGTCCATGAGGCCCACCCTTTTTGTGGTGGTTATGATTTTTTTGTATAAAGCACAATTATTCCAATTCCTTATTTTTTAGGATTTTGCACTATTTTCTTATCACCTCACTTCTTGGCTATTCGTTAAACTGATTTGTGGGTGTGGTGAGGGGTGTATTTATAGGCATTTTGAGGTTTGGGAAACTTTGCCCCACCTTGTAGGAATGCATATCCCATACGTCACTAGCTCATGGACTCTTGCTAATATGAAAGAAATGAATTTATCAGGTAAGTTCTTACATAAATTATGTTTTTTAGTTTGTTGCTCTACCATGTATTCTGGCTACAGCTCCAAGAATGTTCACAAAGGTTCTGGGGGCCCTTTTGTCTGTGATCAGGTCTCAGGGTATTGCAATGTTTCCATACCTGGATGACATCTTGGTTCAAGCTTCCTCTTTTCCTTTAGAAGAATCACTCACCAACTGACACTTCTTGTTTCTTCAACAACAAGGCTAGAGGATCAATTTTCCAAAAAGCTATTTGATTCCTCACAAAGGTGTAACGTTTTAGGGTTTTCAAATAGATTGTTTCCATGAGTCTTTCACTAACCGAGCAGAGAAGGTTAAGATTGGTGTCAGCCTGTCTGAACTTTCACTCTCTTTCCCCCTTCTTTGTATGGAAGTTCTAGGTCTTATAATTGCAGCTTCAGATGCAGTTCCATTTGCTCATTTTTACATGAGACCTCTTCAGTTTTGTATGCTTCATCAAAAGTGCAGAGACTATATGTTTCAAATATATTTTTAGTTCCCAACAGAAGTCAGTCTCTGACTTGGTGGCTAGATAGTCAGTTTATTATTCAGGAGACTTCTTTTGCTCTTCCTACCTGGACTGTGATCACTACAGATACAAGTTTCTCAAGTTAGAGAGCTGTTTGGGGGTCTTTGTGATCACAGGGAGTTTGGGATCCTTGGGAGGTGAGGTTAATGTTCTAGAACTCAATTTTCAGGGCTATTCAAGTTTAGCCTCCGTTAAAAAGAGAATCTTACCTCCATTTTCAGACACGCAAATCCACAAAGAAGGGAACACAGCACACCTTGTGCAGGGACATGCAGTAACAGACTTGCCAGGTCCTTACTGTCAAAGTAGATACATGTACATGACTAAAAGCCTATTGCAGGCTTGAAACATTGTCCTCTTGTCTTTTGGACCCAACCTATAAAAATAAAGGTCTTTTAAAGAAATCTTTGGTTGCTGGAGTATCTCTACATGTATCTCCATTTTCAGACAGACAGTTTTACAGCAGTGGCTTATTTCAACCATCATGGGGGAACTCACAGTTCCCTAGTCACCAGGGAGGTGTCTTGATGGGCAGAAATCAATTCCTGTCTAGTCTCTGTGATTCATATTCCAGGGGTGAACAACTGGGAAGCTGACTTTCTCAGTGACCAATCTCTGCATCCAGAGGATTGGTCTCTTTACCAGGATGTGTTCAAGAAGATTGGGGTCTCCCAGAGATAGATATGATGGCTTCCCTGGTACTTTGCGAGGTCCATGTATACTCAAGCAGATATAGTGGATGCTCTAGTAATTCCCTGTTCATTTCAGCTTGCTTCTCTGTTTCCTCCTTTGGTACTTCTAGCCATAGTGATTTCCAAGATAAGCCTAGAGAAATCTTCAGTAATCCTGATTGCCCCAGCTTGATATGCAGATCTGGTTCAAATGTCCAGCTATCCTCTTTGGCCTCTGTGGTCAGACCTTCTGTCTTAAATTCAGACCTTTTTTTCTTAAGGTCCATTTTTCCACCGGGATCTCAAGTCTCTGAATTTGATGGGATGGAAATTGAACATTTAGTCCTTAGAGGGGTTTCTCTGATTCTGTGATTGAAACCTTGATTCAGGCTCGTAGAAGAATCATAAGGTCTGGAAGGACTTTATTTCTTGGTGTGTAAATCATGGTCTTTCCTGGCATTCTTTCAGAATTCCTAGGATTTTGCAGTTCTTACAGGATGGTGTCATGTATCTTTATGTTCTCCTTTAAATCTCTTCTTACCTGTATCCTCATGACGTCACTTACCAAATGAAGGACGGCGGCACCTTCAGTTAGGTCCTTAGATATTGTCAAGTCTTTTAGCAGTGAACTGTGGAGTTAATCTGCCTGTAATTCTTACATTAACTCAACTTCTACACCGGAATAATTCCCTGCCTAGAATTCTGTCCAGCCAACTCAAAGTGTTTCCTGCAGAACGCTTAGCATACCTCTGCTCCTGCAGCGTCTAACCATTGCTATCCTGATTATTTCTAATTCTCCCCTCCTGTGAAGAATATCGGCGGTGCTTATGAAAATACCAGTCAGAGCAGCTACAAAGTATCCAAGCCGTTTTTCAGGTTTGCTTATATTTGCTAACTTTTATTTCAGTACTTACATTTACTGTACATTGAAAGTGTGTTAATTGCAATCTGCATTTACTTGTGCCACTGCTGTTTCAACGGTGATCAGCTGATCAGGATTGTAACGTTTTGTTTCAGGGCTTGTTTTCAGTATTCCTTCCTAATCATAAATACTTACTGAGTTTCAAACTGCACACCAACCTTCCAGTGATACTCTATTTGTACAACCAGGACTAGTACAGATATTCCTTTTCCTTTACTTCTTCTGCTAACTCTCATATAAATTTCAGTAATAAAATCAAGCTGTCTCAACCTCCAACTTTAAACTACAGAATAATATATATGTGACAGATGGTCTGGATAAGGGCCTATCTACCAGTTCCCTGAAAGGGCAGATTTCTGCTCTTTCAGTTTTGGTCCATAGGAAGATTGATAATCTACCTGATATTCATGGTTTTGTTCAGGCTTTTGGTCCATATTAAATCTGTAATCAAGCCAATTTCTCCTCTATGGAATTTTAACTTGCTGTTAATAAATTTGTAAGTTCCTTCTTTTGAAGCTATGCATAAGGTGGATATTAAACTGCTTTCTTCGAAAGTGTTATTTCTTTTGGCTATCTTTTTTGCTAGTAGAGTTTCTAAGTTATCGTTTTTTTCTTGTGATCCTACTTATCTGATTTTTCATCAGGTAAGGCAGTTTAACTAATTATTTTTGACATTTGGCCTAAGGTTGTTTCTTCAAACTAAATTAACAGAAAGATTGTTGTTCCTTCCCTGTGTCCTAATCCCAAGAATGCTTTAGAGAGATTTTTGCATACTTTGGATGTTTTAAGGACATTGAAATATTAGATTGATGCTACTAAGGACTTTAGACAAACTTCTAGTTTGTTCATTCACTTTTCTGGTCCTGGGAAAGGTTAGAACATTTCTGCTGTTTCTTTGGCCTCTTGGGTGAAACTTTTGATTCGCAAGACTTACTTGAAGACAGGTCAGCCTCCAACACAGCGGATTACTGTTTATTCTACAAGGTCAGTTGCCACTTCTTGGGCCTTCAAGAATAAGGCTTCAATTGACCAGATTTGCAAGGCAGCAACTTGGTCTTCTTTGCATACTTTTACAAAATTCTACTATTTTCATGTTTTTGCTTCTTCTGAAGCAGCCTTTGCTAGGAAGGTTCTTCAGGCAGTTATCTCAGTTTGATTTTTTGCCTGTTTGATTTATTTTAAGTGCATGCAAAAAAACAAAACAACTGTTGGGTTGTGGATTTAATTTCTCAGTGAAAAAGGTTAATTTACCTCACGTCTCCATATAGAGAGAAAGAGGGTCTCTTTTGTTTTGAAAATGGAGAAACATCATTACTCATGAATTGAACATGCAGATGATTATCACTTAAGGTGTTTCCTTTGTCCTTACACAGCTATTTTGCTGTATTTGTCTTCCTTACAAGTCATTAACTGGGAGCAAAATATGTCTGGTTTTGCTGTTCTAGCTCGCGGAGCCCTTTGGTTAAAATCCTGGTCTGCGGATGTTATTAGTTATTAGCTATTCCCTACAAGGGTAAGACCTTGTTTGGCCCTGGTTTGGCTGAAATCATTTCAGATATCACAGGAGGAAAGGGATCTTTTCTTCCTCAAGATAGAAAGAATAAGCAGAAAGGGTCAGAGTAATTTTCGTTCCTTTCATAACTTTAGAGGTAAACCCTCCACTTCCTCTTCCAAGCAGTCTTCCTGTAAGTCTGGTCAGTCTTGGAACAAGGGGAAACAGTCTAAGAATCCTGTGGCTGATTTTAAGTCAGCATGAAGGTTCGGCCCCCGATCCAGGAATGGATCTAGTAGGGGCAGGCTTTCTCAATTTGCTCAGACTCGGATACAAGATGTCCCAGACCTGTGGGCCATGGAAATTGTATCTCAGGGGTACAAAATAGAATTCAAGACTTTTCCTCCCAGAGGCAGGTTTCTTCTCTCAAGATTATCTGTAGACCAGATAAAGAGAGAGGCGTTCTTAAATTGTATCAAGGATCTTTTTGCCCTGGAAGTTATAGTCCCAGTTCCTCTGCAGGAACAAGGTCTGGGATTTTATTCAAATCTGTTTGTGGTTCCCAAGAAAGAGGGGACTTTCAGACCTATTTTAGACCTAAAGTGTTTAAACAAGTTCCTCAGTGTACCATCCTTCAAGATGGAGACTATAGGTTCCATTCTTCCTTTGGTTCAAGAGGGTTAGTTTATGACAACCACAGACTTAAGGGATGCATACCTTAATGTTCCCATTCACCGGGATCATCACAAGTTTCTAACGTTTGCTTTCTTAGACTATCATTTCCAGTTTGTGGCTCTTCCTTTTGGCCTTGCCACAGCTCCTAGAATTTTCGCAAAGGTCCTGGGGGCTCTTTTAGCAGTGATCCGGTCTCAGGGCATTGCTGTTGCGCCTTATCTAGTTGACATTTTGGTTCAGGCGCCGTCTTTTCAACAAGCAAACTCTCATACGAGATCTTGTCTTTTCTTCGCTCCCATGGTTGGAAGGTAAATCTGGGAAAGAGTTCTATGATTCCAGTCACAAGAGTAGTGTTTTTAGGGACCATAATAGACTCCCTTCTAATCAAGATATTTCTGATAGGGGTCAGAAAAACAAAGATCTTCTACTCTTGTCTTGTCTTTCAGTCCTTTCCTCGGCCGTCAGTGGCTCTATGTATGGAGGTAATTGGTCTGATGGTAGCTTCCATGAACATCATTCTGTTTGCTCTGTTCAATCTCAGACCTCTGCAGTTATGCATTTTAAGGCAATGGAACAGGGACTATGTGGATCTGTCCCTGCAAATAGTTCTGGATCAGACGACAAGGGATTCTCTTCTGTGGTGGTTGTCTCAGGAACACCTCTTCCAGGGAACTTGCTTTTGCAGACCATCCAGAGTGATCGTGACCACAGATGCCAGCCTTCTAGGTTGGGGAGCAATTTGGGGGTCATTGAAGACTCAGTGTCTTTGGACTTGGGAGGAGTCAGTTCTCCCTATAAACATTCTAGAACTGAGAGCTATTTTCAATGCTCTACTGACCTGGTCTCAGTTAGCCTTAGCCCGGTTTATCAAGTTCCAGTCAGACAACTTAACTTTGGTGGTGTACATCAACCACCAGGGGGGAACTCAGAGTTCCTTGGCCATGTCAGAGGTGGCCCGACTAATCCAGTGGGGGGAGTCTCAAAACTGTTGTCTTTCTGCGATCCACATCCCAGGAGTGGACAATTGTGATGTGGATTTTCTGAGCCGACAGACCTTCCATCCGGGGGAGTGGGAACTCCATCTGGAAGTATTTTCCAGTTTAATCCTCAATTGGGGGCAGCCAGATCTGGATCTCATAGTTTCTTGGCAGAATGCTAAGCTTCTGAGGTACGGCCAGAGGTCAAGGGATCCACAGGATTTCTTGATAGATGCTCTGGCGGTTCCTTGGAATTTCAGTCTAGCATACATATTTCCTCCTTTCACTTTCCTGCCAAGAGTTATTACTCGTATCAAGCAGGAGAGGGTGTCGGTGATTCTCATAGCGCCATCATGGCCTTGTAGGATCTGGTATGCAGATCGAGTGGAAATGTCATCTCTACCTCCGTGGAGACTCCCTCTGAGGAAGGACCTTCTACTTCAGGGTTCTTTTCTTCATCCAAATCTCGTTTCTCTGAATCTGACTGCTTGGAGATTGAACGCTTGATTTTATCTAAGCGTGTGTTTTCAGAGTCGGTCATTGAGACCATGATTCAGGCTCGTAAGCCTGTGTCAAGAAATATTTACTATAAGATATGTCGTAAATATCTGTATTGGTGTGAATCAAGAGGCTACTCTTAGAGTAGAGTCAGGATTCCTAGGATTTTGTCTTTTCTCCAGGAGGATCTGGAGAAGGGTTTGTCAGCTAGTACTCTGAAAGGTCAGCTTTCTGCATTGTCTATTTTGTTGCATAAGCGCTTGGCAGAAGCGCCAGACGTGCAATCTTTTTGTCAGGCTTTGGTTAGGATTAGGCTTGTGTTTAAGCCTGTTACTCCTCCCTGGAGTCTTAACCTTGTTCTTAGAGTTTTACTGCGGGCTCTGTTTGAACCTATGAATTCCTTAGATATCAAGATATTATAATGGAAGGTTTTGTTTCTTGTTGCTATTTCTTCTGCTCGGAGAGTTTCGAAACTCTCGGCTCTGCAGTTTTATTCTCCTTATCTTATTTTTCTTTCTGATAAGGTGGTTTTACGTACTAAATTAGGCTTCCTACCTAAGGTTGTTTCAAACAAGAATATTAATCAGGAGATTCTGGCTCCTTCTTTGTGTCCTAATCCTAGATGGTGTGTGCATTGAAGTTCTATCTTCAGGTTACTAAGGACTTTCGTCAGTCTTCTGCTTTGTTTGTTTGTTTTTCTTGGAAGCACAAGGGTCAGAAAGCTACGGCTACTTCTCTTTCTCTTTGGCTAAGGAGTATTTTTCATTTGGCCTATGAGACTGCTGGACAGCAACCTCCTGAGAGAATCACTGCTCATTCCACAAGGGCTGTTTCTTCTTCCTGGGCATTTAAAAATTAAGCTTCTGTGGAACAGTTTTGCAAGGCTGCAACTTGGTTCTCTTTGCATACTTTTACAAAGTTTTATAAATTTGATACTTTTGCCTCAGCTGAGGCTTCTTTTGGGAGAAGGGTTCTTCAAACAGAGGTGCCTTCTGTTTAGGTTTACCTGTCTTGTCCCTCCCTTATCATCTATGTCCTCTAGCTTGGGTATTAATTCCCACTAGTAATTGATGATTCCGTGGACTCACCATATCTTAGGAAAGAAAACATAATTTATGCTTACCTGATAAATTTCTTTCTTTCTAGATATGGCGAGTCCACGGCCCACCCTTTATTTAAGACAGTTATTTTGTTCTAAAACCTCAGGCACCTCTACACTTTTGTGTTATCTTCTTTTTCCATTTTTCCTTCGGCCAAATGACTGGAGGTTATGGGTAAGGGAAGTGACATATATAGCAGCTTTGCTGTAGTGCTCTTTGCCTCCTCCTGCTGGCTAAGAGTGATATTCCCACTAGTAATTAATGATTCCGTGGACTCATCATATCCGGAAATAAATACATTTATCAGGTAAGCATAAATCGTTTTATTGTAATATTGTCTTGCTTTATTTGTTAGCTTTATAATGAAAATTCCAATAAAAATTAATTTAAAAAAAATTCCATTGCTTTGTGTACACGTGATACCAACTTATTAATTGCATTTGGGACAAGCACTGGGGAACACTTTGCAATTGAAAATAAGGTGCTGACACTACAGCCAATCAGAGGCTGTAGCCCGTGCAGGTTATTTTTTTAAAATAAAAAAATGCCCTAATGGGTGTAGGATGGATACTATTTTTAAAATATAAAGGACAAAAACATGCATGCAGATTTAAATGCTTCCCAGGACTATTGTTCTGCAAGGAGTGTAGAAATTATGCATTCAAGTTAATACATGTTTGCAAACAGTTGACCACAAAGTTAAAAATTAAAGGGACGTTAAAGAGTAAATACTTTTTGTAAGTATAGTTGATTTTTATTCCTCCCTCTAGTCATGGGTGTCACCAAGTTTAAATCTTGCTTTCATTCTATTTCAGTGCTGATGTGTTGGCACATGTGCAGAAACTCTCCTTCAAATAAATGCAGTGTATCCTAGGTTTCAAAATGGTGGCACCCATTATTAGAGGAAGGTGAATGAAATGTATTTAGTATTTAATGTCCCTTTAAGGGGGCAGGGGCTAATAGTGGTGGGGGAACTTCTGCTAACATTATTTTTTATTTGTATTTCTTTTTTAACCCCCACCCTTTTCTATTCTTTACTTTTCGTCTTGCCTTGCACAGAGCACTGATTATGTAAAAAAAAAAAAGACACTACCTTGTAAATATTGGACAGCTGGCAGCTTTGTGGTTAGTGGGTGCCACAGTAATAAATGCAACCTTAGTTTAGACCAAAGAAGAAACAATAGTGATCATTTAACAAGTGCCAAACTATCTGTAAAAGCCTTGTCAGCACAAGCATGCTGGGCTTCTATAGGAAAGATCCACAGCTATAATTGTGGGATTGTGCAGATGCACGGTTATGGACCATATTCGTAATTATATTATATTATATTGTATTATTATTATATTGTAATTATAGTGTCTGCATATAAAGTTTTAAGGTCTTGAAATGTAGACACTGTTTAAATACTTTAGAATGAACTAGTATTCTAGACATGCTTGCGTTATAGGGTTTATTAGTTTAGCTTAGCTGTGTCAGTGGGGAAAGGCAAGTAAATGTATAAAGGTTAAGAAGATGAGTCATATCCAATTAATCCAGTATTTATATATGAAATAGGTTGGTGCAAAATAGTACAGTGTCTTAATAATAATGGGCTTAGATTACAAGTAGAGTGCCATCAACAGTGTATGGCGCATTATCATACGATCAGTCCTGCACCAAAAATATTATATATCTGGTATTATAAGTGGATGGTTAAAACGTTTAACCAGAGCATTTTAACATGGCCAAAACTTTTTTTGGTGCATCCTATACTTTTAATCAATAGCACGTGGAGCTATGGTGCACCATCTACCTGCGGACCCTCGGTTTAGCCCACCATCAGCTTGGTACACCAGTGTCTTAGTGCTCAAGCTATTTCCTCATGAATTTTACTGCGCTTCCCCACAGAAGTCTATTATGTGAGGGATTTAGGGCACCTGTGGTTTCAGACATGCAGATGTTAATGAGCACTAGACTATTGCTTGAGCGATAAGAACTAACTAGGAGTGCTATTGATTGCACTTGAGCAATGTAAGTGCACAATAGCGGTAATACTTTTGCGCTCCACTTGTAATCAAGGCCAATATCAACCAAATACAATATTTAAAGCTTCATCACTCACAATTATATTTCTCAGCATTTAATATCTAGTGGATTTAATATAAACTATTTATCATCAAACATTCAATATCTGCAATGTTCATTTTACACTTTATTTCATACAAGGGTGTCTTCTCTTTCTCATTAGGAGTCTCCTTGATGTATGGATTTTGTTTGTTTTGCTGACTTTCCTATTTTAATATTCTAAACCTGCTTTATAGTTGGACAGTTGTAATTTATACATTGTCCACATGCTATGTAGAGGGTCGATTACCTCTCATTTGAAAAAGGAGATTATGGTCTTTTAAGTGCGTTTACCTCTTAGACTGAAACAAAAGCACAGTTATAGAGCCCATCCACATTTATCACTCTTAATCTTGTGTTTAACACATTAGAATATGTATTTTTTCCTACTGACCACATTATATCCAGAGGACCGATTGGCCGCAAATGTGCAGGGGCGGCATTGCACAAGCATTTCACTAGAAATGCTTGTGCAATGTTAAATTTCGACAGCATATGCTATCGGCATTTAGCGATGTCGGGCAGACATGATTTGCTACAGTGAATCGTGTCCGCCAGGCATATGATAAATTCACCCCATAGATGAGACAAAACAAGAGAAAAAATAAAACAACTTTTAATTCACCCATATTCTAAAATGTGTATACAATTACCCTCATTAAAATAATGTAAAAAGTTTATTGTAAGAAAAACAAATCAGGACTGCTTAGGTGTCTGAGAATATCAATTAATATTCCATACAAGTGGATCAAATTTAAAAATTCACTAACACACTCGTCTACTTCAAGGGGGGTAACTGGCTTTTAACTGAGAAGCACAATGTAGCACACTCTCGCCTGGATTACGAGTCTTGGGTTAGTCTTAAAAAGCAGCGTTGAGAGGTCCCAATGCTGCTTTTTAACGCCCGCTGGTATTACGAGTCTGGCAGGTACAGGTGTACCGCTCACTTTTTTTCCGCGACTCGAGCATACCGCAAATCCACTTATGTAAATTGCATATCCTATCTTTTCAATGGGACTTGCATAACGCCGGTATTACGAGTCTTGGAAAAAGTGAGCGGTACAGCCTCTTCTGTCAAGACTGATACCGCATTTAAAAGTCAGTAGTTAAGAGTTTTATGGGCTAACGCCGTAACATAAAACTCTTAACTAAAGTGCTAAAAAGTACACTAACAACCATAAACTACCTATTAACCCCTAAACCGAGCCCCCCCCCCCCCACATCGCAAACACTTAAATACAATTTCTTTCATGTAATTAGCAAGAGTCCATGAGATAGTGACGTATGGGATATACATTCCTACCAGGAGGGGCAAAGTTTGCCAAACCTCAAAATGCCTATAAAAACACCCCTCACCACACCCACAAATCAGTTTTTACAAACTTTGCCTCCCGTGGAGGTGGTGAAGTAAGTTTGTGCTAGATTCTACGTTGATATGCGCTCCGCAGCAGGTTGGAGCCCGGTTTTCCTCTCAGCGTGCAGTGAATGTCAGAGGGATGTGAAGAGAGTATTGCCAATTTGAATACAATGGTCTTCCTCTAGGGGATCTATTTCATAGGTTCTCTGTTATCGGTCGTAGAGATTTCTTCTCCTACCTCCCTTTTCAGATCGACGATATACTCTTATATACCATTACCTCTACTGATTCTCGTTTCAGTACTGGTTTGGCTATCTACTATATGTAGATGAGTGGGAGCCTTTTTGCCTCAGGACAAAAAATCTAAAGGTAAATATAGGGCTGCTAATCGTTTTCGTTCCTTTCGTCAGAATAAGGAACAAAAGCCTGACCCTTCCTCTAAAGAAACAGTTTCCGTTTGGAAACCTTCTCCAGTCTGGAATAAATCCAAGCCTTTTCGAAAGTCAAAACCAGCCCCTAAATCTGCATGAAGGTGCGGCCCTCATTCCAGCACAGCTGGTAGGGGGGCAGGTTACAATTTTTCAAAGATGTTTGGATCAATTCGATTTACAGTCTTTGGCTTCAGAACATTGTTTCACAAGGGTACAGAATAGGTTTCAAGGTAAGGCCGCCTGTGAGAAGATTTTTTCTCTCAAGCATTCCAGTAAACCCAGTAAAGGCTCAGGCGTTTCTGAAATGTGTTTCAGACCTAGAGTCAGCTGGAGTAATTATGCCAGTTCCAGTTTTGGAACAGGGTCTGGGGTTTTACTCAAATCTATTCATTGTACCAAAGTAGGAGAATTCCTTCAGACCAGTTCTGGATCAAAAAATATTGAATCATTATGTAAGAATACCAACATTCAAAATGGTGACTATAAGGACTATTCTGCCTTTTGTTCAGCAAGGTCATTATATGTCTACAATAGACTTACAGGATGCATATCTTCATATTCCAATTCATCCAGATCACTTTCAGTTCCTGAGATTCTCTTTTCTAGACAAGCATTACCAGTTTGTTGCTCTTCCGTTTGGCCTAGCAACAGCTCCAAGGATATTTTCAAAGGTTCTCGGTGCCCTTCTCTCTGTAATCAGAGAACAGGGTTATTGCGGTATTTCCTTATTTGGACGATATCTTGGTACTTGCTCAGTCTTTAAATTCTGCAGAATCTCATACAAATCAACTTGTGTTGTTTCTTCAAAGACATGGTTGGAGGATCAATTTACCAAAGAGTTCCTTGATTCCTCAGACAAAGGTAACCTTTTTGGGTTTCCAAATAGATTCAGTGTCCATGACTTTGTCTCTAACAGAAAAGAGACGTCTGAAATTAGTTTCAGCTTGTCGAAACCTTCAGTTTCAATCGTTCCCTTCGGTAGCTTTGTGCATGGAAATTCTAGGTCTCATGACTGCTGCATCGGACGCGATCCCTTTGCTAATTTTCACATGAGACCTCTTCAGCTATGTATGCTGAACCAATGGTGCAGGGATTATACAAAGATATCACAATTAATATCCTTAAATCCCAATGTTCGAACTTCTCTGACTTGGTGGTTGGATCACCATCGTTTAATTCAAGGGGCTTCTTTTGTTCGTCCAACCTGGACTGTGATCTCAACAGATGCGAGTCTTTCAGGTTGGGGAGCTGTATGGGGATCTCTGACAGTGCAGGGGGTTTGGGAATCTCAGGAGGTGAGATTACCAATCAACATTTTGGAACTCGGTGCGATTTTCAGAGCTCTTCAGTTTTGGCCTCTTCTGAAGAGAGAATCGTTTATTTGTTTTCAGACAGACAATGTCACAACCGTGGCGTATGTCAATCATCAAGGAGGGACTCACAGTCCTCAGTCTATGAAAGAAGTATCTCGGATACTTGTATGGGCGGAATCCAGCTCTTGTCTAATTTCTGCGGTTCACATCCCAGGTATAGACAATTGGGAAGCGGATTATCTCAGTCGCCAGACACTACATCCGGGCGAATGGTCTCTTCACTCACAGGTATTTCTTCAGATTGTTCAAATCTGGGGACTTACAGAAATAGATCTGAGGGCTTCTCATCTAAACAAGAAACTTCCCAGGTATCTGTCAAGATCCAGGGATCCTCAGGCGGAAGCAGTGGACGCGTTGTCGCTTCCTTGGAATTATCAACCTGCTTATATCTTTCCGCCTCTAGTTCTTCTTCCAAAAGTGATTTCCAAAATCCTAATGGAGTGTTCGTTTGTACTGCTGGTAGCTCCAGCATGGCCTCACAGGTTTTGGTATGCGGATCTCGTTCGGATGGCCAGTTGCCATCCTTGGACACTTCCGTTAAGGCCAGACCTTCTATCTCAAGGTCCATTTTTCCATCAGGATCTCAAATCATTAAATTTGAAGGTATGGAGATTGAACGCTTGATTCTTAGTCTTAGAGGTTTCTCTGACTCACTGATTAATACTATGTTACAGGCTCGTAAATCTGTATCTAGGAAGATTTATTACCGAGTCTGGAAGACTTACATTTCTTGGTGTTCTTCTCATAAATTCTCTTGGCATTCTTTTAGAATTCCTAGAATTTTACAGTTTCTTCAGGATGGTTTGGATAAGGGTTTGTCTGCAAGTTCCTTGAAAGGACAGATCTCTGCTCTTTCTGTAATTTTTAACAGAAAGATTGCTAAACTTCCTGATATTCATTGTTTTGTACAGGCTTTGGTTCGTATCAAGCCTGTCATTAAGTCAATCTCTCCTCCTTGGAGTCTTAATTTGGTTCTGGGGGCTTTACAGGCTCCTCCGTTTGAACCTATGCATTCTCTGGATATTAAATTACTTTCTTGGAAAGTTTTGTTCCTTTTGGCAATCTCTTCTGCTAGAAGAGTTTCTAAGTTATCTGCTCTTTCTTGTGAATCTCCTTTTCTGATTTTTCATCAGGATAAGGCAGTGTTGCGAACTTCATTTAAATTTTTACCTAAAGTTGTGAATTCTAACAACATTAGTAGAGAAATTGTTGTCCCTTCTAGACATGTGTACGGCTAAAAAATTCGGTTCATTTTCGGTTCGGATCGGTTCGGAATTTTCGAATTTCAGTTCGGATCGAATCGAATTCGTTTCGGATTTATTCGGATTCAAATAAATTTGTTTCGGATTTATTCGGATTCGGCTGAATTCGGTTCTATTTGGTCCCGAAATTCGGTATGTTTTAGTACACTAACACTGATTTAGTAAACTAAGTCACTAACACCCATAAACTACCTATGAACCACTAAACCGAGGCCCCCCCACATCGCAAACCCTATAATAACATTATTTAACCTCTAATCTGCCGACCGTATATCGCCGCAACCTACATTATCCTTATGAACCCCTAATCTGCTGTCCCTAACATCGCCAACCCCTACATTATAGTTATTAACCCCTAATCTGCCCCCCCCAACGTCGCCGCAATCTAACTACAAGTATTAACCCCTAATCTGCCGACCGGATATCGCCACCTACATTATAGCTATTAACCCCTAATCTGCTGTCCCTAACACCGCCGACCCCTACATTATAGTTATTAACCCCTAATCTGCCCCCCCCCAATGTAGCCGCAATCTAACTACAAGTATTAACCCCTAATCTGCCGACCGTATATCGCCGCCGCCTACATTATAGCTATTAAACCCTAATCTGCTGTCCCTAACATCGCCGACCCCTACATTATAGTTATTAACCCCTAATCTGCCCCCCCAACGTCGCCGCAATCTAACTACAAGTATTAACCCCTAATCTGCCGACCGTTAATCGCCACCACCTACATTATAGCTATTAACCCCTAATCTGCTGTCCCTAACATCGCCGACCCCTACATTATAGTTATTAACCCCTAATCTGCCCCCCCCACGTCGCCGCAATCTAACTACAAGTATTTACCCCTAATCTGCCGACCGTTAATCGCCGCCACTATAATAAATGTATTAACCCCTAAACCGCCGCACTCCCGCCTCGCAAACACTATAATACATTTTATTAACCCCTAATCTGCCCTCCCTAACATCGCCGCCACCTACCTACAATTATTAACCCCTAATCTCCCGCCCCCAACGTCGCCGCTACTATAATAAGGTTATTAACCCCTAAACCTAAGTCTAACCCTAACCCTAACACCCCCTAACTTAAATATAATTTAAATAAAACGAAATAAATTTACTATAGTTAAATAAATGAATCCTATTTAAAACTAAATACTTACCTGTAAAATAAACCCTAAGCTAGCTACAATATAACTAATAGTTACATTGTAGCTATTTTAGGATTTATATTTATTTTACAGGCAACTTTGTATTTATTTTAACTAGGTACAATAGTTATTAAATAGTTAATTACTATTTAATAGCTACCTAGCTAAAATAAATACAAATTTACCTGTAAAATAAATCCTAACCTAAGTTACAATTACACCTAACACTACACTATCATTAAATTAATTAAATAAATGAATCCTATTTAAAACTAAATACTTACCTGTAAAATAAACCCTAATATAGCTGCAATATAACTAATAGTTACATTGTAGCTATTTTAGCATTTATATTTATTTTACAGGCAACTTTGTATTTATTTTAACTAGGTACAATAGCTATTAAATAGTTATTGACTATTTAATAGCTACCTAGTTAAAATAATTACAAAATTACCTGTAAAATAAATCCTAACCTAAGTTACAATTAAACCTAACACTACACTATCATTAAATAAATTAACTACAAGTACCTACAATTATCTACAATTAAATAAACTAAACTAAAGTACAAAAAACCCCCCACTAAATTACAAAAAAAAACAAACACTAAATTACAAAGAAATTAAAAAATATTACAAGAATTTTAAACTAATTACACGTAATCTAAGCCCCCTAATAAAATAACAAAGCCCCCCAAAATAAAAAAATGCCCTACCCTATACTAAATTACAAAAGTTAACAGCTCTATTACCTTACCAGCCCTTAAAAGGGCCTTTTGCGGGGCATGCCCCAAAGAAAACGGCTCTTTTGCCTGTTAAAAAAAACACAATACCCCCCCACACATTACAACCCACCACCCACATACCCCTACTCTAACCCAAACCCCCCTTAAATAAACCTTACACTACCCCCCTGAAGATCTCCCTACCTTGAGTTGTGTTCACCCAGCCGGGCCGAAGTCTTCATCCGATGGGGCAGAAGAGGACATCCAGACCGGCAGAAGTCTTCATCCAAGCGGGGCAAGAAGAGGTCTTCCATCCATCAGAAAAGTACCAAAAAACAAACAAACACTAAATGACCAAAAATAATAAAATATTACAATAATTTTAAACTAATTACACCTAATCTAAGCCCCCTACTAGCTATTAATATAGCTACAATATAACTAATAGTTACATTGTAGCTATTTTAGGATTTATATTTATTTTACAGGCAACTTTGTATTTATTTTAACTAGGTACAATAGTTATTAAATAGTTAATAACTATTTAATAACTACCTAGCTAAAATAAATACAAATTTACCTTTAAAATAAATCCTAACCTAAGTTACAATTACACCTAACACTACACTATCATTAAATTAGTTAAATAAATTAATCCTATTTAAAACTAAATACTTACCTGTAAAATAAACCCTAATATAGCTACAATATAACTAATAGTTACATTGTAGCTATTTTAGGATTTATATTTATTTTACAGGCAACTTTGTATTTATTTTAACTAGGTAAAATAGCTATTAAATAGATATTTAATGTTTAATAGCTACCTAGTTAAAATAATTACAAAATTACCTGTAAAATAAATCCTAACCTAAGTTACAATTAAACCTAACACTACACTATCATGAAATAAATTAAATAAATTAACTACAAGTACCTACAATTAAATACAATGAAATAAACTAAATTAAAGTTCAAAAATACAAACACTAAATTACAAAAAATAAAAAAATATTACAAGAATTTTAAACTAATTACACCTAATCTAAGCCCCCTAATAAAATAACAAAGCCCCCCAAAATAAAAAAAAATGCCCTACCCTATACTAAATTACAAAAGTTAACAGCTCTATTACCTTACCAGCCCTTAAAAGGGCCTTTTGCGGGGGTATGCCCCAAAGAAAACAGCTCTTTTGCCTGTAAAAAAAAACACAATACCCCCCCCCACATTACAACCCACCACCCACATACCCCTACTCTAACCCAAACCCCCCTTAAATAAACCTAACACTACCCCCCTGAAGATCTCCCTACCTTGAGTCGTGTTCACCCAGCCGGGCCGAAGTCTTCATCCGATGGGGCAGAAGAGGACATCCAGACCGGCAGAAGTCTTCATCCAAGCGGGGCAAAAAGAGGTCTTCCATCCATCAGAAGTCTTGATCCAGGCGGCATCTTCTCTGTTCATCTATCCGGACCGGAGCGGCAGCATCCTGAAGACATCCGACGCGGAGCATCCTCTTCTTTCTTGATCCGACGACTAAATGACTGTACCTTTAAGTGACGTCATCCAAGATGGCGTCCTTTGAATTCCGATTGGCTGATAGGATTCTATCAGCCAATCGGAATTAAGGTAGGAAAAATCTGATTGGCTGAATCAATCAGCCAATCAGATTCAAGTTCAATCCGATTGGCTGATCCAATCAGCCAATCAGATTGAGCTCGCATTCTATTGGCTGATCGGAACAGCCAATAGAATGCGAGGTCAATCTGATTGGCTGATTGGATCAGCCAATCGGATTGAACTTGAATCTGATTGGCTGATTGAATCAGCCAATCAGATTTTTCCTACCTTAATTCCGATTGGCTGATAGAATCCTATCAGCCAATCGGAATTCAAGGGACGCCATCTTGGATGACGTCACTTAAAGGTACAGTCATTTAGTCGTCGGATCAAGAAAGAAGAGGATGCTCCGCGTCGGATGTCTTCAGGATGCTGCCGCTCCGGTCCGGATGGATGAACAGAGAAGATGCCGCCTGGATCAAGACTTCTGATGGATGGAAGACCTCTTTTGCCCCGCTTGGATGAAGACTTCTGCCGGTCTGGATGTCCTCTTCTGCCCCATCGGATGAAGACTTCGGTCCGGCTGGGTGAACAAGACTCAAGGTAGGGAGATCTCCAGGGGGGTAGTGTTAGGTTTATTTAAGGGGGGTTTGGGTTAGAGTAGGGGTATGTGGGTGGTGGGTTGTAATGTGGGAGGGGTATTGTGGGTTTTTTTACAGGCAAAAGAGCTGTTTTCTTTGGGGCATGCCCCCGCAAAAGGCCCTTTTAAGGGCTGGTAAGGTAATAGAGCTGTTAACTTTTGTAATTTAGAATAGGGTAGGGCATTTTTTTATTTTGGGGGGCTTTGTTATTTTATTAGGGGGCTTAGATTAGGTGTAATTAGTTTAAAATTCTTGTAATATTTTTTAATTTTTTTTAATTTAGTGTTTGTTTTTTTGTACTTTAGTTTAGTTTATTTAATTGTATTTAATTGTAGGTACTTGTAGTTAATTTATTTAATTTATTTCATGATAGTGTAGTGTTAGGTTTAATTGTAACGTAGGTTAGGATTTATTTTACAGGTAATTTTGTAATTATTTTAACTAGGTAGCTATTAAACAGTAAATATCTATTTAATAGCTATTTTACCTAGTTAAAATAAATACAAAGTTGCCTGTAAAATAAATATAAATCCTAAAATAGCTACAATGTAACTATTAGTTATATTGTAGCTATATTTGGGTTTATTTTACAGGTAAGTATTTAGTTTTAAATAGGATTCATTTATTTAATTAATTTAATGATAGTGTAGTGTTAGGTGTGATTGTAACTTAGGTTAGGATTTATTTTACAGGTAAATTTGTATTTATTTTAGCTAGGTAGTTATTAAATAGTTATTAACTATTTAATAACTATTGTACCTAGTTAAAATAAATACAAAGTTGCCTGTAAAATAAAAATAAATCCTAAAATAGCTACAATGTAACTATTAGTTATATTGTAGCTATATTAATAGCTAGTAGGGGGCTTAGATTAGGTGTAATTAGTTTAAAATTATTGTAATATTTTATTATTTTTGGTAATTTAGTGTTTGTTTGCTTTTTGGTACTTTTCTGATGGATGGAAGACCTCTTCTTGCCCCGCTTGGATGAAGACTTCTGCCGGTCTGGATGTACTCATCTGCCCCTTAGGATGAAGACTTCGGCCCGGCTGGGTGAACACGACTCAAGGTAGGGAGATCTTCAGGGGGGTAGTGTTAGGTTTATTTAAGGGGGGTTTGGGTTAGAGTAGGGGTATGTGGGTGGTGGGTTGTAATGTGTGGGGGGGGGTATTGTGTTTTTTTTTACAGGCAAAAGAGCTGTTTTCTTTGGGGCATGCCCCGCAAAAGGCCCTTTTAAGGGCTGGTAAGGTAATAGAGCTGTTAACTTTTGTAATTTAGTATTGGGTAGGGCATTTTTTTTATTTTGGGGGGCTTTGTTATTTTATTAGGGGGCTTAGATTAGGTGTAATTAGTTTAAAATTCTTGTAATATTTTTTTATTTTTTGTAATTTAGTGTTTGTTTGTTTTTGTAATTTAGTGTTTGTTTTTTTTGTACTTTAGTTTATTTCATTGTAGATAATTGTAGGTACTTGTAGTTAATTTATTTAATATCATAGGATTTATTTTACAGGTAATTTTGTAATTATTTTAACTAGGTAGCTATTAAATAGTTATTAACTATTTAATAGCTATTGTAGCTAGTTAAAATAAATACAAAGTTGCCTGTAAAATAAATATAAATGCTAAAATAGCTACAATGTAACTATTAGTTATATTGCAGCTATATTAGGGTTTATTTTACAGGTATTTTGTTTTAAATAGGATTCATTTATTTAATTAATTTATTGATAGTGTAGTGTTAGGTGTAATTGTAACTTAGGTTAGGATTTATTTTACAGGTAAATTTGTATTTATTTTTGCTAGGTAGCTATTAAATACTAATTAACTATTTAATAACTATTGTACCTAGTTAAAATAAATACAAAGTTGCCTGTAAAATAAATATAAATCCTAAAATAGCTACAATGTAACTATTAGTTATATTGTAGCTATCTTAGGGTTTATTTTACAGGTAAGTATTTAGTTTTAAATAGGATTCATTTATTTAACTATAGTAAATTTATTTCGTTTTATTTAAATTATATTTAAGTTAGGGGGTGTTAGGGTTAGGGTTAGACTTAGGTTTAGGGGTTAATAACCTTATTATAGTAGCGGCGACGTTGGGGGCGGGAGATTAGGGGTTATTAATTGTAGGTAGGTGGCGGCGATGTTAGGGAGGGCAGATTAGGGGTTAATAAAATGTATTATAGTGTTTGCGAGGCGGGAGTGCGGCGGTTTAGGGGTTAATACATTTATTATAGTGGCGGCGATTAACGGTCGGCAGATTAGGGGTTAATACTTGTAGTTAGATTGCGGCGACGTTGGGGGGGGCAGATTAGGGGTTAATAACTACAATGTAGGGGTCGGCGATGTTAGGGACAGCAGATTAGGGGTTAATAGCTATAATTTTAGGTTGCGGCGATATCAGGCCGGCAGATTAGGGGTTAATACTTGTAGTTAGATTGCGGCGACGTTGGGTGGGGCAGATTAGGGGTTAATAACTATAATGTAGGGGTCGGCGATGTTAGGGACAGCAGATTAGGGGTTAATAGCTATAATGTAGGTGGCGGCGATTAACGGTCGGCAGATTAGGGGTTAATACTTATAGTTAGATTGCGGCGACGTTGGGGGGGCAGATTAGGGGTTAATAACTATAATGTAGGGGTCGGGCGATGTTAGGGACAGCAGATTAGGGGTTAATAGCTATAATGTAGGCGGCGGCGATATCCGGTCGGCAGATTAGGGGTTAATACTTGTAGTTAGATTGCGGCGACGTTGGTGGGGGGGCATATTAGGGGTTAATAACTATAATGTAGGGGTCGGCGATGTTAGGGACAGCAGATTAGGGGTTCATAGCTATAATGTAGGTGGCGGCGATATCCGGTCGGCAGATTAGGGGTTAATAAGATAATGCAGGTGTCAGCGATAGCGGGGGCGGCAGATTAGGGGTTAATAAGTGTCAGATTAGGGGTGTTTAGAGACTCGGGGTACATGTTAGGGTGTTAGGTGCAGACTTAGTGTTTCCCCATAGGAAACAATGGGGCTGCGGTGTTAGGTTTTTTTCAGCCGAAACTCCCATTGTTTCCTATGGGGAAATGCCGAATTTTACCGAGCTAATTCGGATTTGTCTGGAGATACGGCAGCTATTTCGGATTCATTCGGTAGATTCGGAAGTATTTTAATTCGGAAATTCGAATCAATCCGAATCTCCGAATTTACCGAATTTTCAGAATTTCCGAATAAATCCGAAATGAACCGCACATGTCTAGTCCCTTCATTGTGTCCTAATCCTAAGAATTCTCTGGAAAGATCTTTACATTCTTTGGATGTGGTTAGAGCTTTGAAATATTATGTTGAAGCTACTAAATGTTTCAGAAAGACTTCTAGTCTATTTGTTATCTTTTCTGGTTCCAGGAAAGGTCAGAAGGCTTCTGCCATTTCTTTGGAATCTTGGTTAAAATCTTTAATTCATCATGCTTATGTGGAGTCGGGTAAGTCCCCGCCTCAAAGGATAACGGCTCATTCTACTAGGTCAGTTTCTACTTCCTGGGCTTTTACGAATGAAGCTTCTGTTGATCAGATTTGCAAAGCAGCAACTTGGTCTTCTTTGCATACTTTTACTAAATTCTACCACTTTGATGTTTTCTCTTCTTCTGAAGCAGTTTTTGGTAGAAAAGTACTTCAAGCAGCTGTTTCAGTTTGATTCTTCTGCTTATAATTTCAGTTTTTTTCATTATAAGATTAAAACTTTTTGATTTGGGTTGTGGATTATTTTTTCAGCGGAATTTGCTGTCTTTATTTTATCCGTCCATCTCTAGTGACTCTTGCGTGGAAGTCCCACATCTTGGGTATCTGCTATCCCATACGTCACTAGCTCATGGACTCTTGCTAATTACATGAAAGAAAACATAATTTATGTAAGAACTTACCTGATAAATTCATGTCTTTCATATTAGCAAGAGTCCATGAAGCCCATATTAGCAAGAGTCCATGTGGTGGTTATGATTTTTTTGTATAAAGCACAATTATTCCAATTCCTTATTTTTTATGCTTTCGCTCCTTTCTTATCACCCCACTTCTTGGCCGTTCGTTAAACTGAATTGTGGGTGTGGTGAGGGGTGTATTTATAGGCATTTTGAGGTTTGGGAAACTTTGCCCCTCCTGGTAGGAATGTATATCCCATACGTCTCTAGCTCATGGACTCTTGCTAATATGAAAGAAATTAATTTATCAGGTAAGTTCTTACATAAATTATGTTTTTAAACTCATAATCTGCCGACCGGACATCGCCGCCACTTTAATAAATATATTTACCCCTAAACCGCCGCACTCCTGCCTTGCAAACACTAGTTAAAATTTATTAACCCCTAATCTGCCGTCCCTAACATCGCCGACACCTACCTACAATTATTAACCCCTAATCTGCCGGCCCCAACGTCGCCGCCACTATAATAAAGTTATTAACCCCTAAATCTAAGTCTAACCCTAACACCCCTTAACTTAAATATAATTTAAATACATCTAAATAAATATTCCTATCATTAAATAAATTATTCATTTTTTAAACTAAATACTTACCTATAAAATAAACCCTAAGCTAGCTACAATATAACTAATAGTTACATTGTATCTAGCTTAGGGTTTATTTTTATTTTACAGGCAAGTTTGTATTTATTTTAACTAGGTACAATAGTTATTAAATATTTTTTAACTATTTAATAACTTCCTAGTTAAAATAAATACAAATTTACCTGTAAAATAAATCCTAACCTAAGCTACAATTACACCTAACACTACACTATAATTAAATAAATTAACTAAATTAAATACAATTAATTACAATAAAATAAACTAAATTACTAAAAAAAAAACACACTAAATTACAGAAAATAATAAAATAATTACAATTTGTTTAAACTAATTACACCTAATCTAATCCCCCTAATAAAATAAAAAAGCCCCCCAGAATAAAAAAAATCCCTACCCTACACTAAATTACAAATAGCCATTAAAAGGGCTTTTTGCGGGGCATTGCCCCAAAGTAATCGGCTCTTTTACCTGTAAAAAAAAATACAATACCCCCCAACATTACAACCCACCACCCACACACCCAACCCTACTCTAAAACCCACCCAATCTCCCCTTAATAAAACCTAACACTACCCCCTTGAAGATCACCCTACTTTGAGACGTCTTCACCCAACCGGGCAGAAGTGGTCATCCAGAGGGGCAGAAGTCTTCATCAGACGGCATCTTCTATCTTCATCCATCCGGAGCGGAGCGGGTCCATCTTCAAGACATCCGACGCAGAGCATCCTCTTCGTTCGACGGAGACTGGAACAATGACGGGTCCTTTAAATGACATCATCCAAGATGGCATCCCTGATTTGTTATTTGTACTATAAACTGTTTAAATGTTTTTAATGAGGGTATTTGTATACCCATTTTAGAATCTGGGTGAATTAAAGTTTGTTTTATTTTTTTCTGTTTTTTTATCTCATCTATATGTACAAATTGCACTGCTATTTAGCATTAATAAGTGTGTGCCAAAAAGGTGTTTCTTTTTTCTTTTCTTTTTGGTATTATATCCAGAGGGGCCTCTTTCTAATAAGGGGTCACAAGCCCCTCTTACTTTTCATTGGATCTATGCTGCAGTCTTTTTTTACTTCCTAACTCAAGGACCCTAGACATATGCTTAAGCCAGTTAAGGGCATCCGTCCCCCCTAATGACCCATGGTAATAAGTTTCACAATGCTTAGTAAAAAAAAAAAAAAAAAAAAAAAAAAAATTAAAATCTCCTACAATGAAAGAAATATAAATCCATTTAAGGTGCACAGAAGCAAGCCAGAGTTTGCCAGGTTATCATGTGAGTCATAAATATAATATATTGAAATATTTTGTAGAGGTTTACTGGAAAGCTAAACGACTTCCCAAATACTTTAATCCTGACGATGATCAAAATGTAGTGCCCAAAAAAACAGTAAAACATGGATGTATAACCCTTTAATACAAAGGACCATAGTTGTTTTACTTGCTAGACCAGTAAACACATTTTATAAATTATAGTTATATACTTAAAAAAATAAAACAAATTTGACACATATATCTAATAAAAATTAAAGGGACAAGAAACACTTTGAAATTGTAAAGTAATATATTAAGAGGGCAATTATAGTGGATAAAAATACCTGCAAAATTGCTAGTACAAAAAGGATATGCTCTAATGAATTAGAGAATGTTTTTTGTTTGTTTGTTTTTTTTATACAAGAATTGCCCTTTAAACATCTTATATTACAATCTCAAAGTGTTTACTGCCCCTTTAATTTTTAACAGATTTCAAGTGTCAAATTTCTAAGAGCATGTCAATCTTTTCACCAGGATAGCCCTTTAATCCTTCTAAGGGCTAGATTTATAATTGGTCAAAAGTCCTGACTTGTTGCAGGCTCGCTCATTTGACCCTGAGGGAGCCAGACGCAAAGGCACATACAGCACGCAGAGACATCATGGCCCAGAACCAAACACACAGTGGTAACAGCACAGATTCTTCAGATACGTCACAGGAGGAGTCAGACCACGAATGAGGCATGGAGGGCGTAAGCACAAATACAGTTGCAGATACAGGTACCAAGAAAAAAACAGCAGCCAGCTGCGGTCAGGACGTCGCAACTAAGGTCTGTATATGCCCCTACAGCTTATAACAATGGAAGGAGTAGGGCAGTTAACATAGTAGCTGCGGAGCAAGTGATCCCTAATGTTAAAGTGAATAGCATCATTAATATCTCTGAACACACATTATTAAATAACGAACTTGAACTTTTGAACAAAGGACTCTCATTTTGTCCTAAAAAGAACTGTAACTTTTTTCCAGCTACAAAAAAGATCTCTTTAAGTTATTTAGACATTTGAGACTTAAAACAATATGCTGGGATAAAAAATTGTCAATTACTTCTGAGAGTCCTACGATCCATTTAAATCAATTGGGTTTGAAAAAGAAAAGTAGCTTTATACCTGGGGCTGCTAATCATAGTGTTGAAACATTTGTTACACTGGTTCAAAAAGAAATTCAAAAATTGCAATCTAAATTTGAAAAGTATGGTAATATTGGTAAAAAATTTAAACCCATTAAAGCTAATGTGTCAGAGGAACAACTTAAAGCAATACAGGGCTTACAGGATAATCCAGATATTATATTGAAAAGGGCCGATAAAGGAGGAGCCGTTGTAGTTCTAGACAAAGATTATTACATTGATGAAATCAAACAACTTAATGACAGTACAGTTTATAAGAGAATTTCATATAACCCAGTTTTTAAGATCCAAAGGGAAATAGAGAGAGTAATCTCAATAGCTGAGAAAAATGGTATTATAGGAAAGTATGTAAAAAAATTTCTAAAAACTTATCACCCATGCTCCCTAAGGTGCATAAGAATTTAGCTAAACCCCCCGGCCGCCCTATTGTGGCTAGCACTAATTCAGTGTTCCTTCATTAAAGATACAGGAGACTTTCTTCTTAAACTCAGTTCCTTGGAACTCCCCACTAATTTATTATGTTCAGCCTTGATGGGGAGAGCTTATATACAAGTATTACGCATACTAGTGGCATTGACTCAGTATATTCTGTCCTGAACTCTGATAACCAATATAATTGTGCCCAAACTGATTTTTTTACACAATTGTTATCCATTATATTATATAAAAACTATTTCCTGTTTCAGGATGACTATTTTCTCCAGCTCCAGGGCACTGCCATGAGTTCCAACATCGCCCCTAATTATGCAAACATATTTATGAATTTATATGAAGAAAGATATATCTTTTCTAATAGTATGTGTATTTGATATGGCGCCACCTGGTGGTGATATATCAATGACATATTTGGAATATGGATGGGCGATTTTGGAACCCTGATAGACTTTGTAAATTAGTTAAATTTATCAACTAATCATTTAAGGTTTAAATTGGTCTGGAGTGAGGAATTTCTTTAATGTAATTGGCAAGAGTCCATGAGCTAGTGACATATGGGATATACAATCCTACCAGGAGGGGCAAAGTTTCCCAAACCTCAAAATGCCTATAAATACACCCCTTACCACACCCACAATTCAGTTTTACAAACTTTGCCTCCTATGGAGGTGGTGAAGTAAGTTTGTGCTAAGTTTTCTATGTTGACATGCGCTTCTCAGCATTTTGAAGCCCGATTCCTCTCAGAGTACAGCGAATGTCAGAGGGATGTGAAGGGAGTATCACCTATTGAATGCAATGATTTCCCTAATGGGGGTCTATTTCATAGGTTCTCTGTTATCGGTCGTAGAGATTCATCTCCTACCTCCCTTTTCAGATCAACGATATACTCTCATATACCATTACCTCTACTGATAACTGTTTCAGTACTGGTTTGGCTATCTGCTATATGTGGATGGGTGTCTTTTTGGTAAGTATGTTTTTTATTACTTAAGACACCCCAGCTATGGTCTGGCGCTTTATGCATTTATATAAAGTTCTAAATATATGTATTGTACTTATATTTGCCATGAGTCAGGTTCATGTATTTCCTTGTGCAGACTGTCAGTTTCATATTTGGGAAATAAAACATATTAAGAAATATTTTTTTCTTACCTGGCGTTTAGTCTTTTTTCAATTGACTACTTTTTACTCTTTCAAATTGCGGGCAGCATTAGGCCCACAGATGCACCAAATGCTAGAGAATTTTTTTGGCATGAAAAGTACGTCCGTTGACGCTAGTTCGTCACTTCCGGTGTCGTAGTTGATGCGGAAGTCTTACACACAGTTTCGTCATTAGTGACGCAAGTGTGTCATTTCCGCAATTAGTTTTATACCCCATTGCTGTTTGCCTCTTGCCTTTCTCTATGTCAGAGGGCTATGCTGTTTGCATTTTTTTCCATTCCTGAAACTGTCATATAAGGAAATTGATAATTTTGCTTTATATGTTGTTTTTTCTTTTACATTTTGCAAGATGTCTCAATCTGATCCTGCCTCAGAAGTATCTGTTGGAACGTTGCTGCCTGACATCGGTTCTACCAAAGCTAAGTGTATTTGTTGTAAGATTGTGGAAATTATATCTCCAAATATAATTTGTAATAGTTGTCATGATAAACTTTTACATGCAGAGAATGTATCCATCAGTAATAGTACATTGCCAGTTGCAGCTCCTTCAACTTCTAATGTACATGATATACCCATGAATTTTAAAGAATTTGTTACTGATTCTATTCAGAAGGCTTTGTCTGCATTTCCGCCTTCTAATAAACGTAAAAGGTATTTTAAAACTTCTCATAAAGTTGATGAAATTTCAAATGACCGGCAACATAATGATTTATCCTCCTCTGATGAGGATCTATCTGATTCAGAAGATCCTTCCTCAGATATTGACACTGACAAATCTACTTATTTGTTTAAAATAGAGTATATTCGTTCTTTGTTAAAAAAAAGGTGTTAAGTACTTTGGATATTGAGGAAGCTAGTCCTCTTGAAATTAAGAATAGTAAGCGTTTAAATGCTGTTTTTAAACCTCCTGTGGTTACTCCAGAGGTTTTTCCTATTCCTGATGCTATTTCTGATATGGTTTCTAAGAAATGGAATATGCCACGTACTCCTTTTATTCCTTCTTCAAGGTTTAAAAAATTGTATCCTTTACCAGCAATTTCTATAGAGTTTTGGGAAAAGATCCCCAAGGTTGATGGGGCTATTTCTACTCTTGCTAAACGTACCACTATTCCTATGGAAGACAGTACTTCTTTTAAAGATCCTTTAGATAGGAAACTTGAATCCTATCTAAGGAAAGCCTATTTATATTCAGGTCATCTTCTCAGGCCTGCAATTTCTTTGGCTGATGTTGCGGCTGCATCAACTTTTTGGTTGGAGAATTTAGAGCAACAAGAATTGGATTCTGACATATCTAGCATTGTTCGTTTACTGCAACATGCTAATCATTTTATTTGTGATGCCATTTTTTATATTATCAAAATTGATGTTAGATCCATGTCTTTAGCTATTTTAGCTAGAAGAGCTATGTGGCTTAAATGTTGGAATGCTGATATGACATCTAAGTCCAGATTATTATCTCTTTCTTTCCAAGGTAATAATTATTTGGTTCTCAGTTGGATTCTATTATTTCAACTGTTACTGGAGGAAAGGGTTTTTTTCTTTACCTCAGGGTAAATCTAAGGCTTCTAACCGTTTTTGTTCCTTTCCTCAACAAAAAGGAAAAAAAATCAAATCCTTCCCCCAAGGAATCTGTTTCCAATTGGAAGCCTTCCTCAAATTGGAATAAATCCAAGCCTTTTAAAAAACCAAAGTCAGCCCCTAAGTCCGCATGAAGGTGCGACTCTTATTCCAGCTCAGCTGGTAGGGGGCAGATTAAGATTTTTCTAAGATGTTTGGATCAATTCGGTCCAAAATCATTGGATTCAGAATATTGTCTCTCAGGGGTACAGAATAGGATTCAGAGTAAGACCGTCTGTGAGAAGTTTTTTTTCTCATGCATTCCAGCAAACCCAGTAAAGGCTCAGGCTTTCCTGAAGTGTTTTTCAGACCTGGAGTTATCTGGAGTAATCATGCCAGTTCCGTTTCAGTAACAGGGTCTGGGGTTTTATTCAAATCTATTCATTGTCCCAAAGAAAGTAATTTCATTCAGACCAGTTTTGGATCTTAAAATTTTGAATCTAGGAATCTTTTCAAAGGTTCTTGGTGTCCTACTCTCTGTTATCAGAGAGCGGGGTATTGCGGTGTTTCCTTATTTGGATGATATCTTGGTACTTGCTCAGTCTTTACATTCTGCAGAATCTCACATGAATCAACTACTGTTGTTTCTTCAAAGACATGGTTGGAGGATCAATTTACCAAAAAGTTCCTTGATTCCTCAGACAAGGGTCACCTTTTTAGGTTTCCAGATAGATTCAGTGTCCATGACTCTGTCGCTAAGAGACAAGAGACAATTTAAATTGTCAGTCTCTATTATTCCCTTCATTAGCTATGTGCATGGAAGTTTTAGGTCTCATGACTGCAGCATCGGACGTGATTCCCTTTGCTTGTTTTCATATGAGACCTCTCCAGCTTTGTATGCTGAATCAATGGTGCAGGGATTATACAAGGATATCACAATTAATATCCTTAAATCCCAATGTTCGACTATCTCTGACTTGGTGGTTAGATCACCATCGTATAGTTCTAGGGGCCTTTTTGGTTCGTCCAACCTGGACTGTGATCACAACAGATGCGAGTCTTTTCAGGTTGGGAAGCTGTTTGGGGATCTCTGTTAGCACAAGGGGTTTGGAAATCTCAAGAGGCTTGATTACCAATCTATATTTTGGAACTCCGTGCAATTCTCAGGGCTCTTCAGGCTTGGCCTCTGTTGAAGAGAGAAACGTTGATTTGTTTTCAGACCAGACAATATCACAGCTGTGCCATATGTCAATTATCAGGGTGGGACTCACTGTCCCCTAGCTATGATAGAAGTATCTTGTATACTTTCTTGGGCAGAATCCAGCTCTTGTCTAATTTCTGTGGTACATATCCCAGGTGTAGACAATTGGGAAGCGGATTATCTCAGCCGTCAGACTTTACATTCGGGGGAGTGGTCTCTCCATCCAGATGTGTTTTCTCAGATTGTTCAGATGTGGGGTCTTCCAGAAATAGATCTGATGGCTTCTCATCTAAACAAGAAACTTCCCAGGTACCTGTCCAGGTCCAGGAATCTTCAGGCGGAAGCAGTGGATGCGTTGACACTTCCTTGGTGCTACCAACCTGCTTATATTTTCCCGCCTCTAGTTCTTCTTCCAAGAGTGATATCCAAAATCATCATGGAACAGTCATTTGTATTGCTGGTAGCTCCAGCATGGCCTCACAGGTTTGGGTATGCGGATCTTATTCGGATGTCCAGTTGCCAAACTTGGCCTCTTCCATTTTGGTCGGATTTTCTGTCTCAAGGTCCATTTTTTCCACCAGGATTTCAAATCATTAAATTTGAAGGTATGGGAATTGAACGCCTAGTGCTTAGTCATATAGGTTTCTCTGACTCAGTGATTAATACTATGTTACAGGCTCTTAAATCTGTTTCTAGAAAGATTTATTATCGAGTTTGGAAGACTTATTTTCATGGTGTTCTTCTCATAAATTCACTTGGCATTCTTTCAGAATTCCTAGAATTTTACAGTTTCTTCAGGATGGTTTGGATAAGGTTTTGTCTGCAAGTTCCTTGAAGGAACAAACCGTTGCTCTTTCTGTCTTATTTCACAGAAAGATTGCTAAGCTTCCTGATATTCACTGTTTTTAACAGGCATTGGTTTGTATCAAGCCTGTCGTTAATCAATCTCTCCTCCTTGGAGTCTTAATTTGGTTTTGAAGGCTTTACAGGTTCCTCCATTTGAGCCTATGCATTTTTTGGTTATTAAACTACATTCTTGGAAAGTGTTGTTCCTTTTGGCCATCTCTTCTGCTAGAAGAGTTTCTGAATTATCTACTCTTTATTGTGAATCTCCTTTTCTGATTTTTCATCAGGATAAGGCAGTTTTGCGGACTTCATTTAAATTCTTTCCTAAGGTTGTGATTTCTAACAACATTAATAGAGAAATTGTTGTCCCTTCTTTGTGTCCTAATCCTAAGAATTCTTTGGAGAAATCCTTCCATTCTTTGGATGTGGTAAGAGCTTTGAAATATTATGTTGAAGCTACTAAAGATTTCAGGAAGATTTCTAGTCTATTTGTTATATTTTCTGTTTCTAGGAAAGTCAGAGGGCTGCTTCCGTTTCCTTGGCTTCGTGGTTAAAGCTTTGGTTTCATTCAGCTTATTTGGGGTCGGGTCAAGCCCTGTCTCTGAGAATTACAGCTCATTCTACTAGATCAGTCTCCACTTTGTGGGCTTTTAAGAATGAAGCTTCAGTTGATCAGATTTGCAAAGCAGCAACCTGGTCTTCTTTGCATACATTTACTATTTTGATGTATTCGCTTCTTTGGAAGTAGTTTTTGGTAGAAAAATTCTTCAGGCAGCTGTTTCAGTTTGATTCTTCTGCTTATGTTTTAAGTTTTCTATTTTCATTTCATGAGAATTCATTTATAATTTGGGTTGTGGATTATTTTTTCAGCGAGAAATGGCTGTTTTTATTTTTTCCCCACCCTCTCTAGTGACTCTTGCGTGGAGTTCCACATCTTGGGTATTGCTATCCCATACGTTACTAGCTCATGGACTCTTGCCAATTTCATGAAAGAAAACATAATTTCTATACAAAAAGATGCTGATTATGATAAGATGTTATATACAATAATCTAGCACAAATGACAAAGAAACAATACTCTCCTAGTATTTGGACCGCTGCCTTCCTGCAGTCTCTCCCAAAAGACTGAACAATATGGATCACTTGAAATATACAGATGGCGCTGGTCCTTGTACAGATATAGCAATCAGTGTAGAGATTTCCACTAAATAGAGGAAAAAAGAACTTAAAGGGACAGTCTAGGCCAAAAAAAACTTTCATGATTCAGATAGAGCATGTAATTTTAAACAATTTTCCAATTTACTTTTATCACCAATTTTGCTTTGTTCTCTTGGTATTCTTAGTTGAAAGCTTTACCTAGTAGGTTCATATGCTAATTTCTTAGACCTTGAAGGCCACCTCTTTTCAGAATGCATTTTAACAGTATTTCACCACTAGAGGGTGTTAGTTCATGTATTTCATATAGATAACACTGTGCTCGTGCACGTGAAGTTATCTGGGAGCAGGCACTGATTGGCTAAACTGCAAGTCTGTCAAAAGAACTGAAATATAGGGGCAGTTTGCAGAGGCTTAGATACAAGATAATCACAGAGATTAAAAGTATATTAATATAACTGTGTTGGTAAGCAAAACTGGGGAATGGGTAATAAAGGGATTATCTATATTTTAAAACAATACACATTCTGGTGTAGACTGTCCCTTTAACAAGTGTATTGAGATCAAATGTTATATGTGCAGTATACTCACTCCATATAATATGGGTGGTCGGCCGAATCGGGACAAGATTGGAACCCCTTAAAACTTGTAGCTTTGGTTTCAACCGAAACTGAGAGAAAAGGATACAGGCTAGAATCATTCACTTTGTTTTTTGTTTTTTTTAAATTATTTATTTATAATCCAACAGTGCACAAAACAAAACTGACATTTTGCTTCTCCAGCTCACCACGCAGGGTGCCTTGGAAAATGAAAAAGAATAGTGACATCTGAAAATATAATCATAATGTAACGGTACCAAGGGTTAACACCAGGGAACAAAGTCCTGAATATGGGATCAGCAACTCACAACCCAGCCAGTTTTCAGGTTTAAAACAGAATGACTTTATTAAGGGCCATATGCCCAGTATATATGCAGGTCTAACCCCAGATGGGGGGTGGAAAGAATGTTGTACATTACATAGAGAGACAACGCCCTTTGACAGGCCACAATAGGATTGCATTACTTAAGCAGATAACAATTTAAACACAGGACACTTGGCTTTTCTTATCACTAGGCGTCTGCTCTCTGGAGGTGATTAAACAATGGGAATGTTTATCACTTAAACGTAATTATAGCCCACAATAGCTGAGGCCAGCAAACCTGTCTTTTAGAAAACAGCTTCTCAAAGCTGCACACTTTGGCGGGTCAACTTGGGGATGACCGGACTAGGAGGTGGTAGGCATGTCAGTTTGCCGGGACAATCCATCTGTATTCCCGTTATGAGAGAGAATTCCTGTCCATACAAACAAGGGTTCAACTTCCTCAGTGCCCAGACTAGGGCTAAACAGTCCTTCAAAATCCCATCAGCTTCTTTACAAGTTTTCTGTACCTGCTCTTTATAGGTATCCACAATCCCTTCATACTGACATAGGGTGCCCTTGAGTTGCTGCACCTCACTATAAGCCAGCGTCAGCTTCTCCTCAAGTGTCGCTAAGTTTGTCTTTAATGTTTCATGTTCCACTCTCAAGCTGGTGTTTTCTGCAGTCTGTCGGTGCAGCTTGTCTAGCAGAGATTCCTGTTCTAAACGTGCTTTTTCCTCTGCACTCCTCTTCTCTCCCGCTAGCACTGTTACATGATTATTTAACGTGACCATTTCATCTTCTACGTGACTCTTCTCCTTCATCAGCGCATTGTAACGGGACTTCCATGTATCAATAGCGGATAGAGATTTACTGAGCTCAGCGTCCTGGGGCTTAGCAGCAGGTGGGTCAGTCTCTGCTGCACGGATCTGGGCACGGGTAGTCACAGGATTAACATCAGCGGGACCTATGGGAGCATAGGCAGAAACAAGGGGGGCCAAGTCATTTCCAAGGAGAACATCAGCAGGTAAGTCCTTCTTGACCCCCACATTCACAGGTCTAGTGCCCACTCCCCAATCCAAATGTACCCTGGCAACAGGTAGGCGGAACACAGTGCCCCCTGCTATCCTCACAGCCACAGTGTCTCCAGTGTGCTTTTTCTCAGACACCAAGTTCTTTTGAAGCAAGGTCGTGGTAGCACCAGTATCCCGTAGACCACTGACCTCCTTCCCATTCACTTTAACCAGTTGCCGGTTATTCCGGTGGGCAGCTTGCACATGGTCTGCTTCATGTAGGCTGCCCCAGCATTCTTGCGCCTCTACGTAGCGGGCCACAGGCTGAGGATTACGTGGGATTCCGCCGGCGGGTCTTCTCCAGGACTGTGCTTTGTTCGCTGCGTTTAGGGGACACTCTGGTCTTTTGTGCCCTAGTTGCTTACATCCAAAGCACCGAATAGGTTGTGAGTAGCCCCGCAAATTGAACCGGGCTCTCTGAGGGTAGTTCGTGGCCGGAGGCCGTGTGGTATAGCGGTGCGCCGGGGGTTGGTAACTGGCAGCTGCTGGGGTGACTGGGGGTCTGTACTCCACTCTAGCAGGGGGCTTAGTGGTAGCAGTGTCCAGTTTGCGGGCATCCGTATACTCATCTGCCAGGCGAGCAGCTTCATGCAGGGTGGAGGGTTTTCGATCTCTCACCCATTCTTGGGCTTCTGGGGACAAGCTGTTAAAGAATTGCTCCAACAGCATCAGTTGTCGCAATTCTTCCATGGTGGTAGCTTGGCTGGCCTGTATCCACCCCTGAGATGCTTGATCCAGCTTGTGGGCCCACTCTGCATGGGAATCCCTTTCTGGCTTGCGCAGGCCTCTAAACTTGCGCCGGTATGCCTCTGGGGTAATGGCATATCTTTCCAAGATCGCTCTCTTCACTTTAGCGTAATCCTTGCTGACCTCCCTGGGTACAGCGCGATACGCTTCCGCTGCCCTACCGGCTAGCTTGCCTGCTAGCACTGGCACCCATACGGACTGCTCCAAATCATTTAACTTGCACAGTCTCTCAAAATCCTGTAAATACCCATCAATCTCATCCTTCTCCTCACAAAACATTTTAAAGGCATGGTATGGGATTTTGGGTCTTACTGGGTTGCTGAGTGCTTCCGAAATGGATTCTGCTCGGGAGGATGCATTCCGCGGACTGTGTGCCATCACGTACTCCTGCACATCTGCCATTACCACGGATAGCATGTCCCGTGGTACAGGTTGGGGTAAAAATTCCAGCCTGGTCCTCATTTCCCTCTGGTATAGGGTCTCCTCCATGGCTGCTGGAGGCGTAGCGCTGCGAGCTCTGTCTCCCTCCATCTTAGTCAGTATTGTAGTAATCCCCCTCTTCCTGAGGTTACTGGCTTGTGTAGTTGCTCTTCTGGGCGATAAGGTTCATTCCGTCGCTTGCCACCAATTGTAACGGTACCAACAGGATACCAATGGTTAACACCAGGGAACAAAGTCCTGAATATGGGATCAGCAACTCACAACCCAGCCAGTTTTCAGGTTTAAAACAGAATGACTTTATTAAGGGCCATATGCCCTTATTGGTTGGACATTGGTTGTTGAAAGCAAGTGTTACTTCGATAGGAATATTGTGCCATTAGATCCTCGTGGAGTCAAGTGGCTCTTGCAAGGGTCCGTACACTGGTGCAACCTCAGCTTTCTTAAGTTTTTTTTTATAGTTTTTCTGTATTAATATTAAGCGATTTTCTGTGTGTTGATTCTGTTTTCCTCTTTTTTGTATTGTATCTGTTTATAAAATAAAATATATAAAAAATAAAATAAAAAAAAATAAAACAGAATGACTTTATTAAGGGCCATATGCCCAGTATATATGCAGGTCTAACCCCAGATGGGGGGTGGAAAGAATGTTGTACATTACATAGAGAGACAACGCCCTTTGACAGGCCACAATAGGATTGCATTACTTAAGCAGATAACAATTTAAACACAAGACACTTGGCTTTTCTTATCACTAGGCGTCTGCTCTCTGGAGGTGATTTAACAATGGGAATGTTTATCACTTAAACGTAATTATAGCCCACAATAGCTGAGGCCAGCAAACCTGTCTTTTAGAAAACAGCTTCTCAAAGCTGCACACGGTCAATTCTTTTAGTTCTGACCGAAGGGTCTGTCACACATAACATATACAAAAACCAAATACATCAGATGCTTTCATATTTGAAAAAAAGAATTAATACAGTATAAAACAATAAGCACCTTATTAAGCCATTATATTACTTCATATAAAGATAATCAAACAATATGTCAATCAGGCTTAGAATAACACTACATTAGCTAAAGATACACTGTTGGGGAATATTTTTTTTTTATATTACCTATAAATAGCAAAAGATAAGAAGAAAAAAAAAAGGGGAGAAAAAACAAGATATTTCTCTGTCTAGATTCTATTCAATAACAGAAATAGGGGAACAAAGAAATAGTCTAATATCTTTGTTTAACTATTTATCCCTTTAAATTAGCTCCTCTTCCTTAAACCAAAGGGGTTAGATCTTAATAAGTGTTGTGGTGGGAGGCACAGCAGCTTAGGGCAGAACGAAACAAACAGACACAAGAGGAGAGGAGAGAAAAGGGGAAAAAAAAAAAGGGGATAAACCCTCCCATCTCTGCTCCATTCACTGGCGTCTGTTATATTTAGTACCAATCTGCTGGAAAAACATTAGATAGAACTAAGGATTCAAAGTAATCGGTTCTACAGAAATTAAATATAAGAGAGAATTGTATGCCCGGTGGATAGGTTAGAATAACATTAAGCCATTTTGAGAAGAAATCTTTTGTTCTTTCTCTATGTAAAGCTGATATATTTGCTGGTTCAAATACTATCTGGGAGTAAATATAATTTACAAAACATGGCATAGAGGGCGCCTTATTACTTTTCCAGTTTTTTAATATAAGATTACGGCCTAAGGCAATGTCAGTATTGATAAGGTTCGTATTTATTTTCTTAATATCTGTAAATATGAAAACAAAAAATATCTCTAGATTTCAATTTAATTTTACTTTCTAAATTCTTGTTTATCCAAAATTCCACCTTACTCCAAAACTGTGCTATTTTCGGGCACGACCAGAAGCAATGTATTAAATCTGCTCTTAGATTATTGCATTTTGGACAGTTATTGCTAGCGTCATTACACCATTTAGAGACTTTCCATGGAGTTAAATAAGCATTATTGAGCAGCTTTATATGGGATTCCTTCCAGGATATAGGAATGATAGCAGTTTTAATCAATTTAAAGGTTAAATTTAGTGCTTCTGACGAAATATCATTGTATTTCTCTACCAGGTGATTGGTTATTAATTGACCTTGTTTTGCAAGCATAATTTTGTATAGCAGAGCTATGCTATGGTTACCGGTTTTGTAACTTGCTATGTAAGATTTAATTTGCGCCCATCCAATAAGCTCTGCATTTGATTTTCTAATTCCCGTTATAAAATGTCTTATCTGAAGATAAGCAAAAAAGTTCTTGTTGGATAAACTAAATTCACTAGCAATATCTTCAAAAGATCTCATTTGTAAGAGATTATTTAAACATTGATAGACATAGATCAGCCCTTGTTGGGTCCATCTATTATAGGTCTCACAATATAGACCGGGTGTGAATTTTGGATTGCCTTGAATCGGAAGATATGGCGACAATTCAAAATTTACCTCTAAGATTATATTCAATTTTTGCCACGCTTCAATAGAATTACATATTATCTTCATGCTTTTGATGTTATTGGGCAGATGGGTTGCCGTGCAGTGGAGAAGAGCTTGCAAAGAATAAGGGGCACATAAATCCTTTTCCAGAGAAAAAAGTGTAAGGTAGTTAGCTTCGCTTAGCCAATCAAAGGCGAAGCGAGCTAAATTTGCGATATTATACTTTTTGATATCTGGAAAAGACAGACCCCCATTTTCTGGTCTAAGGGTTAATTTTGAGATAGATAATACATGTCTCTTATTACTCCATATAAAATTAGTACATTCTCTATTAAATCTCCTGATATCTTGGTTCGGAATAAATAAGGGAACATTTTGCATAATGTACATTAACTGCGGAAATAAAATAGTTTTAATAATCATCACCTTCGCAGATAAGGAAATGGGAAAGGCACTCCATTGTTTCAATTTATCAGTTGCTTTTCTGAAAAATAAGGCATAATTTAATCTATACCATTGAGTTGGATCAGTATGAATACATATCCCTAGATATTTAATACTAGAGGATTCCTGAAAGGGATGTTCTTAGTAGACATGTGCGGTTCGTTTCGGATTAATTCGGAAATTCGGTAAATTCGGTAAATTCGGAGATTCGGATCGATTCGGATTTCCGAATTAAAATACTTCCGAATCTACCGAATGAATCCGAAATAGCTGCCGTATCTCCGAATAAATCCGAATTAGCTCGTTAAGATTCGGCATTTCCCCATAGGAAACAATGGGAGTTTCGGCTGAAAAAAAACTAACACCGCAGCCCCATTGTTTCCTATGGGGAAACACTAAGTCTGCACCTAACACCCTAACATGTACCCCGAGTCTCTAAACACCCCTAATCTAACACTTATTAACCCCTAATCTGCTGCCTCCGCTATCGCTGACACCTGCATTATTTTATTAACCCCTAATCTGCCGACCGAATATCGCCGCCGCCTACATTATAACTATTAACCCCTAATCTGCTGTCCCTAACATCGCCGACCCCTACATTATAGTTATTAACCCCTAATCTGCCTCCCCCCAACGTCGCCGCAATCTAACTACAAGTATTAACCCCTAATCTGCCGACCCGATATCGCCGCCGCCTACATTATAACTATTAACCCCTAATCTGCTGTCCCTAACACCGCCGACCCCTACATTATAGTTATTAACCCCTAATCTGCCTCCCCCCAACGTCGCCGCAATCTAACTACAAGTATTAACCCCTAATCTGCCGACCCGATATCGCCGCCGCCTACATTATAACTATTAACCCCTAACCTGCTGTCCCTAACACCGCCGACCCCTACATTATAGTTATTAACCCCTAATCTGCCTCCCCCAACGTCGCCGCAATCTAACTACAAGTATTAACCCCTAATCTGCCGACCGCAAATCGCCGCCACTATAATAAATGTATTAACCCCTAAACCGCCGCACTCCCGCCTCGCAAACACTATAATACATTTTATTAACCCCTAATCTGCCCTCCCTAACATCGCCGCCACCTACCTACAATTATTAACCCCTAATCTCCCGCCCCCATCGTCGCCGCTACTATAATAAGGTTATTAACCCCTAAACCTAAGTCTAACCCTAACCCTAACACCCCCTAACTTAAATATAATTTAAATAAAACGAAATAAGTTTACTATAGTTAAATAAATGAATCCTATTTAAAACTAAAGACTTACCTGTAAAATAAACCCTAAGATAGCTGCAATATAACTAATAGTTACATTGTAGCTATTTTAGGATTTATTTTTATTTTACAGGTAACTTTTGTATTTATTTTAACTAGGTACAATAGTTATTAAATAGTTAATAACTATTTAATAGCTACCTAGTTAAAATAAATACAAATTTACCTGTAAAATAAATCCTAACCTAAGTTACACTAACACCTAACACTACACTATCATTAAATTAACTAAATAAATGAATCATATTTAAAACAAAATACTTACCTGTAAAATAAACCCTAATATAGCTGCAATATAACTAATAGTTACATTGTAGCTATTTTAGCATTTATATTTATTTTACAGACAACTTTGTATTTATTTTAACTAGGTACAATAGCTATTAAATAGTTATTGACTAATTAATAGCTACCTAGTTAAAATAATTACAAAATTACCTGTAAAATAAATCCTAACCTAAGTTACAATTAAACCTAACACTACACTGTCATTAAATAAATTAACTACAAGTACCTACAATTATCTACAATTAAATAAACTAAAGTACAAAACCCCCCCACTAAATTACAAAAAAAAACAAACACTAAATTACAAAAAATAAAAAAATATTACAAGAATTTTAAACTAATTACACCTAATCTAAGCCCCCTAATAAAATAACAAAGCCCCCAAAATAAAAAAAATGCCCTACCCTATACTAAATTACAAAAGTTAACAGCTCTATTACCTTACCAGCCCTGAACAGGGCCCTTTGCGGGGCATGCCCCAAAGAAAACAGCTCTTTTGCCTGTAAAAAAAAAAACACAATCCCCCCCCCCCACATTACAACCCACCACCCACATACCCCTACTCTAACCCAAACCCCCCTTAAATAAACCTAACACTACCCCCCTGAAGATCTCCCTACCTTGAGTCGTGTTCACCCAGCCGGGCCGAAGTCTTCATCCGATGGGGCAGAAGAGGACATCCAGACTGGCAGAAGTCTTCATCCAAGCGGGGCAAGAAGAGGTCTTCCATCCATCATACAAGTACCAAAATACAAACAAACACTAAATTACCAAAAATAATAAAATATTACAATAATTTTAAACTAATTACACCTAATCTAAGCCCCCTACTAGCTATTAATATAGCTTCAATATAACTAATAGTTACATTGTAGCTATTTTAGGATTTATATGTATTTTACAGGCAACTTTGTATTTATTTTAACTAGGTACAATAGTTATTAAATAGTTAATAACTATTTAATAACTACCTAGCTAAAATAAATACAAATTTACCTGTAAAATAAATCATAACCTAAGTTACAATTACACCTAACACTACACTATCATTAAATTAACTAAATAAATGAATCCTATATAAAACTAAATACTTACCTGTAAAATAAACCCTAATATAGCTGCAATATAACTAATAGTTACATTGTAGCTATTTTAGCATTTATATTTATTGTACAGGCAACTTTGTATTCATTTTAACTAGGTTCAATAGCTATTAAATAGATATTGACTATTTAATAGCTACCTAGTTAAAATAATTACAAAATTACCTGTAAAATAAATCCTAACCTAAGTTACAATTAAACCTAACACTACACTATCATTAAATAAATTAACTACAAGTACCTACAATTAAATGCAATTAAAAAAACTAAACTAAAGTACAAACCCCCCCCCACTAAATTACAAAAAATAAAAAAATATTACAAGAATTTTAAACTAATTACACCTAATCTAAGCCCCCTAATAAAATAACAAAGCCCCCCAAAATAAAAAAAATGCCCTAACCTATACTAAATTACAAAAGTTAACAGCTCTATTACCTTACCAGCCCTGAACAGGGCCCTTTGCGGGGCATGCCCCAAAGAAAACAGCTCTTTTGCCTGTAAAAAAAAAACACAATCCCTCCCCCCACATTACAACCCACCACCCACATACCCCTACTCTAACCCAAACCCCCCTTAAATAAACCTAACACTACCCCCCTGAAGATCTCCCTACCTTGAGTCGTGTTCACCCAGCCGGGCCGAAGTCTTCATCCGATGGGGCAGAAGAGGACATCCAGACCGGCAGAAGTCTTCATCCAAGCGGGGCAAGAAGAGGTCTTCCATCCATCAGAAAAGTACAAAAAAACAAACAAACACTAAATTAGCAAAAATAATAAAATATTACAATAATTTTAAACTAATTACACCTAATCTAAGCCCCCTACTAGCTATTAATATAGCTACAATATAACTAATAGTTATATTGTAGCTATTTTAGGATTTATATTTATTTTACAGGCAACTTTGTATTTATTTTAACTAGGTACAATAGCTATTAAATAGTTAATAACTACCTAGCTAAAATAAATACAAATTTACCTGTAAAATAAACCCTAACCTAAGTTACAATTACACCTAACACTACACTGTCATTAAATTAACTAAATAAATTAATCCTATATAAAACTAAATACTTACCTGTAAAATAAACCCTAATATAGCTACAATATAACTAATAGTTACATTGTAGCTATTTTAGCATTTATATTTATTTTACAGGCAACTTTGTATTTATTTTAACTAGGTACAATAGCTATTAAATAGTTATTGACTAATTAATAGCTACCTAGTTAAAATAATTACAAAATTACCTGTAAAATAAATCCTAACCTAAGTTACTATTAAACCTAACTCTACACTATCATTAAATAAATTAACTACAAGTACCTACAATTAAATACAATGAAATAAACTAAACTAAAGTACAAAAAAAACAAACACTAAATTACAAAAAATAAAAAAAATTACAAGAATTTTAAACTAATTACACCTAATCTAAGCCCCCTAATAAAATAACAAAGCCCCCCAAAATAAAAAAATGCCCTACCCTATACTAAATTACAAAAGTAATCAGCTCTATTACCTTACCAGCCCTGAACAGGGCCTTTTGTGGGGCATGCCCCAAAGAAAACAGCTCTTTTGCCTGTAAAAAAACACACAATACCCCCCACCACATTACAACCCACCACCCACATACCCCTACTCTAACCCAAACCCCCCTTAAATAAACCTAACACTACCCCCCTGAAGATCTCTCTACCGTGTCTTCACCCAGCGGGCCGAAGTCTTCATCCGATCGGGCAGAAGAGGACATCCAGACCGGCAGAAGTCTTCATCCAAGCGGGGCAAGAAGAGGTCTTCCATCCATCAGAAGTCTTGATCCAGGTGGCATCTTCTCTATTCATCCATCCGGAGCGGAGCGGCAGCATCCTGAAGACATCCCACGCAGAGCATCCTCTTCTTTCTTGATCCGACGACTAGGTGACTGTACCTTTAAGTGACGTCATCCAAGATGGCGTCCCTTGAATTCCGATTGGCTGATAGGATTCTATCAGCCAATCGGAATTAAGGTAGGAAAAATCTGATTGGCTGATTTAATCAGCCAATCAGATTCAAGTTCAATCCGATTGGCTGATGGAATCAGCCAATCAGATTGACCTCGCATTCTATTGGCTGTTCCGATCAGCCAATAGAATGCGAGCTCAATCTGATTGGCTGATTGGATCAGCCAATCGGATTGAACTTGAATCTGATTGGCTGATTGAATCAGCCAATCAGATTTTTCCTACCTTAATTCCGATTGGCTGATAGAATCCTATCAGCCAATCGGAATTCAAGGGACGCCATCTTGGATGACGTCACTTAAAGGTACAGTCACCTAGTCGTCGGATCAAGAAAGAAGAGGATGCTCTGCGTGGGATGTCTTCAGGATGCTGCCGCTCCGCTCCGGATGGATGAACAGAGAAGATGCCGCCTGGATCAAGACTTCTGATGGATGGAAGACCTCTTCTTGCCCCACTTGGATGAAGACTTCTGCCGGTCTGGATGTCCTCTTCTGCCCGATCGGATGAAGACTTCGGCCCGCTGGGTGAAGACACGGTAGAGAGATCTTCAGGGGGGTAGTGTTAGGTTTATTTAAGGGGGGTTTGGGTTAGAGTAGGGGTATGTGGGTGGTGGGTTGTAATGTGGGGGGGGGGGGGTATTGTGTTTTTTTTTACAGGCAAAAGAGCTGTTTTCTTTGGGGCATGCCCCGCAAAAGGCCCTGTTCAGGGCTGGTAAGGTAATAGAGCTGTTAACTTTTGTAATTTAGTATAGGGTAGGGCATTTTTTTATTTTGGGGGGCTTTGTTATTTTATTAGGGGGCTTAGATTAGGTGTAATTAGTTTAAAATTCTTGTAATTTTTTTTATTTTTTGTAATTTAGTGTTTGTTTTTTTTTGTACTTTAGTTTAGTTTATTTCATTGTATTTAATTGTAGGTACTTGTAGTTAATTTATTTAATGATAGTGTAGTGTTAGGTTTAATAGTAACTTAGGTTAGGATTTATTTTACAGGTAATTTTGTAATTATTTTAACTAGGTAGCTATTAATTAGTCAATAACTATTTAATAGCTATTGTACCTAGTTAAAATAAATACAAAGTTGCCTGTAAAATAAATATAAATGCTAAAATAGCTACAATGTAACTATTAGTTATATTGTAGCTATATTAGGGTTTATTTTACAGGTAAGTATTTAGTTTTATATAGGATTAATTTATTTAGTTAATTTAATGACAGTGTAGTGTTAGGTGTAATTGTAACTTAGGTTAGGGTTTATTTTACAGGTAAATTTGTATTTATTTTAGCTAGGTAGTTATTAACTATTTAATAGCTATTGTACCTAGTTAAAATAAATACAAAGTTGCCTGTAAAATAAATATAAATCCTAAAATAGCTACAATGTAACTATTAGTTATATTGAAGCTATATTAATAGCTAGTAGGGGGCTTAGATTAGGTGTAATTAGTTTAAAATTAATGTAATATTTTATTATTTTTTGTAATTTAGTGTTTGTTTGTATTTTGGTACTTGTATGATGGATGGAAGACCTCTTCTTGCCCCGCTTGGATGAAGACTTCTGCCGGTCTGGATGTCCTCTTCTGCCCCATCGGATGAAGACTTCGGCCCGGCTGGGTGAACACGACTCAAGGTAGGGAGATCTTCAGGGGGGTAGTGTTAGGTTTATTTAAGGGGGGTTTGGGTTAGAGTAGGGGTATGTGGGTGGTGGGTTGTAATGTGGGGGGGGGATTGTGTTTTTTTTTACAGGCAAAAGAGCTGTTTTCTTTGGGGCATGCCCCGCAAAGGGCCCTGTTCAGGGCTGGTAAGGTAATAGAGCTGTTAACTTTTGTAATTTAGTATAGGGTAGGGCATTTTTTTTATTTTGGGGGGCTTTGTTATTTTATTAGGGGGCTTAGACTAGGTGTAATTAGTTTAAAATTCTTGTAATATTTTTTTATTTTTTGTAATTTAGTGTTTGGTTTTTTTTGTAATTTAGTGGGGGGGTTTTGTACTTTAGTTTATTTAATTGTAGATAATTGTAGGTACTTGTAGTTAATTTATTTAATGACAGTGTAGTGTTAGGTTTAATTGTAACTTAGGTTAGGATTTATTTTACAGGTAATTTTGTAATTATTTTAACTAGGTAGCTATTAATTAGTCAATAACTATTTAATAGCTTTTGTACCTAGTTAAAATAAATACAAAGTTGCCTGTAAAATAAATATAAATGCTAAAATAGCTACAATGTAACTATTAGTTATATTGCAGCTATATTAGGGTTTATTTTACAGGTAAGTATTTTGTTTTAAATATGATTCATTTATTTAGTTAATTTAATGATAGTGTAGTGTTAGGTGTTAGTGTAACTTAGGTTAGGATTTATTTTACAGGTAAATTTGTATTTATTTTAGCTAGGTAGTTATTAAATAGTTAATAACTATTTAATAACTATTGTACCTAGTTAAAATAAATACAAAGTTGCCTTTAAAATAAAAATAAATCCTAAAATAGCTACAATGTAACTATTAGTTATATTGCAGCTATCTTAGGGTTTATTTTACAGGTAAGTCTTTAGTTTTAAATAGGATTCATTTATTTAACTATAGTAAACTTATTTCGTTTTATTTAAATTATATGTAAGTTAGGGGGTGTTAGTGTTAGGGTTAGATTTAGGTTTAGGGGTTAATAACCTTATTATAGTAGCGGCGACGATGGGGGCGGGAGATTAGGGGTTAATAATTGTAGGTAGGTGGCGGCGATGTTAGGGAGGGCAGATTAGGGGTTAATAAATTGTATTATAGTGTTTGCGAGGCGGGAGTGCGGCGGTTTAGGGGTTAATACATTTATTATAGTGGCGGCGATTTGCGGTCGGCAGATTAGGGGTTAATACTTGTAGTTAGATTGCGGCGACGTTGGGGGGAGGCAGATTAGGGGTTAATAACTATAATGTAGGGGTCGGCGGTGTTAGGGACAGCAGATTAGGGGTTAATAGCTATAATGTAGGCGGCGGCGATATCGGGTCGGCAGATTAGGGGTTAATACTTGTAGTTAGATTGCGGCGACGTTGGGGGAGGCAGATTAGGGGTTAATAACTATAATGTAGGGGTCGGCGGTGTTAGGGACAGCAGATTAGGGGTTAATAGCTATAATGTAGGCGGCGGCGATATCGGGTCGGCAGATTAGGGGTTAATACTTATAGTTAGATTGCGGCGACGTTGGGGGAGGCAGATTAGGGGTTAATAACTATAATGTAGGGGTCGGCGGTGTTAGGGACAGCAGATTAGGGGTTAATAGCTATAATGTAGGCGGCGGCGATATCGGGTCGGCAGATTAGGGGTTAATACTTATAGTTAGATTGCGGCGACGTTGGGGGAGGCAGATTAGGGGTTAATAACTATAATGTAGGGGTCGGCGGTGTTAGGGACAGCAGATTAGGGGTTAATAGCTATAATGTAGGCGGCGGCGATATCCGATCGGCAGATTAGGGGTTAAATAATGTTATTATAGGGTTTGCGATGTGGGGGGGGCCTCGGTTTAGTGGTTCATAGGTAGTTTATGGGTGTTAGTGACTTAGTGTACTAAATGGGTGTTAGTGTACTAAAAACATACCGAATTTCGGAACGGAATAGAACCGAATTCAGCCGAATCCGAATAAATCCGAAACGAATTTATTCGGATCCGAATAAATCCGAAACGAATTTATTCAAATTTTGCCGAATCAGATTCGATCCGAAACGAAATTCTAAAAGTCTGAATCGATCCGAACCGAAAACGAACCGAATTTTTTAGCGGTGCACATGTCTAGTTCTTAGATACTTTTTTTATTTTTATGTATCCAAAGGATTTCAGATTTACTAGTGTTAATTTTATAGCCCGAGAAGGTGCTGAATGTGTCAATAATGTTAAGAGCCTTGGTTATGTTTAACTTAGAGTTTTTGATAAATAATAAGAGGTCATCTGCATAAAGAGATAATACTAGTTTTTGCCCTCCCATCCTAATTCCCTGCAATTCCTCTCGTAGATAAGTAGCCAAGGGCTCTATTGCCACATTAAATAATAACGGGGAGAGTGGGCAGCCTTGTCTCGTCCCTCTGTGTAATATAAAATTAGGAGTCTGGCTTCCATTTATTAATAAGGAAGATCTAGGATGATCATAAATAGTCTTTACAAAGTGGCAAAAGTAGCCAGAGAATCCAAATTTTCCCAGAGCTGTAAATAAATGATCCCAAACCACGGCGTCAAACGCCTTTTCGGCATCGATTGTTATTAACGCAAAGTCTTGGTTATTTATCGGTTTAACATGGAATTTGTTCCAGAAATGTTCTAATGTCAAGAATACTTTGCGGATGTTCTTAGTTATGGATCTTCCAGACATGAAGCCATGAAGCTGCTTGAATTTTTTGCATTTGATCTATCTGTTTGGAGCTTTGGCAGGAGCTCTTCAAGCTTGCACTCCTACCACCAGTGCTGGAAGATAATATTTTGTTTTGTACCAGACATGAAGCCAGTTAGGTCTGAATGAATGATGGGTTCAAGACATATTTTAAAACGATTTGAAATAATGTGTGTCAATAGCTTGTAGTCTGTGTTGAGTAGTGAGATGGGTCTATAAGATGTAGGATCTAGGGGATTTTTGCCTTTTTTTAGGATCAGAGATATAATAGATTTTGAAAAATAGACATGGCTTGGCCTTGAATATAATAGTTATTGAACAATTGAAGAAGAACATCAGCGAGGTTTATTTTAAGTATTTTATACAGTTCAGCTGGAATCTGGTCTGGGCCTGGGGCTTTATTACATTGGGCATGATTTATAGCTTCTATTATTTCCTCCTTGGTTATAGGTCTATTTAGGGCAGTAAGCAAGTCTCTAGGTAACTCAGGTAATGCGACTTTATATCAAAAAGAGTCTTTATTGTCTATATTGACTTCTTGGGGGGAATATAGTTGTTGATAGTATTCTAAAAAAACTTTTTTAATACTAGTTTGGTCTGTAACTCTATTTACTCCATCCATCACTGCTTCTATTGTATTAACTTTTTTCCTAGATTTGTCTAGCCGTGAAAGAAATTTGGCCGATTTACCATACTGACCTCTGTACTTAACAAAATCTCTTCCGTTATAATTTTCTGTCTAAGAAAAATATCCCTTTCTGTTTTGGCTGTCCTATATCTGTCCCTGGATCGTTTAGAGGGTTCGTTGATATATTTACGGAATAAGTTCTGAACTTGTCTAGATAACTGGATTTCTCTTTCTTGTAATTTTTTTTCCTACTTATCATGTAGGCTTTGATCTCGCCTCTTAAGTATGCTTTGGAGGCCTCCCAAATTTTTTTTATTTTTTCTTTGTAGGATCTATTTAAATATGCGAATTCCCTCCACTTACTTTTTAACCAGTTACCGAATTCCGAATCGTTTATTAGATATTTTGGAAAGAAAAAAGAAAAAAGAGAAAAATCTATCCTAGACAAGGAACCATAAGATTTAGAGTCACAGGTGAAGGCTTTCCCATCTGGATGTTGTAGCCGTCAGATGTCGTGGAGTTTCAAAGTTTTATTAATTTGTTTAAATACTTCCGCCTTCTGTTTAGGAAATGGAGACTTTTTTTAACTATATCTGTCTAATACTTCTGTCGGTATCAGATTAAAATCTCCTGCCAGAATTAGATTTTGACCAATGTAGTTTGTTAGCTGATAGGTTAAGTTGTTCCAGAAGGCGGGGTCAAATTTATTAGGAACATACACATTACAGATAATCACCGTTACCCCATTTATTTGTAACTCTAGAACTGCCCATCTCTCTTGGGGGTCTAAAATTGTATTAGTAATATTATATGATAGATTTTTATTGATCAGAAATGCCACCCCTCTTTTCCTTCTGGAACAGGGGGTCGCTATCACCTCCCCAACCCATTTGCTGCGAAGTTTAGCATTAGCAGCTTCCTCTGCTTTTAAGTGCGTTTCCTGTATTAACGCTATATCAGGATTGTATTTACCTAGTTGTTTAATTATAGTTTCTTTCATGTAATTAGCTAGAGTCCATGAGCTAGTGACGTATGGGATATACATTCCTACCAGGAGGGGCAAAGTTTCCCAAACCTCAAAATGCCTACAAATACACCCCTCACCACACCCACAAATCAGTTTTACAAACTTTGCCTCCCATGGAGGTGGTGAAGTAAGTTTGTGCTAGATTCTACGTTGATATGCGCTTCGCAGCAGGCTGGAGCCCGGTTTTCCTCTCAGTGTGCAGTGAATGTCAGAGGGATGTGAAGAGAGTATTGCCTATTTGAATTCAATGGTCTCCTTCTACGGGATCTATTTCATAGGTTCTCTGTTATCGGTCGTAGAGATTCATCTCTTACCTCCCTTTTCAGATCGACAATATACTCTTATATACCATTACCTCTACTGATTCTCGTTTCAGTACTGGTTTGGCTTTCTACTACATGTAGATGAGTGTCCTGGGGTAAGTAAGCCTTATTTTATGTGACACTCTAAGCTATGGTTGGGCACTTTTATATAAAGTTCTAAATATATGTGTTTAAACATTTATTTGCCTTGATTCAGGATGATCAATATTCCTTATTTCTTTCATGTAATTAGCAAGAGTCCATGAGCTAGTGACGTATGGGATATACATTCCTACCAGGAGGGGCAAAGTTTCCCAAACCTCAAAATGCCTATAAATACACCCCTCACCACACCCACAAATCAGTTTTACAAACTTTGCCTCCTGTGGAGGTGGTGAAGTAAGTTTGTGCTAGATTCTATGTTGATATGCGCTCCGCAGCAGGTTGGAGCCCGGTTTTCCTCTCAGCGTGCAGTGAATGTCAGAGGGATGTGAAGAGAGTAGTGCCTATTTGAATTCAATGATCTCCTTCTACGGGGTCTATTTCATAGGTTCTCTGTTATCGGTCGTAGAGATTCATCTCTTACCTCCCTTTTCAGATCGACGATATACTCTTATATATACCATTACCTCTACTGATTCTCGTTTCAGTACTGATTTGGCTTTCTACTACATGTAGATGAGTGTCCTGGGGTAAGTAAGTCTTATTTTCTGTGACACTCTAAGCTATGGTTGGGCACTTTTATATAAAGTTCTAAATATATGTGTTTAAACATTTATTTGCCTTGATTCAGGATGTTCAACGTTCCTTATTTTCAGACAATCAGTTTCATATTTGGGATAATGCATATGAATAATTCAATTTTTTCTTACCTTCAAATTTAACTTTTTTTCCTGTGGGCTGTTAGGCTCGCGGGGGCTGAAAATGCTTCATTTTATTGCGTCATTCTTGGCGTGGACTTTCTTGGCGCAAAAACTTTCTTGTCATTTCCGGCGTCATACGTGTCGCCGGAAGTTGCGTCATTTTTTTGACGTTTTTGCGCCAAAAAATGTCGGTGTTACCGGATGTGGCACCATTTTTGGCGCCAAAAGCATTTAGGCGCCAAATAATGTGGGCGGCTTTTTTGGCGCTAAAAAATTTGAGCGTCATTGTTGTCTCCACAATATTTAAGTCTCATTATTTATTGCTTCTGGTTGCTAGAAGCTTGTTCATTGGCATTTTTTTTCCCATTCCTGAAACTGTCATTTAAGGAATTTGATCAATTTTGCTTTATATGTTGTTTTTTCTATTACATATTGCAAGATGTCTCAGATGGACTCTGAATCAGAAGCCACTTCTGGAAAAACGCTTAACTGAGTTTCAGTTCTACCAAAGCTAAGTTCATTTATTTTAAATGTTATAAATGTTTATCTTTAGCTATGGTTTGTAATAAGTTATTATGTTATACTTTTACATGCGGAATCCATTAGTATTTATGCTTTATATATTTTCTTTTCTTACAAGAAATATTTAGAAGACTTATAAGAAATATTTTTCTGATTCTATGTTAAAGGCTTTGTCTGACTTCGTGCCTTCTAATAAAATTTTTAGGTCTTTTTCACTTCTTTTTTAATTATTGAAGTTTCAAATGACCAACAACATACTGATTTATCCTTCTCTGATGATGTTTTTTTCTCTTTCAGAAATTTTCTTCATCAGATATTGACACTAACAAATCTACTTTTTTATTATTTTTCTATTATTAAAGTACATTTGTTCTTTGTTGAAAAGGTGTTGATTATTTTGGATATTAAGGTAACTAGTTCTTTAAGACTTTCCAATTCCCTATACTAGGGAATGGAATAGGCTGAGAATTTTCTTTTATTCCTTCTTCAAAGGTTTTAAACTATATTCTTTGCCAGCAGTTAAACTCAATTTGGAGGGTTCTCCAATTTATTGGGGCTATCTCTAATTCTACTAATTATGCTATTGTTTCTATAGCAAAATAGTATTTATTTTCCTTTAGATAGTTGTATCTTATTTATGGAAAATTATTTAGTTTCAGGTACTTTTCTTGGTCCTGTGATTTATTTGGATATTGCAATTGCTTCATTTTCTCTGTTTACTTTAAGATCAAGTATCAGATTATGATTTATTTTAGCATTGTTAAAGGGACAACATTTACTAGACTAGGTGCTGTTGCATTTGTCTTGTTGTTTTGCATTTATTGATTATGCAAGTCCACTGTATTGGCTGGTCCTTTAAACTGGACTATCATGCTAATAATTTCATTTGTGTCTTCATTTTATTGAATATTTTCGCAAATGAGGGTTAATCTATGTCTTTAGCTTTTTTAGCTAGAAGAATTTTGGGATTTTTAAAAAAAAAAAAAAAAATCCTTATTTCTTTTGTTCTAAGATAATCAATTATTTGTTTTATAATTGGATTTAATTCTTAACTGTTATTCTGGGTTTCAAGGTTGAGTTCTAAGACTAAAACTTTAAGCTTATACTGGTTTGGTTGTTCTTATTAAGGAACGAATTCCTGAGTTCTTTCCCAAGTAACATGTCTATAATTGGAGTTCGAAATCAGCTCCCTAATTTTGCGATGTACGTGCCGTATTCCAGCTTGGCTGGTAAGGGGCAGGTTAAGGCTTCTTTGAAATTTATTTTGTCCAAATTTCTTTGATTTTATTCCAGTAAGGCTAACACTTTCTTTAACTGTGTTTCTGTCCTATATATTTTGGGTACTGTTGAAGCATGGCTGGGCACCCATGGGGTTCAAGCACTGCTCAGACCTGGAATCTTCTGGGGTATTTCTTCCAGTTCCTTTTGAGGAACCGGGTTTTGGAGTTTTATTCAAACTATTTTGCCTTTTTATGGTCATTGATAGCATTATTTGTTTTCATTAGATACAATAAATGCATATTTTCATTTTTCTGTTTTCATTCAGATTATTTTCTGAGGATGCGGAATCTCATATGATTCACTTACTCTTCAGGACATAGTTAGAGGATCTTCTTTTCAAAAGCTCTTGATTCCTCACACAAGGGTCACCTTTTTTAGGTTTCCAGATAGTTTGTGTCACTGTCCTGACAAGGGATAATGTTATTGGGTTCCGTCTATCGGTACCTTTAGTCTCTATTATTTCCTTCAGTTGCTATATATGCATAGAAGTTTTAGATCTTATGGCCACAGCATTGGATTCAATTCCCTTTGCTCATTTTCACTAGAAAGAACCTTTCCAGTCTTTTATAAGTGTTGTTTCTTCAAGAACATGGTTGGAGGATCAATTTACCAAAAGGTTCGTTTGATTCCTCAGACAAGGGTAACCTTTTTAGGTTTCCTGATAGATTCAGTGTTCTTGATTCTGTCTCTGACGGACAAGAGGCGTCTGAAATTGGTTTCAGCTTATCGAAACCTTCAGTCTCAATCTTCCCCTTCGGTAGCCTTATGCATGGAAATTCTAGGTCTTATGACTGCTGCATTGGACGCGATCCCCTTTGCTCGTTTTCACATGCCACCTCTTCAGCTCTGTATGCTGAACCAGTGGTGCAGGGATTATACAAAGATATCTCAATTAATATCTTTAAAACCGATTGTTCGACACTCTCTGACGTGGTGGACAGACCACCATCGTTTAGTTCAGGGGGCTTCTTTTGTTCTTCCAACCTAGACTGTGATCTCAACAATGCAAGTCTGACAGGTTGGGGAGCTGTATGGGGGTTTCTGACAGCACAAGGGGTTTGGGAATCTCAGGAGGCGAGATTACCAATCAACATTTTTGGAACTCAATTTTCAGAGCTCTTCAGTCGTGGCCTCTTCTAAAGAGAGAGTCATTCATTTGTTTCTAGACGGATGATGTCACAACCATGGCATATGTCAATCATCAAGGAGGAACTCACAGTCCTCTGGCTATGAAAGAAGTCTCTCGAATACTTGTATGGGCGGAATCCAGCTCCTGTCTAATTTCTGCGGTTCATATCCCAGGTATAGACAATTGGGAAGCGGATTATCTCAGTCGCCAAAAGCTACATCCGGGCGAATGGTTTTTTCACCCAGAGGTATTTCCTCAGATTGTTCAAATATGGGGACTTCCAGAAATAGATCTGATGGCTTCTCATCTAAACAAGAAGCTTCCCATGCATCTGTCCAGATCCAGGGATCCTCAGGCGGAAGCAGTGGATGCATTGTCACTTCCTTGGAAGTGCTTATATCTTTCCGCCTATAGTTCTTTTTCCAAGATTCTAAAGGAACGTTCGTTTATTCTGCTGGTGGCTCCAGCATGGCCTCACAGGTTTTGGTATGCGGATCTTGTCCGGATGGCCACTTGCCAACCGTGGACTCTTCCGTTAAGACCAGACCTTCTATCGCAAGGTCCTTTTTTCCATCAGGTTCTCAAATCCTTACATTTGAAGGTATGGAGATTGAACGCTTGATTCTCAGTCATAGAGGTTTCTCTGACTCTGTGATTAATACTATGTTACAGGCTCGTAAAACTGTATCTAGGAAGATATATTATCGAGTCTGGAAGATTTACATTTCTTGGTGTTTTTCTCATCATTTTTCTTGGCATTCTTTTAGAATTCCTTGAATTTTACCGTTTCTTCAGGATGGTTTGGATAAGGTTTGTCTGCAAGTTCCTTGAAAGGTCAAATCTCTGCTCTTTCTGTTCTTTTTCACAGAAAGATTGCTAGTCTTCCTGATATTCATTGTTTTGTACAAGCTTTGGCTCGTATAAAACCTGTTATTAAGTCAATCTCTGTAACGACTGGTACTTATGGATCGCAACTGCGGAGTTTTGGAATGTTTGCCTTGTAACTGATGACACACTGAAAGTGTACAATGTATCCTTTTATTACTGGCAACTAAATTGCTATTGATTTGGTATAGCCTAATCAGTAAATGTGAATTAGGCTTGATGGTAATGCTTGGATTCCAGTTCACCTTAATAACGTTCCATAAGAACTTAGTATAGAGGAATATGGAAGGAGTTACTAAAGTATAGGAACAATGCTGAGACGTAGTATTACTGAGGTTGAGCTGGGACTGCTGAGTCTGTGAGATCACTGAGGAAGCGGTAAAGTTCCGGCTCTGAGAGGCTGCAGTTCTGTGAATCTGCTTATACTGTGAAGCGGGAGCAACAGCAGCGTCTACTCTGTGTCTGTGTGCCGCGCAGCATTCAGAGCTGACAGGCACAGTGAGAAGAGACACGCACAGTGTTGAGGGCGTGAGTGAGTACAGCTCAGGTATAACGTTAAAGTTCGTGCAGGATATTTACAGTGCGAGTTCTCCCTTATATACGGCTTTTACTATTGCTGGTTCCGGTGTGAGCAACTAGAGTAAACCTGTTCACCGGTTGTTGAATCGGATAGAGAGGGTTCCAGTGGGTCACTTCTAAAGTGCCTGGGGCTGTTAGACTGTAGCGGAATTCCAATCCGTAGTAAACTGTAATCCTCTGGAGATTTGGGGTTTAGCTTCCTAATAAGTAGCGTAGTTCTTATGAGGGATATTCCTTTAGACAGGAGGTTGATTCCTGGAGCTTGAGTACATCTAGTGTATTTCATTAAACCACAATACTGAAGCAACAGGAAGGGCGTGTCCAAGGTTTAAATAACCTTGCAAGGTGAGGGAACAGGTAAAATTAAAGGGCCAGCAAGAATATGAAAAGGATCCATGACAATCTCTCCTTGGAGTTTGAATTTGGTTCTGGGGGCTCTTCAAGCTCCTCCGTTTGAACCTATGCATTCGCTGGACATTAAATTACTTTCTTGGAAAGTTTTGTTTCTTTTGGCCATCTCTTCTGCTAGAAGAGTTTCTGAATTATCTGCTCTTTCTTGTGAGTCTCCTTTTCTGATTTTTCATCAGGATAAGGCGGTGTTGCGAACTTCTTTTAAATTTTTACCTAAGGTTGTGAATTCTAACAACATTAGTAGAGAAATTGTGGTTCCTTCATTGTGTCCTAATCCTAAGAATTCTAAGGAAAAGTCGTTGCATTCTTTGGATGTAGTTAGAGCTTTGAAATATTATGTTGAAGCTACTAAGGATTTCCGAAAGACTTCTAGTCTATTTGTTATCTTTTCCGGTTCTAGGAAAGGTCAGAAGGCTTCTGCCATTTCTTTGGCATCTTGGTTAAAATCTTTGTTTCATCATGCCTATGTCGAGTCGGGTAAAACTCTGCCTCAAAGGATTACAGCTCATTCTACTTGGTCAGTTTCTACTTCCTGGGCGTATAGGAATGAAGCTTCAGTTGATCAGATTTGCAAAGCAGCCACTTGGTCTTCTTTGCATACTTTTACTAAATTCTACCATTTTGATGTGTTTTCTTCTTCTGAAGCAGTTTTTGGTAGAAAAGTACTTCAGGCAGCTGTTTCAGTTTGATTCTTCTGCTTATAATTTCAGTTTTTTTCATTATAAGATTTAAACTTTATTTTGGGTGTGGGTTTTTTTCAGCGGAATTGGCTGTCTTTATTTTATCCCTCCCTCTCTAGTGACTCTTGCGTGGAAGATCCACATCTTGGGTAGTCATTATCCCATACGTCACTAGCTCATGGACCCTTGCTAATTACATGAAAGAAAACATAATTTATGTAAGAACTTACCTGATAAATTCATTTCTTTCATATTAGCAAGAGTCCACGAGGCCCACCCTTTTTTGTGGTGGTTATGATTTTTTTGTATAAAGCACAATTATTCCAATTCCTTATTTTTTATGCTTTCGCACTTTTTTCTTATCACCCCACTTCTTGGCTATATGTTAAACTGATTTGTGGGTGTGCTGAGGGGTGTATTTATAGGCATTTTGAGGTTTGGGAAACTTTGCCCCTCCTGGTAGGAATGTATATCCCATACGTCACTAGCTCATGGACTCTTGCTAATATGAAAGAAATGAATTTATCAGGTAAGTTCTTACATAAATTATGTTTTCAGACAGTCAGTTTCATTATTTGGGATAATGCATATGAATTAAAACATTTTTTCTTACCTTAAAAATGGACTTTTTTCCCTGTGGGCTGTTAGGCTCGCGGGGCTGAAAATGCTTCATTTTATTGCGTCATTCTTGGTGTGGACTTTTTTGGCGCAAAAAAATTTCTTTGTCATTTCCGGCGTCATACTTGTCGCCGGAAGTTGTTCGTGTTTGCGTCATTTTTTTGACGTTTTGCGTCATTATTGTCGCTAAAAAATGTGGGCATTTTTTTTGTCTCCACCTTTTTTCTCACATTATTTAAGTCTCATTTTTCATTTGCTTCTGGTTGCTAGAGGCTTGTTCATTGGCATTTTTTCCCATTCCTGAAACTGCCTTTTAAGGAATTTGATAGATTTTGCTTTATATGTTGTTTTTTCTCTTACATATTGCAAGATGTCTCAGATTGACCCTGGATCAGAAGCTACTTCTGGAAAAACGCTGCCTGCTGCTTGTTCCACCAAAGTTAAGTGTATCTGCTGTAAACTTGTGGTATCTGTCCCTCCGGCTGTAGTTTGTGATGAATGTCATGATAAGCTTGCTAATGCAGATAGTATTTCCATTAGTAATATACCATTACCTGTTGCTGTTCCTTCAACATCTAATACTCAGGATGTTCCTGTTAATATAAGAGATTTTGTTTCTAAATCTATTAGGAAGGCTATGTCTGTTATTCCTCCTTCCAGTAAACGTAAAAGGTCTTTCAAAACTTCACATTTTTCAGATGAATTTTTAAATGAACATCATCATTCTGATTTGTCTGTTTCTGATGATGATTTTTCTGGTTCAGAGGATTCTGTCTCAGATATTGACACTGATAAATCTTCATATTTATTTAAAATGGAATTTATTCGTTCTTTACTTAAAGAAGTTTTAATCGCATTAGAGATGGAGGAATCTAGTCCTCTTGATACTAAATCTACTAAGCGTTTAAATTCGGTTTTTAAACCTCCTACAGTTATTCCGGAAGTTTTTCCTGTCCCTGATGCTATTTCTGAAGTAATTTCTAGGGAATGGAATAATCTGGGTAATTCATTTACTCCTTCTAAAAGGTTTAAGAAATTGTATCCTGTGCCATCTGACAGATTAGAGTTTTGGGACAAAATCCCTAAAGTTGATGGGGGCTATCTCTACTCTCGCTAAACGTACTACTATTCCTACGGCAGATAGTACTTCCTTTAAGGATCCTTTAGATAGGAAAATTGATTCCTTTCTAATCAAAGCTTATTTATGTTCAGGTAATCTTCTTAGGCCTGCTATTTCTTTGGCTGATGTTGCAGCAGCTTCCACTTTTTGGTTGGAGGCTTTGGCACAACAAGTGTCAGATCATAATACTCATAGCATTGTTAAACTTCTTCAACATGCTAATGACTTTATTTGTGATGCCATCTTTGATATCATTAGAGTTGATGTTAGGTATATGTCTTTAGCTATTTTAGCTAGAAGAGCTTTATGGCTTAAAACTTGGAATGCAGATATGTCTTCTAAGTCAACTTTGCTTTCCCTTTCTTTCCAAGGTAATAAATTGTTTGGTTCCCAGTTGGATTCTATTATTTCAACTGTTACTGGGGGGAAAGGAACTTTTTTACCTCAGGATAAAAAATCTAAAGGTAAATATAGGGCTGCTAATCGTTTTCGTTCCTTTCGTCAGAATAAGGAACAGAAGCCTGATCCTTCCCCTAAAGGAACAGTTTCTGTTTGGAAACCATCTCCAGTCTGGAATAAATCCAAGCCTTTTAGAAAGCAAAAGCCAGCTCCCAAGTCCACATGAAGGTGCGGCCCTCATTCCAGCACAGCTGGTAGGGGGCAGATTACGATTTTTCAAAGAAATTTGGATCAATTCGATTCACAGTCTTTGGATTCAGAACATTGTTTCACAAGGGTACAGAATAGGTTTCAAGGTAAGGCCTCCTGCAAGAAGATTTTTTCTTTCTCGCATTCCAATAAATCCAGTGAAGGCTCAAGCATTTCTGAAATGTGTTTCAGATCTAGAGTTGGCTGGAGTAATTGTGCCAGTTCCAGTTCTGGCACAGGGTCTGGGGTTTTACTCCAATCTATTCATTGTACCAAAGAAGGAGAAATCCTTCAGACCAGTTCTGGATTTAAAAATATTGAATCGTTATGTAAGGATACCAACATTCAAAATGGTAACTATAAGGACTATTCTGCCTTTTGTTCAGCAAGGGCATTATATGTCCACAATAGATTTACAGGATGCATATCTGCATATTCCGATTCATCCAGATCACTATCAGTTTCTGAGATTCTCTTTTCTAGACAAGCATTACCAATTTGTGGCTCTGCCGTTCGGCTTAGCAACAGCTCCAAGGATTTTTTCAAAGGTTCTCGGTGCCCTGCTATCTGTAATCAGAGAACAGGGTATTGTGGTATTTCCTTATTTGGACGATATCTTGGTACTTGCTCAGTCTTCACATTTAGCAGAATTTCATACGAATCGACTTGTGTCATTTCTTCAAGAACATGGTTGGAGGATCAATTTACCAAAGAGTTTATTGATTCCTCAGACAAGGGTAACCTTTTTAGGTTTCCAAATAGATTCAGTGTCCATGACTTTGTCTCTGACGGACAAGAGACGTCTGAAATTGGTTTGTCGAAACCTTTAGTCTCAATCATTCCCTTCGGTAGCCTTATGCATGGAAATTCTAGGTCTTATAACTGCTGCATCGGACGCGATCCCCCTTTGCTCGTTTTCACATGTGACCACTTCAGCTTTGTATGCTGAACCAGTGGTGCAGGGATTATACAAAGATATCACAGTTAATATCTTTAAATCCGATTGTTCGACACTCTCTGACGTGGTGGACAGATCACCATCGTTTAGTTCAAGGGGCTTCTTTTGTTCTTCCAACCTGGACTGTGATCTCAACAGATGCTGTATGGGGGTCTCTGACAGCGCAGGGGGTTTGGGAATCTCAGGAGGCGAGATTACCCATCAACATTTTGGAACTCCGTGCGATTTTCAGAGCTCTTCAGTCGTGGCCTCTTCTGAAGAGAGAATCGTTCATTTGTTTTCAGACGGACAATGTCACAACCGTGGCATATGTCAATCATCAAGGGGGGACTCACAGTCCTCTGGCTATGAAAGAAGTATCTCGGATACTTGCTTGGGCGGAATCCAGCTCCTGTCTAATTTCTGCGGTTCACATCCCAGGTGTAGACAATTGGGAAGCGGATTATCTCAGTCGCCAGACGTTACATCCGGGCGAATGGTCTCTTCACCCAGAGGTGTTTCTTCAGATTGTTCAAATCTGGGGTCTTCCAGAAATAGATCATCTAAACAAGAAACTTCCCAGTTATCTGTCCAGATCCAGGGATCCTCAGGCGGTGGCAGTGGATGCATTGTCACTTCCTTGGAAGTATCATCCTGCCTATATCTTTCCGCCTCTGGTTCTTCTTCCAAGAGTGATCTCCAAGATTCTAAAAGAGCGTTCGTTTGTTCTGCTGGTGGCTCCAGCATGGCCTCACAGGTTTTGGTATGCGGATCTTGTTCGGATGGCTACTTGCCAACCTTGGACTCTTCCGTTAAGACCAGACCTTCTATCTCAAGGTCCTTTTTTCCATCAGGATCTCAAATCATTAAATTTGAAGGTATGGAGATTGAACGCTTGATTCTCAGTCATAGAGGTTTCTCTGACTCCGTAATTAATACTATGTTACAGGCTCGTAAATCTGTGTCTAGGAAGATATATTATCGAGTCTGGAAGACTTACATTTCTTGGTGCTCTTCTCATCATTTTTCCTGGCATTCTTTTAGAATTCCTAGAATTTTACAATTTCTTCAGGATGGTCTGGATATAGGTTTGTCTGCAAGTTCTTTGAAAGGACAAATTTCTGCTCTTTCTGTGTTGTTTCACAGAAAGATTGCTAATCTTCCTGATATTCATTGTTTTTGTACAGGCTTTGGTTCGTATAAAACCTGTCATTAAGTCAATCTCTCCTCCTTGGAGTTTGAATTTGGTTCTGGGGGCTTTACAAGCTCCTCCGTTTGAACCTATGCATTCTCTGGACATTAAATTACTTTCTTGGAAAGTTCTGTTCCTTTTGGCCATCTCTTCTGCTAGAAGAGTTTCAGAGTTATCTGCTCTTTCTTATGAATCTCCTTTTCTGATTTTTCATCAGGATAAGGCGGTGTTGCGGACTTCATTTAAATTTTTACCTAAAGTTGTGAACTCTAACAACATTAGTAAAGAATTTGTGGTTCCTTCATAGTGTCCTAATCCTAAGAATTCTAAGGAAAGATAGTTGCATTCTTTGGATGTAGTTAGAGCTTTGAAATATTATGTTGAAGCTACTAAAGATTTCCGAAAGACTTCTAGTCTATTTGTTATCTTTTCCGGTTCCAGGAAAGGTCAGAAGGCCTCTGCCATTTCTTTGGCATCTTGGTTAAAATATTTGATTCATCATGCTTATGTCGAGTCGGGTAAAACTCAAAGGATTACAGCTCATTCTACTAGGTCAGTTTCTACTTCCTGGGCGTTTAGGAATGAAGCTTCGGTTGATCAGATTTGCAAAGCAGCCACTTGGTCTTCTTTGCATACTTTTACTAAATTCTACCATTTTGATGTGTTTTCTTCTTCTGAAGCAGTTTTTGGTAGAAAAGTACTTCAGGCAGCTGTTTCAGTTTGATTCTTCTGCTTATAATTTCAGTTTTTTTCATTATTAGATTAAAACTTTATTTTGGGGTGTGGATTATTTTTCAGCGGAATTGGCTGTCTTTATTTTATCCCTCCCTCTCTAGTGACTCTTGCGTGGAAAGATCCACATCTTGGGTAGTCATTATCCCATACGTCACTAGCTCATGGACTCTTGCTAATTACATGAAAGAAAACATAATTTATGTAAGAACTTACCTGATAAATTAATTTCTTTCATATTAGCAAGAGTCCATGAGGCCCACCCTTTTTTTGTGGTGGTTATGATTTTTTTGTATAAAGCACAATTATTCCAATTCCTTATTTTTATGCTTTCACACTTTTTTTCTTATCACCCCACTTCTTGGCTATTCGTTAAACTGATTTGTGGGTGTGGTGAGGGGTGTATTTGTAGGCATTTTGAGGTTTGGGAAACTTTGCCCCTCCTGGTAGGAATGTATATCCCATACGTCACTAGCTCATGGACTCTTGCTAATATGAAAGAAATGAATTTATCAGGTAAGTTCTTACATAAATTATGTTTTTTCTTTTGATTGGGGAGGTGATGCCATCGATGTTCCAAGAAAGACATCTAATATTTCCTTTCATGAGGGTGATTTAATATATCTAGATATCAGGAAGGTGCCGGGAGGGAGGGGAAAAAAAAAAAAAAAAAAAAAGGGAAAGGGGAGAGGATAATATAACCACCACTTACACAGATAGCTTGAGAAAAAATAAAATGATAATAATAAAAAAAAAAACTTTCTCTGCCATGTTAATATATACAATTGCTTGCTTCAGTTGTTTTTCTCTTGAATGGGTTATTTCGCCTGAGGATCTTTGGCATTACCTGTTCAGAAACACATCTCATACAAGTGACAATTTATTTTCGTTAAAATAAGCTTTGGCTTCCTGCACATTATCTAGCTTAACTGGGCCCTCTTCCTCATTGATAAGTATTTTTGCAGGGTATAATAACTTTGCAGAGTATCCGCTCTGTATTAACTTAGTACAAAAGGGACCATCTCTTTCCTCCTAGAAGCAGTGTCGGCGGAATAATCCTGAAACAGTAAAATTTTGTTTTTTCCAATATATAAGTTCTCAATTTTCCTGTATGCTCTTAGTATATTTATCTTATCTTGAAAATTGAGGTATTTTACTAAAATTGGTCTCTAAACATTTTTCCCGTCGGCTCTGCTTCTAGGAGGACCCAATCTATGAGCTCTTTCAGCTATCAACGGGAGGTCCCTAGATTCCATATCTAAAGCGTTAGGGAGAGTATTAGTTGGATTCACTTTGTAATATATTAAGTAGTAACTTACTCCAGTGAAAACCGAAATCCAGCGATGTCAAAGCAACAAAAAAAGAAAATACACTCTGTGTCTAATAAAAAGGAACAAAGCTTTATTACCAATAAGCTCAGCTCAACGCATTTCAACGTTAAAAACGTCTTTCTCAAGAGCAAATTAAAAACAGTGGTTGTTTGTTGCAATGTGACATAAAGTACAGGTTTCCTAGGATCCAACTTCCGGTTTAACCGGAGATTGGATTTACAAACATTTCTTATACATAAACTTTTTTTGGCCAGAAGGTTCTTGAATTTAACAATTCCAAAATGTTTATATTAAATACTTAATTTCAAAATTGTATCGTTATTTCTTTTGGTATTGAACAGTCTAGTCAAAAGAATACCATAAATTAGGAAACAATGGGGCTGTTTGAGCTGAAAAAAACCCCAACACCTGCAAAAAAGCCGCGTTCAGCTCCTAACGCAGCCCCATTGTTTGCTATGGGGAAACACTTCCTACGTCTGCACCTAACACTTTAACATGTACCCCGAGTCTAAACACCCCTAACCTTACACTTATTAACCCCTAATCTGCCACCCCGCTATCGCTGACCCCTGCATATTATTATTAACCCCTAATCTGCCGCTCCGTAAACCGCCGCTACTTACATTATCCCTATGTACCCCTAATCTGCTGCCCTAACATCGCCGACCCCTATATTATATTTATTAACCCCTAATCTGCCCCCCACAACGTCGCCTCCACCTGCCTACACTTATTAATCCCTAATCTGCCGACCGGACCACACCCCTATTATTATAAAGTTATTAACCCCTAATCCGCCTCACTAACCCTATAATAAATAGTATTAACCCCTAATCTGCCCTCCCTAACATCGCCAACACCTAACTTCAATTATTAACCCCTAATCTGCCGACTGGAGCTCACCGCTATTCTAATAAATGTATTAACCCCTAAAGCTAAGTCTAACCCTAACACTAACACCCCCCTAAATTAAATATAATTTTAATCTAACGAAATTAATTAACTCTTATTAAATAAATTATTCCTATTTAAAGCTAAATACTTACCTGTAAAATAAATCCTAATATAGCTACAATATAAATTATAATTATATTATAGCTATTTTAGGATTAATATTTATTTTACAGGTAACTTTGTATTTATTTTAACCAGGTACAATAGCTATTAAATAGTTAAGAACTATTTAATAGCTAAAATAGTTAAAATAATTACAAAATTACCTGTAAAATAAATCCTAACCTAAGTTACAATTAAACCTAACACTACACTATCAATAAATTAATTAAATAAAATACCCTTTGCGGGGCATGCCCCAAGAAGTTCAGCTTTTTTGCCTGTAAAAAAAAACATACAATACCCTCCCCCCAACATTACAACCCACCACCCACATACCCCTAATCTAACCCAAACCCCCCTTAAATAAACCTAACACTAAGCCCCTGAAGATCTTCCTACCTTATCTTTACCATACCAGGTTCACCGATCGATCCAGAAGAGCTCCTCCGATGTCCTGATCCAAGCCCAAGCGGGGGGCTGAAGAGGTCCATGATCCGGCTGAAGTCATCATCCAAGCAGGAGCTGAAGAGGTTCATGATCCGGCTGAAGTCTTCATCCAAGCGGGAGCTGAAGAGGTCCACGATCCGTATGAAGTCTTCTATCAACGGCATCTTCAATCTTCTTTCTTTGGGAGCCATCATCTTCCATCCGACGCGGAACATCCTCTTCTCCCGACGCCTACTAGCCGAATGACGGTTCCTTTAAATGACGTCATCCAAGATGGCATCCCTTGAATTCTGATTGGCTGATAGGATTCTATCAGCCAATCGGAATTAAGGTAGGAATATTCTGATTGGCTGATGGAATCAGCCAATCAGAATCAAGTTCAATCTGATTGGCTGATTCAGAAACACATCTCATACAAGTGACAATTTATTTTCGTTAAAATAAGCTTTGGCTTCCTGCACATTATCTAGCTTAACTGGGCCCTCTTCCTCATTGATAAGTATTTTTGCAGGGTATAATAACTTTGCAGAGTATCCGCTCTGTATTAACTTAGTACAAAAGGGACCATCTCTTTCCTCCTAGAAGCAGTGTCGGCGGAATAATCCTGAAACAGTAAAATTTTGTTTTTTCCAATATATAAGTTCTCAATTTTCCTGTATGCTCTTAGTATATTTATCTTATCTTGAAAATTGAGGTATTTTACTAAAATTGGTCTGTAAACATTTTTCCCGTCGGCTCTGCTTCTAGGAGGACCCAATCTATGAGCTCTTTCAGCTATGAACGGGAGGTCCCTAGATTCCATATCTAAAGCGTTAGGGAGAGTATTAGTTGGATTCACTTTGTAATATATTAAGTAGTAACTTACTCCAGTGAAAACCGAAATCCAGCGATGTCAAAGCAACAAAAAAAGAAAATACACTCTGTGTCTAATAAAAAGGAACAAAGCTTTATTACCAATAAGCTCAGCTCAACGCATTTCAACGTTAAAAACGTCTTTCTCAAGAGCAAATTAAAAACAGTGGTTGTTTGTTGCAATGTGACATAAAGTACAGGTTTCCTAGGATCCAACTTCCGGTTTAACCGGAGATTGGATTTACAAACATTTCTTATACATAAACTTTTTTTGGCCAGAAGGTTCTTGAATTTAACAATTCCAAAATGTTTATATTAAACACTTAATTTCAAAATTGTATCGTTATTTCTTTTGGTATTGAACAGTCTAGTCAAAAGAATACCATAAATTTGTCCAATACAAATTAGGTTTCAAATAGGACCAATCAGAGAGGAAGAAAATAAGTCTTCAATCAAGTAGTTTCTTTGTTATGGTTCCGTTTCAGGTCCGTGATGGACATGTGATATTCTGTGCCAATCATATGCGGTTGTTAAATCCTGAACAACAGAGGTCACATGTCGGTGTATTAGCCAATCAGATGGTCCAAATCTTGTTATGATAGAAATGTAATAGTTTCTTTTCAGGTCACATACGGCTAGATTTAGAGTTTTGTCGGTAAGGACCCGCGTAGCTAACGCTGGCTTTTTTCTGGCCGCACCATAAAAATAACTCTGGTATTGAGAGTCCACAGAATGTCAGCGTTAGGCTCCAAAAAAGGAGTGTAGAGCATATTTAACGCAACTGCAACTCTCGATCCAGAGTTGCTTACGGACGCGGCCAGCCTCAAAAACGTGCTCGTGCACGATTCCCCCATAGGAAACAATGGGGCTGTTTGAGCTGAAAAAAAACCTAACACCTGCAAAAAAGCCGCGTTCAGCTCCTAATGCAGCCCCATTGTTTGCTATGGGGAAACACTTCCTACGTCTGCACCTAAAACGTTAATCGGATTGAACTTGATTCTGATTGGCTGATTCCATCAGCCAATCAGAATATTCCTACCTTAATTCCGATTGGCTGATAGAATCCTATCAGCCAATCGGAATTCGAGGGGCGCCATCTTTGATGACGTCATTTAAAGGAACCGTCATTCCGCTAGTAGGCGTCGGGAGAAGAGGATGTTCCGCGTCGGATGGAAGATGATGGCTCCCGAAGAAAGAAGATTGAAGATGCCGTTGATAGAAGACTTCATTCGGATCATGGACCTCTTCAGCTTCCGCTTCGATGAAGACTTCAGCCGGATCATGGACCTCTTCAGCTCCCGCTTGGATGATGACTTCAGCCGGATCATGGACCTCTTCAGCCCCCCGCTTGGGCTTGGATCAGGACATCGGAGGAGCTCTTCTGGATCGATCGGTGAACCTGGTATGGTGAAGATAAGGTAGGAAGATCTTCAGGGGCTTAGTGTTAGGTTTATTTAAGGGGGGTTTGGGTTAGATTAGGGGTATGTGGGTGGTGGGTTGTAATGTTGGGGGGGGGGTATTGTATGTTTTTTTTTACAGGCAAAAGAGCTGAACTTCTTGGGGCATGCCCCGCAAAGGGCCCTGTTCAGGGCTGGTAAGGTAAAAGAGCTTTGAACTTTAGTAATTTAGAATAGGGTAGGGCATTTTTTTATTTTGGGGGGCTTTGTTATTTTATTAGGGGGCTTAGAGTAGGTGTAATTAGTTTAACATTGTTGTAATATTTTTCTTATGTTTGTAAATATTTTTTTATTTTTTGTAACAGTTCTTTTTTATTTTTTGTACTTTAGATAGTTTATTTCATTGTACAGGGAGTGCAGAATTATTAGGCAAGTTGTATTTTTGAGGATTAATTTTATTATTGAACAACAACCATGTTCTCAATGAACCCAAAAAACTCATTAATATCATAGCTGAATAGTTTTGGAAGTAGTTTTTAGTTTGTTTTTAGTTATAGCTATTTTAGGGGGATATCTGTGTGTGCAGGTGACTATTACTGTGCATAATTATTAGGCAACTTAACAAAAAACAAATATATACCCATTTCAATTATTTATTTTTACCAGTGAAACCAATATAACATCTCAACATTCACAAATATACATTTCTGACATTCAAAAACAAAACAAAAACAAATCAGTGACCAATATAGCCACCTTTCTTTGCAAGGACACTCAAAAGCCTGCCATCCATGGATTCTGTCAGTGTTTTGATCTGTTCACCATCAACATTGCGTGCAGCAGCAACCACAGCCTCCCAGACACTGTTCAGAGAGGTGTACTGTTTTCCCTCCTTGTAAATCTCACATTTGATGATGGACCACAGGTTCTCAATGGGGTTCAGATCAGGTGAACAAGGAGGCCATGTCATTAGATTTTCTTCTTTTATACCCTTTCTTGCCAGCCACGCTGTGGAGTACTTGGACGCGTGTGATGGAGCATTGTCCTGCATGAAAATCATGTTTTTCTTGAAGGATGCAGACTTCTTCCTGTACCACTGCTTGAAGAAGGTGTCTTCCAGAAACTGGCAGTAGGACTGGGAGTTGAGCTTGACTCCATCCTCAACCCGAAAAGGCCCCACAAGCTCATCTTTGCTGATACCAGCCCAAACCAGTACTCCACCTCCACCTTGCTGGCGTCTGAGTCGGACTGGAGCTCTCTGCCCTTTACCAATCCAGCCACGGGCCCATCCATCTGGCCCATCAAGACTCACTCTCATTTCATCATTCCATAAAACCTTAGAAAAATCAGTCTTGAGATATTTCTTGGCCCAGTCTTGACGTTTCAGCTTGTGTGTCTTGTTCAGTGGTGGTCGTCTTTCAGCCTTTCTTACCTTGGCCATGTCTCTGAGTATTGCACACCTTGTGCTTTTGGGCACTCCAGTGATGTTGCAGCTCTGAAATATGGCCAAACTGGTGGCAAGTGGCATCTTGGCAGCTGCACGCTTGACTTTTCTCAGTTCATGGGCAGTTATTTTGCGCCTTGGTTTTTCCACATGCTTCTTGTGACCCTGTTGACTATTTTGAATGAAACGCTTGATTGCTTTGCAATTTTAAGAGTGCTGCGTCCCTCTGCAAGATATCTCACTATTTTTGACTTTTCTGAGCCTGTCAAGTCCTTCTTTTGACCCATTTTGCCAAAGGAAAGGAAGTTTCCTAATAATTATGCACACCTGATATAGGGTGTTAATGTCATTAGACCACACCCCTTCTCATTACAGAGATGCACATCACCTAATATGCTTAATTGGTAGTAGGCTTTCGAGCCTATACAGCTTGGAGTAAGACAACATGAATAAAGAGGATGATGTGGTCAAAATACTAATTTGCCTAATAATTCTGCACTCCCTGTAGTTATTTGTAGGTATTGTATTTAATTTATTTATTGATAGTGTAGTGTTAGGTTTAATTGTAGATAATTATAGGTATTTTATTTAATTAATTTATTGATAGTGTAGTGTTAGGTTTAATTGTAACTTAGGTTAGGATTTATTTTACAGGTAATTTTGTAATTATTTTAACTATTTTAGCTATTAAATAGTTCTTAACTATTTAATAGCTATTGTACCTGGTTAAAATAAATACAAAGTTACCTGTAAAATAAATATTAATCCTAAAATAGCTATAATATAATTATAATTTATATTGTAGCTATATTAGGATTTATTTTACAGGTAAGTATTTAGCTTTAAATAGGAATAATTTATTTAATAAGAGTTAATTAATTTCGTTAGATTTAAATTATATTTAACTTAGGGGGTGTTAGTGTTAGGGTTAGACTTAGCTTTAGGGGTTAATACATTTATTAGAATAGCGGCGAGATTCGGTCGGAAGATTAGGGGTTAATAATTGAAGTTAGGTGTCGGCGATGTTAGGGAGGGCAGGTTAGGGGTTAATAAATATAATATAGTGGTCGGCGGTGTTAGGGGCAGCAGATTAGGGGTACATAGCTATAATGTAGCTGGCGGCGGCGTGCGGGCGGCAGATTAGGGTTTAATAAGTGTAGGTAGCTGGCGGCGACGTTGTGGGGGGCAGGTTAGGGGTTAATAAATATAATATAGGGGTCGGCGGTGTTAGGGGCAGCAGATTAGGGGTACATAGCTATAATGTAGCTGGCGGCGGCGTGCGGGCGGCAGATTAGGGGTTAATAAGTGTAGGTAGCTGGCGGCGACGTTATGGGGGGCAGATTAGGGGTTAATAAATATAATATAGGGGTCGGCGGTGTTAGGGGCAGCAGATTAAGGCTACATAAGGATAATGTAGGTGGCGGTCGGCAGATTAGAGGTTAAAAAAATTTAATCCTATGACACTGAGGTCCAACCAATCAGATCTTTAGATTTACGTATCGTCTTTGATGTTAACGTTCTATAATATTTACAAGAGAAAAAACAAGTGAAGAGTATTTGTACTTATAGAAGCAAAATTATCCTGAAAATGAAATGTTTCACAATGGATATCTCGTTTAACATGTATTTTGACAAGAATAATTTCCACAGTAATTTGGATGATACAAAAATAAATATCTAGATTATCGTCCATTTTGACATGAGTAATTTCCACAGTATTTACATTTCCACTTGAGTGCAAACAATTAGATTAACTGAAAAGAACATGACTAAATAATATAGTGATAAAACTTTTTTTTAACATTTTAACATTAAGTGCCCACATATTTATAAAAGTGCTATGAAATTTGGCATTTTAACATTAAATAACTACACATTATGAGAATACATTGAATCTTCTCGTGAAATATTTAATTAATATATCTCTAGAAATATTTATACTATTTCTGAATTTAATTATTTAATATTTATTAATGTGTAAAATTATAAGTGAAAAGTAATAAATTTACTGGTCGAAAGTGATATATTTCATAAACAGACGCTACTTAAAAAAAAACAACTAGTGTCTAGTTTTGAGCCCTAATATCTATCTTAAACGAAAGCTGCTAATCTAATATCTTTATTTAGACCTTAATGTCCATATGTTCTCAAGGTATGTATCCACCATAATTCCCTCTTATCCAGCTCAGCTTCTATACTCCCTCCCCTCCAATGTGTAGAGACTCTTTCTATACCCAACTAAAAAAAGTTTTAAGAGTCATATTCCTTGCAATAATTAAAATGCATAGGGACTCAATAGTCTTCATGTTTTTTATCAATTTTATTCAAATGTTCTAGGACGCGGGTCTTGACAAATCTGGTGGTTTGCTGCCCCTAAGTACTGAATATTACATTTACACTGAAGTAAATATGTAACATTGGTTGTCTTACAGCTGATAAAGCTTTTGATCTCAAATGTCTTGCCTGTATTGGTGGATGTAAATGTTTTTTGAGATCTTTTTGTATAGTTGCACCCTTTGCATCTACCGCATGAATAAAAACCTTTTAGAAGAACTTACCTGTTAAATGTATTTCTTTCATATTGGCAAGAGTCCATGAGGCCCACCCTTTTTGTGGTCGTTATGTTTTTTTGTATAAAGCACAATTATTTCCAAATTCCTTTGTTGATGCTTTTTACTCCTTTCTTTATCACCCCACTTCTTGGTTATTCGTAAAACTGAATTGTGGGTGTGATGCGGGGTGTATTTATAGGCATTTTGAGGTTTGGGAAACTTTGCCCCTCCTGGTAGGATTGTATATCCCATACGTCACTAGCTCATGGACTCTTGCCAGTATGAAAGAAATTAATTTATCAGGTAAGTTCTTACATAAATTATGTTTTTTATCGACCCTAGCTCTAGAGTAAACTGACAACCCTCATTCCACAAACGCTCCTTGTACAATATACACTGAGCATTTTGGGTGTTTCAGACAAAACTCTAAGATCGGATGTTTAAGGACAAATCATTTAAAGCCTATTGCCATATAGGATTGGAGGTTTACTACTGGAAATAAGAAATAGGATAATTTTTCATATTTCACATAAATATATATTTCTTCTCTTTCACATCAAACTTCATATGTGGATATATATGCTGACACTGGTCTCTGGAAGCGCTAATAATAACCACTTCTCTAATCTTTTTCAACAAAAATTTCTCACTACGGTGAAAGTTAGAGCTCTTTTATTAGCAGCAATCAGAGCCAGCTTAAAGCATATTGTATATTAAAGGGACAGTCTAGTCCAAAATAAACTTTCATGATTCAGATAGGGAATGTAATTTTAAACAATTTTCCAATTTACTTTTATCACCAATTTTGCTTTGTTCTCCTGGTATTCTTAGTTGAAAGCTTAACCTAGGAGGTTCATATGCTAATTTCTTAGACCTTGAAGGCCACCTCTTTTCAGAATGCATTTTAACAGTTTTTCACCACTAGAGGGTGTTAGTTCATGTGTTTCATATAGATAACACTGTGTTCATGCACGTGAAGTTATCTGGGAGCAGGCACTGATTGGTTGAACTGCAAGTCTGTCAAAAGAACTGAAATAAAGGGGCAGTTTGCAGAGGCTTAGATACAAGATAATCACAGAGGTTAAAAGTAAATTAATATAATTTTGTTGGTTATGCAAAACTGGGGAATGGGTAATAAAGGGATTATCTATCTTTTAAAACAATAACAATTCTGGTGTAGACTGTCCCTTTAAGAGACATTTTTTGGCGCTATTTTACAACCACTCTTTTCGATATATATACTGTATGTATATATATATATATATATATATATATATATATATATATATAAATCAGATAGATATAGGCAGGCTTGGGGGAGGGGTGACACCAAACCTAGTGGCGCCACTGTTCATTCCCAATGATATTCTGTGTTGAAGAGATACCTAGGTAGGCATCTGGAGCACTACATGTTAGGAAATAGTGCTGTCATCGAGTGCTCTTTCAAATAGAAAGCTGCTGCCTTATAGTGCTCCAGAAAAAAAGAACAATTTATAATATTAGTAGATTAGAAAGAGGTTTAAAATCACACACTCTATCTGAATCATGAAAGAAAAACTTTGGGCTTCATGTCCCTTTAATAAAATATTTTTTTCTTGGTTGAAAAGCATACCTAGATAGGATAAGGAGCTGCAATGCACTAATGGAATCTAGCCATGTATTGGTGGCTAAACACACGGCTCTTGTCACTGGCTCTCCATATGTGTTTATCTAGCTCCCATCATAGCATTGCTGCTCTGGAGCTGACTTTAACTTTATGTTTAACCCATAACTATATACAACCAGTAGTGCAGGAATAAAATGTTCTAATTCAGTACTTTAAGAGTAGAGAAACTTTTTTCAACTGGGACCCATTTTTGCATTGAAAAATGTTCATGACCCCCAATTATTATGATATTGCCTAAAACAGCCCATGCCAGATGGGTATATAATTCTGTGGGGGGTTTTACACATCAATAGGCCATACAAGTAAGAGGATTATTAGTGAAAATAAGTAAATTCCACTTTTGTAGCTAATTACTAACAGGCTCTTTGTCTAACTCCTTGTACCTCCCATGAAGGCTTCTCCACCACATGTTGCGACAAGCAATGCCCACTCATTTGAAGAGTTACAAATCTAGCTTTGTGCCTTCCTTACATTAAAAGGACACAAAACCCAATTTTTGTTATTTCATGATTCAAATAGAGATGCAATTTTAAGCAACTTTCGGATTTAGTCCTATTATCAATTTCTCATTGTTCTCTTGGTATCTTTATTTGAAAAAGCAGGAATATAAGCTTGGGAGATGGCCCATTTTTGGTTCAGCACCTAGGTAGCGCTTGCTGATTGGAGGCTAAATGTGTGGCACCAATCAGCAAGCGCTACCCAGGTGCTGAACCAAAAATGGCCCGGCTTCTAAACTAACACATCCACACTCATCCATACATACAAACACAAACACACTCTCACACACACAGTACATTATCCAATCTCATGGGTTTCCAAACTTTTTTTAAAGGAACTCCCTGGGAGGTCACAACAACCCCCCCCCCCCCACCGTTTAAAAATCTTATTCTTTTTTAACTTCTATCTCCCTTTGAGAAGGAAGTACAGTGTTTTGTATTCCTCTTATCTAAAATATTAAATTGTGTTACATCATTTGAAATTTTTATTTAATTAGTAGAAATGAGAACCTATTAACTTGTGCAGTACACGGCTAAGACATATTTAAACGGCTCCCGAGACATTTACATTGTTATAATGAAATATAAACAAATGTAAAATGTTTATTTTACAAATGTCATTAAAGTTCTACGTCTCCAAATAAACACTGAAATATTATTAATGTTACTTGAACAAAAAGTTGTTTTTTTGTTCAGAGTCTCAGTTGGCTTAAAGACGCAAAGTGGATTATGATGTCAGCAGCTTTTGTATTTAATCAAAACATGACATGTGCTTCCTGATCTGTATTTAAGAATTCCTCTGTAATTTTATTGTAAACACATTACATCTATGTGAATGGTAACAAATTCATAACAGGCATAGATGTGGTACGCAATAACAAAATGAAGATCTAATTAATTATGTTGAAGGAAAGAGTTTCTAAACAATGAGGTTTAATGATAAAATTAGGATAGTAGAATTTTGTAAATGTTCTTAATTGTAGTGAAGCTGGCATGAGGGATTTCCAGTTGTAAATACTTCTCTGACATGTTTTTGGGTTCTGTGTGCTAATGAATTGTTACTGTTTTCCCTGTGCGTCAGACACACGAAAGAATGTCTGAGTAACTTAGGAGCTAGCCAAACTATGTGCTTCCTATATTGTAAATATATTGTCATTTTGTTCAGGGCAATGTGGTATCGTGATGTTTTGTGCCATTGCTGGGCAACTTTTTATTAAGTCAGAACTCACTCAATATTAAAATAATTTCCTTTAATTTGCCCTTTTCGGGAAATGGTACTCATTGGCAGCTGAACCATTTAAGTAAAAAAAAATAGTTTATGAAGGCCACTGACTAATCAAAAACACAAAGCAGTTTCAACTCTTTAACAAATGATAGTATATCAGTCTCAAAAAAACACACATAGCGCCCGCGAGTTAAAGGGACATGATGAAATTTAAATGCACAAGAGTGCATTTGGATTTTAATAGAAGCATTTTTTCAATACACTTGTATAAGCAAAAATTGTTCTTGAAAAGCTATATGTTTTCATGGGAAACATATTTACATATGCTCCAGTACTTGCATTGAAATTCTCAGGGAGATTGCATTGGCAGATAACCTACACACTATTACGCAAATTAAGTCATTGTTGTTGTGATACATGCTACTGATGACTCTAGCGTGGCACTTCCATGCAGGTGTATGTGGAATAAATACATGTGCACATGTGAAGAGAAAACTCTGTCAATGGAACAGTGATAGCATTTTCTACAAACATTTTTGCTAATATATATATATGGCAAAAAGGCTCCAATTCAAAATAAAAATTTCAGTTTCATTTAGGGTATTTTACCAACATGGGGCTCGATTTCATTGAGCCTTTAAAAATGGAGCCATAAGCTACCGAACCAGCCGACAGCTGAAAGTAGTTTAGGGCTCCAAGAAACCATTTAAATATTTTGTGCAATGCGAGAAGTTGCTCTTTTCGTGTAGGCGTAAGTTAACTGTGTTAATGCTTCCATCTAACATCAGATTTCTCAAACCTGACCTTACACTATAAATGTTTTGTTTCAAGGTCTGTGATCAGCTCTAAAGAGAAACAAAAACATAAAATACTAAAACATAAAAACATTAAAAAAAAAAGCAAATAAAAATCTAATATAAAAAATCAGATCTCTGTGCCAGGGACATATCACTTTTAAAATATGTAGTTGTTCAGATCAGAGAAAAATATAAGAATATTACAAAAGTACTCTGTTGGTTAGATTTAAGTTCAGTGTGTCCTTAATAAACTATGGTTATATATACAAATTCACAGCTTTGAGTTCAGTGTGTCCGTAATAAACTGTGGTTATATATACAAATTTACATCTCTTTTCAATAAGCAGTACAGGAGTGCAAAAAAATGTAAAACTTCAAGCACTTACGGCTCCAAGTAACCATTTAAATATTTTGTGCAATGCAAGAAGTTGCTCTTTTCGTGTAGGTGTAAGTTAATTTTGTGTTAATGCTTCCATCTGACATCAGATTTCTCAAAAATTGAGCCATAATAAGTTTGTTGCTATGGTAACCTGACCTTACATTATACGGGCGCGATCCGATATAGATCGCAGTTTGCGGCGCAAGCGAGGGAACCGGCGTCGCCAGCAGTTTCAGCTCGCAACTCGAGCTATCCTATATAAGTCGCCGTCAGATGCTAACATGCCGTAAGTCTGACAAACCAGCGATGTCCAGAAATCTGCGCAAGTACAAATTTCTGGCGTCGCCAGTGACTTGCGGCACGTTAGAAACTGCCGGCGCCTATAAAACCTGACTAAAGTCTAAAACACCCGCACTGTCTAACACGCCTCCCTAACATAGCCCGACAAGTCTAACACGCCTCCCTAACAAAGCCCGACACGTCTAACCCTCTATCCGCTATCCCCCCTCACTATCCTAACAATAAAAAAGCTATTAACCCCTAAACCGCCGCTCCCATACCCCGCCGCAACCTAATAAAGTTATTAACCCCTAAACCGCCGCTCCCGTACCCCGCCGCCAGCTATATTATATCTATAACCCCCTAAAGTGAGCCCCTAACACCGCCGCCATCTATATTAAAATTATTAACCCCTAATGTAAGCCACTTACACCGCCGCCATCTCTATTAAAATGATTAACCCCTAATTTAATCTACCTACCCCGCCGCCAGCTATATTATCTATATTAACCCTAAGTATATTATAGTTAATATAGGTATTACATTATATGTATTAACTATATTAACCCTAATTATATTAGGGTTAATATAGTTAATATAGTTACTATAGTATTTATATTAACTATATTAACTCTATCTAACCCTAACACCCCTAACTACATTTATATTAAATTAATCTAATTCATTTATAAACTAAAATGTTCCTATTTAAATCTAAATACTTACCTATAAAATAAACCCTAAGATAGCTACAATATAATTAATAATTACATTGTAGCTATGTTAGGGTTAATATTTATTTTACAGGTAAATTGTTAATTATTTTAACTAGGTATAATAGCTATTAAATAGTTATTAACTATTTAATATCTACCTAATTAAAATAATTACCCAATTACCTGTAAAATAAATCCTAACCTAAGTTACAAATACACCTACACTATCAATAAATTACATAAACTACAAACATCTATCTAAAAATACAATTAAATTAACTAAACTAAATTACAAAAAAAAAACAAACACTAAATTACAAAAAATAAAAAAAGATTACAAGATTTTTAAGCTAATTACACCTATTCTAAGCCCCCTAATAAAATAATAAACCCCCAAAATAAAAAAAATTCCCTGCCCTATTCTAAATTAAAAAAATTTCAAAGCTCTTTACCTTACCAGCCCTTAAAAGGGCCTTTTGTGGGGCATGCCCCAAAGAATTCAGCTCTTTTGCATACAAATACAATAACCCCCCCCCCCATTACAACCCACCACCCACATACCCCTATTCTAAAACCACCCAAACCCCCCTTAAAAAAGCCTAACACTACCCCCCTGAAGATCTCCCTACCTTGTCTTCACCACACCGGGCCGAACTCCTGATCCGATCCGGGCGATGTCTTCCTCCAAGCGGCAAAGAAGAATTCTTCCTCCGGCGATGTCTTCCTCCAAGCGGCAAAGAAGAATTCTTCCTCTGGCGACGTCTTCCTCCAAGCGGCAGCAAAGTCTTCATTCTTCCGGCGGCATCTTCAATCTTCTTTCTTCGCTCCGCCGCCACGGAGCATCCATCCCGGCCGACTACTGAACTACGAATGAGGTACCTTTAAATGACGTCATCCAAGATGGCGTCCGCCGAATTCCGATTGGCTGATAAGATTCTATCAGCCAATCGGAATTAAGTTAGAAAAATCTGATTGGCTGATTGAATCAGCCAATCAGATTCAAGTTCAATCCGATTGGCTGATCCAATCAGCCAATCAGATTGAGCTCGCATTCTATTGGCTGTTCCGATCAGCCAATAGAATGCAAGCTCAATCTGATTGGCTGATTGGATCAGCCAATCGGATTGAACTTGAATCTGATTGGCTGATTCAATCAGCCAATCAGATTTTTCTAACTTAATTCCGATTGGCTGATAGAAGACATCGCCCGGATCGGATCAGGAGTTCGGCCCGGTGTGGTGAAGACAAGGTAGGGAGATCTTCAGGGGGGTAGTGTTAGGCTTTTTTAAGGGGGTTTGGGTGGTTTTAGAATAGGGGTATGTGGGTGGTGGGTTGTAATGGGGGGGGGGTATTGTATTTGTATGCAAAAGAGCTGAATTCTTTGGGGCATGCCCCACAAAAGGCCCTTTTAAGGGCTGGTAAGGTAAAGAGCTTTGAATTTTTTTTAATTTAGAATAGGGCAGGGAATTTTTTTTATTTTGGGGGTTTATTATTTTATTAGGGGGCTTAGAATAGGTGTAATTAGCTTAAAAATCTTGTAATCTTTTTTTATTTTTTGTAATTTAGTGTTTGTTTTTTTTTGTAATTTAGTTTAGTTAATTTAATTGTATTTTTAGATAGATGTTTGTAGTTTATTTAATTTATTGATAGTGTAGGTGTATTTGTAACTTAGGTTAGGATTTATTTTACAGGTAATTGGGTAATTATTTTAACTAGGTAGATATTAAATAGTTAATAACTATTTAATAGCTATTATACCTAGTTAAAATAATTAACAATTTACCTGTAAAATAAATATTAACCCTAACATAGCTACAATGTAATTATTAATTATATTGTAGCTATCTTAGGGTTTATTTTATAGGTAAGTATTTAGATTTAAATAGGAATATTTTAGTTTATAAATGAATTAGATTAATTTAATATAAATGTAGTTAGGGGTGTTAGGGTTAGATAGAGTTAATATAGTTAATATAAATACTATAGTAACTATATTAACTATATTAACCCTAATATAATTAGGGTTAATATAGTTAATATATATAATGTAATACCTATATTAACTATAATATACTTAGGGTTAATATAGATAATATAGCTGGCGGCGGGGTAGGTAGATTAAATAAGGGGTTAATCATTTTAATAGAGATGGCGGCGGTGTAAGTGGCTTACATTAGGGGTTAATAATATTAATATAGCTGGCGGCGGTATAGGGGATTAGATTAGGGGTTAATAATTTTTATATAGGTGGCGGCGGTGTAAGGGGTCAGATTAGGGGATAGATAAGGTAGATGACAGCGGTGTAAGGGGTTCTAATTAGGGGATAGATAAGGTAGATGGCGGCGGTTTTAGGGGCTCACAGTAGGGGGTTAGTTTATGTAGATGGCGGCGGGGTCCGGGAGCGGCGGTTTAGGGGTTAATAACTTTATTAGGGATTTCGGGGGGGGGGGGATCGCGGTTGACAGGTAGATAGACATTGCGCATGCGTTAGGTGTTAGGTTTATTTTAGAAGATCGCGGTTGACAGGGAGATAGACATTGCGCATGCGTTAGGTGTTAGGTTTATTTTAGAAGATCGCGGTTGACAGCGAGATAGACATTGCGCATGCGTTAGGTGTTAGGTTTATTTTAGCAGCCAGTTTAGGGAGTTACGGGGCTCCAATAGTCAGCGTAAGGCTTCTTACGGCTGCTTTTTGTGGCGAGGTGAAAATGGAGTAAGTTTTCTCCATTTTCGCCACGTAAGTCCTTACGCTGCATATTGGATACCAAACTGCGCTGGTTTGGTATACCTGCCTATAGCCCAAAAAACTACGGGCGACGGCAGAAATATATGCGCGTAACTTCTAGGTTACGCCGTATATGTGATACCAAACCCGCGCAAATATTGGCGTCGCCGGCTTTTGCGGGCGACGATTTTTATCGGATCGACCCCTACATTTTTTGTTTCAAGGTCTGTGATCAACTCTAGAGAGAATCAAAAACAAAGATACATTGAATTCATTAAAAAATGAAATTAAAAATGTTTTATTTAGGGGGGCGGAGTCAACCGCCATCGGAGTTAGACGCACATATCAAGAGCTCCCACTATCTACAATAATCTTGCACAGATATCTATCCCATTTTATTTACTTTTGGCTTTTCCTTAGAGGTGCATGTTGAGAAGTATCTTGTGATTGCTGCTGAGGGTCCTTTGCAGTGCTAACCACTTGGATTTTTGATATCCCCGCTTTCTGCCTTTTATTGTACTATCGAGTGCAGTTACTCATGGCCGCGCTTTTTCTGTCTCAATTAAAAGACCTGCTAGACCGCCACAACAACGCTCTTTTGGATGCGGTGATCGAGGCTTTTAAACCCCTTGCGGCTCACACTTCTGCTCCTATCGCCCTGACTGCCGTCGAAGATCAAAAAGAAGAGGTTACAACGAGCCCGCGGCAGCCGCCATCTTTAATCTCACCGCCAGGATATTCCTCATTACTTCGTAATGAAGAGAGCTTTGTGAGGCGGGAAGCCAGTGAGGAGTTGCGCCTCACTACTAAACAGCAGAACTCTCATTCAGATGTGTTTCATAGCGGCTCAGGTGAACCACTGTTGACACTCACTTCCCAATATGTTGTGGGGCCGATCTGGGCACAAGGCTTGAGCGTGACCATTGTTTGCCACCTAACCTGTTGGCTCCTGTCTGGGATGCAAGACATAGGTCGTTTCACCATCTCATGGCTCCTGAAACTCTCAGTGCAAGTTTTTAAGGTAGGAGTTGGCTAGGAAAACCACCCGTATTACTAAGCTGCTAATGTTTCCACAGTGGCTTTCTTGACTATGCAGCAATACTCTCCGTTGCATGTTTTAACGTTGGATACAGCCTACACGGGGAGAGATACTGCTGCAACACGACAAGTATATAGTTAAGGGCTAATTGCTCTTGGATGGACGGATGTTCGTTGCTCTTTAAATAGTTCTTGTCACTCTGTGTATACCCTGTGAAACTTTCCTGGGTGTTGGAGACATTACCTACATTTATTCTTGGGCACGGGTGTTTGCCGATCCTAAGTTTGCTCTAATTACTCCCCACAACTATTATGGATACATAGGACTTTAGTACTCCACACTGCTTTCAAGGGGTTAACTCTCTCCCTAACATGACTGTTCTACTTGATATTGTGCACTTAATTGCGGGCATATGTGTTTGCTGATTTTGAATATACTGTAACCCTATCACTATATTGGTCTGTTAGACCGAGATTTCTGTGCTTTCAATGCTAATTATGAGTAATATTAATGTGTGTATATTTCTCCTTCATAAGCAAAATATTTGTAGATGTACTATTGGATTATAGGCAGTGTTTCAGACACAGACAACTACCCTATCTTATCTCTACCTATTTCGCATGCAAGCTAGTTTGCTGATAATATCTGACTTATGCATATTAACCTAGTCTTATATCATAGAGTGCCTAATGGTTTCATAGATATACAATAATTGTGTGCTCTACATCTCATCCTTTTACAGTTATGCACATGTTCTAGACTGTCTGTTGCTGTTGTGTGGTATATCTCCACCTACATACGTATTGCCTTTCACTTCACTATCCTGAGTATGTTTACTTCTTTTTTTCATGCTCATATAAGTTTTTTGGTGTTCTGACATGTTGGAAACTGACAGTTGCCTCTCTACTGTATACTAGAGAAGGGGGCATCTAAATGTGATACGATAGCCTGTTGTTGGGTATAGGGCCCATGCCCAACTAACGGGGTAGCTAAGATATATTATTGCCATAAAGGCTGATTTTTGCCCCTATCTTGTATTCCCATTAAAGCAATGTCACTGCAATTGCACTTTTATATTAAATTAGCAAAAATACTATATGTATGCAACCATATCCCCTCCATGCCAAGCACCATCTTAGTGTACCAGAATGATTTTCACACCCTTCCCTTTCCTCACTGCGTTTAGCTTATCTTCCTGCAACCTATGGCCTAGATTTAGAGTTCGGCGGTAAAAGGGCTGTTAACGCTCCGCGGTTTTTTTTCTGGCCGCACCATAAATTTAACTCTGGTATCGAGAGTTCAAACAAATGCTGCGTTAGGCTCCAAAAAAGGAGCGTAGAGCATTTTTACCGCAAATGCAACTCTCGATACCAGAGTTGCTTACGGACGCGGCCGGCCTCAAAAACGTGCTTGTGCACGATTCTCCCATAGGAAACAATGGGGCTGTTTGAGCTGAAAAAAAACCTAACACCTGCAAAAAAGCAGCGTTCAGCTCCTAACGCAGCCCCATTGTTTGCTATGGGGAAACACTTCCTACGTCTGCACCTAACACCCTAACATGTACCCCGAGTCTAAACACCCCTAACCTTACACTTATTAACCCCTAATCTGCCGCCCCCCGCTATCGCTGACCCCTGCATTACACTTTTAACCCCTAATCTGCCGCTCCGTAAACCGCCGCCACCTACGTTATCCCTATGTACCCCTAATCTGCTGCCCTAACATCGCCGACCCCTATGTTATATTTATTAACCCCTAATCTGCCCCCCACAACGTCGCCGACACCTACCTACACTTATTAACCCCTAATCTGCCGAGCAGACCTGAGCGCTACTATAATAAATGTATTAACCCCTAATCCGCCTCACTAACCCTATCATAAATAGTATTAACCCCTAATCTGCCCTCCCTAACATCGCCGACACCTACCTTCAATTATTAACCCCTAATCTGCCGACCGGAGCTCACCGCTACTCTAATAAATGTATTAACCCCTAAAGCTAAGTCTAACCCTAACACTAACACCCCCCTAAGTTAAATATAATTTTTATCTAACGAAATAAATTAACTCTTATTAAATAAATGATTCCTATTTAAAGCTAAATACTTACCTGTAAAATAAATCCTAATATAGCTACAATATAAATTATAATTATATTATAGCTATTTTAGGATTAATATTTATTTTACAGGTAACTTTGTAATTATTTTAACCAGGTACAATAGCTATTAAATAGTTAAGAACTATTTAATAGTTACCTAGTTAAAATAATAACAAATTTACCTGTAAAATAAATCCTAACCTAAGATATAATTAAACCTAACACTACCCTATCAATAAAATAATTAAACTACCTACAATTACCTACAATTAACCTAACACTACACTATCAATAAATTAATTAAACACAATTGCTACAAATAAATACAATTAAATAAACTATCTAAAGTACAAAAAATAAAAAAGAACTAAGTTACAGAAAATAAAAAAATATTTACAAACATAAGAAAAATATTACAACAATTTTAAACTAATTACACCTACTCTAAGCCCCCTAATAAAATAACAAAGACCCCCAAAATAAAAAATTCCCTACCCTATTCTAAAATACAAAAATTACAAGCTCTTTTACCTTACCAGCCCTGAACAGGGCCCTTTGCGGGGCATGCCCCAAGAATTTCAGCTCTTTTGCCTGTAAAAAAAAACATACAATACCCCCCCCCCCAACATTACAACCCACCACCCACATACCCCTAATCTAACCCAAACCCCCCTTAAATAAACCTAACACTAATCCCCTGAAGATCTTCCTACCTTGTCTTCACCATCCAGGTATCACCGATCCGTCCTGGCTCCAAGATCTTCATCCAACCCAAGCGGGGGTTGGCGATCCATAATCCGGTGCTCCAAAGTCTTCCTCCTATCCGGCAAGAAGAGGACATCCGGACCGGCAAACATCTTCTCCAAGCGGCATCTTCTATGTTCTTCCATCCGATGACGACCGGCTCCATCTTGAAGACCTCCAGCGCGGATCCATCCTCTTCTTCCGACGACTAGACGACGAATGACGGTTCCTTTAAGGGACGTCATCCAAGATGGCGTCCCTCGAATTCCGATTGGCTGATAGGATTCTATCAGCCAATCGGAATTAAGGTAGGAATTTTCTGATTGGCTGATGGAATCAGCCAATCAGAATCAAGTTCAATCCGATTGGCTGATCCAATCAGCCAATCAGATTGAGCTCGCATTCTATTGGCTGTTCCGATCAGCCAATAGAATGCGAGCTCAATCTGATTGGCTGATTGGATCAGCCAATCGGATTGAACTTGATTCTGATTGGCTGATTCCATCAGCCAATCAGAAAATTCCTACCTTAATTCCGATTGGCTGATAGAATCCTATCAGCCAATCGGAATTCGAGGGACGCCATCTTGGATGACGTCCCTTAAAGGAACCGTCATTCGTCGTCTAGTCGTCGGAAGAAGAGGATGGATCCGCGCTGGAGGTCTTCAAGATGGAGCCGGTCGTCATCGGATGGAAGAACATAGAAGATGCCGCTTGGAGAAGATGTTTGCCGGTCCGGATGTCCTCTTCTTGCCGGATAGGAGGAAGACTTTGGAGCACCGGATTATGGATCGCCAACCCCCGCTTGGGTTGGATGAAGATCTTGGAGCCAGGACGGATCGGTGATACCTGGATGGTGAAGACAAGGTAGGAAGATCTTCAGGGGATTAGTGTTAGGTTTATTTAAGGGGGGTTTGGGTTAGATTAGGGGTATGTGGGTGGTGGGTTGTAATGTTGGGGGGGGGGGTATTGTATGTTTTTTTTTTACAGGCAAAAGAGCTGAAATTCTTGGGGCATGCCCCGCAAAGGGCCCTGTTCAGGGCTGGTAAGGTAAAAGAGCTTGTAATTTTTGTATTTTAGAATAGGGTAGGGAATTTTTTATTTTGGGGGTCTTTGTTATTTTATTAGGGGGCTTAGAGTAGGTGTAATTAGTTTAAAATTGTTGTAATATTTTTCTTATGTTTGTAAATATTTTTTTATTTTCTGTAACTTAGTTCTTTTTTATTTTTTGTACTTTAGATAGTTTATTTAATTGTATTTATTTGTAGCAATTGTGTTTAATTAATTTATTGATAGTGTAGTGTTAGGTTAATTGTAGGTAATTGTAGGTAGTTTAATTATTTTATTGATAGGGTAGTGTTAGGTTTAATTATATCTTAGGTTAGGATTTATTTTACAGGTAAATTTGTTATTATTTTAACTAGGTAACTATTAAATAGTTCTTAACTATTTAATAGCTATTGTACCTGGTTAAAATAAATACCAAGTTGCCTGTAAAATAAATATTAATCCTAAAATAGCTATAATATAATTATAATTTATATTGTAGCTATATTAGGATTTATTTTACAGGTAAGTATTTAGCTTTAAATAGGAATCATTTATTTAATAAGAGTTAATTTATTTCGTTAGATAAAAATTATATTTAACTTAGGGGGGTGTTAGTGTTAGGGATAGACTTAGCTTTAGGGGTTAATACATTTATTAGAATAGCGGTGAGCTCCGGTCGGCAGATTAGGGGTTAATAATTGAAGGTAGGTGTCGGCGATGTTAGGGAGGGCAGATTAGGGGTTAATACTATTTATGATAGGGTTAGTGAGGCGGATTAGGGGTTAATAACTTTATTATATTAGCGCTCAGGTCCGCTCGGCAGATTAGGGGTTAATAAGTGTAGGTAGGTGTCGGCGACGTTGTGGGGGGCAGATTAGGGGTTAATAAATATAACATAGGGGTCGGCGATGTTAGGGGCAGCAGATTAGGGGTACATAGAGATAACGTAGGTGGCGGCGATTTGCGGTCAGAAGATTAGGGGTTAATTATTTTAAGTAGCTTGCGGCGACGTTGTGGGGGGCAAGTTAGGGGTTAATAAATATAATATAGGGGTCGGCGGGGTTAGGGGCAGCAGATTAGGGGTACATAAGTATAACGTAGGTGGCGGTCGGCAGATTAGGGGTTAAAAATTTTAATCGAGTGGCGGCGATGTGGGGGGAGCTCGGTTTAGGGGTACATAGGTAGTTTATGGGTGTTAGTGTACTTTAGGGTACAGTAGTTAAGAGCTTTATAAACCGGCGTTAGCCAGAAAGCTCTTAACTCCTGCTATTTTCAGGCGGCTGGAATCTTGTCGTTAGAGCTCTAACGCTCACTGCAGAAACGACTCTAAATACCGGAGTTAGAAAGATCCCATTGAAAAGATAGGCTACGCAAATGGCGTAGGGGGATCTGCGGTATGGAAAAGTCGCGGCTGAAAAGTGAGCGTTAGACCCTTTAATCACTGACTCCAAATACCAGCGGGCGCCCAAAACCAGCGTTAGGAGCCTCTAACGCTGGTTTTGACGGCTACCGCCGAACTCTAAATCTAGGCCTATGAGACTACCTCCCAGAACAAAACTCCTTCACTGTGTTCTAATCATGCAGTAACTTTAATCCCCTCAAGGAATAATGATGTTTATATTTTTGTTCATATAGGCCATTCAATTGTCAACTGTACAGCATCCCTAGTAAAGCCCTTCTCTCCCTAGATTCAGAAGAATTACTGCAACCCGTTTACTCTTTTAGTATTTACTCCCTTCACCAATGTACTGGCTTTGCCTACTTTATTTGGATCAGCAGGACTGATCAATAATACTAGCTAGGTGAGTCTATAACCTTTATACGTACTCTATCTCCCATACAGTTTCACTTACTCTTCTCTTCAACATAATAATATTATATAAGTGACGCCCTTCACCGTGACAGTCTCCTTTGGCATATATTACATTTACTACATTTATCTTACCACCTCCCCCCCTCCCTAACAATGCACCCTCTATACTAAGAGGGACAACTATGCAGCTTTTCTTGTCTATGCTGCACTTCACCCAATCCCCCTATGGTTACAGAATCTCTTGTATCATTCATATATATATAATGTTGAGATCCATAGCTGGTCTCTTGTTTAATATTAGTAAGAGATAAAATTATAAAAAAACTGAGGTTTACCAACGAGACCCACAAGTGGTCTCTTTTGTTTGCACATGCCTTCTTTTATCTTAAATGCTTGTGATGGTCCAAGAGCGGCCTAGGATTTTATTTCAAAGGCATTTCAATATTTGGCATTTAATGTATCTCATGGTTGCATGATATGTAAATTGTTACATTTGCGTTTATTTTCTGTGTTTGTTTTCTCATTCTTGTAACACTAAATCTTACTGTATGTGACATGCAATGCAAGAACCTGTTTTTATGACTATTGTATGCCTTTGAATATTCCTCAATAAAAATTATAAAAAAAAAAAAAAAAAAAAAAAAAATGTTTTATTTAATGAAAAAAAACTTTTTTTGTTTTATTAAATTTTTACATTTATTGATATATGTAATATAATAGTTGGAATGATGTGCTTGATTATATTTTTTTATGTAAATACATCTTGATTTTTAAATAGGAACATAACTCCAACTAGTCCTTTAACAAGTTTATAAAAATACTGGCACAAAAGTGCTGGAGTGGGTCACCTTGAAAAAATTATATATATATATATATATATATATATATATATATATATATATATATATATATATATATAAGTAGACTTTATCACAAATATAAAAGTTAAAAATAATTTATTTTATCAATTAAAAATGCAGAAGTCTAGATAGATAATAGTTAAGACGTTGGTTTATACCATTGTTGCACTATAGAAGTGCATCTGTTAGCTACTAAACAGGTCAAAATAACACAGCATAAAATACAAAAACATAAAAACATTAAAAAAAAAGTAAATAAAAAACTAATATAAAAAATCAGAACTCTGTATTAGGGACATATCACTTAAAAATATGTAGTTGTTCAGATCAAAGAAAAATATTAGAATATTCCAAAAGTACTCTGTTGGTTAGATTTGAGTTCAGTGTGTTTGTAATAAACTGTGGTTATATATACAAATTCACAGCACTTACTTCTGGCACAATCCTAAACGGTTCTTCCCGGATAGCTAACCACTTTCCTTTGAATGGTCCCGCACCTTCTCCTGGTGATGATAGACGGATCAAGCTGTATCCCTATTGTAGTCTTGACTCGCTTTCTTAATGGTGTCATTGAACGCTTCTCCATAACCTCTTATTCCTCCTGGTACGGAGTAGTGAGAGCAGTTTGAGCTTAATGTTTGTTATAGAATGTCTCAGCATCAGAGACTATGGATTCCCCTTAGGAAAGTTGCAGCCCATCAGTGGCTGAGTGTCAGGGTTTCACCCTGATTTAGTTTATTTGCTGCTTCTTATATTGGCTGCCATTTTGACTCATCTATCTTTCTCCTCGCCTGCTTGCAGAGTGTGTAACGCTGCTCACTACACCCAAGATCCCTCTTTATGACCAAACTGTTCAGTCTGCCTTTGCCCTTGCATAGTCTCTGACTTCTCTCTGAGTTTCTGTGTTCCTGATTCTGTGTACAAACTGGCTTGTTTGATGTCCCTTCTGGTTCCTGAACCCTAGCTTGTTCCTGACTCTGCTGATGTTTGTGTTCCTGACCCATCTCGTCTGACTACTCGCTTTGGCTCCTTTCTCTGCTCGTCTGACTACCAGCACTGGCTTTGATTCCTGGCTTGTCATTTGGCTTTTGGGCTCTATTATTTTTTGTTAATTTTTAATAAAGGTGTTATTAATTTAGCAATTCACGTCTCTGTCTGACTCCTGGTTCCCTGACAGTACGCAAGGGCCATGAATCCTGATGGTGCTAATAATCCACCTTGACCCACCATCATTTCCAGGATGGAGGAAAAGGATCACCTCATGGATCAATTTGCACTAGTCCTGCAAACCCTTCTGACTCGCTCTGCACACTTGGATCAGAGTGCCCCACAAGCTATGGCTGCTCCTGTTACTGCTGCTGCACCATGTCCTTCCAGGAGCATGTCCGGTTCTGCACCTTTACCTCAACGAAATTGAAGGTGATCCTAACCAGTGCAGAGTTTTTTTTTAACCAGGTGTGGGTATTTACTTTGAGATGCTACCTCAGGCGTTTCCCTCTGACAGAGCTAAAGTGGGATTTCTCATCTCATTACTCTCTGATTTGGCTCTTGCTTGGGCTAATCCCTTGTGGGAAACTAATAAACCTATGATATCTAATTTCCCGGAATTTGTGGCCTCTTTTCGAAGGGTTTTGATGTCCCGGCTCGCTCCTCCTCTGCTGCCAAACGTCTCATGTCCATTCAGCAAGGTAAGAGATCTGTAGCCCAGTATGCCATTGAGTTCCGTACACTTGCAGCAGAGGTAGATTGCAATGATGAAGCCCTTTTTGCAGTCTTCTCTTATGGGCTTTCTGATGCGATTAAAGACAAAATGCTGCCAGAGATTTACCAGAGGATCTCAAGGCCTTGGTGTATTTTCCAATCCTAATTGACATCAGACTCAGAGAAAGACCCTCTGTCAAGGAGCGCTTGTGGAAGCCCCCTGTCCAGTTGTCTCCTACGTTTTCATTCCCTCCCATGCCTCCTGGTCCCAAGACACCAGAAACTGCTGAGCCTATGCTGTTGGGATTCACGTGCCTCTTCATGGTGGAGAGGGCTTTTAGGAGGAGGGAGGGGCTCTGCCTCTATTGTGGGCTACAGGAACACCTTTAAAAGTCTTGTTTAAAAGAGAAATCTTTGGCCACAGTTGTCCTTTCCTGTGTAGACTCCTCCATAGTCACCCAGGCTCTTGTAGATTCCGGTGCTGGGGACTATTTTTTCAGTGTTTTTGTATCAAAGCACTCTATTTCTGTACTGCCTCAGTCCGCTCCACTTGCTATTGAGGCCATTGATGGCAGGCCCCTTCAGCCTGCACTCGTTATTCATGGCTGTTGGGGCCTACCATTATGAAACTCTCCAGTTCCAGGTGATAACCTCTCCTCATTTTCCAGTTGTTCTGGGTTATCCCTGGCTCCAAAAGCACAATCCCAGTCTTGATTGGCGTAGGTCTGAAATATTGTAATGGTCCCTGCAATGTACTTCCACTTGTCTTCGGAAACAAGTCAAAGTCTAGTGCACTTCTTCTGTATCTCGATTGCCAGAGGAGTACCGAGAGTTCCAAGGTGTTTTCAACAAAGTGCGGGCCGTTATGTTGCCTTCTCACGATCTTACGATTGTACCATAGACCTGGAGCCATTCCTCCACGGAGCCGGGTTTACCCTCTGTCTGTTGCGGAGAATAGTACTATAGAGGAGTATGTTGCTGATGCTCTATCATGGGGGATAATCTGCAAATCCTGCTCTCCAGCAGGGACTGGCTTATTCTTCGTGAAGAAGAAGGGTGGTGAGTTAAGACCATGTATCGATTATAGGGTCTTAATTGCCTTATTATTAAAAATGCCTAACCTATTTCGCTCATCACAGAACTCTTTGACCGCCTCAAGGGAGCTATGGTCTTTTTTAAACTCGATCTGAGAGGAGCTAACAGTCTCCTTAGGATCAAAGAGAGCGACGGATGGAAACCGCATTTAACACCAGGAGCGGTTATTATGAATATCTTGTTATGCCCTTTGGCCTATGCAATGCTCCTGCTGTTTTCCAGGAATGTATTAATGATGGCCTACGAGATATGTTGCAAGAGTTTGTTTTTCATCCACTCATCCACATTTGAGGCTCATCGTTCTGATATCAGATGGGTACTTCAGAAACGACGTGAGAACGGCCTGTTTTGCAAACTCATGAAATGTGAGTTCCAACAAACTCAAGTAACCTTCCTTCGTTATGTAATACCCATTGCAGGGTTTTCCATGGATCCTGACAAGTTATCTGCAGAAGCCTTACCCTGCTCGTCTTCGGTCTATTCAATGATTTTTGGGCTTCACCAATTACTGGAATTATTATTATTAGAAACTTTTCTTCCTTGGTCAAACCTATCCTGGACATGACCCATAAAGAGAATGATTTACTCCATTGGTCACCTACTGCAATTAAGGCCTTTGAGGAAGACTGCCTTTGCTGCCACTCAGGTTCTGGCTTAACCCTGCTCTGCTTTTAATTCTAGAGGTCGATGCATCTGAGACAGGAGTAGGCGCCCTTTTGTCTCAACATCCTACGCCTGAGGGATCCTTGCATACTTGTGGTTTCTCTTCTAAGAAATTGGCCCCAGCGGAATGCAATTACGAAATTGGCCACAGGGAATTATTGTCCACAAAATAGATGTGACAGCACCAAAATAGTAACTGGTGAAAAACAAGGATATGAAAACAAGAAAAAGTGACGTTTTGGACCTACATGGTCCTTAATCATGCATAGTTACACAGGTGAACACACACACTTAAATAGCTTATCTGAACCAATCAAATCACAGATTACCTCTGACATATTTTAACTATGCATGATTAAGTTACTATTGTGGTACTGTCACATCCATTTTGTGGACTGTATTGTTTGGAGGAACCAGATACTCCATTGTGACTTGCATGCTATAAAACTTTGGCTTGGGTGCTGGACTCTACCTGTGTTTTTGCTCTGACAGGGAATTATTGGCCATAATTTTCACACTCAAGGAATGGAGGCACCTTCTTGAAGGTACTAGCGTACCGGTGCTCATCCTCACTGACCACAAGAATTTGACTTACCTATCTGAAGCTAAACGTTTGTCGAACTGACAGGCCAGTTTAATTTTGTTGTTTCCTACCTGCCTGGTAGTAAGAATGTTAGGGCTGATGCCCTCTCTCAACAATTTTTGCCTCTGTCCAAGGAGGAGTCTTTACTAACTCCAGTTATAACTCCTAACCATATTTTAGCCACCATACATACCAATTTGACTTCTCCAGAGAATCCAAGTGGCAAGTGCTTTGTACCTGAGAATCGTTGCACCAAACTATTGCACACTTACCACTATCCTAAAGCCACAGGTCACCCCGGCAAGAACCAAATTATTTGGTCTGCCACTCGACAATTCTGGTGGCCAGGTCTTCGTTCTGATATTGCTACGTATGTTGCCTCCTGCTCAGTCTGTGCGCAGAATAAGACTCCTCGATGTCTTCCTATGGATCTACTCAAAGCTATTGCTAATGGTGAGCGTCCTTGGACACATCTTTCCATGGACTTCATTGTCGACCTTCCAGTTTACAATGGCAATACAGTTATCCTGATGGTTGTTGACCATTTTTCCAAAATGCCACATTGCATTCCCTTGAAGAAGCTGCCTACCTCTCAGGAGCTTGCTTCAATTTTTGCTCGGGAGATAGTCTCGGACCAGGGTAGTCAGTTTGTCTCTAGATTGTGGCAGTCCTTTTGTGCCCAAATGGGGATCCAGCTTTCCTTCTCCTCGGCCTATCACCCTCAATCCAAAGGGGCTGCAGAACGGTCCAATCAAGCTCTGGATCAGTTCCTTCATTGCTATGTCTCAGATCAACACAAAAACTGGTCTGACCTGATACCTTAGGCGGAGTTAGCTCGTAATAGTGCTATCAATACTTCCTCCCAGTTGTCACCGTTGGTGACCTATGGGTTCCAACCATCCTTGTTGTCTGATTCGTTCATTTTATTTTGGCTTTGGCGGAGCATCTCCGGCAACTCCCTTCCACTTGGGTGCAGATTCAGGATTGCCTTTGTCTTTCTATGCCGTGCCAAAAGTTCCAGGCTGACCAAGGGCATCTACCCTCGCCTTCCTACCAGGTTGGGGAGAGGGTTTGCTTTTCCTTCCGCAACTTGAACCTTCATGTGCCTTCCAATAAACTAGCTCCCCGTTATGTTATGGCCTTTTTTCGAATACTCTGACGAGTCAATACGGTCACCTACACTCTTGACCTTCCATCTGCAATGTGCATCACCAATGTTTTTCATGTCTCCCTCTTGAAACTATTGGTTTGCAATCAGTTTGCCACTGTGTTGCCTCGTCCCTGTCCTATTTCTGTTGAAAACTATGAAGAATATGAGGTCAGCTGCATTATTGACTCTCATATGTCCAGAAGTCACATACTGTATTTGGTTCACTGGAGGTGTTACGGTCCGGAGGAGCATGCGTGGGTTCCTTCCTCTGATGTTCATGCTCCCACCCTCTTCCATGCCCATTTCCCCAATAAGCCTTTTTGTTTCACCCTGATTTTGTTTGTTATTTGCTGCTTTTTATATTGGCTGCCATTTTGACTCATCTGTCTCTCTCCTCACCTGCTTGCAGAGTGTGTAAACTGGAAAACAGTGAGAGACAGGTTGCAGTCCCAGAATTATGATGTCATCACTTACTATTTAAATTTCCTCAGTTCAGTCTGCCTTTGCCCTCACTTAGTCTCTGACTTCTCTGTGAGTTCCTGATTTTGTGTACAACCTGGCTTGTTTGATATCCCTTTTGGTTCCTGATCCCTGGCTTGTTCGTGACTGCTGGTCTTTGTGTTCCTGACCCCGGCTTGTCTGACTTCTTGCTTTGACTCCTGACCCTGCTTATCTGATTAATAGCACTGGCTTTGAGTCCTGGCTTGTCATTTAGCTTTTGGACTCTTTATTATTTTTTGTTATTTTTTTAATAAAGTGTGATTAATTTAGCAATTCACGTTTCTCTGACTCCTAGTTCCCTGACACTGAGTGGGGAAGTTACTAGCATGTAGTTGTTCTCAGACTCTGACACTGCCGGGGGTTCCCTGTCATCACCCACAGTAATAGCTGTTGCCGTACGCCTCTCTGTGTTTACTGATGACTCGTTAGGAACACAGGCAATAGTCCCCTATTAGTAACTAGATTCCCTCTCCTCTAAAAAGGATAAGAGCTCCTTAGGGTATAAGATACAAAATTATACACAGTTCATATAACACTTCCGCTCCAACCATCTATGGAGTGCTTCCAGGGTTTGTTAAACGATGTAGAGTTTAACCCAATAAACGTGTTTCACCATTTCAGAACTTTATTTATTATCTATCTATCTAGGCTTCTGCATGATTCATTGATAAAATAAATAATTTTTTACCTTTACATTTGTGATTAAGTCTACTTATATATATTTTTTTCAAGGTGAACCACACCAGCACTTTTTTTTTATAAACTTCCTATATTCATTGTAACAATTATCACTATTTGAAGAGGTGGTTATTCTGATACTTGGCAGTGAGTGAGGGGGAAGCGCAAGTTACTACCTGTATATTTCCAACAAGTACTACACACACACACACTCTCATAAACCACACACACACACACACACACACTCTCTCATAAACCACACACACACACTCATAAACCACACACACACACTCACTCTCATAAACCACACACACACTCTCTCATAAACCACACACACACTCACTCTCATAAACCACACACACACACACATTCTCATAAACCATGACACACACACACTCTCATAAACCATACACATTCTCTGACAACACACACACACACACAAGTCGCGATCCAGTAAACTTGTTGTTACGACCCAGTTATGGGTCCTGACCTGTGGTTTGAAGAACCCTGGTCTAAACAATAAAAATTACCAGGAGAGGACATTGCCATGACACACACACTCATGAACCACACACACTCTCATAAACCACACACACACACACACTCTCATAAACCACACACACTCACATAAACCACACACACACTCACATAAACAACACACACACTCACATAAACCACACACATTCACATTAACCACACACACACTCATAAACCACACACACACACTCTCATAAACCACACACACTCTCATAAACTACATGACACACACACACACACACACTCTCTCATAAATCACACACACACACACACTCTCATCCACATTTGAGGCTCATCGTTCTGATATCAGATGGGTACTTCAGAAACGACGTGAGAACGGCCTGTTTTGCAAACTCATGAAATGTGAGTTCCAACAAACTCAAGTAACCTTCCTTCGTTATGTAATACCCATTGCAGGGTTTTCCATGGATCCTGACAAGTTATCTGCAGAAGCCTTACCCTGCTCGTCTTTGGTCTATTCAATGATTTTTGGGCTTCACCAATTACTGGAATTATTATTATTAGAAACTTTTCTTCCTTGGTCAAACCTATCCTGGACATGACCCATAAAGAGAATGATTTACTCCATTGGTCACCTACTGCAATTAAGGCCTTTGAGGGTCTTAAGACTGCCTTTGCTGCCACTCAGGTTCTGGCTTAACCCTGCTCTGCTTTTAATTCTAGAGGTCGATGCATCTGAGACAGGAGTAGGCGCCCTTTTGTCTCAACATCCTACGCCTGAGGGATCCTTGCATACTTGTGGTTTCTCTTCTAAGAAATTGGCCCCAGCGGAATGCAATTACGAAATTGGCCACAGGGAATTATTGTCCACAAAATAGATGTGACAGCACCAAAATAGTAACTGGTGAAAAACAAGGATATGAAAACAAGAAAAAGTGACGTTTTGGACCTACATGGTCCTTAATCATGCATAGTTACACAGGTGAACACACACACTTAAATAGCTTATCTGAACCAATCAAATCACAGATTACCTCTGACATATTTTAACTATGCATGATTAAGTTACTATTGTGGTACTGTCACATCCATTTTGTGGACTGTATTGTTTGGAGGAACCAGATACTCCATTGTGACTTGCATGCTATAAAACTTTGGCTTGGGTGCTGGACTCTACCTGTGTTTTTGCTCTGACAGGGAATTATTGGCCATAATTTTCGCACTCAAGGAATGGAGGCACCTTCTTGAAGGTACTAGCGTACCGGTGCTCATCCTCACTGACCACAAGAATTTGACTTACCTATCTGAAGCTAAACGTTTGTCGAACTGACAAGCCAGTTTAATTTTGTTGTTTCCTACCTGCCTGGTAGTAAGAATGTTAGGGCTGATGCCCTCTCTCAACAATTTTTGCCTCTGTCCAAGGAGGAGTCTTTACTAACTCCAGTTATAACTCCTAACCATATTTTAGCCACCATACATACCAATTTGACTTCTCCAGAGAATCCAAGTGGCAAGTGCTTTGTACCTGAGAATCGTTGCACCAAACTATTGCACACTTACCACTATCCTAAAGCCACAGGTCACCCCGGCAAGAACCAAATTATTTGGTCTGCCACTCGACAATTCTGGTGGCCAGGTCTTCGTTCTGATATTGCTACGTATGTTGCCTCCTGCTCAGTCTGTGCGCAGAATAAGACTCCTCGATGTCTTCCTATGGATCTACTCAAAGCTATTGCTAATGGTGAGCGTCCTTGGACACATCTTTCCATGGACTTCATTGTCGACCTTCCAGTTTACAATGGCAATACAGTTATCCTGATGGTTGTTGACCATTTTTCCAAAATGCCACATTGCATTCCCTTGAAGAAGCTGCCTACCTCTCAGGAGCTTGCTTCAATTTTTGCTCGGGAGATAGTCTCGGACCAGGGTAGTCAGTTTGTCTCTAGATTGTGGCAGTCCTTTTGTGCCCAAATGGGGATCCAGCTTTCCTTCTCCTCGGCCTATCACCCTCAATCCAAAGGGGCTGCAGAACGGTCCAATCAAGCTCTGGATCAGTTCCTTCATTGCTATGTCTCAGATCAACACAAAAACTGGTCTGACCTGATACCTTAGGCGGAGTTAGCTCGTAATAGTGCTATCAATACTTCCTCCCAGTTGTCACCGTTGGTGACCTATGGGTTCCAACCATCCTTGTTGTCTGATTCGTTCATGTTATTTTGGCTTTGGCGGAGCATCTCCGGCAACTCCCTTCCACTTGGGTGCAGATTCAGGATTGCCTTTGTCTTTCTATGCCGTGCCAAAAGTTCCAGGCTGACCAAGGGCATCTACCCTCGCCTTCCTACCAGGTTGGGGAGAGGGTTTGCTTTTCCTTCCGCAACTTGAACCTTCATGTGCCTTCCAATAAACTAGCTCCCCGTTATGTTATGGCCTTTTTTCGAATACTCTGACGAGTCAATACGGTCACCTACACTCTTGACCTTCCATCTGCAATGTGCATCACCAATGTTTTTCATGTCTCCCTCTTGAAACTATTGGTTTGCAATCAGTTTGCCACTGTGTTGCCTCGTCCCTGTCCTATTTCTGTTGAAAACTATGAAGAATATGAGGTCAGCTGCATTATTGACTCTCATATGTCCAGAAGTCACATACTGTATTTGGTTCACTGGAGGTGTTACGGTCCGGAGGAGCATGCGTGGGTTCCTTCCTCTGATGTTCATGCTCCCACCCTCTTCCATGCCCATTTCCCCAATAAGCCTTTTTGTTTCACCCTGATTTTGTTTGTTATTTGCTGCTTTTTATATTGGCTGCCATTTTGACTCATCTGTCTCTCTCCTCAGCTGCTTGCAGAGTGTGTAAACTGGAAAACAGTGAGAGACAGGTTGCAGTCCCAGAATTATGATGTCATCACTTACTATTTAAATTTCCTCAGTTCAGTCTGCCTTTGCCCTCACTTAGTCTCTGACTTCTCTGTGAGTTCCTGATTTTGTGTACAACCTGGCTTGTTTGATATCCCTTTTGGTTCCTGATCCCTGGCTTGTTCGTGACTGCTGGTCTTTGTGTTCCTGACCCCGGCTTGTCTGACTTCTTGCTTTGACTCCTGACCCTGCTTATCTGATTAATAGCACTGGCTTTGAGTCCTGGCTTGTCATTTAGCTTTTGGACTCTTTATTATTTTTTGTTATTTTTTTAATAAAGTGTGATTAATTTAGCAATTCACGTTTCTCTGACTCCTAGTTCCCTGACACTGAGTGGGGAAGTTACTAGCATGTAGTTGTTCTCAGACTCTGACACTGCCGGGGGTTCCCTGTCATCACCCACAGTAATAGCTGTTGCCGTACGCCTCTCTGTGTTTACTGATGACTCGTTAGGAACACAGGCAATAGTCCCCTATTAGTAACTAGATTCCCTCTCCTCTAAAAAGGATAAGAGCTCCTTAGGGTATAAGATACAAAATTATACACAGTTCATATAACACTTCCGCTCCAACCATCTATGGAGTGCTTCCAGGGTTTGTTAAACGATGTAGAGTTTAACCCAATAAACGTGTTTCACCATTTCAGAACTTTATTTATTATCTATCTATCTAGGCTTCTGCATGATTCATTGATAAAATAAATAATTTTTTACCTTTACATTTGTGATTAAGTCTACTTATATATATTTTTTTCAAGGTGAACCACACCAGCACTTTTTTTTTATAAACTTCCTATATTCATTGTAACAATTATCACTATTTGAAGAGGTGGTTATTCTGATACTTGGCAGTGAGTGAGGGGGAAGCGCAAGTTACTACCTGTATATTTCCAACAAGTACTACACACACACACACTCTCATAAACCACACACACACACACACACACACACACACTCTCATAAACCACACACACACACTCATAAACCACACACACACACTCACTCTCATAAACCACACACACACTCTCTCATAAACCACACACACACTCACTCTCATAAACCACACACACACACACATTCTCATAAACCATGACACACACACACACACTCTCATAAACCATACACATTCTCTGACAACACACACACACACACACAAGTCGCGATCCAGTAAACTTGTTGTTACGACCCAGTTATGGGTCCTGACCTGTGGTTTGAAGAACCCTGGTCTAAACAATAAAAATTACCAGGAGAGGACATTGCCATGACACACACACTCATGAACCACACACACTCTCATAAACCACACACACACACACACTCTCATAAACCACACACACTCACATAAACCACACACACACTCACATAAACAACACACACACTCACATAAACCACACACATTCACATTAACCACACACACACTCATAAACCACACACACACACTCTCATAAACCACACACACTCTCATAAACTACATGACACACACACACACACACACTCTCTCATAAATCACACACACACACACACTCTCATCCACATTTGAGGCTCATCGTTCTGATATCAGATGGGTACTTCAGAAACGACGTGAGAACGGCCTGTTTTGCAAACTCATGAAATGTGAGTTCCAACAAACTCAAGTAACCTTCCTTCGTTATGTAATACCCATTGCAGGGTTTTCCATGGATCCTGACAAGTTATCTGCAGAAGCCTTACCCTGCTCGTCTTCGGTCTATTCAATGATTTTTGGGCTTCACCAATTACTGGAATTATTATTATTAGAAACTTTTCTTCCTTGGTCAAACCTATCCTGGACATGACCCATAAAGAGAATGATTTACTCCATTGGTCACCTACTGCAATTAAGGCCTTTGAGGGTCTTAAGACTGCCTTTGCTGCCACTCAGGTTCTGGCTTAACCCTGCTCTGCTTTTAATTCTAGAGGTCGATGCATCTGAGACAGGAGTAGGCGCCCTTTTGTCTCAACATCCTACGCCTGAGGGATCCTTGCATACTTGTGGTTTCTCTTCTAAGAAATTGGCCCCAGCGGAATGCAATTACGAAATTGGCCACAGGGAATTATTGTCCACAAAATAGATGTGACAGCACCAAAATAGTAACTGGTGAAAAACAAGGATATGAAAACAAGAAAAAGTGACGTTTTGGACCTACATGGTCCTTAATCATGCATAGTTACACAGGTGAACACACACACTTAAATAGCTTATCTGAACCAATCAAATCACAGATTACCTCTGACATATTTTAACTATGCATGATTAAGTTACTATTGTGGTACTGTCACATCCATTTTGTGGACTGTATTGTTTGGAGGAACCAGATACTCCATTGTGACTTGCATGCTATAAAACTTTGGCTTGGGTGCTGGACTCTACCTGTGTTTTTGCTCTGACAGGGAATTATTGGCCATAATTTTCGCACTCAAGGAATGGAGGCACCTTCTTGAAGGTACTAGCGTACCGGTGCTCATCCTCACTGACCACAAGAATTTGACTTACCTATCTGAAGCTAAACGTTTGTCGAACTGACAAGCCAGTTTAATTTTGTTGTTTCCTACCTGCCTGGTAGTAAGAATGTTAGGGCTGATGCCCTCTCTCAACAATTTTTGCCTCTGTCCAAGGAGGAGTCTTTACTAACTCCAGTTATAACTCCTAACCATATTTTAGCCACCATACATACCAATTTGACTTCTCCAGAGAATCCAAGTGGCAAGTGCTTTGTACCTGAGAATCGTTGCACCAAACTATTGCACACTTACCACTATCCTAAAGCCACAGGTCACCCCGGCAAGAACCAAATTATTTGGTCTGCCACTCGACAATTCTGGTGGCCAGGTCTTCGTTCTGATATTGCTACGTATGTTGCCTCCTGCTCAGTCTGTGCGCAGAATAAGACTCCTCGATGTCTTCCTATGGATCTACTCAAAGCTATTGCTAATGGTGAGCGTCCTTGGACACATCTTTCCATGGACTTCATTGTCGACCTTCCAGTTTACAATGGCAATACAGTTATCCTGATGGTTGTTGACCATTTTTCCAAAATGCCACATTGCATTCCCTTGAAGAAGCTGCCTACCTCTCAGGAGCTTGCTTCAATTTTTGCTCGGGAGATAGTCTCGGACCAGGGTAGTCAGTTTGTCTCTAGATTGTGGCAGTCCTTTTGTGCCCAAATGGGGATCCAGCTTTCCTTCTCCTCGGCCTATCACCCTCAATCCAAAGGGGCTGCAGAACGGTCCAATCAAGCTCTGGATCAGTTCCTTCATTGCTATGTCTCAGATCAACACAAAAACTGGTCTGACCTGATACCTTAGGCGGAGTTAGCTCGTAATAGTGCTATCAATACTTCCTCCCAGTTGTCACCGTTGGTGACCTATGGGTTCCAACCATCCTTGTTGTCTGATTCGTTCATGTTATTTTGGCTTTGGCGGAGCATCTCCGGCAACTCCCTTCCACTTGGGTGCAGATTCAGGATTGCCTTTGTCTTTCTATGCCGTGCCAAAAGTTCCAGGCTGACCAAGGGCATCTACCCTCGCCTTCCTACCAGGTTGGGGAGAGGGTTTGCTTTTCCTTCCGCAACTTGAACCTTCATGTGCCTTCCAATAAACTAGCTCCCCGTTATGTTATGGCCTTTTTTCGAATACTCTGACGAGTCAATACGGTCACCTACACTCTTGACCTTCCATCTGCAATGTGCATCACCAATGTTTTTCATGTCTCCCTCTTGAAACTATTGGTTTGCAATCAGTTTGCCACTGTGTTGCCTCGTCCCTGTCCTATTTCTGTTGAAAACTATGAAGAATATGAGGTCAGCTGCATTATTGACTCTCATATGTCCAGAAGTCACATACTGTATTTGGTTCACTGGAGGTGTTACGGTCCGGAGGAGCATGCGTGGGTTCCTTCCTCTGATGTTCATGCTCCCACCCTCTTCCATGCCCATTTCCCCAATAAGCCTTTTTGTTTCACCCTGATTTTGTTTGTTATTTGCTGCTTTTTATATTGGCTGCCATTTTGACTCATCTGTCTCTCTCCTCACCTGCTTGCAGAGTGTGTAAACTGGAAAACAGTGAGAGACAGGTTGCAGTCCCAGAATTATGATGTCATCACTTACTATTTAAATTTCCTCAGTTCAGTCTGCCTTTGCCCTCACTTAGTCTCTGACTTCTCTGTGAGTTCCTGATTTTGTGTACAACCTGGCTTGTTTGATATCCCTTTTGGTTCCTGATCCCTGGCTTGTTCGTGACTGCTGGTCTTTGTGTTCCTGACCCCGGCTTGTCTGACTTCTTGCTTTGACTCCTGACCCTGCTTATCTGATTAATAGCACTGGCTTTGAGTCCTGGCTTGTCATTTAGCTTTTGGACTCTTTATTATTTTTTGTTATTTTTTTAATAAAGTGTGATTAATTTAGCAATTCACGTTTCTCTGACTCCTAGTTCCCTGACACTGAGTGGGGAAGTTACTAGCATGTAGTTGTTCTCAGACTCTGACACTGCCGGGGGTTCCCTGTCATCACCCACAGTAATAGCTGTTGCCGTACGCCTCTCTGTGTTTACTGATGACTCGTTAGGAACACAGGCAATAGTCCCCTATTAGTAACTAGATTCCCTCTCCTCTAAAAAGGATAAGAGCTCCTTAGGGTATAAGATACAAAATTATACACAGTTCATATAACACTTCCGCTCCAACCATCTATGGAGTGCTTCCAGGGTTTGTTAAACGATGTAGAGTTTAACCCAATAAACGTGTTTCACCATTTCAGAACTTTATTTATTATCTATCTATCTAGGCTTCTGCATGATTCATTGATAAAATAAATAATTTTTTACCTTTACATTTGTGATTAAGTCTACTTATATATATTTTTTTCAAGGTGAACCACACCAGCACTTTTTTTTTATAAACTTCCTATATTCATTGTAACAATTATCACTATTTGAAGAGGTGGTTATTCTGATACTTGGCAGTGAGTGAGGGGGAAGCGCAAGTTACTACCTGTATATTTCCAACAAGTACTACACACACACACACTCTCATAAACCACACACACACACACACACACACACACTCTCTCATAAACCACACACACACACTCATAAACCACACACACACACTCACTCTCATAAACCACACACACACTCTCTCATAAACCACACACACACTCACTCTCATAAACCACACACACACACACATTCTCATAAACCATGACACACACACACACACTCTCATAAACCATACACATTCTCTGACAACACACACACACACACACAAGTCGCGATCCAGTAAACTTGTTGTTACGACCCAGTTATGGGTCCTGACCTGTGGTTTGAAGAACCCTGGTCTAAACAATAAAAATTACCAGGAGAGGACATTGCCATGACACACACACTCATGAACCACACACACTCTCATAAACCACACACACACACACACTCTCATAAACCACACACACTCACATAAACCACACACACACTCACATAAACAACACACACACTCACATAAACCACACACATTCACATTAACCACACACACACTCATAAACCACACACACACACTCTCATAAACCACACACACTCTCATAAACTACATGACACACACACACACACACACTCTCTCATAAATCACACACACACACACACTCTCATCCACATTTGAGGCTCATCGTTCTGATATCAGATGGGTACTTCAGAAACGACGTGAGAACGGCCTGTTTTGCAAACTCATGAAATGTGAGTTCCAACAAACTCAAGTAACCTTCCTTCGTTATGTAATACCCATTGCAGGGTTTTCCATGGATCCTGACAAGTTATCTGCAGAAGCCTTACCCTGCTCGTCTTCGGTCTATTCAATGATTTTTGGGCTTCACCAATTACTGGAATTATTATTATTAGAAACTTTTCTTCCTTGGTCAAACCTATCCTGGACATGACCCATAAAGAGAATGATTTACTCCATTGGTCACCTACTGCAATTAAGGCCTTTGAGGGTCTTAAGACTGCCTTTGCTGCCACTCAGGTTCTGGCTTAACCCTGCTCTGCTTTTAATTCTAGAGGTCGATGCATCTGAGACAGGAGTAGGCGCCCTTTTGTCTCAACATCCTACGCCTGAGGGATCCTTGCATACTTGTGGTTTCTCTTCTAAGAAATTGGCCCCAGCGGAATGCAATTACGAAATTGGCCACAGGGAATTATTGTCCACAAAATAGATGTGACAGCACCAAAATAGTAACTGGTGAAAAACAAGGATATGAAAACAAGAAAAAGTGACGTTTTGGACCTACATGGTCCTTAATCATGCATAGTTACACAGGTGAACACACACACTTAAATAGCTTATCTGAACCAATCAAATCACAGATTACCTCTGACATATTTTAACTATGCATGATTAAGTTACTATTGTGGTACTGTCACATCCATTTTGTGGACTGTATTGTTTGGAGGAACCAGATACTCCATTGTGACTTGCATGCTATAAAACTTTGGCTTGGGTGCTGGACTCTACCTGTGTTTTTGCTCTGACAGGGAATTATTGGCCATAATTTTCGCACTCAAGGAATGGAGGCACCTTCTTGAAGGTACTAGCGTACCGGTGCTCATCCTCACTGACCACAAGAATTTGACTTACCTATCTGAAGCTAAACGTTTGTCGAACTGACAAGCCAGTTTAATTTTGTTGTTTCCTACCTGCCTGGTAGTAAGAATGTTAGGGCTGATGCCCTCTCTCAACAATTTTTGCCTCTGTCCAAGGAGGAGTCTTTACTAACTCCAGTTATAACTCCTAACCATATTTTAGCCACCATACATACCAATTTGACTTCTCCAGAGAATCCAAGTGGCAAGTGCTTTGTACCTGAGAATCGTTGCACCAAACTATTGCACACTTACCACTATCCTAAAGCCACAGGTCACCCCGGCAAGAACCAAATTATTTGGTCTGCCACTCGACAATTCTGGTGGCCAGGTCTTCGTTCTGATATTGCTACGTATGTTGCCTCCTGCTCAGTCTGTGCGCAGAATAAGACTCCTCGATGTCTTCCTATGGATCTACTCAAAGCTATTGCTAATGGTGAGCGTCCTTGGACACATCTTTCCATGGACTTCATTGTCGACCTTCCAGTTTACAATGGCAATACAGTTATCCTGATGGTTGTTGACCATTTTTCCAAAATGCCACATTGCATTCCCTTGAAGAAGCTGCCTACCTCTCAGGAGCTTGCTTCAATTTTTGCTCGGGAGATAGTCTCGGACCAGGGTAGTCAGTTTGTCTCTAGATTGTGGCAGTCCTTTTGTGCCCAAATGGGGATCCAGCTTTCCTTCTCCTCGGCCTATCACCCTCAATCCAAAGGGGCTGCAGAACGGTCCAATCAAGCTCTGGATCAGTTCCTTCATTGCTATGTCTCAGATCAACACAAAAACTGGTCTGACCTGATACCTTAGGCGGAGTTAGCTCGTAATAGTGCTATCAATACTTCCTCCCAGTTGTCACCGTTGGTGACCTATGGGTTCCAACCATCCTTGTTGTCTGATTCGTTCATGTTATTTTGGCTTTGGCGGAGCATCTCCGGCAACTCCCTTCCACTTGGGTGCAGATTCAGGATTGCCTTTGTCTTTCTATGCCGTGCCAAAAGTTCCAGGCTGACCAAGGGCATCTACCCTCGCCTTCCTACCAGGTTGGGGAGAGGGTTTGCTTTTCCTTCCGCAACTTGAACCTTCATGTGCCTTCCAATAAACTAGCTCCCCGTTATGTTATGGCCTTTTTTCGAATACTCTGACGAGTCAATACGGTCACCTACACTCTTGACCTTCCATCTGCAATGTGCATCACCAATGTTTTTCATGTCTCCCTCTTGAAACTATTGGTTTGCAATCAGTTTGCCACTGTGTTGCCTCGTCCCTGTCCTATTTCTGTTGAAAACTATGAAGAATATGAGGTCAGCTGCATTATTGACTCTCATATGTCCAGAAGTCACATACTGTATTTGGTTCACTGGAGGTGTTACGGTCCGGAGGAGCATGCGTGGGTTCCTTCCTCTGATGTTCATGCTCCCACCCTCTTCCATGCCCATTTCCCCAATAAGCCTTTTTGTTTCACCCTGATTTTGTTTGTTATTTGCTGCTTTTTATATTGGCTGCCATTTTGACTCATCTGTCTCTCTCCTCACCTGCTTGCAGAGTGTGTAAACTGGAAAACAGTGAGAGACAGGTTGCAGTCCCAGAATTATGATGTCATCACTTACTATTTAAATTTCCTCAGTTCAGTCTGCCTTTGCCCTCACTTAGTCTCTGACTTCTCTGTGAGTTCGTGATTTTGTGTACAACCTGGCTTGTTTGATATCCCTTTTGGTTCCTGATCCCTGGCTTGTTCGTGACTGCTGGTCTTTGTGTTCCTGACCCCGGCTTGTCTGACTTCTTGCTTTGACTCCTGACCCTGCTTATCTGATTAATAGCACTGGCTTTGAGTCCTGGCTTGTCATTTAGCTTTTGGACTCTTTATTATTTTTTGTTATTTTTTTAATAAAGTGTGATTAATTTAGCAATTCACGTTTCTCTGACTCCTAGTTCCCTGACACTGAGTGGGGAAGTTACTAGCATGTAGTTGTTCTCAGACTCTGACACTGCCGGGGGTTCCCTGTCATCACCCACAGTAATAGCTGTTGCCGTACGCCTCTCTGTGTTTACTGATGACTCGTTAGGAACACAGGCAATAGTCCCCTATTAGTAACTAGATTCCCTCTCCTCTAAAAAGGATAAGAGCTCCTTAGGGTATAAGATACAAAATTATACACAGTTCATATAACACTTCCGCTCCAACCATCTATGGAGTGCTTCCAGGGTTTGTTAAACGATGTAGAGTTTAACCCAATAAACGTGTTTCACCATTTCAGAACTTTATTTATTATCTATCTATCTAGGCTTCTGCATGATTCATTGATAAAATAAATAATTTTTTACCTTTACATTTGTGATTAAGTCTACTTATATATATTTTTTTCAAGGTGAACCACACCAGCACTTTTTTTTTATAAACTTCCTATATTCATTGTAACAATTATCACTATTTGAAGAGGTGGTTATTCTGATACTTGGCAGTGAGTGAGGGGGAAGCGCAAGTTACTACCTGTATATTTCCAACAAGTACTACACACACACACACTCTCATAAACCACACACACACACACACACACACACACTCTCTCATAAACCACACACACACACTCATAAACCACACACACACACTCACTCTCATAAACCACACACACACTCTCTCATAAACCACACACACACTCACTCTCATAAACCACACACACACACACATTCTCATAAACCATGACACACACACACACACTCTCATAAACCATACACATTCTCTGACAACACACACACACACACACAAGTCGCGATCCAGTAAACTTGTTGTTACGACCCAGTTATGGGTCCTGACCTGTGGTTTGAAGAACCCTGGTCTAAACAATAAAAATTACCAGGAGAGGACATTGCCATGACACACACACTCATGAACCACACACACTCTCATAAACCACACACACACACACACTCTCATAAACCACACACACTCACATAAACCACACACACACTCACATAAACAACACACACACTCACATAAACCACACACATTCACATTAACCACACACACACTCATAAACCACACACACTCTCATAAACTACATGACACACACACACACACACACTCTCTCATAAATCACACACACACACACACACACTCTCATAAACCACACACACATACACACACACACTCTCATACAACACACACTCTCATACAATAGTCACACACACAAACACTCATACAACACACACACACTCTCTCATAAACCACACACACACTCGTAAACCACACACACACTCATAAACCACACACACTCTCATAAACCACACACACACACACACTCATAAACCACACACACACTCTCATACAACACACACACTCTTATACAACACACACACTCTCATACAACACACACTCTCATACAACACACCCACATCACACACTTTCATACAACACACCCACACCACACACTCTCATACAACACACACACTCTCATAACACACACACACTTTCATACAACAGTCACACACAGTCTCATACAACACACACACTCATACAACAGTCACACACACACTCATACAACACACACACTCTCTCATAAACCACACACACTCTCTCATAAACCACACACACACTCTCATAAACCACACATACTCTCATAAACCACACTCTCAAAAACCACACACACACACACACTCATAAACCACACACACACACACACACACACACACACACACTCTCATTAACCACACACACACACACACACTCTCATAAACCACACACACACACTCTCTCATAAACCACACACACACACACACTCTCATAAACCATACACACACTCTGACAACACACACACACACACACAAGTCGCGATCCAGTAAACTTGTTGTTACGACCCAGTAATGGGTCCCGACCTGTGGTTTGAAGAACCCTGGTCTAAACAATAAAAATTACCAGGAGAGGCTCAGTGACATAAACATGTATAGCTTAGTGGAGAGAAGGGAAAGAGGTTGTCACCACACACACACTCTCTTAAACCACACTCTCAAAAACCACACACACACACACACACTCATAAACCACACACACTCTCATTAACCACACACACACTCTCATAATCCACACACACACAAAACACACACACACACACTCATAAACCACACACACACACACTCTCATAAACCACACACACTCTCATAAACTACATGACACACACACACACACACTCTCATAAACCACACACACACACTCTCATAAACCAAACACACACACACACTCTCATAAACTACATGACACACACACACTCTCATACAACACACACTCTCATACAACACACAACACACACTCTCATACAACACACACTCTCATACAACAGTCACACATACTCTCATACAATATTCACACACACACTATCTCATAAACCACACACACACACTCATAAACCACACACACGCACACTCATAAACCACACACACTCTCATAAACCACACACACACACACACTCTCATAAACCACACACACTTACACACTCTCATAAACCACACACACACACACACACACTCTCATAAACCACACACACACTCTCATAAACCACACACACTCTCATAAACCACACACACACACACACACTCACTCATAAATCACACACACTCACATAAACCACACACACACACACACACACACACTCATAAACCATACACACACACACACACACTCTCATAAACCACACACACTCTCATAAACCACACACACACTCTCATAAACCACACACACACACTCTCATAAACCACACACACACACTCTCATACAACACACACACTCTCATAAAACACACACTCTTATACAACACACACTCTCATAAACCACACACACACTCTCATAAACCACACACACTCTCATAAACCACACACACACACACTCATAAATCACACACACTCACATAAACCACACACACACACACACACACTCATAAACCATACACACACACACACACACACACTCGCATAAACCACACACACTCTCATAAACCACACACACACTCTCATAAACCACACACACACACTCTCATACAACACACACACTCTCATAAAACACACACTCTTATACAACACACACTCTCATACAACACACCCACATCCCACACTCTCATACAACACACCCACACCACACCACACACTCTCATACAACACACACACTCTCTCATAAACCACACACACTCTCTCATAAACCACACACACTCTCTTAAACCACACTCTCAAAAACCACACACACACTCATAAACCACACACACACACACACACACACTCTCATAATCCACACACACACACACTCTCATAAACCACACACACACACACACTCATAAACAACACACACACACACACACACTCATAAACAACACACACACTCTCTCATAAAACACACACACACTCTCATAAACCACACACACTCTCATACACCACACACACACTTTCATAAACCACACACACACACTCTCATAAATCACACACATTCACATAAACCACACACACACTCTCATAAACCACACACACTCTCATAAACCACACACACACTCTCATAAACCACACACACACACACACACACACACTCATAAACCACACACACACACTCTAATACAACACACACACTCTCATACAACACACCCACATCACACACTCTCATACAACACACCCACACCACACTACACACTCTCATACAACACACACACTCTCATACAACAGTCACACTCATACAACAGTCACACACACACTCTCTCATAAACCACACACACTCTCTCATAAACCACACACACACTCTGTTAAACCACACTCTCAAAAACCACACACACACACAATCATAAACCACACACACTCTCATTAACCACACACACACACACACACTCTCATAATACACACACACACACACACACTCTCATAAAACACACACACACACACACTCTCATAAACTACATGACACACACACACACACTCATAAACTACATGACACACACACACTCTCATACAACACACACTCTCATACAACACACAACACACACTCTCATACAACACACACTCTCATACAACAGTCACACATACTCTCATACAATAGTCACACACACACTCTCTCATAAACCACACACACACTCATAAACCACACACACACACACACACTCATAAACCACACACACTCTCATAAACCACACACACACTCTCATAAATCACACACACACTCTAATAAACCACACACACACTCATAAACCACACACACTTACACACTCTCATAAACCACACGCACACACACACACACACTCTCATAAACCACACACACACACTCTCATAAATCACACACACTCACATAAACCACACACACACACTCATAACCCATACACACACACACACACTCTCATAAACCACACACACTCTCATAAACCACACAAACACACTCTCATAAACCATACACACACACTCTCATACAACACACACACTCTCATAAAACACACTCTTATACAACACACACTCTCATACAACACACCCACATCCCACACTCTCATACAACATACCCACACCACACCACACACTCTCATACAACACACACACTCTCATACAACAGTCACACTCATACAACAGTCACACACACACTCATACAACACACACACTCTCTCATAAACCACACACACTCTCTCATAAACCACACACACTCTCTCATAAACCACACACACTCTCTTAAACCACACTCTCAAAAACCACACACACACACACACACTCATAAACCACACACACACACTCTCATTAACCACACACACACACACACACACACTCTCATAATTCACACACACACACTCTCATAAACCACACACACACACACTCATAAACAACACACACACAGCCTCATTAACCACACACACACACACTCTCATAAACCACACACACACACACACACACACACACTCATAAACAACACACACACACTCTCTCATAAACCACACACACACTCTCATAAACCACACACACACTCTCATAAACCACACACACTCTCATAAACCACACACACACTTTAATAAACCACACACACACACACACACTCTCATAAATCACACACATTCACATAAACCACACACACACTCTCATAAACCACACACACTCTCATAAACCACACACACACACTGTAATGTCCTTACATAGAAAACATTAACTCTTTATAACTGCATCACAAACTGTCACAAGATGGCTTCTCTGAACTGTACTAATTCTAAGCACAGCCCACTTGATGACATCATCTTTGTATGGAAGCCTCAATGTGCCCTTTGACCAAACCAGGAAGTAAGCACAACACTACATCTCCTTTTCTACTTTTTTTTTTTTTTAAATAAACTTAACTGCACAACAACAACCGTAAGATAAATCAGTCTTCTCCAGCATCCTCTTGTATTGTGGACGTGAAAGCTGCTTCTTGTTTCTTACGTTGACAAAAGTTTCTCGGATATGTTGCATGTTGTCTCCGGCGAGTGTCTCTGAGATTAACTTCAGGAGACCAACGAACAACAGGTGTTCGTTGCCTGGGAGTACGAGCATGACTATTGTGGTCCTGGATAGAATTTCCTGACTCATCATTACAAGGTTCTTCTACTGAGGCTGGTATTTCTGAGTCATCTTCTGTAGTTGAGTCAGAGCCTGTGTTTGGATCATGCCAAACACCACCCCAGATATCAAAGTCATTGTCTGATTGCATTTTTATGTGATGGTCCTCACCAGCCTGTTCTCTCCTCTCTAGCCGTGGTCGTAGTTGGTTCACATGGCAGCGACACACACCTGATGGAGTGGTTATAACATACATCTTTGGGCCCTCAACCTGGGCAACAACACCTGGTGCCCATTTTTCCTCTGTATGGTACACCCTATACCAAACCAAGTCTCCTTCTGTATAGGTCCGTGAAGGTTTTCCCACTCTCATTTTATCTTGCATGATGCGGACTGTTTCTGCTACATCTGGTGTGATTAAATCCAGCTTTGTACGGATCTTCCTGCCAAACAATAGTTGAGCTGGGGCAACTCCCGTGGTGGGGTGTTGAGTAACCCTATATTGTTGCAAAAATTGTAAAATGTTTTTAGTATTAACCTGCTTCTCTGCTTTTAGCGCTTTCAGTGCCCTTTTAAAGGTTTGGACAAATCTCTCTGCTTGCCCGTTGGTGGCTGGGTGATATGGTGCCGTCCGATGATGGTGAATTCCATTCGTATGTAAAAAATTCTGGAAGTCTTGTGACACAAACTGGGGACCATTGTCTGTGACCAGTTTTCTTGGCAACCCAAATACTGAAAACAGTCTTTCTAATGCTGATATGACTTCAGTAGTTGTAGTCCTTGTCATTGGAATTACTTCTGGCCACTTAGAGTGTGCATCAATTATGATTAAGTATGAGATTCCATCAAAAGGACCGGCAAAGTCCAAATGTAGTCTCTCCCAAGGAGTAGTAGGCCAGTCCCATGGTTGTACAGCTCCTCGTGGAAGCTGTCCTTGAGCTTGAACACACCCTTTGCATGCCATAACATAGTTCTCAATGTCCTTATCAATGACCGGCCACCAAACATGACCCCTAGCCTTCTGTTTCATTCTGACAATGCCTGGGTGTCCTTCATGAAGGATTTTTAACATAGCTTGCCGTAGCCCATTAGGAACCAGAACTCTCTCACCCCATAAAATACATCCATTTCTGAGTGTGAGTTCTTTCGCTCGTAGTATGTATGCTCGCTGCACATCACAGCCAGTTCTTGGCCAGCCATCTCTCAAATACTTTGCCAGAAGTTGTAATTCAGTATCACAAGCTGTCTCCTTTGCAATTTGTTTGGCATGTACTATACCCGTAAAACACATACTTGGAAGGTTTTCTTGAACAACTGGTAAGGAATTCATTAGTGGAAGCCTGGACATGGCATCAGCATTGCCATGGAAATCATGGGCCCAGTATTTGATGCAGTAATGATATGCCCCCAAAGTTAGAGCATACCTTTGCAATCTAGCCGCTGTAGTGGTTGAAATTCCTTTCCTTGGATTAAAGATGGTCAGCAGTGGCTTATGGTCAGTTAAAAGAGTAAATTGTCTCCCATAAATATAGTTATGGAACTTCTTAACAGCCCATACAATGGCCAATGCTTCCTTGTCTAATTGGGAATAGTTCTTCTCTGCCGTTGTTAGAGAACTGGAAGCAAAGGCTACCGGTCGGTCTGTCCCATCTGGCATTGTGTGTGACAATACAGCCCCTAAACCATAAGGCAAAGCATCACATGCTATCATGAGTGGTTTCTGAAGATCATAGTGCATTAACATGCGGGAACACAGGAGTAGGTTCTTGGATTCCTGGAAGGCTTTATTGCATTCACTGCTCCACAACCAGGATCAATTTGTCTCAAGAAGCTGATGTAGTGGGTGTAACGTATGGGCTAGCTGGGGAAGAAAACAGTGGTAATAGTTAAGGAGACCAAGGTATGATCGTAGTTGTGATGCATTCTGTGGTATAGGAGCTTCTTGCAAGGCCTTGACTTTGTCATCAGCAGTGTGTAGACCATGACAATCTATAACATGGCCACACAATTCTAATTTGTCACGCATGAAAGCACACTTCTCCAAGTTGACCTTCAACCCGTAGGTCATTAGCCGCTGCAGTACCCTCTCTACATTGTGTCGATGTTCTTCCTCCGTCCTGCCCGTGATTAACATGTCATCTAAAAGGCATTGGACATAGGGTAGTCCATTTAACATTTCTTCCATGGTGCGTTGCCAGATGGCTGGTGCAGTAGCAATGCCAAAGACCATACGATTATATTGTAATAAACCACGGTGAGTATTGATGGTGAGTAACCTGCGGGAATCTGGATGTACTTCAAGTTGAAGGTAAGCATTTTTTAAATCAATCTTTGTGAAATGTTGTCCCCCAGCTAAGTTAGCAAAAATCTCTTCTGTTCTGGGTAATGGATACTTATCCACTGCTAACTGTTCATTCAACACCATCCTAAAGTCTCCACATATTCGGATCTGTCCATCTTTCTTTCTTACCGGTACAATAGGAGAAGCCCACTCACTACGATGCACTAGGGTTATAATCTTTAACTCTTCTAACCTCCTCAGTTCAGCATCAACTCCTGCCCTTAAAGCGAATGGCACAGTTCGTGCTTTGAAAAACTTTGGCCTTGCTCCAGGTTTTAACTGTAACCGTACCCTTTTGTTCTTAACTTTTCCCAGAACACTTTCAAACACCGGGGCATATTTGGTCTTAATGTTCTGAATCCACTGGGCACGATCAACTCCAATATGATGAAGTAAGCATAACACTACACCCACACTCTCATAAACCACACACACACACTCTCATACAACACACACACTCTCATAAAACACACACTCTCATACAACACACACTCTCATACAACACACCCACATCACACACTCTCATACAACACACCCACACCACACTACACACTCTCATACAACACACACACTCTCATACAACAGTCACACTCATACAACAGTCACACACACACTCATACAACACACACACACTCTCTCATAAACCACACACACTCTCTCATAAACCACACACACACTCTCTTAAACCACACTCTCAAAAACCACACACACACACACACTCATAAACCACACACACTCTCATTAACCACACACACACACACACACACACACACTCTCATAATACACACACACACTCATAAACCACACACACACACACACACACACTCTCATAAACTACATGACACACACACACACACTCTCATAAACCACACACACACACACTCTCATAAACCACACACACACACACACACACACTCTCTCATAAACTACATGACACACACACACTCTCATACAACACACACTCTCATACAACACACAACACACACTGTCATACAACACACACTCTCATACAACAGTCACACATACTCTCATACAATAGTCACACACACACTCTCTCATAAACCACACACACACTCATAAACCACACACACACACACACACTCATAAACCACACACACTCTCATAAACCACACACATACTCTCATAAACCACACACACACTCTCATAAACCACACACACACACACACACACACTCTCATAAACCACACACACTTACACACTCTCATAAACCACACACACACACACTCTCATAAACCACACACACACTCTCATAAACCACACACACACTCTCATAAACCACACACACACACACACACACACACTCTCATAAATCACACACACTCACATAAACCACACACACACACACTCATAACCCATACACACACACACACACACACACTCTCATAAACCACACACACACACTCTCATAAACCACACACACACTCTCATAAACCACACACACACACTCTCATACAACACACACACTCTCATAAAACACACACTCTTACACAACACACAGTCTCATACAACACACCCACATCCCACACTCTCATACAACACACCCACACCACACCACACACTCTCATACAACACACACACTCTCATACAACAGTCACACTCATACAACAGTCACACACACACTCATACAACACACACACTCTCTCATAATCCACACACACTCTCTCATAAACCACACACACACTCTCTTAAACCACACTCTCAAAAACCACACACACACACACACACACACACACTCATAAACCACACACACACACTCTCATTAACCACACACACACACACACACACTCTCATAATCCACACACACACACTCTCATAAACCACACACACTCATAAACAACACACACACAGCCTCATTAACCACACACACACACTCTCATAAACCACACGCACACACACACACACTCTTTCTCTCATAAACCACACACACTCACTCTCTCATAAACCACACACACACTCTCATAAACCACACTGTAAGGAAATCACTAGAATCCTCCCACCTATGACTCTGCTGCTACCTGTTCCTTTAAATTCTGAAGACACCCTGTTCCTAGTGCTTAGTTTTTTGACTCTCTATAGAGACAAGTCGCTTGAAGCTAAGCTCCTACTGTTTAGTAGAATTTACTGTCCTTATCTGGATTTCAACTTTCTAACAACCTTGGGGATTTACAGACAACCTACCCTAACCCTCTGTTACCTATAAACGGATCAAGAGATTTGTATTGGGAACTATTCCGCTGTAACTTCTAATACAGCTTATCAGGACATACCCCAAGCCTGTCATTCTCACCTCTAACATAGCTAATCACAAACGGATTATTCTCACTCACCATTTCAAAAGGGAAAGCACGAAGCAAAACCGGAGTTTAAAAACTTTGTTTTCATATCGGCATTGCCGTTAGCCTCAGCATGTGACGTCATCCGTCACTCAAACTCCTCTGTGAGAGTTCACGCCCACTGGAAGCGCTCGTAACAGAAAACGAGTAAACAGCACTCACACGCTCTTCCTAAAGACTCGATAACGGAACAGTAAGAGATATACAAGACATCTTAAGTATCTGCATCTCAATGTTCACAAGTTCATTACCACATATCAACAGCAATTTCACATAAGTATATTCATCCCTCAAGGGGAAAGATATAAGAGTCACTCTCCTTTTAGCTGTTACAATTGAACAGCATACATCTGTCTGGTTGTTCCTGTAATTCAGAGATATAAATTGTAATATACATTGTTGCAATTAACCCTCCACTGATCAAACCCACATACTACTTAAAGCTACTATTTACATGTATTCAGTAGCAAAGTGGTAAGTGGTACAAACACTTATATTTAGGTCTGCAGCTGAGATCTTATCTAGGAAATAAAGACACTGTAGCAATCACAAAGAGGAATAGCCTTACATTAAAACTAAGCCATGACAACAGATCCAGCAGACCTCCCACAGTTTGTGTACACCCTTTCTCAACGGTGGATCAAATGGGTATAGCTCTCAGAGAATTAGAAATATAAAATCAGTCATTAAGAAGAAATATTAGAGATTCTATTACTCCCAAACCTGAACCTATTCCAGAGCCTATTGTTTCCCTACCAGAACCCTTTGCTGGAAACAGAAAATGATACCGTCAGTTTAAAAATGCCTGTCTCCTGCTATTTAGCCTAAAATTTAAGACATACTGCACTGAAAGAGTGAAGGTTCTCACAGTAATCTCATTTTTGAGGGGTGAACCTTGGGTATGGGCGGATGCCTCCTTTGAGTCTAATCAACCAATTCTAGGATCACTAGATGACTTTCTCAGCCAAATGGATGAACTGTATTTAGATTCTGATGCACAACTCTCAGCTGAAACTTCAATGAGGAATTTGAAGCAAGGAAAACGTCAAGTTGAAGACTACATAACAGAATTTAAGTAGTACACCAGAGATTCCCAATGGAATCCAATTGCTTTAAGAAATCAGTTCCGTCTGGGTCTAGCTGATAATATAAAGGACGAGTTGGCTCGTACAGATCTACCAAAAACCCTGGAAGCTCTAATGTCCTTGGTGATCCAAATTGACCGACGCTTAAGAGAGATGAGATCTGAAAGAGGTCATGCAGAATCTTTTGTGAAACCACCAACCACTACCTCTCCACCATTCGCTTCTAGATCTGCTCCAGAACCAATGGAGGTGGGTCTTGCAAGAGCACCATTAACACTACAAGAAAGAACCCGTAGAAGATTGAACATGCTATGCATGTACTGCGCCAACCCCTCTCACTCTGTCACAGATTGTCCACTCCTTCGAAGACAAAAAAAAGTAAGTGCTATTCATTGTCAGCATCTCCTTCTTCATCTGTTTCACACACTTACTGTAAACTTTCTGTGTTTTTGCAGTGGGATCACCGAAATCTACACTCTGAGGCTATCATAGACACTGGAGCATACGGAAATTTCATCAATTCTGTTACAGTAAAAAACAATAAAATTCCTTGTGTGATAAAGGAAACCCCTGTAGCCATTCGCGTTATTGATGGGTCTTCCATTGCTAGTGGTCCAATAACTCATCAGACCATTCCTTTGGTGTTAATCACTCACTCAGGTCATACAGAATTCATTGATTTTGATGTAATTCCCTCTCCACTCTTCCCAATAGTTCTAGGTATCACTTGGTGCAAGAAACATCAGCCAGGAATAGATTGGAGGACTCTACAGATAAACCTAAAATCTGATTTCTGTAGAAAAACCTGTTATACCACTCAAGCAATACTAACAACAACTCCCGAAGGACCTCAAGTTTCACAGGTCTATTCAGACTATGCTGATGTTTTCAGTAAGGTACAAGCAGAGACACTGCCTCTGCATCTAATCTACGACTGCCCTATCGACATTAAACCAGGTTCCTCCATAACATATGGAAGATTATATCCATTATCAACTCCAGAATTGGAACATTTGAAATCTTATTTGGAGGAGAATCTCCATAAAAGGTTTATACGACCATCAACCTCATCAGCGGGTGCGGGTATGTTCTTCGTTAAAAATAAGGATGGTTCACTTCTCCCCATTATAGATTACAGGGAACTGAATCAGCGTACTGTTAAGAATCGATACCCGCTACCGCTAATTCCTGAGTTGATAGAGCGCCTTCAAGAAGCAAAAATCTTCACAAAATTAGATTTAAGAGGCGCATATAACCTCGTCAGGATTCGAGAAGGCGATGAATGGCTGATCGCTTTCAGGACCAGGTACGGACTTTTTAAGTACCTGTTCATGCCATTTGGGCTCTGCAACGCCCCTGGAACATTCCAACATTTCATCAATGATGTGTTTAGGGATCTTCTTGATGTTTGTCTTGTCATCTACCTAGATGATATTCTCATCTATTCCAACTCCTACGATGCCCACGTAAAACATGTTCACCAAGTTCTATCCAGACTACCAACACATAGCTTATATGCCAAACTAGAAAAATGCCAGTTTCACACCAACACTATTTCTTTTCTCGGCTATAACATCTCACCTAACGGAATTAGCATGCAGGAAGATAAAGTAGTGACCGTTAAGAATTGGGTTATACCAAAAAATAGGAAAGAACTTCAGAGATTTCTAGGTTTCGCCAACTATTATCGGAAATTTGTAAAAGATTTCTCCAAGATCGCCAAACCTTTAACTCATCTTACAAGCACAGCTATCAATTTCCATTGGTCAACAGAAGCAGCTTCTGCCTTTGAACTACTCAAATCAAAAATCACTTCAGCACCAATCCTCCACTTCCCCAACCCAGGACTTCAGTATATATTAGAGGTAGACTCTTCAGAATTCGCTTTGGGTGCCATTCTATCACAGAAAACATCTGCAACAGAACCAATGCATCCAGTAGCATTCTTTTCCAAGGTTCTAAGTCCTGCAGAGATCCATTATCCTATTGGTGAGAAGGAACTTCTAGCGATCAAAAAGGCATTAGAGAATTGGAGACACCTATTGGAGGGAACCAAACTACCCATTATCATCTACACAGATCACAAGAACCACGAATTCCTTCAGACCAATAAGTCCCTCTCTTCCAGACAGGTGCGTTGGTCACTTTTCTTTACAAGATTCAATTTCCACATAGTCTACAGACCATCATCCAGGAACGGAAAAGCTGATGCTCTTTCAAGGAAAGATCACACTCCAGCATACCAACCAGGAATCACTTCTATAATTCCATCACATAGATTTATTGGACTAACACCTTACTTATTAAAAGCCTTCAAGGATTCTTACACCTCTGATCACGAACTAAACAGTCAAGTTTTGGAACCTGGGACTGATGGGTTATTTTATCACAATAAAAAAATATATGTACCAAGCAGTTTAAGGCCTCTACTATTACAACTACATCACGAATCTTAAATTGATATATTTTAGATGCACTTTGGATTTATGTATATAGATAAAAGCAATGGTTCTATGATTTATATCAATTTTTTAATATGTCCTATTGAGATAGACTTTGGACAAAAAATGTTATGTTTAATGTAGTTTTTTAGTTATTTTGTATTGTATGTTTTTATACATCTATTTATACATTGTATTTGTAAGGAGGTTCAACATGTAAATATCTTCTTACCTACATGTGTTTACAAAGGTTACCTTAACAACCACACAAAGGTGATTGTAGTTAGGTGTGTTTTTTTTGCCAATTGTGTTTCTGCTAATTGATTATCCAATCACAATAGCCCATTTGTTTTTAGATTTCTGTTAAATAGCAAGTGTTTTATAATGTTTGTCATAGCCTGATGAAACAGCCCTGAGTAGGCTGAGAAACTAGTTGCTGTGTTAATAAAGACTTTTTATACTTTTATACACTTGCTATTGTGTGTATTTTTTTCACCTCCTGTGATAAATTATATCGTTGATCCTGGTTCCTGTTGAGGATTGCTGTTTTAAGTCTACTGGGCGACGTTTTGGCTCCAGTTTGCTGAGATTGCACCTGCAGGTGCCCACCATCTTGTAAGTGCAAGCTATTGGTATTATTTTCCCCTTGTCCTGATGATATTGGGCCATGTCGTGTTGCTTTTTCCTTTATCCATAGGCACATATACATTGGAGTGTCAGAGGATTCCTGACTGTCTCTGCGCTTTGGATACAGTGTGCTGAACCACTGAGAAGTGTCAGTCTGCTCTACTAGCACCAGTGGGGTGCTTTATGTTTGTGAGTATTCACATTCTCATATTGCTGCTCATTTTACCTGTACTGGCGATATTAGGCCATGGTGGCGCCTCTGTTTTTTATTCTTTTTTAGATTCCTTATCATAAATTGCCATCCGCATCTGAGACTGCAAGATTATTCATAGATAACATAGTCCACTTACACGGCTTTCCGAAGATCCTGACCTCAGATCGCGGGACACAGTTCACATCCCGTTTTTGGAGGTCACTCACAACCCAGCTGCAGATGGATCACAGACTCTCTACATCTTTCCATCCCCAAACCAACGGGCAAGTTGAACGTGTGAATCAATGGTTGGAGCAGTACCTCCGTTGTTTCTGTTCCTACCAACAGCATCAGTGGCTAACATACTTATCTCAGGCAGAGTTTGCTTTCAACAATTCGGAAAATGCATCTACCAAAATGTCACCTTTCCATGCTAACTATGGCTTCCATCCACATTCTTATCCGACTTCTGGCATTCCAGTAGTTGCTTCATCGGATTGTCCAAACGCCAATGACCTTGTTGCAAAACTTAGGAATGTATTCAAGACCTTACAGGAAAACATAGCTAGTTCCTTATTACAATTATTATTGCAATCTACGCAGAAGACCCGCTCCAGCATACCGTGTAGGTGATCTAGTTTGGCTTTCGACAAAAATCTTAAGCTCAAAATACCCAGTAAGAAGTTGGGTGGTTTATTTATTGGACCGTTTCCAGTTTCAAAAATCGTTAATCCAAACGCTGTTACCCTACAATTACCTGACTCCATGAAAATACACCCAGTATTTCATGTTTCATTACTAAAACCTCATACATCTACGAGAACTCAGGAGACGATCCTACCTCCATCCTCATCTTTCCCACAACAGGAGGAATTTGAAGTAGACTCTATATTAGATTCCAGGATCTGCAATCGACAACTCCAGTATTTGGTGAGGTGGGTTGGTTACTCATCCGACGATGATTCATGGGAACCTTCTCATAACATTCATGCACCACGGAAAGTTTCCCTTTTCCATCACCGTCACGCGGATCGTCCGGGTCCATAACACTGGTTGTCTCTCCTAGGGAGGGGGAGATGTAAGGAAATCACTAGAATCCTCCCACCTATGACTCTGCTGCTACCTGTTCCTTTAAATTCTGACAACACCCTGTTCCTAGTGCTTAGTTTTTTGACTCACTATAGAGACAAGTCGCTTGCAGCTAAGCTCCTACTGTTTATTAGAATTCACTGTCCTTATCTGGATTTCAACTTTCTAACAACCTTGGGGATTTACAGACAACCTACCCTAACCCTCTGTTACCTATAAACGGATCAAGAGATTTGTATTGGGAACTATTACGCTGTAACTTCTAATACAGCTTATCAGGACATACCCCAAGCCTGTCATTCTCACCTCTAACATAGCTAATCACAAACGGATTATTCTCACTCACCACTTCAAAAGGGAAAGCACAACCGTTAGCCTCAGCGTTTGACGTCATCCGTCACTCAAACTCCTCTGTGAGAGTTCACGCCCACTGGAAGCGCTCGTAACAGAAAACGAGTAAACAGCACTCACACGCTCTTCCTAAAGACTCGATAACGGAACAGTAAGAGATATACAAGACATCTCAAGTATCTGCATCTCAATGTTCACAAGTTCATTACCACATATCAACAGCAATTTCACATAAGTATATTCATCCCTCAAGGGGAAAGATATAAGAGTCACTCTCCTTTTAGCTGTTACAATTGAACAGCATACATCTGTCTGGTTGTTCCTGTAATTCAGAGATATAAATTGTAATATACATTGTTGCAATTACCCTCCACTGATCAAACCCACATACTACTTAAAGCTACTATTTACATGTATTCAGTAGCAAAGTGGTAAGTGGTACAAACACTTATATTTAGGTCTGCAGCTAAGATCTTATATAGGAAATAAATACACTGTAGCAATCACAAAGAGGAATAGCCTTAAACACACACAAACTCACTCTCGTAAACCACACACACACACTCTCATAAACCATGACACACACACACACTCTCTCATAAACCATACACACTCTCCGACAACACACACACACACAAGTCGCGACCAAGTAAACTTGTTGTTGCAACCCAGTATTGGGTCCCGACCTGTGGTTTGAATAAAAATTACCAGGAGAGGCTCAGTGACATAAACATGTATAGCTTAGAGGAGAGAAGGGAAAGAGGTTGCCACGATGACCGGCCGCCGATTTGTCCATGGCCGTTGCCATGGACGCTGCAGTGAGCTTCGGGTGACGGCAATGACTTCATACAACAGTCACACACACACTCATACAACACACACACACTCTCATACAACACACACACACTCTCATACAACACACACACACACTCTCATACAACACACACACACTCATACAACACACACACTCTCATACAACAGTCACACATACTCTCATACAACAGTCACACACACACTCATACACCACACACACTCATACAACACACACACACACACACACTCATACACCACACACACTCATACAACACACACACACACTCATACATTACACACACACTCTCTCATAAACCACATACACACACACTCTCATAAACCACACACACACTAATAAACCACACCCACACACTCATAAACCACACACACTCTCATAAACCACACACGCTCTCATAAACCCCACACACACTCTCATAAACCACACACACACACACACACACTCATAAACCATACACACACTCTCATAAACCACACACACTCTCATAAACCATACACACACACACTCTCATAAACTACATGACACACACACACACACTCTCATAAACCACACACACACTCACTCTCATAAAACACGCACTCTCATACAACACACACGCACACTCTCATACAACACACACACACACACTCTCTCATACAACACACACACACACACTCATACAACGCACACACACACACTCATACAACACACACACTCTCATACAACACACACACTCTCATACAACACACACACTTCACACACTCTCATACAACACACCCACACCCCACACACCCACACCCCACACACTCATACAACACACACACTCTCATACAATAGTCACACATACTCTCATACAGCAGTCACACACACTCTCATACAACACACACACACTCATACAACACACACACACACTCATACAACAGTCCCACACACTCATACAACACACACACTCATACAACACACACACACTCTCATAAACCACACACACACTCATAAACCACACACACACACTCATAAACCACACACACACACTCATAAACCATACACACACTCTCATAAACCACACACACTCTCATAAACCATACACACACACACACTCTCATAAACTACATGACACACACACTCTCACTCTCATAAACCACACACACACTCACTCTCATAAAACACGCACTCTCATACAACACACACACACACTCTCATACAACACACACACACACACACTCTCATACAACACACACACACTCATACAACACACACACACTCATACAACACACACACTCTCATACAACACACACACTCTCTCATACAACACACACTCTCATACAACACACACACTCTCATACAACACACCCACTTCACACACTCTCATACAACACACCCACACCCCACACACCCACACCCCACACACCCACACCCCACACACTCATACAACACACACACTCTCATACAACAGTCACACATACTCTTATACAGCAGTCACACACACTCTCATACAACACACACACACTCATACAACACACACTCATACAACAGTCCCACACACTCAAACAACACACACACACACACACTCATACAACACACACTCATACAACACACACACACACTCATACAACACACACACTCTCTCATACAACACACACACTCTCTTTCATAAACCACACACACTCTCATAAACCACACACATACACACACATAAACCCCCCCACACACACACTCATAAACCACACACACACTCATAAACCACACACATACACACACACACACATACCCCCCCACACACACACACACACCCACATAAACCACACACACTCTCATAAACCACACACGCACACTCACATAAACCACAATCACACTCTCATTAACCACACACACACACACTCTCTCTCATAAACCACACACACACTCTCATAAACTACATGACACACTCTCATAAACCACACACACAGTCACTCTCATAAACCACACACACACACACTCTCATAAACCACACACACCACACACTCTCTGCGACAACACACACACACAAGTTACGACCCAGTAATGGGTTCCGACCCATGGTTTGAAGAACCCTGGTCTAAACAATAAAAATTACCAGGAGAGGCTCAGTGACATAAACATGTATAGCTTAGAGGAGAGAAGGGAAAGAGGTTGTCACAACGCCCGGCCGCTGCAGTGAACTTCGGGTGCCGGCGATGACGTCATACAACACACACTCTCATACAACACACACACTCTCATACAATACACACACTCTCATACAACACACACACACACACACTCTCATAAACCACACACACACTCTCATAAACCACACACACATACACACACACACTCATAAACCACACACACACACACACACACACACACTCATAAACCACACACACACACTCTCATAAACCACATACACACACACTCATGAACTACACACACACTCTCATAAACCACACACACACACTCTCATAAACCACACACACACACACACACACTCTCATAAACCACATGACACACACTCTCATAAACCACATGACACACACACACACTCTCATAAACCACACACACCCTCCGACAACACACAAGTAACGACCCAGTAAACTTGTTGTTGTGACCCAGTAATGGGTCCCGACCCGTGGTTTGAAGAACAATAAAAATTACCAGGGGAGGCTGAGTGACATAAACATGTATAGCTTAGAGGAGAGAAGGGAAAGAGGTTGTTACGCCGCCCGGCTGCCGCATTGTCCATTGCCATGGACGCTGCAGTGAGCTTCGGGTGCTGGCGAAGACGTCATCGCCGCCCCCACCTCTTTTCCTGATGCCGGTCCGGATTCCTCCTGTGGCTTGAATCCTGCGGCTATGTAAGTACCTCATTTATATTCACCTGTGCCCAAGTATAGGTGTTGCTTTGTGTGCTCCTGGGTGCTGTGATACTTTATGCTGGATTGCCATACTGTTATTGAACTCTGCTTGTCTGACCATTCTATTGGTTTACCCCTGAACTGCTACACTGCTGGATTGCTTTCCTGTTGCCGGACTCAGCCTGTCTTGACCATTCTCTGCCTTCCTCTTATTGCCCTGAAGGACTACCCTGTCTACCGTGAGTACTGCTTACCTCATTTCACTAACTTACTCTGCTCTGGGATATCTCCTATCATTCCACTTGACGCCGGGATAAGAAGACTACTGGCCATGTTTGGTCTGATAGAGGGATTTCCCACGAGCATTACAGAGGTGATAAGATAGCAACTTTCAAGTATATTAAGGGGCTTAATAAAGCCAAGGCTGTGAGTATTTTTCATAAAAAAGAAAAAATCAAGAACAAGGGGCCATGATCTCAAGCTGAAGGTTAGTAGATACAAGAGTATTATGCAGAATCGCTTCTTTACAGAAAGGGTGATTGATTCATGGAATAAACTTTCCCAAGAGATGGTAATGAAAAACGGGTAAATTACGAGTCTTGCATTATGAGGGGTGCGGTGCTAACGTTCAGTTTATTCTCAACGCTCACTTCCCTGCAGCGCTGGTATTACAGGTTTTTACAAACCCAGCATTAACAGGCAAGAAGTGAGCGTAGAGCAAAATTGCGCTCCACCCTGCACTCCAATACCAGCGCTGCTTAAGTGAGCTGGTTATACATGCTTGTGCACAATTTCTCCATAGACATCAATGGGGAGAGCCGGCTGACAAAAAGTCTAACACCTGCAAAAAAGCAGCGTAAAACTCAGTAACGCAGTCTCATTTATTCCTATGGGGAAACTAAAGTTATCAAAGAAGAGAATAGACAGGCACAACTCCATACCGCACATATAGTAAAAACAGAAAAAATTCTTTATTGATCTTCTTTAAAAAGTACATGCAGACAAGGCAGTGTAGGAGACAGACAGTCTAACTGTGCCTGCCTATTCTCTTCTTTGTGCACATTTTTGCGGTCTGATCCACCGCTACTGGCTACGGCACACCAGGAGGTCAGGTCTTACTGCTCATCTAGCTTTCTTGGGCTTCCGGGTCAGGGGCTGTTTGTCCAGGTTGCGGTTACCTCCTTACTTGTGAAACTAAAGTTATGTTTACACCTAACACCCTAACATGAACCCGAGTCTAAACACCCCTAATCTTACACTGATTAACCCCTAATCTGCCGCCCCGACATCGCCGACACCTGCATTATACTTATTAACCCCTAATCTGCTGCCCCCAACATCGCTGACACCTACATTATATTTATTAACCCCTAATCTCCCTCCCCCAATGTCGCCGCAACCTACCTACATTTATTAACCCCTAATCTGCTGCCCCCAACGTCGCCGCCACTATTCTAAATTTATTAACCCCTAAACCTAAGTCTAACCCTAATACCCCCTAACTTAAATATAATTAAAATAAATATAAATAAAACCTACAATTATTAACTAAATTATTCCTATTTAAAACTAAATACTTACCTATAAAATAAACCCTACATTGTAGCTAGCTTAGGGTTTATTTTTATTTTACAGGCAAGTTTGTATTTATTTTAACTAGGTAGAATAGTTACTAAATAATTATTAACTATTTAATAACTACCTAGCTAAAATAAATAAAAATGTACCTGTAAAATAAAACCTAACCTAAGTTACACTAACACCTAACACTACACTACAATTAAATAACTTACATAAATTAAATACAATTAAATAAATTAAATACAATTAGCTAAATTACAAACCCCCCCCATTAAATTACAGAAAATAAAAACAAATTACAAGATATTTAAACTAATTACACCTAATCTAAGAGCCCTATAAAAATAAAAAAGCCCCCTCAAAATAAAAAAAAACCTAGCCTAAACTAAACTATCAATAGCCCTTAAAAGGGCCTTTTGCGGGGCATTGCCCCAAAGAAATCAGCTCTTTTACCTGTAAATAAAAAATACAAATACCCCCCCAACAGTAAAACCCACCACCCACACAACCAACCCCCCAAATAAAACCCTAACTAAAAAAACCTAAGCTTCCCATTGCCCTGAAAAGGATGGGCATTTAGCTCTATTGCTGCCCAAAGCCCTAACCTAAAAACAAAACCCACCCAATACACCCTTAAAAAATCCTAACACTAACCCTCGAAGATTCACTTACCGGGAGAAGTCTTCATCCAAGCGGCAAGATGTCCTCAACGAAGCCGGCAGAAGTGGTCCTCCAGATGAGCAGAAGTCTTCATCCAGATGGCATCTTCTATCTTCATCCATCTGGCGCAGAGCATCCTCTTCCAATGAAGTCTTCTTACAGAATGAATATCTCTTTAAGTGACGTCATCCAAGATGGCGTCCCTTAGATTCCGATTGGCTGTTAGAATTCTATCAGCCAATCGGAATAAAGGTTGAAAAAATCCTATCAGCCAATCAGAATCTAAGGGACGCCATCTTGGATGATGTCACTTAAAGAGATATTAATTCTGGAAGAAAACTTTGTTGGAAGAGGATGCTCCACGCCGGATGTCTTGAAGATGGAGCCGATCCGCGCCGGATGGATGAAGATAGAAGATGCCGTCTGGATGAAGACTTCTGCCCGTCTGGAGGACCACTTCTGCCCGTCTGGAGGACCACTTCTGCCGGCTTCGTTGAGGACATCTTGCCGCTTGGATGAAGACTTCTCCCGGTAAGTGAATCTTCGGGGGTTAGTGTTAGGATTTTTTAAGGGTGTATTGGGTGGGTTTTATTTTTAGGTTAGGGCTTTGGGCAACAATAGAGCTAAATGCTCTTTTAAGGGCAATGCCCATCCAAATGCCCTTTTCAGGGCAATGGGGAACTTAGGTTTTTTTAGTTAAGGTTTTATTTGTGGGTTGGGTGTGTAGGTGGTGGGTTTTACTGTTGGGGGGGTATTTGTATTTTTTATTTACAGGTAAAAGAGCTGATTTCTTTTTTATTTTTATAGGGCTCTTAGATTAGGTGTTATTAGTTTAAATATCTTGTAATTTGTTTTTTTAATTTCTGTAATTTAGTGTTTGTTTGTTTTTGTAATTTAGTTAATTGCATTTAATTTATTTAATTGTATTTAATTTATGTAAGTTATTTAATTGTAGTGTAGTGTTAGGTGTTAGTGTAACTTAGGTTAGGTTTTATTTTACAGGTACATTTTTATTTATTTTAGCTAGGTAGTTATTAAATAGTTAATAACTATTTAGTAACTATTCTGCCTAGTTAAAATAAATACAAACTTGCCTGTAAAATAAAAATAAACCCTAAGCTAGATACAATGTAAATATTAGTTATATTGTAGCTAGCTTAGGATTCATTTTATAGGTAAGTATTTAGTTTTAAATAGGAATAATTTAGGTTATGATAGGAATTTTATTTAGATATATTTTAATTATATTTAAGTTAGGGGGTGTTAGGGTTAGACTTAGGTTTAAAGGGTTAATAAATTTAGTATAGTGGCTGCGACGTTGGGGACGGCAGATTAGGGGTTAATAATATTTAACTAGTGTTTGCGATGCGGGAGTGCGGCGGTTTAGGGGTTAAAATGTTTGTTCTTGTGGCGGCGATGTCCGGAGCGGCAGATTAGGGGTTAATAATTTTATTTTAGTGTTTGTGATGCCGGAGGGCCTCGGTTTAGGGGTTAATAGGTAAGTTTATGGGTGTTAGTGTACTTTTTAGCACTTTAGTTATAATTTTATACTACGGTTTTGTAGCGTAAAACTCATAACTACTGACTTTAAAATGCGTTAGGAATCTTGGCGGTAGAGGGTGTACCATTCACTTTTTGGCCTCCCAGGCAGACTCATAATACCGGCGCTATGGAAGTCCCATAGAAAAAAGCCTTTATGAAATTTACGTAAGTTGGTTTGTGGTAAGGCCAACAAAGTGTGCGGTACACCTATACCTGCAAGACTCGTAATACCAGCAGGCGTAAAAAAGCAGCGTTAGGACCTGTTAACACTGATTTTTCACCTTACCGCAAAACTCGTAATCTAGGCGAAACACTGGGGAGGACTTCAAGAATGCCTGGGATAAGCATAAGGCTATCCTTCAAACTAGATACATTTATACTTTTAGGAAATATTGGGCAGACTTGTTGAGCCTATGGGGCCGATTTACCAATGTCTGGCGGACATGATACGCTGTAGCGTATCATGTCCGCCAGACATCGCTGAATTTAACATTACACAAGCAGTTCTGGTGAACTGCTTGTGCAATGCCACCCCCTGCAGATTTGTGGCCAATTGGCCGCTAGCCAGGGTGTCAATCAACCCGATCGGGTGGATTGATGTCCGCAGCCTCAAAGGCAGCGGACCAGTTACCTGCAGATTTGTGGCCAATTGGCCGCTAGCAAGGGTGTCAATCAACCCGATCGTATAGGATCGGGTGGATTGATGTCCGCAGCCTCAAAGGCAGCGGACCAGTTAAGGAGCAGCAGTCTTAAGACTATTGCTTCATAACTACTGTAAACAGGGGCATCAGGGGCCATTCGGGCCCTTGATAAATCAGCCTAAAAGGCTATTATTTGCTGTCAAAATCGATGTTTCTATGATTTAACTTGAAAAGTTTTAGCACACAATAGAGCTAATATTTTTGTGTTCTACTTGTAATCTAAGCGAAAATCAGGTATCCTGTGTAAAAAAATACTTATATTTCTATGTAAAAAAAGATGGACACTCTAAAATATTAAATTAAGAAATACTGATCCCTATTAAATGTCCTGTAATTTTGTGGGCCTCAAAGGAATGAAGAAAATCGATAGTGCAATTCCGCACAGAAGAACAAATATGTCGCCATATTAGAATGAAATTAAGCACCCCTCCATTATGGGCTAGATTAAAAGTGGAGCTAATTGCGCTAGAAGTAATCTTTTCTTTCATGTAATTAGCAAGAGTCCATGAGCTAGTGACGTATGGGATATACATTCCTACCAGGAGGGGCAAAGTTTCCCAAACCTCAAAATGCCTATAAATACACCCCTCACCACACCCACAATTCAGTTTTACAAACTTTGCCTCCGATGGAGGTGGTGAAGTAAGTTTGTGCTAGATTCTACGTTGATATGCGCTCCGCAGCAAGTTGGAGCCCGGTTTTCCTCTCAGCGTGCAGTGAATGTCAGAGGGATGTGAGGAGAGTATTGCCTATTTGAATGCAGTGATCTCCTTCTACGGGGTCTATTTCATAGGTTCTCTGTTATCGGTCGTAGAGATTCATCTCTTACCTCCCTTTTCAGATCGACGATATACTCTTATATATACCATTACCTCTGCTGATTCTCGTTTCAGTACTGGTTTGGCTTTCTACAAACATGTAGATGAGTGTCCTGGGGTAAGTAAATCTTATTTTCTGTGACACTCTAAGCTATGGTTGGGCACTTTGTTTATAAAGTTCTAAATATATGTATTCAAACATTTATTTGCCTTGACTCAGAATGTTCAACTTTCCTTATTTTTCAGACAGTCAGTTTCATATTTGGGATAATGCATTTGATTTAATCATTTTTTCTTACCTTCAAAAATTTGACTCTTTCCCTGTGGGCTGTTAGGCTCGCGGGGGCTGAAAATGCTTCATTTTATTGCGTCATTCTTGGCGCGGACTTTTTTGGCGCAAAAATTATTTTTCCGTTTCCGGCGTCATACGTGTCGCCGGAAGTTGCGTCATTTTTTGACGTTATTTTGCGCCAAAAATGTCGGCGTTCCGGATGTGGCGTCATTTTTGGCGCCAAAAGCATTTAGGCGCCAAATAATGTGGGCGTCTTATTTGGCGCTAAAAAATATGGGCGTCGCTTTTGTCTCCACATTATTTAAGTCTCATTTTTCATTGCTTCTGGTTGCTAGAAGCTTGTTCTTTGGCATTTTTTCCCATTCCTGAAACTGTCATTTAAGGAATTTGATCAATTTTGCTTTATATATGTTGTTTTTTCTCTTACATATTGCAAGATGTCTCACGTTGCATCTGAGTCAGAAGATACTACAGGAAAATCGCTGTCTAGTGCTGGATCTACCAAAGCTAAGTGTATCTGCTGTAAACTTTTGGTAGCTATTCCTCCAGCTGTTGTTTGTATTGATTGTCATGACAAACTTGTTAAAGCAGATAATATTTCCTTTAGTAAAGTACCATTGCCTGTTGCAGTTCCTTCAACATCTAAGGTGCAGAATGTTCCTGATAACATAAGAGATTTTGTTTCTGAATCCATAAAGAAGGCTATGTCTGTTATTTCTCCTTCTAGTAAACGTAAAAAATCTTTTAAAACTTCTCTCCCTACAGATGAATTTTTAAATGAACATCATCATTCTGATTCTGATGACTCTTCTGGTTCAGAGGATTCTGTCTCAGAGGTTGATGCTGATAAATCTTCATATTTATTTAAAATGGAATTTATTCGTTCTTTACTTAAAGAAGTACTAATTGCTTTAGAAATAGAGGATTCTGGTCCTCTTGATACTAATTCTAAACATTTGGATAAGGTATTTAAAGCTCCTGTGGTTATTCCAGAAGTTTTTCCTGTTCCTAATGCTATTTCTGCAGTAATTTCCAAAGAATGGGATAAATTGGGTAATTCATTTACTCCTTCTAAACGTTTTAAGCAATTATATCCTGTGCCGTCTGACAGATTAGAATTTTGGGACAAAATCCCTAAAGTTGATCCGGGAGGAGGGCTAGCACTACCTAATTTGGAATGGTATAATCTATCAACCTTATTAAAATTTCCAGTAGACTGGCTCTTCCAGTCATTCAAATTATCAGTTAAGTACTTAGAAGAACAGATCTGCGCCCCCCACTCCATCGGTTTCATACTACATGCATCAAATAAGATCTTGGGTAAGTCAATTGCCAACCACCCTTTACTTAGAGATATCTTAGGAGCATGGAGAAAGACCATGAAGTTATGTGGCTACTCTATTGCAGTCTCTAAATGGCTACCTATTCAAGGTAATTGGTATTTTCCATTAGGTAATTCAGTTAAAACTTTCAGTTCATGGTCACCTAATAAAACCCTTGTGGTAGCAGACTTTTATGATTTTAAGTCTAGAAAATTTTATAATTTTCTGGAATTTCAAAATATCTTTCCTACAGTACAGAAAAATCAAATGTTCTATTTTTTACAAGCCAAAGATTATACTCGTAAATTATCTTACCTGTTTCCTCAGATCTTCCATGATCATCCATTAATGGATTATTTAAAAAGGGAGAAAAGTTCTCTATCCTCTATTTATAAGATCTTAAGGTCTGTAAAAACAAATAAATATATAGAACGAGCAAGGTCCCACTGGGAGAGAACAATAAATTTACCGGATCTATCAGAGCGACTAAGTAATAGTTTAAGGACAACGTTTTCTATTTCTAACTAAACTTATTTGAGAGAAACGCAATTCAGGATCTTTAATAGAGATTACCTTACCCCGCGGCGGGTAGCCAAGTGGAATAGTAAGGTTAAAAACGTCTGTATTAAATGTCATTTAAACGATCCAGACTTGGGACATTTACTGTGGGATTGCCCGAAGGTCAATCAGTTCTGGCACAAGATAGCATATTTTCTTTCACAAATAACAAATACTAAAATAGTATTTTCAATAAACTCTATAATTTTACTATCCCCTTGTCCACTATGGGGGAACAAGAAGATATGTATTCTATTAGCAATACTGAATCTTAGAAAACTTCTTTTTAGCAATTGGTCTAGACCCCGGGTATCTACGATTAAGGAAGCCAAAAAGCTTCTAGGCTAGAAAGGAAGAAAGACAATTCATATCTAAAGGAATGGAAAGATCTTGTCCTAAGTCAGGGTAAAGAATTTATTGCAAATATAGAACAAATTATTAATATTCAGCTACAGTAAAGGGCGAAGGGCCCTGAGAAATGGATCTTATCAGCTCGGGGGAAATAGGGGGGTGGGGGGGGGGGAGGCGGACGGGGGTGGAGGAGGAGGGAAAAAAAAAAATTTCTGGTTTTTTTTTTTGTTTTTTGTTTTTTTTGTTTTTTTTCCCTCAACTGCTTCTATGTCAACTGGCACTCTTTGAAACTATTATTCCACATTATAAAGTATAAGAATGGTCACTTATGCACCCTTGATATCCACAATGTATATTTAATGATTGTCATACTGTACTGGATACATGAGAGTATCCAACTTTTGTATTTTGACTCTGTTGTCTTATCAATAAAATAAATAATAAATAAAAAAAATAAAAAAAAAAGTTGATGGGGCTATTTCTACCCTTGCTAAACGTACTACTATTCCTACGTCAGATGGTACTTCGTTTAAGGATCCTTTAGATAGGAAAATTGAATCCTTTCTAAGAAAAGCTTATCTGTGTTCAGGTAATCTTCTTAGACCTGCTATATCTTTGGCTGATGTTGCTGCAGCTTCAACTTTTTGGTTGGAAACTTTAGCGCAACAAGTAACACATCATGATTCTCATGATATTATTCTTCTTCTTCAGCATGCTAATAATTTTATCTGTGATGCCATTTTTGATATTATCAGAGTTGATGTCAGGTTTATGTCTCTAGCTATTTTAGCTAGAAGAGCTTTATGGCTTAAAACTTGGAATGCTGATATGGCTTCTAAATCAACTCTACTTTCTATTTCTTTCCAGGGTAACAAATTATTTGGTTCTCAGTTGGATTCTATTATTTCAACTGTTATTGGTGGGAAAGGAACTTTTTTACCACAGGATAAAAAATCTAAAGGTAAAAACAGGGCTAATAATCGTTTTCGTTCCTTTCGTTTCAACAAAGAACAAAAGCCTGATCCTTCGTCCTCAGGAGCAGTTTCAGTTTGGAAACCATCTCCAGTCTGGAATAAATCCAAGCCAGCTAGAAAGGCAAAGCCTGCTTCTAAGTCCACATGAAGGTGCGGCCCTCATTCAAGCTCAGCTGGTAGGGGGCAGGTTACGTTTTTTCAAGGAAATTTGGATCAATTCTTTTCACAATCTTTGGATTCAGAACATTGTTTCAGAAGGGTACAGCATTGGTTTCAAGATGAGACCTCCTGCAAAGAGATTTTTTCTTTCCCGTGTCCCAGTAAATCCAGTAAAAGCTCAAGCATTTCTGAATTGTGTTTCAGATCTAGAGTTGACTGGAGTAATTATGCCAGTTCCAGTTCCGGAACAGGGGATGGGGTTTTATTCAAATCTCTTCATTGTACCAAAGAAGGAGAATTCCTTCAGACCAGTTCTGGATCTAAAAATATTGAATCGTTATGTAAGGATACCAAAGTTCAAGATGGTAACTGTAAGGACTATCTTGCCTTTTGTTCAGCAAGGGAATTATATGTCCACAATAGATTTACAGGATGCATATCTGCATATTCCGATTCATCCAGATCATTATCAGTTCCTGAGATTCTCTTTTCTGGACAAGCATTACCAGTTTGTGGCTCTGCCGTTTGGCCTAGCTGCAGCTCCAAGAATTTTTACAAAGGTTCTCGGTGCCCTTCTGTCTGTAATCAGAGAACAGGGTATTGTGGTATTTCCTTATTTGGACGATATCTTGGTACTTGCTCAGTCTTTACATTTAGCAGAATCTCATACGAATCGACTTGTGTTGTTTCTTCAAGATCATGGTTGGAGGATCAATTTACCAAAAAGTTCATTGATTCCTCAGACAAGGGTAACCTTTCTGGGTTTCCAGATGGATTCAGTGTCCATGACTCTGTCTTTAACAGACAAGAGACGTCTAAAATTGATTGCAGCTTGTCGAAACCTTCAGTCACAATCATTCCCTTCGGTAGCCTTATGCATGGAAATTCTAGGTCTTATGACTGCTGCATCGGACGCGATCCCCTTTGCTCGTTTTCACATGAGACCTCTTCAGCTCTGTATGCTGAATCAATGGTGCAAGGATTACACAAAGATATCTCAATTAATATCTTTAAAACCGATTGTTCGACACTCTCTAACATGGTGGACAGATCACCATCGTTTAATTCAGGGGGCTTCTTTTGTGCTTCTGACCTGGACTGTAATTTCAACAGATGCAAGTCTCACAGGTTGGGGAGCTGTGTGGGGATCTCTGACGGCACAAGGAGTTTGGGAATCTCAGGAGGTGAGATTACCGATCAATATTTTGGAACTTCGTGCAATTTTCAGAGCTCTTCAGTTTTGGCCTCTTCTGAAGAGAGAATCGTTCATTTGTTTTCAGACAGACAATGTCACAACTGTGGCATACATCAATCATCAAGGAGGGACTCACAGTCCTCTGGCTATGAAAGAAGTATCTCGAATTTTGGTTTGGGCGGAATCCAGCTCCTGTCTAATCTCTGCGGTTCATATCCCAGGTATAGACAATTGGGAAGCGGATTATCTCAGTCGCCAAACGTTGCATCTGGGCGAATGGTCTCTTCACCCAGAGGTATTTCTTCAGATTGTTCAAATGTGGGAACTTCCAGAAATAGATCTGATGGCGTCCCATCTAAACAAGAAACTTCCCAGGTATCTGTCCAGATCCCGGGATCCTCAGGCGGAGGCAGTGGATGCATTATCACTTCCTTGGAAATATCATCCTGCCTATATCTTTCCGCCTCTAGTTCTTCTTCCAAGAGTAATCTCCAAGATTCTGAAGGAATGCTAGTTTGTTCTGCTGGTAGCTCCGGCATGGCCTCACAGGTTTTGGTATGCGGATCTTGTCCGGATGGCCTCTTGCCAACCGTGGACTCTTCCGTTAAGACCAGACCTTCTGTCACAAGGTCCTTTTTTCCATCAGGATCTGAAATCCTTAAATTTAAAGGTATGGAGATTGAACGCTTGATTCTTGGTCAAAGAGGTTTCTCTGACTCTGTAATTAATACTATGTTACAGGCTCGTAAATCTGTATCTAGAGAGATATATTATAGAGTCTGGAAGACTTATATTTCTTGGTGTCTTTCTCATCATTTTTCCTGGCATTCTTTTAGAATTCCGAGAATTTTACAGTTTCTTCAGGATGGTTTAGATAAAGGTTTGTCTGCAAGTTCCTTGAAAGGACAAATCTCTGCTCTTTCTGTTCTTTTTCACAGAAAGATTGCTATTCTTCCTGATATTCATTGTTTTGTACAAGCTTTGGTTCGTATAAAACCTGTCATTAAGTCAATTTCTCCTCCTTGGAGTTTGAATTTGGTTCTGGGAGCTCTTCAAGCTCCACCGTTTGAACCTATGCATTCATTGGACATTAAATTACTTTCTTGGAAAGTTTTGTTCCTTTTGGCCATCTCTTCTGCCAGAAGAGTTTCTGAATTATCTGCTCTTTCTTGTGAGTCTCCTTTTCTGATTTTTCATCAGGATAAGGCGGTGTTGCGAACTTCTTTTGAATTTTTACCTAAAGTTGTGAATTCCAACAACATTAGTAGAGAAATTGTGGTTCCTTCATTATGTCCTAATCCTAAGAATTCTAAGGAGAAATCGTTGCATTCTTTGGATGTTGTTAGAGCTTTGAAATATTATGTTGAAGCTACTAAATCTTTCCGAAAGACTTCTAGTCTATTTGTTATCTTTTCCGGTTCTAGAAAAGGCCAGAAAGCTTCTGCCATTTCTTTGGCATCTTGGTTGAAATCTTTAATTCATCTTGCCTATGTTGAGTCGGGTAAAACTCCGCCTCAGAGAATTACAGCTCATTCTACTAGGTCAGTTTCTACTTCCTGGGCGTTTAGGAATGAAGCTTCGGTTGATCAGATTTGCAAAGCAGCAACTTGGTCCTCTTTGCATACTTTTACTAAATTCTACCATTTTGATGTATTTTCTTCTTCTGAAGCAGTTTTTGGTAGAAAAGTACTTCAGGCAGCGGTTTCAGTTTGAATCTTCTGCTTATGTTTTTCATTAAACTTTATTTTGGGTGTGGATTATTTTCAGCAGGAATTGGCTGTCTTTATTTTGTCCCTCCCTCTCTAGTGACTCTTGTGTGGAAAGATCCACATCTTGGGTAGTCATTATCCCATACGTCACTAGCTCATGGACTCTTGCTAATTACATGAAAGAAAACATAATTTATGTGAGAACTTACCTGATAAATTCATTTCTTTCATATTAGCAAGAGTCCATGAGGCCCGCCCTTTTTTTGTGGTGGTTATGATTTTGTATAAAGCACAATTATTCCAATTCCTTATTTTATATGCTTTCGCACTTTTTTATCACCCCACTTCTTGGCTATTCGTTAAACTGAATTGTGGGTGTGGTGAGGGGTGTATTTATAGGCATTTTGAGGTTTGGGAAACTTTGCCCCTCCTGGTAGGAATGTATATCCCATACGTCACTAGCTCATGGACTCTTGCTAATATGAAAGAAATTAATTTATCAGGTAAGTTCTTACATAAATTATGTTATTTATTTAAAATGGAATTTATTCGTTCTTTGCTTAAAGAAGTACTAATTGCTTTAGAAATTGAGGATTCTGGTCCTCTTGATACTAAATCTAAACGTTTAGATAAGGTCTTTAAATCTCCTGTGGTTATTCCAGAAGTTTTTCCTGTTCCTGGTGCTATTTCTGAAGTAATTTCCAGAGAATGGAATAATTTGGGTAATTCATTTACTCCTTCTAAACGTTTTAAGCAATTGTATCCTGTGCCGTCTGATAGATTAGAATTTTGGGACAAAATTCCTAAGGTTGATGGGGCTATTTCTACCCTTGCTAAACGTACTACTATTCCTACGTCAGATGGTACTTCGTTTAAGGATCCTTTAGATAGGAAAATTGAATCCTTTCTAAGAAAAGCTTATCTGTGTTCAGGTAATCTTCTTAGACCTGCTATATCATTGGCTGATGTTGCTGCAGCTTCAACTTTTTGGTTGGAAACTTTAGCGCAACAAGTAACAGATCATGATTCTCATAATATTATTATTCTTCTGCAACATGCTAATAATTTTATCTGTGATGCCATTTTTGATATTATCAGAGTTGATGTCAGGTTTATGTCTCTAGCTATTTTAGCTAGAAGAGCTTTATGGCTTAAAACTTGGAATGCTGATATGTCTTCTAAATCGACTCTACTTTCCATTTCTTTCCAGGGTAACAAATTATTTGGTTCTCAGTTGGATTCTATTATCTCAACTGTTACTGGTGGGAAAGGAACTTTTTTACCACAGGATAAAAAATCTAAAGGTAAAAACAGGGCTAATAATCGTTTTCGTTCCTTTCGTTTCAACAAAGAACAAAAGCCTGATCCTTCTTCCTCAGGAGCAGTTTCAGTTTGGAAACCATCTCCAGTCTGGAATAAATCCAAGCCTTCTAGAAAAGCAAAGCCAGCTTCTAAGTCCACATGAAGGTGCGGCCCTCATTCCAGCTCAGCTGGTAGGGGGCAGGTTACGTTTTTTCAAAGAAATTTGGATCAATTCTGTTCACAATCTTTGGATTCAGAACATTGTTTCAGAAGGGTACAGAATTGGTTTCAAGATAAGACCTCCTGCAAAGAGATTTTTTCTTTCCCGTGTCCCAGTAAATCCAGTGAAAGCTCAAGCATTTCTGAAATGTGTTTCAGATCTAGAGTTGGCTGGAGTAATTATGCCAGTTCCAGTTCTGGAACAGGGACTGGGGTTTTATTCGAATCTCTTCATTGTACCAAAGAAGGAGAATTCCTTCAGACCAGTTCTGGATCTAAAAATATTGAATCGTTATGTAAGGATACCAACATTCAAAATGGTAACTGTAAGGACTATCTTGCCTTTTGTTCAGCAAGGGCATTATATGTCCACGATAGATTTACAGGATGCATATCTACATATTCCGATTCATCCAGATCACTATCAGTTCCTGAGATTCTCTTTCCTGGACAAGCATTACCAGTTTGTGGCTCTGCCGTTTGGCCTAGCTACAGCCCCAATAATTTTTACAAAGGTTCTCGGTGCCCTTCTGTCTGTAATCAGAGAACAGGGTATTGTGGTATTTCCTTATTTGGACGATATCTTGGTACTTGCTCAGTCTTTACATTTAGCAGAATCTCATACGAATCGACTTGTGTTGTTTCTTCAAGATCATGGTTGGAGGATCAATTCACTAAAAAGTTCATTGATTCCTCAGACAAGGGTAACCTTTCTGGGTTTCCAGATAGATTCAGTGTCCATGACAAGAGACGTCTAAAATTGATTTCAGCTTGTCGAAACCTTCAGTCACAATCATTCCCTTTGGTAGCCTTATGCATGGAAATTCTAGGTCTTATGACTGCTGCATCGGACGCGATCCCCTTTGCTCGTTTTCACATGCGACCTCTTCAGCTCTGTATGCTGAATCAATGGTGCAGGGATTACACAAAGATATCTCAATTAATATCTTTAAAACCGATTATACGACACTCTCTGACGTGGTGGACAGATCACCGTCGTTTAATTCAGGGGGCTTCTTTTGTTCTTTCGACCTGGACTGTAATTTCAACAGATGCAAGTCTTACAGGTTGGGGAGCTGTGTGGGGATCTCTGACGGCACAAGGAGTTTGGGAATCTCAGGAGGTGAGATTACCGATCAATATTTTGGAACTCCGTGCAATTTTCAGAGCTTTTCAGTCTTGGCCTCTTCTGAAGAGAGAATCGTTCATTTGTTTTCAGACAGACAATGTCACAACTGTGGCATACATCAATCATCAAGGAGGGACTCACAGTCCTCTGGCTATGAAAGAAGTATCTCGAATTCTGGTTTGGGCGGAATCCAGCTCCTGTCTAATCTCTGCGGTTCATATCCCAGGTATAGACAATTGGGAAGCGGATTATCTCAGTCGCCAAACGTTGCATCCGGGCGAATGGTCTCTTCACCCAGAGGTATTTCTTCAGATTGTTCAAATGTGGGAACTTCCAGAAATAGATCTGATGGCATCTCATCTAAACAAGAAACTTCCCAGGTATCTGTCCACTTCCCGGGATCCTCAGGCGGAGGCAGTGGATGCATTATCACTTCCTTGGAAGTATCATCCTGCCTATATCTTTCCGCCTCTAGTTCTTCTTCCAAGAGTAATCTCCAAGATTCTGAAGGAATGCTCGTTTGTTCTGCTGGTAGCTCCGGCATGGCCTCACAGGTTTTGGTATGCGGATCTTGTCCGGATGGCCTCTTGCCAACCGTGGACTCTTCCGTTAAGACCAGACCTTCTGTCGCAAGGTCCTTTTTTCCATCAGGATCTCAAATCCTTAAATTTAAAGGTATGGAGATTGAACGCTTGATTCTTGGTCAAAGAGGTTTCTCTGACTCTGTGATTAATACTATGTTACAGGCTCGTAAATCTGTATCTAGAGAGATATATTATAGAGTCTGGAAGACTTATATTTCTTGGTGTCTTTCTCATCATTTTTCTTGGCATTCTTTTAGAATTCCGAGAATTTTACAGTTTCTTCAGGATGGTTTAGATAAAGGTTTGTCCGCAAGTTCCTTGAAAGGACAAATCTCTGCTCTTTCTGTTCTTTTTCACAGAAAGATTGCTAATCTTCCTGATATTCATTGTTTTGTACAAGCTTTGGTTCGTATAAAACCTGTCATTAAGTCAATTTCTCCTCCTTGGAGTTTGAATTTGGTTCTGGGGGCTCTTCAAGCTCCTCCTTTTGAACCCATGCATTCATTGGACATTAAATTTCTTTCTTGGAAAGTTTTGTTCCTTTTGGCGATCTCTTCTGCCAGAAGAGTCTCTGAATTATCTGCTCTTTCTTGTGAGTCTCCTTTTCTGATTTTTCATCAGGATAAGGCGGTGTTGCGAACTTCTTTTGAATTTTTACCTAAGGTTGTGAATTCCAACAACATTAGTAGAGAAATTGTGGTTCCTTCATTATGTCCTAATCCTAAGAATTCTAAGGAGAAATCGTTGCATTCTTTGGATGTTGTTAGAGCTTTGAAATATTATGTTGAAGCTACTAAGTCCTTTCGAAAGACTTCTAGTCTATTTGTTATCTTTTCCGGTTCTAGAAAAGGCCAGAAAGCTTCTGCCATTTCTTTGGCATCTTGGTTGAAATCTTTAATTCATCATGCCTATGTTGAGTCGGGTAAAACTCCGCCTCAAAGGATTACAGCTCATTCTACTAGGTCAGTTTCTACTTCCTGGGCATTTAGGAATGAAGCTTCGGTTGATCAGATTTGCAAAGCAGCAACTTGGTCCTCTTTGCATACTTTTACTAAATTCTACCATTTTGATGTATTTTCTTCTTCTGAAGCAGTTTTTGGTAGAAAAGTACTTCAGGCAGCGGTTTCAGTTTGAATCTTCTGCTTATGTTTTTCAGTAAACTTTATTTTGGGTGTGGATTATCTCAGCAGGAATTGGCTGTCTTTATTTTATCCCTCCCTCTCTAGTGACTCTTGCGTGGAAAGATCCACATCTTGGGTAGTCATTATCCCATACGTCACTAGCTCATGGACTCTTGCTAATTACATGAAAGAAAACATAATTTATGTAAGAACTTACCTGATAAATTCATTTCTTTCATATTAGCAAGAGTCCATGAGGCCCACCCTTTTTGTGGTGGTTATGATTTTTTTGTATAAAGCACAATTATTCCAATTCCTTATTTTTTATGCTTTCGCACTTTTGTCTTATCACCCCACTTCTTGGCTATGCGTTAAACTGATTTGTGGGTGTGGTGAGGGGTGTATTTATAAGCATTTTGAGGTTTGGGAAACTTTGCCCCTCCTGGTAGGAATGTATATCCCATACGTCACTAGCTCATGGACTCTTGCTAATATGAAAGAAATGAATTTATCAGGTAAGTTCTTACATAAATTATGTTTTTGTGCTGGTATTATGAGTTGAAAGTAAAAAGTTATTGCGCTCGCGCAGATCCGATGCACGCTGGCAGGTTACTTCTAGCACGTCACACAAAAGATAACCTCTTCCCCAGTAGAAGTCAATATATCTGGTATATTTCTCTCATTCCTTAAACATACAATAATTACCCCTATACTTAAAAAAATCTTCTCTTGATCCATCATCCCCATCCAACTACCGCCCTCTTTCCCTACTCCCCCTAGCCTCAAAACTTCTGGAAAGGCTCGTATATACACGTTTATCACATTTCCTCACGTTAAAGGGACAGTCAACCCAACAATTATTTTAACTTATTCAAATTAAGTAATTAATGAGGTTTACAGCAAACCGTAGCCCAATTTTGATCTAAATATACGTTGGTAGTAAAAAGACTTACTTTTCCTCCTCTGGCCTTTTTGAAATGGCCGCCTGATCCTTCCTTCCCTGATGTCACCCAAACAATTTCCTGCTTCATCTAAGGGATTTGTTGCTCCTGCGCGTCCTCAGTTTTTGTCAAAGGGGGCATTATTTGCAGCGGACCTGTGTGCCTGATTGGTAGGAGAAGAGCTAACTACCTATTGGGAATTTGCATGCACATCGTAGAAAAGCCTCCTGTATACTCCTACTGCAAGCGTTGATACTTTTTACTGGACAAACCAACTAATACAACTCTGCAGGTATTTTCTTCCTAAGGCGATCTCCTTCAGTTAACGTTACACTTTAGCTGTTTCCTTTGATATTTCTCCGTTACAGAAGGGCAATCAGACTTACTAATAATGTGATGGAATACGAGGAAGTGAAAAGTCAAGAAACAGCTGGGAAGCATCTTCTGTAACGGAGAGATAACAAAGGAAACAGCTAAAGTGTAACGGTAACTGAAGGAGATCGCCATAGCTGTGGCTTACGAATAAATTAGGAAGAAAATACCTGCAGAGTTGTATTACTTGGTTTGTCCAGTAAAAAGCAGAAGATGCTAATGTGATTAAAGCTGGTACACTTTAATTATGCACAATTTGAGTGTGTATAAGTGGGGACAAGCAATTAGGAGTATACATGAGGCGTTTCTACGATGTGCATGCAAATTCCCAATAGGTAGTTAGCTCTTCTACTACCAATCAGGCACACAGGTCCGCCGCAAATAATGCCTTCTCTGACAAAAACTGCGCATGCGCGACACAAGAGGACGCGCAGAATCGACAAATCCCTTAGATGAAGCTGGAAATTGTTTGGGTGACGTCAGGGAAGGAAGGATCAGGCAACCATTTCAAAAACGGCCAGAGGAGGAAAAGTAGAACTTTTTACTACCAATGTATATTTAGATCAAAATTGGACTATGGTTTGCTGTAAACCTCGTTAATTACTTAATTTAAATAAGTTATAATCATTTTTGGGTTTACTGTCCCTTTAACCTCCCTCCTTGATCCATTGCAATCTGGATTTCACCCACAACAATCCACAGAAACTGCAATCATTAAGGTTACTAATGACCTAATTACAGCAACATCTAAAGCCCACTTATCTTTGCTAATCTTTTTTGATCTGTCTGCAGCCTTTGATATTGTTGACCAAACTCTCTTGCTCTAAAACCTCAAATGCTTTGGCATCTGGGACACAGCTCTCTCGTGGCTCTCCTCTTACTACTAACCGGAGATTTAGTGTTACCTTCTCTGGCACATCCTCTGACCCTTTATCACTTTCTGTTGGGGTACCACAAGGCTCTGTCCTTGGTCCCCTTCTCTTCTCAATTTATACATCATCATAGGTACCGTAATACAGTCCCATGGGTTTTTAATACCATTTGTATGCTGATGATACCCAAATCTACATCTCTGCAGCAGACATATCCCCTTTCTTACTAACTCATGTCACTAACTATCTTTCTAATTTTTAATCCTGGATGTCCTCTCACTACCTTAAGCTATATCTCTCAAAAACGTAGCTCTTTATTTCCCCCCTTCCTCCAATATACCTACCTCCCCAACTCTCTCTAACTGTTGACAGTTACCCCAACCCTGTATGCTCGATGTCTTGGGGTCACACTTGACTCTCTCTTTCAATCCCCACATCCAGTTTTTGGGCAATTATTGCCCCCTCCACCTTAAAAACATCTCCAAAATTTGCCACTTCCTCTCGCAAAACACAAATAAGACTTTAATACACTATCTCATAATTTCCAGCCTTGACTATTGCAACTCCATCCTCTCCAGGTCTACCTAGTTGCCGTCTATCTCCCTTACACTCCATAATAAATGCCTCTACCAGGCTGATCTTTCTTACACGTCACTCATCATCTGCTGCACCTCTCTGCCAGTCCCTTCACTGGCTTCCTCTAACCTCCAGAATAAAACATAAAATCCTTACTATAACTTTTAAAGCTGCTCCACCCTATATCTCCGACCTAGTCTTCAGACACTTGCCCTTCCGTCCCCTTTGCTCTGCTCATGACCTCCTTCTCTCCTGCTCTCTTGTCACCTCCTCACATTCCCGTCTACAAGACTTTTCCAGACTGGCCCCTATTTTGTGGAACTCTCTGCCTCGCTTTACACGACTCTCCCTTAGTTTTCAAACTGCCAAGCACTCATTTTCCTATCTTAGTACCTCTCCTCCTTTAGCTATCCCCTCGCCCTTAGCATGTAAGCCTACGAGCCTAGCTGCTTTGTAGATCACGTTCATGAGAGATGATGCACTCTTGGCAGGGCCCTCTATCCCTTTGTCTCCCATAACTGTCACCTTGCATATTAGACCCATGTCTTTAGCACTGCGGAACTTGTTGGTGCTCTACAAATAACTGGCAATAATAATTATAATATATATATGATTATATATATAGGTATAGATATATACAGATATATATATCGGAATATCTATTTATCAATACATTGAACATATTCTGCTATATGCAGAACATTGGAATGTGAAATATTTACTGTAAATATACACTATAATGCTTTATTAAAAATTAATATTGCATAAATATGGTTTTACATAGTACATATGCACATACATATATATATATATATGTACACATATATATATATATATATATATATATACACATACAGTACATACATACATATTCATCTTTAGAGATGTATATGTATGTATCTCAATGTTAAAGTCCTTTGCCTGCCTTCTTTTTCCAACACCTGAGATCTTATATCTTTGAGCCTTTATAACTTTTGTGTGCAATATTTTTTTAGGAATAATTTTTATTAGACAATGTTATTATGAGTGTAACTATACTTTATAATGTATTTTTTTGTGTTTTGTGCAACTTTTTAATTTTGCAAAATAGTTAACCAGAGCTATGAGATCACAGTAAGGATTCTAATGTAAATCACGATTGCACTTACCGGATCGCAATTGTGCTCAACTTGTAATATAAGCGCAATTTAACCTGCACGCAAATTATCATGAAAACCCGAGCGCAATCCTTTGTGTGCCACTTGTAATCTAGCCCTGTATGGTCCCTTACATCCTCTACCATTATGATCTTCATGGTGATGTCCCTAATTAACTTTTAATTGGGTTCTTTTTTTTTTCTGTTTTTCATATTTGCATTTATTGCTTGTATTTTTTTTTTTGTTTTCCTTTTTTGGTGCTTAATTTTTGTTGGGAAAATAACTGGTTTTTGTATTTTTTGATTGGATCTCACATTTCTTTCATGTAATTAGCAAGAGTCCATGAGCTAGTGACGTATGGGATATACATTCCTACCAGGAGGGGCAAAGTTTCCCTAACCTCAAACTTTGCCTCCGATGGAGGTGGTGAAGTAAGTTTGTGCTAGATTCTACGTTGATATGCGCTCCACAGCAGGTTGGAGCCCGGTTTTCCTCTCAGCGTGCAGTGAATGTCAGAGGGATGTGAGGAGAGTATTGCCTATTTGAATTCAATGATCTCCTTCTACGGGGTCTATTTCATAGGTTTTCTGTTATCGGTCGTAGAGATTCATCTCTTACCTCCCTTTTCAGATCGACGATATACTCTTATATATACCATTACCTCTACTGATTCTCGTTTCAGTACTGGTTTGGCTTTCTACTACATGTAGATGAGTGTCCTGGGGTAAGTAAGTCTTATTTTCTGTGACACTCTAAGCTATGGTTAGGCACTTTTATATAAAGTTCTAAATATATGTATTCAAACATTTATTTGCCTTGACTCAGGATGTTCAACGTTCCTTATTTCAGACAGTCAGTTTCATATTTGGGATAATGCATATGAATAAATCAATTTTTTTCTTACCTTAAAATTTGACTTTCTTTCCTGTGGGCTGTTAGGCTCACGGGGGCTGAAAATGCTTCATTTTATTGCGTCATTCTTGGCGCAGACTTTTTTGGCGCAAAATTTTTTTTTCTGTTTCCGGCGTCATACGTGTCGCCGGAAGTTGTGTCATTTTTGATGTTTTTTTGCGCCAAAAGTGTTGGCGTTCCGGATGTGGCATCATTTTTGGCGCTAAAAGCATTTAGGCGCCAAATAATGTGGGCGTCTTTTTTGGCGCTAAAAAATATGGGCGTCACTATTGTCTCCACATTATTTAAGTCTCATTATTTATTGCTTCTGGTTGCTAGAAGCTTGTTCACTGGCATTTTTTCCCATTCCTGAAACTGTCATTTAAGGAATTTGTTCAATTTTGCTTTATATGTTGTTTTTTCTATTACATATTGCAAGATGTCCCAGATTGACACTGAGTCAGAAGATACTTCTGGAAAAACGCTGCCTGGTGCTGGATCTACCAAAGTTAAGTGTATCTGCTGTAAACTTGTGGTATCTGTTCCTCCAGCTGTTGTTTGTAATGAATGTCATGACAAACTTGTTAATGCAGATAATATTTCCTTTAGTAATGTTACATTACTCAGAGTGTTCCTGTTAACATAAGAGATTTTGTTTCTAAATCCATTAAGAAGGCTATGTCTGTTATTCCTCCTTCTAGTAAACGTAAAAGGTCTTTTAAAACTTCTCATTTTTCAGATGAATTTTTAAATGAACATCATCATTCTGATTCTGATAATGGTTCCTCTGGTTCAGAGGATTCTGTCTCAGAGGTTGATGCTGATAAATCTTCATATTTATTCAAAATGGAATTTATTCGTTCTTTGCTTAAAAAAGTCTTAATTTCATTAGAAATAGAGGATTCTGGTCCTCTTGATACTAAATCTAAACGTTTAAATAAGGTTTTTAAATCTCCTGTAGTTATTCCAGAAGTTTTTCCTGTCCCTGATGCTATTTCTGAAGTAATCTCCAGGGAATGGAATAATTTGGGTAATTCATTTACTCCTTCTAAACGTTTTAAGCAATTATATCCTGTGCCATCTGACAGATTAGAGTTTTGGGACAAAATCCCTAAGGTTGATGGGGCTGTCTCTACTCTTGCTAAACGTACTACTATTCCTACGGCAGATAGTACTTCCTTTAAGGATCCTTTAGATAGGAAGATTGAATCCTTTCTAAGAAAAGCTTTCTTATGTTCAGGTAATCTTCTTAGACCTGCTATATCTTTAGCGGATGTTGCTGCAGCTTCAACTTTTTGGTTAGAAGCTTTAGCGCAACAAGTAACAGATCATAATTCTCATAGCATTGTTAATCTTCTTCAACATGCTAATAACTTTATTTGTGATGCCATCTTTGATATCATTAGAGTTGATGTCAGGTATATGTCTCTAGCTATTTTAGCTAGAAGAGCTTTATGGCTTAAAACTTGGAATGCTGATATGTCTTCTAAGTCAACTTTGCTTTCCCTTTCGTTCCAGGGTAATAAATTATTTGGTTCTCAGTTGGATTCTATTATCTCAACTGTTACTGGAGGGAAAGGAACTTTTTTACCACAGGATAAAAAATCTAAAGGTAAATTTTGGTCTAATAATCGCTTTCGTTCCTTTCGTCACAATAAGGAACAAAAGCCTGATCCTTCACCCACAGGAGCGGTATCAGTTTGGAAACCATCTCCAGTTTGGAATAAATCCAAGCCTTTTAGAAAACCAAAGCCAGCTCCCAAGTCCACATGAAAGTGCGGCCCTCATTCCAGCTCAGCTGGTAGGGGGCAGATTACGATTTTTCAAAGAAATTTGGATCAATTCAATTCACAATCTTTGGATTCAGAACATTGTTTCAGAAGGGTACAGAATTGGCTTCAAGATAAGGCCTCCTGCAAAGAGATTTTTTCTTTCCCGTGTGCCAGTAAATCCAGCGAAGGCTCTAGCATTTCTGAAATGTGTTTCAGATCTAGAGTTGGCTGGAGTAATTATGCCAGTTCCAGTTCTGGAACAGGGGCTGGGGTTTTATTCAAATCTCTTCATTGTACCAAAGAAGGAGAATTCCTTCAGACCAGTTCTGGATCTAAAAATATTGAATCGTTATGTAAGGATACCAACATTCAAAATGGTAACTATAAGGACTATCCTGCCTTTTGTTCAGCAAGGGCATTATATGTTTTCAATAGATTTACAGGATGCATATCTGCATATTCCGTTTCATCCAGATCACTATCAGTTTCTGAGATTCTCTTTCCTAGACAAGCATTACCAGTTTGTGGCTCTGCCGTTTGGCATAGCAACAGCTCCAAGAATTTTTACAAAGGTTCTCGGTGCCCTTCTGTCTGTAATCAGAGAACAGGGTATTGTGGTATTTCCTTATTTGGACGATATCTTGGTACTTGCTCAGTCTTCACATTTAGCAGAATCTCATACGAATCGACTCGTGTTGTTTCTTCAAGATCATGGTTGGAGGATCAATTTACCAAAAAGTTCATTGATTCCTCAGACAAGGGTAACCTTTTTAGGTTTCCAAATAGATTCAGTGTCCATGACTCTATCTCTGACAGGCAAGAGACGTCTAAAATTGATCTCAGCTTGTCGAAATCTTCAATCACAATCATTCCCTTCGGTAGCCTTATGCATGGAAATTCTAGGTCTTATGACTGCTGCATCGAACGCGATCCCCTTTGCTCGTTTTCACATGCGACCTCTTCAGCTCTGTATGCTGAACCAGTGGTGCAGGGATTACACAAAGATATCTTAATTAATATCTTTAAAACCGATTGTACGACACTCTCTGACGTGGTGGACAGATCACCATCGTTTAGTTCAGGGGGCTTCTTTTGTTCTTCCGACCTGGACTGTAATTTCAACAGATGCAAGTCTGACAGGTTGGGGAGCTGTTTGGGGGTCTCTGACAGCACAAGGGGTTTGGGAATCTCAGGAGGTGAGATTACCAATCAATATTTTGGAACTCCGTGCAATTTTCAGAGCTCTTCAGTCATGGCCTCTTCTAAAGAGAGAATCGTTCATTTGTTTTCAGACAGACAATGTCACAACTGTGGCATACATCAATCATCAAGGAGGGACTCACAGTCCTCTGGCTATGAAAGAAGTATCTCGAATACTGGTATGGGCAGAATCCAGCTCCTGTCTAGTTTCTGCGGTTCATATCCCAGGTATAGACAATTGGGAAGCGGATTATCTCAGTCGCCAAACGTTACATCCAGGCGAATGGTCTCTTCACCCAGAGGTATTTCTTCAGATTGTTCAAATGTGGGGAATTCCAGAAATAGATCTGATGGCTTCTCATCTAAACAAGAAACTTCCCAGGTATCTGTCCAGATCCAGGGATCCTCAGGCGGAAGCAGTGGATGCATTGTCACTTCCTTGGAAGTATCATCCTGCCTATATCTTTCCGCCTCTAGTTCTTCTTCCAAGAGTAATCTCCAAGATTCTGAAGGAATGCTCGTTTGTTCTGCTGGTGGCTCCAGCATGGCCTCACAGGTTTTGGTATGCGGATCTTGTCCGGATGGCCTCTTGCCAACCGTGGACTCTTCCGTTAAGACCAGACCTTCTATCGCAAGGTCCTTTTTTCCACCAGGATCTCAAATCCTTAAATTTAAAATTATGGAGATTGAACGCTTGATTCTTAGTCAAAGAGGTTTCTCTGACTCTGTGATTAATACTATGTTACTGGCTCGTAAATCTGTATCTAGGAAGATATATTATCGAGTCTGGAAGACTTACATTTCTTGGTGTCTTTCTCATCATTTTTCCTGGCATTCTTTTAGAATTCCGAGAATTTTACAGTTTCTTCAGGATGGTTTGGATAAAGGTTTGTCTGCAAGTTCCTTGAAAGGACAAATCTCTGCTCTTTCTGTTCTTTTTCACAGAAAGATTGCTAATCTTCCTGATATTCGTTATTTTGTACAAGCTTTGGTTCGTATAAAACCTGTCATTAAGTCAATTTCTCCTCCTTGGAGTTTGAATTTGGTTCTGGGGGCTCTTCAAGCTCCTCCGTTTGAACCTATGCATTCATTGGACATTAAATTACTTTCTTGGAAAGTTTTGTTTCTTTTGGCCATCTCTTCTGCTAGAAGAGTTTCTGAATTATCTGCTCTTTCTTGTGAGTCTCCTTTTCTGATTTTTCATCAGGATAAGGCGGTGTTACAAACTTCTTTTAAATTTTTACCTAAGGTTGTGAATTCTAACAACATTAGTAGAGAAATTGTGGTTCCTTCATTATGTCCTAATCCTAAGAATTCTAAGGAGAGATCATTGCATTCTTTGGATGTAGTTAGAGCTTTGAAATATTATATTGAAGCTACTAAGAATTTCCGAAAGACTTCTAGTCTATTCGTTATTTTTTCCGGTTCTAGGAAAGGTCAGAAGGCCTCTGCCATTTCTTTGGCATCTTGGTTAAAATCTTTAATTCATCATGCTTATGTCGAGTCGGGTAAGACTCCGCCTCGAAGGATTACAGCTCATTCTACTAGGTCAGTTTCTACTTCCTGGGCGTTTAGGAATGAAGCTTCGGTTGATCAGATTTGCAAAGCAGCAACTTGGTCTTCTTTGCATACTTTTACTAAATTCTACCATTTTGATGTGTTTTCTTCTTCTGAAGCAGTTGTTGGTAGAAAAGTACTTCAGGCAGCTGTTTCAGTTTGATTCTTCTGCTTATAATTTCAGTTTTTTTCATTATAAGATTTAAACTTTATTTTGGGTGTGGATTATTTTCAGCGGAATTGGCTGTCTTTATTTTATCCCTCCCTCTCTAGTGACTCTTGCGTGGAAGATCCACATCTTGGGTAGTCATTATCCCATACGTCACTAGCTCATGGACTCTTGCTAATTACATGAAAGAAAACATGATTTATGTAAGAACTTACCTGATAAATTAATTTCTTTCATATTAGCAAGAGTCCATGAGGCCCACCCTTTTTGTGGTGGTTATGATTTTTTTGTATAAAGCACAATTATTCCAATTCCTTATTTTTTATGCTTTCGCACTTTTGTCTTATCACCCCACTTCTTGGCTATGCGTTAAACTGATTTGTGGGTGTGGTGAGGGGTGTATTTATAAGCATTTTGAGGTTTGGGAAACTTTGCCCCTCCTGGTAGGAATGTATATCCCATACGTCACTAGCTCATGGACTCTTGCTAATATGAAAGAAATGAATTTATCAGGTAAGTTCTTACATAAATCATGTTTTTTTGCTATAAACATTTATATTAAAGGACCATGATACCCAAATGTTGAAACACTTGAAAGTGATGCAGCATAGCTGTAAAAAGCTGACTAGAAAATATCACCTGAACATCTCTATGTAAAAAAAGAAAGATATTTTACCTCAAAAATTCCTCAGTAGCCACATCCCATTGTAAAGGACTTCTAAGCAGCAAATCAGTATGTCTGTCCCGGGACAGCTAAGGGAGTGAGCTTACATGCACACTCATCTTATTTCCCTATTCAGTTTAAGGAAGTTTACTATGACATCTCATGAGAGTTATGTAAAATCTTGTAAGATCACAGTAAAAGAGTTCATGACCTTAGCACTGTTGGTGCTGATTGGCTGCTGTTCATTTGTTCATTATTTTTTTTTACCTGCAGCTGGGCAGCAGCTAAGTATAACTTTTTATGCAGAACTTACTCTGCTGAGCTGAGGAAATTGTGAGGTAAAATATCTTCCTTTTTTACATAGAGATACGCAGGTGATATTTCTTTCATGTAATTAACAAGAGTCCATGAGCTAGTGACGTATGGGATATACATTCCTACCAGGAGGGGCAAAGTTTCCCAAACCTTAAAATGCCTATAAATACACCCCTCACCACACCCACAAATCAGTTTTACAAACTTTGCCTCCAAGGGAGGTGGTGAAGTAAGTTTGTGCTAGATTCTACGTTGATATGCGCTCCGCAGCAAGTTGGAGCCCGGTTTTCCTCTCAGCGTGCAGTGAATGTCAGAGGGATGTGAAGAGAGTATTGCCTATTGAATGCAGTGATCTCCTTCTACGGGGTCTATTTCATAAGGTTCTCTGTTATCGGTCGTAGAGATTCATCTCTTACCTCCCTTTTCAGATCGACGATATACTCTTATATTTACCATTACCTCTACTGATTCTCGTTTCAGTACTGGTTTGGCTTTCTACAAACATGTAGATGAGTGTCCTGGGGTAAGTAAGTCTTATTTTCTGTGACACTCTAAGCTATGGTTGGGCACTTTATTTATAAAGTTCTAAATATATGTATTCAAACATTTATTTGCCTTGACTCAGAATGTTCAACTTTCCTTATTTTCAGACAGTCAGTTTCATATTTGGGATTATGCATTGAATTATCATATTTTTCTTACCTCAAAAATTTGACTTTTTTCCCTGTGGGCTGTTAGGCTCGCGGGGGCTGAAAATGCTTCATTTTATTGCGTCATTCTTGGCGCGGACTTTTTTGGGGCAAAAATTCTTTTCCGTTTCCGGCGTCATACGTGTCATACGTTATTTTGCGCCAAAAATGTCGGCGTTCCGGATGTGGCGTCATTTTTGGCGCCAAAAGCATTTAGGCGCCAAATAATGTGGGCGTCTTATTTGGCGCTAAAAAATATGGGCGTCGCTTTTGTCTCCACATTATTTCAGTCTCATTTTTCATTTGCTTCTGGTTATTAGAAGCTTGATATTTGGCATTCTTTCCCATTCCTGAAACTGTCTTATAAGGAATTTGATCTATTTTGCTTTATATGTTGTTTTTTCTCTTACATATTGCAAGATGTCTCACGTTGCATCTGAGCCAGAAGATACTACAGGAAAATCACTGCCTGCTGGATCTACCAAAGCTAAGTGTATCTGCTGTAAACTTTTGGTAGCTATTCCTCCAGCTGTTGTTTGTAATAATTGTCATGACAAACTTGTTAAAGCAGATAATATTTCCTTTAGTAATGTACCATTGCCTGTTGCAGTTCCCTCAACATCTAAGGTGCAGAATGTTCCTGATAACATAAGAGATTTTGTTTCTGAATCCATAAAGAAGGCTTTGTCTGTTATTTCTCCTTCTAGTAAACGTAAAAAGTCTTTTAAATCTTCTCTCTCTACAGATGAATTTTTAAATGAACACCATCATTCTGATTCTTTGGACTCTTCTGGTTCAGAGGATTCTATCTCAGAGATTGATGCTGATAAATCTTCATATTTATTTAAGATGGAATTTATTCGCTCTTTACTTAAAGAAGTACTAATTGCTTTAGAAATAGAGGATTCTAGTCCTCTTGATACTAATTCTATACGTTTGGATAAGGTTTTTAAAGCTCCTGCGGTTATTCCAGAAGTTTTTCCTGTTCCTAATGCTATTTCTGCAGTAATTTCCAAAGAATGGGATAAATTGGGTAATTCATTTACTCCTTCTAAACGTTTTAAGCAATTATATCCTGTTCCGCCTGACAGGTTAGAATTTTGGGACAAAATCCCTAAAGTTGATGGGGCTATTTCTACCCTTGCTAAACGTACGACCATTCCTACGTCAGATGGTACCTCGTTTAAGGATCCTTTAGATAGAAAAATTGAATCTTTTCTAAGAAAAGCTTATCTGTGTTCAGGTAATCTTCTTAGACCTGCTATATCATTGGCTGATGTTGCTGCAGCTTCAACTTTTTGGTTGGAAACTCTAGCGCAACAAGTAACAAATCGTGATTCTCATGATATTATTATTCTTCTCCAGCATGCTAATAATTTTATCTGTGATGCCATTTTTGATATTATTAGAGTTGATGTTAGGTTTATGTCTCTGGCTATCTTAGCCAGAAGAGCTTTATGGCTTAAGACTTGGAATGCTGATATGGCTTCTAAATCAACTCTACTTTCCATTTCTTTCCAGGGAAACAAATTATTTGGTTCTCAGTTGGATTCTATTATTTCAACTGTTACTGGTGGGAAAGGAACTTTTTTACCACAGGATAAAAAATCTAAAGGTAAAAACAGGGCTAACAATCGTTTTCGTTCCTTTCGTTTCAACAAAGAACAAAAGCCTGATCCTTCGTCCTCAGGAGCAGTTTCAGTTTGGAAACCATCTCCAGTCTGGAATAAATCCAAGCCTGCTAGAAAGGCAAAGCCTGCTTCTAAGTTCACATGAAGGTACGGCCCTCATTCCAGTTCAGCTGGTAGGGGGCAGGTTACGTTTTTTCAAAGAAATTTGGATCAATTCTGTTCACAATCTTTGGATTCAGAACATTGTTTCAGAAGGGTACAGAATTGGTTTCAAGATGAGACCTCCTGCAAAGAGATTTTTTCTTTCCCATGTCCCAGTAAATCCAGTGAAAGCTCAAGCATTTCTGAATTGTGTTTCAGATCTAGAGTTGGCTGGAGTAATTATGCCAGTTCCAGTTCCGGAACAGGGGATGGGGTTTTATTCAAATCTCTTCATTGTACCAAAGAAGGAGAATTCCTTCAGACCAGTTCTGGATCTAAAATTATTGAATCGTTATGTAAGGATACCAACGTTCAAGATGGTAACTGTAAGGACTATATTGCCTTTTGTTCAGCAAGGGAATTATATGTCCACAATAGATTTACAGGATGCATATCTGCATATTCCGATTCATCCAGATCATTATCAGTTCCTGAGATTCTCTTTTCTAGACAAGCATTACCAATTTGTGGCTCTACCGTTTGGCCTTGCTACAGCTCCAAGAATTTTCACAAAAATTCTCGGTGCCCTTCTGTCTGTAATCAGAGAACAGGGTATTGTGGTATTTCCTTATTTGGACGATATCTTGGTACTTGCTCAGTCTTTACATTTAGCAGAGTCTCATACGAATCGACTTGTGTTGTTTCTTCAAGATCATGGTTGGAGGATCAATTTACCAAAAAGTTCTTTGATTCCTCAAACAAGGGTAACCTTTCTGGGTTTCCAGATAGATTCAGTGTCCATGACTCTGTCTTTAACAGACAAGAGACGTCTAAAATTGATTACAGCTTGTCGAAACCTTCAGTCTCAATCATTCCCTTCGGTAGCCTTATGCATGGAAATTCTAGGTCTTATGACTGCTGCATCGGACGCGATCCCCTTTGCTCGTTTTCACATGCGACCTCTTCAGCTCTGTATGCTGAACCAATGGTGCAGGGATTACACGAAGATATATCAATTGATATCTTTAAAACCGATTGTTCGACACTCTCTAACGTGGTGGACAGATCACCATCGTTTAATTCAGGGGGCTTCTTTTGTTCTTCCGACCTGGACTGTAATTTCAACAGATGCAAGTCTCACAGGTTGGGGAGCTGTGTGGGGATCTCTGACGGCACAAGGAGTTTGGGAATCTCAGGAGGTGAGATTACCGATCAATATTTTGGAACTCCGTGCAATTTTCAGAGCTCTTCAGTTTTGGCCTCTTCTGAAGAGAGAATCGTTCATTTGTTTTCAGACAGACAATGTCACAACTGTGGCATACATCAATCATCAAGGAGGGACTCACAGTCCTCTGGCTATGAAAGAAGTATCTCGAATTTTGGTTTGGGCGGAATCCAGCTCCTGTCTAATCTCTGCGGTTCATATCCCAGGTGTAGACAATTGGGAAGCGGATTATCTCAGTCGCCAAACGTTGCATCCGGGCGAATGGTCTCTTCACCCAGAGGTATTTCTTCAGATTGTTCAAATGTGGGGGCTCCCAGAGATAGATCTGATGGCCTCTCATCTAAACAAGAAACTTCCCAGGTATCTGTCCAGATCCCGGGATCCTCAGGCGGAGGCAGTGGATGCATTATCACTTCCTTGGAAGTATCATCCTGCCTATATCTTTCCGCCTCTAGTTCTTCTTCCAAGAGTAATCTCCAAGATTCTGAGGGAATGCTCGTTTGTTCTGCTAATAGCTCCGGCATGGCCTCACAGGTTTTGGTATGCGGATCTTGTCCGGATGGCATCTTGCCAACCATGGACTCTTCCGTTAAGACCAGACCTTCTGTCGCAAGGTCCTTTTTTCCATCCGGATCTGAAATCCTTAAATTTAAAGGTATGGAGATTGAACGCTTGATTCTTGGTCAAAGAGGTTTCTCTGACTCCGTGATTAATACTATGTTACAGGCTCGTAAATCTGTATCTCGAGAGATATATTATAGAGTCTGGAAGACTTATATTTCTTGGTGTCTTTCTCATCATTTTTCTTGGCATTCTTTTAGAATACCGAGAATTTTACAGTTTCTTCAGGATGGTTTAGATAAGGGTTTGTCCGCAAGTTCTTTGAAAGGACAAATCTCCGCTCTTTCTGTTCTTTTTCACAGAAAGATTGCTATTCTTCCTGATATTCATTGTTTTGTACAAGCTTTGGTTCGTATAAAACCTGTCATTAAGTCAATTTCTCCTCCTTGGAGTTTGAATTTGGTTCTGGGAGCTCTTCAAGCTCCTCCGTTTGAACCTATGCATTCATTGGACATTAAATTACTTTCTTGGAAAGTTTTGTTCCTTTTGGCCATCTCTTCTGCTAGAAGAGTTTCTGAATTATCTGCTCTTTCTTGTGAGTCTCCTTTTCTGATTTTTCATCAGGATAAGGCGGTGTTGCGAACTTCTTTTGAATTTTTACCTAAGGTTGTGAATTCCAACAACATTAGTAGAGAAATTGTGGTTCCTTCATTATGTCCTAATCCTAAGAATTCTAAGGAGAAATCGTTGCATTCTTTGGATGTTGTTAGAGCTTTGAAATATTATGTTGAAGCTACGAAATCTTTCCGTAAGACTTCTAGTCTATTTGTTATCTTTTCCGGTTCTAGAAAAGGCCAGAAAGCTTCTGCCATTTCTTTGGCATCTTGGTTGAAATCTTTAATTCATCTTGCCTATGTTGAGTCGGGTAAAATTCCGCCTCAGAGAATTACAGCTCATTCTACTAGGTCAGTATCTACTTCCTGGGCGTTTAGGAATGAAGCTTCGGTTGACCAGATCTGCAAAGCAGCAACTTGGTCCTCTTTGCATACTTTTACTAAATTCTACCATTTTGATGTATTTTCTTCTTCTGAAGCAGTTTTTGGTAGAAAAGTTCTTCAGGCAGCGATTTCAGTTTGAATCTTCTGCTTATGTTTTTCGTTAAACTTTATTTTGGGTGTGGATTATTTTCAGCAGGAATTGGCTGTCTTTATTTTATCCCTCCCTCTCTAGTGACTCTTGTGTGGAAAGATCCACATCTTGGGTAGTCATTATCCCATACGTCACTAGCTCATGGACTCTTGTTAATTACATGAAAGAAAACATAATTTATGTAAGAACTTACCTGATAAATTCATTTCTTTCATATTAACAAGAGTCCATGAGGCCCACCCTTTTTTGTGGTGGTTATGATTTTTTTGTATAAAGCACAATTATTCCAATTCCTTATTTTATATGCTTCGCACTTTTTTTCTTATCACCCCACTTCTTGGCTATTCGTTAAACTGATTTGTGGGTGTGGTGAGGGGTGTATTTATAGGCATTTTAAGGTTTGGGAAACTTTGCCCCTCCTGGTAGGAATGTATATCCCATACGTCACTAGCTCATGGACTCTTGTTAATATGAAAGAAATGAATTTATCAGGTAAGTTCTTACATAAATTATGTTTTTTCTGTCAGCTTTTTACAGTTATACTGCATCAGTTTCAAGTGATTTAGCATATGAGTATTATGTCCCTTTAAAAGAGTGCTTGATTCCCTGTCTTTTTATTGATAGTGTGTATGCACACCATCATATCTCTCTTTTCTAAAGGTTTTTATATTGTTGTTAAGGGTCTGCACCATTTCCTTTAAAAAAGATATAATTCAATATATATATCAATATATAGAAAGTTGCTTAGAACTTTTTCTCCATTCTCTTGTTGCATATGGTTTAGAAGTACCCCTGGTTTGTTAGCTTATACAGGTCCTGAAGACAAGCAAATACAAATACTTTTTTCTTCACTAAGTGATCATTGGCATTCCCAGGGAGGTCTGGGGGTGGGCAGCACTAGACCCCCTGTATAATGACTGCCCCCCATGTGTCCCCTTAACCATGATCATCCCTCTGATGTTTTGCCACTGTGGATGTGTCCACAGAAATGCTTCCATAGGGGAGTAAAATTCCAGGGGGTAAGGCATTTTCTTCTTCTTGCATCTCTCCAGGCACCCATGTATCCCACCTCACTATAGTGATGTTTTTCCACCGCTCAGCTATTGACTATGTCCCTTCCCTCCCACATATTGTTCCTGGAGATGATGCAAGTAAAACAACAGTGTCAACCTCCACATCATGCAAACTGTGACAATATGATTTCAAAAAGGAGATTCTGCCGTTTACTTATGTACGTTTAAATAAACTATAGCAGGGTAATAGTGACATCTAGTGTCTTGAATAAAAAGAACCATTTGCTAGTATATTTTTCTCCGTAATACAGGATAGTTATACAAAAATATAGTTTCACTCACTGTATGGGTAAAGAAAATTTTGTATATTGCTGTTTCAAGGACATAATTAATTACCATGTAGACTTGTGCATTCTTAAAGGTATAATTTAAAGTAAAAAATGACAAATTGTATTCCTCTAAACGCCATGAGAGAGAGAGAGAGAGAGAGAGAGAGAGAGAGATTTTGAAGGGTATGTCTAATGCATGATGCCATCCTAATACTATACATTGTAAATGCTTTATTTATTAATTTTAACACAAATAAATGAGCCCTTGTTGTCTAGTGCGGCTCCAGGTGGGTGTAAAAACTATACTCACCTTCCAAGACCTTGTGGGACTGTCATGGTTGCCCGATGCTCCATAAATAGTCCGCCTGCTCTGAGGCCGCGCAGAAATCTACAACACCCCCTGCTAGTGGCCGATTGGCTGCGAATTTGCAGTTCACAAGAACTGCTGGTGCAATGATAAATGCTGACAGCGTATGCTGTCAGCATTTATCGATGTGCAGCGGACATGATACGCTACATCGTATCATGTCCGCTCGCACTTACATAAATATACCCCTTAGACTGGTAGTTTTGTGAAATATATTTAGAGACATTAAACAGTAAATAAATTCAAAACATAATGATGAATTCAAGGCAAAGATTAGCATTAGTATTTGTGCTGCACATTTGTATAAACTTTATTAGGCGCACATGATTGGATTCAGTAGTATCAAGTTGCTATTACTAATAATATCCGGAAAAATACTTTTAACAAATTATGCACTTGTAGTTTCCTTATGTCCACTAGGTGGAGTAGCAAGGAAGGCATGTCATTGCTTTATATTACAATGCATACAGATAATTATCACATTTGTATATGTAGTGTGTATCAATTTACAAGAATAAATCAAATCTAATATGCATGGAATTACTTTGCATTATTATTATTTTGAAAATAGCATTATTATGATCACACAAGTAACAAGACATATTAGGGGCTATCTACAGAATAATTTACAGAAATACCTTGGTATACTTCTAGAAGATACAAGTTTATAAACATGGCTGTCATAGTAATCCAATGTTTGCTTTTTTTTGAAATGTAAAGAAAAAAAGCAACTTTTATAGGGGCTCATGGTCAGGTAATATTAGATTAGCTCAGTACCTGGACCGGCTTCCAAGCTGACACTTCTAAACTGCTGTGTGACAATCTGAAGTGAGACAGATCTACTAGAGAGTGGATTGCCTCCTTGTATATCTTGTTTCAGTAGTAGCAGTAATATACATTTATTAGCAAAAATGCTTTTAAAAGCTATCATTGTTTGATACCTTTTACTGTGCATGTAATGTATGATGAATCTGTCTGTATGGTGGGTGAGCATGTATTGGTGCTTTAAAGGAAAATTAAACAATAAACAAATGCTAGATTGAGTGATGCATTCACAGAAAAGATTATTCTGAGAATAACATGTAGATGCATTTTTTTAAAAGTTTCATTAGCTGTTTAAATATTGACAAAATAAGTGTAACGTTTTAGTGTCTGCAAAACAACCAGAGCTGCCATGTTGTAACTTAAGTTACCTTCTCTGCTGTGGCCAATAAGACACAGTTATAAATAGGTCACTAGAGTGTGCAGCCAATGGCTGTGGGGAATGTAACAGTGGGCTGTACTTCTATTCTAATAGGAACTGAAAAGCTCACAATTTCAGAATGGAATTACAGCAAAACTAAAGGGAACAAAATAAATAATGAAAGTATATTGCAGACTTTTAAAAAAAAAAAATACATAATTTATCATTTTATATTACCATGTCAAAGTGTTTAATGTCTCTTTTAATCTGTGCACTAATGCACATTTCATTAAACTATTTTTAGAAAGATTTTCAGGATATGTTAAGTTTATGCTTTTTTTTTTTTTTTTTTAAATAATGCTTAAAAATTAGTAGCCATTTTGTCTTTTTTATTTTTATTTTACAAGATATTTTGTTTAGGATATTTATATTTTCCAGAATTATAATTGAAAGCTGTTAGAGATTTGCACATTGGCATTTGTTGACTCAAAGTAATGACATTCTGAATAGTTATGAGGAAACAATACCTGTCCTTTGTGATTTTTGTTTTTAATTTAGAAAATAACAAAACAAATTGTTGGTTTATACTCAAACCAAGCATTTTTTTCCAATCAATTTCAATATAAATTAGCTACTACATAAAAGACCTTGTAAATACGTGCAATGTCCTTAAAGTTTGAATAAAACATTTAAAAAAATATCAGGGGAAATTAATTGAATTGAATTAAGCACTTTATAGTGATGTGTTCATTTTAAAGTAAGTAAATGAATAAACAGGTAATAATATGGAGTGTTTTATGGGGTTTTTTAAATTTAGAATTCAACAGCATAAAAGATTAAATGATCCATTTATTCTTCCGCAAGAAAATACACATAACAACCATAACCCCACCACTAAAACCCAAAGACGCTGGTTGGAGGAAGAACAATCATGGCCGCATTTATTAACATAAAACTTTATTATTCAATAGTCAGCAGACTTAGGTCTAAATTACAAATTGGGTCGCGATAACCAATATCGCAAATGCTCTAACTTGCTCGCATATTACAAGTTGAAAGAAAACATGTTCGCTAGAGCACAAACTAAATATATCTCGCTCCGGGTTTGCCCGACTCAAGACCTAGCGTAAAGAGTAAGAATTAAAAAAAGTGCACCAAACACAACAAACATATATTAAAATAAAGTGTTACACTGATATATACACTATCTGATAAAAGTCAATAATATAAATATTTTTAAAAATGTTTTATGAGGATTAAAAGGTATATGGTATATGACAAGATATTTGAATGGAAAGGGCTATAATGTGTGTCAAAAGCACTCCAGCCTTGGCAATGTGTCAACCACCTGGGTACAATCCTCAAAGTTCATATACCGTTAAGTTTGGAAGTGAAGGGCGCTCTTAGGAAATTTTGAAGAACCACAAAATGTTTTTATTTGGAGTCACAAAAAGTCATCAAGGATAAAGTCGACGTTTCGGCTCATATCAGCGCCTTCTTCAAGACAAAGAAAATCTCTCTCCGGCACGTAGCCGTGCTCCCCAATCATGAAATGTACTGTATCCTGAGAGTGACCTTCACTTCCAAACTTAACTGTATATATATATATATATATATATATATATATGTATATATCTATACCTGTATATATTCATATAGATATATATATATATATTACAAAAAATAATTATATATACTTATATACAGTACTGTGCAAAAGTCTTAGGCCACCATTAGATTTGTTGTTTTAGTAAAGTTTTAATGACATCCATATTTATTTGTCGGTCTCTTTATTAAGATACAAACAGAAAATATAGGAAATATGTACACAAAATATAAAAAAGCCCCACAATTTTCAGAACAAAATGGCTTCTTCAGGCAAAAGTCAGTGTATAGTGTGAGCTCCTTTGGCACTAAGCACATCTTGAACTCTTTTGGAGAGACTGTCCTGAAGTTTTCTGAAGTAATCGTCTGATATTTTATACCAGGGGGTCGATCCGATAAAAATCGTCGCCCGCAAAAGCCGGCGACGCCAATATTTACGCTGGTTTGGTATCACATATACGGCGTAACCTAGAAGTTACGCCCGTATATTTCTGCCGTCGCCCGTAGTTTTTTGGGCCATAGGCAGGTATACCAAACCAGCGCAGTTTGGTATCCAATATGCAGCGTAAGGACTTACGTGGCGAAAATGGAGAAATCTTACTCCATTTTCACCTCGCCACAAAAAGCAGCCGTAAGAAGCCTTACGCTGACTATTGGAGCCCCGTAACTCCCTAAACTAACTAGAAAAGAAACCTAACACCTAACGCATGCGCAATGTCTTTCTACCTGTCAACCGTGATCTGCTAAATAAAAGCTAACACCTAACGCATGCACAATGTCTAGCTACCTGTCAACCGCGATCCCCCCCCCCCCGAAATCCCTAATAAAGTTATTAACCCCTAAACCGCCGCTCCCGGACCCCACCGCCATCTACATAAACTAACCCCCTACTGTGAGCCCCTAAAACCGCCGCAATCTACCTTATCTATCGCCTAATGTGAACCCCTAAAACCGCCGCCATCTACCTTATCTATCCCCTAATCTGACCCCTTACACCGCCGCCACCTATATAAAAATTATTAACCACTAATCTAATCCCCCTATACCGCCGCCAGCTATATTAATATTATTAACCCCTAATGTAAGCCCCTTACACCGCCGCCATCTATATTAAAATTATTAACCCCTAATTTAATCTACCTACCCCGCCGCCAGCTATATTATCTATATTAACCCTAAGTATATTATAGTTAATATAGGTATTACATTATATATATTAACTATATTAACCCTAATTATATTAGGGTTAATATAGTTAATATAGTTACTATAGTATTTATATTAACTATATTAACTCTATCTAACCCTAACACCCCTAACTAAATTTATATTAAATTAATCTAATTCATATTATAAACTAAAATATTCCTATTTAAATCTAAATACTTACCTATAAAATAAACCCTAAGATAGCTACAATATAATTAATAATTACATTGTAGCTATGTTAGGGTTAATATTTATTTTACAGGTAAATTGTTAATTATTTTAACTAGGTCTAATAGCTATTAAATAGTTATTACCCATTTACTATCTACCTAGTTAAAATAATTACCCAATTACCTGTAAAATAAATCCTAACCTAAGTTACAAATACACCTACACTATCAATAAATTAAATAAACTACAAATATCTATCTAAAAATACAATTAAATTAACTAAACTAAATTACAAAAAAAAACAAACACTAAATTACAAAAAATAAAAAAAGATTACAAGATTTTTAAGCTAATTACACCTATTCTAAGCCCCCTAATAAAATAATAAAGCCCCCCAAAATAAAACAAATTCCCTGCCCTATTCTAAATTAAAAAAAGTTCAAAGCTCTTTACCTTACCAGCCCTTAAAAGGGCCTTTTGTGGGGCATGCCCCAAAGAATTCAGCTCTTTTGCATTTAAAAACATATACAATACCCCCCCCCATTACAACCCACCACCCACATACCCCTATTCTAAACCCACCCAAACCCCCCTTAAAAAATCCTAACACTACCCCCCTGAAGATCTCCCTACCTTGTCTTCACCACACCGGGCCGAACTCCTCATCCGATCCGGGCGATGTCTTGCTCCAAGCGGCAAAGAAGAATTCTTCCTCCGGCGACGTCTTCCTCCAAGTGGCAGCAAAGTCTTCTTCCTTCCGGCAGCATCTTCCATGAAGCGGCATCTTCAATCTTCTTTCTTCGCTCCGCCACCGCGGAGCATCCATCCCTGCTGACGACTGAACGACGAATGAGGTACCTTTAAATGACGTCATCCAAGATGGCGTCCGCCGAATTCCGATTGGCTGATAGGATTCTATCAGCCAATCGGAATTAAGTTAGAAAAATCTGATTGGCTGATTGAACTGGTCTAAAAGAGGCTGCTTCCGGGTGGTAAATCGCCATAGAACAAGCCACTGAGCTGTTGTTCGTTCCTGGTAGAGCGCTTCTCTCTTTGTATGCAAATTATTATGACCCTGGGGAAGTCTCCCTATGGGTGATGGGGGAAACCAGACGTGGACTCCTTGCTCAGTGTGCTTAGAGGAATGTGGCTGCACCTCACTGACGAGGCCCATAGGAGGCCGAAACGATTGTCTGGGGTTGTCATGTTCCTTGTTCAGAGGAGAATTGCCTGGTATGTCGGGGCTGGACTGACCTTACTTGGCGGGATCAGACTGATATACTTCAGGAAAGTTTTCTTCTGTGAAAAGCACACTGGTCTAAAAGAGGCTGCTTCCGGGTGGTAAATCGCCATAGAACAAGCCACTGAGCTGTTGTTCATTCCTGGTAGTGCGCTTCTCTCTTTGTATGCAAATTATTATGACCCTGGGGAAGTCTCCCTATGGGTGATGGGGGAAACCAGACGTGGACTCCTTGCTCAGTGTGCTTAGAGGAATGTGGCTGCACCTCACTGACGAGGCCCATAGGAGGCCGAAACGATCGTCTGGGGTTGTCATGTTCCTTGTTCAGAGGAGAATTGCCTGGTATTTCGGGGCTGGACTGACCTTACTTGGTGGGATCAGACTGATATACTTCAGGAAAGTTTTCTTCTGTGAAAAGCACACTGGTCTAAAAGAGGCTGCTTCCGGGTGGTAAATTGCCATAGAACAAGCCACTGAGCTGTTGTTCGTTCCTGGTAGAGCGCTTCTCTCTTTGTATGCAAATTATTATGACCCTGGGGAAGTCTCCCTATGGGTGATGAGGGAAACCAGACGTGGACTCCTTGCTCAGTGTGCTTAGAGGAATGTGGCTGCACCTCACTGACGAGGCCCATAGGAGGCCGAAACGATCGTCTGGGGTTGTCATGTTCCTTGTTCAGAGGAGAATTGCCTGGTATTTCGGGGCTGGACTGACCTTACTTGGCGGGATCAGACTGATATACTTCAGGAAAGTTTTCTTCTGTGAAAAGCACACTGGTCTAAAAGAGGCTGCTTCCGGGTGGTAAATCGCCATAGAACAAGCCACTGAGCTGTTGTTCGTTCCTGGTAGAGCGCTTCTCTCTTTGTATGCAAATTATTATGACCCTGGGGAAGTCTCCCTATGGGTGATGGGGGAAACCAGACGTGGACTCCTTGCTCAGTGTGCTTAGAGGAATGTGGCTGCACCTCACTGACGAGGCCCATAGGAGGCCGAAACGATCGTCTGGGGTTGTCATGTTCCTTGTTCAGAGGAGAATTGCCTGGTATTTCGGGGCTGGACTGACCTTACTTGGCGGGATCAGACTGATATACTTCAGGAAAGTTTTCTTCTGTGAAAAGCACACTGGTCTAAAAGAGGCTGCTTCCGGGTGGTAAATCGCCATAGAACAAGCCACTGAGCTGTTGTTCGTTCCTGGTAGAGCGCTTCTCTCTTTGTATGCTATTTAATAGCTATTATACCTAGTTAAAATAATTAACAATTTACCTGTAAAATAAATATAAACCCTAACATAGCTATAATGTAATTATTAATTATATTGTAGCTATCTTAGGGTTTATTTTATAGGTAAGTATTTAGATTTAAATAGGAATATTTTAGTTTATAATATGAATTAGATTTATTTAATAAGAATTTAGTTAGGGGTGTTAGGGTTAGATAGAGTTAATATAGTTTATATAAATACTATAGTAACTATATTAACTATATTAACCCTAATATAATTAGGGTTAATATAGCTGGCGGCGGTGTAGGGGGATTAGATTAGGGGTTAATACATTTATTATAGGTGGCCACGGTGTAGGGGGATGTAGATTGTAGGCAAAAGAGCAGTTTACTTTGTGACAAAGCCCCGCCAAAAGCCCTTTTAAGGGCTGGCAAAAGAGCTGTTACTTTGGGGCATGCCCCGCAAAAAGCCCTTTTAAGGGCTGGCAAAAGAGCTGTTACTTTGGGGCAATGCCACGCAAAAAGCCCTTTTCAGGGCTATTTGTAGGGTTAGACTTAGGTTTAGTGGTAGGGATAGTTTAGTATTTTAGGGGTTTAATAATTTAATATAGATGGTGGCGGGGTAGGGGGATTAGATTAGGGGTTAATAATTTTAAAATAGATAGCGGCGGGGTAGGGGCTCACTTTAGGGGGTAGGTAAGGTAGATGGCGGCGGTGTTAGGGGCTCACTTTAGGGGGTTATAGATTTAATATAGCTGGCGCCGGTTTAGGGGTTAATAACTTTATTAGGTAGCGGCGGTTAAGGGGTTAATACATATTTTATTGTTAGGCTAGTGAGGGGGGATAGCGGATAGAGGGTTAGACGTGTCGGGCTATGTTAGGGAGGCGTGTTAGACTTGTCGGGCTATGTTAGGGAGGCGTGTTAGACTTGTCGGGCTATGTTAGGGAGGCGTGTTAGACAGTGCGGGTGATTTAGACTTTAGTCAGGTTTTGTAGGCGCCGGCAGTTTCTAACATGCCGCAAGTCACTGGCGACGCCAGAAATTTGTACTTGCGCAGATTTCTGGATATCGCTGGTTTGTCAGACTTACGGCACGTTAGCATCTGACGGCGCCATATATGGGATAGCTCGAGTTGCAAGCTGAAACTGCGGGCGACGCGGGTTCCCTCGCTTGCGCCGCAAACTACGATCTATATCGGATCGCGCCCCAGGCTTCTTTCAGCACTTCCCAGAGTTCTTCTTTAGATTTAGGTTGTCTTTTTTATTTATTTCTTTGTCCAGGTGATCCCATACTATAGAGGCAGTATGCTTGGGATCGTTATTATGCTGGAAAATAAAACGATTCCCAGTCAGGTGTTTTCCAGAAGGAAAAACAGTACTAACTTTTACTAAAAGCATTTTTAATAATGAAAGACTGTTGCATAAATGATTCTATTTTAAATTGAAATTCACCCATACTCATTTATTTTTTTTACCTTTCTATTCCTTTAAATGGGTACTTATTTAAAAACTACACAACAATAATACTATGGAGTGGATCTAACATAAATGAAAACAAAAGCGTTATAAAAGATGATTGAATGAAAGTAAACTGAAAATAATATGTGCCAGGGTCATTATGACAGATAGTGATTATCGAGCACTTGTGGTACGTGCATCAGGGCTGTTTGCTAATGCAAGCGTTCCTTCATATACATGTACAACAATAAATCTACCGCTTTCACAACTACAACCTTTTTTATTGCAGAGGAGAAGTGACATTTTAAACTGCTCCAGTGCTCTTTCATTTTAGTTTATCAGATCACTGGAATGTTTTCAAACGCTAGTTAAAGAAAAAGATAATTTGTTACAGACCTTAGACATTCAGGCGCCTCTAACGTATTAAAACAAGGAAGATTGTATATTTAATAACCTCTGCAGGATTCCCAGACTCTAAGAAGAAAAAAAATGCACCGTAATTGATTCAATTTGGATATAGATATATTTAACATACAAATTGTGTTTACATGAGTGGAAAATGTATTAATATAATAAGAAACAACCCGGCAAAGCATTTTATTAGTGATTTAAAACATGAGCTCCAATGTCATTAAAACTGTAAATGGTTTACATTTTAGAGCAAATGATGCAAAATGCTACTGTTAGGAATCATTTCATGCCACATATCCATTATATAATTACAATAAACTTTACAGTAAATCTGTCGTAATACGAATTTCATAACACAATAATTTCAAATTAATTAAGGAGTCAATAAACAAAAACCTTCATAATGGTCTAGATTACAAGTGGAGCTCAAAAATATTAGAACTGTTGAGTACTAACACTGCTCAAGTTAAATCAATAGCGCTCTTATTCTTGTTCATATTACAAGTTCAAAGTAAAATCTTAGCACTTGAGCGAAAGATTTGGACACACTAAAATCAGGAGGTCACCTTGGCTATGCTAAATCCCTCACCTAATAGATTTCTGTGGGGGTGCTACAAAACTCAAGTGCTGGATTTCACTTGAGTACTAACCCAAAGGTGTTAAAAAAAATAGTTTTGTTTTTCACTCAAAATAAAATCTCAGGGACCACCTACCAAGAATGATAAGCAGGTCTCATACACAGGGGAACTGTTACTTAGTATGTATCAAGTCAATGAAGTGCAGCTTTATTAATTCAATTAGTTGTCTTCTTTTTTTTGTATTGTTTTTAGGGCAGGACATGGGGGTGGGGTCAACGTTGTGGAGGATTCATTGGATTTATCAATGGTCTCATTCTAATGCATATAGTCTGATGGCCATGTACGCAGCATAAGGGGGGCACAGTGAGTCTTTACACTGGGTCTGTGTGTCCGATGTAAACAAAAACAAGGAGGCTCCTCATGATGCAGTAATTAAAAAAACAACACAAAAGTAATATGGAAAGATTCCAGTCACATAAATAGAAGCACAAAACAGTGCTATAGGCGCCAACTGGGACCTCTGAGCTGCCCAGCAAGATCGCCACCAGCTACAGTAGGAGAGTCTGTAGTTCCAATTCAAGCAGGCACTGGCCAAGCTCAGATGCAGGACCCTCACCCCAGTCAGTCTTCAAACTCAGTGGGAGAAAAAATGATCCCCATCCAAATGGACACTGGCCAGAAACAATAGTCCAAACAAAGGAAAAGTGGCCAAGTGACCGACAGGATGCCGTGGCAGAAGAAACACCCAATACACATGAGTGTTACGTTAAAAACTTTAATAAAAATATTTAAAAATAAGCAACATGTTTGTGTGTGTCTGATGGATCATTTACCAGCTATAAGAGGGGTGAACCAGAACCATACACTGGGTAACATGTATCTGGTCTGATCTGCTGCACATAGGATTTATGAAGGAAGAAAAATAAATGGATCAGACATCAGCCCTGTTGCTTTTGATGCCCATGATGGTGTCCCATAAAAGAGGTGTAGAACTAGTCTGGCTTCTATTCTATGAACTCTGGGCCTTATGATGGCTGGCATTTTCTACATTTTTAATCCAGCATGATTATTATGATGATAAACAGACAGATAGACATTTATACACAGATACAGAAATATCAACTTTGCAAATAATTTTGTTGGTGCCTTCATTTTCATATATAATAACTTCAGAAAAGGGACCATTACATTTTTATCACTTCTACTTGTTTTCCCCCAATATAAGTAATATTTATGGCTCCACATCAACATACACTGTAAGTAAAAACAAGCATGGATGGTTTCAAAACACACATTATAGTATAACAGATATAAATACAATACATATGTATTTTACTACACATTGTCTGTCACACTTTTACAGGGAAGCTTAAAAAAATAAAATTGGTTCAATTCACAAGAATTTGCTAACTGGATTATAGACTATACTTGTAAAATGCTTCTGGCTAACACAGCTGATCTGTTTAGCTTTCCAGATAATATATTACTTGCTTTTGGTTACTGGCTGGAGACAGCTGACTGCAAAATGTCTACTTATCTGACATATAAAGTCGGGCAAGGAAATAGCATGAAATACAAGTTATTTTCACTGAATTGTAACACAAGCAATAAAAAAGTAGTAAATTGTTAAAGTAAATGTATGTAATCTTTATTTGAAATGAAGTGACATTCATAAACTATATGATGTCTGAGTTATGCACTGATATAGGAAATAGTATGATAATATAAATAGATAATTATTTTCTATTGCTGTGTGATTTACATAGTTACATAGTAGATGAAATAGACAAACGTCAATGAAGTTCATCCTATAAAGATCCTATCTGATTTACAATTAAGAAGCTGTCAATTTAACTTAAAGGGACAGTTCACTGTAAAATTGTTTTCCCCCATGACTTGTTCTAACAGCTGCAGCATATACAATGTATGAGAAATTGCTCATGTATGCTTCTTTTTGCAAAATATATAGCTGGATATGCTCTTTGAAACCATAGCCCATCAAAATAGGCTAAGCTTGGAGACAGATCAGATCTTGTTACCTTATCACTCAAATGCTTCCCTTTCTTATCTCTGTCTCTACACTACTTAGAAAGAACAATTGAAAAATAATATTTTAGAGCTTTATCTATTTCACCTCCCACTGTGAGAGTAATTTCTTCTGCTGGCTGTGTTTACATAGTTTCTCAATTTTCTATACCTAGGTATAGAAACTTTCCGTATAGGTAGGGATAGTACAGGCTAAATCAGCTATTTCAAATGCCAACTAAAAGGCTACGGAGCTATTTGTGTACTTTCATACGGCTAGATTTAGAGTTTTGTCGATAACGACCCGCGTAGCTAACGCTGGCTTTTTTCTGGCCGCACCTTTAAAATAACTCTGGTATTGAGAGTCCACAGAAAGGCTGTGTTAGGCTCCAAAAAAGGAGCGTAGAGCATATTTAACGCAACTGCAACTCTCGATACCAGAGTTGCTTACGGACGCGGCCAGCCTCAAAAACGTGCTCGTGCACGATTCCCCATAGGAAACAATGGGGCTGTTTGAGCTGAAAAAAAACCTAACACCTGCAAAAAAGCCGCGTTCAGCTCCTAACGCAGCCCCATTGTTTGCTATGGGGAAACACTTCCTACGTCTGCACCTAACACTCTAACATGTACCCCGAGTCTAAACACCCCTAACCTTACACTTATTAACCCCTAATCTGCCACCCCCGCTATCGCTGACCCCTGCATATTATTTTTAACCCCTAATCTGCCGCTCCATAAACCGCCGCTACTTACATTATCCCTATGTACCCCTAATCTGCTGCCCCTAACACCGCCGACCCCTATATTATATTTATTAACCCCTAATCTGCCCCCCACAACGTCGCCTCCACCTGCCTACACTTATTAACCCCTAATCTGCCGAGCGGACCGCACCGCTATTATTATAAAGTTATTAACCCCTAATCCGCCTCACTAACCCTATAATAAATAGTATTAACCCCTAATCTGCCCTCCCTAACATCGCCGACACCTAACTTCAATTATTAACCCCTAATCTGCCGACTGGAGCTCACCGCTATTCTAATAAATGTATTAACCCCTAAAGCTAAGTCTAACCCTAACACTAACACCCCCCTAAATTAAATATAATTTTAATCTAACGAAATTAATTAACTCTTATTAAATAAATTATTCCTATTTAAAGCTAAATACTTACCTGTAAAATAAATCCTAATATAGCTACAATATAAATTATAATTATATTATAGATATTTTAGGATTAATATTTATTTTACAGGTAACTTTGTATTTATTTTAACCAGGTACAATAGCTATTAAATAGTTAAGAACTATTTAATAGCTAAAATAGTTAAAATAATTACAAATTTACCTGTAAAATAAATCCTAACCTAAGTTACAATTAAACCTAACACTACACTATCAATAAATTAATTAAATAAAATACCTATAATTATCTACAATTAAACCTAACACTACACTATCAATAAATAAATTAAATACAATTCCTACAAATAAATACAATGAAATAAACTAACTAAAGTACAAAAAATAAAAAAGAACTAAGTTACAAAAAATAAAAAAATATTTACAAACATTAGAAATATATTACAACAATTTTAAACTAATTACACCTACTCTAAGCCCCCTAATAAAATAACAAAGCCCCCCAAAATAAAAAAATGCCCTACCCTATTCTAAATTACTAAAGTTCAAAGCTCTTTTACCTTACCAGCCCTGAATAGGGCCCTTTGCGGGGCATGCCCCAAGAAGTTCAGCTCTTTTGCCTGTAAAAAAAAACATACAATACCCCCCCCCAACATTACAACCCACCACCCACATACCCCTAATCTAACCCAAACCCCCCTTAAATAAACCTAACACTAAGCCCCTGAAGATCTCCCTACCTTGAGTCGTCTTCACCCAGCCGAGCCAAATTCTTCATCCAAGCGGAGCAAGAAGAGGTCCTCCATCCGGTAGAAGTCTTCATCCAAGCGGGGCAGAAGAGGTCTTCCATCCGATTGAAGTCTTCATCCAAGCGGGATCTTCTATCGTCATCCATCCGGAGCGGAGCGGCAGCATCCTGAAGACCTCCGACGCGGAACATCCATCCTGGCCGACGACTGAACGACGAATGACGGTTCCTTTAAATGACGTCATCCAAGATGGCGTCCCTCGAATTTCGATTGGCTGATAGGATTCTATCAGCCAATCGGAATTAAGGTAGGAATATTCTGATTGGCTGATGGAATCAGCCAATCAGAATCAAGTTCAATCTGATTGGCTGATCTTGGATGACGTCATTTAAAGGAACCGTCATTCGTCGTTTAGTCGTCGGCCAGGATGGATGTTCCACGTCGGAGGTCTTCAGGATGCTGCCGCTCTGCTCCGGATGGATGACGATAGAAGATGCCTCTTGGATGAAGACTTCAATCGGATGGAAGACCTCTTCTTGCTCCGCTTGGATGAAGAATTTGGCTCGGCTGGGTGAAGACGACTCAAGGTAGGGAGATCTTCAGGGGCTTAGTGTTAGGTTTATTTAAGGGGGGTTTGGGTTAGATTAGGGGTATGTGGGTGGTGGGTTGTAATGTTGGGGGGGTATTGTATGGTTTTTTTTTACAGGCAAAAGAGCTGAACTTCTTGGGGCATGTCCCGCAAAGGGCCCTGTTCAGGGCTGGTAAGGTAAAAGAGCTTTGAACTTTAGTAATTTAGAATAGGGTAGGGCATTTTTTATTTTATTAGGGGGCTTAGAGTAGGTGTAATTAGTTTAAAATTGTTGTAATATATTTCTAATGTTTTTAAATATTTTTTTATTTTTTGTAACTTAGTTTGTTTTTATTTTTTTGTACTTTAGTTAGTTTATTTCATTGTATTTATTTGTAGGAATTGTATTTAATTTATTTATTGATAGTGTAGTGTTAGGTTTAATTGTAGATAATTATAGGTATTTTATTTAATTAATTTATTGATAGTGTAGTGTTAGGTTTAATTGTAACTTAGGTTAGGATTTATTTTACAGGTAAATTTGTAATTATTTTAACTATTTTAGCTATTAAATAGTTCTTAACTATTTAATAGCTATTGTACCTGGTTAAAATAAATACAAAGTTACCTGTAAAATAAATATTAATCCTAAAATAGCTATAATATAATTATAATTTATATTGTAGCTATATTAGGATTTATTTTACAGGTAAGTATTTAGCTTTAAATAGGAATAATTTATTTAATAAGAGTTAATTAATTTTGTTAGATTAAAATTATATTTAATTTAGGGGGGTGTTAGTGTTAGGGTTAGACTTAGCTTTAGGGGTTAATACATTTATTAGAATAGCGGTGAGCTCCAGTCGGCAGATTAGGGGTTAATAATTGAAGTTAGGTGTCGGCGATGTTAGGGAGGGCAGATTAGGGGTTAATACTATTTATTATAGGGTTATTAAGGTGGGAGTGAGGCGGATTAGGGGTTAATAACTTTATTACAGTAGCGGTGAGATCCGCTCGGCAGATTAGGGGTTAATAAGTGTAGACAGGTGGAGGCGACGTTGAGGGGGGCAGGTTAGGGGTTAATAAATATAATATAGGGGTCGGCGGTGTTAGGGGCAGCAGATTAGAGGTACATAAGGATAACTTCAGTAGCGGCGCTTTGCGGTCGGCAGATTAGGGGTTAATTATTGTAGGTAGCTGGCTGCGACGTTGTGGGGGGCAGATTAGGGGTTAATAAATATAATATAGGGGTTGGCGGTGTTAGGGGCAGCAGATTAGGGGTACATAAGTATAACGTAGGTGGCGGTCGGCAGATTAGGGGTTAAAAAAATTTAATCGTGTGGCGGCGATGTGGGGGGACCTCGGTTTAGGGGTACATAGGTAGTTTATGGGTGTTAGTGTACTTTAGAGTACAGTATTTAAGAGCTTTATGAACCGGCGTTAGCCCAGAAAGCTCTTAACTACTGACTTTTTTCTGCGGCTGGAGTTTTGTCATTAGAATTCTAACGCTCACTTCAGACACGACTCTAAATACCGGAGTTAGAAAAATCCCATTGAAAAGATAGGATACGCAATTGACGTAAGGGGATCTGCGGTATGGAAAAGTCGCGGCTGAAAAGTGAGCGTTAGACCCTTTTTTGACTGTCTCCAAATACCGGCGGTAGCCTAAAACCAGCGTTAGGAGCCTCTAACGCTGGTTTTCGCGGCTACCGCCAAACTCCAAATCTAGGCCATATACTCCATGAGGTAAAATAGATAATTAGGAACAAATTAAATTAAAGAAAGTTTTTGTGTAAACTGTTCCTTTTTATTAATGCAATTAGAAAACCAACCCATTTAATAAAAGCAGTTATAGCCCTGAATTCTGTTTTTAGCCAGAAATGCATCTAAGTCAGTTTTTAAAATGTATCTAAGCTATTGGCAGTTTCACAATGTGATTACTCTTACAGTAGTAAAACGTTTAAGAATATAGCTGAGCTGTAAACATAAGTAACCTATGTTTTCTTCTTGTGTTTAAAATAACAATTTCAAAAAGGATCACAAAGCAGGGGTGGAACTATTATTGGTTCAGTAGGTGCAGTGGTAGCAGGGGCCAAGCTCTGGGGGTCCATAGCAGCCAGTCTATACCTAGGTGTGTGCTCCAATACTGGTTACACCCCTGATAATATGATCCCTCATTTAGTAGGGTAAAAATACACCATTCAAATATGGGGTTTTATGTTTGCATCATAGTAATAATGATCACCTACTAGCAACAGCTCACCATTTTCTTTTGTTGTTGATATTAGGGTTCATAAATCCATGTTTCTTGGAACTACTAAATAAACTAAAAAATATATAACATAACATAGTAACATAGTAACATAGTAGATAAGGTTGAAAAAAGACTGAAGTCCATCGAGATCAACCTATACAAATCTAAAATACTTACAAAAAGCTCCAGTTAAGCTTAAATAACCCCATTAAAAGGTGACCCATTTAATACTAGCAATAATATCCATGAATTTTGTTTATATACAGAAATGTATCCAGACTATTTTTATATGTATCTATGGTATTGGCATTCACTACCTCCTTTGGGAATAAGTTCCACAATTTTATTGCTCTTACAGTGAAAAAGCGTTTCCGTTGCAGGAGATTAAATCTATTTTCCTCCAACCTTAAATTATGACCTCTTGTCAGAAACAATTTTCTTGGAATAAACAGAGCTTCTGCCATCTCTGTATATGGGCCTTGAATATATTTATATAAAGTAATCATGTCACCTCTCAAGCGCCTTTTTTCTAAAGAAAACAGACCCAGTTTGTCTAGCCTCTCCTCATAGGTTAATTTCTCCAATCCCCTTATTAGCTTTGTGGCACTTTTTCTAGTTCTACAATATCTTTTTTAGCAATCGGTCCCCAGAACTGCACTCCAAACTCAAGGTGAGGTCTTACCAGGGCTTTATATAATGACAGAATTATGCTTTCCTCCCTTGAATCAATGCCTCTTTTAATACATGCTAGTATCTTATTAGCCTTTGAAGCCGCTGCCCTGCATTGTGCACCCATCTTTAGCTTGTTATCTATTACTACTCCCAAATCCCTTTCCTCCTGTGTTTGACTAAGTCTTGTCCCATTTAAAAAATACGTAGCCTGCTTATTTTTATTTCCAAAATGTAGAACTTTGAATTTTTCCGTATTAAATCTAATTTTCCATTCACTTGCCCATAGTTCTAATTTTAGCAAATCCCTTTGTAAAGAGAGTTCGTTCTGCTCTGACCTAATGACCTTACATATAGTCGTATCCAAAAGTTTAGACACCCCTGACAATTTCCATGATTTTCATTTATAAATAATTGGGTGTTTGGATCAGCAATTTCATTTTGATCTATCAAATAACTGAAGGACACAGTAATATTTCAGTAGTGAAATAAGGTTTATTGGATTAACAGAAAATGTGCAATATGCATCAAAACGAAATTAGACAGATGCATAAATTTGGGCACCCTTGTCATTTTGTTGATTTGAATACCCCTACTACCTAGCACTGATTAATTGGAACACACAATTGGTTTGGTGAGCCCATTAAGCCTTGAACTTCATAGACAGTTGCATCCAATCATGATAAAGGGTATTTAAGGTGGCCAATTGCAAGTTGTTCTATTTGACTCTCCTCTGAAGAGTGGCAACATGTGGACCTCAAAAAAACTCTCAAATGACCTGAAAACAAAGATTGTTCAACATTATGGTTTAGGGGAAGGCTACAAAAAGCTATAGCAGAGATTTAAGCTGTGAGAGTCCACTGTGAGGAACATAGTGAGGAAATGGAAGACTACAGGCACAGTTCTTGTTTAGGCCAGAAGTAAAATATCGGAAAGGCAAAGGATGGTGAGAATGGTCAAAAACAGCCCACAGACCACCTCCAAAGACCTACAACATCATCTTGCTGCAGATGGTGCCACTGTGCATTGTTCAACAATTCAGTGTATGGGAGAGTGATGCGGAAGAAGCCTTTTCTGCACACACACCACAAACAGAGTAGCTTGAGGTATGCAAACACACATTTGGAAAAGCCAGCTTCATTTTGGAAGAAGGTGCTGTGGACTGATGAAACAAAGATTGAGTTATTTGGTCATAACAAGGGGCGTTATCCATGGTGGCAAAAGAACACAGCGTTCCTAGACAAACACTTGCTAACCACAGTAAAATTTGGTGGATGTTCCATCATGCTATGGGGCTGTGTGGCCAGTGCCAGTACTGGGAATCTTGTTAAAGTTGAGGGTCACATATATTCCACTCAATATCAGCAGATACTTGAGAATAATGTTGAGGAATCAGTCACAAAAGTTGAAGTTACGCCGGAACTCGATATTTCAAAAAGACAATGACCCAAAACACTGCTCAAAATCTACTCTGGCATTTATGCAGAGGAACAAGTACAATGTTCTGGAATGGCCATCCCAGTCCCCAGACCTGAATATCATTGAAAATCTGTGGGTTGATTTGAATCGGGCTGTCCATGCTTGGCAACCATCAAACCTAACTGAACTGGATATGTTTTGCAAGGAGGAATGGTCCAAAATACCTTCATCCAGGCTATAGGAAGCATCTAGAGGCTGTTATTTCTGCTAAAGGAGGCTCTACTAAATATTGATGCAATATTTCTGTTGGGGTGCCCAAATTTATGCACCTGTCTAATTTCGTTTTGATGCATATTGCATTTTCTGTTAATCCAATAAACTTAATTTCACTACTGAAATTTTACTGTGTCCTTCAGTTATTTGATAGATCAAAATGAAATTGCTGATCCAAACATCCAATTATTTATAAATGAAAATCATGGAAATAGTCAGGGGTGCCTAAACTTTTGCATACGACTGTATATATTACGGTAATCAACATAAATCTGATAAATGGGTGAGTTTAAAAAAAGATGATTTTCTGTGTAATCCTATATTGGAATGCACATGCATACATTGTCAAAAAGGGTTAATCCAACCCCCTGGGAAAACATGTTTGTATAATTTTGAAGTATGTGTAATATATTATGGTAAGATATTTTATACATACTAATTTTATACATAAATTGCAAGATGGTAAAACATTTATCTTCTGATTAATAGTTATGGAATAACATCGGTATAAAATCCAACATTTTTGATGTTTTGAGAAATTAAATGATAAATGTGTTTTTGAAATATTTAGAAAATAATAATTCCTGTATTGCTATTTTTTGTAAATATTTCTGAACAAATTATATGTAACTAAGGTTCGGAAAGCTAGGGAGAGACTCTGAAACAACAGGAAAAGGTGTGTGTGTTAAATTGTTTGTTAGAAACAAACCAAAAAAAAAATAACCGTCCTAGTGTCAGCACTACGATTGCAGCAATTCAGCCAAAACGCACCAGATGATTCCTATCTGACATGATTTTTGTCTGTCTGTTCACTTTTAAATGATAAAACAAAATCTTTTACATCTATAGACTCGGGTCAGCATTGTTATATATTTATGATTTAAATGTATGTAAGACCCTAAAAATCAGTTACACATGAATGAGATGACGAGAGGGCAAATCCTGGGCAAGCTGGGTGGCTGATGGAAAATGTTAAGAAAATAGCAAGCATAAGGGGGATCCAATGGAATAATATAATAGGAATTGTTGAGTAGTGATGTCGCGAACCTAAAAATTTGGGTTGTGAACTGCGAACGCGAACTCCCACAAAAGTTCTCGAACTGGGCGAACCCCCATAGACTTCAATGGGCAGGCGAATTTTAAAACCCACAGGGACTCTTTCTGGCCACAATAGTGATGGGAAAGTTGTTTCAAGGGGACTAACACCTGAACTGTGGCATGCCGGAGGGGGATCCATGGCAAAACTCCCCCAGAAAATTATTGGTTTTAATCCATAAAGGGCATAAATCACCTAACATTCCTAAATTGTTTGGAATAACGTGCTTTAAAACATCAGGTATGACAAGATATGAGTGGTGGCACTGGGCAAGTGGGCACAGTATACGCTGTGAGCCTGACACAAAAAAGCAGATTGATGTTCCACAGTCCAAAAAGTTTTTATTTTTTTAAATGTACACTTACACTACTATTAAACAAGATATGAGTGGTGGCACTGGGCAAGTGGGCACAGTATACGCTGTGAGCCTGACACAAAAAAGCAGATTGATGTTCCACAGTCCAAAATTTTTTTTTTTTTTTTTTAAATGTACACTTACTCTACTATTAAACAAGATATGAGTGGTGGCACTGGGCAAGTGGGCACAGTATACTCTGTGAGCCTGACACAAAAAAGCAGACTGATGTTTCACAGTCCAAAAAGTTTTTTTTTTTTTAAATGTACACTTACACTACTATTAAACAAGATATGAGTGGTGGCACTGGGCAAGTGGGCACAGTATACTCTGTGAGCCTGACACAAAAAAGCAGACTGATGTTTCACAGTCCAAAAAGTTTTTTTTTTTTTAAATGTACACTTACACTACTATTAAACAAGATATGAGTGGTGGCACTGGGCAAGTGGGCACAGTATATGGTGTGAGCCTGACACAAAAAAGCAGACTGATGTTTCACAGTCCAAAAGTTTTTTGTTTTTAAATTTACACTACTGTTACACCAGATATGAGTGGTGGCACTGGGCAAGTGGGCACAGTATATGCTGTGAGCCTGGCACACACGCTGGCAGGCAGGCAACTGCAATTAGATTACACAAGCAGACTGATGTTTCACAGTCAAAACTTTTTTTTAAATTTACACTACTGTTACACCAGATATGAGTGGTGCCACTGGGCAAGTGGGCACAGTATACGCTGTGAGCCTGGCACACACGTTGGCAGGCAGGCAACTGCAATTAGATTACACAAGCAGACTGATGTTTCACAGTCAAAAAAGTTTTTTTTTTAATTTACACTACTGTTACACCAGATATGAGTGGGGCCACTGGGCAAGTGGGCACAGTATACGCTGTGAGCCTGGCACACACGCTGGCAGGCAGGCAACTGCAATTAGATTACACTAGCAGACTGATGTTTCACAGTCAATTTTTTTTTTTAAATTTACACTACTGTTACACCAGATATGAGTGGTGCCACTGGGCAAGTGGGCACAGTATACGCTGTGAGCCTGGCACACGCTGGCAGGCAGGCAACTGCAATTAGATTACACAAGCAGACTGATGTTTCACAGTCAAAAAAGTTTTTTTTTTTTAAATTTACACTACTGTTACACCAGATATGGGTGGGACCACTGGGCAAGTGGGCACAGTATACGCTGTGAGCCTGGCACACACACTGGCAGGCAAATGCAATTAGATTACACTAGCAGACTGATGTTTCACAGTCAATTTTTTTTTTTAAATTTACACTACTGTTACACCAGATATGAGTGGTGCCACTGGGCAAGTGGGCACAGTATACGCTGTGAGCCTGGCACACGCTGGCAGGCAGGCAACTGCAATTAGATTACACAAGCAGACTGATGTTTCACAGTCAAAAAAGTTTTTTTTTTTTAAATTTACACTACTGTTACACCAGATATGGGTGGGGCCACTGGGCAAGTGGGCACAGTATACGCTGTGAGCCTGGCACACACACTGGCAGGCAAATGCAATTAGATTACACTAGCAGACTGATGTTTCACAGTCAAATTTTTTTTTTTTTAATTTACACTACTGTTACACCAGATATGAGTGGTGTGGCACTGGGCAAGTGGGCCTGGCACACACGCTGGCAGGCAGGCAACTGCAATTAGATTACACAAGCAGACTGATGTTTCACAGTCAAAAAGTTTTTTTTTTTTTAATTTACACTACTGTTACACCAGATATGAGTGGTGGCACTGGGCAAGTGGGCCTGGCACACACGCTGGCAGGCAGGCAACTGCAATTAGATTACACTAGCAGACTGATGTTTCACAGTCAAAAAAGTTTTTTTTTAAAATGTAAACTACTGTTACAGCAGATATGAGTGGTGGCACTGGGCAAGTGGGCCTGGCACACATGCTGGCAGGCAGGCAGGCAGGCAACTGCAATTAGATTACACAAGCAGACTGATGTTTCACAGTCAAAAAAGTTTTTTTTTTTAAATTTACACTACTGTTACACCAGATATGAGTGGTGGCACTGGGCAAGTGGGCCTGGCACACACGCTGGCAGGCAGGTAACTGCAATTAGATTACACTAGCAGACTGATGTTTCACAGTCAAAAAAGTTTTTTTTTTAAATTTACACTACTGTTACACCAGATATGAGTGGTGGCACTGGGCAAGTGGGCCTGGCACACACGCTGGCAGGCAGGCAACTGCAATTAGATTACACTAGCAGACTGATGTTTTACAGTCAAAAAAGTTTTTTTTTTAAAATTTACACTACTGTTACACCAGATATGAGTGGTGGCACTGGGCAAGTGGCTTGGCAGGCAGACAACTGCAATTATATTACACAGGAAAAAAAAAAAAAAAAAAAAAAAATGATGTTCTAGCCCTAAAAAGGGCTTTTTGGGGTGCTGTCCTTACAGCAGAGATCAGATTAGTCCTTCAGGACTGTAGTGGACACTGAATACACTAGCCTAGCTATCAATTTCCCTATTAAATCACCAGCAGCTACACTGTCCCTCCTCTTACTAACAATGCAGCTTCCGAATGAATCTAAAATGGCTGCTGTCCAGGAGCTGGGAGGGTCTTGGAGGGAGGGTCTGCTGCTGATTGGCTGGAATGTGTCTGCAGACTGTGAGATACAGGGTCAAAGTTTACTCAATGATGACAAATAGGGGGCGGATCGAACATCGCATATGTTCGCCTGCCGCGGCAAACCCGAACATGCTATGTTCGCCGGGAACTATTCGCGACATCACTATTGTTGAGTATGGTTATTTAGGTGAGGCTTTCCAAATGTAGGTAATGTGCACAAATTAGTTCAATCAGCACTATACATATATAAAGTTTCAGATTGATAAACCTTTTATAGCTTTATAATACAACTACCCATGAAAATTTTTGACTTGTATAGAATATATATATAGCAGAATCCTGTCTGGTTTAAATAAAAAGGCTCCAAAAATATTAAACTTTACACTTATAAACTGTAAAATTCAAACATTAGTTTTTCCCTATAAGGTAATCTTTGAAGACCATTTGCTTTTTTGTCCCCCCCCCCCCTTAATATTAGGCTGAAAAGCTCTTGCTTAAGAATGTGACCAATTTCGGTGTCAATAAGATCCAAAAAAAAAATATATATATTTTCAAATATTTTATTTTTTATTTTAATTTTTTTGGCATAAAGAGAAAATCAATGTCTATGTTCTCTACCCAATTACAGCTGGTAGAAGTCTAATTTTATTTAAAATCTGAAGTGGTATTTCTTCTATTAATAGCTAAGCTTCTCTTTTATATCTTCTTCTGCTTGGCCATTATTTTATAACCTTCATTTTAATTTTAGCCTTTGGTTTATATTTGTCTTCAAAATTGTTAACATTTTATTTTTTAAAACCATCCTGCCCTAAAGTTGTGAAGCAGAGGCTTACTTTGCATTTATAGTAATGAAGCTGTCAAACATTATTTAAGAGAGAATTAAAGGGACAGTAAAGTGAGAATAAAACTTTCAAGGTAGAGAAGACATTAAAAAAATAACAAAGCTTGTCTTAATTTTGTTGCTATACTTTGTTGTCGAGTATATCTTGTTATGCTGACAGGAGCTCAGGAAGGTGCACATGTCTTTAGCACTCTATCGGCTAGATTTAGAGTTCGGCGGTAAAAGGGCTGTTAACGCTCCGCGGGTTTTTTTCTGGCCGCACCATAAATTTAACTCTGGTATCGAGAGTTCAAACAAATGCTGCGTTAGGCTCCAAAAAAGGAGCGTAGAGCATATTTAGCGCAAATGCAACTCTCGATACCAGAGTTGCTTACGGACGCGGCCGGCCTCAAAAACGTGCTCGTGCACGATTCTCCCATAGGAAACAATGGGGCTGTTTGAGCTGAAAAAAAACCTAACACCTGCAAAAAAGCAGCGTTCAGCTCCTAACGCAGCCCCATTGTTTTCTATGGGGAAACACTTCCTACGTCTGCACCTAACACTCTAACATGTACCCCGAGTCTAAACACCCCTAGCCTTACACTTATTAACCCCTAATCTGCCGCCCCCGCTATCGCTGACCCCTGCATTACACTTTTAACCCCTAATCTGCCGCTCCGTAAACCGCCGCCACCTACGTTATCCCTATGTACCCCTAATCTGCTGCCCTAACATCGCCGACCCCTATGTTATATTTATTAACCCCTAATCTGCCCCCCACAACGTCGCCGACACCTACCTTCAATTATTAACCCCTAATCTGCCGACCGGAGCTCACCGCTATTCTAATAAATGTATTAACCCCTAAAGCTAATTCTAACCCTAACACTAACACCCCCCTAAGTTAAATATAATTTTTATCTAACGAAATAAATTAACTCTTATTAAATAAATGATTCCTATTTAAAGCTAAATACTTACCTGTAAAATAAATCCTAATATAGCTACAATATAAATTACATTTATATTATAGCTATTTTAGGATTAATATTTATTTTACAGGTAACTTTGTATTTATTTTAACCAGGTACAATAGCTATTAAATAGTTAAGAACTATTTAATAGTTACCTAGTTAAAATAATTACAAATTTACCTGTAAAATAAATCCTAACCTAAGATATAATTAAACCTAACACTACCCTATCAATAAAATAATTAAATAAACTACCTACAATTACCTACAATTAACCTAACACTACACTATCAATAAATTAATTAAACACAATTGCTACAAATAAATACAATTAAATAAACTATCTAAAGTACAAAAATAAAAAAGAACTAAGTTACAGAAAATAAAAAAATATTTACAAACATAAGAAAAATATTACAACAATTTTAAACTAATTACACCTACTCTAAGCCCCCTAATAAAATAACAAAGACCCCCAAAATAAAAAATTCCCTACCCTATTCTAAAATACAAAAATTACAAGCTCTTTTACCTTACCAGCCCTGAACAGGGCCCTTTGCGGGGCATGCCCCAAGAATTTCAGCTCTTTTGCCTGTAAAAAAAAACATACAATACCCCCCCCCCAACATTACAACCCACCACCCACATACCCCTAATCTAACCCAAACCCCCTTAAATAAACCTAACACTAATCCCCTGAAGATCTTCCTACCTTGTCTTCACCATCCAGGTATCACCGATCCGTCCTGGCTCCAAGATCTTCATCCAACCCAAGCGGGGGTTGGCGATCCATAATCCGGTGCTCCAAAGTCTTCCTCCTATCCGGCAAGAAGAGGACATCCGGACCGGCAAACATCTTCTCCAAGCGGCATCTTCTATGTTCTTCCATCCGATGACGACCGGCTCCATCTTGAAGACCTCCAGCGCGGATCCATCCTCTTCTTCCGACGACTAGACGACGAATGACGGTTCCTTTAAGGGACGTCATCCAAGATGGCGTCCCTCGAATTCCGATTGGCTGATAGGATTCTATCAGCCAATCGGAATTAAGGTAGGAATTTTCTGATTGGCTGATGGAATCAGCCAATCAGAATCAAGTTCAATCCGATTGGCTGATCCAATCAGCCAATCAGATTGAGCTCGCATTCTATTGGCTGATCGGAACAGCCAATAGAATGCGAGCTCAATCTGATTGGCTGATTGGATCAGCCAATCGGATTGAACTTGATTCTGATTGGCTGATTCCATCAGCCAATCAGAAAATTCCTACCTTAATTCCGATTGGCTGATAGAATCCTATCAGCCAATCGGAATTCGAGGGACGCCATCTTGGATGACGTCCCTTAAAGGAACCGTCATTCGTCGTCTAGTCGTCGGAAGAAGAGGATGGATCCGCGCTGGAGGTCTTCAAGATGGAGCCGGTCGTCATCGGATGGAAGAACATAGAAGATGCCGCTTGGAGAAGATGTTTGCCGGTCCGGATGTCCTCTTCTTGCCGGATAGGAGGAAGACTTTGGAGCACCGGATTATGGATCGCCAACCCCCGCTTGGGTTGGATGAAGATCTTGGAGCCAGGACGGATCGGTGATACCTGGATGGTGAAGACAAGGTAGGAAGATCTTCAGGGGATTAGTGTTAGGTTTATTTAAGGGGGTTTGGGTTAGATTAGGGGTATGTGGGTGGTGGGTTGTAATGTTGGGGGGGGGTATTGTATGTTTTTTTTTACAGGCAAAAGAGCTGAAATTCTTGGGGCATGCCCCGCAAAGGGCCCTGTTCAGGGCTGGTAAGGTAAAAGAGCTTGTAATTTTTGTATTTTAGAATAGGGTAGGGAATTTTTTATTTTGGGGGTCTTTGTTATTTTATTAGGGGGCTTAGAGTAGGTGTAATTAGTTTAAAATTGTTGTAATATTTTTCTTATGTTTGTAAATATTTTTTTATTTTCTGTAACTTAGTTCTTTTTTATTTTTTGTACTTTAGATAGTTTATTTAATTGTATTTATTTGTAGCAATTGTGTTTAATTAATTTATTGATAGTGTAGTGTTAGGTTAATTGTAGGTAATTGTAGGTAGTTTATTTAATTATTTTATTGATAGGGTAGTGTTAGGTTTAATTATATCTTAGGTTAGGATTTATTTTACAGGTAAATTTGTAATTATTTTAACTAGGTAACTATTAAATAGTTCTTAACTATTTAATAGCTATTGTACCTGGTTAAAATAAATACAAAGTTACCTGTAAAATAAATATTAATCCTAAAATAGCTATAATATAAATGTAATTTATATTGTAGCTATATTAGGATTTATTTTACAGGTAAGTATTTAGCTTTAAATAGGAATCATTTATTTAATAAGAGTTAATTTATTTCGTTAGATAAAAATTATATTTAACTTAGGGGGGTGTTAGTGTTAGGGTTAGACTTAGCTTTAGGGGTTAATACATTTATTAGAATATCGGTGAGCTCCGGTCGGCAGATTAGGGGTTAATAATTGAAGGTAGGTGTCGGCGATGTTAGGGAGGGCAGATTAGGGGTTAATACTATTTATGATAGGGTTAGTGAGGCGGATTAGGGGTTAATAACTTTATTATAGTAGCGCTCAGGTCCGCTCGGCAGATTAGGGGTTAATAAGTGTAGGTAGGTGTCGGCGACGTTGTGGGGGGCAGATTAGGGGTTAATAAATATAACATAGGGGTCGGCGATGTTAGGGGCAGAAGATTAGGGGTACATAGGGATAACGTAGGTGGCGGCGCTTTGCGGTCGGAAGATTAGGGGTTAATTATTTTAAGTAGCTTGCGGCGACGTTGTGGGGGGCAAGTTAGGGGTTAATAAATATAATATAGGGGTCGGCGGGGTTAGGGGCAGCAGATTAGGGGTACATAAGTATAACGTAGGTGGCGGTCGGCAGATTAGGGGTTAAAAATTTTAATCGAGTGGCGGCGATGTGGGGGGACCTCGGTTTAGGGGTACATAGGTAGTTTATGGGTGTTAGTGTACTTTAGGGTACAGTAGTTAAGAGCTTTATAAACCGGCGTTAGCCAGAAAGCTCTTAACTCCTGCTTTTTTCAGGCGGCTGGAATCTTGTCGTTAGAGCTCTAACGCTCACTGCAGAAACGACTCTAAATACCAGCGTTAGAAAGATCCCATTGAAAAGATAGGCTACGCAAATGGCGTAGGGGGATCTGCGGTATGGAAAAGTCGCGGCTGTAAAGTGAGCGTTAGACCCTTTAATCACTGACTCCAAATACCAGCGGGCGGCCAAAACCAGCGTTAGGAGCCTCTAACGCTGGTTTTGACGGCTACCGCCGAACTCTAAATCTAGGCCTATGGCAGCAATGTTTGCAACACTCTTTGTAGCAGTTATACAGTATATATAACCGCTGGATGAGAGCATGGAAGTAAGGAGTGTATGACCCCACATTGGCCTTGTGGAAGGGGTAAGGTTTAGGAAAGGTGGGTGGAGTATGGAATAACATGTAACAATTTTCAATTGTACAGTTAGTCTGGAGCTGAATGGCAAGGAGAAGTTGCTACCTTCCTCTCACAGTGCAATTCCAGTGGGTGCGAGTAGGGCTTACTTGTGATGGAGGATCTTCAGCAGTTGCTGGAACAGGTGGTGTCTGTAGCCAAGAGAAGAGGGGCGGCTTGGCTGAAGGAGACCCTGATGCAGGCAGGAGAGGTGTCGGCAGTGGCTGAGCTGGCAACAAGGAGCAGCGGGTTAGCTCAGAGGGCCCACAGGTTGGAGATGAAGTCTGCGGATGATGGAAGCAGTGAGGCAGCACAGCATCCATCCGGTCCCAGTAGCAGCAGAATAGGTCAGTCAGTTTGGTGGTCTAGGCCACTGGAACACTTGAGCCCAGCTATGGAGTCGGCGAGGCAGACTACAAGTGCTGCCAGGAGCCGTTCAGCAGAAACCAGGAGGAGCGTGTGGGCTTCCAGTAGGGGCCTTTGATCCAGTCGGGAGACAGCAGGTCGGCTCATGGCAGTGACATCATGTGAGCCAATCAGGAGCGGGATCGGCAATGACCTTATCGGCTGGACCACATGGGCGTGGTGGTGCAGCTGTGGACACAGCAGGTAAGTGGGGGTGACTTTATGGCTTGGGCCTTGTGGGGATGTGGTTGCGAAATGACTCGGGAGGGGGAGTCCGGGACAGGCAGCACAGAGGCTGGGCAACATACTGGGAACCGTACAGCGGGGATGGACATTGAGGACTGGGGGATGGCGAGGACTGGGGTAGCATGGAAGATTGGAGGAGGGGATGTCCAAGCAAATGGGGCATTAACATGAATTGGGGGGTACTGGCTCCCCATGTCATGCTGGGGGCTTGGCGATTGGGTGGGGGTTTCCCAGACATCTGGGTGTGCCTGGCAGGGGGGGGCATGTTCGTCTGAACCGGAATGTTGGCACCCCCCTTCCATTCTGTGCTGGGGTGTGCTGGCACCTTATGGATACTTTCGATGGGATGGTGAGGGAATTTGACATTCCTGTGGCTGGGGAAAAGACGGAGAGGCCTGCCACGATTTTTAATTTCTTGGTAATTCAAATCAATACCAATTTAATGGTATGCCATGGCTGTTTGTGTGTCAAGAGAGTGCTGGGTTTGGTAAATGTAACATTGAGGGATTTGCAATCCCTTCTGGGAAAATTTAATTTTGCATGCAGGATCATTCCAGTGGGGAGGGTTTTCTGCAGGCGCCTTTCGCTTGTGACGGCGGGGGTCAGGTCACTTCATCATAGGATTCAGCTTTCCAGAGAGCTGAAAGAGGACCTGAAGTTATGGTTCCATTTTCTGCAAAACTTTAATTGCTTGTGCAGAGTGCACTGGTTTTGGATGAAGTCATCCAACTGTTCACAGACACCTCTGGAGCACATGGTTTTTAGGTGTACTTTGGGGGAAGATGGTGTGTGGGGACCAGGCCGGAAACCTGGGTGGAGGCTGTGATGACTGGGAACTTAGGTTTTCTGGAACTCTTCCTATTGGTCGTGGCTCTTAAGATGTGGAATGTGTGGCTTCAGAATAAGAGTGTGGTTTTTCATTCTGATAATATGAGGATGGTTTGCGCCATCAATCAGCTGTCAGCCAATTTCTTACCGATGGTGCGTCTTTTGAGAGATTTTGAGTGCTTGAAAGGGAATGTAGTGTTTAGGGCTATGCATATCCCTGGTAAATTGAATGATGTGGCTGATGCTCTTTCCTGTTTTCAGTGGGTGCATTTCAGTTCGGTTGCCCCGGAAGTGGTGGAGGTTGGAGTGGCTTGTCTGGAGGATATGTGGGACCTGGGTTTATGGAAGTGTTAGAGTTGGTGTTGGGAGCTGTTCCTCCATCTAGTTGGATTGCCTTTACTGGTGTTTGGAGGCAATGGTTTGAGAGGTGTGATTATCTTTGGGGGGGTAAGCAGGCTATATCAGCTGGAAGGCTGGGGTTTTTATTGGAGTGGATTCAGGATTGGAGGTGTTGTTTTCTTTGTTATAGGAAATCGTGGCTGAGCTCCCCAGGGTGTGCTCTTCTTAATTAGAGGATCAGTTATTTAGAAAAGCATTCATCTTGGCATTTTTCTTGCAGCATTCTGTATTTCTGAACTGGTGGGTAAAAACAAGAGGGATGGTGGAGGTTGCAGATGTCTGATGTAAGGGTGGAGGAGGGCTCCCTGGCACTGTGGTTAAGGAAGTCAAAAACGGACTGGGGGGAATGGGGACCAGGGGGGGGGGGGGGGAAGGGGAAGGTGAAGATGATCAGACTTTTCAAGTTTGGGGGGGAATTGTTGCCCAGTGGGTGCAGTCATTGCATTCTTGTGGATCAGACCTTCAGGGAGTCGACCAATTACCTTTACCATAGTAAATGTTATTGGATTCTAAAGAAATCATGAAACTGTTTACCATATGATAATAAAAATAAAAAGGTTGAACCAATCCAATCTAGTAATAATGTTCTTGTCCAATTTACAAGCTGAATTACACAAGGAACTAGAGATGCAAAATTCTGTAGTGTTATTACTGGCAGATACATGAAAAAGCATGGAAGATGGGGTAGCATGGAAGATTGGAGGAGGGGATGTCCAAGCAAATGGGGCATTAACATGAATTGGGGGGTACTGGCTCCCCATGTCATGCTGGGGACTTGGAGATTGGGTGGGGGTTTCCCAGACATCTGGGTGTGCCTGGCAGGGGGGGGGGCATGTGAGTCTGAACCGGAATGTTGGCACCCCCCTTCCATTCTGTGCTGGGGTGTGCTGGCACCTTATGGATACTTTCGATGGGATGGTGAGGGAATTTGACATTCCTGTGGCTGGGGAAAAGACAGAGAGGCCTGCCACGATTTTTAATTTCTTGGTAATTCAAATCAATACCAATTTAATGGTATGCCATGGCTGTTTGTGTGTCAAGAGAGTGCTGAGTTTGGTAAAAGTAACATTGAGGGATTTGCAATCCCTTCTGGGAAAATTTAATTTTGCATGCAGGATCATTCCAGTGGGGAGGGTTTTCTGCAGGCGCCTTTCGCTTGTGACGGCGGGGGTCAGGGCACTTCATCATAGGATTCAGCTTTCCAGAGAGCTGAAAGAGGACCTGAAGTTATGGTTCCATTTTCTGCAAAACTTTAATTGCTTGTGCAGAATGCACTGGTTTTGGATGAAGTCATCCAACTGTTCACAGACACCTCTGGAGCACATGGTTTTTAGGTGTACTTTGGGGGAAGATGGTGTGTGGGGACCAGGCCGGAAACCTGGGTGGAGGCTGTGATGACTGGGAACTTAGGTTTTCTGGAACTCTTCCTATTGGTCGTGGCTATTAAGATGTGGAATGTGTGGCTTCAGAATAAGAGTGTGGTTTTTCATTCTGATAATATGAGGATGGTTTGCGCCATCAATCAGCTGTCAGCCAATTTCTTACCGATGGTGCGTCTTTTGAGAGATTTTGAGTGCTTGAAAGGGAATGTAGTGTTTAGGGCTATGCATATCCCTGGTAAATTGAATGATGTGGCTGATGCTCTTTCCTGTTTTCAGTGGGTGCATTTCAGTTTGGTTGCCCCGGAAGTGGTGGAGGTTGGAGTGGCTTGTCTGGAGGATATGTGGGACCTGGGTTTATGGAAGTGTTAGAGTTGGTGTTGGGAGCTGTTCCTCCATCTAGTTGGATTGCCTTTACTGGTGTTTGGAGGCAATGGTTTGAGAGGTGTGATTATCTTTGGGGGGTAAGCAGGCTATATCAGCTGGAAGGCTGGGGTTTTTATTGGAGTGGATTCAGGATTGGAGGTGTTGTTTTCTTTGTTATAGGAAATCGTGGCTGAGCTCCCCAGGGTGTGCTCTTCTTAATTAGAGGATCAGTTATTTAGAAAAGCATTCATCTTGGCATTTTTCTTGCAGCATTCTGTATTTCTGAACTGGTGGGTAAAAACAAGAGGGATGGTGGAGGTTGCAGATGTCTGATGTAAGGGTGGAGGAGGGCTCCCTGGCACTGTGGTTAAGGAAGTCAAAAACGGACTGGGGGGAATGGGGACCGGGGGGGGGGGGGGGGAAAGGGGAAGGTGAAGATGATCAGACTTTTCAAGTTTGGGGGGGAATTGTTGCCCAGTGGGTGCAGTCATTGCATTCTTGTGGATCAGACCTTCAGGGAGTCGACCAATTACCTTTACCATAGTAAATGTTATTGGATTCTAAAGAAATCATGAAACTGTTTACCATATGATAATAAAAATAAAAAGGTTGAACCAATCAAATCTAGTAATAATGTTCTTGTCCAATTTACAAGCTGAATTACACAAGGAACTAGAGATGCAAAATTCTGTAGTGTTATTACTGGCAGATACATGAAAAAGCATGGAAGATGGGGTAGCATGGAAGATTGGAGGAGGGGATGTCCAAGCAAATGGGGCATTAACATGAATTGGGGGGTACTGGCTCCCCATGTCATGCTGGGGGCTTGGAGATTGGGTGGGGGTTTCCCAGACATCTGGGTGTGCCTGGCAGGGGGGGGGCATGTGAGTCTGAACCGGAATGTTGGCACCCCCCTTCCATTCTGTGCTGGGGTGTGCTGGCACCTTATGGATACTTTCGATGGGATGGTGAGGGAATTTGACATTCCTGTGGCTGGGGAAAAGACAGAGAGGCCTGCCACGATTTTTAATTTCTTGGTAATTCAAATCAATACCAATTTAATGGTATGCCATGGCTGTTTGTGTGTCAAGAGAGTGCTGGGTTTGGTAAAAGTAACATTGAGGGATTTGCAATCCCTTCTGGGAAAATTTAATTTTGCATGCAGGATCATTCCAGTGGGGAGGGTTTTCTGCAGGCGCCTTTCGCTTGTGACGGCGGGGGTCAGGGCACTTCATCATAGGATTCAGCTTTCCAGAGAGCTGAAAGAGGACCTGAAGTTATGGTTCCATTTTCTGCAAAACTTTAATTGCTTGTGCAGAATGCACTGGTTTTGGATGAAGTCATCCAACTGTTCACCGACACCTCTGGAGCACATGGTTTTTAGGTGTACTTTGGGGGAAGATGGTGTGTGGGGACCAGGCCGGAAACCTGGGTGGAGGCTGTGATGACTGGGAACTTAGGTTTTCTGGAACTCTTCCTATTGGTCGTGGCTATTAAGATGTGGAATGTGTGGCTTCAGAATAAGAGTGTGGTTTTTCATTCTGATAATATGAGGATGGTTTGCGCCATCAATCAGCTGTCAGCCAATTTCTTACCGATGGTGCGTCTGTTGAGAGATTTTGAGTGCTTGAAAGGGAATGTAGTGTTTAGGGCTATGCATATCCCTGGTATATTGAATGATGTGGCTGATGCTCTTTCCTGTTTTCAGTGGGTGCATTTCAGTTCGGTTGCCCCGGAAGTGGTGGAGGTTGGAGTGGCTTGTCTGGAGGATATGTGGGACCTGGCTTTATGGAAGTGTTAGAGTTGGTGTTGGGAGCTGTTCCTCCATCTAGTTGGATTGCCTTTACTGGTGTTTGGAGGCAATGGTTTGAGAGGTGTGATTATCTTTGAGGGGTAAGCAGGCTATATCAGCTGGAAGGATGGGGTTTTTATTGGAGTGGATTCAGGATTGGAGGTGTTGTTTTCTTTGTTATAGGAAATCTGGGCTGAGCTCCCCAGGGTGTGCTCTTCTTAATTAGAGGATCAGCTATTTAGAAAAGCATTCATCTTGGCCTTTTTCTTGCAGCATTCTGTATTTCTGAACTGGTGGGTAAAAACAAGAGGGATGGTGGAGGTTTGCAGATGTCTGATGTAAGGGTGGAGGAGGGCTCCCTGGCACTGTGGTTAAGGAAGTCAAAAACGGACTGGGGGGAATGGGGACCAGGGGGGGGGGGGAAGGGGAAGGTGAAGATGATCAGACTTTTCAAGTTTGGGGGGGAATTGTTGCCCAGTGGGTGCAGTCATTGCATTCTTGTGGATCAGACCTTCAGGGAGTCGACCAATTACCTTTACCATAGTAAATGTTATTGGATTCTAAAGAAATCATGAAACTGTTTACCATATGATAATAAAAATAAAAAGGTTGAACCAATCCAATCTAGTAATAATGTTCTTGTCCAATTTACAAGTTGAATTACACAAGGAACTAGAGATGCAAAATTCTGTAGTGTTATTACTGGCAGATACATGAAAAAGCATTATAAGGAATTCATGTTGTACTAAGGGAAGAATTTATTTTATGGCCACGTAATATGTAAATGAATACATTTTACATTTACCAATGTGTAGTTATTTTTATGCAACTACTAGTTGGAAATGACCAACCACCTTCAACAGTGTATTTTGCTAAATATACTTTTAGGACTAGATTACAAGTGGCACGCTGTTGCGCATGAGTGATAAGGAGTATATTGCGGCTCTTTGCACAGGTCGTAAGTAGCGTGCGTATTACTAGTTACAAGTAAATGTGTTAGATTGAGCACAATTGAATTTAATGCATGTTGGGTTAGCGTGACTTCTTATTAATTGTTACACTCGATCCAAAGTTGCACAAAACAAAAAAAATGCAACGGGTTTTAACACCTGTTTGGATGTTTACTGTTTATACAATTTTGTATGTCTAATATGAGTAAGTAACTACATTTACTGAGTTGTAAACACCTGCCTTTAGAATGTACCTTTAGATGAGAGCTAGCTGCTGGTTAGTGGCTACACACATATGCCTCTTGTCATTGGCTGGCTAGATGTGTTAAGCTAGGTCCAAGCAGTGCATTTGTTGCTCTGGAGTAAAGCTCTGGTATTACAAGTAAATCACAATGCAAACACAAGCTCATAATCGCATTGCGAGGAGGCATTGCGCTCACGAGAGTGCACTTCCATAGCCTTCGCACAGCAAAGGGGGTAAGTAGCACAGGGATGGGTGGCATTTTTTTAAATATATATGTATATGAATATACACATATATATCTATGTGTTAATATGTGTATCCCCAAGCTTGCGGTAGCAATAACCAGTCACTTGTAATGGCTGGTGAATTATTGCGTATTTGAGGGTGCGCGATAATTTAGCGCTCCACTTGTAATCTAGCCCTATGTGTTAACCCTATTCCAGGAATAAAGACATAGTTCTTTTCAGTGCCATTTATTTTCTAACACCCCACTCCCACCAACTTTAAAGCCCCAAAACTGCCTAGTGCAGTTATTTTTTATTAAAAAAACTATTATGCCCCCTATCCCGAGGGCATTTGGGGGCACTTTTAGAAAATTAACCAGAGATCTAATCTCTGATTAATTTTTGGAGCCCTAATTCCTGTTTAATTATCATGCTCCCGCAAACGGGCCAATTTGGCCGTTTGAGGGTTCGCGATAATTTAGCCATATGTGTTAACCCTATTCCAGGGATAAAGACATAGTTCTATGTAATCAATACGGTAATAATAAAAAGCCTTAAGACAAGAGGGAATTTTATTTTTGCTCTTTTATGTATCTTTAATGTAAAGCTATTAATTACAATTACCACAATTTATTTTTAGTAGTACCTCATTTTATATAACCTATTAACCTATTTTATATTACTTTGCAATGTGTCTATTCTTAAATGCCAACAGTGTTATCATTTCAGTTCTACAGTGTAATATTTCTGGAATGAAAACAAGAAAAAATAGACTTTATAGATAGCTGTGTTAATCATTAGCAGAGCAGAGATATATCCTTCAAATCTGTAAGCTATTTTCCTATGTAGCCTTCTATATAAGTGCAATAGTGGCTGGTGTTTGAATTATATGCTGATATTTAAAACTCCAAGAGCAGTTTTGCGATATGAACATGGGAACTAAGTTAACCTTTTGGACTTATGAAGAACTGATGTGTGTTGGCAATAAATTATTTCACATGCAGCATAACTGAGATACTGAACAGGAAAAATAGTTAATGGATAATACATTATTAAATTATTTATATGAAATATTCAAATTTAAGAAGAAAATAAACATTAGTTTAAATGAAAAATGCTTTGGGCGCATATTTTTTGAGTCCAGTACAACCATACTTCTTGTAATGTTATATTAAGCATACTATAGTTTACCCTTTTAAATTATTTCCATTTAGCAAAATGCAAATACAGTGGGGCAAAAAAGTATTTAGTCAGCCACCAATTGTGCAAGTTCTCCCACTTAAGAAGATGAGAGAGGCCTGTAATTTCCATCATAGGTATACCTCAACTATGAGAGACAAAATGTGGAAACAAATCCAAACAATCACATTGTCTGATTTGGAAAGAATTTATTTGCATATTATGGTGGAAAATAAGTATTTGTTCACCTACAAACAAGCAAGATTTCTGGTTCTCACAGACCTGCATCTTCTTCTTTAAGAGGCTCCTCTGTCCTCCACTCATTACCTGTATTATTGGCACCTGTTTGAACTTGTTATCAGTATAAAAGACACCTGTCCACAACCTCAAACAGTCACACTCCAAACTCCACTATGGTGAAGACCAAAGAGCTGTCGAAGGACACCAGAAACAAAATTGTAGACCTGCACCAGGCTGGGAAGACTGAATCTGCAATAGGCAAGCAGCTTGGTGTGAAGAAATCAACTGTGGGAGCAATAATTAGAAAATGGAAGACATACAAGACCACTGATAATCTCCCTCGATCTGGGGCTCCACGCAAGATCTCACCCCGTGGGGTCAAAATGATCACAAGAACGGTGAGCAAACATCCCAGAACCACATGGGGGGACCTAGTGAATGACCTGCAGAGAGCTGGGACCAACGTAACAAATTCTACCATCAGTAACACACTACGCCGCCAGGGACTCAGATCCTGCACTGCCAGACGTGTCCCCCTGCTTAAGCCAGTACATGTCCGGGCCCATCTGAAGTATGCTAGAGAGCATTTGGATGATCCAGAAGTGGATTTGTCATATGGTCAGATGAAACCAAAGTAGAACTGTTTGGTAGAAACACAACTCATCGTGTTTGGAGGAGAGAGAATGCTGAGTTGCAACCAAAGAACACCATACCTACTGTGAAGCATGGGGGTGGCAACATCATGCTTTGGGGCTGTTTCTCTGCAAAGGGAACAGGACGACTGATCCGTGTACATGAAAGAATGAATGGGGCCATGTATCGTGAGATTTTGAGTGCAAACCTCCTTCCATCAGCAAGGGCATTGAAGATGAAACGTGGCTGGGTCTTTCAGCATGACAATGATCCCAAACACACCGCCCGGGCAACGAAGGAGTTGCTTCGTAAGAAGCATTTCAAGGTCTTGGAGTGGCCTAGCCAGTCTCCAGATCTCAACCCCATAGAAAGCCTTTGGAGGGAGTTGAAAGTCTGTGTTGCCCAGCGACAGCCCCAAAACATCACTCTGACCTCTGTCATTGCCATCAAAGGATATATAACAAAGTATTGAGATGAACTTTTGATATTGACCAAATACTTATTTTCCACCATAATTTGCAAATAAATTCTTTCCAAATTAGACAATGTGATTGTCTGGATTTGTTTCCATATTTTGTCTCTCATAGTTGAGGTATACCTATGATGAAAATTACAGGCCTCTCTCATCTTCTTAAGTGGGAGAACTTGCACAATTGGTGGGTGACTAAATACTTTTTTCCCCACTGTACCTTCTCTCTGATTCATTGCCGGCTAGTAGTCAAGTAATGTACAACTTTGCTACCCTTTCAAAAGTATTTATTCTTAGCCTTAGGAAGCTTAAGCATAAATACATACACTTTTGGGTATAGCAGAGTTAGATATATATTAGATATGTGCAATTAGTTTCTTTCATGTAATTAGCAAGAGTCCATGAGCTAGTGACGTATGGGATATACATTCCTACCAGGAGGGGCAAAGTTTCCCAAACCTCAAAATGCCTATAAATACACCCCTCACCACACCCACAATTCAGTTTTACAAACTTTGCCTCCTATGGAGGTGGTGAAGTAAGTTTGTGCTAGATTCTACGTTGATATGCGCTCCGCAGCAAGTTGGAGCCCGGTTTTCCTCTCAGCGTACAGTGAATGTCAGAGGGATGTGAGGAGAGTATTGCCTATTTGAATGCAGTGATCTCCTTCTACGGGGTCTATTTCATAGGTTCTCTGTTATCGGTCGTAGAGATTCATCTCTTACCTCCCTTTTCAGATCGACGATATACTCTTATATATACCATTACCTCTGCTGATTCTCGTTTCAGTACTGGTTTGGCTTTCTACAAACATGTAGATGAGTGTCCTGGGGTAAGTAAATCTTATTTTCTGTGACACTCTAAGCTATGGTTGGGCACTTTGTTTATAAAGTTCTAAATATATGTATTCAAACATTTAATTGCCTTGACTCAGAACGTTCAACTTTCCTTATTTTTCAGACAGTCAGTTTCATATTTGGGATAATGCATTTGATTTAATCATTTTTTCTTACCTTCAAAAATTTGACTCTTTTTCCCTGTGGGCTGTTAGGCTCGCGGGGGCTGAAAATGCTTCATTTTATTGCGTCATTCTTGGCGCGGACTTTTTTGGCGCAAAAATTCTTTTCCGTTTCCGGCGTCATACGTGTCGCCGGAAGTTGCGTCATTTTTTGACGTTATTTTGCGCCAAAAATGTCGGCGTTCCGGATGTGGCGTCATTTTTGGCGCCAAAAGCATTTAGGCGCCAAATAATGTGGGCGTCTTATTTGGCGCTAAAAAATATGGGCGTCGCTTTTGTCTCCACATTATTTAAGTCTCATTTTTCATTGCTTCTGGTTGCTAGAAGCTTGTTCTTTGGCATTTTTCCCATTCCTGAAACTGTCATTTAAGGAATTTGATCAATTTTGCTTTATATGTTGTTTTTTCTCTTACATATTGCAAGATGTCTCACGTTGCATCTGAGTCAGAAGATACTACAGGAAAATCGCTGTCTAGTGCTGGATCTACCAAAGCTAAGTGTATCTGCTGTAAACTTTTGGTAGCTATTTCTCCGGCTGTTGTTTGTATTAATTGTCATGACAAACTTGTTAATGCAGATAATATTTCCTTTAGTAAAGTACCATTGTCTGTTGCAGTTCCTTCAACATCTAAGGTGCAGAATGTTCCTGATAATATAAGAGATTTTGTTTCTGAATCCATCAAGAAGGCTATGTCTGTTATTTCTCCTTCTAGTAAACGTAAAAAATCTTTTAAAACTTCTCTCCCTACAGATGAATTTTTAAATGAACATCATCATTCTGATTCTGATGACTCTTCTGGTTCAGAGGATTCTGTTTCAGAGATTGATGCTGATAAATCTTCATATTTATTTAAAATGGAATGTATTCGTTCTTTACTTAAAGAAGTACTAATTGCTTTAGAAATAGAGGATTCTGGTCCTCTTGATACTAATTCTAAACGTTTAGATAAGGTATTTAAATCTCCTGTGGTTATTCCAGAAGTTTTTCCTGTTCCTAATGCTATTTCTGCAGTAATTTCCAAAGAATGGGATAAATTGGGTAATTCATTTACTCCTTCTAAACGTTTTAAGCAATTATATCCTGTACCGTCTGACAGGTTAGAATTTTGGGACAAAATCCCTAAAGTTGATGGGGCTATTTCTACCCTTGCTAAACGTACTACCATTCCTACGTCAGATGGTACTTCGTTTAAAGATCCTTTAGATAGGAAAATTGAATCTTTTCTAAGAAAAGCTTATCTGTGTTCAGGTAATCTTCTTAGACCTGCTATATCATTGGCTGATGTTGCTGCAGCTTCAACTTTTTGGTTGGAAACTTTAGCGCAACAAGTAACAAATCATGATTCTCATGATATTATTATTCTTCTTCAGCATGCTAATAATTTTATCTGTGATGCCATTTTTGATATTATCAGAGTTGATGTCAGGTTTATGTCTCTAGCTATTTTAGCTAGAAGAGCTTTATGGCTTAAGACTTGGAATGCTGATATGGCTTCTAAATCAACTCTACTTTCCATTTCTTTCCAGGGTAACAAATTATTTGGTTCTCAGTTGGATTCTATTATCTCAACTGTTACTGGTGGGAAAGGAACTTTTTTACCACAGGATAAAAAATCTAAAGGTAAAAACAGGGCTAATAATCGTTTTCGTTCCTTTCGTTTCAACAAAGAACAAAAGCCTGATCCTTCATCCTCAGGAGCAGTTTCAGTTTGGAAACCATCTCCAGTCTGGAATAAATGCAAGCCTGCTAGAAAGGCAAAGCCTGCTTCTAAGTCCACATGAAGGTGCGGCCCTCATTCCAGCTCAGCTGGTAGGGGGCAGGTTACGTTTTTTCAAAGAAATTTGGATCAATTCTGTTCACAATATTTGGATTCAGAACATTGTTTCAGAAGGGTACAGAATTGGTTTCAAGATGAGACCTCCTGCAAAGAGATTTTTTCTTTCCCGTGTCCCAGTAAATCCAGTGAAAGCTCAAGCATTTCTGAATTGTGTTTCAGATCTAGAGTTGGCTGGAGTAATTATGCCAGTTCCAGTTCCGGAACAGGGGATGGGGTTTTATTCAAATCTCTTCATTGTACCAAAGAAGGAGAATTCCTTCAGACCAGTTCTGGATCTAAAAATATTGAATCGTTATGTAAGGATACCAACGTTCAAGATGGTAACTGTAAGGACTATCTTGCCTTTTGTTCAGCAAGGGAATTATATGTCCACAATAGATTTACAGGATGCATATCTGCATATTCCGATTCATCCAGATCATTATCAGTTCCTGAGATTCTCTTTTCTGGACAAGCATTACCAGTTTGTGGCTCTACCGTTTGGCCTAGCTACAGCTCCAAGAATTTTTACAAAGGTTCTCGGTGCCCTTCTGTCTGTAATCAGAGAACAGGGTATTGTGGTATTTCCTTATTTGGACGATATCTTGGTACTTGCTCAGTCTTTACATTTAGCAGAATCTCATACGAATCGACTTGTGTTGTTTCTTCAAGATCATGGTTGGAGGATCAATTTACCAAAAAGTTCATTGATTCCTCAGTCAAGGGTAACCTTTCTGGGTTTCCAGATAGATTCAGTGTCCATGACTCTGTCTTTAACAGACAAGAGACGTCTAAAATTGATTTCAGCTTGTTGAAACCTTCAGTCACAATCATTCCCTTCGGTAGCCTTATGCATGGAAATTCTAGGTCTTATGACTGCTGCATCGGACGCGATCCCCTTTGCTCGTTTTCACATGCGACCTCTTCAGCTCTGTATGCTGAATCAATGGTGCAAGGATTACACAAAGATATCTCAATTAATATCTTTAAAACCGATTGTTCGACACTCTCTAACGTGGTGGACAGATCACCATCGTTTAATTCAGGGGGCTTCTTTTGTGCTTCCGACCTGGACTGTAATTTCAACAGATGCAAGTCTCACAGGTTGGGGAGCTGTGTGGGGATCTCTGACGGCACAAGAAGTTTGGGAATCTCAGGAGGTGAGATTACCGATCAATATTTTGGAACTCCGTGCAATTTTCAGAGCTCTTCAGTTTTGGCCTCTTCTGAAGAGAGAATCGTTCATTTGTTTCCAGACAGACAATGTCACAACTAAGGCATACATCAATCATCAAGGAGGGACTCACAGTCCTCTGGCTATGAAAGAAGTATCTCGAATTTTGGTTTGGGCGGAATCCAGCTCCTGTCTAATCTCTGCGGTTCATATCCCAGGTATAGACAATTGGGAAGCGGATTATCTCAGTCGCCAAACGTTGCATCCGGGCGAATGGTCTCTTCACCCAGAGGTATTTCTTCAGATTGTTCAAAGGTGGGAACTTCCAGAAATAGATCTGATGGCGTCTCATCTAAACAAGAAACTTCCCAGATATCTGTCCAGATCCCGGGATCCTCAGGCGGAGGCAGTGGATGCATTATCACTTCCTTGGAAGTATCATCCTGCCTATATCTTCCCGCCTCTAGTTCTTCTTCCAAGAGTAATCTCCAAGATTCTGAAGGAATGCTCGTTTGTTCTGCTGGTAGCTCCGGCATGGCCTCACAGGTTTTGGTATGCGGATCTTGTCCGGATGGCCTCTTGCCAACCGTGGACTCTTCCGTTAAGACCAGACCTTCTGTCACAAGGTCCTTTTTTCCATCAGGATCTGAAATCCTTAAATTTAAAGGTATGGAGATTGAACGCTTGATTCTTGGTCAAAGAGGTTTCTCTGACTCTGTGATTAATACTATGTTACAGGCTCGTAAATCTGTATCTAGAGAGATATATTATAGAGTCTGGAAGACTTATATTTCTTGGTGTCTTTCTCATCATTTTTCTTGGCATTCTTTTAGAATACCGAGAATTTTACAGTTTCTTCAGGATGGTTTAGATAAGGGTTTGTCTGCAAGTTCCTTGAAAGGACAAATCTCTGCTCTTTCTGTTCTTTTCCACAGAAAGATTGCTATTCTTCCTGATATTCATTGTTTTGTACAAGCTTTGGTTCGTATAAAACCTGTCATTAAGTCTATTTCTCCTCCTTGGAGTTTGAATTTGGTTCTGGGAGCTCTTCAAGCTCCTCCCTTTGAACCTATGCATTCATTGGACATTAAATTACTTTCTTGGAAAGTTTTGTTCCTTTTGGCCATCTCTTCTGCCAGAAGAGTTTCTGAATTATCTGCTCTTTCTTGTGAGTCTCCTTTTCTGATTTTTCATCAGGATAAGGCGGTGTTGCGAACTTCTTTTGAATTTTTACCTAAAGTTGTGAATTCCAACAACATTAGTAGAGAAATTGTGGTTCCTTCATTATGTCCTAATCCTAAGAATTCTAAGGAGAAATCATTGCATTCTTTGGATGTTGTTAGAGCTTTGAGATATTATGTTGAAGCTACTAAATCTTTCCGAAAGACTTCTAGTCTATTTGTTATCTTTTCCGGTTCTAGAAAAGGCCAGAAAGCTTCTGCTATTTCTTTGGCATCTTGGTTGAAATCTTTAATTCATCTTGCCTATGTTGAGTCGGGTAAAACTCCGCCTCAGAGGATTACAGCTCATTCTACCAGGTCAGTTTCTACTTCCTGGGCGTTTAGGAATGAAGCTTCGGTTGATCAGATTTGCAAAGCAGCAACTTGGTCCTCTTTGCATACTTTTACTAAATTCTACCATTTTGATGTATTTTCTTCTTCTGAAGCAGTTTTTGGTAGAAAAGTACTTCAGGCAGCGGTTTCAGTCTGAATCTTCTGCTTATGTTTTTCATTAAACTTTATTTTGGGTGTGGATTATTTTCAGCAGGAATTGGCTGTCTTTATTTTATCCCTCCCTCTCTAGTGACTATTGTGTGGAAAGATCCACATCTTGGGTAATCATTATCCCATACGTCACTAGCTCATGGACTCTTGCTAATTACATGAAAGAAAACATAATTTATGTAAGAACTTACCTGATAAATTCATTTCTTTCATATTAGCAAGAGTCCATGAGGCCCGCCCTTTTTTTGTGGTGGTTATGATTTTTGTATAAAGCACAATTATTCCAATTCCTTATTTTATATGCTTTCGCACTTTTTTATCACCCCACTTCTTGGCTATTCGTTAAACTGAATTGTGGGTGTGGTGAGGGGTGTATTTATAGGCATTTTGAGGTTTGGGAAACTTTGCCCCTCCTGGTAGGAATGTATATCCCATACGTCACTAGCTCATGGACTCTTGCTAATATGAAAGAAATGAATTTATCAGGTAAGTTCTTACATAAATTATGTTTTCTGACAAATTTTGGTTGATTCGGAGATTCAGATCAATCCGAATTTCTGAATCGGCAGCATAACTAAAATCCTGAAAACAAATAAATCTGTTTCCAAATTTTCGGATCCATTCTTTATTCATATTCATTTAATCTAATTCTAAAAACCACCGTCCCCGACATCGCCAACACTAAATAAAGCTATTTACTCCTAAACTGCTGTCCCCCCACATCGCCAACACTAAATAAACCTATTAACTCCTAAACCGCTGCCCCCCCACAGCGCCAACACAAAATAAACCTATTAACTCCTAAACCGCCATCCGTCCACATCACCAACACTAAATAAACCTATTAACCCCTAAACCGCCATCCCCCCACATCGCCAACACTAAATAAACCTATAAACCCCTAAACCGCTGTCCCCCCACTTTGCCAAGACTAAATAAATATATTAACCCCTAAACCGCCGTCCCCCCACATTTCCAATACTAAATAAACCTATTAACCTCTAAACCGCCATCTCCCCACATCGCAAACACTAAATAAAACTATTAACCTCTAAACCACCGTCCCCCCACATCGCCAACACTAAATAAACCTATTAACCTCTAAACCACCATCCCACATCGCCAACACTAAATAAACCTATAAACCCCTAAACCGCCGTCCCCCCACATTGCCAAGACTAAATAAACCTATTAACCCCTAAACCGCCGTCCCCCCACATTTCCAGTACTAAATAAACCTATTAACCTCTAAACCGCCATCTCCCCACATCGCAAACACTAAATAAAACTATTAACCTCTAAATCACCGTCCACCCACATCGCAATTACCTAAATTAAACTATTAACCCCTAAACCTAACACCCCCTAACATTAACATAATTAAAATACACCTAAATTAAAGTTACAATATTACTAACTGGAAAACAATATACAGAGGTGCAAGATGGAAAAAAAAACACGATATTTTGTACAAATGAACTAAGAACTTATACTCTCCTTTAGGTCAGACCGCAGCCTTCTTGCAGTCTCTCCCTTGTGACTGTGTATAGATAGATAGTAGTAGTAGATGGCGCTGGTCTATTGAGTGATTTTCTCTAGTAAGTGAAAAGAAAAAAGGCTTGATGCATATATTGAAGCCAATTAATATGGGTGCAGTATACTCACTCCATAAGATGAATCTTTACAGCTGAAAGGGAACGTAGCGTCAGATGGCAAGAGTCCACAGGTTCCTGGAGTCAAATACTGAATTTTCAGGTTTATCCAAAGGTGGACTATAAATGAATAGAGACCCAAATGACAAAAGTATCCAGTGTATAATTGAAAAAATGTAGTAACTTACTCCATAAATAAGGAGATTCCAGCTCAGCACAGCAAAACAAAACAAGATCTTGACAGTCTTTCAACAAAGGATAAAAGGTTTTATTTGCTCAACGCATTTCAACATATTACACGTGTTTATCAAGAGCATACATTAAAACAAGTAAAACAGGTAAGTAAAACCAAGTATTGAGTGTGTTTGCTGTGGTTACAGGGCTGGTTTATATACAGGTGAACAATTAGTTCCAATTTCCTGTTGAGCACAGGAAATTGGACTCACAAAAACTTCATAAAATGTTTAATACTATATATGCATCAATAGTAAACTATTCCTGAGAATAAAAATTAAGAAAAATATATTTTAAAGAAAATCATTAAAAAACCATCAAAGTTTAAAAATAGAGGCTTAGTTTAGTATTGATACGTTATTTAACCAATCAAAACACTTCTTGAATATTTAGACCAATGAACAGACAGTAGTATAAAGTCCTCAATCAAGTAGTCTGTTGTGTAACAGTTCCTTTTCAGGTCCGATCTGTGGTCATATGCTTCTCTTGTCCAATCAGAGGACGGCTGTAATCCAAGGGTGAAAGCATCAATCCGGAAGAGTCAAAATTCTGTGTACTAATAGAGGGAGTGTCCTGAATGACATCAGACATACATCTCAGCCAATAAAACAAGATAAATAATTCTGAAACAAAAGCAGGAAAAAAGTGACCAGTATTTGCTCTTCAGAATGAATCTGAAACATTTGTGACACACTACATTCATATTTCAAAAAGGGAATCCTTACTGCACATTCATATTACAAAAAAAGGGGGGTTCAATATTCTATTAAACTGTCACGATATTATTACATCTCATGTGGAGATATTCTAGAATTATGATTATTGTAGGACCATATAAAGTGCCTGATTTGCAAAAGCCCAATATATACTGACAGTGACGTTAACTGTTGTGGGTTTAAAATAATTATGATCGTTGTCATAATGTCATTACATCTCATATAGAGGTATTATGCGTCTAGATTACATTCATTGTGGGACCATATGAAGATGAATACCTGATTTTTGAAAAACCCAATATAAATAGTCAGTGGCACTAACTATAATAATGTGAAAAAAATTACAACTTATATGTCTCCTAATTAGAAGGACAATACATAAAATAAAATTGAGATGGTTGTGCCTACCCAAACAAATGAAATAGCCATATGTAACTTCCATAGCAGGAAAGAATACATTTATGTGCATTTATATGAATCCTGGTGAGAGCCCACAAATCTAGTAGCATGATTATAATTAAAATTTTGTTTGAGGCAATTTCATGGTGAGAGCCCACAAATCTAGTAACATGATTATAAATAAATATTTTGTTTAAGGAAATTTCATGGTGAGAGCCCACAGATCTAGTAACATGATTATAAATAAATATTTTGTTTAAGGAACTTTCATGGTGAGAGCCCACAAAACTAGTAACATGGTTGTGAATAAATATTTTGTTTGACCACAGCACTTTTCCATTTTCTGTCCGTTTGGGACCAAGGCTATTTTTACATTTTTGCGGTGTTTGTGTTTAGCTGTAATTTTCTTCTTACTCATTTACTGTACCCACACATATTATATACCGTTTTTCTCGCCACTAAATGGACTTTCTAAAGATTCCATTATTTTCATCATATCTTATAATTTACTATAAAAAAAATATAAAATATGAGGAAAAATTGAAAAAAACACACTTTTTCTAACTTTGACCCCCAAAATATGTTACATATCTACAACCACCAAAAAACACCCATGCTAAATAGTTTCAAAATTTTGTCCTGAGTTTAGAAATACCCAATGTTTACATGTTCTTTGCTTTTTTTGCAAGTTATAGGGCCATAAATACAAGTAGCACTTTGCTATTTCCAAACCACTTTTTTCCAAAATTAGCGCTAGTTACATTAGAACACTAATATCTTTCAGGAATCCCTGAATATCCCTTGACATGTATATATTTTTTTTTAGTAGACATCCCAAAGTATTGATCTAGGACAATTTTGATATATTTCATACCACCATTTCACCGCCAAATGCGATCAAATACAAAAAATCGTTCACTTTTTCACAAATTTTTTCACAAACTTTTGGTTTCTCACTGAAATTATTTACAAACAACTTGTGCAATTATGGCATAAATGGTTGTAAATTCTTCTCTGGGATCCCCTTTGTTCAGAAATAGACATATATGGCTTTGGCGTTGCTTTTTGGTAATTAGAAGCCCGCTAAATGCCACTGCGCACCACAAGTGTATTATGCCCAGCAGTTAAGGGGTTAATTAGGGAGCTTTTAGGGAGCTTGTAGGGTTAATTTTAGCTTTAGTGTAGTATAGTAGACAACCCCAAGTATTGATCTAGGCACATTTTGGTATATTTCATGCCACCATTTCACCGCCAAATGCGATCAAATTGAAAAAAAAGTAAAATTTTTCACAATTTTAGGTTTCTCACTGAAATAATTTACAAACAGCTTGTGCAATTATGGCACAAATGGTTGTAAATACTTGTCTGGGATCCCCTTTGTTCAGAAATAGCAGACATATATGACTTTGGCGTTGCTTTCTGGTAATTAGAAGGCCGCTAAATCCTGCTGCGCCTCACACGTGTATTATGGCTAGCAGTGAAGGGGTTAATTAGGGAGTTTGTAGGGAGCTTGCAGGTTTAATTTTAGCTTTAGTGTAGAGATCAGCCTCCCACCTGACACATCCCACTCCCTGATCCCTCCCAAACAGCTCCCTTCCCTCCCCCACCCCACAATTGTCCCCACCATCTTAAGTACTGGCAGAAAGTCTGCCAGTACTAAAATAAAAGTTTTTTTTTTTAAAAAAATATATATTTTTTTAGCATATTTACATATGCTAGGGTGTAGGATCCCCCCCTTAGCCCCCAACCTCCCTGATCCCCCCCAAAACCGCTCTCTGACCATCCCCTCTGCCTCATTGGGGGCCATCTTGGGTACTGGCAGCTGTCTGCCAGTACCCAGTTTGCAAAATAAAAGTGCTTTTTTTTATATTTATTTGGCTTTTTTCTGTAGTGTAGCTTCCCCCCCCACACAGACAAACCCCCACCACCTTGCTGATCTTTTTTTTTTTTTAAATATTAAGGCATTTAAACATTTTTTATTAACACATTTTCTGTAGTGTAGCGGTTCCCACCCGCTCCCTCCCCGTGCACGCGCCCGCCCCCGCCCTCCCGTGCACGCGCGCGCGTCCGTGCGCGCCCCCGCTCATCCCCGCCCACGATCCCGCCCCCCCTGCACATAACCAGGGCCATCGATGGCCGCCACCCGCCTCCCGGTCCGGCTCCCACCCACCAACGCAGGGAGCCACCGATCTCCGGTGCAGAGAGGGCCACAGAGTGGCTCTCTCTGCACCGGATGGCTTAAAAAAGTTATTGCAGGATGCCTCCATATCGAGGCATCACTGCAATAACCGGAAAGCAGCTGGAAGCGAGCAGGATCGCTTCCAGCTGCTTTCCAAACCGAGGACGTGCAGGGTACGTTCTCAGGCATTAACTGCCTTTTTTTTGAGGACGTACCCTGCACGTCCTTGGTCGTTAAGGGGTTAAGGAAATTTCATGGTAAGAGCCCACAGATCTAGTAACATGATTATAAATAAATATTTTGTTTAAAGGGACACTGACCCCAAATTTTTTCTTTTGTAATTCAGAAAGAGCATGCAATTTTAAGCAACTTTCTAATTTACTCCTATTATCAATTTTTCTTCGTTCTCTTGCTATCATTATTTGAAAAAGAAGGCATCTAAGCTTTTTTTTGGTTTCAGTACTCTGGACAGCACTTTTTTTATTGGTGGATGAATTTATCCACCAATCAGCAAGGACAACCCAGGTTGTTCACAAAAATGGGCCGGCATCTAAACTTACATTCTTGCATTTCAAATAAAGATACCAAGAGAATGAAGAAAATTTGATAATAGGAGTAAATTAGAAAGTTGCTTAAAATTTCATGCTCAATCTGAATCACGAAAGAAAATTTTTAGGTACAGTGTCCCTTTAAGGAAATTTTAAATATTGTCTCTAACATAAGAAATAATAAAAATAGATATGTGCAACATTTGAATAGTGAAAGTCCCTATTCTAATACATTATTATTAATAATGAAATGAATAAAAATAAATAAAAATAAATGAATAAAAATAAATAAAAATGAGATATCTTGAAAGTGAATGTGATGTCTTAAATATTAATTTAATCCTAAAGTATAACATAAGTGTGAATGGTATGTGTGGAGTGTTGATGAGATACCTAAATGTACCTAATAGTTTATAAGTGTAGCATTAATTTAATAATGTGTCAAGAATAGTGTATTAAATTAATAGTAATATATTTGATATGTTAGATAAAGGCTGCTATCCTAATGTCCTTGTTTAGACCCCGTTGGTTGTAGGTTCTCATAGTGTGAATCCACCAAAGTTCCCTTCTGTCTAGTTCTTTTTCCAGCTTCCCCCCCCTCCAGTGGGTAGACACTCTTTCTATACCCAACCAGAGGAAATGATTTTTGTTGAAATCTTGACAGGAATTACAATGTAGGGGTACACCGTGATCTTCGTGCTTTTTCTCTATTTTATTGAGATGTTCTAGTATACGTGTTTTAAAAACCTGGTTGTTTGGCCTAAGTATTGGATCTTACAATTGCACTGTAGAAGGTAAATGACGTTAGTGGTTTTGCATGTTATGAAATGTTTAATAATAAATGTCTGTCCTGTAGTGGATGAAGTAAATGACTTGTGTACCCTTTTTGTGTAGTTACAACCCTTACACCGACCACAGGTATAGAAGCCTTGTAGGTTCGCGATGGACAAAGGAACTTTTGGGGTCATCCCTTTAATTAATGAAGGTGCTAATTTATGTTTGAAATTGTGGCCTTTTCGGAATGTAATTTGTGGTTTGGAGGGAATAATTTTATCTAATACTTCATCACTCTTTAACACGTGCCAGTGTTTGTTTATGATGTTTTTAATTTAATTATGTCCAGGCCCGGACTGGCCATCGGGCATACCGGGCATTTGCCCGGTAGGCCGCAAGGTAGTTTAGCCCCGCCCACTGCGACCTCACGGCAATGGGTGGAAAAAAATTTGAAAACTTTTTTTTTTTTTGAAAAATATTTATTTAATAAATCTTATGTTTTATTATAATTTTTATATATATATGTTTTGTACTTTATTTCTTTGTACTACTGTCTGTCTGCAGCACAAATCTTGAAACTTTACTTTGGTCAGGTCAGGTGGGTCACTCACTGCACTTGTCAGATGCGCATATGGTACCCGACGCGTTACCGGCAGCGGCAACCGCTGTCTACAAGCCACAACCAACTAGTCTCTCTCAGTCTGGACTCTGGAGGACTCTTGTCTGACTGTCTGTGGCTGTGTCTGGGCCGGCTGCCTGGGAAATCAGGATTCAGGGCCGCGGCAGCCGCGCCGCCATCTACAAACATTCGTTTCCTCCCATTAGTCCCCTCCCCCCATTCGGATTGGCCGCGCAGCCGTCGCACTGTCCGCACATGCGCACTTCCGGCCTGGGTCTCCGAGCGCACTGTGAGTGAAGTTAGTCAAGTGATAGACAGTCACACGCCCTGCACGCGGCTACACTACACTAATGCCGCGTGCCGGGTCCACGTGACCTGGTGACACACTGAGGCTGCGAGGACGGCAGCGATAGTGGAGCTTAGGCTAACAGGTGGCGAGGCCCGAAAAAGATGCAGCCGTCATGTGTGTCACTGTCAGTGGTTGGAGGGAGGCCGTAAAGATGCAGGAGGGTCCGGGCCGGCTGAGGGCTCCATGGCATTCAGTGAGTGAGGGGGGCTGGTGAGCAGAGGTGAGGTGCCAGATTCAACTGCCAGTGTGAGGAGAGGCCAGAGAGGCGAGTGCACTACAGTGCGACAAAGATGACAACGAGGCTGCGACTCAACAGGCGGCCAGGTAGGTGAGGACTCATGTGAATTTACTTGCTGATGTTTTCCCTGCCCTCATATAAGTAAAGGCATAGGTCACTATAGGCAGATGTGGGCATGCTCGACTGCCTATTCACTTACTGAACTAAATACCCCCTGGCACCCTCTCAGCCACTTGTGGGTGTTATGATCTCATTACTGGGGGCCTCTTTCAGGTTAACTGTCATTAAGTGTCTATGCCAGCCACAAAGAAATATGTATATTTACACCCTAAGCCTAAACACACTGTGTTTATGATATTAACTGCTCTCTGAAGCCTGAGTGATTTGTTTTGTGGTTTTTTTCTGGCTGTAATTGGGGGGGGGGAGTGGGCCTCTTTGCTGTAAAATGCCCGGGCCTTTTTTTGGTCCCAGTCCGGCCCTGATTATGTCCTGAGTTAAATGTTGTTATAAACCTAGGGAAGGAGCTTTCTTGTGATTGTATACGTTTATGTCCTTTAAGTAGCTCCCTTCGATCTAGATTTTTGGCATACTGTCTATCTAGTTCTAATGTCTCTGACTTGTATCCTTTTTGTAAAAATCTTTTTTTTAGCATGATGGACTGTTCCTCATAATCGTCTAATTGGTCACAATTTCGTCTGAGGCGTTGAAATTGGCCTTTAGGGATGGCTTTAAGCCAACTGGGGTGGTGTTGGCTGTCGTGTCTGATATATGTGTTAGTATCACATTTTTTAAAATGTGTTTTAGTGTGTATAACTCCCTCTCTGATGGAAATGGACAGATCTAAAAATGTTGCCTCTGTTTTATGAATTTCAGGGGTAAGTGTAATGTTCATATTATTGCTGTTCAAGTGGGAAAAGAAAAGATTTAAGGTTTCTAGGTTCCTTTCCAGATACAAATAACATCATCAATATATCTCCGCCATGTCACCAGGCTCGCCCCGAGCACGCCACTGGCCGATACATAAGGATGTTCAAAATGGTCCATATAGATATTGGCATAACTCGGGGCGAACCTGGTGCCCATGGCGGTTCCACAAATTTGTAAATAATATTGATTGTTAAACCAAAAAAAATTATGGCTAAGCATAAAATCAATGGCTGTAATAATGAACTCCAAAAGTTTATTAGACAAATTGGGGTCTTGTTCTAATTTCCATTTCACAGCTGCAATACCCTTTTGATGATCTATAATAGAGTACAGTGAAGTAACGTCCATGGTAACCCAATAATAATTTGGTTCCAATTTAATCTGATTGATTATATTCAAAATATGTGTAGTATCTTTTAAATAAGATTTGGAGTTTTGGGCAAATGGCTGTAATAAAAAATCAATAAAGGAAGATAAGTTAGCTGTCAATGAATCAATGCCGCTAATAATGGGGCGCCCTGGGGGGTGGATTGGGTTTTTGTGCAACTTGGGTAGAAAATAAAAAATAGCTGTTTTAGAATTATTCTGGTATAGAAAATCGAATTCCTGTTCAGATATAATCTCTCTATCAAGGGCTTGAGTAAGAACCTTATGTAATTCTTCACAAAATACTTTTTTTGGTGACCTATCGAGAATTTTGTAGGTATTAACATCAGATAATATATTGTTGGCCTCCTGTAAATAAAATTCTCTGTCCATTATTACCACTCCCCCGCCCTTGTCAGCCTCTTTGATCACTATGTCTTCTCTTTTATTCAGATTTTTTAAAGTTTCAGATTCAGATTTAGTTAAATTATGAAACTTAGGATGTTGTTTTATATTTTCTATATCCTTAAGGATTAACTTACCAAAAACATCTATGCTAGATCCCTTACAATGACTAGGATAAAAGTTAGATGGATTTTTAAATTTGGATCTGGGTTCTGGTGGAATATAGCTAATAGTACCTTTTTTGACAAAAAAGCGTTTAATGATAAGATTTCTAATACATTTTTGTGCATCCACAAATAGCTGAAATGTATTGACTCCTTGTGTTGGTATGAACTTGAGACCTTTCATTAATACCTTCTGCTCCTGTTCTGTAATTACTTTAGTGGATATATTATATATACCTATTCCATCTGTCTCCTCCTTCTGTGTCTTTCTTCTACCTCCTCTCCCTCCCCTGTATGATCGGGTGTTCTCTCTCTTTTCCTTTGGTTTGATCTTTCTGATTGATTTACATTGTGATGCATCTGTGTGTCTGTCCTCAATGGTGAGTATCTGTTTGGATGAGTCCAATTCTGATGAATATGAGTGTGTGAGGACCCTGTTTTGTTCCTGTCTCGATTGTAATGGTTTGGAAAAGGGCGAGTGTGTTCTGGTTCATTCCTATTTTCCCTATAATCTGAGTTAAATCTGTTTTGTTGGTTGTTCCTAGAATTATTCCTTCCATGATGGATGGAATGGTTATTTTCGGTGTGTGCATTATAAGGGTGATCTTCCCTATGTCTAGAATGATATTGATCTGTGTTAGAATTATATTGTCTACTACCTTGGTGTGTATTTCTATGTGATCTGGAATGGGAATGAATTCTGTTTTTCTCCCAAGGTTTTATATTAAAGGGAAGTCTACCTCTATTGTAAGGTTGGTGTTGATTAGTTGATGAACTATTAGTATAATTCTGTATTTTAAAATTATCCGATTGAACTTGTACACATTGTGTACCATTGGCAAAATCATCTTTATCTCTGAGGTATTTATTATATTTAGACTCCCCAATCTGTTCATCTAATTCCTTAGATTTTCTTTTAATTTCTTCAAATCTGTCATTACAAACTTTGTTAGATAAAAATGGATCTAGTTCAATTTCTAAAGCCACAATCTCTTTCTCAATATGTTTTAAATTTATTTCTTGATATTCATAAAGAAGGCTCACTAATTCAGTTGAACATTTATGCAAAGCTGCATTCCATTTTTCCATAAAAATTGTATCACTTGTTCCAAAAGCTGGAACTTTATAGACCCTAAGACCCCTAGGTACAATACTTTCATTTAAATATCTGCTAAGAAAAGTGGTTTCCCACCATTTCTTTGTTTCTTTAGAGTACAATTTTTTTAACTTATTGATAACAGTTTCCCAATTAGGAGCCTCTTGGTGGTTATCTTTAAAATTACTATTATATCTATTTTGTCGTGCTGCCCTCCAATCATTAAGAGTGTTCTTAGACATAGGAGATAAAATAATACAAAAAGGAAAACAATATACAGAGGTGCAAGATGGAAAAAAACACACAATATTCTGTACAAATGAACTAAGAACTGATACTCTCCTTTAGGTCAGACCGCAGCCTTCTTGCAGTCTCTCCCTTGTGACTGTGTATAGATAGATAGTAGTAGTAGATGGCGCTGGTCTATTGAGTGATTTTCTCTAGTAAGTGAAGAGAAAAAAGGCTTGATGCATATATTGAAGCCAATTAATATGGGTGCAGTATACTCACGCCATAAGATGAATCTTTACAGCTGAAAGGGAACGTAGCGTCAGATGGCAAGAGTCCACAGGTTCCTGGAGTCAAATACTGAATTTTCAGGTTTATCCAAAGGTGGACTATAAATGAATAGAGACCCAAATGACAAAAGTATCCAGTGTATAATTGAAAAAATTTAGTAACTTACTCCATAAATAAGGAGATTCCAGCTCAGCACAGCAAAACAAAACAAGATCTTGACAGTCTTTCAACAAAGGATAAAAGGTTTTATTTGCTCAACGCGTTTCAACATATTACACGTCTTTATCAAGAGCATACGTTAAAACAGGTAAGTAAAACCAAGTATTGAGTGTGTTTGCTGTGGCTACAGGGCTGGTTTATATACAGGTGAACAATTAGTTCCAATTTCCTGTTGAGCACAGGAAATTGGCCTCACAAAAACTTCATAAAATGTTTAATACTATATATGCATCAATAGTAAACTATTCCTGAGAATAAAAATGAAGAAAAATATATTTTAAAGAAAATCATTAAAAAACCATCAAAGTTTAAAAATAGAGGCTTAGTTTAGTATTGATACGTTATTTAACCAATCAAAACACTTCTTGAATATTTAGACCAATGAACAGACAGTAGTATAAAGTCCTCAATCAAGTAGTCCTTTGTGTAACAGTTCCTTTTCAGGTCCGATCTGTGGTCATATGCTTCTCTTGTCCAATCAGAGGACGGCTGTAATCCAAGGGTGAAAGCATCAATCCGGAAGAGTCAAAATTCTGTGTACTAATAGAGGGAGTGTCCTGAATGACATCAGACATACATCTCAGCCAATAAAACAAGATAAATAATTCTGAAACAAAAGCAGGAAAAAAGTGACCAGTATTTGCTCTTCAGAATGAATCTGAAACATTTGTGACACACTATATTCATATTTCAAAAAGGGAATCCTTACTGCACATTCATATTACAAAAAAAGGGGGGTTCAATATTCTATTAAACTGTCACAATATTATTACATCTCATGTGGAGATATTCTAGAATTATGATTATTGTAGGACCATATAAAGTGCCTGATTTGCAAAAGCCCAATATATACTGACAGTGACGTTAACTGTTGTGGGTTTAAAATAATTATGATCGTTGTCATAATGTCATTACATCTCATATAGAGGTATTATGCGTCTAGATTACATTCATTGTGGGTCCATATGAAGATGAATACCTGATTTGGGAAAAACCCGATATAAATAGTCAGTGGCACTAACTATAATAATGTGAAAAAAATTACAACTTATATGTCTCCTAATTAGAAGGACAATACATAAAATAAAATTGAGATGGTTGTGCCTACCCAAACAAATGAAATAGCCATATGTAACTTCCATAGCAGGAAAGAATACATTTATGTGCATTTATATGAATCCTGGTGAGAGCCCACAAATCTAGTAGCATGATTATAAATAAATATTTTGTTTGAGGCAATTTCATGGTGAGAGCCCACAAATCTAGTAACATGATTATAAATAAATATTTTGTTTAAGGAACTTTCATGGTGAGAGCCCACAGATCTAGTAACATGATTATAAATAAATATTTTGTTTAAGGAAATTTAATGGTGAGAGCCCACAATTCTAGTAACATGGTTGTGAATAAATATTTTGTTTAAGGAAATTTCATTGTGAGAGCCCACAGATCTAGTAACATGATTATAAATAAATATTTTGGTTAAGGAAATTTTAAATATTGTCTCTCACATAAGAAATAATACAAATAAATAGATATGTGCAACATTTGAATAGTGAAAATTTAATTGTGCTTATTTACTATAGAAAGTCCCTATACTGATACATTATTATTAATAATGAAATGAATAAAAAGAAATAAAAAGAAATGAATAAAAAGAAAAAATAAATGAATAAAAAGAAATAAAAATGTGATATCTTGACAGTGAATGTGATGTCTTAAATATTAATTTAATCCTAAAGTATAACATAAGTGTTAATGGTATGTGTGAAGTGTTGATGAGATACCTAAATGTACCTAATAGTTTATAAGTGTAGCATTAATTTAATAATGTGTCAAGAATAGTGTATTAAATTAATAGTAATATATTTGATATGTTAGATAAAAGCTGCTATCCTAATGTCCTTGTTTAGACCCCATTGGTTGTAGGTTCTCATAGTGTGAATCCACCAAAGTTCCCTTCTGTCTAGTTCTTTTTCCAGCTTCCCCCCCCCCCCGCCTCCAGTGGGTAGACACTCTTTCTATACCCAACCAGAGGAAATGATTTTTGTTGAAATCTTGACAGGAATTACAATGTAGGGGTACACCGTGATCTTCGTGCTTTTTCTCTATTTTATTGAGATGTTCTAGTATACGTGTTTTTAAAAACCTGGTTGTTTGGCCTAAGTATTGGATCTTACAATTGCACTGTAGAAGGTAAATGACGTTAGTGGTTTTGCATGTTATGAAATGTTTAATAATAAATGTCTGTCCTGTAGTGGATGAAGTAAATGACTTGTGTACCCTTTTTGTGTAGTTACAACCCTTACACCGACCACAGGTATAGAAGCCTTGTAGGTTCGCGATGGACGAATGAATTTTTGTGGTCATCCCTTTAATTAATGAAGGTGCTAATTTATGTTTGAAATTGTGGCCTTTTCAGGAATGTAATTTGTGGTTTGGTCCTTATTTATGTTAAGTTACTACATTTTTTCAATTATACACTGGATACTTTTGTCATTTGGGTCTCTATTCATTTATAGTCCACCTTTGGATAAACCTGAAAATTCAGTATTTGACTCCAGGAACCTGTGGACTCTTGCCATCTGACGCTACGTTCCCTTTCAGCTGTAAAGATTCATCTTATGGAGTGAGTATACTGCACCCATATTAATTGGCTTCAATATATGCATCAAGCCTTTTTTCTCTTCACTTACTAGAGAAAATCACTCAATAAACCAGCGCCATCTACTACTACTATCTATCTATACACAGTCACAAGGGAGAGACTGCAAGAAGGCTGCGGTCTGACCTAAAGGAGAGTATCAGTTCTTAGTTCATTTGTACAGAATATTGTGTCATGTTCTGTCTCAGGATATCATGTGAGAGCCTCATTGTCTGGAACAGTTGCTTTAAAGGAAGATTAGTAGAAGCCATACTGATTGAAAATGAAAACAAATTTATTTAAACAACAGAATACTTTGTTTAAGCAAATACTTGCAGAATATTTAAATATGCTACTCAGGTATGTTAAGACCACATACAGCAGGAGTGAAAATAAACAAACAAAGTAAGCAGAGATGCAGATTCAAAAAGGAAAGTCTTTCTCCTACTAATTGCTGAGTGCAGGATTTGCACAAGGCAGGATACAAACTTGCAAACTGGTAACAGGTTTAAAGGTAAAGTCTCTCTCCTTGTAATTGCTGAGTGCAGGAATTGCACAATGCAGGAAACAACTTGCAAACTGGTAACAGGTTTAAAGGTAAAGTCTCTCTCCTTGTAATTGCTGAGTGCAGGAATTGCACAATGCAGGAAACAACTTGCAAACTGGTAACAGGTTTAAAGGTAAAGTCTCTCCTTGTAATTGCTGAGTGCAGGAATTGCACAATGCAGGAAACAACTTGCAAACTGGTAACAGGTTTAAAGGTAAAGTCTCTCTCCTTGTAATTGCTGAAGGCAGGAAACAAACTTGCAAACTGGTAACAGGTTTAAAGGTAAAGGCTTTGCCCTGGTAATACCTTGTAAACAGGTGCAAAGGAAATCTTTCTCCTGGCAATGGCCAAGTGCAGGAATTGCATAAAGCAGGAAACAAACTTGTAGATTGGTAACAGGTTTAAAGGTAAAGGCTTTCTCCTGGTAATACCTTGTAAACAGGTGCAAAGGTGAAGTCTTTCTCCTGGCAATAGCTGAGTGCAGGAATTTGCATAAAGCAGGAAACAAACTTGAAGATTGGTTCTGATTAATTCCAGAATTGAGAACACCTGTGTGTTGCACAGGTGTAATAACAAGTAAGGCAAAAAGTTATTTATCAGATCTTTTAAGATCCATGCTATTGCTAGAACTGGCTGTGGCTCAACATGTAAGCAAACAGAAATAGCAACCACAGAGTCACAGGTTCAAATCCCCACACAGCCCTTCTTAGCAGAATGCCTCCCAGACCTTTTCTTTTTCTTTTTCGTCTGGAGGCTTGGTTCATGACAGATGCCCCCTCCAAAGAGCGCACTCTGGGCGCTCAAAGCCTGTTCAAACATCTGAAGGTGGGATTTACGAACAAGTGTTCCATTTGAAGCCCTAATACAATCAGATGGAATGGATTCTTTGCTTGGAACAGCTGCCTGAGATTGGGGACCCTTAGAAGATATCCCTGTAGGCATAACAAGAGCTGAAAAACCAAGACAGTTTTGATTTAGAGGTTCCTGATTATACCCAGCAGCTTGCAATGGACTGGCTGATGGGCAGGGTACCTCCGGGTAGGAAAAGACCTCTCCTTCAGAGTCAAGGAATTTGTTATCTGGGTCATATCTGCCTGATGGGTAGAGTACCTCCGGGTAAGGTATGACCTCTCCTTCAGAGTCCAGGAATTCATTTTCTGTGTCATTTATATCCAATTCAACCATCTCATTCAATTCTTTCTCAGTCAATGAGTAGCTGGGTGAAGGTGGTGCAGGGAGGTGTGGAACTTTAGATTTGTCAGGGTCTGATTCAGCTGGAAGATTTGTCACTTTTATGTCTGATGAGTGACTTTTGTTAGATGGATCTCCAACCAAGGCAGAAACAAGGTAATGTGCAGGATTTCCAGGAGGTGTTTTTGCAGAGTTCCCCAATGTGGTAGATGCAGAAACAGAGGCAGTGGCATGGGTAGTGGATGTTGTTGAAGTTGTACTGCCAACAACCATCTGTTTCAAATCAGGTACCATTTCTTGAAGCGTGTTAGAAACGGTTGCTTGTAGAATAGATGTATTCTCAGTAGCTGGATCCTCTCCAGGGGTATCTATAAGTTTGCTAGTGGAAGAATAATTTGTTCCCTTAACATCAGAGTCCATTTTAAACTTGGCTGTATCTCGACTTGATCCTCTAGGGGGTCTTACTGGACACCCTGTGATGCGGTGACCAGTTCCCCCACAATAGAAACAGAGGTTAAGCTGTCTTCGCCGAGTCTTTTCCTCTTCTGTTAAGGGTTCTTTAAAACCTTTCCTTGTTTGGGAGGTAACTTCAGACAAGGTTTTGGTTGGGAGAGATAACATTTCCACCAGCTCCATGAAGTTAATCAGTATGTCCTTAATAAACTTTAACACTGATTCCAATACAGCAATAATCCCAGAGGGCTCTCTTTTAAGGTCTTCACATTCTGTCATGTTCTGTCTCAGGATATCATGTGAGAGCCTCATTGTCTGGAACAGTTGCTTTAAAGGAAGATTAGTAGAAGCCATACTGATTGAAAATGAAAACAAATTTATTTAAACAACAGAATACTTTGTTTAAGCAAATACTTGCAGAATATTTAAATATGCTACTCAGGTATGTTAAGACCACATACAGCAGGAGTGAAAATAAACAAACAAAGTAAGCAGAGATGCAGATTCAAAAAGGAAAGTCTTTCTCCTACTAATTGCTGAGTGCAGGATTTGCACAAGGCAGGATACAAACTTGCAAACTGGTAACAGGTTTAAAGGTAAAGTCTCTCTCCTTGTAATTGCTGAGTGCAGGAATTGCACAATGCAGGAAACAACTTGCAAACTGGTAACAGGTTTAAAGGTAAAGTCTCTCTCCTTGTAATTGCTGAGTGCAGGAATTGCACAATGCAGGAAACAACTTGCAAACTGGTAACAGGTTTAAAGGTAAAGTCTCTCCTTGTAATTGCTGAGTGCAGGAATTGCACAATGCAGGAAACAACTTGCAAACTGGTAACAGGTTTAAAGGTAAAGTCTCTCTCCTTGTAATTGCTGAAGGCAGGAAACAAACTTGCAAACTGGTAACAGGTTTAAAGGTAAAGGCTTTGCCCTGGTAATACCTTGTAAACAGGTGCAAAGGAAATCTTTCTCCTGGCAATGGCCAAGTGCAGGAATTGCATAAAGCAGGAAACAAACTTGTAGATTGGTAACAGGTTTAAAGGTAAAGGCTTTCTCCTGGTAATACCTTGTAAACAGGTGCAAAGGTGAAGTCTTTCTCCTGGCAATAGCTGAGTGCAGGAATTTGCATAAAGCAGGAAACAAACTTGAAGATTGGTTCTGATTAATTCCAGAATTGAGAACACCTGTGTGTTGCACAGGTGTAATAACAAGTAAGGCAAAAAGTTATTTATCAGATCTTTTAAGATCCATGCTATTGCTAGAACTGGCTGTGGCTCAACATGTAAGCAAACAGAAATAGCAACCACAGAGTCACAGGTTCAAATCCCCACACAGCCCTTCTTAGCAGAATGCCTCCCAGACCTTTTCTTTTTCTTTTTCGTCTGGAGGCTTGGTTCATGACATATTGTGTGTTTTTTTCCATCTTGCACCTCTGTATATTGTTTTCCTTTTTGTATTATTTTATCTCCTATGTCTAAGAACACTCATAATGATTGGAGGGCAGCACGACAAAATAGATATAATAGTAATTTTAAAGATAACCACCAAGAGGCTCCTAATTGGGAAACTATTATCAATAAGTTACAAAAATTGTACTCTAAAGAAACAAAGAAATGGTGGGAAACCATTTTTCTTAGCAGATATTTAAATAAAGGTATTGTACCTAGGGGTCTTAGGGTCTATAAAGTTCCAGCTTTTGGAACAAGTGATACAATTTTCATGGAAAAATGGAATGCAGCTTTGCATAAATGTTCAACTGAATTAGTGAGCCTTCTTTATGAATATCAAGAAATAAATTTAAAACATATTGAGAAAGAGATTGTAGCTTTAGAAATTGAACTAGATCCATTTTTATCTAACAAAGTTTGTAATGACAGATTTGAAGAAATTAAAAGAAAATCTAAGGAATTAGATGAACAGATTGGGGAGTCTAAATATAATAAATACCTCAGAGATAAAGATGATTTTGCCAATGGTACACAATGTGTACAAGTTCAATCGGATAATTTTAAAATACAGAATTATACTAATGGTTCATCAACTAATCAACACCAACCTTACAATAGAGGTAGACTTCCCTTTAATATAAAACCTTGGGTGTAAAACAGAACTCATTCCCATTCCAGATCACATAGAGATGCACACCAAGGTAGTAGACAATATAATTCTAACACAGATCAATATCATTCTAGACATAGGGAAGATCACCCTTATAATGCACACACCGAAAATAACCATTCCATCCATCATGGAAGGAATAATTCTAGGAATTATTACAATGAAAATAATTACAACCAACAAAACAGATTTAACTCAGATTATAGGGAAAATAGGAATGAACCAGAACACACTCGCCCTTTTCCAAACCATTACAATCGAGACAGGAACAAAACAGGGTCCTCACACACTCATATTCATCAGAATTGGACTCATCCAAACAGATACTCACCATTGAGGACAGACACACAGATGCATCACAATGTAAATCAATCAGAAAGATCAAACCAAAGGAAAAGAGAGAGAACACCCGATCATACAGGGGAGGGAGAGGAGGTAGAAGAAAGACACAGAAGGAGGAGACAGATGGAATAGGTATATATAATATATCCACTAAAGTAATTACAGAACAGGAGCAGAAGGTATTAATGAAAGGTCTCAAGTTCATACCAACACAAGGAGTCAATACATTTCAGCTATTTGTGGATGCACAAAAATTTATTAGAAATCTTACCATTAAACGCTTTTTTGCCAAAAAAGATACTATTAGCTATATTCCACCAGAACCCAGATCCAAATTTAAAAATCCATCTAACTTTTATCCTAGTCATTGTAAGGGATCTAGCATAGATGTTTTTGGTAAGTTAATCCTTAAGGATATAGAAAATATAAAACAACAACCCAAGTTTCATAATTTAACTAAATCTGAATCTGAAACTTTAAAAAATCTGAATAAAAGAGAAGACATAGTGATCAAAGAGGCTGACAAGGGCGGGGGAGTGGTAATAATGGACAGAGAATTTTATTTACAGGAGGCCAACAATATATTATCTGATGTTAATACCTACAAAATTCTCGATAGGTCACCAAAAAAAGTATTTTGTGAAGAATTACATAAGGTTCTTACTCAAGCCCTTGATAGAGAGATTATATCTGAACAGGAATTCGATTTTCTATACCAGAATAATTCTAAAACAGCTATTTTTTATTTTCTACCCAAGTTGCACAAAAACCCAATCCACCCCCCAGGGCGCCCCATTATTAGCGGCATTGATTCATTGACAGCTAACTTATCTTCCTTTATTGATTTTTTATTACAGCCATTTGCCCAAAACTCCAAATCTTATTTAAAAGATACTACACATATTTTGAATATAATCAATCAGATTAAATGGGAACCAAATTATTATTGGGTTACCATGGACGTTACTTCACTGTACTCTATTATAGATCATCAAAAGGGTATTGCAGCTGTGAAATGGAAATTAGAACAAGACCCCAATTTGTCTAATAAACTTTTGGAGTTCATTATTACAGCCATTGATTTTATGCTTAGCCATAATTTTTTTTGGTTTAACAATCAATATTATTTAATAATTTGTGGAACCGCCATGGGCACCAGGTTCGCCCCGAGTTATGCCAATATCTATATGGACCATTTTGAACATCTTTATGTATCGGCCAGTGGCGTGCTCGGGACGAGCCTGGTGACATGGCGGAGATATATTGATGATGTTATTTGTATCTGGAAAGGAAACCTAGAAACCTTAAATCTTTTCATTTCCCACTTGAACAGCAATAATATGAACAATACACTTACCCCTGAAATTCATAAAACAGAGGCAACATTTTTAGATCTGTCCATTTGAGAGGGAGTTATACACACCACCCCAGTTGGCTTAAAGCCATCCCTAAAGGCCAATTTCAACGCCTCAGACGAAATTGTGACCAATTAGACGATTATGAGGAACAGTCCATCATGCTAAAAAAAAGATTTTTACAAAAAGGATACAAGTCAGAGACATTAGAACTAGATAGACAGTATGCCAAAAATCTAGATCGAAGGGAGATACTTAAAGGACATAAACGTATACAATCACAAGAAAGCTCCTTCCCTAGGTTTATAACAACATTTAACTCAGGACATAATCAAATTAAAAACATCATAAACAAACACTGGCACGTGTTAAAGAGTGATGAAGTATTAGATAAAATTATTCCCTCCAAACCACAAATTACATTCCGAAAAGGCCACAATTTCAAACATAAATTAGCACCTTCATTAATTAAAGGGATGACCCCAAAAATTCCTTTGTCCATCGCGAACCTACAAGGCTTCTATACCTGTGGTCAGTGTAAGGGTTGTAACTACACAAAAAGGGTACACAAGTCATTTACTTCATCTACTACAGGACAGACATTTATTATTAAACATTTCATAACATGCAAAACCACTAACGTCATTTACCTTCTAAAGTGCAATTGTAAGATCCAATACTTAGGCCATACAACCAGGTTTTTAAAAACACGTATACTAGAACATCTCAATAAAATAGAGAAAAAGCATGAAGATAACGGTGTACCCCTACATTGTAATTCCTGTCAAGATTTCAACAAAAATTATTTCCTCTGGTTGGGTATAGAAAGAGTGTCTACCCACTGGAGGGGGGGGGGAAGCTGGAAAAAGAACTAGACAGAAGGGAACTTTGGTGGATTCACACTATGAGAACCTACAACCAATGGGGTCTAAACAAGGACATTAGGATAGCAGCCTTTATCTAACATATCAAATATATTACTATTAATTTAATACACTATTCTTGACACATTATTAAATTAATGCTACACTTATAAACTATTAGGTACATTTAGGTATCTCATCAACACTCCACACATACCATTCACACTTATGTTATATTTTAGGATTAAATTAATATTTAAGACATCACATTCACTTTCAAGATATCACATTTTTATTTATTTTTATTCATTTATTTTTATTTATTTTTATTCATTTCATTATTAATAATAATGTATTAGTATAGGGACTTTCTATAGTAAATAAGCACAATTAAATTTTCACTATTCAAATGTTGCACATATCTATTTATTTTTATTATTTCTTATGTTAGAGACAATATTTAAAATTTCCTTAAACAAAATATTTATTTATAATCATGTTACTAGATCTGTGGGCTCTCACCATGAAATTTCCTTAAACAAAATATTTATTCACAACCATGTTACTAGATTTGTGGGCTCTCACCATGAAATTTCCTTAAACAAAATATTTATTTATAATCATGTTACTAGATCTGTGGGCTCTCACCATGAAATTTCCTTAAACAAAATATTTATTTATAATCATGTTACTAGATTTGTGGGCTCTCACCATGAAATTGCCTCAAACAAAATATTTATTTATAATCATGCTACTAGATTTGTGGGCTCTCACCATGATTCATATAAATGCACATAAATGTATATGTTCCTGCTATGGAAGTTACATATGGCTATTTCATTTGTTTGGGTAGGCACAACCATCTCAATTTTATTTTTATGTATTGTCCCTCTAATTAGGAGACATATAAGTTGTAATTTTTTTCACATTATTATAGTTAGTGCCACTGACTATTTATATCGGGTTTTTCCCAAATCAGGTATTCATCTTCATATGGTCCCACAATGAATGTAATCTAGACGCATAATACCTCTATATGAGATGTAATGACATTATGACAACGATCATAATTATTTTAAACCCACAACAGTTAACGTCACTGTCAGTATATATTGGGCTTTTGCAAATCAGGCAGTTTATATGGTCCTACAATAATCATAATTCTAGAATATCTCCACATGAGATGTAATAATATCGTGACAGTTTAATAGAATATTGAACCCCCCTTTTTTTGTAATATGAATGTGCAGTAAGGATTCCCTTTTTGAAATATGAATGTAGTGTGTCACAAATGTTTCAGATTCATTCTGAAGAGCAAATACTGGTCACTTTTTTCCTGCTTTTGTTTCAGAATTATTTATCTTGTTTTATTGGCTGAGATGTATGTCTGATGTCATTCAGGACACTCCCTCTATTAGTACACAGAATTTTGACTCTTCCGGATTGATGCTTTCACCCTTGGATTACAGCCGTCCTCTGATTGGACAAGAGAAGCATATGACCACAGATCGGACCTGAAAAGGAACTGTTACACAACGGACTACTTGATTGAGGACTTTATACTACTGTCTGTTCATTGGTCTAAATATTCAAGAAGTGTTTTGATTGGTTAAATAACGTATCAATACTAAACTAAGCCTCAATTTTTAAACTTTGATGGTTTTTTAATGATTTTCTTTAAAATATATTTTTCTTCATTTTTATTCTCAGGAATAGTTTACTATTGATGCATATATATAGTATTAAACATTTTATGAAGTTTTTGTGAGTCCAATTTCCTGTGCTCAACAGGAAATTGGAACTAATTGTTCACCTGTATATAAACCAGCCCTGTAGCCACAGCAAACACACTCAATACTTGGTTTTACTTACCTGTTTTACTTGTTTTAATGTATGCTCTTGATAAACACGTGTAATACGTTGAAACGCGTTGAGCAAATAAAACCTTTTATCCTTTGTTGAAAGACTGTCAAGATCTTGTTTTGTTTTGCTGTGCTGAGCTGGAATCTCCTTATTTATGGAGTAAGTTACTACATTTTTTCAATTATACACTGGATACTTTTGTCATTTGGGTCTCTATTAATTTATAGTCCACCTTTGGATAAACCTGAAAATTCAGTATTTGACTCCAGGAACCCGTGGACTTTGCCATCTGACGCTACGTTCCCTTTCAGCTGTAAACATTCATCTTATGGAGTGAGTATACTGCACCCATATTAATTGGCTTCAATATATGCATCAAGCCTTTTTTCTCTTCACTTACTAGAGAAAATCACTCAATAGACCAGCGCCATCTACTACTACTATCTAACAATATTACTAACTACCTAGTTAAAATAAGTAAATAAATAAAAACTTACCTGTGAAATAAAAATAAAACCTAAGCTTAAATTAAAAAAAAATGAACATTACTTGTTTTAAAAAAAATAATATTACAAAAAAAATGGACATTAAAAACAAAAAAACCAAAAAAACATTACTAAAAATAATAAAACCTAACAAAAAATAATAGACATTAAAATCCCAAAAAATAAAAAAAAATAACATTAAAAAAAAATAACAAACAAAATTATCCAAAATAATAAAAATTATACAGTGGGGCAAAAAAGTATTTAGTCAGCCACCAATTGTGCAAGTTCTCCCACTTAAGAAGATGAGAGAGGCCTGTCATTTTCATCATAGGTATACCTCAACTATGAGAGACAAAATGTGGAAACAAATCCAGACAATCACATTGTCTGATTTGGAAAGAATTTATTTGCATATTATGGTGGAAAATAAGTATTTGTTCACCTACGAAAAAGCAAGATTTCTGGTTCTCACAGACCTGTATCTTCTTCTTTAAGAGGCTCCTCTGTCCTCCACTCATTAACTGTATTATTGGCACCTGTTTGAACTTGTTATCAGTATAAAAGACACCTGTCCACAACCTCAAACAGTCACACTCCAAACTCCACTGTGGTGAAGACCAAAGAGCTGTCGAAGGACACCAAAAACAAAATTGTAGACCTGCACCAGGCTGGGAAGACTGAATCTGCAATAGGCAAGCAGCTTGGTGTGAAGAAATCAACTGTGGGAGCAATAATTAGAAAATGGAAGACATACAAGACCACTGATAATCTCCCTCGATCTGGGGCTCCACGCAAGATCTCACCCCGTGGGGTCAAAATGATCACAAGAATGGTGAGCAAACATCCCAGAACCACATGGGGGGACCTAGTGAATTACCTGCAGAGAGCTGGGACCAACGTAACAAAGGCTACCATTAGTAACACACTACGCCGCCAGGGACTCAGATCCTGCAGTTCCAGACGTGTCCCCCTGCTTAAGCCAGTACATGTCCGGGCCCATCTGAAGTATGCTAGAGAGCATTTGGATGATCCAGAAGTGGATTTGTCATATGGTCAGATGAAACCAAAGTAGAACTGTTTGGTAGAAACACAACTCATCGTGTTTGGAGGAGAGAGAATGCTGAGTTGCAACCAAAGAGCACCATACCTACTGTGAAGCATGGGGGTGGCAACATCATGCTTTGGGGCTGTTTCTCTGCAAAGGGAACAGGACGACTGATCCGTGTACATGAAAGAATGAATGGGGCCATGTATCGTGAGATTTTGAGTGCAAACCTCCTTCCATCAGCAAGGGCATTGAAGATGAAACGTGGCTGGGTCTTTCAGCATGACAATGATCCCAAACAACGAAGGAGTGGCTTCGTAAGAAGCATTTCAAGGTCCTGGAGTGGCCTAGCCAGTCTCCAGATCTCTACCCCATAGAAAGCCTTTGGAGGGAGTTGAAAGTCCGTGTTGCCCAGCGACAGCCCCAAAACATCACTGCTCTAGAGGAGATCTGCATGCAGGAATGGGCCAACATACCAGCAACAGTGTGTGACAACCTTGTGAAGACTTACAGAAAACGTTTGACCTCTGTCATTGCCAACAAAGGATATATAACAAAGTATTGAGATGAACTTTTGATATTGACCAAATACTTATTTTCCACCATAATTTGCAAATAAATTCTTTCCAAATTAGACAATGTGATTGTCTGGATTTGTTTCCACATTTTGTCTCTCATAGTTGAGGTATACCTATGATGAAAATTACAGGCCTCTCTCATCTTCTTAAGTGGGAGAACTTGCACAATTGGTGGCTGACTAAATACTTTTTTGCCCCACTGTATCTATTATAAAACCCTCATTTAAAAAAACAAAACACCCCAAAATAAAAAAAAAACCTCAATCTATAAATAAACTACCAATAGCCCTTAAAAGTTATATTTAAAATCAAAATAAATGTTTTGGATAGATAAGTTAGAAACCCTAAGCCCAATTGGATAAAACAAAGAGTTTGATTTATCTGTATTTGTATGATGTTAAATGTTAAATTGGCAGATATAGAAACTATTCATAACCATTATTGGCATACTATTTACTTTTGATCTGTACCTTACTTGTATTTGTATTTTAACTATACTAGAAATTTTTTCTTAGACATAGGTTTGTAGATTTGATTGTGACAGGAACTATTTAACCCACTGGATAGTGGTGTGGAGCCTCATTAGATTGCACAGGTGTGTTGTAAAGGGGAATGGCTTTATGTACCTGCCCCAATTAAAGAGTGAGGTATTTTCATTATGTGTACTGACATGACTAAGGACTAGAGGTCCGAAACGTGGTCTATTTTGTGCACCTTGGTGTATCAATAAATCCATGAACTTTGGAGTGGAGTGTGCTGCTGTCTTTTTGGACATGGACAGTAGTCTTCTTAGCCCAGCACCAGGTGAAGTGACAGGTAGAAAGTCTGGCAGCCAGAGTTAACGAGTATGGGACCCAGAGTCAAGGAGGTTCCCAGGAAAACTTGCAGCAAGTAGGCAGAGGAGGGCACAAACACAGAGGAGTAGTCAGCAGTCTGAATCAGCAACAGTTGGGCACAGAGTAAGGCAGATTCTTCAGGCAGAAGGAGAGTAAGAGACAAGCCAATAATCAGTATACCGGATGGTCAACAAAGGTAGCAAAAGGAAGAGTCAAATATGTAGTCAGAATGGTCCAAGAGGTCAGGGCAGGAGGCAAGCAGAGAGTAATCAGATATCCATGCAGAGATCAGCAGCAAACAGTAGAATTGTCAGGGTGAGACGAGAAGTGCAAAAATAATCACACCTTTATTAATAGCAAAAAATAATAAAAAGTCCACAAGTCAAATAACAAGCCAGGAATCAAAACCAGAGCTTGTAGTCAGACGAGCCGAGTCAGGAACAAGGAAAACAGCAGAGTCAGGAACAAGCCAGGGATCAGGAACCAGGAAGGACGTCAGGCAGCCAGGTAATACACAAGGAACTCTCACAAACAGGTCTGAGACAACGCAAAGGCAAAGCATACTGAACAGAGGCCCTTTAAATAATAAGTAATGACATCACAATTCTGAGACTGCATCCTGTCTCACATGGATGATGCACACCAGTCTGGCCATAAAAGGAAGTGCAGGAATTGAGCAGCATCCCCCACAATGCACCATAGTCAGGAAGAGAGGTGAGTAAAATGGCTGCCAGCAGCACATGGCAAACACAACAGGGAAAAAACCCTGACAAGAATATCAGAAGTAGCGCACCCAGGATACAGAGAACCATACATGGACAAGGACAGGAAGCAGCCATTTATAGGCTGCTGATTAGGTAGCTACCTGCAGCTGATAGGCAGGTGGAGCTAGATAGTAAGCCAGTGCCGGCAGTATCAATAATTAACTCACAGAGCCAGAGCCCGAGTGCTCCAGTGGCTCAAGGTGTAGGGCAAATAGCCAGAGACTGGAGGTTCCAGGTGCAACTACAGGCACACCAAGGAGCAAAGCGTGCTCTGACACTCGCACAACAAATAAGAAATTATAGCAACACAATAATAATGTATTCTCACTACCTAATGTATAGAGAAATATCTCACAGATGCCAATGAGGAGCTGACTGTGGATGTTTGAGGGGCATTCTTAAGGGGTGGTCTGAATTTTGCGCTTAAATCTCAACTCAGCATACAGAATTTAAAAAGAAGTGATTTCTTTTGTGTAGTATCTTGTCTTGAAATCATGTCTCTCCATTTCTAAGCTAAACTTTTTTTGAACTGGTTTTAATGTTTTATTTTGCACATATGCTAGAGTGCATTGTTTTATAAATGGTATATTATTTAATTTTAATTTTTAATTTAGTAAAGGTTTCAAGGTGCATTTGTAATGCTGGTTTTCTTGACAGTGGAATTTGCTCTATGCATCAAGACGTTAACAGTAATTGAAAACAATGTGGCTCCATTGATTATAATGTGATAAGTCATGGTTATATGTGGTTTTATGACTGACAGAGGGTCTGCAGGGACTGGGGTCTGATCTGATGTGGGTATGGGGGCTTGTAGCAGGAATGTAGAATCATTAGACTGAGGTTTGATGTGGGTATGTGACTTACAGAAGTGCTGCAGTGCCAGGGATCTCATCTGCTGTGGGCATGTGACTTACAGAAGTGCTGCAGGGCCAGGGATCTCATCTGATGTGGGTATGTGACTTACAGAAGTGCTGCAGGGCCAGGGATGTCATCTGATGTGGGTGTGTGACTTACAGAAGTGCTGCAGGGCCAGGGATGTCATCTGATGTGGTTATGTGACTTACAGAAGTGCTGCAGGGCCAGGGATCTCATCTGATATGGTTATGTGACTTATAGAAGTGCTGCAGGGCCAGAGATCTCATCTGATGTGGGTGTGTGACTTACAGAAGTGCTGCAGGGCCAGGGATCTCATCTGATGTGGGTGTGTGACTTACAGAAGTGCTGCATGGTCAGGGATCTCATCTGATGTGGGTGTGTGACTTACAGAAGTGCTGCATGGCCAGAGATCTCATCTGATGTGGGTGTGTGACTTACAGAAGTGCTGCATGGTCAGAGATCTCATCTGATGTGGGCATGTGACTTACAGAAGTGCTGCAGGGCCAGGGATCTCATCTGATGTGGGCATGTGACTTACAGAAGTGCTGCAGGGCCAGGGATCTCATCTGATATGGTTATGTGACTTATAGAAGTGCTGCATGGCCAGGGATCTCATCTGATGTGGGCATGTGACTACTTACAGAAGTGCTGCATGGTCAGGGATCTCATCTGATGTGGGTGTGTGACTTACAGAAGTGCTGCATGGTCAGAGATCTCATCTGATGTGGGCATGTGACTTACAGAAGTGCTGCAGGGCCAGGGATGTCATCTGATATGGTTATGTGACTTACAGAAGTGCTGCAGGACCAGGGATGTCATCTGATGTGGGCATGTGACTTACAGAAGTGCTGCATGGTCAGGGATCTCATCTGATGTGGGTATGTGACTTACAGAAGTGCTGCATGGTCAGGGATCTCATCTGATGTGGGCATGTGACTTACAGAAGTGCTGCAGGGCCAGGGATCTCATCTGATGTGGGTGTGTGACTTACAGAAGTGCTGCAGGGCCAGGGATCTCATCTGATGTGGGCATGTGACTTACAGAAGTGCTGCAGAGCCAGAGATCTCATCTGATGTGGGTGTGTGACTTACAGAAGTGCTGCAGGGCCAGGGATCTCATCTGATGTGGGTGTGTGACTTACAGAAGTGCTGCAGAGCCAGATATCTCATCTGATGTGGATGTGTGACTTACAGAAGTGCTGCAGGGCCAGGGATCTCATCTGATGTGGGTATGTGACTTACAGAAGTGCTGCAGAGCCAGAGATCTCATCTGATGTGGGTGTGTGACTTACAGAAGTGCTGCAGAGCCAGAGATCTCATCTGATGTGGATGTGTGACTTACAGAAGTGCTGCAGGGCCAGGGATCTCATCTGATGTGGGTATGTGACTTACAGAAGTGCTGCAGAGCCAGAGATCTCATCTGATGTGGATGTGTGACTTACAGAAGTGCTGCAGGGCCAGGGATCTCATCTGATGTGGGCATGTGACTTACAGAAGTGCTGCATGGTCAGGGATCTCATCTGATGTGGGTATATGACTTACAGAAGTGCTGCAGGGCCAGGGATCTCATCTGATGTGGGCATGTGACTTACAGAAGTGCTGCAGGGCCAGGGATCTCATCTGATGTGGGCATGTAACTTACAGAAGTGCTGCAGGGCCAGGGATCTCATCTGATGTGGGTATTTGACTTACAGAAGTGCTGCAGGGCCAGGGATCTCATCTGATGTGGGTATGTGACTTACAGAAGTGCTGCAAGGCCAGGGATCTCATCTGATGTGGGCATGTGACTTACAGAAGTGCTGCAGGGCCAGGGATCTCATCTGATGTGGGCATGTGACTTACAGAAGTGCTGCAGGGCCAGGGATCTCATCTGATGTGGGTATGTGACTTACAGAAGTGCTGCAGGGCCAGGGATATCATCTGATGTGGGTATGTGACTTACAGAAGTGCTACAGGGCCAGGGATCTCATCTGATGTGGGTGTGTGACTTAAAGAAGTGCTGCAAGGCCAAGGATCTCATCTGATGTGGGCATGTGACTTACGGAAGTGCTGCTGTTTCAAAGATCTGCTCTGATATGGGTCTGTCGCTTACAGAAGTGCTGCAGGGCAAGAGGTCTGATCTGATGTGGGCATGCAGCTTACAGAAGTGCTGCAGCTCCAGGGGTCTGATGTGATGTGGGTATGTGGCTTACAGAAGTGTTATGCAAACAAACAAATTGATTCCATTGTGTGTAGACAGCGTACAAATTGGGCCTTAAGCCTCACATAGTGAAATAGACCAACCAGAAAACGCTGCATAGCTGATGAATGCTAGCCGCATGTTACCTGCTGAATATGTAGTGTTCCAGCTAGATGTAAGGCAGGCATAGCAATAAATAGTACAATGGACTATGAAAATAGTACCTTTAAGCGTTACAGATGTAATTATTATTATTATTATAATTTATTTATGAAGCGCCATCATATTCCGCAGCACTGTCCATGTATACAGATCATTTAAATAAAACAATAATATAAAACTTCTAAGAGACAGGACAGAATTTACAAACACATACAGGAGGAATTGAGGGCCCTATTCCCGTGGGAACTTACAATCTAGAAGGGTAGGAGGTTGAGAAACAGGAGGTGAGGACTGCAAGATTGAGAAAGATGTTAATGTAGAGTTAGAGGAGGGAAATGTTGTTAGGTAAAAGGAATATTATTGAGTTAGGTGGTAGGCTTCTCTGAACAGAAAAGTCTTCAGAGAGCATTTAAAGGAAGAAAGATTTGGGCAAAGCCTGACAGCACGAGGGAGAGTGTTCCAGAGGGTAGGTGCTGCACGACAGAAGTCCTGCAATCTAGCATGAGAGGAGGTGATAGTCGCAGAAGAAAGGAGCAGGTCATTGTTGGATCTTAGTGGGCGGGCTGGAGTATACTTGTTGATTAGAGAGGATAGGTAGAGGGGAGCGGAGTTGGTGAGCGCTTTGTATGCAAGGGTGAGAATTTTGAATTTAATTCTGCTGTGTATGGGGAGCCAATGAAGGGAATCGCAGAGAGGTGCAGCAGATACAAAGCGACGGGAAAAGTGGATCAGCCTGGCAGAGGCATTTAGGATGGATTGCAGAGGGGAGAGGCGGGAAAGAGGAAGGCCAGTAAATAGGTTATTGCAGTAGTCAAGTCGGGAAATAACAAGGGAGTGGATTATTTGCTTTGTGGTGTTAGCGCACAGAAAAGGTCGAATCTTGGAAATGTTGCGTAGATGGTTGCGGCAGGATGTAGAAAGTGACTGGATATGGGGGGGGGGTGAAGGATAGATTTGAGTCAAGTGTAACTCCGAGGCAGCGGACTTGGGGCAATGGGGAAATGGTGATGCCGTCAACAGGGATAGAGAAGTCACAGGTCGGCGTAGAGCTTGAGAGGGGATAAGAAGGAGCTCAGTCTTGGACATGTTTATCTTTAGGTGGTGAGAGGCCATCCAGGAAGAAATACCAGATAAGCAGTTGCTGACATGAGAAAGGTCAGAGGGAGAGAGAGCAGGGGTGCAGAGGTAGATCTGGGTGTCATCAGCATAGAGGTGATATTTGAAGCCATAACTGTTGATAAGTTTACCCAGAGAAGAAGTATAAATGGAGAAGAGTAGAGGACCCAGAACAGATCCTTGAGGTACTCCAACAGACAGAGGCATTGGAGAGGAGGAGTCATTGGCAAATGACACAGAAAAAGACCTGTGAGAAAGATAAGAGTGAAACCAGGAAAGAGCAGTGCCACAGAGGACAAAAGAGCTTAGGGTCTGTAGGAGGAGGGGGTGGTCAACTGTGTCGAAGGCAGCTGAGAGGTCAAGTAGGATGAGTATGGAGTAGTGGCCAATATTTTTAGCAGAGAGAAGATCGTTCATAACCTTGGTAAGGGCAGTCTCAGTTGAGTGTTTGGGGCGGAATCCGGATTGCAGGGGGTCAAGCAAGGAGTTGGCAGACAGGAAGTGGGTTAGGCGATTGTAAACTAGTTTTTCAAGGAGTTTTGATGTTAGTGGGAGCAGTGAAATCGGGCGGTAGCTTTCAGGAGAATTGGGGTCAAGGGAGGGTTTTTTGAGTATGGGAGTGATTATTGCATGTTTGAAAGAAGATGGGAATGAGCCGGTAGAAAGAGATAGGTTGAAGATGTGTGTAAGAGCAGGAGTGAGGGTAGAAGATAGGGAGGGTATTAGATGGGAAGGTATAGGGTAGAGTGGGCAGGTAGTGAGGCGTGAGGAAGAGAGCAAGGAGGAAACTTCATTCTCAGTGGCTGGATGGAGGATGCAGAGGGTGGCAGAGGGAGTAGCAGGCCTGTTGATGGAGTATTGCAGGTTGGTGTTGGGATGTTGCTCTGGATAGAATGTGTTTTGTTTAAAAAGTAGTCTGCCAAGTCTTGAGCACTAAAGACAGATGAGGGGGGTGGAGCAGGAGGGAAGAGGAAAGAGTTAAAGGTGGAGAAGAGTCGTTTAGGGTTTGAGGAAAGAGTAGATATCATGGAGGAGAAGTAGGTTTGCTTGGCTAAGTGAAGGGCACAAGTGTATGAATGAAGCATAAACTTATAGTGTATGAAGTCAGGTTCAGAGTGAGTTTTCCTCCAGACATGCTCAGCAGTATGGGAGCATTTTTGCAAATAGCGTGTTTGCTGAGAGTGCCAGGGCTGCAACTGATGGCATGATGTTTTGCGCAGCTGGGGAGGGGCAAGTGTGTCTAGTGCAGAGGAGAGAGTTTTGTTATAGTGGGATGTTGCGAGATCAAGGCAGGTTATAGTGGAAGTGTAAGGGAGGAGATCTTGAATAGTTATTGAAAATTGGAGCGGATCCACAGCATGCAGATTTCTACAGCTGCGGGGGCGGAATGGAGGAGTTGGTTTAGCTGTTGCATTAATATTATAGGTGACCAGGTGATGGTCTGAAATGGGAAAGGGGCGATAGGTGAGGTCAGATATAGAACAGAGGTAGGAAAATACCAGGTCGATGGAGTGTCCATCACGGTGGGTAGGGAATAGGGAGGATTGTGAGAGACCAAAGGAGGATGTAAGTGAAAGAAGTTTAGAAGCAGCAGGGGCAGATGGGTTGTCAATGGGAATGTTGAAGTCCCCAAGAATTAGGGTTGGTATATTTGTAGAGAGAAAGTGAGGAAGCCAGGCGGCAAAGTTGTCAAGGAAATGGGAGGTAGGTCCGGGAGGGCGATAAATGACTGCCACTTTGAGGGAGAGGGGAGAGAACAGGCGAATACAGTGGACTTCAAAGGAAGAGAAGGAGAGAGATGGGATTGGAGGTAGGTACTGATAAGTGCAATAGGAGGAGAGCAGGATCCCAACACCACCGCCACATTTCTCACCTGGCCTAGGGGTATGGCTAAAGTGAAAACCACCATGTGTGAGAGCAGCAGTGGAAACTGTGTCGGAAGGAGATAGCCAGGTTTCGGTAATTGCTAAAAGGGTGAAAGAATCTGAAATAAACAGGTCATGAATGGTTGTAAGTTTATTGCAGACAGAGCGAGAGTTCCATAGTGCGCAAGTGAAAGGAGTGTGTGCGTATGGGATGCATATGATGGAGATGAGGTTATGTGTGTTGCTTTTATTAAAGTTACTATAAGGAGTGCGTGATTGGGTAATGGTGGGAATGAGTGTGGGCCCAGGATTTGGAGAGATGTCACCTGATGCTAACAGCAGCAAGATGGAAAGTAAGAGTAGGTGAGAATGAGATTTATAGCAGTGGGGGCATTTCTGTGAGGTGGTGCAGTTTAGTGACATAGATTTTAAAATAGAAAGTAGTTCATGAGAGCTAAGGTAAGGAGAGGAAAGGAAAGGAGAGAGGGGCCAATATAAACTGCCTGTGGAGAAGGGTAAGGTATGAGCATGTGAGCATGCCTCTGGAGTAGGCATGAGGCTGTTAAAAGGAAAAGTAGTTATGAAAACCTAGCAGAATTTAAAGTTCAAAATTTTTGTTTTAAATAGAAAATATTTAACTTGCCTCAAATCTTCTTCAAATGTTGTTCAATTCTTGACTAATTCTTAGCACTGCCACTTAAAGATGTCACTTAGAGAGATGGCAGCTTAGAGAGATGGTGTTCTCTGCAAATGCTAAACCCTGCAAATGCTTTCCCAAAAGCTGATCTTAAATATATAGGGCTTCTGAAGACAGCTGAGTTAGATCAATTAACTAAGTGGAGACAGGGAGATGAATAAGACACATGTGAGACAATAACTAAAACTAGATCAAAGGGATAGATGCACATAAAACAAAATTGGGTGGGGATTAGTCAATTAATTAAGCTAAGTTAAAAAAATTAGGAAATGCAAATGCTGGGGACAGGGTGTGATTAGATACAGGCATAGAAGGAAGTTTAGATGGGGGACATACCATAGAATAAGTACCTCTAAATGCCAGAGAGTCCGGAGTTTGCTGTGTCTCATCCAAACTCCACTAGGTGTGCAGAGAACGCCAAAAGCCCGTCCGGCTTCCGTAGTAAGGCGCTTCACTCGGTGAGGTATTTTGATTGGTTTAACCAGTTCAAGTGACCTTTCCAGGATACCCGGCACAGAGGACCTATAAACGGCTTGCAGGATCAAAGAAAGGAGCGTCCCAACCTCCTCAAAATTCAAGTAAGCAAAGAACAATAAAACGATCCTTGTAGGTGGTAAACGTAAAAGACACCTTTGTGTAGAAACATCTTACGTGTTTCATGCCCACAGGCACTTCATCAGGGATCACCCGGATTAAGTGCCTGTCGGCATGAAACACATAGGATGTTTCTAGCATGTTTGGCTCTTGTATGAGTTTTTGCACTTTATACGAATAAAGGTGTCTTATACGTTTACCACCTACAAGGATTGTTTTATTATCCTGTGCTTACAGAAGTGTTGTAGGGCCAGGGGTCTGATCTGATGTGGGTATGCAGCTTACAGAAGTGCTGAGACTCCAGGGGTCTGATCTGATGTGGGTATATGGCTTACAGAAGTGCTGCAGTGCAAGGGGTCTGATTTGATTTGGGTATGTGGCTTAAAGAAGTGCTGCAGGGTCAGGGATCTGATCTAATGTGGGTATGTGACTTACAGAAGTGATGCAGGGTCAGGGATCTGATCTAATGTGGGTTTGTGACTTACAGAAGTGCTGCAGGGTCAGGGATCTGATCTAATGTGGGTATGTGACTTACAGAAGTGCTGCAGGGTCAGGGATCTGATCTAATGTGGGTATGTGACTTACAGAAGTGCTGCAGGGTCAGGGATCTGATCTAATGTGGGTATGGGACTTACAGAACTGCTGCAGGGTCAGGGATCTGATCTAATGTGGGTATGGGACTAACAGAAGTGCTGCAGGGTCAGGGATCTGATCTAATGTGGGTATGTGACTTACAGAAGTGCTGCAGGGTCAGGGATCTGATCTAATGTGGGTATGGGACTTACAGAACTGCTGCAGGGTCAGGGATCTGATCTAATGTGGGTATGGGACTAACAGAAGTGCTGCAGGGTCAGAGATCTGATCTAACATGGGTATGTGTCTTACAGAAGTGCTGCATGGTCAGGGATCTGATCAAATGTGGGTATGTCACTTAAGGAAGTGCTACAGGGCCAAGGATCTGATCTAATGTGGGTATGTCCCTTACGGAAGTGCTGCAGGGCCAGGGATCTGATCTGATATGGGTGTGTGGCATACAGAAGTGCTGTAGGACCAGGGGTCTTATCTGATGTGGGTGTGTGGCATACTGAAGTTCTGCAGGACCAGGGGTCTGATATGATGTGGGTATGTGGCTTTCAGAAGTACTGCAGGGTCAGGGATCTGATCTAATGTGGGTATGGGACTTACAGAAGTGCTGCAGGGCCAGGGATCTGATCTGATATGGGTTTGTGGCTTACAGAAGTGTTGCAGGAGCAGGGGTCTGATCTGACGTGGGTGTGAAGCATTCTGAAGTTCTGCAGGCCTAGAGGTCTGACCTGATATGGGTATGTGGCTTCCTTTGGAAGACAGTACTTCTTTTAAGAACCCTTTAGACAGAAAGTTAGAATCCTTTCATAGAAGGGCCTTTTTAAATGCTGGGGTCTAATCTGATTTGGATAGGTGACTTACAGAAGTGCTACAGGGTCAGGTTTAAGAGCTGATATGGGTATAGGACTTGAGCCTTAAGTAATCTGATGTGATGTGGGTACAGGGGCTTGTAGATGGAATGTGGGATAATTGGTCTGATCTAAGGTCTAATATGGGTATGTGGCTTACAGAAGTGCTGCAGGTCCAGGGGTCTGAGATTAATGAGTATAGGACCTCAGGGTTATGTAATCTGATCTGAGGTGGGTATGGGGGCTTGTATACAGAATATAGGATGATTGGTCTGACCTGAGGTCTGATGTGGGATGCAGGGCCAGGGATCTGAGATGATATGAGTATAGGGCCTCAGGGTTATATAATCTTATCTGAGATAGCTATGGGGTTACTAGAGTGACTGTTGAGCTATTTAGGTCTGTTCTGGGTTTGCTACTTATGAAAAAGCTGTGGGGTGGGTGGTACTGATGTGAGACCTCATGAGGGTATGTGACTGACAGAGGCTGCAAGGCTAGGGGTCTGATTTGAGTTATAATCATTACCACACCTTTCACACACTCGGTTATGTGCTGTTCAGTTTTCTTATGGAGGAGAGCCAAGGTTATGGGCTCGATTTATCAAAGCTGAGGCGGACAGGGGCACATATACGCGCTCCTGTATGCCTCAGCTCGCCTGTGGTGGGTCAAATTTACCCGCAGGTAGTCCCCATTGCACATGAGCGCAATTTCTTTCATGTAATTAACAAGTCCATGAGCTAGTGACGTATGGGATATACATTCCTACCAGGAGGGGCAAAGTTTCCCAAACCTTAAAATGCCTATAAATACACCCCTCACCACACCCACAAATCAGTTTTACAAACTTTGCCTCCAAGGGAGGTGGTGAAGTAAGTTTGTGCTAGATTCTACGTTGATATGCGCTCCGCAGCAAGTTGGAGCCCGGTTTTCCTCTCAGCGTGCAGTGAATGTCAGAGGGATGTGAGGATAGTATTGCCTATTGAATGCAGTGATCTCCTTCTACGGGGTCTATTTCATAAGGTTCTCTGTTATCGGTCGTAGAGATTCATCTCTTACCTCCCTTTTCAGATCGACGATATACTCTTATATTTACCATTTCCTCTACTGATTCTCGTTTCAGTACTGGTTTGGCTTTCTACAAACATGTAGATGAGTGTCCTGGGGTAAGTAAGTCTTATTTTCTGTGACACTCTAAGCTATGGTTGGGCACTTTATTTATAAAGTTCTAAATATATGTATTCAAACATTTATTTGCCTTGACTCAGAATGTTCAACTTTCCTTATTTCCAGACAGTCAGTTTCATATTTGGGATTATGCTTTAAATTATCATATTTTTTCTTACCTCAAAAATTTGACTTTTTTCCCTGTGGGCTGTTAGGCTCGCGGGGGCTGAAAATGCTTCATTTTATTGTGTCATTCTTGGCGCGGACTTTTTTGGCGCAAAAATTCTTTTCCGTTTCCGGCGTCATACGTGTCGCCGGAAGTTGCGTCATTTTTGACGTTATTTTGCGCCAAAAATGTCGGCGTTCCGGATGTGGCGTCATTTTTGGCGCCAAAAGCATTTAGGCGCCAAATAATGTGGGCGTCTTATTTGGCGCCAAAAAATATGGGCGTCGCTTTTGTCTCCACATTATTTCAGTCTCATTTTTCATTTGCTTCTGGTTGCTAGAAGCTTGATGTTTGGCATTTTTTTCCCATTCCTGAAACCGTCTTATAAGGAATTTGATCTATTTTGCTTTATATGTTGTTTTTTCTCTTACATATTGCAAGATGTCTCACGTTGCATCTGAGCCAGAAGATACTACAGGAAAACCACTGCCTGCTGGATCTACCAAAGCTAAGTGTATCTGCTGTAAACTTTTGGTAGCTATTCCTCCAGCTGTTGTTTGTAATAATTGTCATGACAAACTTGTTAAAGCAGATAATATTTCCTTTAGTGATGTACCATTGCCTGTTGCAGTTCCCTCAACATCTAAGGTGCAGAATGTTCCTGATAACATAAGAGATTTTGTTTCTGAATCCATAAAGAAGGCTTTGTCTGTTATTTCTCCTTCTAGTAAACGTAAAAAGTCTTTTAAATCTTCTCTCTCTACAGATGAATTTTTAAATGAACACCATCATTCTGATTCTTTGGACTCTTCTGGTTCAGAGGATTCTGTCTCAGAGATTGATGCTGATAAATCTTCATATTTATTTAAGATGGAATTTATTCGCTCTTTACTTAAAGAAGTACTAATTGCTTTAGAAATAGAGGATTCTAGTCCTCTTGATACTAATTCTATACGTTTGGATAAGGTTTTTAAAGCTCCTGCGGTTATTCCAGAAGTCTTTCCTGTTCCTAATGCTATTTCTGCAGTAATTGCTAAGGAATGGGATAAATTGGGTAATTCATTTACTCCTTCTAAACGTTTTAAGCAATTATATCCTGTTCCGCCTGAGAGGTTAGAATTTTGGGACAAAATCCCTAAAGTTGATGGGGCTATTTCTACCCTTGCTAAACGTACTACCATTCCTACGTCAGATGGTACCTCGTTTAAAGATCCTTTAGATAGAAAAATTGAATCTTTTCTAAGAAAAGCTTATCTATGTTCAGGTAATCTTCTTAGACCTGCTATATCATTGGCTGATGTTGCTGCAGCTTCAACTTTTTGGTTGGAAACTCTAGCGCAACAAGTAACAAATCGTGATTCTCATGATATTATTATTCTTCTCCAGCATGCTAATAATTTCATCTGTGATGCCATTTTTGATATTATTAGAGTTGATGTTAGATTTATGTCTCTGGCTATCTTAGCCAGAAGAGCTTTATGGCTTAAGACTTGGAATGCTGATATGGCTTCTAAATCAACTCTACTTTCCATTTCTTTCCAGGGAAACAAATTATTTGGTTCTCAGTTGGATTCTATTATTTCAACTGTTACTGGTGGGAAAGGAACTTTTTTACCACAGGATAAAAAGTCTAAAGGTAAAAACAGGGCTAACAATCGTTTTCGTTCCTTTCGTTTCAACAAAGAACAAAAGCCTGATCCTTCGTCCTCAGGAGCAGTTTCAGTTTGGAAACCATCTCCAGTCTGGAATAAATCCAAGCCTGCTAGAAAGGCAAAGCCTGCTTCTAAGTTCACATGAAGGTACGGCCCTCATTCCAGTTCAGCTGGTAGGGGGCAGGTTACGTTTTTTCAAAGAAATTTGGATCAATTCTGTTCACAATCTTTGGATTCAGAACATTGTTTCAGAAGGGTACAGAATTGGTTTCAAGATGAGACCTCCTGCAAAGAGATTTTTTCTTTCCCATGTCCCAGTAAATCCAGTGAAAGCTCAAGCATTTCTGAATTGTGTTTCAGATCTAGAGTTGGCTGGAGTAATTATGCCAGTTCCAGTTCCGGAACAGGGGATGGGGTTTTATTCAAATCTCTTCATTGTACCAAAGAAGGAGAATTCCTTCAGACCAGTTCTGGATCTAAAATTATTGAATCGTTATGTAAGGATACCAACGTTCAAGATGGTAACTGTAAGGACTATATTGCCTTTTGTTCAGCAAGGGAATTATATGTCCACAATAGATTTACAGGATGCATATCTGCATATTCCAATTCATCCAGATCATTATCAGTTCCTGAGATTCTCTTTTCTAGACAAGCATTACCAATTTGTGGCTCTACCGTTTGGCCTTGCTACAGCTCCAAGAATTTTCACAAAGATTCTCGGTGCCCTTCTGTCTGTAATCAGAGAACAGGGTATTGTGGTATTTCCTTATTTGGACGATATCTTGGTACTTGCTCCGTCTTTACATTTAGCAGAGTCTCATACGAATCGACTTGTGTTGTTTCTTCAAGATCATGGTTGGAGGATCAATTTACCAAAAAGTTCTTTGATTCCTCAAACAAGGGTAACCTTTCTGGGTTTCCAGATAGATTCAGTGTCCATGACTTTGTCTTTAACAGACAAGAGACGTCTAAAATTGATTACAGCCTGTCGAAACCTTCAGTCTCAATCATTCCCTTCGGTAGTCTTATGCATGGAAATTCTAGGTCTTATGACTGCTGCATCGGACGCAATCCCCTTTGCTCGTTTTCACATGCGACCTCTTCAGCTCTGTATGCTGAACCAATGGTGCAGGGATTACACGAAGATATATCAATTAATATCTTTAAAACCGATTGTTCGGCACTCTCTAACGTGGTGGACAGATCACCATCGTTTAATTCAGGGGGCTTCTTTTGTTCTTCCGACCTGGACTGTAATTTCAACAGATGCAAGTCTCACAGGTTGGGGAGCTGTGTGGGGATCTCTGACGGCACAAGGAGTTTGGGAATCTCAGGAGGCGAGATTACCGATCAATATCTTGGAACTCCGTGCAGTTTTCAGAGCTCTTCAGTTTTGGCCTCTTCTGAAGAGAGAATCGTTCATTTGTTTTCAGACAGACAATGTCACAACTGTGGCATACATCAATCATCAAGGAGGGACTCACAGTCCTCTGGCTATGAAAGAAGTATCTCGAATTTTGGTTTGGGCGGAATCCAGCTCCTGTCTAATCTCTGCGGTTCATATCCCAGGTGTAGACAATTGGGAAGCGGATTATCTCAGTCGCCAAACGTTGCATCCGGGCGAATGGTCTCTTCACCCAGAGGTATTTCTTCAGATTGTTCAATTGTGGGGGCTTCCAGAGATAGATCTGATGGCCTCTCATCTAAACAAGAAACTTCCCAGGTATCTGTCCAGATCCCGGGATCCTCAGGCGGAGGCAGTGGATGCATTATCACTTCCTTGGAAGTATCATCCTGCCTATATCTTTCCGCCTCTAGTTCTTCTTCCAAGAGTAATCTCCAAGATTCTGAGGGAATGCTCGTTTGTTCTGCTAATAGCTCCGGCATGGCCTCACAGGTTTTGGTATGCGGATCTTGTCCGGATGGCATCTTGCCAGCCATGGACTCTTCCGTTAAGACCAGACCTTCTGTCACAAGGTCCTTTTTTTCCATCCGGATCTGAAATCCTTAAATTTAAAGGTATGGAGATTGAACGCTTGATTCTTGGTCATAGAGGTTTCTCTGACTCCGTGATTAATACTATGTTACAGGCTCGTAAATCTGTATCTCGAGAGATATATTATAGAGTCTGGAAGACTTATATTTCTTGGTGTCTTTCTCATCATTTTTCTTGGCATTCTTTTAGAATACCGAGAATTTTACAGTTTCTTCAGGATGGTTTAGATAAGGGTTTGTCCGCAAGTTCTTTGAAAGGACAAATCTCCGCTCTTTCTGTTCTTTTTCACAGAAAGATTGCTATTCTTCCTGATATTCATTGTTTTGTACAAGCTTTGGTTCGTATAAAACCTGTCATTAAGTCAATTTCTCCTCCTTGGAGTTTGAATTTGGTTCTGGGAGCTCTTCAAGCTCCTCCGTTTGAACCTATGCATTCATTGGACATTAAATTACTTTCTTGGAAAGTTTTGTTCCTTTTGGCCATCTCTTCTGCTAGAAGAGTTTCTGAATTATCTGCTCTTTCGTGTGAGTCTCCTTTTCTGATTTTTCATCAGGATAAGGCGGTGTTGCGAACTTCTTTTGAATTTTTACCTAAAGTTGTGAATTCCAACAACATTAGTAGAGAAATTGTGGTTCCTTCATTATGTCCTAATCCTAAGAATTCTAAGGAGAAATCATTGCATTCTTTGGATGTTGTTAGAGCTTTGAAATATTATGTTGAAGCTACGAAATCTTTCCGTAAGACTTCTAGTCTATTTGTTATCTTTTCCGGTTCTAGGAAAGGCCAGAAAGCTTCTGCCATTTCTTTGGCATCTTGGTTGAAATCTTTAATTCATCTTGCCTATGTTGAGTCGGGTAAAATTCCGCCTCAAAGAATTACAGCTCATTCTACTAGGTCAGTATCTACTTCCTGGGCGTTTAGGAATGAAGCTTCGGTTGACCAGATCTGCAAAGCAGCAACTTGGTCCTCTTTGCATACTTTTACTAAATTCTACCATTTTGATGTATTTTCTTCTTCTGAAGCAGTTTTTGGTAGAAAAGTTCTTCAGGCAGCGGTTTCAGTTTGAATCTTCTGCTTATGTTTTTTGTTAAACTTTACTTTGGGTGTGGATTATTTTCAGCAGGAATTGGCTGTCTTTATTTTATCCCTCCCTCTCTAGTGACTCTTGTGTGGAAAGATCCACATCTTGGGTAGTCATTATCCCATACGTCACTAGCTCATGGACTCTTGTTAATTACATGAAAGAAAACATAATTTATGTAAGAACTTACCTGATAAATTCATTTCTTTCATATTAACAAGAGTCCATGAGGCCCACCCTTTTTTGTGGTGGTTATGATTTTTTTGTATAAAGCACAATTATTCCAATTCCTTATTTTATATGCTTCGCACTTTTTTTCTTATCACCCCACTTCTTGGCTATTCGTTAAACTGATTTGTGGGTGTGGTGAGGGGTGTATTTATAGGCATTTTAAGGTTTGGGAAACTTTGCCCCTCCTGGTAGGAATGTATATCCCATACGTCACTAGCTCATGGACTCTTGTTAATATGAAAGAAATGAATTTATCAGGTAAGTTCTTACATAAATTATGTTTTTGCGCTCACGTGTAATCCCGGCCCCTGCCCACGCACAGCCAATCACGCGCGGGCAGGAGCTGTCAATCTCCTCGGTCGAACTAGACCGCAGAGATTGAATTTCGCCACCTTAGAGGTGGTGAAGAGGTTAGGAAAGCAGCGGTCTGATGACCTCTGCTTGTTAAATACGGCGAGCAGGTTCTTGTGAGAACTTGCAGCCGTAGGGCTTTGATAAATCAATCCCTATATGTGAGCTGCTCTGCCTTTAATTGTCCATGTCAGTCTGCCCATTATCAAACTAAATAATAACTTATAAACATTTCTGTATGTGAATGAAAACATAAATTAAACTAAAGATTTTCATGTTTGAGTAATGAAAAAAACAAAAAACTGAAAACCATGACATTATGGGCCAGATTACGAGTTAACCGCTAACAGTTATGCATGAGCAATACGGGGTTTATGTTTGTGCACGTCAGGTTTTTTGCTTGTATTACAAGTTGAAAGTAAACACGATCACTTGAGAGCAATTAATGCTAACTAGAGTAGGCTTAGGGTGTCCTCAGAGCTCTGGTTAACTGTTTTGTAAAATAAAAAAGTATCAAAAACACATTATATAAATAGATTACAAAGTACAGTTATACTCATACTAACACTTTCTAATAAAATTATTTAAAAAAATTATTGTGCAAAAAAGTTATAAGGGCTCAAAGGGCTTTAACATAGAGATACACACATATGGGTAGCGCACTTGAGAATATGACATCAAATTTGCACGCAAGTGGGGTCCCCCCCACTTGTTTGCTCTATTGACGCACAATATTGAAAGTTCAGCTTCTTACGCGCGCCAGGTTAGCGTGAGAGTGATAACATTTTACTTTCAACTTGTAATATGAGTGCAACCCAACGCAAGCAAAAAGCTTCCTTCTAGCATAGTCTCACGGGAGAGTTATCTAGCGCTCCACTTGTAATCTGGCACTATGTTGTTTATGCACATCAGTATCAGTATCATGTCCCCGATTCTATTTAATCAAAACATTTTTTTTTAAAGTAATACTTTTTAGTAGCTTTGCCTGAAGATGTGAAAAAAAAACACCAGATAGAAACCAATGGGAATGCATTACTGTTTGGTCATTCAAACTAATATATTAATGCTCATAAACTTAGAAAAGTACAAAAAGAATTATAAGCTCTGACATTATTCCCTTCCAAGTGCAACAAAGAAAGATGTTTTCACTGGACTTTTAATACAGTAAGATGAAGCTAATTATTCTCTGGTATATAGATGTCATAAACCCAACACAATGGAACAATAAGGGTTGAAGCTTAAAAAAATAGTTGTTAGATTATAATTGTAGATGAAAAAATAATAGTAAATAAATTAAGTTAATCTAGCAAACACTTTTTTAGCTATTAAGATTTTTTTTCTCAGTCATTACTACAAGACCTGCCGCCAGTTACCCTGTAAATCGATGCCCTGTTTGTTTGTCAAGAACCTTGGAGTCAAAGGCAGACTCCTATTTTTTAAATCCTCTGACTCCTGAAACACATAGCTGTTATCAGTCTTTTTTTACAGATGCTATAAAAGTTTATGAGTTACAGGGTGCAGCTCTGCTGACAGAGGGTGGTGACAGCTGTCTCTAACTTTCTTGCCTTGTTGACAGAGGATCAAAGAACAGATTTACACCCAGAATTTACAACCTCGATAAGATGAAGAGGATAAGATATTTCTAAATCCTAGAATGACTTTTTACCTGTAGGCATGAACTGAATGATCATTTGTTATTCACATGTAATTTTCCAAAGTCACGGTCACATTTAAATTCATCATAAAATGTCTTTATTCTTTGTTAGATATTTATTATATTAAATCATTTTAGAAATCCTTAGGGTGAATGATAATGTTATGTTATATTACTTTTGTTAAATGGGCATTTGGATCAACAATTGCTATTATTATTTTTATCTGTTTATAGAGAATCAGAACATTAACCCTTTCCCACCATTAGGACGTTTCATGCCATCTTTAGCGCTTGGCTTTAGCGCCATTAGGACAGCGTGGTACGTCCTGAAGCCATAGCAGCTTGATAAATGTGATCGCAGGCTGGAGACGTGCCTAGTGTCATAGGTGCTGATTTTCAGACTCCTAATTAAGCCCCATCAAATGTAGACCCAAGTCTACAGACTTGTGCTTGCTCCTGTTTCTGTAAAGGGTCTTTTCATATTTAGGGGACGGGGGAGTGTCTTTTCTTCCAGCTTTCTCAGCCCCTTTCAGTAGAAGTTCTAGCCAAACCTCATCAACAGAGCTAAACGTTTTTAAAAGGTTTTATATTGAATTTTGAGATCAGTATCTGTGCATATTCTTATTTATAGTAGTGTCTATTACATGCAGTTATATGCAAGGTGTATACTGTCTCTTCAAATTAACACAAATATAAGGAGATGAGAACCATACCCTTAAGCACAATCAGTAGTTGATTGATGTACTATTATATTGGCTTTTGGGTAGAGGGACTCTCAAGCTTACAATCTATTTGCATATTGTTGTAGACTAAAGATACATAAAGCAAAAAGTATATGCTCTAAATTGTTAGATCATGCAATTGTTTGCATTACTGATTCTGGTTGACTATGTAACTGGGTTTAACACATAGGCAAAGTCATGCTCTGGAGCCACAAACATTGCAGCTCTTGGGCAGAATGCAGCTAGAGATCCAATCAGGCGCAGCAGTTAAAATAACCTGTTAATCACCAGCCATGGTCCGTTTGGGAGCCACAGGGATTGCAGCAGGACTTTACCTAGTTATCTAGGATCAGAATTAAAAAACAAAACACATTCTTAAGAATTAGAACATGTCACGTTTGCATTAAAGGGACAGTAATGTCAAAATCAAACTTTCATGATTCACATAGCGCATGCAGTTTTAGACAACTTTCTAATTTTCTTCTGTTATCAAAATTATTTCATTCTCTTGGTATCTTTTATTGAAGAGTAAAACCAGACAGGCTCATAAGAGCTCAGGAGTGTGCATGTGTCTTTAGTACTGTATTGCAGCAGCGTCTTGCAACATTATTTGTAGGTTTGTTATACAATGTTGCAAAACACTGCTGCCATAGAGTACTAAAGTCACGTGCACACTCCTGAGCTCTTATGAGAATAAAAGATAACAAAGCAAATTTGATAACAGAAGTAAATTGGAAAGTTGTTTAAAATTGAATGCTCTGAATCACTTAAGTTTTATTTTGACTTTACTGTCTCTTTAAATCCTTTCATAGCAATAATAGTTTCTGTATATTTTGTAAGTTCTTTGTACCTTGGTAAGTTGCAGTTTGTGTAAGACTGTAAAATGCCCACTAGGGGCCAGATTACAAGTGGCGCGCTATTTATTTTTTTATTAAATTATTTTTTCCATGCAGGCAAAATTGAGTATTTTTTGCAGTGTGGGCCTCACACATTACATCATTAAGTCGTTGTTCAGGAACACTCGCTATCGTGCTTGACGGTGCTTGCTTTGTGCATGCTCTATTCAAGCGGTGCACTGAGCAGGGGACAAATGAAAGAAACAGACATTCTAAATGCAAGGCATTAGCATCATCAGCTATATTTTAGAGCTATATTTTAGAGCTCTGTGTTCAAAAAGTTCTGCTGCGTCACTTTGTACGCAATGCTTATGTGCGAATAGCTGTGCACGAGCATGACTTATTGTGCAGTACACGCAGCCTCCAGTCACATTCACAACCCCAGGGAAATTATTACGTCAGAGTCCGGCCGCTATTTCAAAACAGCCAACGCTGCAAAAAATACTCAATTGCGCCTGCATGGAAAAAAAGACTGTTTCTGGGGATACTGTTATATGGTGTGACCATTAGGCAAGGATTACAATAATGTAAGTCACTTTTTAGTGTAGACTGTCCCTTTAGTATTGCAATTAGCTGTCAGGCTTAAGAAAACGCTATTTAATTTAAAATAATTTGGGCACAAAAGTAAAACAAATGCAATGAAAACACAGTTTATTGTTAGCTTAGGGGGTGTTTATATATTGGGTGGCTTTTTTGTTTTTATAGGGGTATTAGATTAGGTTTAATTTTTATTATTTTGTATAATTTTGTTCATTATTTTTGTAATCTTAGATTTTTTTAATTTTTTCGTAATTTTAGTGTTTGTTTTTTTAAAGTTATTTTTTTTTTTTCGTAGTGTTAGGATTTTTTAATATTGTAATTTAGGTTTTTTTATTTTATTTGTTTTTAAATAGTAATGTTAGGTTAATTTATAGTTTAATCTTAGTTTTTTTTTATTTCACAGGTAAGTTCTTATTTATTTGAAGGTAGTTATATTGTAAGTGTAATTTAAAGTTAGGGGGTGTTAAGTTTAGGGGTTAATAGTTTAATTTAGTGTGTTGCGATGTGAGGGGTGGTGGTTTAGGAGTTAATAGATTGATTATAGTAGTAGCGATGTGGGGGCCGGCTGTTTAGGGGTTAATAGGTTTATTATAGTAGTAGCTATGTGAGGGGGCAGCAGTTTAGGGGTTAATACGTTTATTATAGTAGATGCAATGCAGGGGGCGGCGGTTTAGGGGTTAATAGCTTTATTTAGGTGTTAGCACTGCGGGGGCGGCGGATTAGGACTTAATAGTTTTATTTAGTGTCAGCGATGTCGGGGGGGGGTGTATTAGTGGTATTTAGACTAGGGGTTTATGTTAGGTTTTTACATAACTTTCTTTTCCCCATAGACATCAATGGGGAATGCGTTATAGCGATCGCCATTCCAAGATCGTAGGTATTCTCTACATTGATGTCTATGGGGTAATACGTGCACGAGCACATAAAGTCAGGCCTTGGCTTTTAACGCACCATAATGCACGACACAAGAAGGTTTTTTTGTAAGTTATTACGCATCGGGTTTAAAGCACAACTTGTATTCTTGGTGTATGGTACTTAAAGGGACAATGTACACCAATTTTCATATAACTGCATGTAATAGACACTACTATAAAGAATAATATGCACAGATAGTGATATAAAAATCCAGTATAAAACTGTTTAAAAACTTACTTAGAAGCTCCCAGTTTAGCTCTGTTAAAAAGGCTAACTGGAACACCCACTGAAAGTGGTTCTATAGCAAAAATAGCAGACACCCCCCCCCTCCCTCTTCCTCTGCATATACAAAGACTCTTTGAACAAACAGGAACAAGCTGGAATAGGTATACATCAGTATTCTCCTAAAATTTGGAGGCTTGGTTCGGAGTCTGAAAATCAGCGCAATGTTATTTAAAAATAAGCAAAACTATCCATTTTTAAATAAAAATCCTGTATAGGCTATAAATGGATCATCTACAAAACATTTATGCAAAGAAAAATCTAGTGTATAATGTCCCTTTAAATATTAAAGGCCTATATATTTGACCTACAGAGCACACTAAGGGCTAGATTACAAGTGAGGCGCAAATGGTTTAGCACTAGCGCAATCGTGAGCCATTTTCATTCTGCTGATATTACAAGCTACTTTTTATGCTTCAATCCTTGCCGCAATCACAGAGCTGTGGTTAACTGTTTTCCAAAACTAAAAAGTTGCACAAAATACATCAAAAATACATTACAAAGTACACTTAAACTCATAAATGAACTATTAACACCTAAACCGCCATCCCCCCACATCACAAACTGTCTAAATAAACTATTAACCCCTAAACTGCCATCCCCCCACATTGCTAACTATCTAAATAAAATATGAACCCCTAAACCGCCATTACCCACATCGCAAACTATCTAAATAAACTATTAACCCCTAAAATGCCATCCCTGCACATCTAAACCTCCTAACCTAACACCCCCTCACTTAACCCAAATTAAAATACTCCTAAATATACGAACTACCTTAAAAAAAATACCTGTAAAATTCAATAAAAACCTAAACTTACCTTTAAAAATAAAAACCTTACTAAACATTACTAAAAAAAACCTAACATCACAGAAAAAATGGCCTTTTGTAGGGCATTGCCTTAAAGCAATCAGTTTTTTTCCCCATAAACACTCAATAACCCCTCTAACATTACAACCCCCAACCCCCAAAATAAAAAAAAAAATAACTAAAATAACCTAAGTTACAAATTGCCCTGAAAAGGGCATTTGGATGGGCATTCAGCTCTTTTGTTGTTTAAAAAAAAATAATGTATTCCTTCTTTTTATCTTAATCCTTAGGGCAAGATTTATCATTGCTATTCTCCTATATTTGCGCATAAAATGCACACACTAATAAATGCCGCTATATATCATTCAAAAATGCACCTAAAATTGGGCAAGTTCGACTGTAAAATTCTCCTACTCTGTTCCCGTTCTCCATGGCGCACAGGTGCACCAAAAAAGGGTTAAATTAGATTGTATTAGTCGTATTTCCTATACTAGTACGCCTCATTAATTTGACTAGTTACAAATGTATAATTTATTTTCTCCTATAGCAGACTGACAGTTCTCCTGCAATTGCATGCATTAAAGTTCTCCATAACTAGTGTGGAGAACAGCTTTCGAAATCTATTCTCTACCAGTTGTAGAAGCAATATTAGGCTCAACAAGGCTCAAAAATGATATATAACGAAGCACAATAATAATCTATATTGGTGTGCAAAATATATATATATATTGGAACATAAAAATAATATATAAAAGGGCGCAAAAATTATATCTATTGGGGCACGAAAATAATATATGAAAAATAATAGTGCAAAATAATAAAAACATATCTGTTTTTGTCCATGACAGTTTGTTGAAGAGGGACGTTAACAAAGCTACTAGTGGCGCTGAATATATATTGCTATTGGTTCAAATACCACTTACATGGAGAATAGTTGCCTAGTTTCATTGATAAATAAGACACAGATACTAATCCAACTGCAGTTTTTTTCTTTACATCTCCTAATTTTTTTGATAAATTTGAGCGCACAGATGTGCTTCTCTAAAGGCGAGCTGAAGATAACCCATAGGAGAATTACAATAAGAATTATCCTTGCTCTTGATGAATCTTGCTCTTAGAATTCTATGGAGAGGCTTTTTTGGAAGTTGTCAGTGCTTTAAAATGCTATTTTCTGTCTACTTAAGTTTCAAGCAAACTTCTAGTTTGTTTGTTCGTTCATTTTTCTGGCTCTAGAAAAGGTCAGAAAGCTACAGCTGCTTCCTTGACATCTTGGCTTAATTTGATTCAGAAGGCTTATTTGGGGGTGGGTTAGTCTTCTCCTAAACAAATCACTGCCCATTGTACTCGGTTAGTTGCCATTAAGAATTAGGCCTCTGTATATCAGTTTTGCAAGGCAGCTACGTGTTCATCTTTGCATACTTATAAATTCTACCATTTTTATGTTTTTGCTTCATCTGAAGCAGCCTTTGGTAGGAAAGTCCTTCAGGCTGTTGTTTCTGTTTAATGTTGGACTCTTTCTTTGCTTATTGTTTCTTGTTCTTTGCATGAAAAAATGTATAAACTATACGTTTTATTAGATGCCATATCATGCTAGACTCACCCTCATTACTTATGGACTTCACTGCTTGGGTATAGTTTTTACAGAAGTAATCGATAGTGGACTCTTACCATCGTTATGAAAGAAAACATCAATTTTATTTGGTTATTTCTTTGGTGGTAGTTTGCATTTCTTTGCACCTCTTTTTCCCCTGCTACTTTTTTGGCTCTATTTTCCTTTTTCTACCTCTTTTTGCTTGGTTATATGTCAGACTAGTTATAGAGGTTGGAGATGTTTTATAGGGTTCTTGGAGTTTGGGAATCTTTACCTCTTCCCAGTGGTAAGGAAGAGTAATTCCCAGTAGTAATGGATCAAGGACTCTCACCACCATGAAAGAAATTAATTTATCAGGTAAGCATAAATTATGTTTTTGTTCTCTGTTCCACTAATCACCTTCTAAGAACAAACCTAAAAAACACATCTGAATATGTGACAGCAGATATACAGTCAGGCTACGAAGATAAAGACAGTCTAGAGTCTTATGTGTACAAGTAAGTACATTGTTTTTATTATACCCAGTAGGATGTGACCCATTACCATAATAATATTCTTGTTTCCTAAACATTATCAACAAATGATTATGGTCCATGTATTTCACTCCAAAAAAATGAGTGCAATATACTTTTTACAATGCAGTAAAACAGATATTAGCTGAATTGTCTGAGCAACCATTTACTTGAAGCTTTTATCAATATTGCCGTAGGCTGACACTTCTGTGTGGATGAAGATCGTAAAGTGGCTATACACTTGTAAAACATACTAAATGCAGATTATACCTGCTACTTAGATGCAGTCTAGTAGAGGATAATTAAATCGACTGATATGGCTATAAAATCTCACTTTTATCAAATCATTTTGTTGTAGTGTCTGTAAGATTTTACAGCATCATTAATGTTAACTATATAATTAATCTTTTTAGGGCAACACTGCAAATAAAATAAGATGATATAATGTTTGCTCTATATAAAACTCTTAGGAAGACTAAATATTGGCTGCACTGTGTACTCAATTCTAATAGACTACAGTTTTATTAGCCAATTTGTGTGAAGTGTAAAGGTTTTAATAATGGCCTTGCTAGAACAGAGTTTAAAGGGACAGTCAAGTCCAAAAAAACCTTTCATGTTTCAAATAGGGCATGTCATTTTAAGCAACTTTCCAATTTACTTTTATCACCAATTTTGCTTTGTTCACTTGGTATTCTTAGTTAAAAGCTAAACCTAGGAAGGCTCATATGATAATTTCTAAGCCCTTGAAGGCCGCCTCTTATTATATGCTTTTTTATTTGTTTTTCAGAACAGGGGAGAGCTAGTTCATGTGAGCCATATATATAACATTGTGATCATGCCCATGGCTTGTGGCAGACACTGCACTAATTGGCTAAAATGAAAGTCAATAGATAATAAATAAAATGTCATGTGATCAGGGGGCTGCCAGAAGATGCTTAGATACAAGTTAATCACAGAGGTAAAAAATATATTAATATAACAGTGGGAATAGGTAATAAAGGGATTATCTATCTTTTCAAACAACAAAAGTTCTGGTGTTGACTGTCCCTTTAAGTGTTGGTCATAGAAGAGGATTACAAAAAAGTAGGAAGTTGGGGAGAAAACATAAAATACAGCGTAACTTCATAGTGAAACCATAGTGTAACTTCATAGTGAAACCATAGTGTAACTTCATAGTGAAACCATAGTGTAACTTCATAGTGAAACCAGACTTTTTCTTCTGGGAGATATGCAGTACGGATTTAGTGAATTTCACAAAATTAGCACTGTCCTACTAGCAATCAGTTTATCATGATTGGTCGGAACATGATTTTCAGGACAGCGTTCTCAACAGGGTAGATTTGATTTAGATCACAAGTCAAATTTAAATAATTGTTTTCTACAAAAAAAATGTATTCTTGCTAGTTATAATCTTAATATTTACAACCGGAGTAAGGTTTCATTTTGAGAACAATAACTATAAAATACAAATTAGAAATACACATACAGAGAATTATCAAATGTGAGGTGAACTATAGCAGTTCATTTTGGACAACTTTTCTGGTGCACTTTATTAAAAGGAGAAAAATAATAAATAATAATTACTTTAGTAATAACACTTTAAATAGATTTATTTAACTAAAATAATAAAATGATATTGCATATGTTATGTATTCTTGTATTCTTGTATTATAAGAATTCAAGGGTACCCCTATATAAAAGGGGCACCCTGCATTTAATCTTCAGTGTGCGGCTGGAGATCGTATGAAGAGGACCTCTGTGTCACCTGGCTAAAGATAAGGACCACCATCGTCGGCGCCATCGCCGATGACCTCGCCTCCTTCACTACTGCCACCGGGATGAAGATAGAAGATGGACCGTGGCCGGGATGAAGATTGAAGTAGAAGGATGAAGATGGAGCGCCACCCTTCATCAATGGTGAGTACCAATTTTGGGGTTAGTGTTAGGGTTTTTTTTATTTTTGGGGTGTTTTTTTATATTAGGGCTTTTTTTAATTTGTATGGGCAGCAAAAGAGCTGAATGCCCTTACAAATTCCCTTTTCGGGCAATGTTTTTTTTTTTTACTTAGGTGTAATTAGTTTAAAGATCTGTACTTTGTTTATTATTTTCTGTAATTTAGTGTTTGTTTTTTTTGTAGCTAATTTAATTTAATGTATTTAATTGTTGTTAATTTAGTTAATTTATTTAATTGTAGCGTAGTGTTAGGTGTTAGTGTATCTTAGGTTAGGTTTTATTTTACAGGTACTTTTGTATTTATTTTAGCTAGGCAGTTATTAAATAGTTAATAAATATTTAATAACTATTCTACCTAGTTAAAATAAATACAAACTTGCCTGTAAAATAAAAATAAACCCTAAGCTAGATACAATGTAACTATTAGTTATATTGTAGCTATCTTAGGGTTTATTTTACAGGTAAGTATTTAGTTTTAAATAGGAATAATTTAGTTAATGATAGGAATTTTATTTAGACTTATTTAAATTATATTTAAGTTAGGGTTAGGGTTAGACTTAGGTTTAGGGGTTAATAACTTTAATATAGTGGCGGCGACGTTGGGGGCGGCAGATTAGGGGTTAATAAGTGTAGGTAGGTTGCGGCGACATTGGGGGCGGCAGATTAGGGGTTAATAAATATAATGTAGGTGGCGGGGGTTAATAAATATAATATAGGTGTCGGCGATGTTGGGGGCAGCAGATTAGGGGTTCATAAATATAATGTAGGTGGCGGCGGTGTCCGGAGCGGCAGATTAGGGGTTAATAATTATAATGCAGGTGTCGGCGATGTCGGGGGTGGCAGATTAGGGGTTAATAAGTGTAAGATTAGGGGTGTTTAGACTCGGGGTTCATGTTAGGGTGTTAGGTGTAAACATATTTTTTATTTCCCCATAGGAATCAATGGGGCTGCGTTAAGGAGTTTTACGCTGCTTTTTTGCAGGTGTTAGACTTTTTCTCAGCCGGCTCTCCCCATTGATTCCTATGGAGAAATCGTGCACGAGCCGTACGACCAGCTCACCGATGACTTAAGCAGCGCTGGTATTGGAGTGCGGTAATGAGCAACATTTTGCTCAACGCTCACTTCTTGTCTTTTAATGATGGTTTTCTGAAAACTCGTAATACCAGCGCTGTAGGTGAGTGGTGAGGGAAAACTGCTTGTTAGCACCGCATAGCCTCTAACGCAAAACTCGTAATCTAGGTGTTACATTGTAGAAAAGTGTCACATGACACATGAAAAGATATAATAAAATATTTACAAAAATGTGAGGGGTGTACTCAGTTTTGTGGGATACTGTGTATATATATATATTTTTAATCCTGAGCTTGTGTTAAGTGGCCCCTGCCCTGGCCCTAAATGGTTAACTGCCTTACTAAATGCATTCTAAACTATTAATTTCTCATTATAAACACAAATCTCCCCCTTAAAAAAGCAGTAAAAGCAATATTTCTTAAAGAGACAGTCTAGTCAAAATTAAATTTTCATCACGATTCAGATAGGGCACTCCATTTTAAACAACTTTCCAATTCACTTTTATCATCAAATTTGCTTTTTTCTCTCGGTATTCTTAGTTGAGAGCTAAACCTAGTTAGTGCTAATTTCTAATCCCTTGAAGACTGCATCTCATCTCAAAGCATTTGACAATTTTTCACAGCTAGAGGGTGTTAGTTTATCTGTGCCATATCATATAGATAACATTGTGCTCACACCCGTGGAGTAACTTATTAGAGGGCACTGATTGGCTAAAATGCAAGTCTGACAAAAGAACTCTGCAGAGGCTTAGATACAAGGTAATCACAGAGGTGTAAAACCAACCTAGTTACTGTAGATTAAGAAACTTTTTACCTCTGTGATTATCTTGTATCTAAGCCTTTGCAAACTGCCCTCTTATTTCAGTTCTTTTGATAGGCTTGCATTTTAGTCAATCAGTGCTGACTCCTGCAAAAATGGGGAATGGGTAATAAAGGGATCATCTATCTTTTTAAGCAATAAAAATTCTGATGTAGACTGTCCCCTTAATACTGGAAACTTTTGTAAATCACAATATAGTTTCCAGCATAAAAACAATTGCTTTTGAAGAGAAATTAATAGTTTAAAATGCAGTATTTTGTTAAGGCAGTTTACCCTTTAGGGGCCGTTCAAGCATTTAATTTTGTGTATATGTATATATATATATATATTAAAAAAAAAACACCAGCATGTCAGGCACAAATAAAGACAATTCAAAAACAGAATTACTGAATTGCAAAAAGGATCACCCCTTGTGTCAGTATTTTGTTGAACCACTGTTTGCTTTAATTACAGCCTTTAGTCTATTGGGATATGTCTCTTCTAACTTTGCACTTCTAGACTGTGCAATATTTGTCCACTCTTCTCTGCAGAACTGCTACAGTTCCGTTACATTTGATGGTGACCGTTTGTGGACTGCAGTCTTCAAGTCATGTCACAGATATACAATGGGGTTTAAGTCTGGGCTCTGACTAGGCCATGCAAGGACATTCACCTTTTTCTCCTTAAAACACTATGTGGTAATTTTTGCTGCATGCTTTGGGTCATTTTTATGTTGGAAGGTAAACCTTCTTCCCATTGACAACTTCCTGGCTGAGGGCAGAAGATTTTCCACAAGAATTTGATGGTATTTTGCCCCATCCATCATTCCTTCTATCCTGACAAGTGCTCCAGTGCCTGCTGCAGAGAAACACCCCCATAACAGGATTTTACCACCTCAATGCTTTGCTGTAGGTATGGTGTTATTTGAATGGTGAGCTGTATTGGATTTCCTCCAGACATATCGTTTGGTGTTGAGGCCAAATAATAAAATTTTAGTCTCATCTGACCATAACACCTTTTTCCATGTGGCCTCAGAATCTCCTAGGTGTGTTATGGCAAAGCTCAGTCGTGGCCTTTCTTGAGGAGTGGCTTTTTTCTTGCAACCCTCCCATACAAGCCACATTTGTGGAGAATTTGTGATATTGTTGTCACATGCACACAATGACCACTCTTTGTCATAAATTCCTGCAACTGCTTCAGAGTTGCTGTGTGCCTCTTGGTAGCCTCTCTGACCAGTTTCCTCTTGGCTCTTTCATCCAGTTTGGAGTGATGTCCTGATCCAGAGAGGGTCTGTGTTGTACCAAATACCTTCCACTTCTTAATAATAGACTTCACTGTGCTTCTAGGCATTGATAAAGGCTTTGATATTTTCTTGTATCCATCTCCTGACTTATGTCCACAACATTATCCCGGAGATCTTTTGACAGTGCCTTGCCACCCATAGTTGATTGTTTGCTTCAGTTGCACTGCCAGGGACTGAGATGCTCCAGGAAAGCTCTTTTCATGCTGAGCTAATCAATATCCCAACGCTGTAAACAGTTGAAGGTCAAATGGCTTTGTGTGTGCCATTGAGAAGGTGATTAGCTACACCTGAGTTTACAAGTACTATTAGGAGGGGGTGATCCTTTTTGCATCTCAGTGATTCTCTTTTTGAATTGTCTTTATTTTTGCCTGACATGTTGGTGTTATATCTTTCAAATGGATGTTATAAGTTACAACTGGATAAATGAAAACTGTGTCTGTCTTTATTTCAGGCTGCAAAGCAACAAAATGTGATTATTTTCAAGGAGGGTGGTTATTTTCAATACCCACTGTACAGGGAGTGCAGAATTATTAGGCAAATGAGTATTTTGACCACATCATCCTCTTTATGCATGTTGTCTTACTCCAAGCTGTATAGGCTCGAAAGCCTACTACCAATTAAGCATATTAGGTGATGTGCATCTCTGTAATAAGAAGGGGTGTGGTCTAATGACATCAACACCCTATATCAGGTGTGCATAATTATTAGGCAACTTCCTTTCCTTTGGCAAAATGGGTCAAAAGAACAGGCTCAGAAAAGTCAAAAATAGTGAGATATCTTGCAGAGGGATGCAGCACTCTTAAAATTGCAAAGCTTCTGAAGCGTGATCATCGAACAATCAAGCGTTTCATTCAAAATAGTCAACAGGGTCGCAAGAAGCGTGTGGAAAAACCAAGGCGCAAAATAACTGCCCATGAACTGAGAAAAGTCAAGCGTGCAGCTGCCAAGATGCCACTTGCCACCAGTTTGGCCATATTTCAGAGCTGCAACATCACTGGAGTGCCCAAAAGCACAAGGTGTGCAATACTCAGAGACATGGCCAAGGTAAGAAAGGCTGAAAGACGACCACCACTGAACAAGACACACAAGCTGAAACGTCAAGACTGGGCCAAGAAATATCTCAAGACTGATTTTTCTAAGGTTTTATGGACTGATGAAATGAGAGTGAGTCTTGATGGGCCAGATGGATGGGCCCGTGGCTGGATTGGTAAAGGGCAGAGAGCTCCAGTCCGACTCAGACGCCAGCAAGGTGGAGGTGGAGTACTGGTTTGGGCTGGTATCATCAAAGATGAGCTTGTGGGGCCTTTTTGGGTTGAGGATGGAGTCAAGCTCAACTCCCAGTCCTATTGCCAGTTTCTGGAAGACACCTTCTTCAAGCAGTGGTACAGGAAGAAGTCTGCATCCTTCAAGAAAAACATGATTTTCATGCAGGACAATGCTCCATCACATGCGTCCAAGTACTCCACAGCGTGGCTGGCAAGAAAGGGTATAAAAGAAGAAAATCTAATGACATGGCCTCCTTGTTCACCTAATCTGAACCCCATTGAGAACCTGTGGTCTATCATCAAATGTGAGATTTACAAGGAGGGAAAACAGTACACCTCTCTGAACAGTGTCTGGGAGGCTGTGGTTGCTGCTGCACACAATGTTGATGGTGAACAGATCAAAACACTGACAGAATCCATGGATGGCAGGCTTTTGAGTGTCCTTGCAAAGAAAGGTGGCTATATGGGTCACTGATTTGTTTTTGTTTTGTTTTTGAATGTCAGAAATTTATATTTGTGAATGTTGAGATGTTATATTGGTTTCACTGGTAAAAATAAATAATTGAAATGGGTATATATTTGTTTTTTGTTAAGTTGCCTAATAATTATGCACAGTAATAGTCACCTGCACACACAGATATCCCCCTAAAATAGCTAAAACTAAAAACAAACTAAAAACTACTTCCAAAAATATTCAGCTTTGATATTAATGAGTTTTTTGGGTTCATTGAGAACATGGTTGTTGTTCAATAATAAAATTAATCCTCAAAAATACAACTTGCCTAATAAATCTGCACTCCCTGTATATATATATATATATATATATATATATATATATATATATATATATAAAAGTTTTACCAACCCCAGACTGTATTTTTTATAATAAACAAATAATTTAAAGGGACAGTAAAGTTGAGGTTGTGTAAAGCCACGTCCTATTCCAAACCCCCACCACCTCCTTCGCAAAATGTGGCAACCTTAGTGCCACCGCAGAGGAGAGGGCTTTCTCTCCCTCCTGGGGACACGTCCTCTGAGCAGAGAGAATAGGGGAAGGCTCCTAGGGCCCTGGATTTGTCCTACAGTTTCATAAAATTTATAAATGGTCCATATCTCTTCATAATATGTGGCATTGCTATGGATCATTTCACAAAATCCTACAAGCAGAACAATAAAAATAAAGCTTACATTTTAAAGTTGGCACAAGATCTGCACATAACACAGCCATATACAGATCCATTTCCCTCAAGTATTGGAGGGGGGTTTAACCCAAGTATTTGTTATACAGTGTATTATAATATCTGAAGCTGCATGATAGATATATTTTTACTATTATCTTTCTTTTACTATAGCTTGAGAGGAAGAAGAGAATAAAGAGTGATTTTAATAAATCTTCTCCACTGTTGATTTTAATGGCTTCTGGGACTTACAATTCAAAATAATCTGTTTAGAAAGGACAATGCTAAGTAAATGGGTTCCAGGTTCCAACAATAAGGCAGAAAGAAACTGTTTTTTGAGGTCAATACTGTTAAGTTACTTTAGATAATGCAAACTGGTGTTTGTCTATAAAAGGTGTTTATGAGGCAAAGCTGGCTGCGAATTTACCCCTTTTCACACATTTGCTGTTCCATTTATATTGAAATAGCCTTTTTTAACGATAAACAAAGTATCCATAAAAAGTATCTATAAAATTTCTAGTCAGAGCAAGTAAACTCAGGTCTGCAGATAACAGCTGACATATGCAAGTAGTGTATGTTAATAAAATGTAATTGCATTAGAAAATTACCCCATAATAACATAACTGTTTGCAAGGAAGAATTAGACACATTTTTGGTATGTTTGTCCTTTATTACAATTTTGATTAAAGGGACACTCAGGTCAAAATCAAACTTTAATGATTCAGATAGAGCATGCAACTCTAAACAATTTTCCAATTTACTTCTGATAACAAAATGTGCACAGTCTTTTTATATTTACACTTTTGGGCCACCAGCTCCTACTGAGCATGTGCAAGAATTCACAGAATATACATATATGCATTTGTGATTGGATGATGGTTGTCACATGATGCAATGGGAGTGGAAATATGACAATATGACAGTGATATTCCAGTCTGAAATTGGATGTTTTTTGTTGGCGTTGGTTATAACGTCATTGTATAGTGCATAATGATGTCACACACATTGAGATAGTGCCCTAAGGCATTTTCTTATTACTGTGGTGTTGGGGGAGGAATCAAATCCTCAAAGTAAAGTGTGGAAAACAGCACCAACAGATATGTGGCTTGTGGGGCACGGAACCCAGGATCTGCCTTATCCTGCAAATACTCCAAGTAGCAAAAAAGATTTGTTCCAGCCACCAATAGTTAAAAAAACCTTTATTTCTTCATATGGGGTCTTTTGACAAACATACAACGTTTCAGACCTGCTATAGGTCCTTAGTCATGTATGTACATGACTAAGGACCTATAGCAGGTCTGAAACGTTGTATGTTTGTCAAAAGACCCCATATGAAGAAATAAAGGTTTTTTTAACTATTGGTGGCTGGAACAAATCTTTTTTGCTACTTTGTGTTGGGGGAGGACCCCATCTTTAATCCATACCATGCACTGCACAGAGGGACATGTGACCATTTATTTAATACACAAGTCTGCCCTCTAGGCTTTAGATTATTACCATAAAAATTGTATAAACAGTCACAAAAGTGATCAGTAAAAATGGCAGTTGGGAGTTTTGGTTGAGAGGGGTGGGGCTCTAACTGAGTCCTTACCTTTTAACCTAGATGAACCCAAATGAGCCCTCATTGTAAAGAGGAGATTTTTTTTTAATTAGGGGCCAGTTTCTAATGGAAATTAGGGCTTTAGTGGTATAATGTGGTATGGGTACACATGATGGCATTAATGAATTAATGATAAATATACAGTGAAAATGTATTGGAAAGTAATGCATCGCATGCTGTTAATGTGTGTTCCATAGAAGATGACACAAGCGCAAAAATTAATTTTCACATTCTCCGTGGCAGGGAGTATGCAGATCTGGGACAGGACTAGGTGTTCTTCAGCAAGGAACTTTGATAATAATATGCGGAGATGGTACAGTGCACCTTCTCTTTGGAGAAGTACTTTTATTTTTATCAAAGTAGCTCAGCCTGTACCATAATATACAGACTACTTGAGAAGAATAAATTCATAAATGGTGCTCCATGTACAACACAGCTAATGTTACTACGGAGCCCTTGTGGGGAAGGCTTGCTCATGCGAGTCTGCTTTCCATAATGTAAGAAGCAGTGAGTGGTCATCCGATTACTGCTTCTTACCCTCTCCACCATCTGTTGCGTAAATAAATTACCCAGAACACATAGCCTCGCTAGATTACGTTTAGTTTCAAACACCTATCTTCTTGGGAATGTTTTACAACATAGAATCAATGCTGTTCTTGCTTAGCTGGGGATTACGTGATACTATGACATTATAAATTAAACTTGGCCTAAACTCAATGTAGCCTAGATCCTTTACAGATTTTCTAATAGTTTGTGAGAAAACTTAATCTTCGACTTGTTAATAAAGATTTTTAATAGGGTTGCACCGATACCGATACTAGTATCGGTATCGGTACCGATACCAAGTATTTGCATGAGTACTTGTACTCGTGCAAATGCACCGATACTTAAACCGATACCTCCACTTCCTACCCATATGCTATCTTGTGGTGTTTTTTTCAAACTGCATGTCCCCATTTCATTTTAAACTGGAGTGGAGACTAAACTAAACTAAAAATTGTTTACTACTGTTCTGCCAATACGAATTGTTGTTATTTGTATTATTGTAGGAGAGATCACTGTACCTCGTTCAGACAAACCCCTGAAGTACTGGGCAGTTAATAAACAGATTTCCAGCTCTGGCTAAAATGGCCCAAAAATATCTTTATGCACCATGCAGTAGTGTGGAAAGTGAAAGACTGTTCAGCTCAGCATACAAATGTCAGATTGATGTTATATAACAGTCCAACAACCCAATTGTATCACCCCTTTAAATGTAATATTTTATTGTAATATTTTTTATTTATAAACATGTTCAGTGAACTTTGTAACAAATAAAGCTTTTATTATTTCATAATGTCTTTTGAATTACAGCCCTTTATAATTATAAAGAAGGAATCTTAAATAATTAGTCTGTATTGTGCTTGGTAAACTGTCACATGACATTAAAAAAAAAAAGTATCGGTAATTGGTATCGGCGAGTATTTGAAAACAAGTATCGGTACTTGTACTCGGTCATAAAAAAATGGTATCGGTGCAACCCTAATTTTTAATATAGATTAATGCTTACTTTTATAATAAAACCTGTTTCCCAAGTGTTTTTTTAACCACAGTTTAAAGTCTATGAATGAGAAAAAAAGAAAATACAGTGGTATTATGCTACCACCTAGTGAATTTTCTTCATAGCTCATTCTCAGTAAACTGTTTAGTATTTATATAATTTTATTTTTGTCATACAATAATAGATTCAATTTCTTTAAATGCTTATTGGGTGTACACTCCACTACATTCAGCTATGCTTTTGTCACTTGTTATGTAGCACTGGAATATTTAAAAGTATAAGATACTTATTAAAAAGTGTAATTATTCATAGCATAATCCACTGTAAAAAAAGCTGTAATATATTTTTTACAGGCTCATTATGACACCATCATTTGCAATTAAGCCCCATACCACTTCTACTAATTAGTTTGCAATATTTCTTAGAACAATGCTGTTAGGATACGATGAAAAGCTTTTATCAGCACCAGATGAGTAGGGGAAAAAATATTCAGAGAAATATTTCTGATATCAAGCACATGTGCTAAAAACTTCAATGAACTTAGATTTGGCAGTATTGGAGCACTGATTTAATTAACAGACATACACCTAGATTACGAGTTTTGAGACCTATAGGGAAAGTAAAGAACGCCACAAAAGTTGCGTTATTTAACCCCCTATAGCGCTGCCATTACAAGTTTTAAAAAACACGGCTTGTGCGTGCGATATGGCTGCATTGAGCTCCATACCGCACCAAAAACAAGCAATGGTTTGACGTGCTCGTGCACGCTTTCCCCATAGACATCAATGGGAAGAGCCGGCAAAAAAAAATATCTAACACCTGCGATTGCGGAAACAAAAGCTCCATAACGCAGCTCCATTGATGTCTATGGGGAAAAAGAAACTACAGCTTAAACCTAACACCCTAACATTACAAAAAAAAAAAAACTACCATTACAAAAAATAGAAATAAAAAAACTACCATTACAAAAAAACTAAACTAAATTAAATATATATAAAATAAAAAAGCCTAATCTAGAATAAATTACCAAGGGCACTTAAAATGGCCTTTTGGGGTGCCCTTAAAATGGCCTTTTGTAGGGCATTGCCCTGAGTTAAACAGCTCTTTTGCTACAAAAAAATACAAACACCCCTAACACTATAAAAACCCTCACCCCCCCCCCCAAAACTACCAAGGGCCCTTAAAAGGGCTTTTTGGGGAGCCCTTAAAAGGGCCTTTTGTAGGGCATTGCCCTAAGTTTAACAGCTATTTTGCTACAAAAAACACCCCCTAAAAATATACATTACAAAATAAAAAACGAAATCATCCAAAATAACAAAAAGAATTACACCTAATCTAACAGCTCTATCAATATAAAAAAGCCCACCCAAAATAAAAAACCCTAGCCTACAATAAACTACCAATGGCCCTTAAAAGGGCCTTTTGTGGGGCATTGCTCCAAAGATATCAGCTCTTTTACCTGTAAAAAACCCACAAAGACCCCACAACAGTAAAACCCACCACCCAACCAAACCCCCAAATAAAAAAACTATCTAAAATAACCTAAGCTAACCATTGCCCTGAACAGGGCATTTGTTTGGGCACTGTCCTTAAAAGGGCATTCAGCTCTTTTACATTGCCCAAACCCTAATCTAAAAAAAAAAAACACCCAAAAAACCCTTACAAAAACCTAACACTAACCCCCGACGATCCACTTACAGTTGTTGAAGTCCCGCTTGAAGGATTCATTCAGCCGGCGAAGTCATCATCCATGCGGCAAGAAGTCTTCATCCAGACAGCCTCTTCTATCTTCATCCAGCCGGCGAAGTCCTCATCCATGCAGCAAGAAGTCTTCTTCCAGACGGCCTCTTCGATCTTAATCCAGCCGGCGCGTGGAGCGGGTCCATACTGAAGACATCCGGCGTGGAGCATCCTCTTCATACAGTCTCCGCCGTATACTGATTCTTCAATGCAAGTGACGCAATCCAAAATGGCATCCCTTGCATTCTTATTGGCTGAAAGATTTCAATCAGCCAATAGGATTGAGCTCTCATCCTATTGGCTGTTCCAATCAGCCAATAGGATAGAGCTCTCATTCTATTGGCTGATTGGAACAGTTTATTGTAGGCTAGTTTTTTTTTTATTTTGATAGAGCTATTAGATTAGGTGTAATTCTTTTTTATTTTAGATAATTTGTTTGTTAGTTTTCATAATTTAGTGTTTTGTTTCTTTTGTAATTTAGTTATTTATTTTTTTGTAATTAGATACTTTTTTGTAACTTTTAGAGTAGTGTTAGGATTTTTTAATGTTTAGTTTAGTTTTATTTAATTGGTAGTTAGTTTAATTTTAGTTTAATAATTATATTAGTTTATCTGTTATTTGACAGGTAAGTTTTGACAGGTAAGTTTTAATTTAATTTAAGATAGGGAAATTGTCATTTTAATATAAAGTTAGGGGGTCATTAGGTTTAAGGGTTAATAGTTTATTTTAGTATATTCCGTTGTGGGGGGCTTTTGGTTTAGGGGTTAATAGCTTATTTAACTTTATTTCATTGTGGGGGGCTCTCAGTTTAGGGGTTAATAGTTTATTTTAGTTTATTTCTTTGTGGGGGACTTGCGGTTTAGGGTTTTTTAGGTTTATTATAGCTGCGGTGTGGGCGGACGGCAGATTAGGGGTTAATAATATTTAAATAGTGTTTGCGATGTGGGAGGGCGGCGGTTTAGGGGTCAATAGGTTTATTAGAGTGGTGACGATGTCGGGGAGTGGCAGAATAGGGGTTAATAATTGTATTAGTGGCAGCGATGTCGGGAGCAGCAGATTAGGGTTTAATGAGTTTATTATAGTGTTTGTGATGCGGGAGGGCCTCGGTTTAGGGGTTAATAGGTAGTTTATGGGTGTTTAGTGTACTTTTTAACACTTTAGTTATGAGTTTTATGCTACAGCTTTGTAGCATAAAACTCATAACTGCTTACTTTATATGGTGTTACGGATCTTGTCGTTTTAGGCTGTAATGCTCACTTTTTAGCCTCACCGCAAAACTCCTAATACCAGCGCTATGGGAGTCCCATGAAAAAACATAATTTTTGTGAGTGCGGTACTGATGTTGCATTACAGGCTAAAATGTGTGCGGTACACCTATACCGACAAGACTTGTAATGGCTGCAGTGCTGTTTAACGCTGAAAATGCCATATTTTCAGCGTTACGAGCCACAACGCAAAACTCGTAATCTAAGTGATATTATGCAAAGCTGGAAAAATTATTTTGGTTTTGGTTTATATCAAAATTAAGATGTACCCTGTCATAGACAAATCCCAACAGCTTCCCCAGCTTGTCACAGATAGGAATACTTTTCAAGATGTAACAGTGAGGACATTGTAGGCATGAAGGGGTTAACAGTATCGGGTCCCCAGCTACCAAAAGTGACCTCCAAATCCTGCCTACAGTATCCCAAAACCATATTTGCTGCCACCACCAGAACCCAGACAGGCATGTTTGAATCTATTGGACACCAATACTTTTATAGCGCATGTTGATGTGACTCTTGTGTGCAGCTATTCGGCCATGGAAATTAATTTCATGAGTTTCCCAACTTACAGTTCTTGTACTGATATTAATTCCAGAGGTTATTTTTACGTACTACACACTTGAGCACATGGCAGCCTATTCTATGAGTTTGCTGGGTGTACCACTTAGTGGCTGGGTTGTTTTTGTCCCTAGTACCTTCATGTACTGTATATAATTGTGCACTAAGGCTGGTTCTAATTCCACTATTTATGATGTTCTGGGGGGAATTGCCGTTCCTGGTTATCACTGTATTGATATTAAAGGTACATAAAACACTTTAAGATTGTGGTATAAAATTTATAATTATGTACAATAACATAATTTATTTAAGAACTTACCTGATAAATTCATTTCTTTCATATTAGCAAGAGTCCATGAGCTAGTGACGTATGGGATATACATTCCTACCAGGAGGGGCAAAGTTTCCCAAACCTCAAAATGCCTATAAATACACCCCTCACCACACCCACAATTCAGTTTAACGAATAGCCAAGAAGTGGGGTGATAAAAAAGTGCGAAAGCATATAAAATAAGGAATTGGAATAATTGTGCTTTATACAAAATCATAACCACCACAAAAAAAGGGCGGGCCTCATGGACTCTTGCTAATATGAAAGAAATGAATTTATCAGGTAAGTTCTTACATAAATTATGTTTTCTTTCATGTAATTAGCAAGAGTCCATGAGCTAGTGACGTATGGGATAATGACTACCCAAGATGTGGATCTTTCCACACAAGAGTCACTAGAGAGGGAGGGATAAAATAAAGACAGCCAATTCCTGCTGAAAATAATCCACACCCAAAATAAAGTTTAACGAAAAACATAAGCAGAAGATTCAAACTGAAACCGCTGCCTGAAGTACTTTTCTACCAAAAACTGCTTCAGAAGAAGAAAATACATCAAAATGGTAGAATTTAGTAAAATTATGCAAAGAGGACCAAGTTGCTGCTTTGCAAATCTGGTCAACCGAAGCTTCATTCCTAAACGCCCAGGAAGTAGAAACTGACCTAGTAGAATGAGCTGTAATTCTCTGAGGCGGAGTTTTACCCGACTCAACATAGGCAAGATGAATTAAAGATTTCAACCAAGATGCCAAAGAAATGGCAGAAGCTTTCTGGCCTTTTCTAGAACCGGAAAAGATAACAAATAGACTAGAAGTCTTACGGAAAGATTTCGTAGCTTCAACATAATATTTCAAAGCTCTAACAACATCCAAAGAATGCAACGATTTCTCCTTAGAATTCTTAGGATTAGGACATAATGAAGGAACCACAATTTCTCTACTAATGTTGTTGGAATTCACAACTTTAGGTAAAATTTCAAAAGAAGTTCGCAACACCGCTTTATCCTGATGAAAAATCAGAAAAGGAGACTCACAAGAAAGAGCAGATAATTCAGAAACTCTTCTGGCAGAAGAGATGGCCAAAAGGAACAAAACTTTCCAAGAAAGTAATTTAATGTCCAATGAATGCATAGGTTCAAACGGAGGAGCTTGAAGAGCTCCCAGAACCAAATTCAAACTCCAAGGAGGAGAAATTGACTTAATGACAGGTTTTATACGAACCAAAGCTTGTACAAAACAATGAATATCAGGAAGAATAGCAATCTTTCTGTGAAAAAGAACAGAAAGAGCAGAGATTTGTCCTTTCAAAGAACTTGCGGACAAACCCTTATCTAAACCATCCTGAAGAAACTGTAAAATTCTCGGTATTCTAAAAGAATGCCAAGAAAAATGATGAGAAAGACACCAAGAAATATAAGTCTTCCAGACTCTATAATATATCTCTCGAGATACAGATTTACGAGCCTGTAACATAGTATTAATCACAGAGTCAGAGAAACCTCTTTGACCAAGAATCAAGCGTTCAATCTCCATACCTTTAAATTTAAGGATTTCAGATCCTGATGGAAAAAAGGACCTTGTGACAGAAGGTCTGGTCTTAACGGAAGAGTCCACGGTTGGCAAGAGGCCATCCGGACAAGATCCGCATACCAAAACCTGTGAGGCCATGCCGGAGCTACCAGCAGAACAAACGAGCATTCCTTCAGAATCTTGGAGATTACTCTTGGAAGAAGAACTAGAGGCGGAAAGATATAGGCAGGATGATACTTCCATGGAAGTGATAATGCATCCACTGCCTCCGCCTGAGGATCCCGGGATCTGGACAGATACCTGGGAAGTTTCTTGTTTAGATGGGACGCCATCAGATCTATTTCTGGAAGTTCCCACATTTGAACAATCTGAAGAAATACCTCTGGGTGAAGAGACCATTCGCCCGGATGTAACGTTTGGCGACTGAGATAATCCGCCTCCCAATTGTCTATACCTGGGATATGAACCGCAGAGATTAGACAGGAGCTGGATTCCGCCCAAACCAAAATTCGAGATACTTCTTTCATAGCCAGAGGACTGTGAGTTCCTCCTTGATGATTGATGTATGCCACAGTTGTGACATTGTCTGTCTGAAAACAAATGAACGATTCTCTCTTCAGAAGAGGCCAAAACTGAAGAGCTCTGAAAATTGCACGGAGTTCCAAAATATTGATCGGTAATCTCACCTCCTGAGATTCCCAAACTCCTTGTGCCGTCAGAGATCCCCACACAGCTCCCCAACCTGTGAGACTTGCATCTGTTGAAATTACAGTCCAGGTCGGAAGCACAAAAGAAGCCCCCTGAATTAAACGATGGTGATCTGTCCACCATGTTAGAGAGTGTCGAACAATCGGTTTTAAAGATATTAATTGAGATATCTTCGTGTAATCCTTGCACCATTGATTCAGCATACAGAGCTGAAGAGGTCGCATGTGAAAACGAGCAAAGGGGATCGCGTCCGATGCAGCAGTCATAAGACCTAGAATTTCCATGCATAAGGCTACCGAAGGGAATGATTGTGACTGAAGATTTCGACAAGCTGCAATCAATTTTAGACGTCTCTTGTCTGTTAAAGACAGAGTCATGGACACTGAATCCATCTGGAAACCCAGAAAGGTTACCCTTGTCTGAGGAATCAAAGAACGTTTTGGTAAATTGATCCTCCAACCATGATCTTGAAGAAACAACACAAGTCGATTCGTATGAGATTCTGCTAAATGTAAAGACTGAGCAAGTACCAAGATATCGTCCAAATAAGGAAATACCACAATACCCTGTTCTCTGACTACAGACAGAAGGGCACCGAGAACCTTTGTAAAAATTCTTGGAGCTGTAGCTAGGCCAAACGGCAGAGCCACAAACTGGTAATGCTTGTCCAGAAAAGAGAATCTCAGGAACTGATAATGATCTGGATGAATCGGAATATGCAGATATGCATCCTGTAAATCTATTGTGGACATATAATTCCCTTGCTGAACAAAAGGCAAGATAGTCCTTACAGTTACCATCTTGAACGTTGGTATCCTTACATAACGATTCAATATTTTTAGATCTAGAACTGGTCTGAAGGAATTCTCCTTCTTTGGTACAATGAAGAGATTTGAATAAAACCCCATCCCCTGTTCCGGAACTGGAACTGGCATAATTACTCCAGTCAACTCTAGATCTGAAACATATTTCAGAAATGCTTGAGCTTTTACTGGATTTACTGGGACACGGGAAAGAAAAAATCTCTTTGCAGGAGGTCTCATCTTGAAACCAATTCTGTACCCTTCTGAAACAATGTTCTGAATCCAAAGATTGTGAACAAAATTGATCCAAATTTCTTTGAAAAAACGTAACCTGCCCCCTACCAGCTGAGCTGGAATGAGGGCCGCACCTTCATGTGGACTTAGAAGCAGGCTTTGCCTTTCTAGCTGGCTTGGATTTATTCCAGACTGGAGATGGTTTCCAAACTGAAACTGCTCCTGAGGATGAAGGATCAGGCTTTTGTTCTTTGTTGAAACGAAAGGAACGAAAACGATTATTAGCCTGTTTTTACCTTTAGATTTTTTATCCTGTGGTAAAAAAGTTCCTTTCCCACCAGTAACAGTTGAAATAATGGAATCCAACTGAGAACCAAATAATTTGTTACCCTGGAAAGAAATAGAAAGTAAAGTTGATTTAGAAGCCATATCTGCATTCCAAGTTTTAAGCCATAAAGCTCTTCTAGCTAAAATAGCTAGAGACATAAACCTGACATCAACTCTGATAATATCAAAAATGGCATCACAGATAAAATTATTAGCATGCTGTAGAAGAATAATAATATCATGAGAATCATGATGTGTTACTTGTTGCGCTAAAGTTTCCAACCAAAAAGTTGAAGCTGCAGCAACATCAGCCAAAGATATAGCAGGTCTAAGAAGATTACCTGAACACAGATAAGCTTTTCTTAGAAAGGATTCAATTTTCCTATCTAAAGGATCCTTAAACGAAGTACCATCTGACGTAGGAATAGTAGTACGTTTAGCAAGGGTAGAAATAGCCCCATCAACTTTAGGGATTTTGTCCCAAAATTCTAATCTGTCAGACGGCACAGGATATAATTGCTTAAAACGTTTAGAAGGAGTAAATGAATTACCCAATTTATCCCATTCTTTGGAAATTACTGCAGAAATAGCATTAGGAACAGGAAAAACTTCTGGAATAACCACAGGAGCTTTAAATACCTTATCCAAACGTTTAGAATTAGTATCAAGAGGACCAGAATCCTCTATTTCTAAAGCAATTAGTACTTCCTTAAGTAAAGAACGAATAAATTCCATTTTAAATAAATATGAAGATTTATCAGCATCAACCTCTGAGACAGAATCCTCTGAACCAGAAGAGTCATCAGAATCAGAATGATGATGTTCATTTAAAAATTCATCTGTAGGGAGAGAAGTTTTAAAAGATTTTTTACGTTTACTAGAAGGAGAAATAACAGACATAGCCTTCTTTATGGATTCAGAAACAAAATCTCTTATATTATCAGGAACATTCTGCACCTTAGATGTTGAAGGAACTGCAACAGGCAATGGTACTTTACTAAAGGAAATATTATCTGCTTTAACAAGTTTGTCATGACAATCAATACAAACAACAGCTGGAGGAATAGCTACCAAAAGTTTACAGCAGATACACTTAGCTTTGGTAGATCCAGCACTAGACAGCGATTTTCCTGTAGTATCTTCTGACTCAGATGCAACGTGAGACATCTTGCAATATGTAAGAGAAAAAACAACATATATATAAAGCAAAATTGATCAAATTCCTTAAATGACAGTTTCAGGAATGGGAAAAAATGCCAAAGAACAAGCTTCTAGCAACCAGAAGCAATGAAAAATGAGACTTAAATAATGTGGAGACAAAAGCGACGCCCATATTTTTTAGCGCCAAATAAGACGCCCACATTATTTGGCGCCTAAATGCTTTTGGCGCCAAAAATGACGCCACATCCGGAACGCCGACATTTTTGGCGCAAAATAACGTCAAAAAATGACGCAACTTCCGGCGACACGTATGACGCCGGAAACGGAAAAGAATTTTTGCGCCAAAAAAGTCCGCGCCAAGAATGACGCAATAAAATGAAGCATTTTCAGCCCCCGCGAGCCTAACAGCCCACAGGGAAGAGTCAAATTTTTGAAGGTAAGAAAAAATGATTAAATCAAATGCATTATCCCAAATATGAAACTGACTGTCTGAAAATAAGGAAAGTTGAACATTCTGAGTCAAGGCAAATAAATGTTTGAATACATATATTTAGAACTTTATAAACAAAGTGCCCAACCATAGCTTAGAGTGTCACAGAAAATAAGATTTACTTACCCCAGGACACTCATCTACATGTTTGTAGAAAGCCAAACCAGTACTGAAACGAGAATCAGCAGAGGTAATGGTATATATAAGAGTATATCGTCGATCTGAAAAGGGAGGTAAGAGATGAATCTCTACGACCGATAACAGAGAACCTATGAAATAGACCCCGTAGAAGGAGATCACTGCATTCAAATAGGCAATACTCTCCTCACATCCCTCTGACATTCACTGCACGCTGAGAGGAAAACCGGGCTCCAACTTGCTGCGGAGCGCATATCAACGTAGAATCTAGCACAAACTTACTTCACCACCTCCATCGGAGGCAAAGTTTGTAAAACTGAATTGTGGGTGTGGTGAGGGGTGTATTTATAGGCATTTTGAGATTTGGGAAACTTTGCCCCTCCTGGTAGGAATGTATATCCCATACGTCACTAGCTCATGGACTCTTGCTAATTACATGAAAGAAAAAAAGATATAGACAATGAGACGCCAAATGCTCACAAAACCAGGTACAAATCCACTTCTTAAGGCACCATAGATGTCCTGATATCCAGCCCTGCATACATATTTATATATAGATATTATCTGCTGCAGTATCATCTCTAATCATATTTTAGAGTGGTGTTTGATCTCTTTGAGGTTATTTTTATAAAAACAAACAAACAAACAGATGCTATCTGTCCTGAGCCTATGCACACTTTATAAATATTTTATTAGTTTTAAATGTAGTAATGACATCATATACAGAAATAGACTCTTAGTCATAGTCACAGTTAAAAGTGCTACGAGCAAGATCACACTTTAATTGATCTTTCTTACACAAAAAATTAAACTTTACGTCTATTTGTAAGTTTAGGGCATTTCAGTATGAGCTTCTACAGGATGGCCTGGATCAGGACCTATCTGCCAGTTCTCTGAAGGGGCAGATTTCTGCTCTTTCAGGTCTGTTCCATAGGGAGATTGCTAATCTTCTTTATATTCATGGTTTTGTTCAGGCTTTGTTTTGTATTAAACCTGTAATCAAGCCAATTTCTCCTCCATGGAATCTTAACTTGCTGTTAGGGGTTTTGCAGTTTCCTCCTTTTGAACCTGTGTATAAGGTGGATATTAAACTGGAATATATTAAACTGGAATATAGACTCTTAGTCATAGTCACATTTAAAGTGCTACTAGCAATATCACACTGGAATTTATCTTTCTTACACACAAAATTAAACTACGTCAATTTGTAAGTTTAGGACATTTCAGTATGAGCTTATAATTAAAATTAAAAAACAAAAAGACTAATTTCCCTAAGGTGAACTGTGAAGTACAGTAAGGTAGCAAGGTACTCTATCCTCTATACTATTTGCACAATATTTATAATGACATCACATAGACAAGTTGACTCTTGGTCCTTCATAGACACAGAACAAATGTGTGTGCAAAGTATCCTTAATATTAATGAAATATGCTCCCAGATTAATTTGTGTAACATTCAATGACAATTCACTTATGCCACTATATCTCATACAGATTAATGTGGCCTATTGTTAGGGTTCGCCAAAAGTTAGGAAAAGGGGAAAACAGGGTAAGGTGGGATAATATTACAAGCATAAAAACACACATAACAATAATCTCCATCTCTAACTCAAATCACAAACAAACTTAAATTGACTTGAGATTTTTGGCTATGACATTGTTGTACCAGGATATTATGAACTGTAATATGGTTGATCACCAACTGCAAAATCCTATTTTTAATTAGGTAGGTGACAATTATTCATATATGATTTACACCAAACTGTAGACGGAGTTAACTATTCCTAAAGCACAAACATGCTTCTGAGCCTATCTCAGTATGCTCTCATAGAGCCCGAACTTAACAAGGCATGGATGGACAAGGTTCTCAATTAGGGAACCTATCTATCCATGGTTGTGGTGAGTGTCACTGGAGATTGTTCATCTGCTGCCTACATTTATTATTGCACAAGGAGATCCTTGTGCAGCTCTGCCCTCTGTTAGTGCAATGGCGGATGGGTGGCACTCAATCACTACAAACAAATGAATTTGAGGAGTTTTAATACTGTCACTTCTTGTACGACCACTGCTTCTTAAAGGACCACTAAATGCAGTATAATTGCATAATTAACAAGTGCATAATGAAAAGACAATGCAATGGCACCTACTCTGAATTTCAAATAAGCAGTAGATTTTTTTTTCTTCTGGCAAATACATGTTTTCTCCAATTTTCCGGGCCCCCTGTATCAGGTGACAGACATTAGCCAATCACAGACTAGTAAACATATACCCTAAGAGCTTGTGCCCATGCTCAGTAGAAGCTTGTTCCCAAGAAAGTGTGAATATAAAAAGACTGTGCAGAATTTGATAATGGAAGTAAATTGGAAAGCGTCTTAAAACTGCTGCTCTATCTGAATCATAAAAGTTTATTTTGAGTGTCCCTTTAACTTGAGGTAAGCAAGTTATCTGGAGCCAAGTTTTTGCAAAGGATACCAATAAAAAAGAGGTAAATTTGATCAAATAAATTGTAAAGATTTTAAAAATTATCATGTCAAATGTTCATGTCCCTTTAATTCTTGGCATAAAGCTTTCTCTAGCAACGAGAGGGTTAAAAAATGTTCTGTATCATTTCCAAGGCATTGACTGAGTGCATATGCAGTACAATGCTGGTATCATTAAATGACACTTAAAGGGACATGAAACCCACATTTTTTTCTTTCGTGATTCAGAAAGCGCATGCAATTTTAAACACTTTTCTAATTTACTTCTATTATCTAATTTGCTTCATTCTCTTGATATTCTTTGCTGAAAAGCATATCTAGATATGCTCAGTAGCTGCTGATTGGTGGCTGCACATAGATGCCTTGTGAGATTGGCTCACCCATGTGCATTGCTATTTCTTCAACAAAGAATATCTAAAATAATGAAGCAAATCAGATAAAAGAAGTAAATTAGCAAGTTGTTTACAATTGTTTTCCTGAATCATGAAATACATTTTTTGGGTTTAGTGTCCCTTTAAGAAGCACTTTGATCTGATTTTCAATGCTTTGAGATTACTCAAGTTATTTTTAACTCTATACAATAGTATAAATGAATGCAATAAAATATATTTATTACTTAGAATTTTCAGTTTAAATATTCAGGTGAATTACCGGTGTAAGCCAGACATATAAAAAATGTACTATGTGTTCTGAAACCAGTACATAGCCACAGGTTGCAATACATGCATAGATAATCTTGTATCCAAATACATCATAGATAATTAGCCATTTGATTTTATCTCAAGATTGCTTTAAAGCAACACTCAAAGCTGCATTTTTTGAACATTCCATTTCTGCTTCAGCTGAGGATATAGCCAGGTAAGCCAGTGACTGCAGAAATTTAAGGCGTAGCTAGAACACACTGGGCTACAGGGCAAAGTCCGTGGCAGGGCCCATATATATATATATATATATATATATATATATATATTCACACATACAGTATACAACAGATGTGAGTACACCTAAGTGCAATATCAATTAAATATCAAATGGTTCAATGATTCAAAGCAAATACTTTAGAAAGACTATTTCGAAAATACCAGGCCCAAAGTAGAAACTGTATATACACACAAATGCATGCATACACAAATAAAGATATATGCAAATACACACCTATAAAACAACAAAAAGTATTGGTGCACATCCAACCACTTAAGTCCACTCTTTCATGGCATATTTGTATATGCTTCTGTCTGCCAAATATACTTACATAGCTTCTAATAAGATTGGGATAAACATCTCGCAATAATATTGGCTTATATTTGAGCTGCAAAAACAAATATACTTCTATCTGCTAAATATACTTACATAGTTCAAATAAAATTGGGATTAACATCTCGCAATAATATTGACTTATATTTATGCTGCAAAAATTTTTTTGCTATAAAAAATGCCTTTAAATGAAATGGGATCTTAGTCACGCAATATGATCATATTCTGCTAAGCCAGTCACCACTTACAAGGTGTCCCATAGTAGACTGGTCCTAACTCTAACCAGTTTCCACACTGCAGGAAGTCATGTCTACACAGTGTGAAGCTTTCTAGCTTATTAAAGGGACAGTCAACACCAGAATGTTTGTTGTTTAAAAAGATAGATAATCTCTTTCTTACCCATTCCCCAGTTTTGCAAAACCAACACTGTTATATTAATACACTTTTTACTTCTGTGACTAACTTGTATCTAAGCATCTTCTGACCGCCCCTAATCACATGACTTTTAGTTATTATCTATTGACTTGCATTTTAGCCAATTAGTGCAGTGTCTGCCACTAGCCACGAGCGTGATCACAATGCTATCTATATGGCCTACATGAGCTTGCTCTCCCCTGCTGTGAAAAGTAAACATAATAGAGGCGGCCTTCAAGGGCTTAGAAATTATCATATGTGCCTTCCTAGGTTTGCTTTCAACTAGAATACCAACAGAACAAAGCAAAATTGTTGATAAAAGTAAATTGGAAAGTTGTTTAAAATTACATGCCATATTTGAAAAATGAAAGGTTTTTTTGGACTTGACTGTCCCTTTAAGTATATTTATCTGGAACACACCTGGGCTGGGTGGTGTGCATTAACCAAAGGGGAGGGATTTGGTCAGCTCCCTATTTAAGAGATACAACAAAGGGGTTTTTTGGTTAAGCACACCACAAAAGGACTGTTTAATCTTAACACACATATTGTGGGAGTGCTACCAAAGTGACCAAAACAATTACAAAACAACAAAAAGTATTGGTGCACATCCAACCACCTAAGTCCACTCTTTCATGGCATATTTGTATATGCTCCTGTCTGCCAAATATACTTACATAGCTTCTAATAAGATTGGGATAAACATCTCGCAATAATATTGGCTTATATTTGAGCTGCAAAAACAAATATACTTCTATCTGCTAAATATCTGTACATAGTTCAAATAAAATTGGGATTAACATCTCGCAATAGTATTGACTTATATTTATGCTGCAAAAAGTTTTGCTATAAAAAATGCCTTTAAATGAAATGGGATCTTAGTCACACAATATGATCATATTCTGCTAAGTCAGTCACCACTTACAAGGTGTCCCATAGTAGACTGGTCCTAACGCTAACAAGTTTCCACACTGCAGCAAGTCATGTCTACACAGTGTGAAGCTTTCTAGCTTATTAAGTATATTTATCTGGAACACACCTGGGCTGGGTGGCGTGCATTAACAATATCGGCTAGATTTAGAGTTTAGCGGTAGCCGTGAAAACCAGCGTTAGAGGCTCCTAACGCTGGTTTTAGGCTACCGCCGGTATTTGGAGTCAGTGACTCTATTATCAAAGTGACTTTTCAGCCGCGACTTTTCCATACCGCAGATCCCCTTACGTCAATTGCGTATCCTATCTTTTCAATGGGATCTTTCTAACGCTGGTATTTAGAGTCGTTTCTGAAGTGAGCGTTAGAGCTCTAACGACAAAACTCCAGCCGCCTGAAAAAAGCAGGAGTTAAGAGCTTTCTGGGCTAACGCCGGTTCATAAAGCTCTTAACTACTGTACCCTAAAGTACACTAACACCCATAAACTACCTATGTACCCCTAAACCGAGGTCCCCCCACATCGCCGCCACTCGATTAAATTTTTTTAACCCCTAATCTGCCGACCGCCACCTACGTTATACTTATGTACCCCTAATCTGCTGCCCCTAACCCCGCCGACCCCTGTATTACATTTATTAACCCCTAACCTGCCCCCCACAACGTCGCCGCCAGCTACTTACAATAATTAATCCCTAATCTGCCGACCGCAAAGCGCCGCCACCTACGTTATCCTTATGTACCCCTAATCTGCTGCCCCTAACACCGCCGACCCCTATATTATATTTATTAACCCCTAATCTGCCCCCCTCAACGTTGCCGACACCTGCCTACACTTATTAACCCCTAATCTGCCGAGCGGACCTGAGCGCTACTATAATAAAGTTATTAACCCCTAACCCGCCTCACTAACCCTATCATAAATAGTATTAACCCCTAATCTGCCCTCCCTAACATCGCCGACACCTAACTTCAATTATTAACCCCTAATCTGCCGACCGGACCTCACCGCTATTCTAATAAATGTATTAACCCCTAAAGCTAAGTCTAACACTAACACCCCCCTAACTTAAATATAATTTACATCTAACGAAATAAATTAACTCTTATTAAATAACTTATTCCTATTTAAAGCTAAATACTTACCTGTAAAATAAATCCTAATATAGCTACAATATAAATTATAATTATATTATAGCTATTTTAGGATTAATATTTATTTTACAGGCAACTTTGTAATTATTTTAACCAGGTACAATAGCTATTAAATAGTTAAGAACTATTTAATAGTTACCTAGTTAAAATAATAACAAATTTACCTGTAAAATAAATCCTAACCTAAGTTATAATTAAACCTAACACTACCCTATCAATAAATTAATTAAATAAACTACCTACAATTACCTACAATTAACCTAACACTACACTATCAATAAATAAATTAAATACAATTGCTACAAATAACTACAATTACATAAACTAACTAAAGTACAAAAAATAAAAAAGAACTAAGTTACAAAAAATAAAAAAATATTTACAAACATAAGAAAAATATTACAACAATTTTAAACTAATTACACCTACTCTAAGCCCCCTAATAAAATAACAAAGACCCCCAAAATAAAAAATTCCCTACCCTATTCTAAATTAATAAATGTAAAAGCTCTTTTACCTTACCAGCCCTGAACAGGGCCCTTTGCGGGGCATGCCCCAAGAAAATCAGCTCTTTTGCCTGTAAAAAAAACCATACAATACCCCCCCCCAACATTACAACCCACCACCCACATACCCCTAATCTAACCAAAACCCCCCTTAAATAAACCTAACACTAAGCCCCTGAAGATCTTCCTACCTTGTCTTCACCATCCAGGTATCACCAATCCGTCCTGGCATCCGGTGCTGAAGAGGTCCAGAAGAGGCTCCAAAGTCTTCCTCCTATCCGGCAAGAAGAGGACATCCGGACCGGCAAACATCTTCTCCAAGCGGCATCTTCGATCTTCTTGCATCCGGTGCGGAGCGGGTCCATCTTGAAGCAGCCGACGCGGATCCATCCTCTTCTTCCGTTGTCTCCCGACGAATGACGGTTCCTCTATTGGTTGTTCCGATCAGCCAATAGAATGCGAGCTCAATCTGATTGGCTGATTGGATCAGCCAATCGGATTGAACTTGATTCTGATTGGCTGATTCCATCAGCCAATCAGAATATTCATACCTTAATTCCGATTGGCTGATAGAATCCTATCAGCCAATCGGAATTCAAGGGACGCCATCTTGGATGACGTCCCTTAAAGGAACCGTCATTCGTCAGGAGACAACGGAAGAAGAGGATGGATCCACGTCGGCTGCTTCAAGATGGACCCGCTCCGCACCAGATGCAAGAAGATCGAAGATGCCGCTTGGAGAAGATGTTTGCCGGTCCGGATGTCCTCTTCTTGCTGGATAGGAGGAAGACTTTGGAGCCTCTTCTGGACCTCTTCAGCACCGGATGCCAGGATGGATCGGTGATACCTGGATGGTGAAGACAAGGTAGGAAGATCTTCAGGGGCTTAGTGTTAGGTTTATTTAAGGGGGGTTTGGGTTAGATTAGGGGTATGTGGGTGGTGGGTTGTAATGTTGGGGGGGGGTATTGTATGTTTTTTTTTACAGGCAAAAGAGCTGATTTTCTTGGGGCATGCCCCGCAAAGGGCCCTGTTCAGGGCTGGTAAGGTAAAAGAGCTTTTACATTTATTAATTTAGAATAGGGTAGGGAATTTTTTATTTTGGGGGTCTTTGTTATTTTATTAGGGGGCTTAGAGTAGGTGTAATTAGTTTAAAATTGTTGTAATATTTTTCTTATGTTTGTAAATATTTTTTTATTTTTTGTAACTTAGTTCTTTTTTATTTTTTGTACTTTAGTTAGTTTATGTAATTGTAGTTATTTGTAGCAATTGTATTTAATTTATTTATTGATAGTGTAGTGTTAGGTTAATTGTAGGTAATTGTAGGTAGTTTATTTAATTAATTTATTGATAGGGTAGTGTTAGGTTTAATTATAACTTAGGTTAGGATTTATTTTACAGGTAAATTTGTTATTATTTTAACTAGGTAACTATTAAATAGTTCTTAACTATTTAATAGCTATTGTACCTGGTTAAAATAATTACAAAGTTGCCTGTAAAATAAATATTAATCCTAAAATAGCTATAATATAATTATAATTTATATTGTAGCTATATTAGGATTTATTTTACAGGTAAGTATTTAGCTTTAAATAGGAATAAGTTATTTAATAAGAGTTAATTTATTTCGTTAGATGTAAATTATATTTAAGTTAGGGGGGTGTTAGTGTTAGACTTAGCTTTAGGGGTTAATACATTTATTAGAATAGCGGTGAGGTCCGGTCGGCAGATTAGGGGTTAATAATTGAAGTTAGGTGTCGGCGATGTTAGGGAGGGCAGATTAGGGGTTAATACTATTTATGATAGGGTTAGTGAGGCGGATTAGGGGTTAATTACTTTATTATAGTAGCGCTCAGGTCCGCTCGGCAGATTAGGGGTTAATAAGTGTAGGTAGGTGTCGGCGACGTAGTGGGGGGCAGGTTAGGGGTTAATAAATATAATATAGGGGTCGGCGGTGTGAGGGGCAGCAGATTAGGGGTACATAGGGATAACGTAGGTTGCGGCGGTGTACGGAGCGGCAGATTAGGGGTTAATAATAATATGCAGGGGTCAGCGATAGCGGGGGCGGCAGATTAGGGGTTAATAAGTGTAAGGTTAGGGGTGTTTAGACTCGGGGTTCATGTTAGAGTGTTAGGTGCAGACTTAGGAAGTGTTTCCCCATAGGAAACAATGGGGCTGCGTTAGGAGCTGAACGCTGCTTTTTTGCAGGTGTTAGGTTTTTTTTCAGCTCAAACAGCCCCATTGTTTCCTATGGGAGAATCGTGCACGAGCACGTTTTTTAGGCTGGCCGCGTCCGTAAGCAACTCTGGTATCGAGAGTTGCATTTGCGGTAAAAATGCTCTACGCTCCTTTTTTGGAGCCTAACGCAGCATTTTATTGAACTCTCGATACCAGAGTTAACTTTATGGTGCGGCCAGAAAAAAGCCCGCGGAGCGTTAACAGCCCTTCTACCGCCAAACTCCAAATCTAGGCCTAAGTGTGTTAAGATTAAACAGTCCTTTTGTGGTGTGCTTAACCAAAAAAAACCTTTGTTGTATCTCTTAAATAGGGAGCTGACCAAATCCCTCCCCTTTGGTTAATGCACGCCACCCAGCCCAGGTGTGTTCCAGATAAATATACTTAACATTTTTTTGCAGCATAAATATAAGTCAATACTATTGCGAGATGTTAATCCCAATTTTATTTGAACTATGTACAGATATTTAGCAGATAGAAGTATATTTGTTTTTGCAGCACAAATATAAGCCAATATTATTGCAAGATGTTTATCCCAATCTTATTAGAAGCTATGTAAGTATATTTGGCAGACAGAAGCATATACAAATATGCCATGAAAGAGTGGACTTAAGTGGTTGGATGTGCACCAATACTTTTTGTTGTTTTGTAATTGTTTTGGTCACTTAGGTAGCACTCCCACAATATGTGTGTTAAGATTAAACAATCCTTTTGTGGTGTGCTTAACCAAAAAAAACCTTTGTTGTAATACACACATATACACACACAAACACATACAGACTCACGTACACACACAAACAGATGCACATACACATACGCAAACACATACACGCTCATATACACACACAGATGCACATACACACGCAAACACATACATATACATACATACATAACATTTATTTATAGTAAAATAGTAAGGAATAGTCTACTCAAAATTAAACTTTCATGATTCAGATAGAGCTTGCAATTTTAGCAACTTTCTAATTTACTCCTATTATAAAATTTTCTTCAGCCTCTTCAAATTTTTATTTGAAAAAGCAAGAATGTAAGCTTAGGAGCCAACCCATTTTTTCGTTCAGCACCTGGGTAGCGCTTGCTAATTGATGGCTACATGTTTCCTTTATCATCTGCTAGCGTACAGCTTTGGGAAACTATTTTAAAGGTAGATGACTCCAGCCCGACCTCAGCAAAATGCACTACTATTCCTTTAAATTCCCTATGGATAGAAAATTTAAGTCTTTCCACAGAAATGCTTTTCTTCAAGGTTTTTTATTGTTTAAGGTAGCTATCATTATTACTTTCGAGGCTGCAGCTTCTACTTTTTGGTGTGATAATTTATCTGATCAGATTTTAGATGATTCTATTGATGAAGGGTTTCAACATTGTCTGAAACTTTTAGGTTTGCAAATGCTTTAATCGGTGATGCTATTGTTGACATTAATAGATTCAATGCCAAAATTATGATGCTATCAGTCTTGACCAGAAGAGCTATGTTGCTCAATTTATGGTCAGTGTACATGGTTTCAAAATCTAGATGATATCTTCCTTTCCAGGGAAAGATTTGATTTGGACCAGGTCTAGTTGCTATTATCACCACTGTGACTGGAGGTAAATGAACCTTTCTCACTCAGGATAAGAAGTCTAAGGGAAAGAACAGATATAATAGTTGCTTTCATTCTTCCGGCAATCATGGAACCTGGAAGTCTATGCCCAATGGGAACGAGGCTAAGCAGCCTTCTCCCTCTACCAAGTCTCCATGAAGGTACGACACCTGAACCAGATTCTCTTCTGGTAAGGGGCAGATTACACCTTTTTCAGAAGGTCTGGTCACAGTTTGTACAGGATTCTAGGGTGCTAAACATACTTTCTCAAGGATTCAGAATGGGTTTCAGATTAAGGCCTCCCAGAGGAAGGTTTATTCTGCCCCATTCCCCAAAGGACCCTGTCAAGGCTCAAGCCTTTTTTCATTGTGTTCATGATCTAGAACTCATGAGAGTAATGTAACCATTCCATTATAAGAACAAGGCGAGGGGTTTAAATTTTAGACCTATTCTGGACTTGAAAACTCTAAACAAGTTTTTTCAGGGTTCCTGCTTTCAAAATCTAAACAATTCTGACTATTTTCCCTCTTTTTAACAGGGGCAGTATATGCCCACAATAGACTTGAAGGATGTTTTCCTTTATATTCATATCCACAAAGACCATCACCAGTATTTAAGTTTTACCTAGCAGAACAAACATTTTTAGTTTGTTGCTCTCCCATTTTGTCTGGCTACTGTTCCCAGATTTTTTAAAAAGTTCTGAAAACCTTTTTTTCTGTAATAAGCACTCAGTGTATTACAGTGGACCATACCTGAATGATATCTTGGCACAGGCTCTAGCTTTACCCTTATCAGTTTCTACCAACAGGCTTTTGTTGTTTCTTCACAATCATGGCAGGAGAATCAACATTCCAAAAAGTATTTTTTTTTTCTCAAACCAGAGTCTCCTTTCTGGGAGCTGTTATAGACTCGATAGCAATGAGTCTTTCCTTCATAGATCAAAGAAGATTATAGTTACAGTTAAGATGTGTGAGACTTCAGTCTCTCTCCAATCCTACAGTAGCCTTATGCATGGAAGTCTTAGGTCTGATTATCAGATGCCATTTTATTTGCCCAGTTCACATGAGACCTCTTCATTTATGCTACATCAGTGGTACAGGGACTATACTCAGTTTTCCCAAAGGATCCTTTTGGATTCCACAAATAGGAATTTTCTCTCATGAAGCATACAGAACCAATTCATTTTTCAGAGGGCATCTTTTGTTCATCCAACTGAATCAATAATTATGACAGACGCGTCTCTTAGGTTGAGGTGCAGTATGGGATCCAGGAAAATACAAGGAGTTTGGTCTACTTAGGAGGCGAGGTTACCAATAAATATCCTAGACCTCTGTACAATCTTCAGCGCCCTTTAGAACTGTCCTCTCCTGAAAAAAGAGACATTTCTGCATTTTAAGTCAGACAATCTCACAGCAGTGGCGTATTTCAAACACCAAGGGGTTGAACATGAAGTTCTCTATGGATAAAGTTAGTCTCTCGCATTATTTCTTGGGCAGAGTACAATCTTTGTATGGTTTCTGTAATTCTTATCCCAAGGGTGAAAAACTGGGAACCGTTTCTTTGGATTCATCAATCCCTTCATCCAGGACAATGGTATTTACATCAGGAAGTGTTTAATCATATTGTAGAACAATGGGGTCTACCAAGAATAGACCTGATAGCTTCTCGTTTGAACTTCAAACTTCCAGATACTAAAAAAAGTTCAGGGTTCCTCAGTCAAAGTTTGTAGATGCTCTAGCAGCTCCCTGGTCATTTCATCTTACTTACATTTTTCCTTCAACAGTTCTGCTGCCAAGTATATTAGCTTGGATCAAACAAGAGCAATCATCAGTATTTTGATGGCTCCAGCTTTGCCACACAGAACTTAGTTTGTGGATCTGTTTCAGATATCCTGTTCTCTTATGTGGCCTTTACCATTAAGGCACAATCTTCTATCTCAAGGTCCTTTATATCATCAAGATATCGATTTTCTCATCTTGAAGACTCGGATAATGAATGCCTAATTTTAAGGCAGAGAGTTTTTTTGGATTAGGTAGTTGAAACCTTAATTCAGTCCAGAAAGCCTTTAACGAGAAAAATATATCATAAAATCTTTAAAAATGTTTATTTTCTGGTGTGAGAAAAAAGGTTTTAGCTGGCATTCTTTTAAAATTCCTAGAATTCTTCAATTTTTACAAGAGACCTTCAAAAATTGCAAAATTTCCTAATATTCAAAGTTTTGTTCAAGTTTTAGTCAGGACTGGCCTAAGCCAATCATTAATCCAATCTTTCCTCCATGGAACCTTAATCTGGTTCTTTTGGCTTTTTACCAAATGTGTTATCATCCGAAGGGAAATTTTTGTTCCTTCTCTTTGTCCTAATACTCAAAATTCTAAAGAAAGACGTCTACATAATTTAAATGTAGTTGAAAGATTTACATTTTATCTGCAGGCTACCAAGGATTCTAGAAAATCCTCTAATTTGTTCATTATTTTTTAAGGTGCACGCAAGGGCCAAGAGGACACAGTCTTTACTATAGCTTCTTTGTCTAAACTCTTAATCCACAAGGTTTACTTGGAGGTGGTAAAGCAATCGCAGCCCATTTGACCAGATCAGTTTCCACTTCCGTGGCTTTTAAAAATGCTTAAGGCTTTTGTTGAACAAATTTGCAAGGCAGAAACATGGTCATCCTTTCATACTTTTGACAATTTATATAACACTTTCATGTTTTCCTTTTGAAGCGGCTTTTGGTAAGAAAGTGCTCCAGGCAGCAGTGGGAATTAGGTAACTGACTTTTCAAAAAAATGTCATCCTGCCCAGTTTACTTGTAGACTCTTGGGTATTAGTTAGTAGTGAATTTTGGACTCTCACCACCTTATAAAAAAAACACGATTTATGCTTACCTGATAAATTAATTTCTTTTATGGTGGTGAGAGTCCACGAGGCCCCACCCATTATTTTCTATATCTTGATTGTTTTTTTCCCTGCTCCTTTTTGTCTTGCTCTTATTTCTTTTCCTACATTCTTCTTTTTCTGACTTGACTATACGTCAAACTAGTTTTCAGTAAGTGTTTTAAGGGCTCCCAGGATTAATGGATTATGGACTCTCACCATCATGAAAGTAATGAATTTATTAGGTAAGGAGTCCATGAGCCCTGCCCAGTTTTATTACTTTAGTATTTTTCTGGCAGCAGTTCTAGTTTGTGTGTCCTTTTCCCCTGCTTTGTCATTTCTTACCTTTCTTTCCTACTTCTCTTTGCTTGGCTACATGTCAGACTGGCATACCAGTGAGGTGGGAGGGATAACGTGCTTCCTAGAAGTTTTGGAAATCTTTGCTTCCTCCTATTGGCCAAGCGTTGAATCCCAGGAGTAATAGATTGTTGACTCTCACCACCATGAAAGAAATTAAAGGGACATGAAACCCAAAAATATTTATTTCATGATTCAGATAGATCATACAATTTTCAACAACTTTCTAATTTTTTTCTATTATCTAATTAGCTTCGTTATCTCTGTATTCTTTGTTGAAGGAGGAGTACTGCACTACTGGGAACTAGTTGAAGGAGCAGTTATGCACTACTGGGAACTTGCTAAAAAAACAATGATCAGAAGCAGATATGTGCAGCCACCAATCAGCAACTTCTGAGAATATCTAGGTATTATTTTCAACAAATGATACAAAGAGAACAAAATACAATAGATAATAGAAATAAATTGGAAAGTTATTTAAAATGGTATGATCTATCTGAATCATGAATTAAAAAAATTGGGTTTCATATGCCTTTAATTTATTAGGTAAGCCTTGAGGCAAACACACATCAAAGTCACTTCATAGAAGTCTTATGGAACCCGAACATAATAGAAACATGTGTAGGCTTCCTGCAGAATTATAGACACCCAACTACAAAATGTCTAAATTACTTTTACAAAAGTCAATCCTACTCTAAGTTTTCCTTGGGGAAATAATAATATTAAACTATGCTGTGGTCCTAGGGGTCATCGCAGAGGCCACACCTTCCAGACTCACCCCACTATGGATCTATGGAACTCCTGGAACATGACAATTTACCACCCATTCATAATTTTAATCTCCATGAATTAATACTTTTTCAGATTTTCCCAGTATCAATTAGAATTGCCTCAATGGTGATTGAATTTCCACTCTTTTAGAAAAGAACATCAGAATTTCACAGAATCTTCAGCCTGACTGGTTTATAGAATGAGAATATTATGGCATAATTCCGATTATCCTATCTTGAGAAGGAATAATCTAGATTTTATTAAAGACACAGAGACGAGTATTTTGCATATCTTTCTTTTACTTCACAGAATTTAAAATAGACATACAAATAAAGACCAAAAAGTATTAACCAATAAAAAGGTAAGACTGTTGAATATTGCATACACAGACCAATTAGCAGAGTCATTGGGGCCCATTTATCAAGTTCCGAATGGAGCTTGTGGGCCCGTGTTTCTGGAGAGTCTTCAGACTCACCAGAAACAGCAGTCTAAAGACCGCTGCTCTATAACCCTGTCTGCCTGCTCTAAACAGGCGGACAGCAATCACCGGAATTCAACCCGATCGAGTACGATCGGGTTGATTGACACCCCCTGCTGGCGGCCGATTGGCCGCGAGTCAGCAGGGGGTGGCGTTGCACCAGCAGCTCTTGTGAGCTGCTGGTGCAATGCTGGTTATGGAGAGCGTATTGCTCTCCGCATTCAGCAAGGTCTTGCGAACCTGATCCGCACTGTTGGATCAGATCTGCAAGACATTTGATAAATAGGCCCCATAGTGTCCCTACACAGTCCAAAAGCACCCCAACCTCCTCTTTCTTGCTTGATGCAATAAAAAATTAAAAACACAATAACTGAGACTGAAGACCAAAAACTTGATTAAACCCAAAACAAAAATCCATAGAAGAAAGAAGAAAATTATTCTCAACGTTTGACGAACTGGAAACTTTGTCCTGAAGAGGCTTGACAACATCCAACTGATGAAAGTTGCGGAGAAGAAATGCTTCTAGCTTGACTACTAGGAATAAAACCAAATTTCTGCAAATCTTAATTGTTAATTGGCAACTGAAAAATATAACATAGCATTTTAAGTAATACAATAATATTGGGAGGGATTATATAAGAGAGGTGAAATACTCGTCTCTGTGTCTTTAATAAAATCTAGATTATTCCTTCTAAAGCTAGGATAATCAGAATTTTATTACAAGACCAGAGACTCATATTTTGCTAGTTTAGATTTAACGAGGCGTGTTGAATGGGCTTAAAATAAAACTTGTCAGAGAACCAATCTGCTGCATTAATGATTTGTTGTATAGATGCAGATTTTTAAAAATGCCTTAGAAGCTGCTGATCCTCTATTAGAATGAGCTGAAAATGATAAATCAGTATTAGCTTCACTCATAACCCATTTGACCCACCTCGCAATAGAAGTAGAAGAGACAGGATTGTGAGGAGGAATAAAAGAAATAAGAAGTTGGTTAGAAACAGAAGAATGCGTAGAATTAGTTTTAATTTCTTTCATGTAATTAGCAAGAGTCCATGAGCTAGTGACGTATGGGATATACATTCCTACCAGGAGGGGCAAAGTTTCCCAAACCTTAAAATGCCTATAAATACACCCCTCACCACACCCACAATTCAGTTTTACAAACTTTGCCTCCGATGGAGGTGGTGAAGTAAGTTTGTGCTAGATTCTACGTTGATATGCGCTCCGCAGCAAGTTGGAGCCCGGTTTTCCTCTCAGCGTGCAGTGAATGTCAGAGGGATGTGAGGAGAGTATTGCCTATTTGAATGCAGTGATCTCCTTCTACGGGGTCTATTTCATAGGTTCTCTGTTATCGGTCGTAGAGATTCATCTCTTACCTCCCTTTTCAGATCGACGATATACTCTTATATATACCATTACCTCTGCTGATTCTCGTTTCAGTACTGGTTTGGCTTTCTACAAACATGTAGATGAGTGTCCTGGGGTAAGTAAATCTTATTTTCTGTGACACTCTAAGCTATGGTTGGGCGCTTTGTTTATAAAGTTCTAAATATATGTATTCAAACATTTATTTGCCTTGTTCAACTTTCCTTATTTTCAGACAGTCAGTTTCATATTTGGGATAATGCATTTGATTTAATCATTTTTTCTTACCTTCAAAAATTTGACTCTTCCCTGTGGGCTGTTAGGCTCGCGGGGGCTGAAAATGCTTCATTTTATTGCGTCATTCTTGGCGCGGACGTTTTTGGCGCAAAAAATTCGTTTCCGTTTCCGGTGTCATACGTGTCGCCGGAAGTTGCGTCATTTTTTGACGTTATTTTGCGCCAAAAATGTCGGCGTTCCGGATGTGGCGTCATTTTGGCGCCAAAAAAGCATTTAGGCGCCAAATAATGTGGGCGTCTTGTTTGGCGCTAAAAAAATATGGGCGTCGCTTTTGTCTCCACATTATTTAAGTCTCATTATTTATTGCTTCTGGTTGCTAGAAGCTTGTTCACTGGCATTTTTTTCCCATTCCTGAAACTGTCATTTAAGGATTTTGATCAATTTGCTTTATATGTTGTTTTTTCTATTACATATTGCAAGATGTTCCACGTTGCAACTGAGTCAGAAGTTACTTGAGGAAAATCACTGCCCGGGGCTGGAGCTACCAAGCTAAGTGTATCTGCTATAAATTTTTGGTACCTGTTTCTCCAGCTATTGTTTGTATTGCATGTCATGACAAACTTATTGCAGATAAAATTTCCTTTAGGACTGTTATATTACCTGTTGCTGTTTCGTCAACATTTAATTTTCAGAGTGTTCCTGTTAAACATAAGAGATTTTATTTTTTTAAATCCATTTAGAAGGCTATGTCTGTTATTTCTCCTTCTAGTTTACATAAAAGTCTTTTAAAACTTCTCTTTTTTCAGATGAATTTTTAAATGAACATCATCGTTCTGATACTGATAATGGTTCTTCTGGTTCAGAAGTTTCTGTCTCAGAGGTTGATGCTGTTAAATCTTTGTATTTGTTCAAGATGGAATTTATTCGTTCTTTATTTAAGGACGTATTAATTGCTTTAGATATAGAGGATTCTGGTCCTCTTGATACTAAATCTAAACGTTTAAATAGGGTTTTTTAAATCTCCTGTATTTATTCCAGAAGTGTTTAATCTCCCTGATGCTTTTTCTGAAGTAATTTCCAGGGAATGGAATAATTTGGGTAATTCTTTTACTCCTTCTAGACGTTTAAGCAATTATGTTCTATGCCATCTGACAGATTAGAGTTTTTTGGGACAAAATCCCTAAGGTTTGGGGCTGTCTCTATTCCTGTTAAAATGTACTACTATTCTTACGGCAGATAGTACTAAATTTAAGGATCCTTTAGATAAGAAAATTGAATCCTTTCTAAGAAAAGTTTACTTATGTTTAGGTAATCTTCTTAGACCTGCTATATTTTTACCAGATGTTGCTGCAGCTTCATCTTTTTGGTTAGAAGTTTTAGCGCAACAAGTAACAGATCATAATTTTATAGCATTATTTTTTCTATAACATGCTAATAATTTTATTGGTGATACCATCTTTTGATATCATTTGAGTTGATGTCAGGTATATGTCTCTAGCTATTTTAGCTAGAAAAGCTTTATGGATTTAACTTGGAATGCTGATATATCTTCTAAGTTAACTTTGTTTTTCCCTTTCTTTCCAGGGTAATAATCATTTTTTCGTTCTTTTTCTCATAATAAGGAACAAAAGCCTGATCCTTCATCCTCAGGAGCGGTTTCAGTTTGGAAACTATTTCCAGTTTGGAATATATCCAAGCCTTATAGAATCCTATAGTCAGCTCCTAAGTACCCATGAAGGTGCGGCCCTTTTTTCCAGTTCAGCTGGTATGGGGCAGATTACGTTTTATTCAAAGGAGTTTGGATCAATTCCGTTCTCAATCTCTGGTTTCAGAACATTGTTTCAGAAAGGTACAGAATTGGCTTCAGTTAAGGCCTCCTGCTAAGAGATTTTTTTTTTTCTTTCCCGTGTCCCAGTTAACACAGCAAGGCTCAGCATTTCTGAAATGTGTTTCAGATCTAGAGTTGGCTGGAGTAATTATGCCAGTTCCAGTTCTGGAACAGGGGCTAGGGTTTTTATTTTATCTCTTCATTGTACCAAAGAAGGTCAATTCCTTCAGACCAGTTCCGGATCTATCAATATTGAATCGTTATGTATACCAACATTCAAGATGGTTACTGTAGGACTATTCTGCCTTTTGTTTAGCAAGGGCATTTTATGTCTACAATAGATTTGCAGGATGTGTATCTGCATATTCCGATTCATTCAGATCACTTTTAGTGTTTGAGATTCTCTTTTTAGACAAGCATTACCAGTTTTGTGGCTCTACTGTTTGGCCTAGCTTCAGTTCCAAGAATTTTTTTCAAAGATTCTCGGTGCCCTTCTCTCTGTATTCAGAGAACAGGGTTTTGGTATTTCCTTATTTGGACGATTATCTTGGTATTTGCTCAGTCTTTTCATTCGTAGAATCTCATGCGATTCGACTTGTGTTGTTTCTTCAAGATCATGGTTGGAGGATCAATTTACCAAAAAGTTCATTGATTCCTCAGTCAAGGGTAACCTTTCTGGGTTTCCAGATAGATTCAGTGTCCATGACTCTGTCTTTAACAGACAAGAGACGTCTTAATTGTTTTCAGCTTGTCGAAACCTTCGGTCACAATCATTTCCTTCGGTAACCTTATGCATGGAAATTCTGGGTCTTATGACTGCTGCATTGGACGCAATCCCCTTTGCTTGTTTTTCACATGCGACCTCTTCAGCTCTGTATGCTGAATCAATGGTGCAAGGATTACACAAAGATATTTCAATTTATATTTTTAAAACCGATTGTTCGACACTCTCTAACGTGGTGGACAGATCACCATCGTTTAATTCAGGGGGCTTCTTTTGTGCTTCCGACCTGGACTGTAATTTCAACAGATACAAGTCTCACAGGTTGGGGAGCTGTGTGGGGATCTCTGTCGGCACAAGGAGTTTGGGAATCTCAGGAGGTGAGATTACCGATAAATATTTTGGAACTCCGTGCAATTTTCAGAGCTCTTCAGTTTTGGCCTCTTCTGTAGAGAGAATCGTTCATTTGTTTTCAGACAGACAATGTCACAACTGTGGCATACATCAATCATCAAGGAGCGACTCACAGTCCTCTGGCTATGAAAGAAGTATCTCAAATTTTTTGGTTTGGGCGGACTCAAGCTCCTGTCTAATCTCTGCGGTTCATATCCCAGGTGTAGACAATTGGGAAGCGGATTATCTCAGTCGCCAAACGTTGCATCCGGGCGAATGGTCTCTTCACCCAGAGGTATTTCTTCAGGTTGTTCAAATGTGGGAACTTCCAGAAATAGATATGATGGCGTCCCATCTAAACAAGAAACTTCCCAGGTATCTGTCCAGATCCCGGGATCCTCAGGCGGAGGCAGTGGATGCATTATCACTTCCTTGGAAGTATCATCCTGCCTATATCTTTCCGCCTCTAGTTCTTCTTCCAAGAGTAATCTCCAAGATTCTGAAGGAATGCTCGTTTGTTCTGCTGGTAGCTCCGGCATGGCCTCACAGGTTTTGGTATGCGGATCTTGTCCGGATGGCCTCTTGCCAACCGTGGACTCTTCCGTTAAGACCAGACCTTCTGTCGCAAGGTCCTTTTTTTCCATCAGGATCTCAAATCCTTAAATTTAAAGGTATGGAGATTGAACGCTTGATTCTTGGTCAAAGAGGTTTCTCTGACTCTGTAATTAATACTATGTTACAGGCTCGTAAATCTGTATTTAGAGAGATATATTATAGAGTCTGGAAGACTTATTTTTTTTTTGGTGTCTTTCTCATCTTTTTTCTTGGCATTCTTTTAGAATACCGAGAATTTTACAGTTTCTTCAGGATGGTTTAGATAAGGGTTTGTCTGCAAGTTCCTTGAAAGGACAAATCTCTGCTCTTTCTGTTCTTTTTCACAGAAAGATTGCTATTCTTCCTGATATTTATTGTTTTGTACAAGCTTTGGTTCGTATAAAACCTGTCATTCAGTCAATTTCTCCTCCTTGGAGTTTGAATTTGGTTCTGGGAGCTCTTCAAGCTCCTCCCTTTGAACCTATGCATTCATTGGTCATTAAATTACTTTCTTGGAAAGTTTTGTTCCTTTTGGCCATCTCTTCTGCCAGAAGAGTTTCTGAATTATCTGCTCTTTCTTCTGGGTCTCCTTTTCTGATTTTTCATCAGGATAAGGCGGTGTTGCGAACTTCTTTTGAATTTTTACCTAAAGTTGTGAATTCCAACAACATTAGTAGAGAAATTGTGGTTCCTTCATTATGTCCTAATCCGAAGAATTCTAAGGAGAAATCATTGCATTCTTTGGATGTTGTTAGAGCTTTGAAATATTATGTTGAAGCTACTAAGTCTTTCCGAAAGACTTCTAGTCTATTTGTTATCTTTTCCGGTTCTAGAAAAGGCCAGAAAGCTTCTGCCATTTCTTTGGCATCTTGGTTGAAATCTTTAATTCATCTTGCCTATGTTGAGTCGGGTAAACTCCGCCTCAGAGGATTACAGCTCATTCTACTAGGCCAGTTTCTACTTCCTGGGCGTTTAGGAATGAAGCTTCGATTGATCAGATTTGCAAAGCAGCAACTTGGTCCTCTTTGCATACTTTTACTAAATTCTACCATTTTGATGTATTTTCTTCTTCTGAAGCAGTTTTTGGTAGAAAAGTATTTCAGGCAGCGGTTTCAGTCTGAATCTTCTGCTTATGTTTTTCATTAAACTTTATTTTGGGTGTGGATTATTTTCAGCAGGAATTGGCTGTCTTTATTTTATCCCTCCCTCTCTAGTGACTCTTGCGTGGAAAGATCCACATCTTGGGTAGTCATTATCCCATACGTCACTAGCTCATGGACTCTTGCTAATTACATGAAAGAAAACATAATTTATGTAAGAACTTACCTGATAAATTCATTTCTTTCATATTAGCAAGAGTCCATGAGGCCCGCCCTTTTTTGTGGTGGTTATGATTTTTTTGTATAAAGCACAATTATTCCAATTCCTTATTTTTTATGCTTTCGCACTTTTTTATCACCCCACTTCTTGGCTATTCATTAAACTGAATTGTGGGTGTGGTGAGGGGTGTATTTATAGGCATTTTAAGGTTTGGGAAACTTTGCCCCTCCTGGTAGGAATGTATATCCCATACGTCACTAGCTCATGGACTCTTGCTAATATGAAAGAAATGAATTTATCAGGTAAGTTCTTACATAAATTATGTTTTTATATTCTTTAAGACATTTAATAACTCAAAAAGAAGGTTCAGAATGAAGATAAGGATAAAATATGGAAGACGAAAGAGTTTTAGTTGTTTGAGTTATACTCAAGAGCTCTAACATCAGAAACTCTATGAAAGGAAATTAAACATAAACTGTGGCTGCTTTGGCTGATAATTGTTTAAGAGAGAGTACATTTTTAGAAGCCCAAAATTTAAAATGGGCAAAAATTAAATCTACATTCCAAAAGGATGAATATTTAGGAGCAGGGGGTTTCTTTAGCTTTCATAATTCTACAGATTAAAGGATGTTTACCAACTGGAGAGTTATTAACAAAGTCATGTTGAGCAGAAATAGCAGACCTAGATACATTAATATGTTCTATAAGCTAAACCAGAGTCAAAAAGAAAAGAAAGGAAATTAATAACAAAAGTTATAGTAGCTGAAATGGGATCCACTTCCCTTTCCAAGCACAAGCCAGACCATCTGGTTCATGTGGAAAGATAGCATTTTCTGGTTCTGGGGGCCAACGAGTCTCGCATAAGAACTCTAGTTCCTTCTGAAAGGCTGCTGAGAGGGCAAGATTCCCCCAAAATCATCCAAGCTGCAAGACAGAGGGAGCCTAGACAAATTAGATTGTGAGGTAAGTTGTCCGCATTGGTGAGAAGTAGAGGGAAAAAAGGAAGAAGGATTGGATAATTCATGGACAGTTCCAGAAGGGAAGGATACCAGGGTTAAGCTGGCCAAAGAGGAGTGACAATGAGAAGAGATCTAGAGAAAAGGGTCCTCTCAGAGTGTCAGGTATTCCACCTTAAACTGACTTGTGTGAATAACTTTCAATACCACCTTTATTCATTAGACCAACCTACCTACTCTATATCATATCATATATATGTCTTCTAGACAAGTGCTTAGTTATTGAGTGTTATAGGAGTAACATAGTTGCTCTCTCTGCTTTATCCTAAGCTAATTTGGATTACAAATTACTGTTCTAATCTCCTTTATCTACTGAGATATTTCAAGCATCCTAAACAATAGGAAACTTTCCAATCATTAAACTGCCTGCAGCACAGGATCTTTACAAACTGGGAGACGGATTCCCACTTCATGCTAACTCCCACAAGCTGCAGCAATCATCTCCTCTCAAAGGAAACAGTTGTGCTACAATACCAAACCTCTGCTCTTTTGTTTGTCACAGTCACTGTAACTAAGTCTGCCGCTGACTAATTACATTAAAGGCTCTAAGGAATAACAACCTGTAATTGAGTTCTAGTTTCCATACAGCCGCTCTGTCTCTTACCTGATTGCATTGCTTCACTGTTGCCTGTCAGCTGCAGATCTGAAACTCTCCTCTCACTGAAAATAACTGCAAGCAAAATGTCCTGAGGTTGTGGTAAGCATGAACATGTTCTAATTTGTATATATGTATATATGTGAAGTTTCTCATCACTGCAATTCGTTACTCACCTGGTATATGATAACCAGAGACACTGTTCAGTTACTCAGGACTGCCTGCTTAAAGGGGCAGTCAACCCAAAAATTACTTTAACTTATTTAGATTAGTTAAATAAAGATCTTTACAGTAAACTGTAGCCAAATTTTCATCTAAATAAACTTTGGCAGAAAATAAACTTACTGATCTCATCTGGCCTTTTTGAAATGGCCGCCTGACCCCTCCTCCTCTGACGTCTCCCAAAAGCTTGCACTAACAGGATCCTTTCTCGTCCCTGCGCGCTCCTGCAATTTCAGCTCTCTAGCAGCTGTTCATACCCGGCACTCACTGCCTCTCATCCATGCTGTGCGCTGTATGTTACAGAGAATGAGAGGCAGTGAGTGCCGGGCAGGCAGCAATATGATGGTCTGTGCCCCTGTTTTACACTTGTAACTACAATCTTCCTCTTGGGGGAGGATATTAAATTCAATGTCCAAAATGTAATAGAAGAATCTCAACTGCTGAATATATGACACTTTAATGCTATCTATGACACTTAATCCTTGTCTGAATATTCTTATATTTCAATGTTATAGTGAGTCTTTTAATTTACTAATATCTTCAGCTGAATATGAATAGCATTAGAATATTCACACTGGACATTAGAGTGCACTTGAGTATGTGTAGCTGTATTACTAAAGAGGTAAAGCTGTTACATTTAGGAAGAACTTACCCGGCCTCTGAGAACATAAGTATAAAGTATATACAAATAATAGATACATTTAGTAATCAGCACTTTGTATCCCGGTCTGCTTTTAAGACATACTACCACTGTTTAAGCTTTTAGATGGCAGAGACCAGTAGTATGCTAAGACAGAATTAGAAAGCTTACTCGCAAGATGGTGCTTCTAAAGTAGCGGCTCTCCAGATAGTATGGAAGGTTGCCAGGAATCTCATTGTGTTAACCAGGAACCCACTGCGCTCCTTTTCCAAGCTCTAATCACATTTTTATGTGGTTCTGTATTACCGGTTAATGGGTCTGCCCCCCCTCAGCCCCCGCTCGCTGATACTGAGGTAGCACAGACTGCAATGAAAACACGTCCTGCATGTTACAGGGGAGGGGAGAGCCCCCCAGAATGAGAAGAGACTTCCTGAAATGAGGAGAGAGGCTCTAACATAAAGAAGTTCGCCCCCAGAATGTGAAATAAAGAGGAGATATTCCTTAAAAATAAGAATACAGCAAAAGAATAATAAAATAATAAAAAACATAAATCTTTAATAAGGAAATACATAGACAGGATCGGGGATTTAGGTAACTCTGAAAGATTACAAAAGAGTCTGCCGCAAAAGCAAATAATGCTTCCATAAGAATTACAATGTTTCATTGGTATGGGGAATACCCTATAAAGGGGGGCACCCTGTTTCAAACAGGAGAGAACTCACTAAATAAGAGGGTAACAATAAAGTCATTGAGGAATGCGGGGGAAGCTCCACAAAAGTAAGAAAAAGTCCTGGTGAAGAGAAGTGAGTAACGTCTTAGATTAAATAAAGAGCCTTGAGTTACTTTAACATTTCACAACCTATGTTTCTACTCTGGATTTAGTGACAAAATCTGTAGTGACTGGAACATGGTGAGAATAATGTGCACCAAATCCAGAGTAGAAACCTAGGCCTAGATTTAGAGTTCGGCGGTAAAAGGGCTGTTAACGCTCCGCGGGTTTTTTTCTGGCCGCACCATAAATTTAACTCTGGTATCGAGAGTTCAAACAAATGCTGCGTTAGGCTCCAAAAAAGGAGCGTAGAGCATTTTTACCGCAAATGCAACTCTCGATACCAGAGTTGCTTACGGACGCGGCCGGCATCAAAAACGTGCTCGTGCACGATTCTCCCATAGGAAACAATGGGGCTGTTTGAGCTGAAAAAAAACCTAACACCTGCAAAAAAGCAGCGTTCAGCTCCTAACGCAGCCCCATTGTTTCCTATGGGGAAACACTTCCTATGTCTGCACCTAACACCCTAACATGTACCCCGAGTCTAAACACCCCTAACCTTACACTTATTAACCCCTAATCTGCCGCCCCCGCTATCGCTGACCCCTGCATTACACTTTTAACCCCTAATCTGCCGCTCCGTAAACCGCCGCCACCTACGTTATCCCTATGTACCCCTAATCTGCTGCCCTAACATCGCCGACCCCTATGTTATATTTATTAACCCCTAATCTGCCCCCCACAACGTCGCCGACACCTACCTACACTTATTAACCCCTAATCTGCCGAGCGGACCTGAGCGCTACTATAATAAAGTTATTAACCCCTAATCCGCCTCACTAACCCTATCATAAATAGTATTAACCCCTAATCTGCCCTCCCTAACATCGCCGACACCTACCTTCAATTATTAACCCCTAATCTGCCGACCGGAGCTCACCGCTATTCTAATAAATGTATTAACCCCTAAAGCTAAGTCTAACCCTAACACTAACACCCCCCTAAGTTAAATATAATTTTTATCTAACGAAATAAATTAACTCTTATTAAATAAATAATTCCTATTTAAAGCTAAATACTTACCTGTAAAATACATCCTAATATAGCTACAATATAAATTATAATTATATTATAGCTATTTTAGGATTAATATTTATTTTACAGGCAACTTTGTAATTATTTTAACCAGGTACAATAGCTATTAAATAGTTAAGAACTATTTAATAGTTACCTAGTTAAAATAATTACAAATTTACCTGTAAAATAAATCCTAACCTAAGATATAATTAAACCTAACACTACCCTATCAATAAAATAATTAAATAAACTACCTACAATTACCTACAATTAACCTAACACTACACTATCAATAAATTAATTAAACACAATTGCTACAAATAAATAACATTAAATAAACTATCTAAAGTACAAAAAATAAAAAAGAACTAAGTTACAGAAAATAATAAAATATTTACAAACATAAGAAAAATATTACAACAATTTTAAACTAATTACACCTACTCTAAGCCCCCTAATAAAATAACAAAGCCCCCCAAAATAAAAAATTCCCTACCCTATTCTAAAATACAAATATTACAAGCTCTTTTACCTTACCAGCCCTGAACAGGGCCCTTTGCGGGGCATGCCCCAAGAATTTCAGCTCTTTTGCCTGTAAAAAAAAACATACTATACCCCCCCCCCAACATTACAACCCACCACCCACATACCCCTAATCTAACCCAAACCCCCCTTAAATAAACCTAACACTACCCCCCTGATGATCTTCCTACCTTGTCTTCACCATGCCAGGTTCACCGATCCGTCCTGGCTCCAAGATCTTCATCTAACCCAAGCGGGGGCTAGACATCCACTGAAGAAGTCCAGAAGAGGGTCCAAAGTCTTCCTCCTATCCGGCAAGAAGAGGACATCCGGACCGGCAAACATCTTCTCCAAGCGGCATCTTCTATCTTCTTCCATCCGATGACGACCGGCTCCATCTTGAAGACCTCCAGCGCGGATCCATCCTCTTCTTCCGACGACTAGACGACGAATGACGGTTCCTTTAAGGGACGTCATCCAAGATGGCGTCCCTCGAATTCCGATTGGCTGATAGGATTCTATCAGCCAATCGGAATTAAGGTAGGAATTTTCTGATTGGCTGATGGAATCAGCCAATCAGAATATAGTTCAATCCGATTGGCTGATCCAATCAGCCAATCAGATTGAGCTCGCATTCTATTGGCTGATCGGAACAGCCAATAGAATGCGAGCTCAATCTGATTGGCTGATTGGATCAGCCAATCGGATTGAACTATATTCTGATTGGCTGATTCCATCAGCAAATCAGAAAATTCCTACCTTAATTCCGATTGGCTGATAGAATCCTATCAGCCAATCGGAATTCGAGGGACGCCATCTTGGATGACGTCCCTTAAAGGAACCGTCATTCGTCGTCTAGTCGTCGGAAGAAGAGGATGGATCCGCGCTGGAGGTCTTCAAGATGGAGCCGGTCGTCATCGGATGGAAGAAGATAGAAGATGCCGCTTGGAGAAGATGTTTGCCGGTCCGGATGTCCTCTTCTTGCCGGATAGGAGGAAGACTTTGGACCCTCTTCTGGACTTCTTCAGTGGATGTCTAGCCCCCGCTTGGGTTAGATGAAGATCTTGGAGCCAGGACGGATCGGTGAACCTGGCATGGTGAAGACAAGGTAGGAAGATCATCAGGGGGGTAGTGTTAGGTTTATTTAAGGGGGGTTTGGGTTAGATTAGGGGTATGTGGGTGGTGGGTTGTAATGTTGGGGGGGGGTATAGTATGTTTTTTTTTACAGGCAAAAGAGCTGAAATTCTTGGGGCATGCCCCGCAAAGGGCCCTGTTCAGGGCTGGTAAGGTAAAAGAGCTTGTAATATTTGTATTTTAGAATAGGGTAGGGAATTTTTTATTTTGGGGGGCTTTGTTATTTTATTAGGGGGCTTAGAGTAGGTGTAATTAGTTTAAAATTGTTGTAATATTTTTCTTATGTTTGTAAATATTTTATTATTTTCTGTAACTTAGTTCTTTTTTATTTTTTGTACTTTAGATAGTTTATTTAATGTTATTTATTTGTAGCAATTGTGTTTAATTAATTTATTGATAGTGTAGTGTTAGGTTAATTGTAGGTAATTGTAGGTAGTTTATTTAATTATTTTATTGATAGGGTAGTGTTAGGTTTAATTATATCTTAGGTTAGGATTTATTTTACAGGTAAATTTGTAATTATTTTAACTAGGTAACTATTAAATAGTTCTTAACTATTTAATAGCTATTGTACCTGGTTAAAATAATTACAAAGTTGCCTGTAAAATAAATATTAATCCTAAAATAGCTATAATATAATTATAATTTATATTGTAGCTATATTAGGATGTATTTTACAGGTAAGTATTTAGCTTTAAATAGGAATTATTTATTTAATAAGAGTTAATTTATTTCGTTAGATAAAAATTATATTTAACTTAGGGGGGTGTTAGTGTTAGGGTTAGACTTAGCTTTAGGGGTTAATACATTTATTAGAATAGCGGTGAGCTCCGGTCGGCAGATTAGGGGTTAATAATTGAAGGTAGGTGTCGGCGATGTTAGGGAGGGCAGATTAGGGGTTAATACTATTTATGATAGGGTTAGTGAGGCGGATTAGGGGTTAATAACTTTATTATAGTAGCGCTCAGGTCCGCTCGGCAGATTAGGGGTTAATAAGTGTAGGTAGGTGTCGGCGACGTTGTGGGGGGCAGATTAGGGGTTAATAAATATAACATAGGGGTCGGCGATGTTAGGGGTAGCAGATTAGGGGTACATAGGGATAACGTAGGTGGCGGCGATTTGCGGTCGGAAGATTAGGGGTTAATTATTTTAAGTAGCTTGCGGCGACGTTGTGGGGGGCAAGTTAGGGGTTAATAGATATAATACAGGGGTCGGCGGTGTTAGGGGCAGCAGATTAGGGGTACATAAGTATAACGTAGGTGGCGGTCGGCAGATTAGGGGTTAAAAATTTTAATCGAGTGGCGGCGATGTGGGGGGACCTCGGTTTAGGGGTACATAGGTAGTTTATGGGTGTTAGTGTAGTTTAGGGTACAGTAGTTAAGAGCTTTATAAACCGGCGTTAGCCAGAAAGCTCTTAACTCCTGCTATTTTCAGGCGGCTGGAATCTTGTCGTTAGAGCTCTAACGCTCACTGCAGAAACGACTCTAAATACCAGCGTTAGAAAGATCCCATTGAAAAGATAGGCTACGCAAATGGCGTAGGGGGATCTGCGGTATGGAAAAGTCGCGGCTGAAAAGTGAGCGTTAGACCCTTTAATCACTGACTCCAAATACCAGCGGGCGCCCAAAACCAGCGTTAGGAGCCTCTAACGCTGGTTTTGACGGCTACCGCCGAACTCTAAATCTAGGCCATAGGTTGTGAAATGTTAAATTAATACACCTGTAATGTGACTGTTTCTTGCACGTACCACACACTGCTTAGTCCTATTGTCACACCGGCAGTATGACTAAATCCTCTTTCTTTCCTGGTATCGGAGGTGAAGACTAACAGTGTACTTGTGTGATGGGGAGCATAATGCAGATGTTACCTTTTATAGCATTTACGGCAGGCACGCCGCACCGGATTCAACCTTCCATACTATCTGGAGAGCCGCTACTTTAGAAGCACCATCTTACGAGTAAGCTTTCTAATTCTGTCTTAGCATACTACTGGTCTCTGCCATCTAAAAGCTTAAACAGTGGTAGTATGTCTTAAAAGCAGACCGGGATACAAAGTGCTGATTACTAAATGTATCTATTATTTGTAAATACTTTATACTTATGTTCTCAGAGGCCAGGTAAGTTCTTCCTAAATGTAACAGCTTTACCTCTTTAGTAATACAGCTACACATACTCAAGTGCACTCTAATGTCCAGTGTGAATATTCTAATGCTATTCATATTCAGCTGAAGATATTAGTAAATTAAAAGACTCACTATAACATTGAAATATAAGAATATTCAGACAAGGATTAAGTGTCATAGATAGTATTAAAGTGTCATATATTCAGCAGTTGAGATTCTTCTATTACATTTTGGACATTTAATTTAATATCCTCCCCCAAGAGGAAGATTGTAGTTACAAGTGTAAAACAGGGGCACAGACCATCATATTGCTGCCTGCCAGGCACTCACTGCCTCTCATTCTCTGTAACACACAGCGCACAGCATGGATGAGAGGCAGTGAGTGCCGGGTATGAACAGCTGCTAGAGAGCTGAAATTGCAGGAGCGCGCAGGGACAAGAAAAAAGGAAAGGATCCTGTTAGTGCAAGCTTTTGGGAGACGTCAGAGGAGGAGGGGTCAGGCGGCCATTTCAAAAAGGCCAGATGAGATCAGTAAGTTTATTTTCTGCCTAAATTTAGTTAGATGAAAATTTGGCTACAGTTTACTGTAAAGATCTTTATTTAACTAATCTAAATAAGTTAAAGTAATTTTTGGGTTGACTGTCCCTTTAATTATATATATAGCTCTTTCTCATAGAGAAAGACATTCTTCTGATTTATTTCTGAGATCATAACCAGGTTCATACCTGAATATACCTCAACTGTATCTTACCAAAAATTTACTGTGAGCTAGCTGGTTGTCTTCCTGATAAGATAAATCTCAGCTCAGTTTCGCAGTTGCAGATCCAAACAACTGTCTTTCATCAGTTGAATCCTAACATAATAACTAAGCCCATAAAAATGGATCCAGCGGAACTGCCGCAGATAGTGTATGGTTTATCTCAGAAAGTGGATCAAATGGGTCAAGCCCTCACTAACCTACAGGTTGAAAACGAAACCTTAAGGAAGATCATAAAGGATGCTATAACACCGAAGGCAACCACCTCTGAGAGCATCCCTGAACCATACATCTCTCCTCCAGATGTTTTCTCAGGGGATAGATGGCTGTACAGACAATTTAGAAATGCCTGTCTCCTTACCTTTACGTTAAAACCAAAAACCTATCCCACTGATAGGGTGAAGGTATTGACAATAATCACCTATTTAAGGGGTGAACCAAGAATCTGGGCAGACTCTTTCTTTGAGACCAACGACCCCATTATCTCGTCTCTCCCTAGCTTTTTGGCTGCAATGGATGAATTATACTCTGACACCAACACACAATTAACAGCTGAAACTAAAATGAGGGCACTAAAACAAGGTTCCCGCTCTGCTGAAGTATACATCACTGAATTCAAACAGTTTTCAACAGACTCTCAATGGAACCATATAGCACTAAGGAATCAATTCCGTTTAGGACTGTCCGACGCAATAAAGGATGAACTGGCCCGAGTAGAACTTCCTGATTCCTTAGAAGGTTTAATGAGACTCTCAGTACAAATTGATAGAAGGCTGAAAGAAAGAAAGAATGAACGCCATGGTTCAGATCAAACTTATAAAAGGCAATCTCCTTCTACCTACCATCCCAGCGCGACTGCTGTCACACAGGAACCTATGGACATAGGTCTATTGAGAGGTCCGTTATCCCAGGAGGAAAAACAAAGAAGGAGGTCTAAAGCATTATGTCTATATTGTGCCAATCCAGCACATACTGTGAGAGAATGCCCCTTATTACAGAAACACAAGAAGAGTAAGTGGGTTTTGAGTAATACTGTTGATTCTCCTCAGGTTAAATCTAACTACTGTACCATCTCTCTCTTCTTGCAGTGGGACCGTAAGCGCTACCCAGCAGAAGCCATAGTTGACACGGGTGCACATGGGACTTATATTGATTTGGAGTTTGTTAGAATTAATAAAATACCACTTGAGCAAAAACAGCAGCCTGTGTCTATTCGTGTTGTTGATGGTACATATATTTCTAGCGGCCCAATAACTCACCATACTGTACCCATATTAGTAAGTACTCACTCTAACCACCATGAATTTTTGCGCTTTGATGTCCTCCCTTCCCCCCATTTCCCTATTGTATTGGGCATGCAATGGCTCAGACTACATGAACCTGTTATAAATTGGAAAACTCTACAGGTTTCTTTAGATTCCTCTCACTGTCAAAAAATCTGTTTCAACACTCCTCATTCTATAAACATGTCTGAGGAATGTTTACAAATACCTCCCGAGTATGCAGATTTCACTGAAGTGTTTAGTAAAAGGGAGGCTGAAACACTACCTCCTCACCGTAGTTATGATTGCCCCATAGATTTGAAGCCGGGCTCAGCTATACCCTATGGCCATCTATATCCCTTAAGCCAACCTGAATTGGTACACCTCAATTCTTATCTAGACAACAATTTGAAGAAGGGATTTATAAGACCTTCTGTCTCTCCTGCTGGTGCGGGAATGTCCTTTGTCAAGAACAAAGATCAGTCATTACGTCCCATCATAGACTACAGGGAACTAAATACGATCACAGTAAAAAACAGATATCCTCTCCCTCTAATCCCCGAACTAATTGAACGGTTGCATGAGGCGACCATATTTACTAAACTCGATTTAAGGGGCGCATACAATCTCATTCGCATACGAGAGGGAGATGAGTGGCTGATGGCTTTTCGTACCAGATATGGGCTCTACGAGTATCTGGTAATGCCGTTCGGCCTATGTAATGCCCCTGCCACTTTTCAACATTACATCAAAGATGTGTTTAGGGACCTGTTGGATGTTTGTGTCATAGTCTATTTAGACGACATTTTAATATATTCACAAACTTTAGAGGATCACATTAAGCATGTGAGATGGGTTTTATCTCAGTTACAAGTTCACAGTTTGTATGCCAAAGCAGAAAAATGCCTTTTCCATACCACCAGGATCTCCTTTTTGGGGTACTCTATATCCCCATAAGGAATTGAAATGCAACCGAACAAAGTGGAAGCCGTTGAAAAGTGGCCTACCCCAAAAAAACGAAAGGAACTTCAGAGATTCTTAGGGTTTAGCAACTACTACAGAAAGTTTATCAAGGGCTATTCCACAATAGCTAAACCTCTGACAGCTTTAACTGGATCATCAACCGTATTTCAATAGAACCAAAAGGCTGAAGAAGCATTTACATTCCTAAAAACCTCTTTTACTTCTGCTCCAATATTATGTCATCCAAACCCTGAATTACAGTATGTTTTAGAGGTTGATTCCTCGGAAAAGACAAGATATCACTCACCCTTTACATCCCATAGCTTTTTATTCGAAGTTGTTATCTCCTCCTGAAAGGAATTACCCTATAGGGGAAAAAGAATTGCTTTCCATTAAGAGATTGTTTGAGTACTGGAGACATCTCCTAGAGAGCACGTTACTTCCCATCTTGGTGTATACCGATCACAAGAACTTGGAGTATTTACAGCGGAATAAGACACTTTCAGCACGTCAGGTATGCTGGAGTCTTTTTTTTAGTAGATTTAATTTCCAGATAGTCTACAGACCTGCCTCAAAAAATGGCAAGGAAGATGCTCTTTCCAGTACCTGTAAATAATGACAATCCAACAGAAATCATCTCTCATGAGAAATTCATTGGCTTAACTTACTGTGACAAGGCTAAATACCACAAGGCTCTTCATTTGGAAACCCATATTCCAGATGAACTACAGAAAGCCTCAGATGGGTTATAGTACAAAAAGGATAAATTATACATTCCTATTTCCCTACACAAGGAGTTAATTAAGGACCACCACGATCCTCCTCTCTGCGGTCATCCAGTCATTACAAGAACAAATGAAATAATCTCTAGGAGTTACTGGTGGCCTAAGATGATACAAGACATAATAGAATATGTACATAACTGCTTCATCTGCACACCTTCTAAGTCTGAAAAGAAAGCTCCCTATGGCTTACTCAGGCCCATTCAGATACCAGATAGATCATGGTCCCATTTGGGCATGGATTTTATCGTTGAACTACCAGTATCATCAGGTATGAATACCATTTTAGTTGTTATAGATCTGTTTACGAAACAAGCTAATTTCATACCATTTCACAAACTTCCCAGTTCCTCTGAAACCACTCAGCTCTTCATCGATAATGTTGTTAGATTACATGGCATACCATCTATACTAACCACGGACAGAGGAACTCAGTTTACCTCCCGCTTCTGGAGAAACCTCTGCCAGAAACTCCAAATTAAACACAGATACACCACTGCATATCATCCGCAGACCAACGGACAGGCTGAACGCCTTAATCAGTGGCTTAAATCCTACCTACGATGTTATTGTGCATATCATCAAGATGAATGGAAAAAATACTTATCTTTAGCTGAATTTTCATACAATAACTCTACCAATTCCTCTACTAAGTTATCCCCAATTTTTGCTAATTTTGCATACCATCCCAATCTCTCCGTAAATTCAAAACAAGTCACATCAAATCCTTCCATTGAAGAATTGGCTGATAAAATAACTGAGAATTTCCAACTACTTTGCAGAAATATGGAGACCGCACAGGTAGTGCAGAAAAATTATTACGATCTCAGTCAAAGAACACCACCGACATATACTACAGCGGATTGGGTATGGTTGTCAACAAAAATCTACGACTTCAAGTTCCCAGTAAAAAATTAGCCAGTCTATTCATAGGACCATTTCAGATCATTCGTGTAATCAACGAGAATGCAGTAACCCTTCAGTTGCCCTCTACCTTAACCATCCATCCGACCTTCCACGTCTTCCTGTTGAAACCAGCTAAAATCACCAAGACTCAGGTGATGCCACCAACAACACCACTTATAGACTCTGAGGAATATGAAGTGAAGGAGATCACTGACTCCAGGATTCATAATGGTGAACTACATTACTTGGTTCGTTGGAAGGGCTACTGCCCCGATGAGGACACTTGGGAACTGGAGTCTCATATAACTGCCCCTAGGCTTATTGCTAAATTCCCTAGATGCAATCCTCATAGACCTTAGCCACAAACCGTGGTGCGGTTTGCTTGAAGGGGGGATTCTGTCAGGTATTCCACCTTAAACTGATTTGTGTGAATAACTTTCAATACCACCTTTATTCATTAGACCACCTACCTACTCTATATCACCTGTCTTCTAACCTTAGACAAGTGCTTAGTTATTGAGTGTTATAGGAGTAACATAGTTGCTCTCTCTGCTTTATACTAAACTAATTTGGATTACAAATTACTGTTCTAATCTCCTTTATCTACTGAGATATTTCAAGCATCCTAAACAATAGGAAACTTTCCAATCATTAAACTGCCTGCAGCACAGGATCTTTACAAACTGGGAGACGGATTCCCACTTCATGCTGACTCCCACAAGCTGCAGCAATCATCTCCTCTCAAAGGAAACAGTTGTGCTACAATACCAAACCTCTGCTCTTTTGTTTGTCACAGTCACTGTAACTAAGTCTGCCTCTGACTAATTACAGTCTCTACAGGCTCTAAGGAATAACAACCTCTAATTGAGTTCCAGTTTCCATACAGCCACTCTGTCTCTTACCTGATTGCATTGCTTCACTATTGCCTGTCAGCTGCAGATCTGAAACTCTCCTCTCACTGAAAATAACTGCAAGCAAAGTGTCCTGAGGTTGTGGTAAGCATGAACATGTTCTAATTTGTATATATGTATATATGTGAAGTTTGTCATCACTGCAATCCGTTACTCACCTGGTATATGATAACAAGAGACACTGTTCAGTTACTCAGGACTGCCTGCTTAATTATATATATAGCTCTTCCTCATAGAGAGAGACATTCTTCTGATTTATTTCTGAGATCATAACCAGGTTCATACCTGAATATACCTCAACTGTATATTAACAAAAATTCACTGTGAGCTAGCTGGTTGTCTTCCTGATAAGATAAATCTCAGCTCCATTGAGACATTATATAACAGTTTCGCAGTTGCAGATCCAAACAACTGTCTTTCATCAGTTGACTCCTAACACAGAGATTGGAGCGAGAGAAAAACTGATCTGTTTAGATTCCAGTCGCTGGAATCTGTGAGATAACGGGAACCCCAATCTGCCGACGTGTTTGACATTCCTGAAATGTACTCTGCCTTGACTGAAATATTCCTGTCGAGGCAAAGATGAATGAAATCTTTTGTAATATTGGAAAGGTCTCTGGATTTCGTGCAGCCTAGACAATTCAAATAACAAAGTGCAGAAAGGAAGGAAATCAGCGTTGAGGTTTTGACAAAACTCTTCACCGCAAAGAACCCACAAGCAATTCCAGGCAGTTGATTTAGAAATGTTTCTCTTCTAAAGACCATTTTCCTCCGGTAATAGATGGACCACAACAAGCTCCCCAACCCGTGCGTCTGACGTCGGACTCGATAATGAAATCTGGATCACTGGCAAAAATATCTCTTCAGGTCCAAGCCTCTATATGACCTAACCACCAGGAGAGTTCTTCCTTGGCTTTAGAGGATATAGGAATAGGATAAGAATATGCAAAATCTTTCTAAAGGTATGAGATTTTCAAACGTTAAAGTTCTCGATAGTGAAGAGGAGCAGGGAAAATAGCCTGAATTGAGAATGAAAGTAACCCCACAACCCTGGCTATGTTCCTGATAGGGACAAAGAGTTGAGAAAGAGTTTTGGAAATTTCCTTTTATATATTCTTTATTTTGTCTGAACGGGGACTGAGAGTAGAAGAAATTGTATCTTTTTGAAAACCCAAAAAGATACGTTTCTTGGTGGGTGAAAGGATAGATTTTTGTTTGTTCACTAGAAACCCTACATTTTCTAAGATTTGAAATCTTAGATTAAATGAATCTACTAATGAGCGAAAATCCTGGTTCATAATAAGAATATCGTCTAAATAAATAATCAGACAATCAGTCGAAGCCAAGAAACCACCAGTGAAAATCCAAGGGGCGGAGGAAAGGCTGAATGGAAGGCAAGTGAATTTCCAGGTTTGACCTTCCCAAATAAAAGTTAGAAATTTCTAATGTTCTAAAGATATAGGGACTGTAAGATACGCATCTGCTAAATCTAATCTTACCAAAAAATCGTTGTCTTGAAAACATTGAAATGACGATAGACAACAAAGGCATTTAAATTTATCAGATTTATTACAGGACAAAATTGTCCATTTTTCTTTTTCACTAAAAAGAGGTTGCTGAAAAAGGATTCTTCAATGTTTGGACAGGACAAATTGCTTGTTTTTTTAAATTGTGTTTTTATCTCTTTTTGAACCAACATTTTGTCTGCATTTGAGAAATGAATGGGACATGGAAGGGTATTTTGAATAGGAGTAGAAATAAAATCTATTAGGAGACCCTTTACAGATTGAAGAATCCAAAGTTCTGCAGTGACTTGAGGCCAATTTTGAGCAAAAAGAGTGAGCCAGCCATCAATTCTCTCTTTGGAAGAAATTATTGAATGGGGAAGAAAAGGGGTTACCTGCTGGGTGACAAAATCTTTGTCTTGGGCAAAATTCTCTTGCCGTCCATGGTCTGGAGCGGGATGGAAAGAAGGATGATGATGCAGGATTTTGGGACATATTTAAATTTAACAGAACACTACCAAAATTATCATAAAAATATGTGATACAAATTTAAAATAAATGTAAGATAATTATAAATATTTTTTCTAGGTGTAAATAAAAATAAGGCCAGTACAGGGAGCCAAACTATATAAAGAGTTGAGAAATAAATTATTAAAATATTGTTAAGGAAGTTGAAACAAATTTGTAACAATAAATGCAGGAGAACTCTTGACTGAGCATCCGTGAGGTAAACCAGCACAGTGAGGGGCAGGAAAACAATGACGCAACGTCAAAGGAAAAAACTACGCACACAAAATGTCGGCCGCTCAGCATGAGCGCAAACAGAGCCACAGCTAGGAAAGGAGGTGATGTGATGGAGGAAACAACGATAATGCGGGTAAAGGAAAAAGAAACTAACATAACTTAGGAAGAGAAAAAAGATAAGAAAATAAAAATTATTTAATAACCTAAAAATAAAGCTTTATGATGGAAATATATTAAGGTATGGAAAAAAAGATAAATCAGCACCAAAGAGGTAACTAAAAACACAGAAATCAAAGAAAAGAATATACAGGTATCGAAAATCAAGGAAAAACGTATGAAAAAAATAAACAAATCAATATTTTTTTAAAGAGCAGTTAACCTTTTAACGCTGTTGCGGCGTTCTATTCCGTCCTAACCACGCCAGGATTTAGCACCATTAGGACGGAATAGAACTGTCCTGAAGCCAACAGCGCTTCCTGGATGGGATCGCGGTCTGGAGGGCGTGCCTAGTTTCATAGGGACACCCCCCTGACCCAATTCCATCATTGAAATCTCGCATTCACGTGCACGATCGTGGGATTTCAATTTGTATACATCGGAACGTCATGAAAGGGTTAAATACTATACTTATCTCCTTGAGAGCAGCAAAAGAAAAAGGAGTTTGGGGTGCTTATTGGACTGTTTATGGACACTATGACTCTGCTAATTGGTCCGTGTATGCAATATTCATTACCTTTTCATTGGTTAATACTTTTTGGTCTTTATTTGCATGTCTATTTTAAATTCTGTCAGTTATGTATGTATTCATCACTTTAAAATGCTGCAGTTATGAGTAGTAAAGAAAGATATGCAAAATATGAGTCTCTGATCTTGTAATAAAATCTTATTATAATATTGACCAAAGAAATAGCCTTATAAAAGGTTTGTCTGCATTTACCTTTAGTTGCCTTAAAAGGAACCCACAAGAAACTCTTTACTTTTTTAATTACTTTGACCTTTTCATAGAAGTGAGAATTCACTGGTCTTTTACATAGGAAAGAAAACCACATTTTGGGCTAGATTACCAGTGGGGCACTAACTATTGCGCTTGAACGATAAGGGGTATATTGTGGGTCTTTGCACATATTATGAGATTAAAGTAAACGCTTAAATACAATTTAATTTAAAGGGATAAGAAACCCACAATTTCCCTTTCATGGTTCAAATAGAGCATGCCATTTTAAGCATCTTTCTAATTTACTCCTATTATAGTTTTTTCTTTGTTCTCTTGGTATCTTTATTTGAAAAAGCAGGAATCTAAGCTTAGGAGCCGGGCCATTTTTTGGTTAAGCCCCAAGGTAGCGCTTGCTGATTGGTGACTACATTTAGCCACCAAGTGCTACCCAGCTGCTGAACCAAAAATGGGACGGCTCCTAAACTTACATTCCTGCTTTTCAACTAAAGATACAAAGATAACAAAGCAAAATTGATAATACTAGTAAATTATAAAGTTGCTTAAAATTACATGCTCTATCTCAATCATGCAAGTTTAATTTTTACTTTCCTATCCCTTTAACGTGCGTCGGGTTAGTTCAACTTCAGAGCTCTGGTTAACTGTGCTTGACTAAAAAGTTGCACAAAACACATCAAACAAACATTTAGATGTACGGTTACACTCATTGTAACACTGTCTAATAAAAATTAGGGTGTCCAGCATGGTGAATATCTAATCCAAAAAACCCATAAACAGCAGGTTAAAAATACTGTTGTGAAAATCCAGAGAGAGACGCCTTCCACTTATTTGCTTGCTGTTTGTGGGTTTTTTGGATTATATATATATATATATATATATATATATGGGAGGGCAAGTAGAGTGTAACCACTCAGGGAACCTGAGTAGAGACAAGCGATACTCAGAAATTTCGATAGTCACTGGATGAAGGAAGTGTTAGGCAATAGAGTGAAAGTAGGTATGAAAGAAAAAGGTTTAACAGCGCCTATACATCCTATTTAAACAGTGGTACATGTGAATAATGAGTCTATGAAGATGGTAGAAATTCAATTCTTGACTAGTGTTAAGTAATGTTGGTCCAAGTGGGTGCAGAGATATATAAAATACCCTTACCAGAAATTACCCCAATCTAATGAGGTAAGTTTGCCGCACTGGCGGGTATGTAGATGGTAGGTCCCTTCTGGGTGATGGTAGGTGCTCCCTTCGATTTCGACTGACTCTTGGAGTATGTGGGGAAGTGGTTCTTTTAGTGGAGATATCCCAATGAACCTCTTATGTGGATGTGCTTATTGCCTCTTGGAGTTATCTTGATCTTGGTAGGAACTTACTCCTCCATTGGTGTACCCAGGGAAACAAGAGGTCATAGTGTAATACAGTTTTATTAAAATGAGCAAATAAAAAGTAATATACACATTCAACTCACATTCTATAACCTCAAACAATATGAGGTATGTTTGCAGCACATAAAAAATGGTTTCTTAGTCGATTGACCAAATATATGTCGAAATGTAGTCAGGCAGTGGATGGTAATCAAAGTCCCGTAAAATCGCCACAACAGGCGAATAAGTTCAAAGTTTAGTCTCAGTATAAAAGCTGATAAACGGATGATCTGTAACATATAACGATTTAAAACTAGTATATAAAATTATATACTATTTGGTCAATCGACTAAGAAACCATGGCCTAGATTTAGAGTTTGGCGGCCAAAGGGGTGCGTTAGCTACGCGTGCTTTTTTTCCCCCGCACCTTTTAAATACCGCTGGTATTTAGAGTTCACAGAATGGCTGGGTTTTCAGTGCGTTAGGCTCCAAGAAGGGAGCGTAGAGCATAATTTAAAGCCACTGCAACTCTAGATACCAGCGGTGCTTACGGACGCGGCCAGCTTCAAAAACGTGCTCGTGCACGATTCCCCCATAGAAAACAATGGGGCCATTTGAGCTGAAAAAAAACCTAACACCTGCAAAAAAGCAGCGTTGAGCTCCTAACGCAGCCCCATTGTTTACTATGGGGAAACACTTCCTACGTCTGCACTTAACACCCTAACATGTACCCCGAGTCTAAACACCCCTAACCTTACACTTATTAACCCCTAATCTTCCGCCCCCGCTATCGCTGACACCTGCATATTTTTTTTAACCCCTAATCTGCCGCTCCGTAAACCGCCGCTACCTACATTATCCCTATGTACCCCTAATCTGCTGCCCCTAACACCGCCGACCCCTATATTATATTTATTAACCCCTAATCTACCCCCCTCAACGTCGCCTCCACCTGCCTACACTTATTAACCCCTAATCTGCCGAGCAGACCACACCGCTACTATAATAAAGTTATTAACCCCTAATCCGCCTCACTCCCGCCTCAATAACCCTATAATAAATAGTATTAACCCCTAATCTGCCCTCCCTAACATCGCCGACACCTAACTTCAATTATTAACCCCTAATCTGCCGACCGAATCTCGCCGCTACTGTAATAAATGGATTAACCCCTAAAGCTAAGTCTAACCCTAACCCTAACACCCCCCTAAGTTAAATATAATTTAAATCTAACGAAATAAATTAACTCTTATTAAATAAATTATTCCTATTTAAATCTAAATACTTACCTGTAAAATAAACTCTAATATAGCTACAATATAAATTATAATTATATTATAGCTATTTTAAGATTTATATTTATTTTACAGGTAACTTTGTATTTATTTTAACCAGGTACAATAGCTATTAAATAGTTAATAACTATTTAATAGCTACCTAGTTAAAATAATTACAAAATTACCTGTAATATAAATCCTAACCTAAGTTACAATTAAACCTAACACTACACTATCAATAAATAAATTAAATAAACTACCTACAATTATCTACAATTAAACCTAACACTACACTATCAATAAATAAATTAAATACAATTCCTACAAATAAATACAATTAAATAAACTAACTAAAGTACAAAAAATAAAAAAGAACTAAGTTACAAAAAATAAAAAAATATTTACAAACATTAGAAAAAAATTACAACATTTTTAAACTAATTACACCTACTCTAAGCCCCCTAATAAAATAGCAAAGCCCCCCAAAATAAAAAAATGCCCTACCCTATTCTAAATTACAAAAGTTCAAAGCTCTTTTACCTTACCAGCCCTGAAAAGGGCCATTTGCGGGGCATGCCCCAAAGAATTCAGCTCTTTTGCCTGTAAAAAAAAACATACAATACCCCCCCAACATTACAACCCACCACCCACATACCCCTAATCTGACCCAAACCCCCCTTAAATAAACCTAACACTAAGCCCCTGAAGATCTTCCTACCTTGTCTTCACCATGCCAGGTATCACTGATCGTTCCAGGCTCCAAAATCTTCATCCAAGCCCAAGCGGGGGCTAGACATCCATCATCCGACGGCTGAAGAAGTCCAAAAGAGGGTCCAAAGTCTTCATCCTTTCCGGGAAGAAGAGTAGATCCGGACCGGCAACCATCTTCTTCCAAGCGGCATCTTCTATCTTCATCCGATGAGGACCGGCTCCATCTTGAAGACCTCCACCGCGGACCCATCTTCTTCTTCCGACGACTTCCCGACAAATGACGGTTCCTTTAAGGGACGTCATCCAAGATGGCGTCCCTCGAATTCCGATTGACTGATAGGATTCTATCAGCCAATCGGAATTAAGGTAGGAAAATTCTGATTGGCTGATGGAATCAGCCAATCAGAATCAAGTTCAATCCGATTGGCTGATTCAATCAGCCAATCAGATTGAGCTCGCTTTCGATTGGCTGTTCCGATCAGCCAATAGAATGCAAGCTCAATCTGAAGTTAGCTGTCGGCGATGTTAGGGAGGGCAGATTAGGGGTTAATACTATTTATTATAGGGTTATTGAGGTGGGAGTGAGGCGGATTAGGGGTTAATACATTTATTATACTAGCGGTGAGCTCCGGTCGGCAGATTAGGGGTTAATAATTGTAGGTAGCTGGCGGCGACGTTGTTGGGGGCAGATTAGGGGTTAATAAATATAATATAGGGGTCGGCGGTGTTAGGGGCAGCAGATTAGGGGTACATAGGGATAACGTAGTTGGCGGCGGTATACGGAGCGGCAGATTAGGGGTTAAAAAATTTAAATATAGTGGCGGAGATGTGGGGGGACCTCGGTTTAGGGGTACATAGGTAGTTTCTGGGTGTTAGTGTACTTTAGAGCACAGTAGTTAAGAGCTTTATGAACCGGCGTTAGCCCAGAAAGCTCTTAACTACTGACTTTTTTCTGCGGCTGGAGTTTTGTCGTTAGAGTTCTAACGCTCACTTCAGACACGACTCTAAATACCAGCGTTAGAAAGATCCCATTGAAAAGATAGGATACGCAATTGACGTAAGGGGATTTGCGGTATGGAAAAGTCGCGGCTGAAAAGTGAGCGTTAGACCCTTTAATGACTGGCTCCAAATACCAGAGGGCGGCAAAAACCAGCGTTAGGAGCCTCTAACGCTGGTTTTGACGGCTACCGCCCAACTCTAAATCTAGGCCACTGTTTCCCTGGGTACACCAATGGAGGAGTAAGTTCCTACCAAGATCAAGATAACTCCAAGAGGCAATAAGCACATCCGCATAAGAGGTTCATTGGGATATCTCAACTAAAAGAACCACTTCCCCGCATACTCCAAGAGGCAGTCGAAATGGAAGGGAGAACCTACCGTCACCCAGAAGGGACCTACCAGCTACATACCCCCCAGTGCGGCAAACTTACCTCATTAGATTGGGGTAATTTCTGGTAAGGGTATTTTATATATCTCTGCACCCACTTGGACCAACATTACTTAACACCAGTCAAGAATTGACTTTCTACCATCTTCATAGACTCATTATTCACATGTACCACTGTTTAAATATAAGGATGTATAGGCGCTGTTAAACCTTTTTCTTTCATATATATATATATATATATATATGTGTGTGTGTGTGTGTGTGTGCATATATTTACATACACATATACACATATAAACACATATGTATACATATATAGACATAAATAAGTGCATTGGTGCCCTTTGCAGTCAAGTAGCTGAAAACATAAAAAATCATATTTATGCCATAGTCATATTTAATAAAGTGTATAACTGTGTATGTAAATATTTCACATTTCAATGCTCTTCACATTGGGGGATATATTCTAAGTATTTTGAAATAGATATTCCTATATACATACAATGAATGTTATTGTAGAAATTAATTTTACATAATCGAATGTTGATAAAAAAGAATATTCATAAAAATTCTATTATCGAATGTTATTTACAGTTTTCGAATGTCACATTCAAATTTGAATGTCACATTCGATTGTGACATTCAAATTCGAATATTACATTTATACAACACAGTTGTAGACTAGAAATACCATCTTGAATTTGAAGCTGCATTCGAATTTGAATGTGACATTCAAATTCGAATATTACACAGTTGTAGACTAGAAATACTATTTTGAATTTGAATGCTACATTTGAATTCGAATATACATTTATAAAACACAGTTATAGACTAGAAAAACTATTTTGAATTTGAATGTGACATTTGAATTTGAATGTGACATTCAAATTCAAATATTAAATTTATAAAATACAGTTTTAGACTAAAAATACTATTTCTATTTCGAATTTGAATGTGACATTTGAATTCGAATGTAGCATTCAAATTCGAATATTACATTTATGAAACACAGTTGTAGACTAAAAATACTATTTTGAATTCAAATGTCACATTTGAATTTGAATGTGACATTCGAATCTGAATGTCACATTCAAATTTGAATATTACATTACGAAACTGAATTTAATATAAAATACATAGATAAACATTCTATTATTCTTACAAATATTTTCGAATGTTATTGAAAAATTCAAAAACAAAAATTTGAAAATAGAATGTTATATAAATATTCAATATTTAATTTGAATGAACGAATGTATCAACATTCGTTTTAAATTTCGATTTTTTAGAAACATTCGCCCATCCCTAAATTATATATATATATATATATATATATATATATATATATATATATATATATATATAGAGAGAGAGAGAGAGAGAGAATGAAGGTAGCACACGTTTTCAAAAGGCTGAATCTTTTATTAGAGCAACGTTTCGGGGCTCCTGCCCCTTTCTCAAGCTAATTTACAACTGACACACACACCCTTTTTAAAGGGTCAAACATAAAACAGGTGTGTCTAGCAGGTACTTCACATCATCACATGTCCTGTGGAAAAAGAAAAAAGTCAACACATCATTTTTAACCCTTTTCACCCCTTAACAAGAATTGGACAACCTATTAAAAACAATTGCAGCAAGTCACCAACCATATAAACATTATTGCATACAAAACAAATGCCAAAAATAAAAAAATACATTGAATCAGCAGCACTTAACACTAGTGATGATGACTAATTTATATGTTACATGTTTATTATAACAATGGTAAAAGGTCAAACTCCCTGTATAACCCCTTAGGGTGTAGAGTGTTAAGAAAAAACAAAATTTATGCTTACCTGATAAATTTATTTCTCTTGTGGTGTATCCAGTCTACGGATTCATCCATTACTTGTGGGATATTCTCCTTCCCAACAGGAAGCTGCAAGAGGATCACCCACAGCATGGAAGATCAGATAAGGGGAATCACACTGCAAGGCAGATAACTCTGAAACTCTTCGAGCTGAAGAGATAGCTACCAAAAACAGAACTTTCCAAGATAAAAGCTTGATATCTATGGAATGAAGAGGTTCAATTGGAACCCCTTGAAGAACTTTAAGAACTAAATTTAAACTCCATGGCGGAGCAACGGGTTTAAACACAGGCTTGATTCTAACTAAAGCCTGACAAAACGCTTGAACGTCTGGAACATCCTCCAGACGCTTGTGCAAAAGAATAGACAGAGTAGAAATCTGTCCCTTTAAGGAACTAGTTGACAAACCCTTCTCCAATCCTTCTTGGAGAAAAGATAATATCCTGGGAATCCTGACTTTACTCCATGAGTTACCCTTGGATTCACACCAATGAAGATATTTACACCATATCTTATGATAGATTTTCCTGGTGACAGGCTTTCGAGCCTGAATTAAGGTATCAATGACCGACTCGGAAAAACCACGCTTTGATAAAATCAAGCGTTCAATCTCCAAGCAGTCAGACACAGAGAAATTAGATTTGGATGTTTGAAGGGACCTTGAAGTAGAAGATCCTGCCTCAGCGGCAGAGTCCATGGTGGAAAGGGTGACATGTCCAGCAGATCTGCATACCAAGTCCTGCGTGGCCACGTAGCTATCAAAATCACAGAAGCTCTCTCCTGCCTGATCTTGGCAATCAGACGAGGGAGCAGAGGAAATGGTGGAAACACATAAGCCAGGCTGAAGGACCAGGGCGCTGCTAGAGCATCTATCCGTGCTGCCTGGGGATCCCTTGACCTGGACCCGTAACAAGGAAGTTTGGCGTTCTGACGAGATGCCATGAGATCCAGTTCTGGTTTGCCCCATAGTTGAATCAGCTGGGCAAATACCTCCGGATGGAGCTCCCACTCCCCCGGATGAAAAGTCTGCTGACTTAGAAAATCCGCCTCCCAGTTCTCTACTCCTGGGATATGGATAGCTGAGAGATGGCAAGAGTGAACCTCTGCCCATAGAATTATCTTTGAAACCTCCAACATTGCCAGGGGGCTCCTTGTTCCCCCTGAAGGTTGATATAGGCTACAGTCGTGATGTTGTCCGACTGAAATCTGATGAAACTGATCGCAGCTAGCTGAGGCCAAGCCTGAAGAGCATTGAATATCGCTCTTAGTTCCAGAATGTTTATCGGAAGGAGTGCCTCCTCCTGAGTCCACGAGCCCTGAGCCTTCAGGAAGTTCCAGACTGCACCCCAGCCCAGAAGGCTGGCATCTGTCGTTACTATAGTCCAATCTGGCCTGCGGAAGCTCATCCCCTTGGATAGATGAGCCTGACATAGCCACCAGAGAAGAGAATCCCTGGTTTCTTGATGCAGATTTAGTAGAGGGGACAAATCTGTGTAATCCCCATTCCACTGACTGAGCATGAAAAGTTGCAGCGGTCTGAGATGTAGGCGGGCAGACAGTACTATGTCCATTGCCGCTACCATTAAACCTATTACTTCCATACACTGAGCCACTGAAGGACGAGAAGTGTAATAAAGAACACGGCAAGAGTGTAGAAGTTTTGACAATCTGGTCTTCGTTAGGTAAATCTTCATTTCTACCGAATCTATCAGAGTCCCTAGGAATGAAACTTTTGTTAGAGGTGATAGAGAACTCTTTTCTTCATTCACCTTCCACGCATGGGACCTCAGAAATGCCAGAACAATGTCCGTATGGGACCTGGCGATTTGAAAAGTCGACGCCTGTATCAGAATGTCGTCTAAGTAAGGGGCTACTGCTATACCCCGCGGCCTTAGGACTGCTAGGAGGGACCCTAGAACCTTTGTAAAGATTCTTGGTGCCGTGGCCAACCTGAAGGGAAGAGCCACAAACTGGTAGTGCCTGTCTAGAAAGGCAAACCTAAGAAAACGATGATGATCTTTGTGTATATAGAAAACATCTTTTTAAAAATAGGAGGGGGAGAGAACGGTACACTTGGTCTATCCCATTCCTTAGTAATAATTTCAGAAAACCTCTTAGGGATTGGAAAAACATCAGTGTAAGTAGGTACTGCATAGTATTTATCCAATCTACATAATTTCTCTGGGACTACAATAGCGTCACAGTCGTCCAGAGTTGCTAAGACCTCCCTGAGCAATATGCGGAGGTGTTCAAGCTTAAATTTAAATGTAGACATATCAGAATCAGGTTGAAGTATCTTCCCTGAATCAGAAAAATCACCCACAGATTGAAGCTCCCCTGCTTCAGCTTCAGTACATTGTGAGGGTGTATCAGACAGAGCCACTAAAGCATCAGAGAGCTCTGTATTTATTCTAGTCCCAGAGCTGTCTCGCTTTCCTTGCAATCCTGGCAGTTTGGATAATACCTCTGTAAGGGTATGATTCATAACTGCCACCATATCTTGTAAGGTATATGCAATGGGCGCGCTAGATGTACTTGGCGTCCCCTGAGCGGGAGTTATAGGTTCTGACACGTGGGGAGAGTTAGACGGCATAATAGACTGAAATAGCATTGCACCCACTTGCAAATAGATGATTAACCCCTTAGTTTCAAAACCGGATCAAAAAAACGATATAGCCATTTTTAAACAGTCACAACCAACTGCCACAGCTCTACTGTGGCTCCTACCTCCATACAATGACTTTGGAAGGCACAAAAACCCTGTAGAGGGGTCCTATATGTCAGGGGACTCCTTCAGCCAAGCTGGATGTCTCAAGCTGCAAAAACTATTGCGCAATTAAGGCGCAAAAATAGGCCCCTCCCAACATGTACTCACAGTGAGAGGGCCTTAAAAAACTATCCCTAGGCAAAATCTAGTCAGCCATGTGGAAAAACTGGGCCCCAGAATAAAGTTTTATCACCATTTGTAGTAAACGTTTATATACATCAAGCAAACGTTATATCTATTAAGTAATGAGAGTAAATAACAAAAATATTACCCTTTACAGCAAGCATGATACCAGTCATTATTAAATCACTGTAATCAGACTTACCTTAAATAAATCAGGTATTGTCATCATTTTCTAGCTTATCATCTCTCTAGAAAAATTTAAAACTGCACATACCTCAGAGCAGGAGACCCTGCACGCTATTCCCCCAGTTGAAGTTACCCATCTCTTCAGTTATGTGTGAGAACAGCAGTGGACCTTAGTTACAAACTGCTAAGATCATCAAAAACTTCAGGCAGACTCTTCTTCACCTTTCTGCCTGAAGCCAAGATAGTACAACTCCGGTAACATTTGAAAATAATAAACTTTTGATTGAAGATAAACTACATTAATTCACCACATCTCTCTAGCTACTTCCCTTGTCGAGAGCTGCAAGAGAATGACTGGGAGGTGGCAGTTAGGGGAGGAGCTATATAGACAGCTCTGCTGTGGGTGATCCTCTTGCAGCTTCCTGTTGGGAAGGAGAATATCCCACAAGTAATGGATGAATCCGTGGACTGGATACACCTTACAAGAGAAAATGTATTTTTTGATTTTTGGTATTTGTTTTGGATGCAATAATGTTTATATGGTTGGTGACTTGCTGCAATTGTTTTTAATAGGTTGTCCAATTCTTGTTAAGGGGTGAAAAGGGTTAAAAATTATGTGTTGGCTTTTTTCTTTTTCCACAGGATATGTGATGATGTGAAGTACCTGCTAGACACACCCCTACTCTGTAATTGGTTTCCTGTTTTATGTTTGACCCTTTAAAAAGGGTGTGTGTAAATTGTAAATTAGCTTGAGAAAGGGGCAGGAGCCCCGAAACGTTGCTCTAATAAAAGGTTCAGCCTTTTGAAAACGTGTGCTACCTTCATTCTCTACATATTATTTCTTTGGGATCTGAAGGGTGGTCCTGGAAGGTATTGCACCGGACATTATTTGTACAAAGAAATTGATTTCCTATTGAAAGTGTGTGCGAATCCTACCTGCTCTCATTATATATATATATATATATTATATAAACGCGGTAAGGTTAGTGCGTGAGTAAGGGTGGTAGTTTTTCTCCCCCACTTTTCGTGCTCCATTGAAGTCTATTGGGGAATATGTAAATGTGTTGATGATATTGAAGTTCGGCATTTTGCACGCATCAGGTTCGCGCTTGTGTGAAAACTTTTTACTTTCATTTTATAATATGACCTGCAACCCGGCGTGCACAAAAAGCCTCTGTCTAGCTAAGTTAAGGAGCGAGTGGAAGCGCTACTGTGTGCTCCATGCGTAATCTAGCCCTTTATCAGATCTGCAGGTATCAAGATGTCAGTCTGAAATTTTGGAATATGGCAAAAGGTGTATAAAGTAATGATTTAGAATCTACCTATAGTTACATATATCCACACTTCCTGTCCACCAACTCCTTGCTTGACCCCCTGCAATCTGGATTCCGCCCTAAACACTCAACTGAGACTGCCCTTACCAAGGTTACTAACGATCTTCTCTCTGCTAAAAGTATTGGCCACTACTCTATACTCATCTTACTTGACCTCTCAGCTGCCTTTGACTACACACTCCTCCTACAGACCCTTAGCTCTTTTTGCCTTTGTGACACTTTCTTGGATTCACTCCTATCTTTTTCACAGGTCTTTCTCTGTGTAATTTGCTGGCTACTCCTCCTCTCCAATGCCTCTGTCTGTTAAAGTACCTCAAGGATCTGTTCTGGGTCCTCTACTCTTCTCCATTTATACTTCTTCACTGTGTAAACTTATTAACAGTTATGGCTTCAAATATCACCTCTATGCTGATAACACCCAGATCTACCTCTTAACCCCTGCTCCCTCTCCCTCTGTCCTTTCTCATATCAGCGACTGCTTATTTGGTATCTCTTCCTGGATGGCCTCTCACTACCTAAAGATTAACATGTCCAAGACTGAGCTTCTTATAATCCTCCTTTCAAGCTCTACGCCGGTTCTCTATCCCTGTCTCTACTCCTTTCAAGCTCTTCTGATTCTCTATCCCTGTCGACGGCATCACCATTTCCGCATCGCCTCAAGCCCATTGCCTCAGAGTTACACTTAACTCAAATCTATCCTTCATCCCCCACATCCAATCGCTTTCTACATCTTGCTCCTACCACATACACAATATTTCCAAGATGTGCCCTTTTCTGAGGGCTAACACCACAAAGCAAATAATACACTCCCTTTTTATTTCCCGACTTGACTACTGCAATAACCTACTTACTGGCCTTCCTCTTTCCCGCCTCTCCCACCTTCAATCCATCCTAAATGCCTTTGCCAGGCTAATCCACATTTCCCGTCGCTCTGTATCTGCTCTGCTCTGTATCTGCTGCATCCCTCTGTGAGTCCCTTCATTGACTCCCCATTCACAGCAGAATTAAATTCAAAATTCTCACCCTTACATACAAAGCTCTAACCAACGCCGCTCCCCACTACCTATCCTCTCTAATAAAAAAAAATACTCCAGTCCGCCCACTAAGATCCAACAGTGACCTGCTCCTTGAATCTTCAACTATCACCTCTTCCCATGCTAGACTGCAGGACTTCTGCCGTGCAGCACCTACCCTCTGGTACTCTCTCCCTCGTGCTGTCAGGCTTTGCCCTAATCTCTCTTCCTTTAAATGCTTCCTGAATACTTTTTTGTTCAGAGAAACCTACCACCTAACTCAATAATAAATTAATTTCACTTCCCTCATCTAACTCTGCATTAACATCTTTCTCAATCTTGCAGTCCTCACCTCCTGTTTCTCAACCTCCTACCCTTCTAGATTGTAAGTTCCTATGGGAATAGGGCCCTCAATTCCTCCTGTATGTGTTTGTAAATGTTGTCTCTTACAAGTTTTATATCATTGTTTTATTTAAATTAATTGTATCCATGGAAAGTGCTGCGGAATGTGTTGGTGCTTCATAAATAAAATATAATAATAATAATAATAAATGTTACACACAAAATAATATTGGAATTTTAAAATAAAGTATTTCCCAATATTGTTTTAAATCCCCTTTTTCTATTAAATTGTCATTGAAGTGATACATGTTTTGTATGGTAAAGTTTGCCTGATTCATCAAACAAATCAGTACCATTATAATTAGGTTGACCATATTGCTGCTTTAAAAAGGAACACATATGAAAAATACATATGTCAGGGCTGTATAAAGAAATGTTTTGAATAATGTTCCATTATAAGAACCCTGACATATGTATTTTTCATAGGTCTCACTTTTTAAAGTAGCAATATGTTCACCCTAATTATAATCTCTGTACACCTAGCAGATTCTGACAAAGCGAAAGTGAAATCCCATTTGAGAATAACCTGTTCAAATTCAGAGAGATAGATTTGGATTTTCCATGTATTTAAACTCACCTTGAGGTGGAAACTGAGAAGTGCTAATGCATGCTTCCTTAAATAGTATCTGACACAAATAGCAGACCAAGCTCATGGGATTGTTTTTTTTCCATTGATGAGAAAATAAATACTAATTGAAGTGTTATTTGGAGAGTGGGTTAAAATTATAGAATCAAAATAACATCTACAATTTGGATAAAAACTACTATAATAACATTGAATATTCATGCACATTTTTATTTTACTTTTTTGAGATGGATCAATTTGAGTTAAGATAACAGTAAAGGCATAATTTTATTAAGAAATAACGTGTAATTGACAGTAAAATATATAAATATACAAACATAAATATACACAAATGTTTTAATGGTAAAAATATTGATTTACTATAAAGTTTATAGGTCATATGATTTAGAGGCCCATTGGAAAAAATAAATATATGTTTACTAAATGTGGTACAAAGCCTTTAAATTATACAAAATTACTATTTCTATATATGAAGATTTTTCAAATTGTTGGACCAGATCTACATATGAAATATTTTGTTAGTGATTCATCTCTGGCCAATGAACACAATATTTGTAAGCATATTACTTTATTTAAATGTGTGGGTTTTAATTAAAATAAATCAAAGGTACTAAATATAGTATGAATTATAATATTCCTAGATACAATGGTTAAGAGGATGTTTATTTTTGTAAATAGCTGCTGTAAGCTTCTCCTCAATTAGTAAAGTCTTCCAAATTCCAAATAAAAATATTGTCATTTAGAGCATTTATTTGCAGAAAATCACAACTAGTTAAAATACTAATCTTTTAACTTAGCAAGAGTTCAGAAATCAATATTTGGTGGAATAACCCTGGTTTTCAATCACAGCTTTCATGCGTCTTGACATGCTCTCCACCAGTTTTTCACATTGCTGTTGGGTGACTTTATGCCACTCCTGGCACAAATATTCAAGCAGCTTGGCTTTGTTTGATGGCTTGCGACCATCCATCTTCCGCTTGATCCCATTCCAGAGTTTTTCCATGGCTGTGTGTCATGGAGTATTGTACTGCTGGAAAAAACAATCCATGCTTCCTTCTGCTCTGACAGTGTTCCACAACTCTGAGAATTGTTTTTTTTCAGCAGGACAATGCTCCATAATTCTCCATGCAACACAGTCAGGTCAATCAAGGTGTGGATGGAGGACCAACAGATCAAGACCCTGTCATGGCCAGCCCAATTTCCAGATCTGAACTCCATTGAAAATCTTTGGAATGTGATCAAGAGGAAGTTGGATGTTCACAGGCCATCAAACAAAGCCAAGCTGCATGAATGTTTGCGTCAGGAGTGGCATAAAGTCACCCAAAAGCAATGTGGAAAACTGGTGGAGACCATGCCAAGAAGCATGAAAACTGATTGAAAATCATTGAAAATCAGGGTTATTCCACCAAATATTGAATTCTGAACTCTTGCTAAGTAAAAACATTAGTATTGTATTATTTAAAAATGAATGTTCAAATTAGCCAATAGGATTTAAGCAGCTCTCATTCCTACTAGCTGATTCTAATTTTTCAACCAATAGGAATGCAACGGTACCCCAATATAAAAGGGGTACCTTGCATTGAATGCTCAGTGTGCGGCAGATGATCCATGAAGAGGACCTCCACGTCGGACCAATGGACCTCCACCTCTGCGCATCCACTGAGTAGTTTTTTTTATTTGTTGTCATTTTAGTGGTTAATATTTTTTGTAATTGTAGTTTTAATTTTTTAGCAATCTTAGGTTTTTTTATTTTTAGTAATGTTAGGTATTTTATTTTTAGTAATGTTAGGTTTTATTAGTTTAAGCTTAGGTTTTATTTTTATTTCACAGGTAAATTTGTATTTATTTTTAAATAGGTAGTTACTTAATAATTGTAACTTTAATTAGGTCTATTTTAATTATGTTAAAGTTAGGGGGTGTTAGATTTATGGGTTAATATAGTTTAATTTAGGTTGTTGTGATTTGGGGGGGGCGGTTTAGGGGTTAATAGGTTAATAGGTTTAGTTAGTGTTGGCGATGTGGGTGTATGCGGTTTAGGGATTAATAGGTTTATTTAGTGTTTTAGTTAGTGTTGATGTGGGTGTACGGTGGTTTAGGGGTTAATAGGTTTAGTTAGTGTCGGCGATGTCGGAGAACTGAGGTTTAGGGGTTAATAGATTTAGTTAGTGTTGGCGATGTCGGGGAACTGTGGTTTAGGGGTTAATAGGTTTAGTTAGTGTCTGCAATGTCGGTGAACTACGGTTTAGATTAGATCAATTAAAAAATCTGAATGTGAATAAAGAATGGATCCGAAAATTCGGAAACTGATTTATTTATTTTCGGAATTTTTTGGGATTTTAGTTATGGTGCCGATTCGGAAATTCAAATTCTGATTCATTTAAATCTCTGAATCGGCAAAAATTTGTCCGAATTTGATTTTCGGCTAAAACTAATTGCACATGTCTACAATATAGTAGAATATCGTATGAAGTATACAAGTAGTGAAAATGTGTACAAATATGATTGAAGAACAAAACATAACCTCTATTTTATCAAGAAAGAAAAGTTTCCCTACGGAGCAGGAGGGCACTTTTGGACCTTGAGATAATTATACTGCTGCTAGGTAGCGAATTTAGCAAAACTGATATTTTTATGCTCAGCTTAGTCCATCTTAGTATATCAAAATATATATTGAACTTGTGATCATACAAGATAGTAGGAGGATCAATAGCATTACTTAAATAGCATAGGCAATGTAACTGCATAACCAGGTGGTAACAAATATATAAATAGACTGTCATAAAGTCACACAATTTTATAGAGTTATAGAACTACCAAACCCCCCCAAAACAAACAAAACAAGAACAGGTGCTCATACATAACGTATAGAAATAGGCTGGTTATACAAAAGGTTATACAAAATATACAATATTCAATAACTGTCATAACACATTAAAGGAACATTCCGGTCAAAATTTAAATGCACATAGATGAATTACATCTTTGAAAAGAAACATATTTGCAATATACATGTATTGTCAAAAATTATTCTAGTAAAATTTATCACTGTTTTAGTGTTAACATTTTTCTCTGCATGTGCATGTGAAGTATAAATAGATATTCTCACAGCACCGGCAATTTAAATACTGCAGTTGTTTAGATCATCAGTGGGGCTTGTATCATGTCAGCAATTAACAAACTGAGTCATTACCAGATGTTAAAAGCACCTTAGGCTCTCTGAGCTAGTGCTGTGTTTAAAATGCTGGTGCACGGTGCATACTTAAATACACTTTTGAAACAGCTATAGCTTTTATTAGAAGCATTTTTGCTAATGCATGTATATTACAAAAATGCTTCTATTCAAAACTACAATGAATCTATGTAAAGTAAATTTTTGGCTGGAATGTCCCTTTAATGACATTCTTTCCAGGTTAACAGCAGTTATTGATACAATCAAAAAGAACAGCAACTGGGAATACTTAGACTATTTAACCCTCCATATTATTGTATTTTCTATGTTAGAATACTCCAAAGACACAAGAGGTCACTCTTGGACCTAACTGTATGCGTAGGGTAAAGAGAAGGAAAGTAAAAAATTGGTCACTTTTGGACCTAGATAAATTCAAGGAAAAATGTAGTAACTAATGGACAATGTACAAGAACATATATGTAGACATCTAATTGTTAATGATAGGGAGAACAATCATTACTGATTTCACTGAGATAACTAATTATAGTAGGTGTTATAAAAAAGTGACTAAAAAGGAAATAAAAAACTAAGGATGTACCAATCCGGTCACAGGTGGCACATCTACCATGGGTGATGAGTAGTTATAGCAACCTACTTTATTCAGTATTTTTAGGCTATAAATATTTGACACAGGGGTCTATAGCTGGTAGTCTAAACTTTGTTACACATATAGATAGGGCCTCAACTGTACTACAGCACTTGCAAAACACCCCTGTGGCATTTGACTATAACTGCCACTTCTGATAACAAAAATAAGGCTCTACTCACATGCAACAAATAAGACTGCAGTCACCATTAAGTTGAAAAGAGTTCCCACATATTAGCTATGGAAATAGACATGCAACTTCGATAAGGCAAAACTACTTTGGACTTCCATATATCTTATAGTATATATCTATCAAGCAACCTATATATATATAAGAATAAACTATATGTAGTAATAAGCATAGATGATCCCACACATCATTACCATTGAATATTATGCGTCACAACTAATATCTCCTATTATATGGGAGCTGTGACTGGAAGTTTTGGTATAAGGCTAAAGAAAAACAAAAGCAACTATTAATCTATGTCTTGCAGGAGCAGACTTGCACACAGTATAATAAAATATAAACAAAATGACAGTGAATTATATTTAGGACACAACAGTACATGTGTATTATATTGTATGCCTGAGTATCCACTGCATATCAACAAACAGGTGGTGCACAAAGTCCCAAGTGATAACAGATACCGAATCATAAAGTTCCTCCAGCTTCAAGCTAAGTTGCCGTCATTAGAGTTCAGTGACCGCTATACTTTAAAGTACTTCAAGGCATACTTCAAGGCAGTCTCATGGATCCTGCTGCTGATATCTGTATATCTTAATTCCTTAGACTTCTTGAGCATTATAATTCTCAGACCACATGGTCTTCATATAAAGTTCCGTCTAGTAAGGAAGCATCATTGTAGAATTTAGCGGGCAGTTTTTAAGAATTTGTGGGGACACTGTAGAAGTCTTACCCCACACCAACTCTCTAACCTATGCCCACTTTCCTTAGCGAAATGAAGAGTCTTATCGGCATGATACTGAGTAAGTAGGGGTGACGCTGTAGGAGTCAGAAAATCATGACTTTCTTTAGTCCCCTTCCAGATGCTGTCTCATAAGGAAATAAGCATCCCAGATCTAACTCTCCGCATTGCAAGAGTACTGCACAATTTGCTGTGGAAGATCTTGTTTCTGTTTGCGGTTTCAGCTGGTCCTAGTGCTGATGATGTTCCACTCAGATGGGCAGCATGGGATACTGGCCAGGCTATGGTTTCTCCAAAATGGACCTCCTCCAGGTTATTGCTCGTAACTCCTAGGCAGGGAGCCGGAGTTGTATGCTTTTCTCCTTGATCAATGTTATCTGTGTGCAGGTGTAAGTTTGGTTCTCCAGATGTAGTGCTCAGCAGGTCCTCACCTCTCTCCTTAGTATAAGACCCATCAGTTCCATAACAGCATTTTATCATAGAGCGGAGCTTCCTAAAGTGGTTTCAGTGGCTTCAGATTCTTTTAGTTTCTGCGCCATTATTTCAATAGGTGGTGTTACTCCCACTAGCTTGGTAGCCGCACAGCAGTGGCACGGCAATTTGTGAGGACAATAGAGGCTTCAGATAAAGGGGAAGGCGTCAAAATGTATAGTCCGGTACTGAGGGCTGGGGAGCCACACTGCGATCCAAAACCCTATCTCTTGTGTCAGAGCGTCTTCAGCTAAGCCTTTCCACCTTATTAGGTATCTCAATGTCAGGATTTCAGCCCAGATTGAAGAAAGGTTGGGGAAGGTCTCAGGAGCTAAAACTCAGTGCGACCAGCAAGATGGCTGCTGCTTGGAAGTCCTCCCTGGTAGCTGTTTTATATATGGTTGCATGATGTGTAAGCAATAAGGAAGATCAGTAAACTATAATACCAGGTTACATAATAAGGTCTATATTGGAATGTTGGTGAATAACATCCATGTGTGAAATGTGACTAATGTCTGTATCATATAAATATGCATTGATTGTGATATGAGATATCAAGTCACTGGCTCAAATAGGCAAATAAACTAGAGATTATTAGAGAATGTAAGGAAGATGTGACCAAATCCTTCCTATAATGATGTAGAATTTGCCTGAGCATGTATTTAGAGTAGTCTAAAGAAAACATATAGATGAATATTGCAAGTTATAGGTTGACCTTACAGTAACTAGACACAAAAACATAACTTCCAGGTATACTTCTAGAGTGCAACAGAGTTATATTTTTTAGGAATCAATAAAAAATAAAGTCTATATTATTTATCATTAAAGAGCAAAGTCTCTTTTATCAAAGAGGTACATATCTCTGTTAAACAGACCTAATATGGGAACACGTGTCTAATCCTTTTTTTACAAGCTAAAAGTTCACTAAATATATACAGACACTTCGGGACACAGATAAGAACATGAGAACATAAGTTAGTGTTGAAAATTAGGGAAATAAAGCTCATAGCATCATGCCAGTAAAAGGAGATATCTGTGAAGGAATTATGGAAGACTAATAGTTGTCTTATGCAAATGTGTAACTATGTACCCCATATTGGATGACTGCCAGTGTCATTACAGTCATCCAACATCACTCCTGTGTAGCTGATTTTGTCTAAGTGGATGACAGAAAAATTCATATCAGTTTACCTTTTCTTATCTCCTATCAGGTCATCCCGTAAATAACTTAAAATTTGACATTTCATTAAATTCCTTTTGGTGCACCTGTCCGTAATTTAAATATCCAATAGGCCTCACATTTATTGAGTTTACTATGTATATCCCCTCCTTTGTTATCAAGAGATAATCCCTCACTTGCTTGAAATTCAAATATCCCCTCTGGTTCCACCTTATGTGAGATAAAATGTTTTGCAACAGGGGTTTTCAGAGGTTCATCAGAGAACGACAGAAGGTGTTCTCTAATACTATATTTTAACATTCTTGAGGTAAGACCAGTTTCCTTAAAATGTACAAGTTATCAGATAGATTACAAAGGTTGAATTGCAAGTCATGTGTCGTTTGATTTTAAAGGGACATAAAACATTTTGAGATGGTAATATAAAATGATAAATCGTATATATAAAAAAAGCTTTGCAATATACATTCATTAGTTATTTTGTCCTCTTTTCCTGTAATTCCATTCTGGAATTGTGAGCTTTTCAGTTCCTGAGATGGAAGTGCAGAACACTGTTATATTCCACACAGCCATTGGCTGCACACTCTAGTGACCTATTTATAACTGTCCAAAAGTCAGAAATTGCCCAAGCACCAAGGGTGTAGCAAAACTTGTTTGCAGGTGTGCCAACTATTGGACCTGCACCAAGGTCCCAAGAAAACAGTCCAAAAATAATAGTATAGCTGCACCACCAATTGTATTAAAACATCATGTTTTTATTTAGCAGTGGCTAAATAAAAACATGATGTTTTAATACAATTGGTGGTGCAGCTATACTATTCCCAATAATGGGCTTACAATAGGTTTCTGTGGAAATTGTTGCCCATATTTAAATTCATCTTCAACATGACATCTAAATATGCAACTTCCTTTGTAGGATAAGTATGTGTAAACTTTTTAATTTTTTTTATTTGAGGTTTATTTGAAGGCATACAACATTTTAAACAAATAGTAGATCCACATGACATATGATTTCAAATGTTAGATACACATAAGGAGCAAACACAGTGGCGTATTTAGGTTTTGTGCTGTCCTAGGCACTCAAAATTCTGCTGCCCCCGCTCAAAGGTTTTAGGCCTTTTTTCCCCTTAATATTTTTTTGGGTCAGTGTGTAAAATGTTTTATTTTTATTTATTTTTTTCATAACAATTCAAAAGAAAATAGGCTGGAACTTGCATACAGGTGGTTTGAATTGCATGCAGCTCATATCATTTTCTCCCTGAAAGAAGGGAGAGAAAAGAAGGGGAGGGGAGAAAAGGTAGGGAAAGTAAAGAAAGAAGGGAGGGAGAGAGAGAGAAAAGTGGGGAGAGGAGAAAAGGGGGAGGAAAAGAAAGGAATGAAAGAAGGAGTTGAGAGAAGGGAGGGAGGGAAAGAAATAAGGGAGGGAGTGAGTTGAGGGAGGAAGGGAGGGAGAAAGGGAAAGAAGGGAGAGAGGAAGGAAGGGAAAGAAGAATACACTTTAAAACAATCACTGCCCTTTACATGCAACAACATACATTAATTACCATCATTCAAGTAATGAAACTTTTTAAGTGTCTGTTTACTACTTACTCCATAGGTTTGTGAATGCAAAGAAAGCTAGCTATTAGTAGCTAACATACATTAGAGCTGAGAGTTTATGATTAGACATCACATGAATGCAGAGAAAGCTAGCTATTAGTAGCTAACATACATTAGAGCTGAGAATTTATGATTAGACATCACATGAATGCAGAGAAAGCTAGCTATTAGTAGCTAACATATATTAGAGCTGAGAATTTATGATTAGACATCACAAGCTGATCTAAGCAGCGCACAGACGCATCCAGTATGTTAGTTACTAAGACCTGCAATAAGCACTGCGCTCTTACAGACCCACCACAGCTGACAAGGGGAGGCAGCATATCAGCACAAGGTCTTCTCCTCCAGCCTCACCTTGTAAGCATATCCCCGGGAAAGTTTTTTTACCAAGAACGCTTCCACTGCAAAAATGCTGGCGGCTCTAAATAAAGCAATGGTTCAAAGGAGCACTGCCTGTAAAGAGTGACCTTAAAAGCCTGCACTTTATTGCTCACTGTACTGTGTGCTAGCTTTTAGAGAGAGGATAGGGCATATGTGATGCCCCTCCCAAATCTGCTGCGCTAGGCACCGGCCTTGTTGGCCTAGGCCATAATACGCCCCTGAGCAAACAATAAAATATACAGAGAGAAGGCTAATATAAATGTACCATGTGAACCTTATATAGGCGGGATGCCACTCACCTAGAGACCTTCCCATTGATACAATAGGCCACTCTTGGACCTCAAAATGTAAAAGAAAATATACAAGCGACAGAAGGTAACTATGAATATAAGAGACCACTCATGGATCTCAATGAGAAACCTCATTTTTATAATATTTTAAAGTTCCTATTTTTAACTCAAGCTATATCTATGGTCTAAATTCGTATAAGTAAGAATGATTAAAGAAAGACACAACGCTGCTAGGTATACATACCGTTGAAAAAACAAAAGAAGCGGTGCTACGGGATAAAATTAAGAATCCAAAATTACTTTATTGGTTTGTACCACAGCATGGAACAAATAAAACAAACACTTGCAAGTGCAAATTAAGAGCTTGACGCGTTTCGGCTTACGCCGTCATCAGAAGCTATAACTCTATGATCCTCCATCTATCCTTATAAAGGCTCTACTTCTTACTGATTTGTTAACAGATGTATTACATCACCAGATAATTAACACAGTAATTAACCTCTTAAAAACTGTTCTTCCATGTTCAAAAACCTCCTATGCTGGTGTGTTTATTACCAAAAAGTCTAAATGCTTATGTTTAATACATATGAACTTATGTGCTATATATCAATGATAAGTCTATACTGTATGCTTTTTATTTGTATTTTTGCTTAGTTATAAGCTTAAATAACATACTTGATTAGTTAAGCATATCTACAAGTATACTTAATTGTTGTATATCACTATTAAGTTTATACTATGTTAATACAATTGCTTTCTTACTTGAATAAGCTTGGGTAACATATTTTGTTTATTCTCCCTTAGACCTTTGCTTTATGCTATATAAACCACCAGTTGATAGGAATGGTCTTGTTTTTTATTTTTTATTTTTTATATGTACAAAAACTCTTTACCTCCATACATTAATTAAATCTGCTTCAGTATTGAAACCTAATGGAAGGCGGGTTTGCATGGAAAATATCCAAAATGCCTCTCTTTTGGATAATAGCAAATCAATGTTTCCACCTCTCTCTTTAGGGCACACTTTTTCTATCACTTGCCACCTGAAGGTCTTTACATTTTCGTTGTGATATGTTATGAAGTGTGCTGCTAGTGCAGAGCACGGGGTTGCGCTAGATATGTTATTTAAATGCTCTCTAATGCGCTCTCTCACCTCCCTGGTGGTCATGCCTACGTATTGCATCTTACATTCTCTGCATTGTACCATGTAAATAACATATTTGGATCTACAGTTTGTACAACTTGTAGCCTCATAAACACGCTGTGTTGTGCAAGATTGAAATCGTTTAGATACAACTGTATGCCCACATGCTTTGCAATTAGGGTTGTGGCATTTAAAGTGTCCTTTACATGTTAACCAACTACTTTGTTCTACTTTCTTCTGGTTGACTACACTAGGAGATAGATAATTACCAAGAGTGCGGTTCCGTTTAGACACAAAACAACAGCCTTTCTTGGCAGTTTCGTATAAGACATTATCTCCTTTGAGAATTGGAAAATGTTTTTCCACTATCTTTACAATTCTGCCGTACTGGTTGCTATATTTTGTTATAAAGGTGGGCATATCTTTATTGCATTCCCTTTTAGGTTTAATTTTGTCCAATAAGAGCTCCCTTCTATCTAAACCTTCCGATTGTGCTATAGCTTTATCTATTACTTCACTCTTGTAACCCCTCTCTAAAAAGTGTTGCTTTAATTTGAGACACTCTGTTCTATATGCACTATCTTCTGAGCAATTTCTCCTCAGTCTGATGCATTCACCTTTAATTATCCCAAACCCAGTGTATTTGGGATGTAGGCTCCTAGCATGGGGGATAGCATTTGACTGTAGTGGCTTGCGATACAATTCACTCTTAATTCCCTTCTTCTCTATATCACCTTTCAAAACCACATCCAAAAATGGGATTTCATCCACTGCTACTGTATATGTAAATCTTAAGCCAACGTCATTGGCATTCAGGTATTGGATGAATCCTTCTACCTCCATCACTGAACCTCGCCAGATGAAAATCAAATCATCTATAAAGCGATGATAGAAAAGGATGTGGTCTTTGTAAGGGTTACCATCTCCATAAACGTGGAACAGCTCCCACCAACCCATGAATAGGTTGGCATAGGAGGGGGCAAACTTGGCCCCCATAGCTGTTCCACGCTTCTGGAGATAGTAACCCCCATCAAACAGAAAATAATTGTGATTCAAAAGAAATTTTGTCACTCTAATGACGCACTCCTTTAGAGGTTCGTCATAGTTAGTAAATTTATCAAGAAAGAATCTAACTGCCGTTAACCCTTTACTGTGTGGGATGCAGGAATACAACCCTACTACATCCACAGTTATCCATAGATAACCATCTTTCCACACTTCATTTTCCACTAGTCTCAAGAGATGCTTAGTATCTCTCAGATAGCTGGGGATGAGTTTAAACAGTGGCTGAAGAAATGAATCTATCCAAGAAGAAAGGTTCTCAAAAGGAGAACCTATTCCAGAGACTATTGGCCTTCCCTGCACTTTTTCCAGGGACTTGTGCACTTTTGGAAGATGATGGAAGATTGGTATTATTGGCTCTGTTACAAAAAGATATTCTAATGTAGAGTCATCTATGATGCCTTCTTCTCTAGCCTCATCCAATATATCGTACACAAGTCCCTGGAAGATCCTAGTTGGATTACTATGTAGCTTGCAGTACACCTCTTCATCAGCAAGCTGCCTCTCTGCTTCTTTGATATAATCCTTTTTCCACATAATAACTGTATTACCCCCCTTATCTGCCTTTCTATACACAATATTATCTCTCTCACGGAGTGATTTTAGTGCCTGTCTTTGTTCATGATTAAGGTTATTAGTACCTTTTTCTATCTGTATCTTGGAATGCAATAATTTTAGATCATCCTCTACACGTTTATGGAAGGTTTCTAATACCTCCCCTCTAGTTTTAGTAGGGTAAAAAATAGATTTCGGTTTAAAGCCCACACTGCCTTTTACAAGCCCAATGTTGTTTTTATAAGTCTCCATTTCCAACTCTAATAGAGACATATAATCTTTCGCTTCATCAAAGACTACATCACAATGAGCACCCATACTTAAGGGGGACAAGTTTTCTATACCTTCAAATGATATTTCATTAATGTTTGCAAAGTACTTTTTTAATGTAAGTTTTCTCACAAAGCAGTTTAAATCAATGATAGTGTCAAAGAGGTTAAAGTCACAGCTAGGAACAAAATTTAAACCAAGACCTAAAACATTCATTTCAGATTGATTGAATGATTCTGTGGTCAAATTTATGACTGCTAAATTTTGTATTTGTTCCTCCCCCTGGCGGCTCTCAGCCCATATCTTTTTGTCACCTGGCCGCTTGCCTCTCCTTTTCCTTTTTCGTGTGCAACCCCTATTCCCTGTTTTGTTACTGCCTGCTGAAAAACCTGATTTTCATCTCTTTTTTTATTAGTTTTAATTGGATTAACATTGCTCGTGTCTGTTGTTTTCTTTCTCACTGATATTTCTGCCTGATTCTGTATGGGGCTTATTACATTGCTATGCTGCACTTCTATTGTTTGTATTAAGTCTCCTGAGCTACTGGCCATACCTTCTGATTGATTTATTTCCTGTGGTTCTCTTGTCTCTTGGGCCTCACTACCACTTAGCGGGTCTTCGTGTGCCTGATCCAGTATGCTAGAAACTTGTTCATCATCAGTTGAAGACAGATCTGTATCTGAAAAGGAAAATGACACATGTTTAGTTTTATCCTTTTGTCCTTTTTTCTTGTAAGAACGTTTGGATCTATTTTTTCTTTGCTGGTTATTAGGCCATATGTACACACTATTGCTTTTATAATCAGCAACATCCCTATCAAATTTCTTTATTTTAAGAGAGTCTATATCAATCTTGATAGCTGTAACTGAGTCCCTGAGTATTTCATCCAATCTCTTGTACTCTTTATGATCCAAGAATATGTTCAAATCTTTTTGCAGTTCTGTTATTTCTGATCTTAAATCTTCCAAGTGTACTTTCTTGTATTTAATTAACATCAACATTAGACCTGATGAACACTCCGATAGAATAAGGTTCCACTCATTGATAAAATCCTGATCCGTAACAATAAACGTAGGGAACTTGTAAACTCTAAGCCCTCTTGGTATAATTTTTAGAGAGATGTACTTCTCCATTATGTTAACATCCCACCATGCTTTATACTCTTTAATTAACAAAACTTCCATTTTTTGAAAGACATCAGTTATAGTAGTCTTTTTGGTTTTGTCCGATAATAACACATCTAGTGATGGTCTCATATGTTCCATATCAGTAACTGCCCTCAAGGAAAATGGCACAATATCCATGTTGCTGTGTATTTATATAAATTTTCTTATATTCAGAATGTATTTAAATTCTCTTAGACAAACCAAAAGCAATGTAATTTGAAAGGAAAAACTTTGGTATTCTAACATGCCCCCTTTGAAACATAAGAAAAAAAGTCGCTACAGTTAAGGCAAAATACTGGTGTATCAATACAATGAGAGTCCCATAGAGAACTTCGGCAAAAAAGGGGTACAGCAAGTAATGAGGAAAAGAACAGGCTTATCAGTCTTGGAAATGGTCAGCGCTGTCAAACCACTCAATGCTTATTGTTTCTCCAGGCCCATTATATCAGGACCCAACATGTTTTTACATTCGGCAATTATCCATGTTTGTAAAGATAAAACTGGGTATGAAACCCCTTACCGGTTACATCAAGTGACTGTCCGTGTAAATACAGTGGTGTGATTCAAACAATCCGGTTTGGTGCGAAACTTCAAACTACCTGTGCTTGTGTGATCCTTGGGATATCCCCTCTCGATGCTCGTTACTCACGCTCTAGCTTACGCGGTCATCCGCGCTGTCGCACCGCGTGACGTCATCAGGGGCCGACCCCACTCACAGCTCCGTAGCAGTTCCGCAACAAGCTCCGACTCCAGTCCTTGATCACTTGGTAAAACGGAAATCCAGTTAGGTAACAAGTAGATCCTTGATACACCAGTTTGCAAACAGGGCATAGAATACACAAAATCCCGGCAAACCGCTAGCTGACCTCCTCCAGTCAGTGTAAATTAGACTTGAAAAAACAAAAGAAGCGGTGCTACGGGATAAAATTAAGAATCCAAAATTACTTTATTGGTTTGTACCACAGCATGGAACAAATAAAACAAACACTTGCAAGTGCAAATTAAGAGCTTGACGCGTTTCGTCTTACGCCGTCATCAGAAGCTATAACTCTATGATCCTCCATCTATCCTTATAAAGGCTCTACTTCTTACTGATTTGTTAACAGATGTATTACATCACCAGATAATTAACACAGTAATTAACCTCTTACAAACTGTTCTTCCATGTTCAAAAACCTCCTATGCTGGTGTGTTTATTACCAAAAAGTCTAAATGCTTATGTTTAATACATATGAACTTATGTGCTATATATCAATGATAAGTCTATACTGTATGCTTTTTATTTGTATTTTTGCTTAGTTATAAGCTTAAATAACATACTTGATTAGTTAAGCATATCTACAAGTATACTTAATTGTTGTATATCACTATTAAGTTTATACTATGTTAATACAATTGCTTTCTTACTTGAATAAGCTTGGGTAACATATTTTGTTTATTCTCCCTTAGACCTTTGCTTTATGCTATATAAACCACCAGTTGATAGGAATGGTCTTGTATCAGGTAATAAGAGGTAACGCAGAGCTTACTAATAGGGAGTTATGCATCCTGACATAAAAACTCCTCATGGAATATAAAGTGTAGATACTGAGTGAATTTAGTTATGCATGGGCCATAAAGGGTGGGTTTATGCAAAAACTGCCTCAAAAAGTGTAATGTGAAACTAGGGTCGCCAGCACTGCTATATTGTGGGGAATAGAATACACCCCCAGTCTCTAGGTTTAACTAACTCAAGGCTTGCACACTAGTCGTAAAGAGAAACTGTGGATGAAACAAGATATAATAAATCTAATGTCAATCATATCATCATATTTACCTGAAAACAGAAAAAAATATATGTAAGAAGAAAATATACACTATCACAAACACACTCTATAAATCCATCATCATAAGTTGTAAACATTTTTAGTATGCTCTGTAATGCTTTTAAACCTGAATCATGTGGAATACATAAATACAAAGATGCCACATAAATGGTGACCAAGGTGCAATGGTCACCAATCGATGTCTTATCCAACCTTTTTAATAAATATTTGGAATCTCTGACATGGCCAGGCATACTTGCCACAATGGGTTGCAATGATCCCAATTTTCCCCCTAATTTACCAATGCCATATACTATTGACCATCTCGGTGGGGATATTACACTTTTATGTAAGTTTGGCAAATGTTTGAAATGTTTGAAAACCATAACGCTTGGGTAGGGTACCCTCAGCTGTTCTGCTATTTTTGTAGAAATACATAAATAAATGAAATGAATGAAATTATTTGGAGGTGAACAGTCTCCAGTTTAGTTTCATATTTGATCAACTTTCTAGCTTTACTTTGTTGGAAGGAGAAAAAATAATGATTATTTTAGTAATAAAAATTTATATAGCTAAATTTAACTAAAACAATAACATATTTCATTTTTAATGCATGTCCCTTCCTACTCATACTGAGTTTCTTGTGAAGATCTATTCCACTCCAAACAATCTTCTATTCATTGAGCTTCTTGAAACTTATTAAAGGGATACTAAACCCATTTTTTTCTTTCATGATTCAGATAGAATGCACTCAGATAGAATGCAATTTTAAGCAACTTTCTAATTTATTCCTATTATCAATTTTTGTTTTTGTGACAATTCCACACACAAGATCCTGTCTAGTACATACAGAAAGGATACGGCAGGTAACACCATACTTCACGCTACCTCCTGCCATCCACATCATCTAGTAAAATCAATACCTAGGAGCCAATTTATCAGACTTAGACGCAATGCCAGTAATATTGAAAATTACATACAAGGGGGTAAAGAATTAATTGTAAGACTTTAAGCCAGAGGTTACAATGAAAAAGAGCTAATCAAAGTATTTGAGGAGACCAAATATTGGAAACCTAAAACACAGTTCCCCCCCCCTTAACAGAAACAACTAGTAGTATTGCTACATCTAGGGATGATTCTAAAACAAGAAACTATTTGAATGAGGATAGCATTGTATTTTCAAACGAATTTTCACTTCAATATAATTCCATATGTAGTATTCTTAAAAAACATCTACATGTATTGAAGAGTGATGAAATCCTTCAATCTTATATCAAAGATTGCAGATTTGTAGCAAAAAAACCTCCCACATTAGCCTCCAAGCTTTCACCTAGTCTAGTGAAATCTAAGGCCAGTACTGATGCTAATTTGTTAGAAGTAAGGGTAATTTTAGAGCACACCTTTCTAACTGCCTAACTTGCGAAACTATGGACTACACTAACAGTTTTTGTAATACAGTTACAGGTGAAATTTTCAAAATTGATTTTTATGCCACTTGCCTGACCTCCTATATTGTATACCTACTTGAGTGCCAACTTTGTGGGGCTCAGTACGTAGGTCAATCAACTAGAAGTCTCAGGGACCGTACTAGGAAACTTAGGGATGTAAAGAATTTTAATAAAGATTCCGCAGTGGCCAAACATTTTAATCTTTTCCACCTTACTAATGTACCCAAATTTAAAACTAAGGTTATAGATATAGCTAGAGTACCCACACGTGGGGGTAATATATCTAAAATATTGGACAAAAAGGAATTATTTTGGATCTATAAGTTAAGATCTAAATCACCATTAGGTATGAATTTAGAGTGGGATATGAGATATTTCGTTGACTAGACAGATATGAGATTGTATATTTATTATTGTATATTGATGTCCATACATATATTTTCATATTAGTATGCTCTCATATACTGGACATTATGATATACATATGGGTCTCACCTATGATCATAAATATGAATATAGAGTCACTACCTCTACTATTAGGTATTTATGAATCTACATAATAATAAAAAAAATTTTTTTTAAAAGGTTAAAGTCTATGTATGATATATGTAAGCCCTGGGTGTACCCCATTTCATTATGTTTTCTTTAATAATTAACATGTATGGCAAATATTTTCATTACAAAAAACAAAAAAACACATATACATATATATATATATTTTTTTTTTTTCTGCAGCTTGGATACATTTGTCAATTACTCCTCACACTGTTATATGCAGGGAAGATACATATCAATTGTTTTCTAATATGAAATTATTATGAGCTTTCCGTATACTATTTAATATGCAATTTATGATATGGTTTAGTTTTGTGTAAATACTTTATTTCTTTCTTTTACTTATTTCTTTTTGCATTTTGTATATTGTTCCTATTATGAACTGTTTCTGAATCATTTGAGTATTTGAATATTTGATGCAATTCTTATGAGCCAAATATTGCTTTTTTCTTCACAAGTAAAATGTATTTGTTTTTAATATACAAACTATAGCATGTATAAAGGGCAGACAACTTTAACAAATTTTGTGAAATTATTTATGTGACATTTGTTATATTACGTCACTTGATGAATCTATTTCCTATTGGTGCATGTCCCTTTAAATGCTCTGGTCTTTCTTACTTGCACTTAGCATCTATGAGTAAGCGCTCTCATGCGCGAAACATGTTAGATGGCTAACACCCCTTTTTGTATTGTTGTGTTCTTTGTCATTTTAATGGAATAATTTTTTCTTTCTTACCTGTTGCTCAGCAGCCTACCATTTTTTCATTTTGCTGAGATCAATTTTTGTTTGTTGTCTTGCTATCTTTATTTGAAAAAGCAGGAATGTAAACTTAAGGGACGGCCCATTTTTGGTTCAGACCTGGGTAGCCTGCAGGCTCGCCAGAAACACAGGCCCTCAAGCTCCTTACAGAGCTTGATAGATAGGCCCACAGTGTAAATCAGACAGATCCATGTTTGACCAAAATACAGATACAATGTAAATCAGACAGGTCCTTATTTGACCATAATACAAGAATATATATAGAAATATAACATCTATGCATTGAACAAGAAGACACTGTTGGGATATTTTAAATTAAATAAATAAAACAATAAACACCAAAAGGGGGGGTGGAAGGGATACAGTGTGTGGGAGGGGGGGACTCCTATATGTCCGCTTTCAAGACTCTGCTACAAACCCAAGACTGCTCCTACCAAAATTCTTAATATTCTCTCCATCTCCCCTAATATCATTCCTAACTATCAGCTAGATTACGAGTTTTGCGTTATGAGTGAAAAAGCATCGTTATGCTTCATAACGATGCTTTTTCCCTAACGTCGCTATTACAAGTCTTGTCAGAATAGGTGTACCGCACACCTTTTTGACTGTCACGCAACGTCAGTACCGCACTTTTAAAAAAAGTCCTTTTTCAATTGGACTCCCATAGCGCCAGTATTACGAGTTTTGCTGTGAGGCCAAAAAGTGATCGGTACAGCGTAAAATGACAAGATCTGTACCGCCATCTAAAGTCAGCAGTTATGAGTTTAACGCTACTAAACTAAACTGTTAAAAAGTACACTTACACCCATAAACTACCTATTAACCCCTAAACAGGGGACCTCCCGCATTGCAAATACTAAAATAAAACTATTAACCTCTAATCTGCCGCTCTGGACATCGCAGCCACTTAAAAAATGTATTAACCCTTATTCTGTCGCTCCCCGACATCGTTGCCACTATAATAAACCTCATTAACCCCTAAACTGCCGCCCTCCCACATCGCAAACACTATTTAAAGATTATTAACCAATAATCTGCCGTCCGCCCACACCGCCGCAATAATAAACCTATTAACCACTAAACCGCAAGTCCCCCACAACGAAATATACTTAAATAAACTATTAACCCCTAAACCACTGACCTCCCACATCACTACATAAATATAATACATCTAAATAAAACTTACAATTATTACATAAATAATTCCTATTTAAAACTAAATACTTACCTATAAAATAAAACCTAAGCTAGCTACAAAATAAATAATAGCTACATTGTAGCTAGCTTAGGTTTTATTTTTATTTCAAAGCTAAGTTTGTATTTATTTTAACTAGGTAGACTAGTTAGTAAATAGTTATTAACTATTTACTAACTACCTAGCTAAAATAAATACAAATTTACCTGCCTTACACTAAAACCTAACATTACAATAAAATAAATTCTTCTGCCCACTTGGATGAAGACTTCTGCCGCCTGGATGAGGATGGATGTCTGGTCCTCGAAAAAAATTTTTAAGGGTTTATTGGGTGGGTTTTATTTTTAGCTTAGGGTTTTGGCAATGTAAAAGAGCTAAATGCCCTTTTATTTTGGGTGGGCTTTTTTATTTTGATAGGGCTATTAGATTAGGAGTAATTGGTTTTTATTTTTTAAAATTTCGTTTTTTTATTTTGTGTAATTTAGTGTTTATTTTTTTGTAATTTAGATAATTGTATTTTATTAATTTAGTTTCAGATAGATTACGAGTTTTGCATTATGAGTGAAAAAGCATCGTTATGCTTTTAGGATGTCTTGAAGATGGACCCGCTCCGCGCCGGATGCATGAAAATAGAAGATGCCTTCTGGATGAAGACTTCTGTCGGCTGCGAGGAGGACTTCTGCCCACTTGGATGAAGACTTCTGCCGCCTGGATGAGGATGGATGTCCGGTCTTCGAAAACTGTAAGTGGATCGTCAGGGGTTAGTGTTAGGTTTTTTTAAGGGTTTATTGGGTGGGTTTTATTTTTAGATTAGAGTTTTGGGCAATGTAAAAGAGCTAAATGCCCTTTTAAGGGCAATGTCCATCCAAATGCCCTTTTCAGGGCAATGTTTAGCTTAGGTTTATTTAGGTTTTTATATGGGGGGTTTGGTTGTGTGGGTGGTGGTTTTACTGTTTGGGGGTTGTTTGTATTTTTTTTACAGGTAAAAGAGCTGATTTCTTTGGGGCAATGCCCCGCAAAAGGCCCATTGGTAGTTTAGTGTAGGCTAGGGGTTTTTTTTTTTTGGTTGGGCTTTTTTATTTTGATAGGGCTATTAGATTAGGTGTAGATCGTTTTTATTTTTGATAATTTTGGTTTTTATTTTGTGTAATTTAGTGGTTTCTTTTGTAATTTAGATAATTGTAATTTAATTTATTTTATTTTATTGTAATGTTAGGTTTTATTGTAAGGCAGGTTAGGTTTTTTTTTACAGGTAAATTTGTATTTATTTTAACTAGGTAGTTAGTAAATAGTAAAACTAGTCTACCTAGTTACAATAAATACAAACTTACCTGTAAAATAAAAATAAAACCTAAGATAGCTACAATGTAACTATCAGTTATATTGTAGCTAGCTTAGGTTTTATTTTATAGGTAAGTTTGTATTTAGTTTTAAATAGAAGTTATTTAGGTAATAATTGTAAGTTTAATTTAGATTTATTTTAATTATATTTACGTTAGGGGGTGTTATGGTTAGGGTTATGCTTAGGGTTAGGGTTACGTTAGGGTTTAGGTTTAGGGGTTAATATATTTATGTAGTGTTAGAGATGTGGGAGGCCAGAGGTTTAGGGGTTAATATCTTTAGTATAGTGGCGGCGACATTGGGGGCGGCAGATTAGGGGTTAATAACTTTATGTAGGTATAGGCGATATCGGGGGCGGCAGATTAGGGGTTAATAACTTTAATGTAGGTGGCAGCGATGATAGGGTTGACAGATTAGGGGTTAATAAGTGTATTTAGGTGGCGGCAATATCAGGAGCCGCAGATTAGAGGTTAATAACATTATGTAGGTGGCGGCGATGTTACGGGCTAAAGATAAGGGTTAATAACATTATGTAGGTTGCGGCGATGTCAGGGATGGCAGATTAGGGGTGTTTAGACATGGTTTTTATGTTAGGGTGTTAGGTTTAAATATAACTTTTTCTCTCCCCATAGACATCAATGGGGCTGCGTTACGGAGCCTTTTTTTCCGCGATCGCAGGTGTTAGGCTTTTTTTGCCGGCTCTCCCCATTGATGTCTATGGGGAAATCGTGCACGAGCACGTCAAAAAAACGCTTGTATTTGGGTGAGGTATGGAGCTCAATGCCACCATATCGCCCACGCAAGCCGGGTTTTTAAAAACTTGTAATAGCAGCGCTATAGGGAGGTGAATTAACAATGCTTTTGTGGCGCTCGTTAATTTCCTTATAGCGCTGAAAACTCATAATCTAGCTGAATGTGATTATTATTCAAATTTTAACTACCTCCCTAAGCCCTTTTCAGATATAAGGTTCTCTCGTACTAGAGATCCATTGGTGCAGGAACCAGTCCCAAAGGACTATATCCATAAAGCCGTTAGAGCTTTTAGAGCTTAAAAAGGGGGAGAGAGGGTGGAGCCAGCCGACATTCAACATGGCCACAACAGTGTGAAGCTCTGTGTAGCTGAACTTCTGGGATTAGCTCTGCGAACATCGAGGGACCTATAATCCGGCTACATGGTAATAAATGGATGGCTAAACATCCCTGCAAGCTATCGATGTAACCATCCCACTAGTTCCACCACCCGACAAGGCAAGACCTGCACCATTGCAGCCTTTCCACATAATGGGATTCATCACAAGGCGCAACGAAAGATCGAAGGCACCAAGCAGTGAATCCACACGAATAGTGGCAACAACAGCTAAAAGAACCGTGAGTACCAACTTATTCACCATATTCCATAAAGAAAAGGGACACTCACGCAACCTTTCCCTGCACAGCACCTAAATATACATGAGGTCAGGACAAAGCTAACACTGCACAAGCACAGCACAGAGCAACAAGACTGGCACCTTTATTGAAGGGACACTGATTTTCAATAACCTCTCTGGAAATAAGTTCTAATATACAACTGGTAACAATACACAACCGAAGGTTGAAACAAAAACCCTTTTCACTTCAGAATAATTTAGAACAGCAAAGGAATAGACACCCATCCCTAAAACGAAGATGGCATCTAAAAGACAAGCAAAGGCTGATAAAATTACAAAACCCATAACTACCTCTAGCTCAAGAATGAGCTCTTACTTTAAAGCTATGGAACAAACAATCTCAGCCTCACCACACTCGGAATGGAGTGAAGATAGAGAAGAAATAGGCTCTTTATCCCAGGATGATGATCACCCTTTAACCAGAGCAGATCTAAAATCTCTACCCTCCAAAGAGGACTTCTCCTCATTCATGTCTCAAGTGAGTCTGCTGATCAAATAAGGTTTAGCAGACGTGAAAAAAGATAACACAGATCTGGGCAACAGGGTATTACAATTAGAAGAACACGCTGGAGAGATATCTGAGTCAACAAACGTAACAGCTATGCAAATATAATGTAAAAATACAGCAATTATACAGCTACAAGCTCAAATAGAGGATTTGGACAACAGGGGATGCCGACAAAATCTGCGAATAAGAGGTATCCCTGAAATTATCACCCCTGCACAACTGCCACAATATATACAAAAATTATTTTGTTTCCTACTAGACAATGACGAAACACCCAATGTAATGCTGGACAGAATACAAAGAGCCTTGAGGTCTAAACCACCTGACTCAGCACCGCCTATAGACGTTATACTAAAATGTCACTACTTTTAAGAGAAAGAGAAAATCTTAACTGCAGCAAGGAAAAAATCAACAGTTCAAGTGGAAGGATCTACACTACAAATGTATGCCGACCTTAGCCCACTCACATTAACAAAATGCAGAGAGGTGGGTTTCCTCACAGCACACCTGAAAAATGAAATAGTCCATATCTGTGGGGATTCCCCTTCTCCCTTAAAGTGTTTAAGGATAATAAAGAAGCAATCTGTAATGCTCGTGGGATACTCCTCTATCAGATCGAACTCGGCCAGTAGTCTTGTTATCCCGGCGTCGAGCCAGAATGATAGGAAATGTCCCAGAGCAGAGAAGGTTTGCAAGATGAGATAAATGGCATTCACCACAGGCAGGACAGTCCTTGGTGGCAACAGGCAGGAAACCAGAGACAAACCACTATGGTGGTCAGGCAGGCAGGTTTTGGCAACAGTAAGGCAGTCCAGGGGTAAACCACTAGGGTGGTCAGGCAGGCAGGGTTCGGCAACAGTAAGGTAGTCCAGGGGTAAACCACTAGGATAGTCAGGTAGGCAGGGTTTGGCAACAATGAGGCAGGGCAGATAGGGGTTAACAGGTAGAGTGGTCAGACTGGCAGAGTTCAGCAACAATATCAATCAAGCAGTTAAGGGTTAAAGAGGCAGAGTGGTCAGACAAGCAAAGTTCAGCAGCAGTATCAATCCAGCAGTTAAGGGTTAAAGAGGCAGAGTGGTCAGACAAGCAGGGGTCAGTAACAAAATAACAATCCAGCATATGAATCAATAACACCCAGGAGAACAGTAAGTAACACCTATACTTGGGCAGTGATAGGTGGGACTGAATTTACATACATAGGTGCAGGATTCGCTCCACAGGAGATCCAGACCGGCTTCTGCAGGAGGAAGCGTGCGGTGTGCAGAGTCTGCCGCTTCATAGCAGGCGGATAGGTTATGGAGCAGTGGTCTTTAGACACGGGGCATCAAGCTCCGTACGGAGCTTGATAAATATGCCCCACAATGACACCTAGAACCTTACACAAAATATCACAAAGGATCTCAACTCTCCAACTAAGAGATCGGTTGCACTAAAGTGGTTCACAAAACAAAAAGACTCTATTATTTTTATACAAGAAACTCACTTCTTAAAATTGTCAGAACCCAAACTCTCTACTAGAGAGTTTCCAACTGGCTTCTTTAACTCCAATTCCATTAAAAAAAAATGGGGTGGGGATTCTCATCCATCGCAATCTCCCATTCCAGCTACTTTCTTCTACCTCAAATACAGAGGGCAGAATTATAATAGTTGTAGGCATTCTATTCAATAGCACCATAACCTTGGTAAATGTTTACGCCCCCAATTCAAATAGATTATCCTTCTTTAAAAAACTACATTCACTAGTTCTGGAAAAACAGAAAGGCACATTAATTCTGGGGGGGGGGGGGGACACCTTAATGTTACAATGGATCCCATCTAAACACACGCACAAAGACACGGTCCCCAAACTCAGTATACAATTATTTTAAACAGCTAGGGCTAGTGGATGCGTGGAGAATACAACACCCTAACTAACGCAATTATACATTCTTCTCACACCCCTGGGCCATGTACTCCAGAGGTGATTACATATGCATAGATCAATCAAACTTTTCTCTTCTTACTGATACGGTCATAAAACCCACAACATGGTTGGACCACTCCATGATTACCATGGAAATGGAATGGGCTGACTCCCCTGTAAACCCATTCATCTGGAGACTAGAAGATCTTTTACTACACCATCCTCCCACCACTCAAATTTTGAACTGCTCTATTAAGGAATACTTCCAACTCAATAGTACTGCCGACATATAACCTCTCACATTATGGGAAGCTCATAAAGTAATACTTTGAGGTGAGTGTATAAAACAAAAATCTTATCTCAAAAAGAATTATAATTCCACAGTTAATACTTTAACATCACACCTCTACCAACTAGAAATAACCCACAAAAACACCCCTAAAAACACCAGACTTCTCTCTACTATCATAGATACAAGAAGAGAACTTAATTATATTCTCATAAAAGAAGCACCAGATAATACCTACAATATGACAGTAAGGGAATTATCTGATCAGTTCAGCGACATTTACAGGCAGCTATATAACTTAAAAACACAGACATCGCACAACCACAGAACATAGATGTGTAAGTATATAGATCAGGCAAATTTGACAAAAATCTCAAAGACTCAGACCGAAGAACTAGATAAACCTATCACTGTAACTGAAATAAAAACGGCCATAATGAATCTACCATCTGGAAAAAGTCCAGGACCAGATGGATTTACCAACTCTTATTATAAGTTCTTTAAAGATATATTGGCTCTCACCAGAAATGCTAACAGCACACATTACAGTACTCTTAAAACCAGAAAAACCACCAGAAGACCCCAGCAGCTATAGACCAATCTCACTGCTGAATACAGACCTAAATTTTTTTGGCAAAATATTATCGAAACGTATCAACACTGTTCTAAATGAAATTATACACACTGACCAGGCAGGCTTTGTCCCTCTTTGTGAGGCTAGGGATAACACAATTAGTGCTCTAACATTGACAGCATACGCCAAATTTAAAGACATAAGATCAGTCCTCATCACAATTGATTCTGAAAAGGTGTTCGATAGAACCAGTTGGCAATTTATAGAAGAGACCTTAACAGCGTTCGGTTTTGGCCCAAAATTAATTAACAGAATTTTTAGCCTCTACTCACACCCCAGGGCAAATGTAAAATCCAACAGTATGTTATCGCACCCCTTTCCAATACAAAATGGCACTCATCAGGGATGTCTATTATCCCCTATCCTCTTTATATTAACAATGGAGGTACTAGATTCCCATATACAAAATAATAACAAAATGAAAGGCATCTCCTTAGGACCTCATGAATTCAAAATAGCCATGTATGCCGACGATGTCCTCCTCTCAGTCTCCTCACCCCATACATCTATACCAGCCATATTAAGAGAACTAGACACTTTCGGACTTAACTCTAATTTTGTAGTAAATAAATTGAAATCAGAAATCCTTAACATATCCCTCTCACAGACAGACTTCCACCTTCTCTAATCAATATGTCCACTACGATTCCAAACAGAATCCATCAAATATCTTGGAATTCACTCAATTTTGTTTGAAAAAAATTACTTCAACTTGCTAATCAACACACAAAAAGATTTGACAAACTGGTCAAATAAAACCCTATCCTGGTGGGGGAGGATTCAATCTGTAAAAATGACGACCCTACCATGAATCCTTTATATATATATATATATATATATATATATATATATATATATATATATATATATACATATACAAACACTCTGCTAATCCGCATCTCCAGACCATATGAAAAAGAAAAGAGTATATGTCAAATTGTTAAAAGTTGAAAAATACAGCTTTATTTGGTACAAAAAATGTTAAAAATCAGTTGCATGTAAAAACATGAAAGAAAAAACAAAAGGGAAAATCAGCTACAGTCCTGTAACTGACATAGAGCAACAGCAGCCAAACATGTTTCGGGCCTAGTGTCAGCCCTTGTTCACTGGCATGAATATATATATAAAACTTTTTTTTTTAATTTTTTTTATTAAGGTTCAAAAGAAGGCATACATGAAATGTAAAACAAAGCACCATGATAATGGTATACAGGCATCAAATGGTATTACTCATTAGATTAACATTAGAATAGCTTACTAGTATTTACCATCTGCTCAGGGATAGATTGTGCTGTGTTTCAAAGATATAATTGCGAGTAGTATATACAGAAATGTTGTCAAGCTGTAATCACAATTCTACAATGTAGGCACAGACATGAACTCAACTACACATAGGAACAAGAGTATATAAATATATAAACATACTAGAGGCAAGAAAAAATAACTTTAACATTGTTAGGCAAACTACGCATTGGAAACTGTTAAACTTAATATGGGATAGTTCATTCTGGTCTCAGAGTATACACTTACATCCTGAAAATCAAGCAGGTTATGACAGTACAAGTACTCTCATTAACTCTATCCAATGTAATGAAAAATAGTGATAGAGACTGCGGTAGCTGACACCAAGGTAAACTGCAATTCTGAATTATATCAAGAGAACCAGTGCTTCAGGTCGCCATGTCTTCATAGGTAGTTCCTGTTAGTAAATAGGAGGATCTGAAGGTTAAAGGGAATAATCAGTTGATGCAATCTCAGCAAATGTTGTTTAGCATCCTATCTCCCATCAATGCTCCAGAGCCATTCCTATATGAGGTGTCACCTCACTAACCGATTCCAGACCGGAGGACACAGGGGGCAAAGTGAAGCAAGTTCATAGCCTGATATGCTATACTCTGTCTCATCTTGCGCATCTGGTTTGATGGTAGGATTATAAGGGGGTGATATTGCGGCTGCACTGCAAAGGGGATTAGCACAATTGATTGCAACAGCGATACCTTTCTGGCGGTCTTGTTAGTAGCTCCAGTTGGGGATGTAGGGCTGAATTTGGCAGCTTTCTGCACCAGCACAGAGGGGCTCACGGGAAGATTTCCCTTTGTGGTTTTTGATGGTACATGGTGTACTGTATGATGCTTCACAGTACGGACTTTAGTTTCATTAGGTCACAATGTGGACTTCACTTCAACAGGGTCTAGGTTTCCCAAATGCATTGATCTTTTGACTCGGAGAGGCAGGTAAGGCATCTAGTGGGCATTTCTCCCTCTGGGCGGCTATATAGCCTAAGGATCCATCTCCTCTCAACGAGTCTACCACTCTCTCCTGCTGACCACCATCCGCTGTCAGGGAACTGGAAGTCGGCCGAATGGTAAGTGATGTAATATATATTTGGTCTGCCTGTACAGTAGCAATGTTCGCCATTTTCTGGACACCTTTAATTTCCTTTGGTAAGTTTTCTAAGGTCTGCAGCAGTTGATTACCAGAATCAGAGGCAAAGAGAGTGGTGGGGGAGGCATGCATCTTTCCATCGTATTTAGCGGTACTCCAGTGAATTTGGGATAGCTCTTCTTTCCCAGTGTAGGCAGAAGGTGTATCCTCTCTTTTGGTAAAAAGGATTTGGGATATCTGTTGTTCCAATGTAGGGAAATGATTGTGGAGCAACTGAAGCATTTTTGTTTCCCATGCATTAAGTACATCCATGTTTGCTTTGCGGTAGTTGCGCACTTTTCTCTCTCGTTGATAGAGGTTATTATCTTTATTTTAAAGATTGAGCAAAGAACTGTCCAGTTATAGTTGAACTGGTTTGGTAACCCAGGGACCTGGGGGGTATATAGGTAGTAGCTTTAACAACACTGACAGTCAGTCAATAGAGGCCTCTCAACCCTGTGGCTAGTCTCAGTGCAGTCAGCTGAGGAACATAGGTAGGTCCGTATGGTGTTAGAAAGTCCTAGACTCCTCTTGAATAACACAAGGTTTGTGTGGCTTATGTTTACCAAAAAGGAAAATAAGTTAAAGTTAAAAAATAACTCTAAAATAGCTGATTAAGACCAGGAGCTCTTCACACACACGTCCTGACGCAAAAGCTATATGCCCCCCTCCAATCCTTAATATTTTACAAGCTGCCCCAACACACCTGCCTAATTGGTATTTGAAAAGATTGCAGGGACATATCAATATTTTAGTTTGGGGCAAATGCAAACCTAGAATAAACAGAAACACCATGTATCGCCCCACAACACAAGGTGGACTAGGCTTGCCACATATAGAAGAATATTACCATGCTGTCACCCTTCAAAGAGTTTTAGATTGGCATGGAGCAGGAAAAGGCAAAGCATGGGTATCGATAAATTCTCACATCCTCAAAGCGCCTCAAGTATACGCATTATGCTGGGTGCCTAGTGACCTCCGACCTCCTCAGTGTCAACACTTAGATATTCACAAACAATTATTTAAAAACTGGGATACAATAGTAGCTTCCAACTCACACATATCCACAAGCTGATCACCATTGATCCCAATAGTTCTAAACACCAAAATGATAGGAGGGCTAGACAAAGGTTTTCAGAGACTCGCTGAATGGGGATATACAATCCTGCTATCCAGATTTATAAAGAATAAGAAACATATTGAAAGACAGAGACTGGACGACATTGCAGAAGGGAAATTTGCGAATTAGTTAAAATATACCCAATTACACCACTTCATACACACTTCATCACACAAATCTGATATATTGAGACCACTCACTCCATTTCGAAAACATATGCGATAAGGGAATGTTAATTCAAAGCCCTCTCTCCTTATACCGTAAACTCCTGATAGAACATAATAAAACACAATTGTCATTATGCACAAACAAATGGAATAATGAATAAGGCATGCCATGGAATTAAAAGGAATGGGATCGAATTTTTCAATTTACCAAAAAATCTTCACTGTCCCCACAAATTCTGGAAATGAATGATAAAATAATGCTCCTTTGGTATCTCACCCCATCTAGATTAAATACAATCTATCCCGGCTCATCACAAAATTGCTGGAGAGGGTGGGGAGAACACGGTAGCCTTCTACATATGTGGTGGCAGTGCAGAAACCTCAGACCACTTTGGACTGCAATTGAACTTCATTTTCAATCAATCATAGACAAAAATTTCAAATTAACCCCTAACTTAGACCTTCTCAATGACCTCCCCAAATCACTATGCAAAATAAAAAAAAAAAAATTAGTCTCAATGGAGCCAGATCATTGATAGCACGCTCACGGAAAACACCTACCTCCCCCTCATTGCAGATGTGGACAGAAAGAGTCACATAATTATTGGGATTGGAGGAATATGGTTACTTTAAACGTAATAAAATTACATTTTTTTCTAGAAGCCAAATTTTACTGGGAGGAATCCATGCACTCACATAAGAAAAAAAAAGAAAACGCACAACACTCTACACAACTGCAAAACACGCTAATCATGAGACCGATCGACTTGGGGGGGACCTCTTGTGCCAGAATCCAGGTATATCCCCCCCCCCCCACTCACCCATAACCCATTATTACCAGTACCTTATTCTTCAATAACCATAGCCATTAGTTGAGACATGCAATTCAAGAACTGGTTTATATTTGACTTATTATTGAAACCCAATAGACCCCTGAATATACCTATAGCCAATTCCTGTTGGTGTAACACAATCAAACCTATGAGTAGACTGAATGTCAACCCAGTCAAATAATACTAAGATTGTACGCGTTAATTTTGTTAAGTTGAATGTTATTTATTATTATAACTAATTGTTAAGCTAAAATGACAATAACTTGTAATATTATGTCCACGCTGATTTATGGTAATCTGTGATATGTATTACAAACAAAATAAATAAATTTAGAAAAATAGGAAACAAAAGAGGGAGAATTTGTTTTTGAGATAAAAGAGGATATGTTTTAATTATGGGAAGCCATTTATTAAAATACCTTTTTATCTTCCTTTCTCAGAATATATCGGCATTAAATGTTTAAAAAATAATTTGGTACTGAATATCCTTAAGTAGATGAGAGGTATGAGCCTACCAGTTTTTGAGAATCAGGTGACGGGAGATTAGAAAATAGTATTAATGGTTCTAGCATTTTTCAGTGGGATAGGACTTTCATTAAGCTGCAAAAAAAAAAAATCTTCGCAGAAATGATTAATTTATCTTTCTATAAGTTATTATACCAGAACGTTTTTTGCCTAAATTGGGAAATTTTGGGACAAGTCCAAAATATATGAATTAAATCTGCTTTATTAAAGGGACACTAAACCCAAACATTTTGTTTCATGATTCAGATAGAGCATGCAATTTTAAGCAACTTTCTAATTTACTCCTATTATTAATTTTTCTTTGTTCTCTTGCTATCTTTATTTAAAGAGCAGGAATGTTATGCATAGGAGTCGGCACATTTTTGGTTGAGAACCTGAGTTATGCTTGCTTATTGGTGGGTAAATGTAAGCCTCCAATAAGCAAGCACTATCCATGGTGCTGAACCTAAAATGGTCTTGCTGCTAAGATTTACAATCCTGCTTTTAAAATAAAAATAGCAAGAGAACAAAGAAAAAAATATAATAAGAGTAAATTAAAAAGTTGCTTAAAATTTCATGCTCTATCTGAATCACGAAATAAAAAAATTGTATTCAGTGTCCCTTTAAAGGAACCACGAGGACAAGAAGGGGAAAGGAGAGGAAAAAACGAATTCATTTTATTGAGAGTGAAATAAGCATTATTTATCAGTTTCATATGGGATTCCTTATAACTCAATGGAATCTCACATAGATCCAAGCAATTAAAACTTTGTTGAATATTGGAAGAGATTCGGGGAGTCCTATAGTGTAGTACTTTGTCTAAGTAAATTTGACCTTTTTTATTTAACAAAATATCATATATTAAAGATATAGAATGAGAAACCAAAGCATACTTATTGATATATTTTTATTTCGGACTGCATATCAAAACTGTCCCTGTCCTAATCTAAAGAATTAAAATAGTGTCTGAGTTGAAAATAGGCAAATTGATTAGACCGAGGAAGGTTGAATTTATGAGAGAGAGAATTAAATGGGATAATTTGATTATTATCTAATCTTAATTGATATAATAAATTCAGCCCTTTTTCAGCCCATGCGTGGAAAACTTCCTTGGAGAATCTGGGGATAAACTCTAGGTTCCCTTGTATAGGAAGGAATTTAGAACGTTTGTAGCTTGTCCCTAAGCAGGTGCAAAACTGCTGCCAAGCCAAAATAATATTTTTCATCAAAACTAGGTTATGTACAACTGAGGGTAAGTGTAGTAGAGCCTTTAATGAAAACCCCCCCAATAAATTCTTCCAACTCATAAGTGGCAAAAAACTAGAATCACATAACCAGTCAAGAGCAATTTTAACAAGAGTCGCAATACTTTAAAATCACGCCTCCACCAACTAGACATAACCCACTAAAACACCCCTGCAAACACCAGACTTCTCTCTACTATCATAGATACAAGAAGAGAACTTAATTCTATTCTCATTAAAGAAGCACCAGGTAACACAAATAGGGCTCCAACATTGACAGCATACGCCAAATTTAAAGACATAAGATCAGTCCTCTTCGCAATTGATGCTGAAAAGGCGTTCGATAGAACCAGTTGGCAATTTCTAGAAGAGACCTTAACAGCATTCGGTTTTGGCCTGAAATTAATTAACAGAATTTTTAGCCTCTACTCACACCCCAGCGTGAAAGTAAAAGCTAACGATATGTTATCGAACCCCTTCCCAATACAAAATGGCACTCATCAGGGATGTCCATTATTATCCAGCCGACGCAGAGCATCCTCTTCAAACGAAGTCCAAGCGAAGAATGAAGGTTCCTTTAAATGACGTCATCCAAGATGGCGTCCCTTGAATTCCGATTGGCTGATAGGATTCTATCAGCCAATCGGAATTAAGGGAGGAAAAAGGTTGCATTCTATTGGCTGATTGGAACAGCCAATAGAATGCGAGCTCAATCCTATTGGCTGATTGGATTAGCCAATAGGATTGAACTTCAATCCTATTGGCTGATTGGATCAGCCAATAGGATTTTTCCTACCTTAATTCTGATTCAGCCAATCGGAATTCAAGGGACGCCATCTTGGATGACGTCATTTAAAGGAACCTTCATTCTTCGCTTGGACTTCATTTGAAGAGGAAGCTCCGCTCCGGATGGATGAAGATAGAAGATGCCGCCTGGATGAAGACTTCTGCTGCTTGAAGGACCTCTTCGGCCCGGATCAGATGAAGACTTTTGCCCCTCTGGAGGTCCACTTGTGCCCAGCTGGGTGAAGACGTCTTAAGGTAGGGAGATCTTCAAGGGGGTAGTGTTAGGTTTTATTAAGGGGGGATTGGGTGGGTTTTAGAGTAGGGTTGAGTGTGTTGGTGGTGGGTTTTAATGTTGGGGGGGTATTGTATTTTTTTTTACAGGTAAAAGAGCTGATTACTTTGGGGCAATGCCCCGCAAAAGGCCCTTTTAAGGGCTATTTGTAATTTATTATTTTGGGTGGCTTTTTATTTTATTAGGGGGATTATATTAGGTGTAATTAGTTTAAAAATTTTGTAATTATTTTTTTATTTTCTGTAATTTAGTGTTTATTGGTTTTCATACTTTAGTTTATTTAATTTAATTGTATTTAATTGTAGGTAGTTTAGTTAATTTATTTAATGATAGTGTAGTATTAGGTGTAATTGTAACTTAGGTTAGGATTTATTTTACAGGTAAATTTGTACTTATTTTAACTAGGTAGCTATTAAATAGTTAATAACTATTTAATAACTATTGTACCTAGTTATAATAAATACAAAGTTGCCTGTAAAATAAATATAAACCCTAAGATAGCTACAATGTAACTATTAGTTATATTGTAGCTAGCTTATGGTTTATTTTATCGGTAAGTATTTGGTTTTAAAAAGGAATCATTTATTTAATTGTAGTTATTTTATTTAGATTTTTTAAAATTCTATTTAAGTTAGGGGGTGTTAGGGTTAGATTTAGGTTTAGGGGTTAATAACTTTAATATAGTGGGGGAGACGTTGGCGGCGGCAGATTAGGGGTTAATAAATGTAGTTAGGTTGCGGCGACGTTGGGGGGCAGATTAGGGGTTAATAAATATAATGTAGGGTTCGGCGATGTTGGAGGCAGCAGATTAGGGGTTCATAGGGATAATGTAGGTGGCGGCGGTGTCCGGAGCAGCAGAGTAGGGGTTAACAATTATAATGTAGGTGGCGACGATGTCAGGGACAGCAGATTAGGGGTTAATAAGTGTAAGATTAGGGGTGTTTAGACTCGGGGTTCATGTTAGGGTGTTAGGTGTAGACATAAAATTCCTTTCCCCATAGGAATCAATGGGGCTGCGTTAGAAGCTGGACGCTGCTTTTTTACAGGTTTTTTTTCAGCCGGCTCAGCCCCATTGTTTTCTATCGGGAAATCGTGCACAAGCACGTTTAGTCAGCTTACCGCTACCGTAAGCAACGCTGGTATTGAGGTGAGATGTGGAGCTAAATTTTGCTCTACGCTCACCTTTTTGCGGCTAACGCCAGGTTTAAAAAAACTGTAATACCAGTGTTGTCTTAAGGTAGCGTTAAAAAAAAGGCTCGTTAGCAATGCACCCCTGTTACCGCAAAACTCGTAATCTCTGTGTTATTTTCCTATATTCCCTCAATAATATAATGTCTATAATGAACAACTGAGTAATATCAAGGAGTGGGATTTTAGAATTTTAATGAAAACTAAAGATTGTTTACAGTAAGGATATTCAGCTAATAAACTCAAATAGTTATTATATGGAAATGAGAGAGATCTTGGATGTAAAGAGACGATTAATCTTCTATCCAGTATGAGAATACTGTATGCGTGATGCAGATATACTTACAGTTAGTTATACTATTTGTATTCAATGGCTGTAGATGTGACCAACTAGATTAGCATTATAGGGCTTGTAGACCATTGCCACACATTTGGGTGTTGTTAAAAGACCACTCATGGGATTCAGAAACCAACCTGCCACTATGTAATACTCTATTTTTGCATATGAAAAGTAAATATAAATACTGAGCTAGTGTAGCAGTAAAGCTAAGGGAGTATTGCTTTGTTTGTGAATCATATAATTAAAACTTTACTCCCATCTAGTGGAGAGACATGGTAATTATTTAGAATAGCTTACTAGTATTTACCATCGGCTAAGGGATAGATTGTGCTGTGTTTCAAAGATGTAATTGCGAGTAGTATATACAGAAATGTTGTTAAGCTGTAATAACAATTCTACAATGTAGGCACAGACTTAGGGGCCTATCTATCAAGCTCCGCATGGAGCTTGAGGCCCCGTGTTTCTGGCGAGCCTGCAGATCGCTGCTCCGTAACCCTGTCCGCCTGCTCTAATGAGGCGGACAGGAATCGCCGGAATTCAACCCGATCGAGTATAATCGGGTTGATTGACACCCCCCAAATCTGCAGGGGGCGGTGTTGCACCAGCAGCTCTTGTGAGCTGCTGTTGCAATGCTGAATATGGAGAGCGTATTGCTCTCCACATTCAGCAGTGTCTGTCGGACCTGATCCGCACTGTCGGATCAGGTCCGACAGACATATGATGAATAGGCCTTATGAACTCAACTACACATAGGAACAAGAGTATATAAATATATAAACATACTAGAGGCAAAAAAAAATAACTTTAACATTGTTAGGCAAACTATGCATTGGAAACTGTTAAACTTAATATGGGATAGTTCATTCTGGTCTCAGAGTATACACTTACATCCTGAAAATCAAGCAAGTTATGACAGTGCAAGTACTCTCATTAACTCTATCCAATGTAATGAAAAATAGTGATAGAGACTGCGGTAGCTGACACCAAGCTAAACCGCAATTCTGAATTATATATAACCAGTGCTTCAGGTCCATGTCTTCATAGGTAGCTCCTGTTAGTAAATAGGAGGATGTGAAGGTTCAAGGGAATAACCAGTTGATGCAATCTCAGCAAATGCTGCTTAGCGTCCTATCTCCCATCAATGCTTCAGAGCCATTCCTATATGAGGTGTCATCTCACTAAGCGATTCCAGACCGGAGGACACAGGGGGCAAAGTGAAGCAAGTTCATAGCCTGATATGCTATACTCTGTCTTATCTTGCGTATCTGGTTTGATGGTAGGATTATAAGGTGGTGATATTGCGGGTGCACTGAAAAGGGAGTTTTTTGCACAATTGATTGCAACAGCGATATCTTTCTGGCGGTCTTGTTATTAGCTCCAGTTGGGGATGTAGGGCTGAATTTCTGCACCAGCACAGAGGGGCTTGTGGGAAGATTTCCCTTTGTGGTTTTTGATGGTACAGGGTGTACTGTATGATGCTTCACAGTACGGACTTTAGTTTCATTAGGTCGCAATGTGGGCTTCACTTCAACAGGGTCTAGGTTTCCCAAATGCATTGATCTTTGACTCGGAGAGGCAGGTAAGGCATCTAGCGGGCATTTCTCCCTCTGGATGGCTATGTAGCCTAAGGATCCATCTCCCCTCATTGAGTCTACCACTCTCTCCTGCTGACCACCATTCACTGTCAGGGAGCTGGAAGCCGGCCGAATGGTAAGTGATGTAATATATATTTGGTCTGCTTGTACAGTAGCAATGTTTGCCATTTTCCGGACACCTTTCATTTACTTTGGTAAGTTGTCTAAGGGCTGCAGCAGTCAATTACCAGAGTCAGAGGCAAAGAGAGTGGTGGGGGAGGCACGCATCTTTCAATCGTATTTACCGGTATTCCAGTGAATTTGGGATAGCTCTTCTTTCCCAGCGTAGGCAGAAGGTGTAGCCTCTCTTTTGGGGAAAAGGATTTGGGATAGCTGTTGTTCCAATGTAGGGAAATGATTGTGGAGCAACTGAAGCATTTTTGTTTCCCATGCATTAAGTACATCCATGTTTGCTTTGCGGTAGTTGTGCACTTTTCTCTCTCGTTGATAGAGGTTATTATCTTTATTTCAAAGATTGAGCAAAGAACTGTCCAGTTATAGTTGAACTGGTTTGGTAACCCAGGGACCTGGGGGGTATATAGGTGGTAGCTTTAACAACACTGACAGTCAGTCAATAGAGGCCTCTCAACCTCGTGGCTAGTCTCAGTGCAGTCCGTATGGTGTTAGAAATTCCTAGACTCCTCTTGAATAACACAAACACGTCCTGACGCAAAAGCAATATGCTCCGCCCCAATCCTTAATATTTTACAAGCTGCCCCAACACACCTGCCTAATTGGTATTTGAAAAGATTGCAGGGACATATCAATATTTTAGTTTGGGGCAAATGCAAACCTAGAATAAACAGAAACACCATGTATCACACCACAACACAAGGTGGACTAGGCTTGCCACATATAGAAGAATATTACCATGCAGTCACCTTTCAAAGAGTTTTAGATTGGTATGGAGCAGGAAAAGGCAAAGCATGGGTATCGATAGATTCTCACATCCTCAAAGCATTTCAAGTTTATGCATTATGCTGGGTACCTAGTGACCTCCGACCTCCTCAGTGTCAACACTTAGATATTCACAAACAATTATTTAAAAACTGGGATTCAATAGCAGCTTCCAAACCACACATATCCACAAGCTGATCACCATTGTTCTCAATAGTTCTAAGCAAGAGAACAAAGAAAAATTGATAATAAGAGTAAATTAAAAAGTTGCTTAAAATTTCATGCTCTATCTGAATCATGAAATAAAAAATTTGGATTCAGTGTCCCTTTAAAGGAACCACGAGGACAAGAAGGGGAAAGGAGAGGTAAAAATGTTTTCATTTTATTGGGAGTGAAATAAGCAATATTTATCAGTTTCATATGGGATTCCTTATAACTCATTGGAATCTCACATAGATCCAAGCAATTAAAACTTTTTTGAATATTGGAAATGTCTAAGAAAGAGATTCAGGGAGTCCAATAGTGTAGTAATTTATCTAAGTAAATTTGACCTTGTTTATTTAACAAAATATCATAAATTAAAGAAGAAGGGGTCCTAACTTTTTAACCTACTTTTTAACGCCCGCTGGTATTATGAGTATGGCAGTTACAGGTGTACCGCTCACTTTTCTTCCGCGACTTTTAGCTACCGCAAATCCCCTTACGTCAATTGCGTATCCTATCTTTGCCTAACGCCGGTATTACGAGTCTTGGAAGAAGTGAGAGGTACAGCCTCTACCTCCAAGACTCCTACCGCATAAAAATGTCAGTAGTTAAGAGTTTTATGGGCTAACACCGGAACATAAAGCTCTTAACTACAGTGCTACAAAGTACACTAACACCCATAAACTACCTATGAACCCCTAAACCGAGGCCCCCCACATCGAAAACACTATCATAAAATGTTTTAACCCCTAATCTGCTAACCGGACATTGCCGCCACCTACATTATAGCTATGAACCCCTAATCTGCTGTCCCTAACATTGCCGACACCTATATTATATTATTATTTATTAACCCCTAATAAGCTGCCCCCAACGTCGCCGCCACCTACCTACACTTATTAACCCCTAATCTGCCAACCGAAAATCGCCGCCACTATAATAAATGTATTAACCCCTAAACCGCCGCAATCCCGCCTCGCAAGCACTATAATAAATTGTATTAACCCCATATCTGCCCCCCCCAACGTCGCCGCAACCTACCTACAATTATTAACCCCTAATCTGCCACCCCCAACATCGCCGCTACTATAATAAAGTTATTAACCCCTAAACCTAAGTCTAACCCTAACCCTAACACCCCCCTAAGTTAAATATAATTTAAATGAAACGAAATAAATTTACTATAATTAAATAAATTATTCCTATTTAAAAATAAATACTTACCTATAAAATAAACCATGAGATAGCTACAATATAACTAATACTTACATTGTAGCTATTTTAGGATTTATATTTATTTTACAGGCAACTTTGTATTTATTTTAACTAGGTACAATAGCTATTAAATAGTTAATAACTATTTAATAGTTACCTAGTTAAAATAATTACAAAATTACCTGTAAAATAAATCCTAACCTAAGTTACAAATACACTTAACACTACACTAACACTAAATTAATTAAATAAATTAACTACAATGATCTAAACTAAAATACAATTAAATTAACTAAACTATATTACAAAAAAAAAAAAACACTAAATTACAAAAAATAAAAAAATATTACAAGAATTTTAATCTAATTACACCTAATCTAAGCCCCCCTAATAAAATAAAAAAGCCCCCAAAATAATAAAATTCCCTACCCTATATACTAAATTACAAAAGTAATCAGCTCTTTTACCAGCCCTTAAAAGGGTTTTTTGCGGGGCATTGCCCCAAACTAATCAGCTCTTTTACCTGTAAAATAAAATACAATACCCCCCAACATCACAACCCACCACTCACACACCCCTACTCTAAAACCCACCCGATCCCCCCTTAAAAAAACTAATACTACCCCATTGAAGATCACCCTACCTGGAGCTGTGTTCAACCAGCCGGGCACCGATGGGCCAGAAGTGGACATCCGGAGCGGCAGAAGACTTCATCCGATCGGGGCAGAAGTGGTCCTCCATCCAGCAGAAGTCTTCATCCAAGCGGCATCTTCTATCTTCATCCATCCGGCGCGGAGCGGGTCCATCTTCAAGACATCCGACGCGGAGCATCCTCTTCTTCCCGACGACTAACGACGAATGAAGGTTCCTTTAAATGACGTCATCCAAGATGGCGTCCCCCGTCCTATCAGCCAATCGGAATTAAGGTAGGAAAAATCCGATTGGCTGATTATTTTGGGGCAATGCCCCGCAAAAAACCCTTTTAAGGGCTGGTAAAAGAGCAGATTACTTTTGTAATTTAGTATAGGATAGGGAATTTTATTATTTTGGGGGCTTTTTTATTTTATTAGGGGGCTTAGATTAGGTGTAATTAGATTAAAATTCTTGTAATATTTTTTTATTTTTTGTAATTTAGTGTTTGTTTGTTTTTTGTAATATAGTTTAGTTAATTTAATTGTATTTTAGTTTAGATCATTGTAGTTAATTTATTTAATTAATTTATTGATAGTGTAGTGTTAGGTGTATTTGTAACTTAGGTTAGGATTTATTTTACAGGTAATTTTGTAATGATTTTAACTAGGTAGCTATTAAATAGTTATTAACTATTTAATAGCTATTGTACCTAGTTAAAATAAATACAAAGTTGCCTGTAAAATAAATATAAATCCTAAAATAGCTACAATGTAACTATTAGTTATATTGTAGCTAGCTTATGGTTTATTTTATAGGTAAGTATTTATTTTTAAATAGGAATAATTTATTTAATTATAGTAAATTTATTTTGTTTTATTTAAATTATATTTAACTTAGGGGGGTGTTAGGGTTAGGGTTAGACTTAGGTTTAGGAGTTAATAACTTTATTATAGTAGCGGCGACATTGGGGGTGGCAGATTAGGGGTTAATAATTGTAGGTAGGTGGCGGCGACATTGGGGGGGCTGATTAGGGGTTAATACAATTTATTATAGTGTTTGCGAGGTGGGATTGCGGCGGTTTAGGGGTTAATACATTTATTATAGTGGCGGCGATGTCCGGTCGGCAGATTAGGGGTTAATAAGTGTAGGTAGGTGGCAGCAACGTTGGGGGGGCAGATTAGGGGTTAATAAATATAATATAGGTGTCGGCGATGTTGGGGGCAGTAGATTAGGGGTTCATAGGGATAATGTAGGTGGCGGCGGTGTCCGGAGCGGCAGATTAGGGGTTAATAGTATAATGCAGGTGTCAGCGATAGCGGGGGCGGCAGATTAGGGGTTAATAAGTGTAAGACTCGGGGTTCATGTTAGGGTGTTAGGTGTAGACTTAGAAAGTGTTTCCCCATAGGAAACAATAGGGCTGCGTTAGGAGCTGAACGCTGCTTTTTTGCAGGTGTTAGGTTTTTTTTCAGCCAGCTCAGCCCCATTGTATCCTATGGGGAGATCGTGCACAAGCACGTTTTTCCAGCTTACCGCTACTGTAAGCAACGCTGGTATTGAGGGTTGAAGTGGAGCTAAATTTGGCTCAACGCTCACTTTTCTGAGGCTAACGCAGCCATTCAGAAATCTCGTAATACCAGCGTTGGCTTAAGGGAGCGCTGGGAAAAAAAGGAGCATTAGCCCCACAAGTTTTTACCGACAAAACTCATAATCTAGGCGACAGAATGTGAAACCAAAGCATACTTATTGATATATTTTGATTTCAGACTGCATATCAAAACTGTCCCTGTCCTAATCTAAAGAATTAAAATAGTGTCTGAGTTGAAAATAGGCAAATTGATTAGACCGAGGAAGGTTGAATTTATGAGAGAGAGAATTAAATGGGATAATTTGATTATTATCTAATCTTAATTGATATAATAAATGTAGCCCTTTTTCAGCCCATGCGTGGAAAACTACCTTGAAAAATCTGGGGATAAACTCCAGGTTCCCTTGTATAGGAAGGAATTTAGAACGTTTGTAGCTTGTCCCTAAGCAGGTGCAAAACTGCTGCCAAGCCAAAATAATATTTTTCATCAAAACTAGGTTATGTACAACTGAGGGTAAGTGTAGTAGAGCCCTTAATGAAACCCCCCACTAAATTCTTCCAACTCATAAGTGGCAAAAAAACTAGAATCACATAACCAGTCAAGAACAATTTTAACAAGAGTCGCAATATTTTAACATCCACCAACTAGAAATAACCCACTAAAACACCCCTACAAACAGCAGACTTCTCTCACCTATCATAGATACAAGAAGATAACTTAATTCTATTCTCATAAAAGAAGCACCAGATAACACAAATAGGGCTCCAACATTGACAGCATACGCCAAATTTAAAGACATAAGATCAGTCCTCATCGCAATTGATGGTGAAAAGGCGTTCGATAGAACCAGTTGGCAAACTTGCCAGAAACACGGGCCGTCAAGCTCCGTTCGGAGCTTGAAAGATAAGCCCCATAGAATGAGAAACCAAAGCATACTTATTTACTGTATATATTTTGATTTCGAACTGCATATCAAAATTGTCCCTGTCCTAATCTAAAGAATTAAAATAGTGTCTGAGTTGGAAATAGGCAAATTGATTAGACAGAGGAAGGTTGAATTTATGAGAGAGATAATTTGATTATTATATCATCTTAATTGATATAATAAATTCAGCCCTTTTTCAGCCCATGCGTGGAAAACTACCTTAGAGAATCCGGGGATAAACTCTGGGTTCCCTTGTATAGGAAGGAATTTAAAAAAGAGTCGCAATATTATATATCTTGATATCTGTAAATGCTAACCCAGCATGGGTTCTTTTTCGCATCAATCTAGGTAAAACGATACACACTCTTTTAACCTTTCCAAATACATTTAGAACAGTAAGCTTAAAAACTACAGCTATCCGCTCTGGTGATAAATAAAGGAATGTTCTGGAGTAGAAAAATAATCCAAGGAAAAATACTAGCTTTAATTAGGTTTATGCGTGCAGTCAATGAGAGAAGAAGGGAAGCCCAGATTCTCAGATCAGTTCTAAGTTTTTGAAATACATCATAGAAACTTAATTTGTACCAAGGTTCTTGTTAAGAAAAATGCCTAGATATTTAATGATCTGAACAACTCAAAATGGATGTTTCAGATGACAACGTATAGAGAGCTCACTTTTTTTGAAAAATTACTAAGTCATCTGCATATAGGAGAATTTTAAGAGAATGGGACCCAAGCTTAATCCCAGTCAATTCTTGTTTTAGCCATATTGCCAAAGGCTCTAGGGCAATGTTGAACAAGAGGGGAGAGAGCGGGCAACCCTATCTTGTACCTCGTTCAAATCTTATTTCAGGAGAGAAGGCGCCATTAATGAGAAGATAGGATATAGGATTATTATAAATATTATGTATAAAGTAATAGAATTGATCTTTAAATCCAAAATTCTCTAAACTCTGAAATAAATGTTCCCAGACAATTGAGTCGAAGGCTTTTTCTGCATCGACTGTGAGAAGTGCAATGTCCTCATTATCATATTTATTTTCAATGTGTATACTATTAGAAAAATAATCTAGCATTGAGGTGACTTTATGCATAAAGACTCCTACCTTTCATAAAACCAGTCTGGTCAGGGTGAATAATTTTATCAAAACAATCATTAAGTCTATTTGCAATAATACTCGTTAGGAGTTTATAATCTGTGTTTAAGACTGAAGTTGGCCTGTAGGAAGCCAGATCCTCTATATCTTTACCTTTCTTGAGTATTAGTGAGACATCTGAGAGAACCTGGGAGAGGTATGAGCCTTCCAGTTTTTGAGAATCAGGTGACGGGAGATTAGAATAATAGCATTAATGGTTCTAACATTTCTCAGTGGGATAGGACTTTCATTAAGCTGCAAAAAACAATTATTCACAGAAATGATTAATTTATCTTTCTATAGGTTATTATACCAGAAGAAAGTTTTTTGCCTAAATTGGGAAATTTTGGGACAAGTCCAAAATATATGAATTAATCTGCTTTATTAAAGGGACACTAAACCCACATTTTTCCTTTCATGATTCAGATAGAGCATGCAATTTTAAGCAACTTTCTAATTTACTCCTATATTAATTTTTCTTCGTTCTCTTGCTATCTTTTTCTAAAAAGTAGGAATGTGATACATAGGAGCCGGCCCATTTTTGGCTGAGAACCTGGTTTATGCTTGCTTATTGGTGGGTAAATGTAAGCCTCCAATAAGCAAGCACTATCCATGGTGCTGAACCTAAAATGGGCTGGCTGCTAAGATTTACATTCCTTCCTTTTAAATAAAAATAGCAATAGAACAAAGAAAAATTGATAATAAGAGTAAAATAGAACAAAGAAAAATTGATAATAAGAGTAAAATAAAAAGTTGCTTAAAATTTCATGCTCTATCTGAATCATGAAATAAAATTTTTGGATTCAGTGTCCCTTTAAAGGAACCACAAGGACAAGAAGGGGAAAGGAGAGTTAAAAAAAGTATTCATTTTATTGGGATTAAAATAAGCATTATTTATCAGTTTCATATGGGATTCCTTATAACTTATTGGAATCTCACATAGATCCAAGCAATTAAAACTTTGTTGAATATTGGAAATGTCTAAGGAAGATATTCGGGAAGTCTAATAGTGTAGTAATTTATCTAAGTAAATTTGACCTTGTTTATTTAACAAAATATCATAAATTAAAGATGATGGGGCCTATTTATCAAATGTCTTGCAGACCTGATCCACAAGACATTGCTGAATGCGGAGAGCAATACGCTCTCTGTATTCAGCATTGCACCAGCAGCTCACAAGAGCTGCTGGTGCAACGCCCCCTGCAGACTCGCTGCCAATGGGCCCCCAGCAGGGGGTGTCAATCAACCCGATCATACCCGGTTGAATTCCGGCGATTTCTGGGTTATGGAGCAGCAGCAGCCAATCGAAATTAAGGTAGGAAAAATCCTATTGGCTGATGCAATCAGCCAATAGGATTGACCTCGCATTCTATTGGCTGATTGGAACATTGCATCAGCCAATAGGATTTTTCCTACCTTAATTCCGATTGGCTGATAGGATTCTATCAGCCAATCGGAATTCAAGGGACGCCATCTTGGATGATGTCACTTAAAGGACCAGTCATTCAGTCGTCGGCCATCGGATGAAGAGGATGCTCCGCGTCGGATGTCTTGTAGATGGACCCGCTCCGCTCCGGAAGGATGAAGATAGAAGATGCCGCCTGGATGAAGCCTTCTGCCGGTCTGGATGTCCTCTTCTGGCTGGATAGGATGAAGACTTAGGACCCTCGGGAGGACCTTTTGTGCCCGGCTGGGTGAAGACGTCTCAAGGTAGGGTGATCTTCAATGGGGTAGTGTTAGGTTTTTTTAAGGGGGGATTGGGTGGGTTTTAGAGTAGGTTTGGGTGTGCGGGTGGTGGGTTTTAATGTTGGGTGGGTATTGTATTTTTTTTACAGGTGAAAGAGCTGATTACTTTGGGGCAATGCCCCTCAAAAGGCCCTTTTAAGGGCTATTTGTAATTTAGTATAGGGTAGGGAATTTTATTATTTTGTGGGGCTTTTTTTATTTTATTAGGGGGATTAGATTAGGTGTAATTAGTTTAAAAAAAATTGTAATTCTTTTTTTTTTTTTTTTTTTTTTTTTAAGTTTTCAAAAGAGCTTTATTGATTTTATCATGTTTACAAGCGAAAATATGCAAACAATAAGAAAGAAAGAAAACAGAAATAAAATTAGCAAATCGAGGACCCATCTCGTCCTCTAAACGGTCTATAGACACACATTGTGAAATGAGTAGTAAATTATTCAAGGAAATTCCGCTAACACATTATTTAGTTAAAATACATAATGGAACTTTATAGCGTGGATGGGGGAGACCCAAAGGTCTCCCGACCAGGGGAGAAGGGGGAAGGATAGAAGTCTAGAAGTGAGAAAAGGGGGGGGGGAAGAAGAGGGTTGAGGAATATATCGTCAGTCAAAGGTGGGTATTTCAAAAGAAAGACATCTGAATCCAGTCAGGTCTATCCCTAGGTCAGACCTCTCGTTCCGCCCAAGAGGGCTAAGAGGGAGAGAGAACATTAGGTCTCCAGGTTGTGTCATAAATGTCTTTCCAGTCGGCCCATGTAAGCTCAAATAGGTCAGAATTGCCTAGATTATAAAATATGCTTTTTTCCATAGTGTATAAGTAAGCCATATAGGAGCAAATTCTAGTCCAGCTAGGTGGGGACTCTGATTTCCAGTCACAGGCTATCAGATGTTTAATGGTCATAAAGAGGTATATACTTATGCAAGCATGATGTTTAGGGATGGAATGAGTACCTATGTGTAGCAGGGCAACTGCGGGAGAGCTACGTAAGGAGATTCCCAATTTGGGAAGAGTTCTAAAGCATTTCGTCCATAAGGGGCGTATTGTGGGACATTCCCACCAGATGTGTAAAGAGTCCCCTCTCTGACCACAACCCCTCCAACAATACGGAGATGCGCTAGGAAATATTTTAGCTAGTCTGGTGGGCACATAGTACCAATGAGCCACCAACTTATAATAAGTTTCAAATAGGGTGGTGCAATGTATGTTTTTTTTGGTTCGCTCAAGCGCTTGTTCCCAATCATTTACTGTGAATGATTTGTCTAGTAGGGATCCCCACTTTACAAGATGGGGAGTCAGGTCTGAGTTTAGAACAGAGTCCAACAGGGTGTAATGTCTGGAGAGGGGCTTGTAAAGCCTCTCTCCTTGATTCCAAGTGGTCTCCCACGGGGTCAATGGGCGGTTTGACTGAGGCTTAAAGCCCCAGGAGGTCAAGAAGCTTTTAATTCTGTAATGTTCAAATTTCAGGATATGGGGTAAGGCCCCAGTAGTTCCCAACTGTGTCGCAGATTTAAAGCCACCCTCCGATGGCGGGAGCCAGAGGTCCGAGACCACCTTTATTCCGATTTGGGTCCATTTCAATGGATGGGCATCCTGTAGCCCTACCAATAGGCCGGACAAGGAGGCTATGGGAGAGGGGTGGGGGGCAATTTGTCTAGAGTGGCGGATTTTATCCCAAAATTGCAGGCATTCCTGGATGATGGGGTTTATCAGGGATAGCTCCCTACGACAATGAGTAGGCGTCCAAATCAGATCACGCAAAGTTAAGTTGTAGGGTAACGAGGCCTGTTCAATAGATTGCCATTTGGAGGAAGACTGTATGACTCCCCATTGAGAGATATGGGTGACCATGGCTCCCTCGTAGTATCTAACTATCGAGGGAGAGCCCAGACCTCCTTTTGACCGAGGCAGCTGCAGAACTCTCTGCGCCACCCTTGGGGGTTTACCCTGCCATATATGTTTAGTGAACTCGCTCTGAAACTGTAATAGAATATGCCTGGGAACTCTGATTTGGCAGACATCGGAATAAATATGTGAGACGAGGTAGGAAAGACATCTTTAAAGCTGCGATCCGTCCCAGCCATGAGACTTGGGAGAGGTTCCACCTCCCACTGAGGGAGTGAAGCTCCGTCAGCAAGGGGAGGTAATTGTCCCTGATAACCCAGGGGAAGTCGTTGGACAGTTTGACTCCCAGATGGGTCACTGAAGATTCAGACCATCTGAACGGATATTTGAGTTTTAGAGGGGCTACAGACGAGTTCTGAAAGCCTTGAGTGTAGATCTCAGTTTTAGGGATATTTAGTTTGTAATGAGAATGGGCACCAAATTCTCTGACTATCAGTAAAAGTCTAGGGAGGGTGGTCGCAAGATCTGAGGAGAAAAGGGTAATGTCATCAGCAAATAAGGCTATATTATGTTTGGTGCCACATAGGGTGATCCCACTCATGTGTGGGTCAAGTCTAATTTGTTCTGCCAACGGCTCGATGGCCAGCGTGAAAAGTAGGGGTGATAAGGGACAGCCCTGTCTAGTCCCATTGGAAATATGAAAGGGGGGGTTTGGAAACCAAGTCCCCTTACCGAGGCGGAGGGAGCAGAGTATAAGGCTTTAATTGCTCCCATGAGGGAACTTGGGAATTGAAAGGCATCAAGTACTTCCCACAGAAAACGCCATCTCACCCGATCAAAGGCCTTTTCTGCATCTAACGATATAATCGCCATGGGTTTGTTGAGGGTGGACGACAGAGTCATAACATTCAAGAGTCTTCTAGTATTATCTGGTCCCTCTCTTTTGGGGATAAATCCTACCTGGTCTGGGTTGATTAAATGAGGGAGAAGGTTGGCAATACGATTAGCTAAAATTTTGGAGAAGAACTTAATATCAGTATTGATTAGAGAGATTGGCCTATAGCTGGCACAAAGAGAGGGGTCCTTATTAGGTTTCAGTATAGTTACAATAGTGGCTTCAAGAAATTCACTCTTAAATTTACCTTCCTTCCTAGCTAAGTTGAAGAGTCTAAGAAGCAGGGGGGAGAGTTCTTGGATATAGGTTTTATAGAAATGCACTGGGAAGCCATCTGGCCCGGGTGACTTAAATGATTTAGAATTCTTGATAACTTGTTGCACTTCTCTGAGAGAGAATGGCAAGTTTAGGGAGTCCCTTTGATCGGGTGAGAGGGACGGTAGGTTCAAAGATTTTAAGTACTCACGAATGGAGTCTTCTGAAGTCACGGGGGGGTTCTCGGATTTTTCTATATTATATAGATTGGAGTAGAACTCGGCAAAAGACTCTCCTATTTGTGAGGGAATTTTGAGGAGGGAACCCTCCCTGACAATGCCATGTATACGTGAGATACTAGTTCTATTTCTGAGTTTATTGGCTAGGAGAGTGTCCGCCTTGTTGCCCTTATAGAAGTACAGTTGCTTAAGTTTAGTTAAGTTTTCCTGGGTTCTCTGGAGCTCTAGCTGAGAGATGTGATTTTTAAGATCGGTTATTTGGGTCGTTAAAGGATTAGTAGGCTTTACTCTATTTTGGGCCTCCAATTCTCTAAGTTTAATGTGAGACTGAGACAGCGAGAGACCCGCTTGCCTTCGTATTTTAGCCTGTTCGGATATCATTAAGCCTCTTATGGTTGCTTTAGCAGCTCCCCATAGGGTATCGTCACCCACCTGTGCCCGGTCGTTAGTTTCAAGGAAGTGTCTAATTTCTGTACGTAATTTTTCTCTGAGGGGAATATCTTGCAGTAGGTTGTGGGGCATGCGCCAGGAGGGTCTGGAGCGAGTGGTATTTGAAGATATGAGGTCAGTGATAACGCAGTCATGATCTGACCAGGAGCAAATATGGATGGCCGTGTTAGTGACTAGGTCTAGGGAGTCTGCCTTAGAGAATATGTAGTCAAGTCTGGAGTATTGTCGATGCGGCTGTGAGTAGTGCGTGTAGTCTCGGTCTTGAGTGTGAATAGACCTCCAAATGTCAAAAAACCCCGAGCCTGTCATGAGGGTACGGAAGTTCGCTGCAAGCCGTTCAGTAGAGGGAGGGGCCCTAACCAAGTCAGAGGATTTTCTATCTAGTTTCGGTTCCCAAGTCATATTGAAGTTGCCCGAGATAATAACCCTACCTTGTTGGTGCTGGGAGATAACATGGAGTATGTGTTTGAGGCACTTAGGTTGGTGAGTGTTGGGTAGATAGACTGATACAAGTGTATAAAGCACATGGTTGATGTTACAAATTAGAATGATGTATCTGGCCTGTGGATCTCTGATGGTCAAGACTGGTTCAATAGCTAGTCTCCTGTGGAGGAGAATTGCAGTGCCCCTGGCTTTTTTAGTAAAGGGAGCATACTCAATATGTGTATAATCCCTGGAGGAAAGTCTAATTGGTTCATCTTTGAGCCAATGCGTCTCTTGGAGGAACACTATGTCAGGATTGTGGTGTTTCAGTGAGCGCAATAAGAGACTTCTCTTGAAGGGAGTGTTAAGTCCTCTAACATTTTGAGTAAGAAACCTCAGGGGAGAGGAAGTCATGTATAGTAATGATTAAGAGTTGGAGCCGGGAAGTCAGAGTACCTGGGTCTGGGAGACAGAATGGGGGAAAAGAGAAAAGGGGGGATAGGTAAGTAGAAAAGGAGGGCACTGAGTAGTGCCTCTGGTGTGGTGGAAGTAGTCCACCTCAAAGGAGCCCTAGCGTGGGCTTCAGTTGGGGGGCTGAGAAAACAGCTCTGGAGCTAGCACAGTGGAGCAAAAACGTCAGCCCTGCTCTAAAAGTGTATATATCATAATATAAAGTGCTTAAACCAAAACAATTACAAAACAGCAAGCAACATAACTTATCAGAACTTGTAACATATAACTTATTCCATAAATAAACATTTTAGCGGCTCAGAAGGTCTCACAGGAACCTTGCCTGAGTCAAAATGTAGGCTAGGCAAAAAGTACCATCAGGAGAGACCCTAGGGCCGGCATACTTCTAAACCAGGTCATGTGACTTCTGTAGGAGCCTACTCAGTGGGTTCAGGGTGTCCTTGAGAAACTTGCAAGTGTTGTATCTTGGGCCTTTTTATTCTCTGTTCTTTTGTCGACCATTCAGGAGCTGATGCTCTCAAAGCAGGTTGAGATTGAGCCCGTGCATTGAGGGGGTCCACTAATAGACCCCATGAGGCCAGTAGAGACGTACCCTGAGAAGGTGTGGTGATGGTTATGGATTGGTTATCTTTGGTAACTATAAGCCTGGTTGGGAACCCCCATCGATATCGGTAGTTGGCCTTGCGCAGAGCAGTGGTTACTGACTGGAAGTGTCGACGCTGCTGGAGGGTATGTGCAGAAAGGTCGGGTAATATTTGTACCCCCTCAAACCTACCACTTAGATTTGGTTTACGGTAAGCAGCTTGAAGGAGGCAATCTTTATATAAGTAGCTATGGAAGCACACTACAATGTCCCTCGGCTTGTCAGAACTCACCGACCTGGGGCGCAATGCCCTGTGCGCTCTCTCCATTGTGCCAGACAGGCCTTCAGGGGTGCCTATAAGCTCTTTGAAGAGATCTTGGAGGTAGCCTTGGATATCTGCTGGAGCCACCGTTTCTGGGACTCCTCTGAATCTGATATTACTTCGCCTCGATCTGTCCTCCATGTCAGCCAATTTAGATTCCAATTGTGAGATCTGCTCAGCCAGGTTTTCGGCATAAGCCAAAATGTTAGATTGATCCACAGCCTGATCATCTTGCTTGCGCTCCAGCGCATCGACTCTGTCACCAATTTCTGAAATTTCTTTCTTGAGTTCTGCGGAGCTGCGCTGGATTTCCTGGGTGATGGACTTAGTCTGGATGGCCAGGAGTTTCTTGAGCGATGATTCTGTAATGTAATGTTGGGAGGAAGATGCTGAGTGTTGGCTAGATTGAGACTCTTCATCTTGGGAGTCCTGTTCACTCATCTCACCACCTGGGTGGGGTGGGGGTTCCTTGGAAACGTGGGCAAAATGGTCAAAGACTGTCTTCCTAGGTTTGGGGTTAGACTTTGAATGTTTCTTTATTATGTGAGGCATCTTATAGATTAGTAATTAGATCTCCGGAAGGCAAGGTAGGAAGTCTCTGGGGGCTCAAGGGCAATATCCTGCTGTTTTGGAGGAAATTCAAGGATTATACATACTAAAGTGAAGCACGTAGTTTACATAATACCTGTCTCGTAGTTAGAGCGGGGCTGAGTCACACTTCAAAAAGAGAAGTTACATTAGCACTTAACTTTGTTACTACCACCCAAGTCCCTCACCTCAGGGAGCAGGGGGATACGACCCGAAGGAAGGGAGAAGGGAGTTGGAGGTGACCCACCCGGATTAACCGGGCGGGAGCGGGGAGGTGAGGGGTCAGACAGCAGCAGTTAAAAATCAGTTAATGCACCACAGGTACCTTTTTTTTTTTTTTTTTTTTTTTTTAGATCAACAAAATCAAACCCGACTGTGTCAGAACGTAGGTTAAGAGGTTAATATTCGTACACAGGCGGGCTTGTGAACCTAGGTTACCCGGCGCAGTGGCCCCTGTCGGTCAGTGCACGGGCGAGAAGCTAAGATTGCTTTCTCAAATAGTTAACAGTTCGAATATGTGCAATGGACCGGCAGGAGAAACTGGGGTCTAAGGAATGTGGAAGCACAAGACCTATGGAGGAGAGGACATTAGTTACATGAGGTCAATACAATCAATTAGGATAATAAACCAGGCCACAGAGGGACAGAGGCCGGTAACCAGTTAGGGTCTGTAGGAAACCTGTGGAAGGAAACAATTGTTATGAAGTGACACTACACCATAGGCATCAAGCCTAAGGACAATTGCACTGACGCAGCAGCCTTTCACATTTATTCTTTCACTAAGAGTTCAGATTAGAGTCCCACAGTCTCAAGAGAGTAAAGTGTAAGTGGAGTAACAGCGATAGAGTTCTCTGAATTATCTAATAAGGAAGGGGATTGTATAAGTTATTAATCAGAGATGGGGTTAATTATCTTCCTCCCAAGCTATACAATGAGAGAGGATGAGGGTCACTGGCGCAGTTAAAGTTAACCCTTATGTATTACTCTTTGGGTGGCCAGATAGGGAGAGCAATTGCTAGGGAAGCACAGACAAAGTGGAGTCTACAGTATCTAATGTCCCTGAGGTACAAACGTGCATCCCAGCTTAAGATGGTATGAAGCCTGGGGGCCAAACACTTATCCCCTGTATGTGGGGTGCTGGTAAAGGGAGATGTCAGTGACCCAGGTATCCCACGTGGCAGTAAGGTAAATTGTACTTGACTCACCCGGCCTGTCCTAATGAGGACGTATATGGAGGTGCCCTTCTGTGTCCCGCCTCACCTTACCGGACAGTCTGCTAGTCCCCTAGAAGCTGATCTGGGCGCTGGTCCTTGTGAATAAGCCCAACACTTTAAGGCCTCAGTTCCTGCTGGCGGACCCCTCACTGCGCTGTCAAAATGGCCGTGGTTCGCGCCAAAAAGCCAAACAGGTCCGAGGATAGAAAGTCTCACCTCGGTTCTACTAAGTAGTAGCAGATGGAGGCCACCGGCAATCCCCTCACTCCCTCCGCCTCTCCTCTGCTGGCTGGACGAAAGGTACGAGGTAGCTGTGTGTTCCGGTTGGGACCTGATTGCTGCGTAAAGCTTGTGGCCTGTGCGAGAGGTCCTTCGGTTCCTCAGACCTGCTGGTGCGGCTCAACTCTTCAGCTCCGGAGCGGATCCCCGACCCTCCGGAGCCCGCTGCCTGGGCGCCTCAGGTGCTTCGCTAGAGCCTCAACTACTTTGCAGCCGGGGGAGTCTCAGGGTTCTCTCCGCTCTTGAAAAGGGAGGTTCTCTGTAGTGTGTGTTATCCTCGTCTTGCTAAGGGGCGCCAGGCAGGGTAATGGCGTGCCGGCTCAGCAAGCGTGTGGTCAGTAGGTACTCCGGAGCGGATCCCCGACCCTCCGGAGTATGCAGTAAAGGGACAGGCTTCGGCTAGGAGCTGTTAAATGCAATAGTTAGGCCTCCGGAGCGGAGCCCCGACCCTCCGGAGGATATGGTCTCACTCAGCCTTTCAGCAATCAGAATGTTTTGAGGCAAGGGCTTAATATAAAAGTGGAAAGTCACAAGAATAGGTCCCTGTTCCTCAGTGTCCTGTGTGCTAAAAAGTATAAGGTCCCAGGGCTCTCTTATTTATCAAAAACTAATAAAAGTTGTACTATCTAATGAGGAGCTCCTGAAAGCATGTCTTCTCTCTCCTGCGGCTAGCTCCGCCCCCCCTGTAATTCTTTTTTTATTTTCTGCAATTTAGTGTTTTGTTTTTTTCCGTAATTTAGTTTATTTAATTTAATTGTAATTAATTGTAGGTAGTTTAGATAATTAGTTTAATTATAGTGTAGTGTTAGGTGTAATTGTAACTTAGGTTAGGGTTTATTTTACAGGTAATTTTGTATTTATTTTAACTAGGAAGTTATTAAATAGTTAATAACTATTTAATAACTATTGTACCTAGTTAAAATAAATACAAAGTTGCCTGTAAAATAAAAATAAACCCTAAGATGGCTACAATATAATTATTAATTATATTGTAGCTATCTTATGGTTTATTTTATAGGTAAGTATTTAGTTTTAAATAGGATTAATTTAGTTAATTGTAGTAATTTTATTTAGATTTATTTAAATTATATTTAAGTTGGGGGGGTTAGAGTTAGATTTAGATTAAGGAGTTAATAAATTTAATATAGTAGCGGCGACGTTGGGGTCGGCAGATTAGTGGTTAATAAATGTAGGTAGGTGTCAGCGATGTTAGGGACAGCAGATTAGGGGTTAATAAAATTTAACTAGTGTTTGCGAGGAGGGAGTGCGGCGGTTTAGGGGTTAATACATTTATTAAAGTTGTGGCAATGTCCGGTCGGCAGATTAGGGGTTAAACATTTTAGTTAAGTGTTTCCGATGTGGCGGGGGGGCTCGGTTTAGGGGTTAATAGGTAGTTTATGGGTGTTAGTGTACTTTTTAGCACTTTAGTTAAGAGTTTTATGTTATGGCGTTAGCCCATAAAACTCTTAACTACTGACTTTTATATGCGATAGGAGTCTTGCCAGGAGAGGGTCTACCACTCACTTTTTCAGGCGATCGTAATACTGGCGTCAGGCAAATCTCATTAAAAAGATAGGATACGCAATTGACGTAAGGGGATTTGTGGTAAGCTAAAATCGCGGAAAAAAAGTGAGCGGTAAACCCTCTCCTGTCTGACTCGTAATACCAGCGGGCGTTAAAAAGCAGCATTGGGACCCCTCAACGCTGATTTTTAAGGCTAACGCAAGACTCGTGATCTAGGTGTTAGGTTTTGTTGTTGTTTAAGAAACAGATCTCTATCCTTCCTAGCCTGACAATAAGTTTCCCAGTTCACTGAAGAAGAATTTACACTGAATTTTCTATAGGAGTTCCTTCCTTACTTGATTGGATAATTGTATTTCTCTTGTTTTAGACTTCCTATTCCAAGTAGACAAAAATGATTTAAAGGGACACTAAACCCAAACATTTTGTTTCATGATTCAGGTAGAGAATACAAGTTTAAGCAATATTCCAATTTACTTCTATTATCAAATTTGCTTCACTCTTTAGGAATCCTTTGTTGAAGAAATAACAATGCATATGGGTGAGCCAATCACACAAGGCATCTGTGTGCAGCCACCAATCAGCAGCTGTTGAGCCTATCTAGATATGCTTTTCAGCATATGATATCAAGAGAATGAAGCAAATTAGATAATAGAAGTAAATTAGAAAGTTGTTTAAAATTACATGCTCTTTCTAAATCATAAAAGAAAAAATTGGGGTTTTCTGATCCTTTAATGTATCCTCTAATGACGGCTTTAGAAGCTTCCCAAAATGTTTCTATCTTATTAAAATAGGTAATATTAAATGTACAGTAATCTTTCCATTTCTGATTCAACCAGTTTGTAAATTTTGGGTTATCATATAAAAAAAAAAAGATTTGTGTTTAGGAAGTGAAGAAAAGGACAGGGACAGAATCGCATGATCCGAAATCAAAATATCATGTATTTTAGGTTCTATTTCTCAAATGGGGAGGGTTTCAGACACCAAAAAGAAATCAATCCTAGAAAATGTCTTATAGGACTTAGATTTACAGGTAAAACATTAGGTGCCCAGATTTTTCATTCTCCAGATATCTCGTAACTATAAAGAATGACAAAAACTCTTGAAAAACTTTCAAATTTTGTTATAGAAAACATATCCTCATATTGCCTATTATTTCTAAGGTATGTCTAAGGACAAAGATGGAGCGCTAGGGTAATGGAATTTTCACAAGTAAATCAATATTCAGTCAATTCCAATATAAGAGAATGGAAAGGATACAAATGTTGTAAATCATTTTCATAACGTGAGATAAAGAGTTACTCCCCAATATTGTGTAAATGCTCATTTTGCATGTGTATAGGTGTGTGTGAGAACATGTGCATGTGTATAGGCGTGTGTGTGTGTGAGAACATGTGCATGTGTATAGGTGTGTGTGAGAACATGTGCATGTGTATAGGCGTGTGTGTGTGTGAGAACATGTGCATGTGTATAGGTGTGTGTGAGAACATGTGCATGTGTATAGGCGTGTGTGTGTGTGAGAACATGTGCATGTGTATAGGTGTGTGTGTGTGTGAGAGCATGTGCATGTGTATAGGTGTGTGTGAGAACATGTGCATGTGTATAGGTGTGTGTGTGTGTGAGAACATGTGCATGTATATAGGTGTGTGTGTGAGTGAGAACATGTGCATGTGTATAGGTGTGTGTGAGAGAACATGTGCATGTGTATAGGTGTGTGTGTGTGTGTGTGAGAACATGTGCATGTGTATAGGTGTGTGTGAGAACATGTGCATGTGTATAGGTGTGTGTGAGAACATGTGCATGTATATAGGTGTGTGTGTGTGTGAGAACATGTGCATGTGTATATGTGTGTGTGTGTGTGTGTGAGAGAGAACATGTGCATGTGTATAGGTGTGTGTGAGAACATGTGCATGTGTATATGTGTGTGTGTGTGTGTGTGAGAGAACATGTGCATGTGTATAGGTGTGTGTGAGAACATGTGCATGTGTATAGGTGTGTGTGAGAACATGTGCATGTGTATATGTGTGTGTGTGTGTGTGTGAGAGAACATGTGCATGTGTATATGTGTGTGTGTGTGTGAGAACATGTGCATGTGTATAGGTGTGTGTGAGAACATGTGCATGTGTATAGGCGTGTGTGTGTGTGAGAACATGTGCATGTATATAGGTGTGTGTGAGAACATGTGCATGTGTATATGTGTTTGTGTGTATGTGAGAGAGAACATGTGCATGTGTATAGGTGTGTGTGAGAACATGTGCATGTCTATAGGTGTGTGCGACAACATGTGCATGTGTATAGGTGTGTGCGAGAACATGTGCATGTGTATATGTGTGTGTGTGTGTGAGAACATGTGCATGTATATAGGTGTGTGTGTGTGTGTGAGAACATGTGCATGTGTATATGTGTGTGTGTGTGTGAGAACATGTGCATGTGTATATGTGTGTGTGTGTGTGTGTGTGTGTGAGAGAACATGTGCATGTGTATAGGCGTGTGTGTGAGAACATGTGCATGTGTATAGGTGTGTGTGAGAACATGTGCATGTGTATAGGTGTTTGCGAGAACATGTGCATGTGTATAGGTGTGTGTGAGAACATGTGCATGTGTATAGGTGTGTGCGAGAACATGTGCATGTGTATAGGCGTGTGTGTGTGTATGTGAGAGAGAACATGTGCATGTGTATAGGTGTGTGTGAGAACATGTGCATGTGTATAGGTGTGTGTGAGAACATGTGCATGTGTATAGGCGTGTGTGTGTGTGAGAACATGTGCATGTGTATAGGTGTGTGTGAGAACATGTGCATGTGTATATGTGTGTGTGTGTATGTGAGAGAGAACATGTGCATGTGTATAGGTGTGTGTGTGTGTGAGAACATGTGCATGTGTATAGGTGTGTGTGAGAACATGTGCATGTCTATAGGTGTGTGCGACAACATGTGCATGTGTATAGGTGTGTGCGAGAACATGTGCATGTGTATATGTGTGTGTGTGTATGTGAGAGAGAACATGTGCATGTGTATAGGTGTGTGTGAGAACATGTGCATGTGTATAGGTGTGTGTGAGAACATGTGCATGTGTATAGGTGTGTGTGAGAACATGTGCATGTGCATAGGTGTGTGTGAGAACATGTGCATGTGTATAGGTGTGTGTGTGTGAGAACATGTGCATGTGTATAGGTGTGTGTGAGAACATGTGCATGTGCATAGGTGTGTGTGAGAACATGTGCATGTGTATAGGTGTGTGTGTGTGAGAACATGTGCATGTGTATAGGTGTGTGTGAGAACATGTGCATGTGTATATGTGTGTGTGTGTGTATGTGAGAGAGAACATGTGCATGTGTATAGGTGTGTGTGTGAGAACATGTGCATGTGTATAGGCGTGTGTGTGTGTGAGAACATGTGCATGTGTATAGGTGTGTGTGAGAACATGTGCATGTGTATATGTGTGTGTGTGTATGTGAGAGAGAACATGTGCATGTGTATAGGTGTGTGTGAGAACATGTGCATGTCTATAGGTGTGTGCAACAACATGTGCATGTGTATAGGTGTGTGCGAGAACATGTGCATGTGCATAGGTGTGTGTGTGCGACAACATGTGCATGTGTATAGGTGTGTGTGTGTGAGAACATGTGCATGTGTATAGGTGTGTGTGAGAACATGTGCATGTGTATAGGTGTGTGTGAGAACATGTGCATGTGTATAGGCGTGTGTGTGAGAACATGTGCATGTGTATAGGTGTGTGTGTGTGTGTGTGTGTGAGAACATGTGCATGTGTATAGGTGTGTGTGAGAACATGTGCATGTCTATAGGTGTGTGCGACAACATGTGCATGTGTATAGGTGTGTGCGAGAACATGTGCATGTGTATATGTGTGTGTGTGTATGTGAGAGAGAACATGTGCATGTGTATAGGTGTGTGTGAGAACATGTGCATGTGTATAGGTGTGTGTGAGAACATGTGCATGTGTATAGGTGTGTGCGACAACATGTGCATGTGTATAGGTGTGTGCGAGAACATGTGCATGTGTATATGTGTGTGTGTGTATGTGAGAGAGAACATGTGCATGTGTATAGGTGTGTGTGAGAACATGTGCATGTGTATAGGTGTGTGTGAGAACATGTGCATGTGTATATGTGTGTGTGTGTATGTGAGAGAGAACATGTGCATGTGTATAGGTGTGTGTGAGAACATGTGCATGTGTATATGTGTGTGTGTGTATGTGAGAGAGAACATGTGCATGTGTATAGGTGTGTGTGAGAACATGTGCATGTGTATAGGTGTGTGTGAGAACATGTGCATGTGTATAGGTGTGTGCGAGAACATGTGCATGTGTATAGGTGTGTGCGAGAACATGTGCGATAGGAGTCTTGCCAGGAGAGGGTCTACCACTCACTTTTTCAGGCGATCGTAATACTGGCGTCAGGCAAATCTCATTAAAAAGATAGGATACGCAATTGACGTAAGGGGATTTGTGGTAAGCTAAAATCGCGGAAAAAAAGTGAGCGGTAAACCCTCTCCTGTCTGACTCGTAATACCAGCGGGCGTTAAAAAGCAGCATTGGGACCCCTCAACGCTGCTTTTTAAGGCTAACGCAAGACTCGTGATCTAGGTGTTAGGTTTTGTTGTTGTTTAAGAAACAGATCTCTATCCTTCCTAGCCTGACAATAAGTTTCCCAGTTCACTGAAGAAGAATTTACACTGAATTTTCTATAGGAGTTCCTTCCTTACTTGATTGGATAATTGTATTTCTCTTGTTTTAGACTTCCTATTCCAAGTAGACAAAAATGATTTAAAGGGACACTAAACCCAAACATTTTGTTTCATGATTCAGGTAGAGAATACAAGTTTAAGCAATATTCCAATTTACTTCTATTATCAAATTTGCTTCACTCTTTAGGAATCCTTTGTTGAAGAAATAACAATGCATATGGGTGAGCCAATCACACAAGGCATCTGTGTGCAGCCACCAATCAGCAGCTGTTGAGCCTATCTAGATATGCTTTTCAGCATATGATATCAAGAGAATGAAGCAAATTAGATAATAGAAGTAAATTAGAAAGTTGTTTAAAATTACATGCTCTTTCTAAATCATAAAAGAAAAAATTGGGGTTTTCTGATCCTTTAATGTATCCTCTAATGACAGCTTTAGAAGCTTCCCAAAATGTTTCTATCTTATTAAAATAGGTAATATTAAATGTACAGTAATCTTTCCATTTCTGATTCAACCAGTTTGTAAATTTTGGGTTATCATATAAAAAAAAAAGATTTGTGTTTAGGAAGTGAAGAAAAGGACAGGGACAGAATCGCATGATCCGAAATCAAAATATCATGTATTTTAGGTTCTATTTCTCAAATGGGGAGGGTTTCAGACACCAAAAAGAAATCAATCCTAGAAAATGTCTTATAGGACTTAGATTTACAGGTAAAACATTAGGTGCCCAGATTTTTCATTCTCCAGATATCTCGTAACTATAAAGAATGACAAAAACTCTTGAAAAACTTTCAAATTTTGTTATAGAAAACATATCCTCATATTGCCTATTATTTCTAAGGTATGTCTAAGGACAAAGATGGAGCGCTAGGGTAATGGAATTTTCACAAGTAAATCAATATTCAGTCAATTCCAATATAAGAGAATGGAAAGGATACAAATGTTGTAAATCATTTTCATAACGTGAGATAAAGAGTTACTCCCCAATATTGTGTAAATGCTCATTTTGCATGTGTATAGGTGTGTGTGAGAACATGTGCATGTGTATAGGCGTGTGTGTGTGTGAGAACATGTGCATGTGTATAGGTGTGTGTGAGAACATGTGCATGTGTATAGGCGTGTGTGTGTGTGAGAACATGTGCATGTGTATAGGTGTGTGTGAGAACATGTGCATGTGTATAGGCGTGTGTGTGTGTGAGAACATGTGCATGTGTATAGGTGTGTGTGTGTGTGAGAGCATGTGCATGTGTATAGGTGTGTGTGAGAACATGTGCATGTGTATAGGTGTGTGTGTGTGTGTGAGAACATGTGCATGTATATAGGTGTGTGTGTGTGTGAGAACATGTGCATGTGTATAGGTGTGTGTGAGAGAACATGTGCATGTGTATAGGTGTGTGTGTGTGTGTGTGTGTGTGTGAGAACATGTGCATGTGTATAGGTGTGTGTGAGAACATGTGCATGTGTATAGGTGTGTGTGTGTGTGTGAGAACATGTGCATGTATATAGGTGTGTGTGTGTGTGAGAACATGTGCATGTGTATATGTGTGTGTGTGTGTGTGTGAGAGAGAACATGTGCATGTGTATAGGTGTGTGTGAGAACATGTGCATGTGTATATGTGTGTGTGTGTGTGTGTGAGAGAACATGTGCATGTGTATAGGTGTGTGTGAGAACATGTGCATGTGTATAGGTGTGTGTGAGAACATGTGCATGTGTATATGTGTGTGTGTGTGTGTGTGAGAGAACATGTGTATAGGTGTGTGTGTGAGAACATGTGCATGTGTATAGGCGTGTGTGTGTGTGAGAACATGTGCATGTGTATAGGTGTGTGTGAGAACATGTGCATGTGTATATGTGTGTGTGTGTATGTGAGAGAGAACATGTGCATGTGTATAGGTGTGTGTGAGAACATGTGCATGTCTATAGGTGTGTGCAACAACATGTGCATGTGTATAGGTGTGTGCGAGAACATGTGCATGTGCATAGGTGTGTGTGTGCGACAACATGTGCATGTGTATAGGTGTGTGTGTGTGAGAACATGTGCATGTGTATAGGTGTGTGTGAGAACATGTGCATGTGTATAGGTGTGTGTGAGAACATGTGCATGTGTATAGGCGTGTGTGTGAGAACATGTGCATGTGTATAGGTGTGTGTGTGTGTGTGTGTGTGAGAACATGTGCATGTGTATAGGTGTGTGTGAGAACATGTGCATGTCTATAGGTGTGTGCGACAACATGTGCATGTGTATAGGTGTGTGCGAGAACATGTGCATGTGTATATGTGTGTGTGTGTATGTGAGAGAGAACATGTGCATGTGTATAGGTGTGTGTGAGAACATGTGCATGTGTATAGGTGTGTGTGAGAACATGTGCATGTGTATAGGTGTGTGCGACAACATGTGCATGTGTATAGGTGTGTGCGAGAACATGTGCATGTGTATATGTGTGTGTGTGTATGTGAGAGAGAACATGTGCATGTGTATAGGTGTGTGTGAGAACATGTGCATGTGTATAGGTGTGTGTGAGAACATGTGCATGTGTATATGTGTGTGTGTGTATGTGAGAGAGAACATGTGCATGTGTATAGGTGTGTGTGAGAACATGTGCATGTGTATATGTGTGTGCGTGTATGTGAGAGAGAACATGTGCATGTGTATAGGTGTGTGTGAGAACATGTGCATGTGTATAGGTGTGTGTGAGAACATGTGCATGTGTATAGGTGTGTGCGAGAACATGTGCATGTGTATAGGTGTGTGCGAGAACATGTGCATGTGTATAGGTGTGTGCGAGAACATGTGCATGTGTATAGGTGTGTGCGAGAACATGTGCATGTGTATAGGTGTGTGTGTGTGAGAAAATGTGCATTTGTATAGGTGTGTGTGTGAGAACATGTGCATGTGTATAGGTGTGTGTGAGAACATGTGCATGTGTATAGGTGTGTGTGAGAACATGTGCATGTCTATAGGTGTGTGCGAGAACATGTGCATGTGTATAGGTGTGTGCGAGAACATGTGCATGTGTATAGGTGTGTGTGAGAACATGTGCATGTGTATAGGTGTGTGTGTGTGAGAACATGTGCATGTGTATAGGTGTGTGTGTGTGAGAACATGTGCATGTGTATAGTTGTGTTTGAGAACATGTGCATGTGTATAGGTGTGTGAGAGAACATGTGCATGTGTATAGGTGTGTGTGAGAACATGTGCATGTGTATAGGTGTGTGTGTGTGTGAGAACATGTGCATGTGTATAGTTGTGTGTGAGAACATGTGCATGTGTATAGGTGTGTGTTAGAACATGTGCATGTGTATAGTTGTGTGTGAGAACATGTGCATGTGTATAGGTGTGTGTGAGAACATGTACATGTGTATAGGTGTGTGTGAGAACATGTGCATGTGTATAAGTGTGTGTGAGAACATGTGCATGTGCATAGGTGTGTGTGTGAGAACATGTGCATGTGTATAGGTGTGTGTGTGAGAGAACATGTGCATGTGTATAGGTGTGTGTGTGTGTGTGTGAGAACATGTGCATGTGTATAGGTGTGTGTGAGAACATGTGCATGTGTATAGGTGTGTGTGAGAACATGTGCATGTGTATAGGTGTGTGTGAGAACATGTGCATGTGTATAGGTGTGTGTGAGAACATGTGCATGTGTATAGGTGTGTGTGAGAACATGTGCATGTGTATAGGTGTGTGTGTGTGAGAACATGTGCATGTGTATAGGTGTGTGTGAGAACATGTATATGTGTATAGGTGTGTGTGAGAACATGTGCATGTGTATAGGTGTGGTGTGAGAACATGTGCATGTGCATAGGTGTGTGTGAGAACATGTGCATGTGTATAGGTGTGTGTGTGAGACAACATGTGCATGTGTATAGGCGTGTGTGAGAACATGTGCATGTGTATAGGTGTGTGTGAGAACATGTTCATGTGTATAGGTGTGTGTGAGAACATGTGCATGTGCATAGGTGTGTGTGAGAACATGTGCATGTGCATAGGTGTGTGTGAGAACATGTGCATGTGCATAGGTGTGTGTGTGAGAGAACATATGCATGTGTATAGGTGTGTGTGAGAACATGTGCATGTGTATAGGCGTGTGTGAGAACATGTGCATATGTATAGGTGTGTGTGAGAGAACATGTGCATGTGTAGAGGCGTGTGTGAGAACATGTGCATGTGTATAGGCGTGTGTGAGAACATATGCATGTGTATAGGCGTGTGTGTGAGAACATGTGCATGTGTATAGGTGTGTGTGTGTGTGTGTGTGTGTGTGTGAGAACTTGTGCATGTGTATAGGTGTGTGTGAGAACATGTGCATGTCTATAGGTGTGTGCGAGAACATGTGCATGTGTATAGGTGTGTGCGAGAACATGTGCATGTGTATAGGTGTGTGTGAGAACATGTGCATGTGTATAGGTGTGTGTGTGTGAGAACATGTGCATGTGTATAGGTGTGTGTGTGTGAGAACATGTGCATGTGTATAGTTGTGTTTGAGAACATGTGCATGTGTATAGGTGTGTGAGAGAACATGTGCATGTGTATAGGTGTGTGTGAGAACATGTGCATGTGTATAGGTGTGTGTGTGTGAGAACATGTGCATGTGTATAGTTGTGTGTGAGAACATGTGCATGTGTATAGGTGTGTGTTAGAACATGTGCATGTGTATAGGTGTGTGTGTGAGAACATGTGCATGTGTATAGTTGTGTGTGAGAACATGTGCATGTGTATAGGTGTGTGTGAGAACATGTGCATGTGTATAGTTGTGTGTGAGAACATGTGCATGTGTATAGGTGTGTGTGAGAACATGTATATGTGTATAGGTGTGTGTGAGAACATGTGCATGTGTATAAGTGTGTGTGAGAACATGTGCATGTGCATAGGTGTGTGTGTGAGAACATGTGCATGTGTATAGGTGTGTGTGTGAGAGAACATGTGCATGTGTATAGGTGTGTGTGTGTGTGTGTGTGTGTGTGTGTGAGAACATGTGCATGTGTATAGGTGTGTGTGTGAGAACATGTGCATGTGTATAGGTGTGTGTGAGAACATGTGCATGTGTATAGGTGTGTGTGAGAACATGTGCATGTGTATAGGTGTGTGTGAGAACATGTGCATGTGTATAGGTGTGTGTGTGTGTGAGAACATGTGCATGTGTATAGGTGTGTGTGAGAACATGTGCATGTGTATAGGTGTGTGTGAGAACATGTGCATGTGTATAGGTGTGGTGTGAGAACATGTGCATGTGCATAGGTGTGTGTGAGAACATGTGCATGTGTATAGGTGTGTGTGTGAGACAACATGTGCATGTGTATAGGCGTGTGTGAGAACATGTGCATGTGTAAAGGTGTGTGTGTGAACATGTTCATGTGTATAGGTGTGTGTGAGAACATGTGCATGTGCATAGGTGTGTGTGAGAACATGTGCATGTGCATAGGTGTGTGTGAGAACATGTGCATGTGCATAGGTGTGTGTGTGAGAGAACATATGCATGTGTATAGGTGTGTGTGAGAACATGTGCATGTGTATAGGCGTGTGTGAGAACATGTGCATATGTATAGGTGTGTGTGAGAGAGAACATGTGCATGTGTAGAGGCGTGTGTGAGAACATGTGCATGTGTATAGGCGTGTGTGAGAACATATGCATGTGTATAGGCGTGTGTGAGAACATGTGCATGTGTATAGGCGTGTGTGAGAACATGTGCATGTGTATAGGTGTGTGTGTGAGAACATGTACATGTGTATAGGTGAGTGTGTGAGAACATGTGCATGTGTATAGGTGAGTGTGTGAGAACATGTGCATGTGTATAGGTGTGTGTGTGAGAGAACATGTGCATGTGTATAGGTGTGTGTGTGTGTGAGAACATGTGCATATGTATAGGTGTGTGTGAGAACATGTGCATGTGCATAGGTGTGTGTGTGAGAACATGTGCATGTGCATAGGTGTGTGTGTGAGAGAACATGTGCATGTGTATAGGTGTGTGTGTGAGAGAACATGTGCATGTGTATAGGTGTGTGTGTGTGAGAACATGTGCATGTGTATAGGTGTGTGTGTGAGAACATGTGCATGTGTATAGTTGTGTGTGAGAACATGTGCATGTGTATAGGTGTGTGTGAGAACATGTGCATGTGTATAGTTGTGTGTGAGAACATGTGCATGTGTATAGGTGTGTGAGAACATGTACATGTGTATAGGTGTGTGTGAGAACATGTGCATGTGTATAAGTGTGTGTGAGAACATGTGCATGTGCATAGGTGTGTGTGTGAGAACATGTGTATGGGTGTGTGTGAGAGAACATGTGCATGTGTATAGGTGTGTGTGTGTGTGTGTGAGAACATGTGCATGTGTATAGGTGTGTGTGAGAACATGTGCATGTGTATAGGTGTGTGTGAGAACATGTGCATGTGTATAGGTGTGTGTGAGAACATGTGCATGTGTATAGGTGTGTGTGTGTGTGTGAGAACATGTGCATGTGTATAGGTGTGTGTGAGAACATGTGCATGTGTATAGGTGTGTGTGAGAACATGTGCATGTGTATAGGTGTGGTGTGAGAACATGTGCATGTGCATAGGTGTGTGTGAGAACATGTGCATGTGTATAGGTGTGTGTGTGAGACAACATGTGCATGTATATAGGCGTGTGTGAGAACATGTGCATGTGTATAGGTGTGTGTGAGAACATGTGCATGTGTATAGGTGTGTGTGAGAACATGTGCATGTGCATAGGTGTGTGTGAGAACATGTGCATGTGCATAGGTGTGTGTGTGAGAGAACATATGCATGTGTATAGGTGTGTGTGAGAACATATGCATGTGTATAGGCGTTTGTGAGAACATGTGCATATGTATAGGTGTGTGTGAGAACATGTACATGTGTATAGGTGTGTGTGAGAACATGTGCATGTGTATAGGTGTGTGTGAGAGAACATGTGCATGTGTAGAGGCGTGTGTGAGAACATGTGCATGTGTATAGGCGTGTGTGAGAACATATGCATGTGTATAGGCGTGTGTGAGAACATGTGCATGTGTATAGGCGTGTGTGAGAACATGTGCATGTGTATAGGTGTGTGTGTGTGTGTGTGAGAACATGTACATGTGTATAGGTGAGTGTGTGAGAACATGTGCATGTGTATAGGTGAGTGTGTGAGAACATGTGCATGTGTATAGGTGTGTGTGTGAGAGAACATGTGCATGTGTATAGGTGTGTGTGTGTGAGAACATGTGCATATGTATAGGTGTGTGTGAGAACATGTGCATGTGCATAGATGTGTGTGTGAGAACATGTGCATAGGTGTTTGTGTGAGAGAACATGTGCATGTGTATAGGTGTGTGTGTGAGAGAACATGTGCATGTGTATAGGTGTGTGTGTGTGTGAGAACATGTGCATGTGTATAGGTGTGTGTGTGAGAGAACATGTGCATGTGTATAGGTGTGTGTGTGTGAGAACATGTGCATGTGTATAGGTGTGTGTGTGTGAGAACATGTGCATGTGTATAGGTGTGTGTGAGAACATGTGCATGTGTATAGGTGTGTGTGAGAACATGTGCATGTGCATAGGTGTGTGTGAGAACATGTGCATGTGTATAGGTGTGTGTGAGAACATGTGCATGTGTATAGGTGTGTGTGTGTGAGAACATGTGCATGTGTATAGGTGTGTGTGTGAGAACATGTGCATGTATATAGTCGTGTGTGAGAACATGTGCATGTGTATAGGTGTGTATGTGTGTTTGTGTGAGAACATGTGCATGTGTATAGGTGAGTGTGTGAGAACATGTGCATGTGTATAGGTGTGTGTGTTAGAAAACATGTGCATGTGTATAGGTGTGTGTGTGTGAGAACATGTGCATGTGTATAGGTGTGTGTGAGAACATGTGCATGTGTATAGGTGTGTGTGAGAACATGTGCATGTGTATAGGTGTGTGTGTGAGAGAGAACATGTGCATGTGTATAGGTGTGTGTGTGTGAGAGAACATATGCATGTGTATAGGTGTGTGTGTGTGTGAGAAAACTTGCATGTGTATAGGTGTGTGTGAGAACATGTGCATGTAAATAGGTGTGTGTGAGAACATGTGCATGTGTATAGGTGTGTGTGTGAGACCATGTGCCTGTGTATAGGTTTGTGTGTGAGAACATGTGCATGTGTATAGGTGTATGTGTGTGTGTGAACATGTGTATAGGTGTGTGTGTGTGAGGACATGTGCATGTTTATAGGTGTGTGTGAGAACATGTGCATTTATATAGGTGTGTGTGAGAACATGTGCATGTGCATAGGTGTGTGTAAACATGTGTATAGGTGTGTGTGTGTGTGTGTGAGAACATGTGCATGTGTAAAGGTGTGTGTGTGTGAGAACATGTGCATGTGTATAGGTGTGTGTGTGTGAGAACATGTGCATGTGTATAGGTGTGTGTGAGAACATGTGCATGTGTATAGGTGTGTGTGCAAGAACATGTGCATGTGTATAGGCGTGTGTGTGTGAGAAAACATGTGCATGTGTATAGGTGTGTGTGTGAGAACATGTGCATGTGTATATAGGTGTGTGTGTGAGAACATGTGCATGTGTATATAGGTGTGTGTGTGTGTGTGAGTGAGAGAGAACATGTGCATAGGTGTGTGTGAGAGAGAACATGTGCATGTGTATATAGGTGTGTGTGAGAAAATGTACATGTGTATAGGTGTGTGTGTGAGAGAGAACATGTGCATGTGTATAGGTGTGTGTGAGAACATGTGCATGTGTATAGGTGTGTGTGAGAACATGTGTATGTGTATGGTGTGTGTGTGTGTGAACATGTGCATACGTATATAGGTGTGTGTGAGAACATGTACATGTGTATATAGGTGTGCGTGTGAGAACATGTGCATAGATGTGTGAGTGTGAGAACATGTGCATGAAAGAGCATATGCATATGTATAGGTGTGTGTGTAAGAACATGTGCATGTCTATAGGTGTGTGCGTGTGAGAACATGTGCATGTGTATGTGTGAGAACATGTGCATGTGTATATGTCTGTGTGAGAACATGTGTATAGGTGTGTGTGAGAACATGTGCATGTGTATAGGTGTGTGTGAGAGAGAGAACATGTGCATGTGTATACTGTAGGCGTGTGTGTGTGTGTGAAAGCATGTGCATGTGTATAGATGTGTGTGAACATGTGCATGTGTGTGAGAGAACATGTGCATAGGTGTGTGTGTGTGAGAACATGTGCATGTGTATAGGTTTGTGTGTGTGGGAACATGTGCATGTGTATAGGTGTGTGTGTGAGAGAGAGAACATATGCATGTGTATTTAGGTGTGTGTGAGAACATGTGCATAGGTGTGTGTGTGTGTGTGAGAACATGTGCATAGGTGTGTGTGTGTGTGAGAACATGTGCATTTGTATATAGGTTTGTGTGAGAGAGAGAACATATGCATGTGTATACTGTAGGTGTGTGTGAGAGCATGTGCATGTGTATAGATGTGTATGAACATGTGCATATGTGTGTGAGAGAACATGTGCATGTGTATAGGTTTGTGTGTGTGGGAACATGTGCATGTGTATAGGTGTGTGTGTGTGAGAGAGAGAACATGTGCATGTGTATATAGGTGTGTGTGTGAGAACATGTGCATAGGTGTGTGTGTGTGTGTGTGTGAGAGAGAGAAAACATGTGTATAGGTTTGTTTGTGGGAACATGTGCATGTGTGTGTGTGTGTGTGTGTGTGAGAACATGTGCATAGGTGTGTGTGTGTGTGTGTGTGTGAGAACATGTGCATGTGTATATAGGTGTGTGTGAGAACATGTGTATAGGTGTGTTTGTGGGAACATGTGCATGTGTGTGTGTGTGAGAACAATTGCATGTGTATAGGTGTGTGTGTGTAAAAATATGTACATGTGTATAAGCATTTGCATGTGTATAGGTTTGGGAACATGTGCATGTTTATAGGTGTGTGAGCATGTGCATGTGTATAGGTGTGTGTGAGAACATGTGATGGGTATAGGAGTGTGTTGGAACATGTGTATAGTTGTGTGTGTGAGAACATGTGCATGTGTATAGGTATATGTGTGTGAGAACATGTGCATGTGTATAGGTGTGTGTGTGTGTGAACATGTGCATGTGTATAGTTGTGTGGGTGTGAGAACATGTGCATGTGTATAGGTGTGGGTGTGTGAGAACATGTGATGGGTATAGGTGTGTGTGAGAGCATGTGCATGTGTATAGGTTTGTGTGTGTGGGAACATGTGCATGTGTATAGGTGTATGTGTGAGAGAACATGTGCATGTGTATAGTTGTGTGTGTGTGAGAACATGTGCATGTGTATAGGTGTGTGAGTGTTAGAACATGTGCATGTGTATAGTTGTGTGTCTGTGAGAACATGTGCATGTGTATAGTTGTGTGTCTGTGAGAACATGTGCATGTGTATAGGTGTGTATATATATATTTGTATGAGCTAGTATGTATAATGATGCATTTTTGCAATAATTTGTGTAGTTCCCATTCACTATACTGTGCTAAGGTTATATAACAGCAAGGGTATGTAGACAATTCCCCCTTTTGGGTTCATAGCGTATGTGTTAAATATCCAGCTAACTATTCCTATTAATGTGGTTTCCTATCTAATCCGTCTCTGTACTTGATCTCTAGTCAAATATGGATTCATTTACCAATTAGTTATCTTATTAATGTATCTTCACCATATATGTGTTTATCTCTGTTACATATAAACCACTTTGTTCTTTCACGGTTATTTAACAGTTACCCTTGTGGGCGTGTTTTGTTTTAATCACATGTCCTTCTATCTATTTTTTAACCAATAGAATAATGGAATTGTGTATAAATTGCACACCTGGGACTGGCAAACTATGCTATGACTACGGCGCAATGCCGAAACGCGTAAGCCTGCCAGCCCCGAGGTGTTAATCATTCTCATAGGATGTCACTGTGATCCTGCTTTTTAAAGTTTTGGAATAAAAGCTGCGTTTTATTACATTTGCTGGTTTGCTCGACTTTCTTTCATTGGAACTTTGTTATGGGCCTGTTTGAGCACCAGCACCTGCCTGACCTATAACTCATATATACCCTTACTACACTAAGCCAGTGTGACCGGATGACAGCCGGATACGGAGGAGGATCTCACACACGTAGCCTGTGTTACTCTTCGTCTTGCCGTTTTTGGAGCGCTTTTATTGGCAGTCCACCCATGACGACACGGTTGTCGGCTCGTGTCTGATAGGCTCTACCCGCGGAAGCATCTTGGAGGAAGGCGGGACCTGAGCGGCACTGAGCAAAGGGGGAGAGGACGCCGAATGCCGCCACGAAGAAACGCCAAGTGAGTAACACTTGAAGGGCTTTGCATCTGTCAGCGGCAATGTTTGTTATCCAATGTTATGTTATGGGACTCTGTTCTGGGTGGTGAGACACCCGTTCATAACCGCATACCCCATTCGGGAACTGTGTTTTTTGGATACAATTGATTTATATACATATCTTTTCTTGACCGCTTAAGTACAGCAAAGTGAAACTACACTCTTGAATCTAGTAACACTGGGTCACACTGTGAATCAGGACATTTGGCTTTGGGTATGTTTTGAACTTTACGCATATGTTCTCAAGCATAAGTTTTGGTCAGCTTTGGTGCTAGTTTCCCCCCCTCTCTCTCTTTTTGGTTGTTTTATAGGTGTGTGTGAACATGTACATGTGTATAGGTGTGTGTGTGTGAGAAAATGTGCATGTGTATAGGTGTGTGTGTGTGAGAACATGTGCATGTGTATAGGTTTGTGCGTGTGTGAGAGAACATGTGTATAGGTGTGTGTGTTAGAACATGTGCATGTGTATAGGTGTGTGTGTGTGTAAGAGAACATGTGCATAGGTGTGTGTGTGAGAGAGACAGAGAACATGTGAACAGGTGTGTGTGTGTGTGAACATGTGCATGTAAGAGCATATGCATGTGTATAGGTATATGTGTGTAAGAACATGTGTATAGGTGTGGGAACATGTGCATGTGTATATAGGTGTGTGTGTGTGAGAACATGTGCATGTGTATATAGGTGTGTGTGAGAACATGTGAATAGGTGTGTGTGAGAACATGTGCGTGTGTATATGTGTGTGTGTGACCATGTGCATGTGTATAGGTGTGTGTGAGAACATGTGCATGTGTATAGGTGTGTGTGAGAGAACATGTGCATAGGTGTGTGTGTGGGAACATGTGCATGTGTATAGGTGTGTGTGAGAGAACATGTGCATGTGTATAGGTGTGTGTGTGTGGGAACATGTGCATGTTTATAGGTGTGTGTGTGAGAGAGAACATGTGTATAGGTGTGTGTGTGTGGGAACATGTGCATGTGTATAGGTGTGTGTGTGTGTGGGAACATGTGCATGTGTATAGGTGTGTGTGGGAACATGTGCATGTGTATAGGTGTGTGTGTGTGTGGGAACATGTGCATGTGTATAGGTGTGTGTGTGTGTGTGTGTGGGAACATGTGCATGTGTATAGGTGTGTGTGTGAGAGAGAACATGTGCATAGGTGTGTGTGTGAGAGAGAGAACATGTGCATGTGTATATAGGTGTGTGTGTGAGAACATGTGCATGTAAGAGCATATGCATGTGTATAGGTGTGTGTGTGAGAATATGTGCATGTGTATAGGTGTGTGTGAGAACATGGGTATAGGTGTGTGTGTGAGAACATGTGCATGTGTATAGGTGTGTGTAAGAACATGTGCATGTGTATAAGCATTTCCATGTGTATAGGTGTGGGGACATGTGCATGTTTATAGGTGTGGGTGTGTGAGAACATGTGATGGGTATTGGTGTGTGCGAGAGCATGTGCATATGTATAGGTGTGTGTGAGAGCATGTGCATATGTATAGGTGTGTGTGAGAGCATGTGCATAAGGGATAAACTTCCTATTACGTCTTTTCTGTACCAAACACACTGAATAAATAAAGACACTTGACAACGGGTTATATGGGCTAAAGACCGGTCACGTTTATTAATAACAATAAGCCTTTAAAACTAGGCTTATTCAACTATGCCAAAATAGGCAACTTTAAATATATATATAAAGAACTATATTAGTTCTTCGCTGGTGGCGGCAAAGACTAGCTAAATTAACCCTTACTGACAGACGGCCAGGCCCCTACACGGTGTTTGCAACGTGGCAGGCTGCCACGCCCAATTGGCAGGGAGAGAGAGCTGTAAGCTATAGAGGTATTTGCCTAAGATTCGTAGGGGGGAGTAACCCCTAGGACGGCACCTAGTGGGTGTCACCTCCCGCATCCCATGACATCACTCGTCTCGCACCCTGCCCGCTCTCTAGGCCCTGACAGACCGCCAGCTGGGGCATACAACCAGCCCAGTAAGGCAATCCCCCCCAGAACGGGTGGTAAAAACACGCTCTAAGGGGGTGGAAGACTAAATTAAACCCCTGGGCTTATTGAGCTAGTTCAAATAAACCTACCCACGCCAGGGGATGGGTCCCTAATCCTACCTAACGCCGCCACTTCTTCCGGGGCTGAGTGGGCGGGGAAAGCTTGCTTAAAGTCTGGAACCAGGAACAAAAGAGGGCCGGATCCACTGCAGTCAGGACCTATAAAGGTAAGCAGAAACACCGCCCCTCCACATGAAACATTGTAACATCTAGTACCTTCCAGACTTCAACTCAGTTATCCCTTAATTTTGCTACAGGCCCACTAGAGGGCCTTCCACTTCCATAAGGGATAAACTTTCTATTACGTCTTTTCTGTACCCAACACACTGATTAAATAAAGACACTTGACAACGGGTTATATGGGCTAAAGACCGGTCATGGTCACGTTTATTAATAACAATAAGCCTTTAAAACTAGGCTTATTCAACTATGCCAAAATAGGCAACTTTAAATATATGTATAAAGAACTATATTAGTTCTTCGCTGGTGGCGGCAAAGACTAGCTAAATTAACCCTTACTGACAGACGGCCAGGTCCCTACACGGTGTTTGCAACGTGGCAGGCTGCCACGCCCAATTGGCAGCGAGAGAGAGCTATAAGCTATAGAGGTATTTGCCTAAGATTCGTAGGGGGGAGTAACCCCTAGGACGGCACCTAGTGGGTGTCACCTCCCCCATCCCATGACATCACTCGTCTCGCACCCTGCCCGCTCTCTAGGCCCTGACCGACCGCCACATGAGTCAACGCCTCTTGCCACCACAACTGACTAGCTCCTATAAAATATATTAACTATACCTAACCAAAATTCTTTTTTTTTTTTTTTATATAAACTAAACAATTAAACAAACAATAAAAGTGCTTTGCGAATGTCACCTAAAAAGATGTCCAGACCCTCATCCGTGAGGTGAACGCCGTCGGGGCGGTAAAGAGCTTTATTGTCAGCCGTTATCGCATCATGCCTAATGGCAAAACCACCTAACGCCGTGACCGTTCTCCCCATTTCCCTGTTCAGCTTCTTCCTAACGTTGTACGCAGCCCTCTGGTTTACAATGTATCGCCAACGCAGTCGTGCAACCACGTTAGACCAACCAATCTTGACATCAGCGAGCCAAGCACATACCCAGCGTACATCTGAAGCCATCCTCCTAATCAAGTCCAAAACTGGAACAGACCCCATGTCGTTCCCCCCCAGATGCAAAATAATGATATGGGGCTAACCCCACCTCCTATGTGCATCCTGGAGCAAAGCAGGTAACTCTTCCCATGTTAACCCTCTGCGCCCTAGCCACCGCACACTAGCTCTGGATCTTGAAATCCCCAATTGCTGTCCATCCGGCCACTGCGACACCCTGATAGACGCCCAGTGCACGAAGGAATGACCCACTATCCAGACACTCTTCGTGGGCGCATTCTTACCTGCAAACACATGATACACAACTGAACCAAAACTTCAGGAAGCAGGAAAAACAACAATTCCAACACCTAACAAGACTCACCCTCTAAGGGGCGTATGTATGACTTAAATCTCCCTGATTTCCAGTGCCCCAAACTCTTGATGCCCGCCTCAGACACCCCACTGCTAGCTGCGCTAGTAGCCACCCTAATCCAAAAGGAATGGGATGCAATTCGCGATGGATCAAGCCCAGCAGCGGATGCTGCCTTGGCTAAAACTTTCTTAAATTGAAACAAAGATAAAGCGGAGCCATCTTCATGGATAAGGAGCTGCCGAAAACCCTTCAGCCGAACCTCACAGTAATCCTCGTAACTCTGTACCGGGCAGCACTACGGAAAGTCATGTTTCTTCAACGGAAGCCACGCACCTCTACCCAGCGGGTCCGTTTTAGACCTAGGTACAAGGAGCAACAGACCATCCTCTGATGGCCGAACGTGCTCCCATTGTATCCCACCCTTTGTGTCGCCTTTAGATGAAGCCCCCACTTTACCAACCCTCAAAGCCCCCGCTAGGGCAAATGAGAATGCGGTCCTAAATAACAAAGCCTCAAACTGTGAAGCACACACCGACTGCAAAGTGCCAACCAATGCCCTCAACCGTAAGGGTGTGATGGGCTCTCTACGGTCGATCTCGCGAGGGGACATCCGACCCCATCCTTTCATTACCTGTTTCACAAGGAATGACCGCGAATAATCCGCTATGCTGAGTGTCTTATTAAAGAAAGAGACGGTCGTTAACCTACTCTGCGCAGACAACCTAGATACGCCCTGTTTATGTAACCCCGCTAGCCATTCCAGCACCTGTACCTGTGTAGCCCTCTGTATGGAGAACCCTTTCTGGCCGGCGAAGCAGACCCACGATCTCCAATGTTTCTCATAGGCACACCAAGTCTTAGGGGCCAAGGACGCCTTTACTAGGGGAAGGACACTCCCCCAACCCCCGCCATCTGCCAAAGAAAAGGAGGGCAAGTTAGACCTGTGCGTGCGGCCGATGGTGCAACCCTCCTAAACTGATCCCATTGAAATCTGGAGAGAGCATCTGCTACCACATTGTGAACCCCCGGCACATGTCTTGCCCGTGAATCGTACATTCAACTGCAAGCAGTGCAACACCAGGTGTCTCAAATACGTGAATACCCTGGGTGACGAAGCAGATAACCGGTTTATGGCATAAACAACACTCATGTTGTCCGACCAAAAAACCACCGCCCTATTAGCCAACTGCTGACCCCATAGTTCTACTGCTACAATGATTGGAAAAAGTTCCAATAAAGTTAGGTTTTTGGTTAAACCAGCCGAAACCCAATCTGCAGGCCATGGAGCCGCGCTCCATTCGCCAGCGAGGTAAGCCCCATAGCCGAAACCCCCTGCCGCATCCGTAAAGAGGTGCAGCGCTTGATTGGAAATGGGGCCTTCCCTCCATATGCAGACCACATTGAATTTCTTTAGAAATTCCTCCCATACGCTGAGGTTGTCTCTCATCTCGGGGGACACCCCTATCCTAGAGCACCTTCCGCTAGAGCCCTGCAACCGACTCTCCAGCCGTCTGTTAAATACCCTCCCCATGGGTATTGCCCTGCCAGCAAAATTCAGCAGACCCAACAGGGACTGCAACTCTTTGATAGAGATAGAGCTGGCCTTGCGCACCGACAAAACCACCTTCAACAGGCGGTCGACCTTGTCTTGCGGCAGTCTACAAACCTCGGCCCTGGTATCTATTTCGATACCAAGGAAAGTGAGGTGGTTACAGGGGCCCTGTGTCTTGTCGTCAGCTAGAGGCACCCCAAATTTACCCATTATGTCTTGCATGACCACCATCATGCGCGCGCATTCATCCGAATCCGCCTTTCCCACCAGCAAGAAGTCATCCAGGTAGTGAGCCACGGCCCCACCCCCAGACTCCCTCTGAACCACCCAATGAAGAAAGGAACTAAAACATTCAAACAGTGCGCATGATAGTGAGCATCCCATGGGAAGACACTTATCCACATAGAATGCCCCTTCCACCTTCATGCCCATAAGCCTGAAGGCCGACGGGTGCAGAGGCAGTAAACGAAACGCTGACTCTATGTCAAGCTTTAATAAATAAAAAGAGAGAAGTGCTCAACCTGGAAACGAACAATAGCATAATAGCTTGTTCTATGGCTAGTTACCACCCAAGAAGCAGCCTCTTTTTGCTCAACATGTGCCTTTCACAGAGAAAAACTTTCCTGAAGCATATCAGTCTGATCCTGACTTCACAGTACAGTCCAGCCCCGAAATACCAGGCAATCCTTCTCTGAACGAGAGAAACAGCAAAACCCCAGATGTACGTTTCGGCCTATTGTGGGCCTCGTCAGTGAGGTGCAGCCATATCCCTCTAGGCACACTGAGCAACGGGTCCACGTCTGGATTCCCACATCACACTTAGGGAGACTTCCCAAAATGTCATAATTTGCATAAATAAAAAGAGAGAAGCTCTCAACCTGGAAACGAACAATAGCATAATAGCTTGTTCTATGGCTAGTTACCACCCAAGAAGCAGCCTCTTTTTGCTCAACATGTGCCTTTCACAGAGAAAAACTTTCCTGAAGCATATCAGTCTGATCCTGACTTCACAATACAGTCCAGCCCCGAAATACCAGGCAATCCTTCTCTGAACGAGAGAAACAGCAAAACCCCAGACGTACGTTTTGGCCTATTGTGGGCCTCGTCAGTGAGGTGCAGCCATATCCCTATAGGCACACTGAGCAACGGGTCCACGTCTGGATTCCCGCATCACACTTAGGGAGACTTCCAAAAATGTCATAATTTGCATAAATAAAAAGAGAGAAGCGCTCAACCTGGAAACGAACAATAACATAATAGCTTGTTCTATGGCTAGTTACCACCCAAGAAGCAGCCTCTTTTTGCTCAACATGTGCCTTTCACAGAGAAAAACTTTCCTGAAGCATATCAGTCTGATCCTGACTTCACAGTACAGTCCAGCCCCGAAATTCCAGGCAATCCTTCTCTGACAAGAGAAACAGCAAAAATCCAGAAGTACGTTTCGTAATTCTTTTATTAGAAAAATAATCATATATGCATATATACAAAATAAAATCATAATAACAAATGCAAACAAAATATCTCTTGTTACAAAACTGAAATATTGACACAAATTTTTGTCATCAGAAAAAAATCAAAATGCAAACATTAAACTTAAATAATCACACAAAATAAAATTAAACATATTTCAAATACAGACAAAAACAAACTGGAGGAGGAAAAAAAAAAAAAAACTAAATAATCCAATCCTTCCACTTCTTTGTTTTCCAGATCCCTTCAGAATCTAATTCCCCATATCGCCTCCTATCAAAAGAAAAATACAAAAACAACTTCCCACGGATCATACCCACACAATTACCTACAGTAACTACCTCTTTCTTAAAAATCAAAATATTACGCACATCCCACAAAACCTCCTTCACACAACATGCCAACAACCATATCAATCTTGCTTTCTCCTTTTCCACACCACTTCCACACAAACCATACATCATCATATTAAAAGTAAAAAACTGCACTCCAGTCAAACCCTTAATCATCCTTTTCAAACTTCTCCAAACATCCCTAGCATACTTGGAGGTATTAAAACCACATTAATATAAATTGGAAATGAGACGATATATTCAGATAAGTGTTCATATAATTTTACTAAGCAATATTTAAAAGATAATTTGTTTATACATGGACTTATTGATAACCATATAAAAGTGTAATCATAAAATACAAAATGCTAAATAGCAGTTACGTTATACTCACCAAATATTTCTTATAGGTCAGCGACTCTAAAATACTAAGAATGAATTATCTCCTAGAACTCATTAATGTTAGCAATGGTGCTGGTGATTGTATTGTGTATACAATCACTATAGATGTGCAGCTTGTAGGATAATAAACATTGATGTCAATACAGAGACAATTCCTTAAAAGATATATATATATATATTCCTTGACTGATATATGTGGAAAACAGATGTAAATGCACATCAGATGTAAATGTACATCAAATCCAATGGCGATTGTGAATGTTAGTGTTAATGGTAACAGTGTTAATGATCCTGGTTAAAAACCTATAGTTAAATATGTATAGGTATACGTTGGTCGTCAAATGACAGTTCTGTGAATAATATGGTGTATGAGTTGTGGCCACAACTATTTGTATTTATCCAAGGGTATTTGTCCCTGTTAAAAATGCTCTCTGTTCAGAGCGTTTGTTTATAGTATAAAATGTCACTGTTAAAAATGGCTCAAAATCTGAGCATGTGAGTCAAACGGCGTGAAGCAGTGCTCCCCCTTGCCGTACTACTGATTTCCCTTACCTCCTCTTCAATATTGTCGGTGTTCAGGTTACCTGGCAGGTTTCTGCTGCGGGTTTGTTGAATCCTTTTTCTTTTCGGCGTCTCGCCGTTTTGTATTTCCCGGCAGTCCCTTCTTACCCTGACGTATGTAGGCTTTACGTATGGTCCTCAGAGGTCCAATCAAGTAGTCGGGTCGTGGGGGGAGTGGTTCTTGGACGAATTCCTCGTGTTTGCTAGAGCCTTTTCTTCCTTGTCACACTGGTTGGTCAGATCTACGCGTTTCAGCGCTATATCGCGCCTTTATCAAGACAGAATACTCCTGTGTGTTTGGATGGCTCTAATATAGTATGTTCTCTTAACTCCTCCTTGATTATTCAAATTTCTCCAGCTGTATTTGTTAAAAGTCCATCTGTCTCTTTTAATCTTCACAGCAGCTCCAGCTTCCTCCAGGACAGAAGGACTTTTAACAAATACAGCTGGAGAAATTTGAATAATCAAGGAGGAGTTAAGAGAACATACTATATTAGAGCCATCCAAACACACAGGAGTATTCTGTCTTGATAAAGGCGCGATATAGCGCTGAAACGCGTAGATCTGACCAACCAGTGTGACAAGGAAGAAAAGGCTCTAGCAAACACGAGGAATTCGTCCAAGAACCACTCCCCCCACGACCCGACTACTTGATTGGACCTCTGAGGACCATACGTAAAGCCTACATACGTCAGGGTAAGAAGGGACTGCCGGGAAATACAAAACGGCGAGACGCCGAAAAGAAAAAGGATTCAACAAACCCGCAGCAGAAACCTGCCAGGTAACCTGAACACCGACAATATTGAAGAGGAGGTAAGGGAAATCAGTAGTACGGCAAGGGGGAGCACTGCTTCACGCCATTTGACTCACATGCTCAGATTTTGAGCCATTTTTAACAGTGACATTTTATACTATAAACAAACGCTCTGAACAGAGAGCATTTTTAACAGGGACAAATACCCTTGGATAAATACAAATAGTTGTGGCCACAACTCATACACCATATTATTCACAGAACTGTCATTTGACGACCAACGTATACCTATACATATTTAACTATAGGTTTTTAACCAGGATCATTAACACTGTTACCATTAACGCTAACATTCACAATCGCCATTGGATTTGATGTACATTTACATCTGATGTGCATTTACATCTGTTTTCCACATATATCAGTCAAGGGATATATATATATATCTTTTAAGGAATTGTCTCTGTATTGACATCAATGTTTATTATCCTACAAGCTGCACATCTATAGTGATTGTATACACAATACAATCACCAGCACCATTGCTAACATTAATGAGTTCTAGGAGATAAGTCATTCTTAGTATTTTAGAGTCGCTGACCTATAAGAAATATTTGGCGAGTATAACGTAACTGCTATTTAGCATTTTGTATTTTATGATTACACTTTTATATGGTTATCAATAAGTCCATGTATAAACAAATTATCTTTTAAATATTGCTTAGTAAAATTATATGAACACTTATCTGAATATATCGTCTCATTTCCAATTTATATTAATGTGGTTTTAATACCTCCAAGAAGGGCACCGAATTTATTCTATCAAGCCTAGTCATATAGTTTAGAGTGACACACATTGTTAACATTCGAGATAATAGTCTCATACACTATTTGAGATAACTATCTCACACTTCACTAGATATATTAGATATATTAGAAAATATATCCCAATCAAAGATTGGTTATACTATTTGAGATAACTATCTCACACTTCACTAGATATATTAGAAATATATCCCAATCAAAGATTGGTTATATATTATTTTGATTTAGTTATTCACTATATTATTATTTTATTTTATTCACCACTGACACCAATCAAAGATTGGCTCACATAAAACACATCTAATCACAATCCTACTCACAGCTCACACCAGAGCGCTCCCCTCCCCCCACTTAGCTTGTTTTCAACATCACATCTGATTTTGGGAGAGATCAGATTTAGGGGCAGCATAGTTGAGTCAGATATAATATCTCCACACACCATTTGCAGTAATCCCTAGCATACTCACAATTCCAAAACAAATGAATAACACTCTCGCTTTGAAAACAACCATCTCTAGGACACACTTCTGAAGCCACTAAACGACGCATTCTCTGAAAATCCCTTGTTGGCAAACACTTATGCACACTCATCCAACTAATATCTTTCTGCCTATTCATCAAATACTTATTACACACATTTTTCCATACCAACACACATTCATTTTCATTCAAACCCCCAATAAAATCAAGACCTTCCTTCTTCTCCAACATTTTCAACACCATTCTGTTTGCACACCACATCTCCCTACTAACATTCTCCAAACCATATTTTTTAATCCAACATTCCACCCTTACATAAAACCACGGAACAGCAAAACATACCGGTTTCTTTCTATCAATCTCAAATAAACCATATCGTCTTAAAACATTTCCACAAGCATACTTTACCATACATCCAGCCATGCTATCCTTACCACTCAGAACCACACACCTACTAACATATTTCACAGCCAAAAATCTCTCCACATTTGGAAAACCCTTAGCACCAACATTCTTACTCTTAACAACAACATCTCTTTTCAAACGCTCCATACCAGAACTCCAGAAAAAAGAAAACAACACTCTCAAAATTCTCCGGAAAATCCTCTCAGGTGGCGGAAAAACTAACGCCAAATATAACATAATAGGGATCAAAACCGATTTAATAACTAACATTTTTCCTTCCAAAGATAAAGTCCTTAAAGACTAAAACTGAAGTTTTCTACTCACTTTATCAAAAACATTCTCCCAACTTTCCAAGCCTTTCAAATCCACATCAAATTTCACACCCAACACCTCAATTGCACCTTCAGTCACAGACCATCCACAAGAATCAATCTCCCTATCATTACCAAAAACTTTAACTTTACACTTATTCCAATTAACTCTGAAACCACTTGCCATACAAAAACATTCAACTAAAGTTTTCACCCTCCTCAAACCAGCCTGAGTCTCACATACCACACTCACATCATCCATGTACCCAATCACTTTTAAACACCTTCCATTACTACCAGGAACACTCACACCTCTAACTAATTTATCCTTCCTCAAACTAGTTAATAATGGCTCAATGACACATACAAATAACACAGGAGACAAAGGACATCCTTGACGCACTCCAGATTTAACACAAAATTCCTCAGTCAAAAAACCATTAACCTGGACTTGACTCACAATATCACTATACAAACATTTAAACCATCCAATAATCTTACCAGAAAAACCTAAACGTTCTAAAACATAAAACATAAAATCATGCTCTACCCTATCATACGCTTTTTCAAAATCCACAATAGCAACAGACCTCATCCTCTCCCTCACATACCACAGTACATCACGTAGTAACAACAAACTTTCAGAAATCTGACGCCCAGGAACAGCACACACTTGCTCTTCACCCACAACCTTACCAATCACTCCACACATTCTATTTGCCAACACCTTTGCAATAACCTTATAGTCAACATTCAACAACGTAATCGGCCTCCAATTCCTCAAATCTCTCTTATCACCCTTTTTAAATAACAAAACAATCAAACCTTTCCTCATTGAAACAGACAAAACATTCATTCTAAAAACAAACTTACAAACATCCAACATATCAACCCCAATCAAATTCCAAAAACAAGTATAAAATTCAACAGGCAAACCATCACAACCAGGTACCTTCCCATTCTCAAAACTCCTAACAACCTCTGCAATCTCATCCAAACTTATATCCCTTTCAAACAAATCATTATCATATTTTTCCAACTTAACCTCAATGTTTTCCAACAACTCATTTTCCAATAAAACATCTCTTGTTTTTTCTTTATACAGCTCACTGTAAAACTCATGAACTTCACGCAAAACACCATCCGTACCATTAACTTCACACTCAACCTTATCAAAAACACTAACAAAACCAGTCTTTCCTTCAAAAGCTTTCTTAAAAAATATTTAATACAAGACTCATCCTTTTCCATTTTCTCCAATCTTGCCATAAAAACAATTTTCTTTCCTTTTTCATGCATACACTTTTTAATTATCTTTCTTGCTTCAGCAATTTCCTCATGCACATCAATACCACAATTTCTCAATTCTTACAAATACAACAACCTCAGATACCATTTATCATACAACTCCCTTTCCATTCTAGCTTTCTCACAGCCTTTCTTAATAAAAAACCTCTTTATTTCCACCTTCAACCATTCCCACCACATAAGCACATTACTAAAATCACATTTTCTTTCACGCCACCTTTCATACATCCAAACAAACTGACGCTTAAAATTCTCATCTTCTAACAAATCCACATTCCATACCATACTTGATCTTCAAATCACAATTCACCTTACACATCAAAAGGGCATGATCCGTAAAGGGCATCCGCTTTAAAGAAAAATCATCAACACATAAAAATTTAGATAAAAAACAAAAATCAATTCGAGATTTTATCCCACCACTATCACTAAAGAAAGTAAAACCCTCCCCTGAAAAAGAAACAGACCCGAAGGCATCCTTCAAACCGAAAGATTTAAGCAAATCAAGTAAAAACTTCCCTGAGCTATCCACCCTACAATCATTCCCACCCTCTCTGTCCCCATTCTTAATAATACAATTAAAATCCCCAACCAAAAAAGTTGGCTCTTGACCTGGCAGAAAAAACTTTAAAGTTTCAAAATTAAGCAAACGTTCTACCCTATTTGGAGAAGCATATACATTAAACAAACGAAAAACAGTCCCACAAAAACTAAAACTAACCAAAAGTACCCGACCTGGGACAATATGAACTACATTACGGATAGAAAAACTAAACCCCTTAAACAAAACTCCCACCCCCCCATTCCTATCAGAAGAACAAGACCATACTTTAGGACCATATTCCCAGTCAGCACATTTAGGATGTTCAGAGAGACCACATTCCTGCAAACAAAAAATATTAGCAGAACATACAGATAATAATTTAAAAATTGCAGCTCTCCTTGCTATAGTTGTCATATACCTGACATTAAGGGAAGAAATGGTCAGAAACATCACAAAAATAAATTAAAGAAAAACAAAAAAAAAGAAATAACATCAGGACTTCTTCTTTCCTTTCTTTTTCTTAGGACTCAAAGGAGATCCTTTAAATCTGCCTCTGTGACGTTCCGAGCTCCTAGGCTCCCCTTTGCCAGCCTCATAACCAGTAACTTCAGCAAGTTGCTTCACATCTCTTTTATCTAGATAACCAACAGAAGAGGCATCAGAAAAGTCACCTATACACTGGCTTGAGTCAGAAGGAACGTCTTTAGTAGAGACAGAAGGAAACTCTGAAATTAAAGAGTCAGCATCACTTGTAGTATCTGGATCTGCACCCTTAACTACTGGAAGATTCAAATCAGGACTCTCCCATCCATCAGAATCCGCATCTATTTTTCACTTGGAGGTAGATTTTTTCCCTTCAGTGTCCATATCCTCCTCAGAACTAGAGGACACAACAGCAGACCAATCAATGTTCTCCCCTTCACCAAGAACAGCATCAGGAGCAGCATCACAAGACAACTCAGTGAAGGAAAAATTCTCTGTCCCAGGAACAGCAACAGTATCATCCACAGAATTGGGCAACAGGGCTTCAAGAACATCTGAAGCAGCTATCACATTAGATGTAGCAAGATCCACCTCCTGAAGATGAGATTGGGCTTCCTCTACCTTCTCAGCCACAGGAACCACCACAGGAACATCAGACACCTCTCAGACAGGGACCCCAACTGCAGATTTCTTACACAAAAGAGGTAATATAGAGTTCAATGCCTCATCAGAGACCTCCTCCTCATTCACAGATGGCTCAACTGCAACTGAAGATGTTTTTTTTGCAACATCAGCATAGGAAGGCTTCACTCTATCAAGCCCCTGAAACATCTTCAAAGGACACATCCTGCACAGATGACTTGAAGAACCACACAGGTCACAGGTCCGGCGTTTACTACAGTGGGCAACAAGATGATCCTCCTCACCGCAATTTCGACATCTGGCACCTAGGCAATTTTCAGCAATGTGACCAAACAAGTTGCAACTACGGCAAAAAAGAGGCATGTCATCATAGTATAGGAAACCTCTATTTCCACCAATGGCGAAAGTCTGTGGAGGGTGTTTCTTTCCACCAATACCTAATTCATCTGGCACAAACCGCACCCAGAACCTGCGTTTTCCATTGAAAGTCCCAAACTGATTCTTCAGCTTGCTACCTCCTTGAACATCATCAAAGTAGCGACAAAGAAACAGATGAATTTCCACATCAGTGACCCAAGGGTTGTACATATGTACTGTCACCGGGACTCTTCTCTCCCTCTGCACACAGGCAACAAATTTCATGCCAACCAACTCTGGAGCAGCAGCCATATCAATAGTCTGTTGATAGCAGGTCTGTAAATAATGCTCATCGGTGAAAGCCACATCAAAAATCCCTCTTGAAGGGAATGACTGAACACAATGCAAACTTGCTCTTGGCATCTTCAAAACACCCTCCAAAACCACCTGCTGGACATGAGCCAAACCAATCTTCTCTCGAAAGTCCTCAGAAATCAACACCCAAAGTGTATGGGGAACACTTGGCACATTGGTAGCCATATTTGCCCTATTGCCTCTTTAGGCTGGATTTCAGAGCGCCCCCCCCAAAAGCAGCATGTGGCTGAAGTCCAAGGATGATGCCACAAGGCCAAGGGGACGGCCCTACTACCCAGTTGCTCTACGCCCCCCCAATAGCAGCAGAAGCCCAAACCCCAAAGGGAAAGGATCCCAGGCCAAAGGAGCAGGTCTCCAGGCAGCAAATCTTTCAGCCAAGACCAAGCACAGAAAACTGCACTTGATCCAAGCCAAAGGCCCGAGAAGCAACCTCAGCTGATCATTTTGGCCTATTGTGGGCCTCGTCAGTGAGGTGCAGCCATATCCCTCTAGGCACACTGAGCAACGGGTCCACGTCTGGATTCCCGCATCACACCTAGGGAGACTTCCCAAAATGTCATAATTTGCATAAATAAAAAGAGAGAAGCGCTCAACCTGGAAACGAACAATAGCATAATAGCTTTTTCTATGGCTAGTTACCACCCAAGAAGCAGCCTCTTTTTGCTCAACATGTGCCTGTCAAGCTTTGCCATTAAAGCCCCACCCCTTTGCCCCTGATGATCTCAAGTGCATCGTCAAAGGACTGATAATGCACTGAACTCGCTTCCGGGTCAATGGCATCATTCACCGACCCCCCTTTCGGGAAAGACAAATGGTGAATGAGCCGAAACTTGCCCGTGTCCTTCTTGGGGACCAACCCCAGTGGAGACACCACCAAATCCGCCAATGGCTTTGCCCAGAATGGGCCAGCCACTCTGCCCAAGGCTAATTCTTTACTCAGCTTCTCCCGAACCACCCCCGGGAATTCGTAGGCCGACTTGAGGTTCCTGTGTATTACTGAACCCAGTATGGCCCCCTCTACCGGAATATAGAACCCTTCCCTCAACCCCGACCAGAGCAAATGCGCTGCCCTTTGATCGGGGTACCGAGCCAGCCATGGCTCCATGGCCGCCACTCTAAGAGGAGTTGGGGCCCTTGAACCCAGGACCCCCTCTGGGGGCGGGCTTATCCGCCCCAGACTCCCTGCGCTTGCTGCAATCTGCCCCTGGGTGTGGTCCGCCACAGAATTTGCAGATGTGACGAAAGGAGCAGCTAGCCCCCCTGTCACACTGTTTATCCTGGAACTTCCAGCATTCCCTGCCCCGCCTCTTTTGCTTTGGCACCATTCTATTGGGATCTTGGCGAGGAACAGGGGAGCCGATCGCACCCCCTTCCACGCCCAGTTTGGACCACAGGTCAATATCCTTAGTCCCGAAATGCAGGAGAGGGTTACCCACCATCTTCCTGCGAAAGGCCATATCATATTCCCGCCATGCTCCCTCCTTAAACCTGGCGTGGATATCATTGATCGTATCCTTGTATTTAAAGAGATTATGGCCTTGAGATGGCCACTTGTCTATATAACAAGTAGCAAGCACCCGAAAGCACCGCTGCCACTCCTCAAATGTTTCCGGCCTTTGAACCTTCTTAGGTCCCGTGCCATCCGCAGCACGCTCCCGGGCCCTACAAGCCTCAGGGGAGAGTTCAAAGATGTTGACATACCATCCATCCTGAATCTTCTTAACCACCTTAGACTTTAGGTGCCCATACAAAGAGTGCACCAAACACGGATAGGTGTCCCTGTGCGACGCTACCTTCCTGTACAATGGAAGGTCTCCCACCGACAGAGACGCAAAGCTAGCATCCTGAGGAGGAGGAACCCCCTGGCTACGCCCAACCGAGGGCTCCTTACCTTTCGCCTGCACCGCTACCAGCTTCTTAATCATTTTGAACATTTCCTTCTGCCCCTTACCCACTAGCCCTAAGTCACCCTCACTCTCAGAACCTGTCAAGGTATTTGAAATATTATTAAATAATATATAGAGGTATATTTGTCTTTATTTAATAGATCTGTGGATATGAACATGGTCTGTAGGACAAAGGATTAGATCTCCCCCACTCCAATTGCACAGGAGACATTCTTGGCTGAAAGGAGAACAAAGGATTATCTCTGGGAGATATCACACACTCAATATGTTAAATTATGCAATTGTATAATTTAGCAAGGAACTAAAATATAACATAGTTTCAGGATACAGGCAAATATATGGAGACGAAATGTCTGAATTACCCTTTTGGAACTGATCAAAATCATGGAGAGACAGCTTTTATGCACATGGTGTTAATTTTTAAATACACATCTGCACTGCTGGCTAAACAGGAAATATGCTGTTTTAAAGACTCTTACAACTCCTCATGGATTGACCCCATGTGGAGCAATAAAGGCCTTGGAAAACACAGACAAATGCTAAGGTGTGACTCTGGAAGTTCACGTAAGCAGACAGCAAATAAACATTTTTTTTTCTCTCTCTGTTTAAATACATGCCCCAGAATGTATTAAATATAGAAATTTGGGAAATTGTCTAAATTCTATATTATTATTACATGGGTATTTGCTAAGCTTGGGAGGTAACTGTTTTAGTCAGTCAAAAATGTGTAATAACCTCTGTTTTTGCTTATATTTTTCAGACAGATAAATTCAGATATACATAGAAATGATATATATGTTTTGAAAACACAAAAGATCTTACTTAGCCTCTGTGTTTTTAAGAATATAAATAAATACTTATGGACCATACACATACTAATGATTGGATCATCTCTAATAATTATTTCTATTTTTATTGCAGACAACCATTGGTCATGAGCATCAATCTTAGAAAGAGACGGAATGCCGCATGAAATGAATTAAGTCATATCATATAAACATACAAATAAATGTTTATAAAGTTTCACATACATCTTTTAAAATATAGTGAGATGAAAATATGGAAGTTACTTTGATGTGATATGACTATGAGATATATATTTGATGTGATATAACTATGAAATATAAGTTATTTTAATATAATGTTAGATATGTGATGTTTCATATCAAAATGATCAGAAAATTCATTAAGATATAACTTATCCAAAACAAATATTATGAATAGTTGTCGCAGTAAATTATGATAAAAATTAATAACCATTTCATAGAAATACTGACTTAAGCTGTTTCAAATGTTGCTGTGTCTGTTTGTGCTGCCACCTGGTGTTATGTTGCGAGAACTACAGCCAGAAGGTTCTCTCTGGCTGTTAAAAATGAAATTTCCAAGGGCCAATCCGATTTAGACTTCCCAGATAACCAATGGGAAGGTCAGCTCCCGTAGTGCCACCCACATGATGTCATCAATGATTATATAATGGGAATGTTGAATGCACAAGAGAGAGTTGTCTGTAACTTGTTGAAAATTAGTGATCTGATTTTGGCTGCGATATACCTGAAAAAAAAAAAAAGTTCACTTCAGCAAGGAGCTTAAAACTTATCCTTGATTTGTGCAAAAACCTTCTTTCAAATGAGATGACCTAAAGACCGCTACGAATTGGTTCAAAATTGGTGAAGTATATTGTATTTTAAATTGGTAGTTATAAGCCTAGGTATTGTTCAAATCTGTGTCTGAATTGGCTAAGTAACTCATCTATACAAGTTCTGATATTGTCGGTTAATTTTGTATTAGGATAAATTGCAGTTAAATAGCAGAATATATATTTTATCCTATTGTTTGATAAACACTGTTTAGAATTGTATTGCTTGGATGTTAAAGGTTTTTAGTCCCATTGTGTTAAATAAATAAGGCTGAATTGTGAAGGTATATTGTTCTGGGTTTTGTAAGAAGAATAGCATATCTTAAGAGTTGGTTCTAACGCATATAAACTTTTATTTAGTTTCCTTTTATTGCAAATATAGTTCAATATGTTTATGGATATTAACTAAATAAAAGAATTCAGATATTTATATTAATTGTATGGTCTAGTAGGTGCATGGTTGATAAGGGTTTCTATTTCTTTGTATTGTGTTTATAACCCTGCCATAAACTTATATATATTATTTGGATAGCACTGCTAAGATTTTCATAAATATACTGACATAATAATTGGAGGCATTGCATGAGATTTAATAATATCCATCATAATTGATATAATATATTTGTAAGTAAATAGAAATTATTATAAAAGAGAAAAAAAATAAATTCATATTTCGATATTAATATTTTAAAGATATAATTTTTTTTTGAGAAGTTGAAATATTAATTTTCATGTTTCGAGATTGACATTAATATCTTGAAATATTATTAAAGATTAATTTTGAAAAATTAATAAAAATATTAATTTTTCATATTTCAAAATTAATCAAAAATATTAATTTTTCATATTTTCAAAGTTAATCAAAAATATTGATTTTTCATATTTCGGAATATTAATTTTTCATATTTCAAAATTAATAATATTTTTTTTTTGAAATATAAAATTTTTCTCTCTTTTTATTGGCAAAAAATTGTATTAGCATTTTAGTTAAATAAATATTAAACCAATACAATAATGTCTGTAGCCAGAAGTGACTCATTTAATTCTATACATAGCAATGAAATTGGTCCCATAACCATACCTATTACTAAAGGTCAGGTCCTTAAGAAAGATATCTTAAGTTACCTTAAAGGGAAGTTTAATATTGCGGGTGAATTAAATGATTTTATGGATATGCTTGAAACTAGGGCTAAAAATATTACCGTTAATAATAATATGTGGAATGAAGAGAATGAATTCTTCCAGGAATTATTAATGATTAATCAATGCAAAGCTCCCATAAAGCGAGACGAACTAATACTAAAATCCTGGCCCCTTTTAATATGCATAATTGACGAAATGTCGTTTTGTGTCACAGACAAACGATTGCAAATACAGGAGCTAGAAAATAGTATTCGTTCCTCGCGCAGACGCGAAGAGGGTTTAAAAACAGCCAAAAATAAAATGGATGAATTTGCCCAAAACCTAGCCACCTTAGATAAGCACAATATGGACTTAATCGCGCAGATACAAGATTTAAATAAACAGCTTGCGCAAAGCCAGAGAGAACTAAGCGATTTAAAAAGGTCATATCGCCATAATGAAAACCCCTATATTAGCAATGAGAATAATACAGATAATGCTAACTCCTTTAGCGAACGCGTCAGGGACGAGGTACGAAAATATATAGAACAACATAGACAAATGACCCCTAACGGGTCAGAAGTAGATTTCCCAAATAGACAATCCCCTCAGGATGTAAATCCAGAGGACAGCTGTAGCGCAGCTGATGTGGGGGAGGGAAACTCTAACAGAGAATCCCAAAATAAGTCTGATAAAGTCTATGATTCCCATAAAATAATCACCTTCGTACAACGCGCAGTACCTATATTCTCCAATAAGGGAACAACATCTGTAATTGATCATTTACAGGCTTTTGAAAATGCGTTAGCTATAATGAATGTTACAAGTGAGAAATTGAAAATTGAATTTCTGCCTTGGGTATTTGACAGTAAGCATCACAAATTCTTTGCTTCACTAAAGGATATGAATATTCATTCCTGGAATGGGGTAAAACAACAATGCAGAAAAGAATTCGGGCAATATCGCACTAAAACTGCCGCGAAAATAGCGGTATATGGTTTAAAGTGTCGTGCGAATCAGAGTCCAGTCGAATTCCTTTCTGTATTGAAAAATGCGTACAGTATGGCTGAAGATAATCCCAGATTTGATGGCTCAGAATTTGTAAATTTATTTTTTGAAGCATTGCCTACACCCATCAAAATCAACTTAGCTAGAGATTTTGATGAGGACTGCTCATTGGAATGGCTGATCAAAGAGAGTACGAAGTTATACTCTATTCAGCAGTCCAGTGAGCAGGGGGTTAAAAAGGAGTCAAAACCCAAAATTGTGGCAGAAACTAGGGTGTCACCTAGCCCCCTCAATTTGGAGTCTAACAAGAGGACTTATGCAGAGGTGGCCAGTCAAAACAGGCCATCTCCACAGAGGTTTAATTCTGCCCCTCCCCCTACACAGGTTGAGGCGCAGGGAGACTATAACCAAAGTGGGGGACATAATCAGGTGAATAATTACTCACAAAGAGAATACTCACCAAATAATTGGTATCCGCGCAAGGGTAGATACAATAGACGGCGAAGATATTCTCAGGGTAACCAGACACCCCAGGTATATAATGCTTCCCAAAATATTAATACTGAACAAGCTGAACCCCAGGGGCAACCACGCCAGAATAGAAATAGTGGCCCTGATTCTGAGGGAACCCAATGGTCCAGGAATCAGTACAATGGGGCACCAAGAGATAGGCCCAGGGGTAGAGGTAACTTGTACAATCAGGTAGATATGCTGTTTACCCAATTAAATCGGTTGAGCGAACAAATCGCTAATATGAGTCAAAAATCTACGGCTCAGCAACCGAACAATACTTTTTTAGGGGTACAGCCAGTGGTCAGCAGTGGACCACAGGCACAGTCATAAATACTGCAGTATCACCTGAAGGGGAGGGGAGAGATATACAAAATGTAGTAATAAATATCAATGATACTAATCATGTTATCTCCCCACAGACCGGAAACGGACAAATTAGCTGTGACAATGAGCGACATCAGCCGGAAAAAGTTAACAAATCTCTTCCTTTGCAGCTCTCTCTTAACCTTGTTTCCACAGATGCAGTACAAAAGAATCCAGCCGACCCTGTCATAGAGGAAACAGGTAGGTATGAAGCTTCTTCTGCATCGGAAAGCATGGCAAACTCAGGTAATACGTGGCGAAGCCCACAAATGTATGAGAATGCAAATTTTATGTGTGAAATGATAGAAACTGCAGGAAGATATTATGTACTAGTTGAGCTGCAAGATTCAGTCTCCAACCCTATCAGGGGATTAATTGACACTGGGTCACAGGCAACTATCTTATCCCACAGGTACTACACACAGCTAAATGAGCTAACACCCCACAAACCTAAAATAAAAGAATTTGACGGTTCTCTAATAGGTGTTGGGGGTGACTCCCTAAAAGTTTACGGTACTGCCTGGTTAAAATTTAAATTGGGGAACAGGGTCATAAGACACCCTGTCATTATAGTGGATCTGCCAACTGATCGTTTAATTATTGGTAGTGATCTCCTGAAACGATTAAGCACCATAATTGATTGCATAAATAATGTAATTTGGTCGCAAGTTAAACGGCCTATCAATTATGAAAAATCTGGTATATCTCACGCCCGACATAGCTGTCACGTGGTGGAAGAGAAACCAGATGCTGTGGAGATTCATTTCAGGAATAACTCTGCACCTGAAATCACTATTCTACAAATAGACGATCAGACTCCTTTTAGTGGCCCTGATGGTAATACTTTTAAAATTTCGCCTGGAAAGATAGCGAATATTTCCCTAGATGGCGATGTATTAACCATAGCACTCCACAAGGGGGACCATAAAATCCCTAAGGGGGGAGGCCACACTCAATACCTCACAGGGATTGAGAGAGTTAAAGAGGATCTATTTATCCCTATACAAGTGCATGACCTTGGTAAAACCAAGTATGCTAAAATAAATTTAAAACAGGAAGCTAGCTATATAAGCGAAGGTTTATTAGCGCAAATAGCTGAACCTAAAGTGATTAAATATCTTTCTCCCCAAGACCACTGTGTCAACGGCCTGGATGACAGGTCTGAAAGCTATAACATCACAGCTAAGTGCTTATTATCTATCTCTATTGGTAATAAGTCAGTGAAGCACCTGTTTTTAGTTTTAAATACTCCCCATAATCAAATATACATTGGCAATGATATCTTACATAGATATGCCATACAAATAGATTTGATTAATTCTTGCCTCTGGAGCAGGTTAAAGGGGGACCCTGAAGTATTTCAGGATGAAAATGCAGCCCTGAAATCAAACCAGCAATTGCCATATGCTGTGAATATGCAGGTATCTAGCGATGTCATAATTCCTGCTGGGGCTGATAAATTTCTTTTACCCTTACAGGTAAAGAGAGGTCAGAAATTAAAAACTTCTGAAACACTGATTTGCCTCTCCCATAGAATACAAAATCTGGGTGTCTCAGTAACCTACACTCCTATGGTGAATATTGGAACTGTTCCAATAAATATTATTGTGCATAACATGACCCCACAGGATATAACATTATCCAAGGGAACTACCATAGGATATGCACTGGAATCAAGTTATTACACTTTTGGATTCCAGAATAATGTAATTGGGCTAATACCTGAAGGATACCTAACTGAAGAACAATTAATAGAACAATCCTTTGCATCTATGCCAGAGGGTCTATTTAATATTCAGTCTATTTATCCCTTCAGCTCAGAGGAAGGCATCTGTAAAATTGAAGAAGCCTCTCTAGTGTTTGATCAGCCAATCAAACAGCAAGATTACCCCAATACCCAGAGTCATGGGAGCAATGTAAATTATAATCAAGGGGATCTCACCTCTAGACTGGAAGAAGCCTATGAAATAGGACAGCCTGAAATCTTTCCAGGATTTCAGCAAATAGTCGAAGAGCAAATATCCTTAGCTAATGGCTGTTCCAGCGATGATGAACGCCAACAGCTGCGAGAACTCCTGATGGAGTACAAGGATATTTTTGCTAAGGATTCTTATGACTGTGGTACTACAGACTTGCACATTGCAAGAATACAAACAGATCCCGATGCACCACCTGTATTTGTCAAACAATACAGACTTCCCTTAGCCTCATATGATTCTCTTGCAGAGATCATAAGGAATTTGGAAGAAAGAGGTATTATCAGACAGGTGCACAGCTCTTATAATAATCCTATTCTAGGTGTCCTTAAGCCCAATGGACAATGGCGTTTGTGTGCTGACTTAAGACAGCTAAACAAACGAGTATACATGTCTGGCTGGCCTGTACCATACATTGACCAGTGCCTAGCACAAATGCAGGGATCCAAAATATTCACTGCCATTGATTGTGCACAGGGATATTGGACCATAAAGGTACATGAAGAGGACCAATATAAGCTAGCATTCTCCTTCCAAAAGGTTCAGTATGCATTCCAGAGACTTCCATTTGGATACATAAATTCTGGACATGAATTTGCTGTATTCATGCATAAGGCTATGCCTGACGCACTGGAAAGGGGGACCTTGTCTTATGTTGATGATGTTTTAATCAAAAGCACAGACTTTGAAAAACACATCGCAGAGCTTAAACACGTCCTCAGCCAACTTAAAAGGGCAGGTGTCAAATTATCCCTGCAAAAAGCTCAATGGTGCCGCACTCGTGTAAACTTCTTGGGACATGAAGTTACCTCTGACGGATTAAATCCCCAGAAGAAAAAGGTGGAAGCTATAGTGAATTCTAAAAACCCGACTAACTTAAAGGAATTGAGATCATTCCTGGGTATGACGAATTATTCTCGCAAATTCATTGATAATTATGCGGAATTAACTAAACCACTACTACTTCTTCTGAAGAAAGATGTGAAATGGCACTGGAGTGAGTCTCAAGAGACAGCCATCAGAGAGCTGAAGAGAAAACTCACTCAAGCACCTTGCTTAGCGTACCCTGAAGGTGGCAAACCTTTCTTCTTAGAGACAGGTTACACAGATATAAGCATGAGTGCTGTGTTATACCAAAAGCATGATAATTTGAACAAAGCCATTGCTTATGCGAGCAAAAATCTATCCCCAGTAGAAATAAAATTTAGCGATTGCGAAAAAGCCCTCTTATCTACTGTATGGGCTCTACAAAATTTCCGCAGCTATATACAGGGCGAGAAAATTATTGTAGAAACGGCCCACCAGCCTTTGCTATATTTGCAAAGTGAGAGAATAAGAGATGGGAATTTGTCTAATAGCCGCATAACAGCGTGGACTCTTTCCTTGCAAGGCTGGCCCTTAGAAATTCGCTACAAGCAGAATAAAAAGAATACAGTCGCACAAGGGCTCGCTGAGCTCCACGACTGTACTGCTAGTGATCCTGGGGAAGAATTATCAGAAGATGATTTTCTGGAGGAACAATTGCTTTCCCCATATAAAATGTACAATGAGGACCATTGTCAAACATTACCTTGGGTATATGTTGATGGTTGTTCTTACCATGCCACTATTGATAATGAGCGCAGACTAGTCGCTGGCATTGGTATAACTGGGGCAAATGGATTCTCAAATATATCTGTAGGTTTCAACATTGGACCAAGATCCAGTCAAGTTGCAGAACTAACTGCTGTTTTCAAAACCATTGAAATGGCTATTGAACATGGTATTCATGAATTTGTGATCATAACTGACTCAAATTATGTGCGTGACAGTTTTGTTGAATACCTGCCAACTTGGAAAAGAAATGGCATGCAGAAAAGCAATAACAAACCAGTCAAGCATGGCAAATTGTTCTGCGAGATTGATAATCTGGTAGTATCCAATGATTTAACCATACACTGGAAAAAGACCAAGGGTCATTCCAGAGTTTTAGGTCCTGATAAGGAAGGCAATGACCTTGCGGACTCATTAGCCAAACAAGGAGCCATAACTGGAGAACTCCTTAATATTGAACACTTAATGGGTGCAATTCAGGTAGAAGCCATTACCAGAAACCAGGCAAAACAACAGAGTGAGCCTAACTTGGTACAATGGAGTCAGGATTCTCCTAGTGAGGACCTGATCACTAGTCAAAAAGAAGACCCCATTGTAGGCATCTTCTATAAACACATAGAAGATCCTGAAAGCAACCCCATCTCAAAAGATGATTGTATTGGCAAAGAAGATCTGAGAATCTTAATAAAATCTAAATCACAATTCAAATTACAGGATGGTTTGTTAATTAGAACCTCCAAAACTGGCATCCAACAGTGGGTAGTACCCACCAAGTTCAGAGGTCTAATGCTTCAACATGCCCATGATGCTCCCACATCTGGTCATCGCGGTGCCAAACTCACGTACGAAATATTGCGTGACTACGCTTTTTGGCCACACATGTTGAAAGATGTTCAAACCTACTGTCAAGGGTGTTTAATCTGTCCACAGTTCCAACCCACTGCCCCAACGCATAGAGCGCCATTGCAGAAAAGGGGGATGGTAATGCCATGGTCAGATATACAAATTGATTTTATTGGTCCGGTAACAAGGTCATCAAGAGGTAACAAGTACATGTTAACAGTGACATGCCTGTTCACTAAATGGGTAGAGTGCATTAGTGCACCTAACAATAGTGCTGAAACATGTGCAGCATTGCTCATCAACCATGTATTTTCCAGATTTGGTTTGCCCCAAAGAATCGAATCAGATCGGGGGACCCACTTCACTAGCGAAGTGATGACAAAAATGTGGAAAATACTAGGGGTTAAAAGAAAGCTCCATATTGCTTATAGAGCTGCCTCAAGTGGTGGTGTAGAGCGTTACAACCAATCCATTGTTAAAATCCTCAAAAAGTTTGTGAGTGAAACAGGTAAAGACTGGGATATAAAACTACCTCTAGTCTTAATGGCATTAAGAGCAACTCCAAGTAGTGCTACCAAGATGTCACCTTTTGAACTGATGACTGGTAGAAGAATGGTTCTACCTCAGCATCTGCTATACCGTACATCAGACCAAAACTTAATAAACGCTGCCAATACACATCAATATGTGGAAAACCTAAGAAAGCACCTGCAATATGCCTTTGCATTTGCTCAAAGGAATTTAGAAAGAGCCGCAACTGCCACTAAAACCTATTATGATCTCAAAACATCCAAAAAGGAATATGAAATAAATGATAAAGTTTATCTTTATAACTTTGGAAGAGATCAGGTTAGGGAGAAGAAATTTCTTCCCTCATGGAAAGGTCCTTTCGTCATTACTGACAAAATATCTCCAGTGGCCTATAAAATACGGATCCCCAAAAATGAAAGTTTCATAGATAAATGGGCCCATATCAATCAATTGCGAGCGTGTCATCCCAGATCCCAACTACAAGTCATAGAGGGAGAATGAAGTGTCATATCCCCAAATGAACTAAAGACATACTATAGTTTAAAGATGCCTAACTGATAAACATGAAGGTTCAAAATTGACAGACTATCTACATAGAAGACTGTCCATGATGTGTACGGTCAACATCCTCACCAAATACCACTAACTTTGATCCAATTCAAATACATGTGTCCTACATATTTTTGAATTGGAAAGGGGGATTTATGTCAAGGTATTTGAAATATTATTAAATAATATATAGAGGTATATTTGTCTTTATTTAATAGATCTGTGGATATGAACATGGTCTGTAGGACAAAGGATTAGATCTCCCCCACTCCAATTGCACAGGAGACATTCTTGGCTGAAAGGAGAACAAAGGATTATCTCTGGGAGATATCACACACTCAATATGTTAAATTATGCAATTGTATAATTTAGCAAGGAACTAAAATATAACATAGTTTCAGGATACAGGCAAATATATGGAGACGAAATGTCTGAATTACCCTTTTGGAACTGATCAAAATCATGGAGAGACAGCTTTTATGCACATGGTGTTAATTTTTAAATACACATCTGCACTGCTGGCTAAACAGGAAATATGCTGTTTTAAAGACTCTTACAACTCCTCATGGATTGACCCCATGTGGAGCAATAAAGGCCTTGGAAAACACAGACAAATGCTAAGGTGTGACTCTGGAAGTTCACGTAAGCAGACAGCAAATAAACATTTTTTTTTCTCTCTCTGTTTAAATACATGCCCCAGAATGTATTAAATATAGAAATTTGGGAAATTGTCTAAATTCTATATTATTATTACATGGGTATTTGCTAAGCTTGGGAGGTAACTGTTTTAGTCAGTCAAAAATGTGTAATAACCTCTGTTTTTGCTTATATTTTTCAGACAGATAAATTCAGATATACATAGAAATGATATATATGTTTTGAAAACACAAAAGATCTTACTTAGCCTCTGTGTTTTTAAGAATATAAATAAATACTTATGGACCATACACATACTAATGATTGGATCATCTCTAATAATTATTTCTATTTTTATTGCAGACAACCATTGGTCATGAGCATCAATCTTAGAAAGAGACGGAATGCCGCATGAAATGAATTAAGTCATATCATATAAACATACAAATAAATGTTTATAAAGTTTCACATACATCTTTTAAAATATAGTGAGATGAAAATATGGAAGTTACTTTGATGTGATATGACTATGAGATATATATTTGATGTGATATAACTATGAAATATAAGTTATTTTAATATAATGTTAGATATGTGATGTTTCATATCAAAATGATCAGAAAATTCATTAAGATATAACTTATCCAAAACAAATATTATGAATAGTTGTCGCAGTAAATTATGATAAAAATTAATAACCATTTCATAGAAATACTGACTTAAGCTGTTTCAAATGTTGCTGTGTCTGTTTGTGCTGCCACCTGGTGTTATGTTGCGAGAACTACAGCCAGAAGGTTCTCTCTGGCTGTTAAAAATGAAATTTCCAAGGGCCAATCCGATTTAGACTTCCCAGATAACCAATGGGAAGGTCAGCTCCCGTAGTGCCACCCACATGATGTCATCAATGATTATATAATGGGAATGTTGAATGCACAAGAGAGAGTTGTCTGTAACTTGTTGAAAATTAGTGATCTGATTTTGGCTGCGATATACCTGAAAAAAAAAAAAAGTTCACTTCAGCAAGGAGCTTAAAACTTATCCTTGATTTGTGCAAAAACCTTCTTTCAAATGAGATGACCTAAAGACCGCTACGAATTGGTTCAAAATTGGTGAAGTATATTGTATTTTAAATTGGTAGTTATAAGCCTAGGTATTGTTCAAATCTGTGTCTGAATTGGCTAAGTAACTCATCTATACAAGTTCTGATATTGTCGGTTAATTTTGTATTAGGATAAATTGCAGTTAAATAGCAGAATATATATTTTATCCTATTGTTTGATAAACACTGTTTAGAATTGTATTGCTTGGATGTTAAAGGTTTTTAGTCCCATTGTGTTAAATAAATAAGGCTGAATTGTGAAGGTATATTGTTCTGGGTTTTGTAAGAAGAATAGCATATCTTAAGAGTTGGTTCTAACGCATATAAACTTTTATTTAGTTTCCTTTTATTGCAAATATAGTTCAATATGTTTATGGATATTAACTAAATAAAAGAATTCAGATATTTATATTAATTGTATGGTCTAGTAGGTGCATGGTTGATAAGGGTTTCTATTTCTTTGTATTGTGTTTATAACCCTGCCATAAACTTATATATATTATTTGGATAGCACTGCTAAGATTTTCATAAATATACTGACAAACCAGACCCACTAGAGGATGATCCTAGCCCAGTGTGTGCAGATGTGTGCAAAAGAAACTCACCGCTGGGGGTCAAAGGCGGCGCTGCTCCAGATGCCAATTGTTGATTTCTGTCCTCCACAGCCGCTGTTGTTGAAACCGCTGCCGGCACAGGACCCTGGCTAGAAGTAGCAGCCACAGTTGTCACTGTCTGATCCATAGTGAGCGCCTGTGGAAATAAAACAGATTGGGGAGTACTCCGTGCTGATGAATGGGCCCCTGAGGGGCCCCCAACCTGTTCCCTAGACAAACACACACCCAAAGCAGCAGACACAGCCTTTCGTATCATCTCCTCTGTCACACCAGCATATTGCCCATGCGGCCCACTCCCCGCGCCCACAGACTCACACCTAATGCCCTGCGTGACATGTGTACCAGAATCCCTTTGCCTCGCTACCCCTGAGGCAGTACCCGCAACGTCTAAGAATTCAGTGTCTCCCACTGAGTCCCCTTGTCCAACCACAGTTATACCCCTGTGGCTCCCACCCGGAGATACACCCTGCACAGATTGACACCCATGAGACACACCCGGAGATACACCCTGCACAGATAGACCCCCATGAGATACACCCGGAGATACACCCTGCACAGCTATACCCATGTGGATCCCACCCAGAGTGACACCCTGCGTAGTGCGTCCGCCCAATGTGCTCCTCCTTTTGAGCCTGGCAATAGTGGCCCGCCTACCGCCCACTGATTTGCCCGTAGCCTTCTTTGCCTGATACGCTCTTGGCCTCCCTTTGCTGCCCCCCACCGCCTCAGGAGCCCGACCACCAGCACGGAGACTCCCCAACTTACTAGCCTAAGCTCCGTGCGGTGATCTGCTCCTTGTTGCTGCATGCTGCCGTACACGTCCTCGCTCCTCCCCTACTTATTCGTCACTAAGGGAGGAAGCGTGCGGCGTGACGCCGGAAGGGGCTGGGCTACGCCCCGACGTGGGCCCGGGCACATGAAGAGCCCGGACCACGTGGGCGCCCCGCTCGCCTGCCGAATCTGCTCCCACTATACCCAGGCCCCCTGAGGGAGTATCACCCCAGAGGGCCTGAGCCAACAAAAGTATGGAGGACAAGGCCGCAGGCGGAAGGGACTGAAGCTGATCCTCCATTGTCTCTTGCAGCTCCTCTCATGCCTGGAACCACCTTCACCACTTCGCTGTAGCGCTTAGGCGGCACAGACTTCCTCTTGGCACGCTCCATCACCACAGCAGAAGAAAGCTTGCTTGAAGTCTGGAACCAGGAACAAAAGAGGGCCGGATCCACTGCAGTCAGGACCTATAAAGGTAAGCAGAAACACCGCCCCTCCACATGCAACATTGTAACATCTAGTACCTTCCAGACTCAGTTATCCTTTAATTTTGCTACAGGCCCACTAGAGGGCCGTCCGCTTCCATATGTATAGGTATATGTGTGTGAGAACATGTGCATGTGTATAGGTGTGTGTGTGTGTGTGTGAACATGTGCATGTTTATAGGTGTGGGTGTGTGAGAACATGTGCATGTTTATAGGTGTGGGTGTGTGAGAACATGTGATGGGTATAGGTGTGTGTGAGAGCATGTGCATGTGTATAGGTTTGTGTGTGTGGGAACATGTGCATGTGTATAGGTGTGTGTGTGTGAGAGAACATGTGCATGTGTATAGTTGTGTGTGAGAACATGTGCATGTGTATAGGTGTGTGCGTGTTAGAATATGTCCATGTGTATAGTTGTGTGTCTGTGAGAACATGTGCATGTGTATAGGTGTGTGTGTGTGTGTGTGAACATGTACATGTGTATAGGTGTGTGTGTGTGAGAACATGTGCATAGGTGTGTGTGTGAGAAAATGTGCATGTGTATAGGTGTGTGTGTGTGTGGGAACATGTGCATAGGTTTCTGCGTGTGTGAGAGAACATGTGTATAGGTGTGTGTGTTAGAACATGTGCATGTGTATAGTTGTGTGTGTGAGTAAGAGAACATGTGCATAGGTGTGTGTGTGTGTGAGAGAGAGACAGAGAACATGTGAACAGGTGTGTGTGTGTGAACATGTGCATGTAAGAGCATATGCATGTGTATAGGTATGTGTGAGTAAGAACATGTGTATAGGTGTGGGAACATGTGCATGTGTATATAGGTGTGTGTGTGTGAGAACATGTGCATGTGTATATAGGTGTGTGTGAGAACATGTGAATAGGTGTGTGTGTTAGATAGGGTTGCCAGCTGTGCTTCATAAAAATACCGGATGACCTATAGGTGATTGGATTCGGGAAGTAGCTGGGTTCACACAATGTCTCCCCAAAAGCTCAACCTTAGGCCCCACCCTTGATCCCACCACATATATTTTTCACAACTAAGCAGTAATTTTATCCCCTTGGTTGCCAGTATCACATGTACAGAGCAGTGATGTGACCCCCTTGGCTGCTAGAGGTACACAAACAGCAATGATTGAACACCCCCATGGTTGCCTGTAACACATATAATAGAAAATGCACAGTTCAACTTCTTGTTGAGCCATATTTCTAATACATAAAGGCCTAGAAGGCCCCTTAAATTTAGTTGACAGAGGGTCTTTAAAAATACTGGACATTTATGTGTCCAGTATTTTTGTACAGATTTTACTGGACAGTCTGCTAAAATACTGGACTGTCCGGTTGAATACTGGACACCTGGCAACCCTAGTGTTAGAACATGTGTATAGGTGTGTGTGAGAACATGTGTATAGGTGTGGGAACATGTGCATGTGTATATAGGTGTGTGTGTGTGAGAACATGTGCATGTGTATATAGGTGTGTGTGAGAACATGTGAATAGGTGTGTGTGTGAGAACATGTGCGTGTGTATATAGGTGTGTGTGTGTGAGAACATGTGCATGTATATATAGGTGTGTGTGAGAACATGTGAATAGGTGTGTGTGTGTGAGAACATGTGCGTGTGCATATAGGTGTGTGTGACCATGTGCATGTGTATAGGTGTGTGTGAGAACATGTGCATGTGTATAGGTGTGTGAGAGAGAACATGTGCATGAAATAGCATATGCATGTGTAAAGGTGTGTGTGTGAGAACATGTGCATGTGTAAGAACATGTGCATGTGTATAGGTGTGTGTGAGAGGAACATGTGCATGTGTATAGGTGTGTGTGTGTGTGTGTGAACATGTGCATGTGTATAGGTGTGTGTGTGTGGGAACATGTGCATGTGTATAGGTGTGTGTGTGGGAACATGTGCATGTGTATAGGTGTGTGTGTGTGTGTGTGGGAACATGTGCATGTGTATAGGTGTGTGTGTGTGGGACCATGTGCATGTGTATAGGTGTGTGTGTGTGTGGGAACATGTGAATGTGTATAGGTATGTGTGTGTGAGAGAGAGAACATGTGCATGTGTATATAGGTGTGTGTGTGAGAACATGTGCATGTAAGAGCATATGCATGTGTATAGGTGTGTGTGTGAGAATATGTGCATGTGTATAGGTGTGTGTGAGAACATGGGTATAGGTGTGTGTGTGAGAACATGTGCATGTGTATAGGTGTGTGTGTGTGTGTGTGTAAGAACATGTGCATGTGTATAAGCATTTCCATGTGTATAGGTGTGGGGACATGTGCATGTTTATAGGTGTGGGTGTGTGAGAACATGTGATGGGTATAGGTGTGTGTGAGAGCATGTGCATTTGTATAGGTTTGTGTGTGTGGGATCACGTGCATGTGTATAGGTGTGTGTGTGTTAGAACATGTGCATGTGTATAGGTGTGTGTGTGTTAGAACATGTGCATGTGTATAGGTGTGTGTGTGTTAGAACATGTGCATGTGTATAGGTGTGTGTGTGAGAACATGTGCATATGTATAGGTGTGTGTGAGAACATGTGCATGTGTATAGGTGTGTGTGTGAGAACATGTGCATGTGTATAAGTGTGTGTGTGTTAGAACATGTGCATGTGTATAGGTGTGTGTGAGAACATGTGCATGTGTATAGGTGTGTGTGTGAGAGAACAAGTGCATGTGTATAGGTGTGTGTGAGAACATGTGCATGTGTATAGGTGTGTGTGTGTGTGAGAACATGTGCATGTGTATAGGTGTGTGTGAGAACATGTGCATGTGTATAGGTGTGTGTGAGAACATGTGCATATGTATAGGTGTGTGTGAGAACATGTGCATGTGTATAGGTGTGTGTGTGTTAGAACATGTGCATGTGTATAGGTGTGTGTGAGAACATGTGCATATGTATAGGTGTGTGTAAGAACATGTGCATGTGTATAGGTGTGTGTGTGTTAGAACATGTGCATGGGTATAGGTGTGTGTGTGTTAGAACATGTGCATGTGTATAGGTGTGTGTGTGAGAACATGTGCATGTGTATAGATGTGTGTGAGAACATGTGCATGTGTATAGGTGTGTGTGAGAACATGTGCATGTGTATAGGTGTGTGTGAGAACATGTGCATGTGTATAGGTGTGTGTGTGAGAACATGTGCATGTGTATAGGTGTGTGTGAGAACATGTGCATGTGTATAGGTGTGTGTGAGAACATGTGCATGTGTATATGACCTACTATGTCGTCAAGTTCCGGCCCTTACACATACACACATGACTAATGTTTATTTACAAAAGAACCCAACAACCCCAAATAAAAACACTAGACTTAGTGTTGGTGCAAATTGGCCGCAGCCCCTTTAATTAAAATAAATAACCGTTATAGAAAAAACTTTAATTAACTCAATAAATAACAGTGCAAATATCGTAACCCCATTGTACATAACATACACATAAACAGTGGTGCAAGTCCATACTAATTTCTTTATATATATATATGGCCTTCACTCCACCCACTGGACCACCCACTGGACCCAACCGTGCAAGTGATTGAGCCTGTAAGCAATAAAACACATAAGTCTCTAAGGAACCCCTTGCCCTTAGAGACCCCCAACTTAAAAGTTCCCCCCATGGGAATGCCAAAATACCACCACACTACCAATTGGCCATAACATGTAATTGTAAGGGCTATCACCCCCGCCACAAACTGGCCTCACAACTCAGCCCAGTCCCATCAACCCCGTAACCTTACTTAAAACCTCCTTAAAGTCAAGGATAAACAACTGCAGACCAAAGCCATTGAGATGCACCCCATCCGTTGAATAAAATTCACCCTGACCCGCTAAGTCTGCATGATGAACAACTGAACCACCCAATCTTCAGACAAAAGACCCCATAAGCTTTTTAATCTTTCTCCTGCTTTTGTCTAGCCGCACCGGATCCCAAGCCGCTCTCCAAACCTTCCTGGGCAAGATGTCAGACCATACAATTCTCAATGTAGGATATAAATCCACCAACCTCCCAATATCCCTCTTCATGCTTCCCACCAAGTCCCTCTGTGGAAGAAAACCAAGATCATTGCCCCCTGCATGAACCAACAACACAGTCGGAGGCTGTAAACGTCTGCAGTAATCCACCACTAGGGGCAACAACCTGTCCCAACGGAGCCCCCTAACACCAAACCATTTAACATCACAACGGGATTTAGGAAAACCCAACCGCACGCCATCCACTTTCACTGAAGCCGATCTACAAGCCCAATAAAGAAAAGAGTGGCCGACTAGCCACAAACGCTCCTTACCTAGAACACAGAAAATAAAAGTAACCAACCACATTAAACACCCAACTCAGGACAGACATACAGGCAAAACCTTCCTGATCCTCACCTACCAATGCCCTTAACCACCATATCAGACAATCCCCTCACCGAAGTCTCAGTTGCCGCCCCTATGCGGAAAGAATGAGACCCAAATTCCCTCGCAGTAAAACCCAATTGACCCAATGACTTGTTTAGAATCGCCCTGAACTGGAACTGCGACAAAGGCCTACCGTTCTGGTGGACCAACAATGAATCCCCTACCAGGGGCCGAACCCTCAAATAAGTCTTCAGACAAAGCCAAGGACAAACTTCTAAACCACTAGGAAAAAGGGCTATCGTCCTACCCTTTCCCAACTGGTCCATTTTACTCCTCCTCAGAAATTTCTTGACTTTGGAATCAAACAAGGACACATCAGCCAATGCCAAACCACCCATGGAGGATACATTTTTACTAACTAGCTCCGATATTCGGAATGCCCCAAAAAATGCGAAAACAGAAGCCAAACGGAACAAATAGACTGTAAAATCAGACACACATACAACCTCCAATACCCGATAAATACTGCTTAACAACGAGAATGTAATAGGACCCAACCGAACTTTTCTTCAAACTCTTGAGGCCAACGCCGCCTGTAACGGCTCATTTTGCACACAAGGGGTTAAACCAACGTTTAGTAGATCTTCCCTTCCAGTGACACAGGCACAGCTACTGCAGAACACCAAACTCCCAAACTGGAACCTCATGAATAGCTGCTAGCAGACGAACAGGAAAAGCACCCAAGCGGCTTATACTCCTGGCAATCAGTCTCTAACAGCATACAGTAAATCCCCCCAAAGACGAGACAAGGCACCGTGTTGATGTTCAAGCAGTGAACAGAAAAATGAATACTTTATTTGAAGGCAGTACACAGATTTATACACCCTGGCATTCCAGATTTACAGAGCTTCAGATTACATAGTGAATTGGTTAAACAGTAAAGCAAACATATGAACAATACATCAAACCTCTAACAATTGTCTATTCACAGGTAAAACAGATTAACATATCAAGTTAATTAACTGGGGAAGAAAGTTTACTCAGACAATCTGATGTTGGGCAGTCTAGTTAACATAATCACACAGGAACACAATCAGTATACCCAGACAGACTCCTGAGACACAATCAGATTAGAAACGTAAATAAAATACATCTTATTACAGAATATAATAACAGCTCTTATTAACTATTAAGTCCTTTATGCCCACTTGCACTCACACCCTGTACCCATCCTGTATTTATGGATACAGGGTGACATGGACATAAGACAGAGTTATGAAAGTACATGGGGTGTCCAGCATATAAAATTCCACATTTCCATGCAGTCTCTGGGTATCCTTAAGCCCATGTACCTCCAGCCCAAAGAATGTTCCATAACAGGCCCTCGGATCTTGGTGACTCACGTCACACGGCCAAACGCCTGTCCATAGCAGAATGCGACAAGTTCAAAGACCCCCACTCCCACATCCATTCCAACAAGAAACCTGTGAGATGAGATACCCCTTCACGCACCACTTTGGAAGACAGCCTTGACTCCAATTCCCACCACACTCTAGAGTAAGCCACCCAAGTACCTGGTGCCAGTGAAGCCTTTACCAGTCTAGCCAGTCCTCCACTCCAAACCGCCACAGGGAACTCGGGCATGGGCAACCCTCCATGTCTGCATAAGGGGCCAACTCCCGAAAATGCTGCCACTGAAAGCGAGAAAGGGATTCTGCTATAGAATTACAAACGCCTGGAATGTGTTTAGTGTTAATGCAAACATTCATCCACAAACACTTCAGGACCAGCAATCTCAACAATCTCAATACAGGCAAAGAGGTCGCTGTCAATGTATTCAACACATACACAACACCCATATTACAACTAGAACATAATTGTATAAAAGTATACATCTTAGCAAAAAAGACATAGGCTCAGCGAAAATAATAATAAGTAAACTACTAATAATCTTTAATGCGAAAAAAAATAGGAATAATCATTCATACAAAAGCTTAAGCTAAATTAAAAACACTTAAACCAAGGCGTAATGATAGCGTATAGGTGCAAATAATATAGTCATATCGTCAGCCAGCAGACTATTTATAACAAGTAAACTAAGCCCTTACAATCCGAGGGCTAAATTAAAATTACTTCTATATTTTTGTATTTAATAACTGCTGAGCTGAGATTGACAAAGATAAATCTATCAATTTAACATAACCTTGGTAAGCAAGTTAAAAGAAACAAAGAGAGCCGAAGCTGCTCCTAGGACCCCTGACGCGCATTTCACAAAAAACGCTTCCTCAGAGGGGGTGCTGGCCGTTGCTAGTGTACGCTATTTGAGGCTTCATAAGTCCCCCCTCAGAATGTGATAGGAGCCATATGGAGTACTGATGCCTTAATATTTATTCAAAGATCTGTCATTTAGTGACATAGTCAAATGTAGGTAAGTAATAAACCTAATAAGCCACGTGATTGTGGGCGTGAGATGTCAGGCGTGATCATAGAAATCCCTCAACGAATCCAAAGCGGACTGAGTACTAACGTCATAAGAGGGTGTGTTTATAGAATGACAACTTGTCATGTTATGGAATTGATTGGTTGATCATGTTTACAAACATATGTGTCAAGAATAGTGTTGACAGCACAAATGTTTTTATCTATCGGAAGAAAAAAACTAAAATGAATATAGTTTATTATCTTCAGCCTATCCACAATCAAATGCTTTATAGAACAGTAAGATATATGATAAGACACAGACTACCAATTTATTATTATATCTATGCTTCTTAGTAATATTCATTATAACCATAAGTACATCAAGCTGATTTATGAAAGGCAAAGACTGGGATCAAGAAATGTTCTTAAATTCATGTTGTATCAAGATGTTTGATATAATTATGACATGTATAATCAATTGCCATTATTGACTGCTCATATTAACCCCTAGCTTTCACAGCGTGAGTAATAATGGTAGGTAGAGATAATCTGGTGTTAAAGTAATATGATGGTACACTTTGTTTCCAAATTTTGGTGTTGCTAAAATCAGATATTTGATTTGAACTAAACTATATGAAATTTCATTCTTATAGTTTAGTTCGAATCGATGGTCTAACATAATGTACCTACTAACATATTATATTAAGCAGACTAATGAATTTGATCCTACTTATAACTGATGGGATATTCTGCAATATAACATTTTATATCTGATGTTAACAACACAAAAATTTGGAATTTAACTTGCTTACCAAGGTTATGTTAAATTGATAGATTTATCTTTGTCAATCTCAGCTCAGCAGTTATTAAATACAAAAACATAGAAGTCATTTTAATTTAGCCCTCGGATTTTAAGGGCTTAGTTTACTTGTTACCATAGTCTGCTGGCTGACGATATGACTATATTATTTGCACCTATACGTTATCACTACCCCTTGGTTTAAGTGTTTTTACTTTAGCTTAAGCTTTTGTATGAATGATTATTCCTATTTTTTTCACATTAAAGATTATTAGTATGAATGGTACGGAATAATATCCTCTTAAGAGTTTACTTAATAATTATTATTTTCGCTGAGCCTATCTTTTTTTTACTAAGTTGTATACTTTTGTACAATTAGATTCTAGTTGTTATTTGCTCTCAGTTTAGGCATCAACGACAGGTTTATATTCTTACTACACAGGTATACTATAACTATACAATTTAACACCCTATTATAGGGTAAATAATTCAATAGAATTACCTGTTTAATATAAACTCTGCTCACCTACCTACTGCGCAACACTAACAACACCATATTATCAGAATAGAATACAACCGACCGATTGCACAAATCAACCTCCCAGACAAACAGCGACACCACAATCGCGAACAACTCCAAAAACACCAGGTTCTTAACCAAACCCAACACAAATCATTCATCCGGCCACTCAGCCGTACACCAGTGACCCATAAAATAGGCCCCACAAAAACCACAACCCCCTGCCGAATCAGTAACAAGCCCCAACTCCTCGTTGGACACTCCAACAGCCTGAATCAAAGTCGAGCCATTAAAGTTCATCAGAAACCGCCTCCAAACCCTCAAGTCATCTTTCAACTCTTTGGATAACCATATAAAATGATGCGGTTTTGACACCCCAGCAGTAGCCAAAGATAACCTCCTGCAGAAAACCCTCCCTATCGGGATAATTCTACATGCAAAGTTAAACTTGCCCACCAAGGATTGTAGCTCACGGAGCGTAACCTTCTTTGCCAGCAATGAGAGGTCAATAACTTCTAATAGGTCAGACACCTTGTCACTAGGAAACCTACATTCCATGATCACCAAATCAATTGTAATGCCCAAAAAATTGAGGGAGGTCACAGGACCCTCAGATTTTTCAAGTGCAATGGGCACACCAAAGTCAAACGCCACCTTGAAGCAAACATCCCTCAAGAACCAGCCGGGCCCACAAACAAGAAATCGTCAAGGTAGTGAACCAATGACGAAAGGCCCGACCGTTCTGAAACCACTCATTCAAAGAGCAAACAGGAGATGGAGCATCCCATTCGCAAACACAGGTCAGCGTAGTAAAGGCCATCCACACAACAGCCAACAAATGGTGTGATGTGATGTCGGGTGCACCGGCAGAAGCCTAAAGGCCGCCTCAATGTCAATTTTTGCCAACAATGCAGCAGGACCCGCCTCCCTAACCAAACCAACTGCCTGATCAAAAGATACATATTTAACAGATGCCAACTCCTGCGGAATACCATCATTAACCGATCCCCCTTTTGGGAAAGATAAATGATGGATTAGCCTAAACTTTCCAGTCTCCCTCTTCGGAACCACCCCAAGGGGGATATCCTCAAATCTTCAATGGGAGGACCCACAAACAGACCAGTCATGCGCCCCAAAGACACCTCCTTCCGCAGCTTGTCAATGACCACACCCGGCCACAAGCGAGCAGACTAAAAATTCAGCAAAAAACCTCACAACCCCCTTGTGACAGAATCACAAAACCGAACTGAAAATCATGAAGCAACAATGCCGCTTTCTCACTACAACCCTGATACCTAGCGTACAGGATGAGCCAGGGTTCCATTGCGCATATTTTCACCGGAGTCGCCTCCTTTGTCAGTCGCCTCACCGGCCCCGCCCGGCTTACCCTTTCAGAAACACTTCGCATAGGGGTGGGAGCCCCCACATCCAGAGCATTCATGTTCAAACTTGCACGTGGCTCCCCATTTACAGAATTGCTCATTATATGCAAAGCAATGCCCTCTCTTAGCTGATGCCGGGGACCCACTGGCGGGAGAGCCTCTGGCTCCTGACCGAAAGGACTGGGAGGCTCTCAAAGGTGTCATTATCTTGAGCCATAATCCCATGTCCCGGTCATTCCACCTCATCTCTGGTTTTACCGACAGCCATTGCCTAAACTGCTCGTCATAGGACCACCATGCCATACCCCCATACGTCCTCTGAGCAGCTGCGACCTTGTCCAGGTAACAAAACAATGCCCTACCCTGGTCTGGGAATCTACCGGAAAAAACACTTGCATATATTACAAAGGCCTGGAACCAATTTGTAAAGGTTTTCGGCAACTTTCTATATCGTCTTTTCCGTTCCTCCTCCTCCTTCTTTGCTACGTCCTTTTTTGAATCCTCAGGAATCTCAAAAGACTGCTCAAGAGGGAGAAGGGAGAACAACTTGATAAATTCCCCCTTATATATCTTCTCTTTCATGTCCAGCGGTAAATGCATCCCCAATGGCCCGATGGAGCAGAGGTATGACCGAGACATCACAGTGTCGGCAAGCCTCAATTCCGCCCCATCAACTGGCTTAGGGCTGATGGTAGGGAGCTAACTTCAACCCTCCCTAACCCAGGGACACCAGTCGCACCGGCCACATGGCCCATGCCCTCTCCACAGAAGCTGCAGCAGTAGGGCCGTTCCCCTCCAATGACAACAGCAACTCCCTCAAACCAGCCACTACTCTACTGGCCACCGAATCACTGTCAACACCCCGAGCACACCTGTCCATGACATCCCTCCCCCGTACATTCAACCCCATCTCACCTGGTGAGTTTTCCCCCGGATGCTGACCACCTGAGGAGCCGTCAAGCGCTGCCTGGAGCCCGCCTAACTTTTTTCACCTTCCTGCAACATGACAACCGGACGTCCACGCTGATCTGGCTGCCGTGGTTGTTCCTGAAAAGAAGCAGCATGTGAACACATATCCAAGGGAATAAAACCTCTACCAACCCTACCCCTCCTGTGCAGGCTGGTACCCCTAGCCGTAATCACCCCCTTTCCCCTCTTTGGAGCTCCACCCTCATCACCACCAGACCAGGCCACCCGCCACTGGTCGTCAATGTGATCTACCCCTAGACACACCAATGTATTCCCCAGGCCTATTCGGCCATCTGGCGCCCCCCTAGTACCCCGAGTAGCCGCCGTATATAACCTGGCCCCACTCAAATCACCAGCCACTTCACACAACCTGGCTGCAACACCCCGCCTCACCTGGCTGTCGCCAACAGGTTGAGGCTCCAAGCGAATAGAATCTGTCCAAGAGCCGTGCAGGCCAGAGAACTCCTCTTCAAGGCTGTCAAAGACATTCAAGTATAGGTCAACTACCCTTGCATCCAGCTCAAACTCATCCCCATCATCCCCAGACCCATATTCCATATCTACAAGTGTCCCTGCAGGGAGTTCATGCCAACCCAAACAAGCTATGCCACCCTCAACAGCCCTGAGACTTAACGCATCAGGCAAGGTCTTCTCCCCAACAACCAAAGCCCCACTACTCCTAGCAACCTGCGCAGAAGCTGGAAAACATTCCCCTTCACTCCCACTATCAGCTACAACTCCTCCAAAGGAACAGGAAGGCCCACTAACACCGAGATCTACCCGCTGAATAGCAGACCCCTCCACCTCCACCTCAGGCTCGGGCTGTAAGCCACCCTTTCACTACCTCCATACTGAGTGGTGGCAGGGCCAGAGGTGGCCCTTCAGCTCCAGTTCCATGCCGCTCCCATCCACCAATGACATCACCGCCGCAGGACCAGATGAAAGGGGACCATCAGACAACTCCGGACCTGCTTGCTTCCAACCCAGGACCAGCCTACTTACCACCACCGGAATGCCTACAAACCTCAGGACTCAGACGAGATGGAGGCCTGGACCGCCTCATGGACCTCTTCCGGACTCCCGACATGGCTGCAACAGGATCCTGCAAACGACCGCCCAGCAAAACCTGGACCTGCGACTCTAACCAGGTATGACCTTTTTCCTTCGCAGCCTCCCGGAGCCTACCCAGCAACTTCTCTACCTCAGCCATGGTGCAGGCTGAGTGGAAAAGCCAGACAAAGATGCTTATAGAACTCTTCACAAAAATAACTGCTGGCTTTCCCGCTCAGCCGCAAGGCTAAATAACTTCCCCCACACCTCCCCTGTCTCCTCCTATTCTAACCCCCACTGGGCCTCTTCCTCTGCGGTCAAAGCTCCCTCCAGCTATGCTTTGCACCGCCTCCAGGAGCCCCTGGTGTGTGTGTGAGAACATGTGCATGTGTATAGATTTGTGTGAACATGTGCATATGTGTGTGAACATGTGCATGTATATAGGTGTGTGTGAGAGAACATGGGCATAGGTGTGTGTGTGTGTGTGAGTGAGAACATGTGCATCTGTATAGGTGTGTGTGTGTAAGAGAACATGTGCATAGGTGTGTGTGTGAGAACATGTGTATGTGTATAGGTGTGTGTGAGAATATGTGCATATGTATAGGTGTGTGTGTGTGTGAGAACATGTGCATAGGTGTGTGTTAGAATATGTGCATGTGTATAGGTGTGTGTGTGTGTGTGTGAGAGAGAACATGTGTATGTGTATAGGTGTGTGTGTGAGAACATGTGCATGTGTATATGTGTGTGTGTGAGAACATGTGCATGTGTATATGTGTGTGTGTGAGAACATGTGCATGTGTATAGGTGTGTGTGTGAGAACATGTGCATGTGTATAGGTGTGTGTGTGAGTGAGAACATGTGCATGTGTATAGGTGTGTGTGTAAGAGAACATGTGCATAGGTGTGTTTGTGTGTGAGAACATGTGCATGTGTATAGGTGTGTGTAAGAACATGTGCATAGGTGTGTGTGTGTGTGTGTGTGTGAGAACATGTGCATGTGTATAGGTGTGTGTGTGTGAGAACATGTGCATGTGTATAGCACATGTGTATAGGTGTGTGTGTGTGAGAGAGAGGACATGTGCATGTGTATAGGTGTGTGTGTGAGAACATGTGCATGTGTGTGTGAGAGAGGATATGTGCATGTGTATAGGTGTGTGTGTGAGAACATGTGCATGTGTGTGTGAACATGTGCATGTGTATAGGTTTGTGTGTGAGAACATGTGTATATGTGTGTGTGTGTGAGAACATGTGTATATGTGTGTGTGTAAGAACATGTGCATGTCTATAGGTGTGTGTGTGGGTGTGAGAACATGTGCATGTATATAGGTGTGTGTGTGTGTGAGAGAACATGTGCATGTGTATAGGTGTGTGTGTGAGTGAGAACATGTGCATGTGTATAGTTGTGTGTGTGAGAACATGTGCATGTGTATAGTTGTGTGTGTGAGAACATGTGCATGTGTATAGGTGTGTGTGTGAGAACATGTGCATGTGTATAGTTTTTTGTGTGTGAGAACATGTGCATGTGTATAGTTGTGTGTGTGAGAACATGTGCATGTGTATAGGTTTGTGTGTGAGAACATGTGCATGTGTATAGGTGTGTGTGTGAGAACATGTGCATGTGTATAGGTGTGTGTGAGTGAGAACATGTGAATAGGTGTGTGTGTGTAAGAGAACATGTGCATAGGTGTGTGTGTGTGAGAGAACATGTGCATGTGTATAGGTGTGTGTGTGAGAACATGTGCATGTGTATAGCACATGTGTATAGGTGTGTGTGTGTGAGAGAGAGGACATGTGCATGTGTATAGGTGTGTGTGTGAGAACATGTGCATGTGTGTGTGAGAGAGGATATGTGCATGTGTATAGGTGTGTGTGTGAGAACATGTGCATGTGTGTGTGAACATGTGCATGTGTATAGGTTTGTGTGTGAGAACATGTGTATATGTGTGTGTGTGAGAACATGTGTATATGTGTGTGTGTAAGAACATGTGCATGTATATAGGTGTGTGTGTGGGTGTGAGAACATGTGCATGTATATAGGTGTGTGTGTGTGTGAGAGAACATGTGCATGTGTATAGGTGTGTGTGTGTGTGTGAGAACATGTGCATGTGTATAGTTTTGTGTGAGAGAGAACATGTGCATGTGTATAGTTGTGTGTGTGAGAACATGTGCATGTGTATAGTTGTGTGTGTGAGTGAGAACATGTGCATGTGTATAGTTGTGTGTGTGAGAACATGTGCATGTGTATAGGTGTGTGTGTGTGAGTGAGAACATGTGTATAGTTGTGTGTGTGTGTGTGTGTGAGAACATGTGTATGTGTATAGTTGTGTGTGTATATGAGAACATGTGCATGTGTATATGTGTGTGTATATGAGAACATGTGCATGTGTATAGTTGTGTGTGTCTGTGTATATGAGAATATGTGCATGTGTATAGTTGTGTGTGTGTGTATATGAGAACATGTGCATGTGTATAGATGTGTGTGTGTGGGAACATGTGCATGTGTATAGGTGTGTGTGTGTGGGAACATGTGCATGTGTATAGGTGTGTGTGTGTGGGAACATGTGCATGTGTATAGGTGTGTGTGTGTATATGAGAACATGTGCATGTGTATAGTTGTGTTTGTGTATATGAGAATATGTGCATGTTTATATGTGTGTGTGTGTGAGAACATGTGCATGTGTATAGTTGTGTGTGTGTATATGAGAACATGTGCATGTGTATAGTTGTGTGTGTGTCTGTGTATATGAGAATATGTGCATGTGTATAGTTGTGTGTGTGTATATGAGAACATGTGCATGTGTATAGATGTGTGTGTGTGTGGGAACATGTGCATGTGTATAGGTGTGTGTGTGTGTGGGAACATGTGCATGTGTATAGGTGTGTGTGTATATGAGAACATGTGCATGTGTATAGTTGTGTTTGTGTATATGAGAATATGTGCATGTGTATAGGTGTGTGTGTATATGAGAATATGTTCATGTGTATAGGTGTGTGTGTATATGAGAATATGTGCATGTGTATAGGTGTGTGTGTGTGTATATGAGAATATGTGCATGTGTATAGGTGTGTGTGTATATGAGAATATGTGTATAGCATAGTTGCCAACAGTCCCTGATTTCCAGGGACAGTCCCTGGATTTTGTTGTATGTCCCTGGATTTTTTTTGTCCCTGGAAATGTCCCTGAAAATCTCCTTTGCGCAACATTTGTTGTTTGCATACATATATATATATATATATATATATATATATATATATATATATATATATATATATACACACACACACACACGCATACATATATACAGACAGATAGATGATAAATAGATATAGTGTATTATTTAAATATAATTCATTCCTAATGGAATATTGTTATTATAATTGAATGGGTTCACATATTATTTGTCTTTCTAATTGTGATGCTGTGTTGTAAAAATAACCATATGCCCAGAATTTGTTCCAGAGACTGGGTAGGTGTAAGAGCTTGGTGCTGTAATCTGTATAATAAACTATGGATAAGTCTAAATTATACTATTACTATCAAATGGGTGTGTTTTGATTGCAGAACTGAGTGGGCGGAGCAGTTGAACAGTAGGTCGTCAATACTCCAGTAACCCGCTTGCTTGCCCTGCTGCAAAGTGTCCCTGGAATTTTTTTTGAAATGTTGGCAACTATGGTATAGGTGTGTGTGTGTGTGTATGAGAAAATGTGCATGTGTATAGGTGTGTGTGTGTGAGAACATGTGCATGTGTATAGGTGTGTGTTTGTGTGTATTCATGTGTGTTAGTGAGAACATGTGCATGTATATAGATGTGTGTGATCGTGTCTGTGTGTGATCGTGTGTGTTCATGTGTGTGTGAGAACATGTGCATGTGTATAGGTGTGTGATTGTGTGTGTGAGAACATGTGCGTGTGTGTATATATATATATATATATATATATATATATATACACACACATACACATAAATATAGGATAGTTGTTTGTATTTATATGTGTGAAACCATACGCGATTGTGCACGTGTGCTTTGGTATGGATGTGTATGTGTGTTTGTATTTGAATTTGCATAGGGCTGTGTGCAATATGTAAAGAATAAAAAATAGGTGAATGTGTTATCTGTTGCTGGCCTGACTGTGCTTGTGCTGCTTTTGCTGATCCATGTGAATACTATGATTATTCTATTATAGTGCATCTCTATTCTATTTGACAGTCATTGTGTTAGAGGTTTAAATTATTCAAAATTGTATTCTCTAAATATTCTGCTCCTTTATTGCATTTTGCTTTTATATTTAAATGCCCTGGGGCTGTCACATGACAAGCTGCTCAATTAGTTTGAACTGAAATTATAAGCGAGGAAAAATATTGCTAACAGCTGTAAGCCCCACTGCACATTTTTTAGTAAAAAAACATGGAAAAATGCAATGATCAGGTGAAGAATCGTATGGTATATTGTGTTTCTAGTTTAAATTATTAACACTTTATCTCTGATAACCATTAAAGTGATTGTAAATGTTTGTGCTAAAGTGCCCGGTTTTAAAAATTCGATTAAAAACATCTAAATTGACATTTCACTCGTCTTGTGAAAAAATACTTACCTTTTAATCTTGACAGCCGCTACAGCTTCCTCTGCCCATCGCAAAGCCTCATCCTGGGTCTAAAATTAGGAATCCGGCTTCCTCGAATCATGGCTTCAAATCAGACACTGATTCCCCCGGGGGGGAAGCCGTGATTGGAGGATGACCGATCCATCATTTCTGACGTCAGAAATGGTTTTGCGAAGACTGGGGGAAGCTGGAGCGGCTGTCAAGTTTAAAAGGTAAGTATTTTTTCACAACGAGTGAAATGTAAATTTTGATGAATTAAAGTGCCCCTGTTTTTAATTGAATTTTTAAAATCCGGGCACTTTAGCATCAAAATTGACATTCACTTTTATGGTTATCAGAGATAAAGGCCTCTAGTTATCAAGCCGTCAACCTCAAATAGGCTGGAATTCCGCAGCGTATTTGTGGCGAGGCTGATTCGCCTAAGTTATCAAGCCCTACACACCGGCAAAAGTAGAATTTTGTGACGTAAGCTACGATCCACCGGACTCAGTCCGACACAGATCGATTCTTACGTCACTCCAGATGTTCCGAACGCAAGTTCGGCACAATCTAACTACTTTTGCTAGTTATTGTAACGGCACCCCCAAACATAAAAGGGTTAAACCGCCGTTTAGTAGATCTTCCCTTTCAGAGGCACAGCATACAGTAAATTTCCCCTCTCCCTCCCCCCAAGCATGAGTCAAAGCTCCATGGTGAGGGTCAAACAGATATCAGCAAAAATGAATAGTTTATTTAAAAGCAGCACACATATTTATACACCCTGACTTCAGGTTACAGAGGGCATTGGTTAAACAGTAAAGCAAACATATGAACAATGCATCAAACCTCTAACAATTGTCTATTCACAGGTAAAACAGATTAACATATTAAGTTAATTAACTGGGAAAGAAAGTTTACTCAGACAATCTGATGTTAGCCAGTCTAGTTAACATAATCACACAAAAACACAATCAGTTTACCCAGACAGACTCCTGAGACACAATCAAATCTGAAACGTACATAAAATACATACAGAATATAAGAACAGTTCTTATTAGCTATAAAGTCTTTTATGCCCACTTGACTTATAGAGTCACAATTGCTCCCACAAGGTGCACTCACACCCTGTACCCATCCTGTATTTATGGATACAGGGTGACATGGACATAAGACAGAGTTATGAAAGTACATGGGGTGTTCAGCATATAAAATTCCACATTTCCATGCAGTCTCTGGGTATCCTTAAGCCCATGTACCTCCAGCCCAAAGAATGTTCCATAACAGGCCCTCAGATCTTGGTGACTCACCCCACAGTTATCAAATGACTAGCAGGTACGCTCGGCACTTTTTCGGCCCAACGTACCTGGTTTTCAATCCGCCGCCCTGGAGGTGGCGGATTCCATAGAAATCAATGGGAGTCTGACCATAGCGAAAGTTCATGTTCGCTGCTGCCCGACATCCTATTGATTCCTATGGGAGATGTCTGGACCTAACACCCTAACATGTACCCCGAGTCTAAACACCCCTAATCTGCCCCCCCTACTCCGCCGCCACCTATATTAAACATGTTAACCCCTAAACGGCCGCTCCCGCAGCCCACCTCCACTCTAATAAACTTATTAACCCCTAAACCGCCGCTCCGGGACCCCGCTGCAACTATAGTAAATATGTTAACCCCATAAACCGCCGCTCCCGGACCCCGCCGCCACCACCTACATAATACCTATTAACTCCTATCCTGCCCCCCCTATACCGCAGCCACCTATAATAAATTTATTAACCCCTATCCTGCCAATCCTGTACCCCGCCGCAACTAAATAAATTGTTTAACCCCTAAACCGCCGCTCCCAAACCCTGTCGCCACCTATATTAAACTTATTAACCCCTAATCTGCCCCCCCTACACCGTTGCCACCTATAATAAATTTATTAACCCCTATCCTGCCCCCCCATACCACCGCCATCTATATTAAACTAATTAACCCCTAAATCTAAGTCTAACACTAACCCTAACACCCCCCTAACTTAAATATTATTTTAATAAATCTAAATAAAAATTACTCTTATTAACTAAATTATTCCTATTTAAAACTAAATAATTACCTATAAAATAAACCCTAATATAGCTACAATATTACTAATAATTATATTGTAGCTATTTTAGGATTTATTTTTATTTTACAGGTAACTTTGTATTTATTTTAACTAGGTACAATAGTTATTAAATAGTTATTAACTATTTAATAACTACCTAGCTAAAAGAAATACAAAATTACCTGTAAAATAAATCCTAACCTAAGTTACAATTAAACCTAACACTACACTATCATTAAATTAATTAAATAAATTAGCTACCAATACCTACAATTAAATACAATTAAATAAACTAAACTAAATTACAAAAAAACAAACACTAAATTACAGAAAATAAAAAAATATTACAAGAATTTTAAACTAATTACACCTAATCTAAGCCCCCTAATAAATAAAAAAAACCAAAATAATAAAAGTCCCTACCCTATTCTACATTACAAAGTAATCAGCTCTTTTACCAGCCCTTAAAAGGGCTTTTTGCTGGGCATGCCCCAAAGTAATCAGCTCTTTTGCCTGCAAAAAAAAATACAACCCCCCCCAACATTAAAACCCACCACCCACATACCCCTACTCTAACCCACCCAAACCCCCCTTAAATAAACCTAACACTACCCCCCTGAAGATCTCCCTACCTTGAGTCGTGTTCACCCAGCCGGGTCGAAGTCATTATCCAAGGGGCGCTGAAGAGGTCTTCCATCCGATAGAAGTCTTCATCCAAGGGGCTCTGAAGAGGTCTTCCATCCGATAGAAGTCTTCATCCAAGCGGCGCTGAAGAGGACTTCCATCCGATATAAGTCTTCATCCCGGGGGCGTCTTCAATCTTCATCCATCCGGAGCGGAGCGGAGCCATCTTCAAACGAGCCGACGCGGAGCCATCCTCTTCAACCGACGACTACCCGACGAATGAATATTCCTTTAAGTGACGTCATCCAAGATGGTGTCCCTCGAATTCCGATTGGCTGATAGGATTCTATCAGCCAAACGGAATTAAGGTAGGAAAAATCTGATTGGCTGATTCAATCAGCCAATCAGATTCAAGTTCAATCCGATTGGGTGATCCAATCAGCCAATCAGATTGAGCTCGCATTCTATTAGCTACCTTAGGGTTTATTTTACAGGTAAGTATTTAGTTTTAAATAGGAATAATTTAGTTAATAAAAGTAATTTTTATTTAGATTTATTAAAATAATATTTAAGTTAGAGGAGTGTTAGGGTTAGTGTTAGACTTAGGTTTAGGGGTTAATTAGTTTAGTATAGATGGCGGAAGTATAGGGGGGGCAGGATAGGGGTTAATAAATTTATTATAGGTGGCGACGGTGTAGGGGGGGCAGATTAGGGGTTAATAAGTTTAATATAGGTGGCGGTGGGGTCCGGGAGCAGCGGTTTAGGGGTTAAACAATGTATTTAGTTGCGGCAGGGTACGGGATCCGCAGGATAGGGGTTAATAACTTTATTATAGGTGGCGGCGGTATAGGGGGGCAGGATAGGGGTTAATAGGTATTATGTAGGTGGCGGAGGGGTCCGGGAGCGGCGGTTTAGGGGTTAATACATTTATTATAGTTGCGGTGGGGTCTAGGAGCGGCGGTTTAGGGGTAAATAACTTTATTTAGTTGTGGGGGGCTCCGGGGGCGGCGGTATAGGGGGTAGAACAGTATAGTATAGTGTGGGTGCTTAGTGACAGCTTATCAATAAAGCTGTAGAAAAGCCGAAGAGCAGTGAGATCGGATGAGTGATCATCGCCCCTTACTTGGTGCGCGGCTTTTTGACAACTTTTTTGATAACTTTTGCGAACGTATTCAGGTCCGCGGCGGCGATGTGAGGCGAGCTTAGGCGAGCATATTGGGCCGGCGAATGCAAGAAAATTACGGAGCTTCATAACTAGAGGCCAAAGTGTTAATAATGTAAACTAGAAACACAATATACCATATTATTCTTCAGCTGATTATTGCATTTTTCTATGTTTTTTACTAAAAAATGTGTCTGAGACTTAGTTGACATGAAGCGAAGTGCCTAATAAAGTAATATTTCATACAAGCATTATTACTTTTTAGAAAATACAGATTAGGAAATTTGTTTCCTATTTTATCTGAAGTTTTGCATTATGTAAATTTTGTATTTGTGTAATTTAATATTGACAAATATTAGCATTTCTTTACAGTGCTCAGAAATATCTAGAGGGGAGATCTTTACCTTCTTTCTACATCAGTTTAAAGGGACATACAATCTTTTTTTTTTTCTTTTCATTATTCAGATAGAACATACAATTTAAATCAACTTTCCAATTTACTTTTTTTTTTTAATCTAATTATCCTTTGTTGAATAGCATAGGCTCAAAAGCAACAATGGTCTACTGCTGATTGGTGGTTGCATGTACAATGTCATAGCCAATGTTTTCATCTAGCTCCAAGTAGTGAATCACTGCTTATACCTTAAACAAATGATATCAAAATAATGAAGTAAATTGAAAAGTTGTTTAAAATTGTATTCTCTGTCTGAATCATAAAAAATGTTTGGGTTCATGTCCCTTTATGATCAGACAATATAAAAAAGTTAATCCTTTAAAGGATTAATCCCATATGAGTCCCCTTTTGTATTATAGATAGGCTGACCATATTGCCACTTTAAAAAGGGACACATATGAAAAAGGTGTTGGGGGTGGGGGGTCAGCCTGTCAGTGCTCAGACCATAGGCCGCACACTGCATCCAATTTGTCTGCTTGGCTGTCGTCCCAGAAGGAAGCCTCTTCTAAAGATGATACCCACAAACAGTTTGCTGAAGACAAGCAGACTAAGGACATGGATTACTGGAACCATGTCCTGTGGTCCGATGAGACCAAGATAAGCTTTGTTGGTTCAGATAGTGTCAAGCGTGTGTGGCGGCAACCAGGTAAGGAGTACAAAGACAAGTGTGTCTTGCCTACAGTCAATCATGATGTTGGAAGTGTCATGGTCTGGGCCTGCATGAGTGCTGCCGGCACTTGGGAGATACAGTTAATTGAGGAAACCATGAATTCCAACATGTACTGTGACATACTGAAGCAGAGCATGATCCCCTCTCTTCGAGACTGGGCTTCAGGGCAGTATTCCAACATGATAATGACCCCAAACACACCTCCAAGATGACCACTGCCTTGCTAAAGGTAAAGGTGATGGACTGGCCAAGCATGTTCCCAGACCTAAACCCTATTGAGCATCTGTGGGGCATCCTCAAACGGAAGGTGGGGGAGCGCAAGGTCTCTAACATCCACCAGCTCTGTGATGTCATCATGGAGGAGTGGAAGAGGACTCCAGTGGCAACCTGTGAAGCTCTGGTGAACTCCATGCCCAAGAGGGTTAAGGCAGTGCTGGAAAAGAATGGTGGCCACACAAAATATTGACACTTTGAGTACACCCCTAAGTGGAAATGTCCAAATTGGGCCCACTTTTGTTGCCAACGGTTTAGACATTAATGGCTGTGTGTTGAGTTATTTTGAGGGGACAGCAAATTTACACTGTTATACAGGCTGTACACTCACTACTTTACATTGTAGCATTTCTTCAGTGTTGTCACATGAAAAGCTATAATAAAATATTTACAAAAATGTGAGGGGTGTACTCACTTTTGTGAGATACTGTATATTTTCCTATACAGGTATTCATTGTTTGCATGAATTCCTTGTTTTACCCCTGTTCAACGTGCACCATTTCACAATAGCACCTGTTCCTTGTGATCATGTAACCAGTATTGAGGAAGTTATTCCACTGGAGAGCAGTTGACAATTTGTTTGTTTTCTTGTGGCAGTACAGTGAACTGTAAAAAAAATATTATTATTGCGCATATAAAAGAGCAGTAAAATATTACAAATATTTAATAATGCTTTTCAATGTTGAAGCTAACAGGAAGTGTATGTCTGTGCATATTAAAAAAAACTGTTAAAAAAATATTCAGCAAAGGAAAAAATAATTGCCCACTGGCTGATAAACAGAACTCTCCATTGCCTTAGTGATGATAACGACTTCCCTTACAAACATAAAAACTAGTTTTATATTGTTGGTTTTACATTTACAGCATTAATATAATTATTATATAATATAGGATTGAGCTTTCATCCTATTAGCTGATTGGAACAGCCAATAGAATAAGAGCTGCTCGAATCCTATTGGCTGATTGGAACAGCCAATAGGATTTTAGCAACTCTAATCCTATTGGCTGATTGAAATCTTTCAGCCAATAGGAATGCAGGGGGCGCCATCTTGGATGATGTCACTTGCATTGGAGTTCCAGTTTACAGCAGTGACCATATGAAAAGGATGCTCAGCGCCAGATGTCTTCAGGATGGACCCGCTTCATGCCGGATGGATGAAGATAGAAGATGCCGTCTGGATGAAGTCTTCTTGCCGCATGGATGAGGACTTTGCCGGCTGGATGAAGATCAAAGAGGCTGCCTGGATAAAGACTTCTTGCCGGCGGGATGGATCCTTCAAACGGGACTTCAATAACTGTAAGTGGATCATCGGGTTTAGTGTTAGGTTTATTTAAGGGTTTTTTGGATTGGTTTTATTTTTAGATTAGGGTCTGGGCATGTAAGGGCAATTTTAAGGGCAATGCCCATACAAATGCCCTTTTCAGTTTTTTTAGATAGTTATTTTATTTGGGGGGGTTGGTTGTAGGGGTGGTGGGTCTTACTGTTGGGGGGATGTTTGTATTTTTTTTTACAGGTAAAAGAGCCCTTTTACAGTTTATTGTAGGCTAGGGTTTTTTTTTATTTTGGGAGGGATTTTTTATTTTGATAGGGCTATTAGATTAGGTTAATTCATTTTTATGTTTGATAATTTGTTTCTTATTTTTTGTATTTAGTGTTTGTTTTTTATGTAATATAGTTATTTTTAGTAATTTTAGTGTTTTTTTTTTGTAATGTTAGGTTTTAGTGTAAGGTAGGTTAGGTTTCATTTCACAGGTACGTTTGTATTTATTTTAACTAGGTAGTTAGTAAATAGTTAATAACCATTTACGAACTAGTCTACCTAGTTAAAATAAATACAAACTTACCTGTGAAATAAAAATAAAACCTAAGCTAGCTACAATATAACTATTAGTTGTAATTGTAGCTAGCTTAGGTTTTTATTTCACAGATATGTATTTAGTTTTAAATAGGTATTATTTAGTTAATAATTGTAACTTTAGTTTAGCTCTATTTTAATTATGTTAAAGTTAGGGGGGTTAGGTTTAGGGGTTAATATATTCTAATTTAGCTTGTTGCGATGCGGGGGGGGGGGGGCTGGCGGTTTAGGGGTTAATAGGTTTATTTAGTTAATAATGGAAAATTTAATTTAGCTATATTTTTAATATGTTAAAGTTAGTGGGTGTTGGGGTTAGGCTTAGGGTTACGTTAGGGTTAGGGCTTAATGGATTAATTTAGTGGTAGTGATGTGGGAGGCCAGAGGTTTAGGGGTTAATAACTTTAGTATAGTGGCGGCGGCATCGGGAGCGGCAGATTAGGGGTTAATAGTTTTATGTAGGTGGCGGCAATGTTGGGGGCGGCAGATTATGGGTCAATAACATTATGTAGGTTGCGGCGATGTTGGGGGTGGCAGATTAGGGGTTAATAACATTATGTAGGTGGCGGTGATGTTAGGGGCAACAGATTTGGGGTGTTTAGACTCAGGGTTTATGTTAGGGTGTTAGGTTTAAACATTATTTTCTTTTTCCTCATAGACATCAATGGGGCTGCGTTACGGAGCTTTTGTTTCCGCGATCGCAGGTGTTAGACTTTTTTTTCACCGGCTCTCCTAATTGATGTCAAAGCAGCCCTTGTTTTCGCCACCATATTGCCCGCACAAGCCTGCTTTTTCAAAACCTGTAATACCAGCGCTATAGGGAGGTGAAATAACGCCGCTTTTGTGTCGTTAAAATCCCTATAGCGCTCAAAACTTGTAATCTAGCTGATTTGTTAAAATTTAAATTCACCTTTTTTTAATTAATTTTTTAAATATAGCTTTTATTTCAAGTTAACATACATTAGATAATAAAGCAATAGTAGTAAGCATTATGTCTTAAAGGGATATGAAACCCCAAATTTCCCATTCTTTGCCTTTCAGGTTGGCAGAGAAGTGTCAGAAGTTTTCGATAGTCTCTTATGCAGGGTAGTACTCTTCGGCATGGGACTGGAGTTTTAAGTAGTTCTGTCAGCTTCTCAGTGAGATCATGGGTGAAAGTTAGAGTCCGGATATGCAGGGAGAGGCTTTCTGGCTAAACCATCCCAACTCATATTAACAGCTCCACATGCAATCAGCGTTGACGAGTTTCGCTGCCTGCTTTTTTCTCTCAAGTCCATGGCAGAAGCGACGCTACTGTTCCTGTTCCACGGCGTAGATTCCGGTAAGATCGTTTCATTTTACTTTCATCATGGATGTATTGTAATTAAAACTGTTATCAGAGAGGGGCTACAACCTTTCAGGGATGCTTTTGCATGGACTGCACGGTTTACCTTGTATCCGGGCGTAGCCACATTTTGGCTCTCCATTTCCGCATTCCTGACCATGTTGCGACTGAGAAATCCTGGACCGCTGGTGTCTGGTTACCTGGAGGTGCTGAGTGCCCCAGCCATTGGGGGTGTAAGGTGCCATTTAGATTTTTCTTATTGGTTTATTATTCTGATTTTTTGGAGACGGATGTCTCTGATTCAGACTCTACTTCTTGCGAAGAATATGAATTGGCCCGAGTGATACATGCCCATCAGTTATGTTCTGAATGCCGTTTTAGAGTGCTCTGTTCCTCTGGATCAGGGAATCAGGTGCCCACTGAGCCATCCGCCTCTGGGGATTCTATTTCCCATGAGGCGAGTTCCCTACCACCAACTCTTACTACGCATGCAGGTAACTCAAATGCTACTTATACTTCTACGGAGTGTGGCCTGTTCCCACCGGAGGTTACGACACGGTTCCACATGGCCATATCTTTGGCGCTGGTGCATCCACACCTCCCAGGAGTGTGCTTACAATATTGTCCATGTTCCATTAACCGGGGCTCGTCAGGTATGGGATCACATGGTCCGGTTCAGCCCTCCGGGGGAGCGACTGCCCCTGAGGCCTCAGGGGGTCAACCTTCGGGGACCAGAGTTCTCTTTTGTCCTGGCGGAGGTATGTTGCGCCTTTTGTTATAGACTGGCGCGCCTTCGTGTTCTACTAAGGCATGTTTTTGGCGTGGCTTGAGGATCCCACTCTTAATGGGTCTGGGTATTCTCAGTCTTAATCTTCAACTGGCTTGCATCTATAGACATAAGGGGATGAAGTAATCTTCTTATAGTCTTTGTTATTTGTGTATCCTTTTCAAGTTCTGAGCTTGGAAGTCTTGGACCCCTGTTGGGCTGATAATGCGGGTCTGTCCGTTCTTCCTGGGCGATAACCTACGGGTTGCCTTATCTTTTATTTTAATCCGGTGAGGATAATTGTTATTTGGTCTAAAGCTCATGTTGTTGTGATGTTTCCATCGGGAACCTTCTTCTCTAGAATTGAGTCGCGATTTTATGGTTGCACTGTTTACTTTTACAAAGGTTTATTCAAGAGTGAGGTACTAGTCCTATGTTCTGTCTGACTGTTCTTTATCCCTCCATTTTCTCACAGGGGAGACTCTATGTGGCCTTGACAGTGCTGGGGCTCTTGGTTTGAGACTGGTCCTGACTGGGTACTAATGATTTTGTCTTTGAGGCCTAGTTCACACACCTGGCGCCGGTTTCCATCCCCTGTGAGGTCTGATTGCTTCAGATGGGGTATCTTGTGTTCCCTGGGAGTGTTGTTCGTTCTAGGATGATTCTGGGTCATGAGTCCAGGGTTCTTGTCTTGGATCCTTCTTGAATGTCTGGAGACATGATCCTGTGGAATGGTTCGGGACGACCCAGTTTTTTCAGGGACCCTATGTTGCGACATAGGGGCTAGCTCATTGGGCTTGCAAGTAGGAAGACCAGAGTTCACATCGACCTTCGGGTACTAGTTATAAACTTTAAGGCCTGACTTAAAAGTGCTCCTCTTCATGGGGAGTTTTTCCTTTGTTGGGTCAACAGTGGTGTCTGGATGATTTTTTCATTCGGTCCGTGTTTTGATCATACTAGGGCTTCATGTCTTGTGGACATGTACGCTGTTCTTATCTGTGCCCTTCCCTTTTGGGGTTTCCTCCCTCATGGAGGGTCATTGTCCTTCCCTGTGTGTAGGAGGTTGGATCAGGTGGCTTATTTCTGTAAGGGGCAGCATCTGCTGCTCTGTGGGCTCTGTTCCACCTGTTGGAAATTGATCTCTCTACGTAGAGACTGTCTAAGAGAGTTGTGACAGGTCTTCCTACGGATCTATTGCACTTTTCTCTGTTCCAGGTCCTAGGGGGTTCTCCTTGGGAGTGCCTTATTTTGGAGGAGCAAATTGGGTTGGCACCCAAGATCTGTTGGGGTGGGTGAGTCCCCCCTTTCTTTCCATTCCCTGGGGGCTTGTGGTTGGGGTCATTCTGCCCCCCCCCCTGTCTATCAGACATGTCTGTCGCTTGGACTGGTCTAATGTTGGAGCAGGATCTGAGATCTGTAGCTCTGCTAATTCGTCCTCGGAGCATTAGAGGTACGGTAAGCCTTTTTGAGGTTTCTCCTTTCTCCACTTTCAAGTTTGTGGGAAGAACTAGCGGCTCTTAGATAGCCTGCAACATTATCCGTTGATTAGTAGATTCAGCTGCTTTCTACTTGCACTGCAAGTATTTAAGTTTCAGGGTCATTTTTAGATGACTGCAGCGTGCAGTGTTTTTGCTTCAGGTGTTGTTCGTCAGACCTATCTGAGCTTGCTGCACAAGGTTTTTTTGCTCTGTGTTTTTATTTAGGACTCATTGTGCCCTTTTTAGGGGTTTTTTTCTGGAGTTCCTTATGCTAGCTGGACAGCTAGCTCAGCATACTAATGCATTGTGGTTACTCTGCACTGTAGCAAACCAAGGGTTGCAAGATCATTCCCCAGCGAGGTCTACTCAGCCTTTTCTCCTTTCTCCTTTGATAAGATGAGCAGCGCCTTGAGTCCCTTAAGGGGGATTAGCCGCGCTTTACAAGTACAATCATGTTTTTTCTGTGTTTTTTCTTCTTTGTAGAAGAATACGGTAGCTGGTTCCCCTTCTTTAGTAAGGGGTGTTTTGTTTGGAGATCGACTGCTGGGCGACGGTGTCTCCTGGAGGCTGTTGACTCAGTCGAGTCTAGTTCCTGCGGTCTCTAGCAAGGCTTGTGGACTATCTGCGGGTCAGTGTCCTTGGGTTTTTTCCTTTTTTTCAAAGTTGTTCTCGGCTTTGGAGGAAGCGGGATTTTGTTGGGAAGGGGTTTTCAGGACTGGTGTCCTCAGAATGGGCCGCCTCTTGTACCCTCCCGTTTTTGCATTCAGTGTCCTCTATAGCTTGGGTATTGTTTTCCGAAAAGTAATGAATGCAGCGGTGGACTCTTTCCATTTATGAAGAAAAACTTACGCCGTATTCTTTCTGTGGGGCGTCTGTATTTTTGTTCTTCTGGCACCTTTTCACCCTGATATTTCTTCTACTGTTCCTTGTTCCCTCAGCAGAATGACTGGGGGATGAGGGAAGGGGGGGAGGTATTTAAGCCTTTGGCTGGGGTGTCTTTGTCTCCTCCTGGTGGCCAGGTTCTTAATTTCCCAAAAGTAATGAATGCAGCTGTGGACTCTTTCCATCTGAAGAAAATAAAATTATTAGGTAAGCATAATTTAAGTTTTTAAAAAATTGCGCAAAAAAGTTATAAGGGCTCAAAGATATGAGGTGTCAGGTGTTAGAAAAAAAAAGGCTGCAAAGGGCTTTAACATAGAGATACATACATGCACATATCTAAATATGTATATGTATATATATATATATATATATATATAATTTTCAAACATAGAGCGCACTCCCACGTAAGGAACAGCTACCAGGGTGCAGGCAAGCACAATCATAGAAAAGGAAAAGGCATGCACTCTCTGGATTTTTTTTCACTTTGTGCAAAAGTGGGGCTTTATTGGCACATCAAAAAGTAATGTTTTGGGGATAAATCACCCCTCCATCATACCAAGTGAAGTTTCTTTATATATATATATATATATATATATATATATATATATATATATATATATATGAATCACAGTCACTAGAATAGGCACTCCATACAACGATAGCAACCTCCAGGGTGCACTTCAGAAAAATAATATCCAAATTAACAGGCAAGAGAAAAGGCACTCACTGAAAAAGTAAAACTTAGCATTTAATAAATGACATTAAAAATGCATAACGTTTCGGAGGCATTACGCCCCCTTTCTCAAATGTATGATACAGCTGTTGAAGAAAATACCGCTTTTGTATGTTCTTCAACAGCTGTATCATGCATTTGAGAAAGGGGGCGTAATACCTCCGAAACGTTATGTATTTTTAATGTGATTTATTAAATGCTAAGTTTTACTTTTTCAGAGAGTGCCTTTTCTCTTGCCTGCTAATTTTTTTATATATATATATATATATATATATATACAGTATATATAAATATATGTGTACATATGTATTTACGTATTTAGATTTGTCTGTGTATATGTATATATATATATATATATATATATATATATATATATATATATATATATATAAATGTATTTACAGACATATACACGTATAAATAGATTTGTATACATACATAGACATATATACAAGTGCATTGGAGCACTTTGCAGTAAAATAGTTGAAACATGAAAATCATATTTATGCAATAAAGGTTTTAACTATGTATTTACTGTAAATATTATACATTCCAATATTATGCACATAACAAAACATGTTTTATGTATTAAAAAATAAATAAAATAATATATATATATATATATATAGTATACGTGTGTATGTGTGTGTGTATGTGTATGCTATATATATATATACAGTGCTTTTTTGTAAAAGAAAAGGTGTCAGTACTCTAAAACTCTAAAAAAAAGGTGCCGGTACTCACTGATTATTTAAGTAAACCACCCCCCAACCGTACTTCAGTGTATGGTGGTGATATTATGAAGAGGACGCTCCGCGCAGGATGTCATCCCCCTCCAGGATAGCTCTGCTCTTCGATGTCTTGTGGACATGTACGCTGTTCTTATCTGTGCCCTTCCCTTTTGAGGGGATAGTTTGTCTTCCTTATGGGGTTTCCTCCCCCATGGAGGGTCATTGTCCTTCCCTGTGTGTAGGAGGTTGGATCAGGTGGCTTATTTCTGTACGGGACAGCATCTGCTGCTCTGTGGGCTCTGTTCCACCTGTTGGAAATTGATCTCTCTACGTAGAGACTGTCTAAGAGAGTTGTGACAGGTCTTCCTACGGATCTATTGCACTTTTCTCTGTTCCAGGTCCTAGGGGGTTCTCCTTGGGAGTGCCTTATTTTGGAGGAGCAGATTGGGTTGGCACCCAAGATCTGTTGGGGTGGGTGAGTCCCCCCTTTTCTTTCCATTCCCTGGGGGCTTGTGGTTGGGGTCATTCTGCCCCCCCCCCCCTGTCTATCAGACATGTCTGTCGCTTGGACTGGTCTAGTGTTGGAGCAGGATCTGAGATCTGTTGCTCTGCTAATTCGTCCTCAGAGCATTAGAGGTACGGTAAGCCTCTTTGAGGTTTCTCCTTTCTCCACTTTCAAGTTTGTGGGAAGAACTGGCGGCTCTTAGATAGTCTGCAACATTATCCATTGATTAGTAGATTCAGCTGCTTTCTACTTGCACTGCAAGTATTTAAGTTTCAGGGTCATTTTTAGATGACTGCATCGTGCAGTGTTTTTGCTTCAGGTGTTGTTCGTCAGACCTATCTGAGCTTGCTGTACAAGGTTTTTTTGCTCTGTGTTTTTATTTAGGACTCATTGTGACCTTTTTAGGGTTTTTTTCTGGAGTTCCTTATGCTAGCTGGACAGCTAGCTCAGCATACTAATGCATTGTGGCTACTCTGCACTGTAGCAAACCGAGGGTTGCAAGATCATTCCCCAGCGAGGTCTACTCAGCCTTTTCTCCTTACTCCTTTGATAAGATGAGCAGCACCTTGAGTCCCTTAAGGGGGACTAGCCGCGCTTTACAAGTACAATCATGTTTTTTCTGTGTTTTTTCTTCTTTGTAGAAGAATACGGTAGCTTGTTCCCTTTCTTTAGTAAGGGGTGTTTTGTTTGGAGATCGACTGCTGGGCGACGGTGTCTCCTGGAGGCTGTTGACTCAGTCGGGTCTAGTTCCTGCAGTCTCTAGCAAGGCTTGTGGACTATCTGCAGTTCAGTGTCCTTGGGCTTTTTCCTTTTTTTCCTTTTTTTCGGAGGAAGCGGGATTTTGTTGGGAAGGGGTTTTCAGGACTGGTGCCCTCAGAATGGGCTGCCTCTTGTACCCTCCCGTTTTTGCATTCAGTGTCCTCTATAGCTTGGGTATTGTTTTCCAAAAAGTAATGAATGCAGCTGTGGACTCTTTCCATTTATGAAGAAAAACTTACGCCCGTATTCTTTCTGTGGGGCGTCTGTATTTTTGTTCTTCTGGCACCTTTTCACCCTGATATTTCTTCTACTGTTCCTTGTTCACTCAGCAGAATGACTGGGGGATGAGGGAAGGGGGGAGGTATTTAAGCCTTTGGCTGGGGTGTCTTTGCCTCCTCCTGGTGGCCAGGTTCTTAATTTCCCAAAAGTAATGAATGCAGCTGTGAACTCTTTCCATCTGAAGAAAATAAAATTATTAGGTAAGCATAATTTAAGTTTTTAAAAAATTGCGCAAAAAAGTTATAAGGGCTCAAATATATGAGGTATCAGGTGTTAGAAAAAAAGGCTGCAGAGGGCTTTATATCTAAATATGTATATGTGTATATATATATATATATATATATATATCATTTTCAAACATAGACTCCCACGTAAGGAACAGCTACCAGGGTGCAGGCAAGCACAATCATAGAAAAGGAAAAGGCATGCACTCTCTGGATTTTTTTTCACTTTGTGCAAAAGTGGTGCTTTATTGGCACATCAAAAAGTGATGTTTCGGGGATCAATCACCCCTCCATCATACCAAGTGAAGTTTCTTTATATATATATATGAATCACAGTCACTAGCATAGGCACTCCATACAACGATAGCAACCTCCAGGGTGCACTTCATAAAAATAATATCCAAATTAGCAGGCAAGAGAAAAGGCACTCACTGAAAAAGTAAAACTTAGCATTTAATAAATCACATTAAAAATACATAACGTTTCGGAGGTATTACGCCCCCTTTCTCAAATGCATGATACAGCTGTTGAAGAACATACAAAAGCGGTATTTTCTTCAACAGCTGTATCATACATTTGAGAAAGGGGGCGTAATGCCTCCGAAACGTTATGCATTTTTAATGTGATTTATTAAATGCTAAGTTTTACTTTTTCAGTGAGTGCCTTTTCTCTTGCCTGCTTATATATATATATATATATATATATATATATACACAGTATATATAAATATATTGTCTGTGTATATGTATATATATATATGTATTTACAGACATATAATGGCAAATAAGGAAAAAGTGAGCACCACTGCTAGATAAAAACAAAAATGTATTCCATATGTTTAAAATATAAATACAGGACAGCAGTATCTGGAGATATTGGGTTAGGAAAGGAGAAGCATATAAAGGCTTATGCGTTTCAGCATGAAGCCGTAATCATAGGCTATGATTACGGCTTCATTCTGGTGCTCACTTTTTCCTTATTTGCCATTATTACTTGCCGGTTACTTTGCACCACGCTAGAACAGTGCTAGAACTATGCAGAACAAAGCCTTCCACTGATTGGACGGAGAGCGCACACACCCCCAGCAGTAACGTGACGGAACCCGGCGTGGGAGATCCAGACGGAGGAAGTTTCCTGGGGTGAGCGGAAGAAAGAGGAGGGGGACCTGGTTCCTGTGAGACTCCAATCATACCCGCACACCGCCATCCAAAAGGAAGAATAGAGAGCCGCTGAAGGATCTAGACCCGACAGAGAGGTATGTGAGTTGGGCCCGCCGAGGCATTTAACTACACCTCTCAAGAACGTCAAATCTAACGTATATATACCGTGTAACCTACCTGGTTGGGATTGACACATACAGGGGTAGCGCTCTTAGGATACGCCTATACATCCAATCAAAACTGTGGACAGAGACTATTGTGATTTTTTGTTTTATAATCACCCAGTTATCACCCTAAGTTCACTCTTTCTACTAACTTTACTGACATATACACATATAAATACATTTGTATACATACATAGACATATATACAAGTGCATTGGAGCACTTTGCAGTAAAATAGTTGAAACATGAAAATCATATTTATGTAATAAAGGTTTTAACTATGTATTTACTGTAAATATTATACATTCCAATATTATGCACATAACAAAACATGTTTTATGTATTAAAAAATAAATAAAATAAAATAAATATATATATATATATATATATTATACGTGTGTATGTGTATGCTATATATATATATATATATATATATATATATATAGACAGTGCTTTTTTGTAAAAGAAAAGGTGTCGGTACTCTAAAACTCTAAAAAAAGGTGCCGGTACTCACTGATTATTTAAGTAAACCCCCCCTAACCGTACTTCAGTGTATGGCGGTGATCTTATGAAGAGGACGCTCCGCGCAGGATGTCATCGCCCTCCAGGATAGCTCTGCTCTTTGCCGCCGGGATGAAGATAGAAAACGTCCCAGAGAGGGATGAAGGTGTCGCCACCTGGATGAAGACCTCTCGCCACGTGGATGAAGATGGATGTCCGGACTTCAGGAACTGTGTAGATTTGATGGGGTTAGTGTTAGTTTTTTTTTTTAAGATTATGGCTTTGGGCTTGTAAAAGAGCTGAATGCCCATACAAATGCCCCTTTAGGGGCAATGGGTAGCTTAGGATTTTTTAGAGTTAGGTTTTTTATTTTGGGGGGTTGGTTGGGTGGGGGGGTGTTACTTTTAGGGTTTTCTTTTAAGGTAAAATAGCTATTTAACCTAGAGCAATGCCGTACAAAAGGCTCTTTGGTTATTGTAGGTTAGGGGTGTTTTTATTTTGGGGGTGCTTTTTTATTTTTGCCATTCCGCGATCACAGGTGTTTTTTTTTCTTACACTTTCTCCCCATTGATGTCTAAGGGGGAAAGCGTGCAAGGGTACATAAACTCAGCCCTTGGCTTTTGTGCAGTATGTAGATTAACACACCATACCACACAGCACAAGGAGGTTTTTCAGTAACTCGCAAATTTGTTGGCGTTTTTTTCCGCACCCTAGTATTTACATAATGATTACAAATATTACCTCTTATGAGTTGGCAGATGTGGGGTTACCGGTGATTATTACCCCCACAAAAAAAGATATACCGGTATATCTATATATTATATTTAAATCTCTCTTTGAATAAATAGAACATATTCTGCTATATGCAGGACATTAGATTATGAAATATCTTCTTATGTTGCGGTTTTAAATAACCGCAGTCGTATTTGCATGACTTCTGGGTATTAGGTTTTTTTTCCAACTTTTTTGGCTCCTTTGAAGTCTATGGGGGAATGCGATTTTTAGTATTTGTTACTTACTGCTACTTTGTGAACGCAAGTGCAAACTTTTTACTTTCAACTACGAGCGAAAATCTCCAAGCGCAAAAAATTACTTATAGTGGTGTCAATGATCAAATGCGAGCGCAAACTACCGCCCAACTTGTTATCTAGCCCATTTTGGGATACAGAAAGTGGAAAAAGAGTAGATTAGCAACATTCTTCAATTCCATCTATATATTTTTGACATATATTTTACTTTGATGGTGCACTGTATTAAAAAAAATCTGTCATCCATAGCATAACATAACATTTAGACACAGTGACATGTTTTTTGCCTGAAAAAAAGATTGGAAAACAAAATCTTTCAATGTAAACTAATATACCAGTATCAGCAGTGCTCTTCCTATGAATACTTGTTGACTTGTAGGTAATTAATTATTACTAATGTTCAGTGAAGAATAGCAGGAAGTACTTATCAGCCAATAAGCATCAGCAGGAAGTAAGTGTAGTAAATTTAAGTCAGCTATAAATGTTGACACTTCTTATGAAAGATTTAAAATGTTATTTTTGTTCAAAAGTTTGTGAAACATAACATAATGAAAATCACATTTTCCTAAGCTAATCAACACTTTATTATCAAATCAGACATTGTTTAATTAGAAGGAAGCACATTTACTGTTTTCTTTTATTAATGCTAAAACCAATGTCATATTTTGTATGTGTGGGAGAAGTGTGACCATTTCAATTTGAATGTGTTTTAACACTTTATATAAAATTTGTTCTATGAATTTAAGAGTATGTTCACCTTTGCAAAAATTGGCTGTGTTGATCCAACATCAAGATCCTCATTTACATGTGTTTAAATTCAGAAAACAGTCCTGAGATTCGAAAAACAACAACATTTTGCCAGTATAATTATGGGCTTACAGCTAGTACTAGTAGTTAGCATCTCAGTTTTGAATATTCTCCTTACCTCGATTAGTAAGCAAATCAAAATATGAAAGTTATATTAAAGGGAATGAAACCCAAAATATTTCTTTCATGATTCAGATAGAGAATAACAACATTCCAATTTACTTCTATTATCTAATTTGCTTCATTCTTTAGATACCCTTTGTTAAAGAAATAGCAATGCACAGGGATGAGCCAATCAAACGAGGCATCTATGTGCAGCCCCCAATCAGCAGCTACTGAGCCTATTTAGATATGCTTTTCAACAAAGGATATCAATAGAATGAAGCAAATTAGATAATATAAGCAAATTGGAATGTTGAAAATTGCATGCTCTTTCTAAATCATGAAAGAAAAAAATTGGGTTTCATGTCCCTTTAAACTAAAAAAAATTCTATCATATGAAAAGAGCAGGATTTAATCATGTTATGCATGGGAAAAAAAAAAGTTTAACGTTACAGCTAAAAGGGACATGACATACATAAGGAAATAAGCCTAGTCCGGGATACCAGTGAAATAACTCAAACACATAACTCAATAACTTTATTATTCTCCCTCAAATAATGGACAAGACAACAGAGATGGAGAAAGACCAACAGGTTGCATTTATTAACTTAATTAATAACTATGTGAATGGTCACCCTAGGAGGCTACTCGGTAACCAACTGCATACTATATTTACATATGCTTGGCGGGCACGAGTCCCTACCATAATTCCTACATTGTGAGGTAGAGGCCCAAATTGGTTTTAGGATATGACAGAATCCCCCGGATGACTCTACCCCATCAGATGTTAGCTAAGGGAGTTAGGAGGAGTTCTCATGGTCTGCCTACCTGTGAGGAAAAGGCACCCTAGGCTTGGACCTAGTGACGTCGCCTTTCCTCCAGCCTGACCATCACTCCACCCCAAAGCTTCAAATTAGGCCGCTACCTCTCGCCACCTACCATATCAACAAGAGACTCTTGCCGCCACCTCCCACACAATTTACAGTTGGGTGGCTAAAGCAGATCTCAGATTACCCAAAAATAGGTCTAAACCCACATCAGATAAATGCACCCCATCGGGGCAGTAAAAGACCTTCTGGTCGGCCGACAAGTTAGGGTGCCGAACCACAAACCCCTGCGACCTGCATACTGCCTTCCCTACTTCTCTGTTGACATTCTTTCTGATCCTGTACCCAGCTCCCGCTGACCCCATGTGTCTCCAGTGTAGCCTAGCTACCATATTGGACCACCCCACATGAATGCCTGTGCACCATGTTCTTAACCAAATGATATTGGCTTGAATGATCCTGATGAGATCCAAGACCGGGATCTCACCAACATCATTCCTACCCAAATGCAACACAAATATATGGGGCCTACCCATCACCTATGCGCATCCCTCAGCAACGTCGGGAGCTCATCCCAACACATCCAATGGCATAGTTCCCATTAATCTGTCACAACGTCCTGACATTCTTTCTGATCCTGTACCCAGCTCCCGCTGACCCCATGTGTCTCCAGTGTAGCCTAGCTACCATATTGGACCACCCCACATGAATGCCTGGGCACCATGTTCTTAACCAAATTATATTGACTTGAATGATCCTGATGAGATCCAAGACCGGGATCTCACCAACATCATTCCTAGTTTCCTACCCAAATGCAACAAAAATGTATGGGGCCTATCCCATCACCTATGCGCATCCCTCAGCAACGTCGGGAGCTCATGCCAACACATCCAATGGCATAGTTCCCATTAATCTGTCACAACATCCTGATCATGGCGTGCCTACCAAGAGAAATCATCTAAATAATGTGCCACCGCATTATCCCCAGCTACTGCCACCACTGCCCAGTGCAGAAATGAGCTAAAAGTCTCAAATAGCACAAAAGACAGTGAGCAGCCCATGGGAAGGCACCTATCCACATAATATTCTTCCTGCAGTTTGCCCCCCCCCATTAATCGGAAATAGGCCGGATGCAATGGCAACAAACGAAAAGCCGACTCAATATCCAACTTCGCCAGCTCAGCCCCTATCCCAGCCCATTGTAACACCATCAGTGCCTCATCGAAGGACTGGTAATACACTCAGGCCAATTCTGGGTCAATTGCATCATTGACCAAAGTGCCGTCGGGATAGGACAGATGCTGAGTCAGGCAACATTTTCCCGGCTCCTTCTTGGGTACTACCCCTAGCGGGGACACAACCAAATCCTTGATTGGTATCCCGCAAAGGGGCCTAACATCCTCCCCAAACGCACCTCCTTCATCAAGTTCTCTTTCACTACCTCAGGGAACTGTTTAACTGACTTGAGATTGCGGTGGGTTGCTGATCCCCTCACATAATAAGTGACTGGGATCCTGAAACCCTCCCGCAACCCTGCCAACAGGAAGCCTGCTGCTTGGTGATTAGGATATAAATGGAGCCAGAGCTCAAGAACGTCCACCCTCAGCAGGGTGGGCACCCTAAGCGCCAGCTGCTCTTTTTAGGCTGCCCCCTCTCGGCCCCGAGATCTTTACGTTTGCAGTCACAACCTGGATGTGCTCCCCCACAGAACTTGCAAATGTGCCGAAAGGAGAATGACGTTCCCTGATCGCACTGGCAATCCTGGAACTTCCAGTATTTACTACCCCGGCACCTAACCCTGGAAAAGCACCTCTGGGGACTTGGGGGAGACCCTTGCGGTGAAGGTGACTGCTTAGCCCCTAACCTTGCCCACAAATGCATGTTAGTCATGCGAAAATTTAAGAGGGTTCCCAACCATCTTCCTGTAGTAGTCAGCGTCATAATCACACCATACCCCTTCTTTGTACCTCCGACAGAACCAGTCAATAGTATCCATGTACTTAATGACTGCCTGCATCTGATCGGCGATGCCACTCCAAGTAAGTGTCTGGTGGCTTGAACTTCTTTGGGCCTGTCCAATCCTTACTCTTTTCCTTCTATATACAGGGAGTGCAGAATTATTAGGCAAATGAGTATTTTGACCACATCATCCTCTTTATGCATGTTGTCTTACTCCAAGCTGTATAGGCTCGAAAGCCTACAACCAATTAAGCATATTAGGTGATGTGCATCTCTGTAATGAGAAGGGGTGTGGTCTAATGACATCAACACCCTATATCAGGTGTGCATAATTATTAAGCAACTTCCTTTCCTTTGGCAAAATGGGTCAAAAGAAGGACTTGACAGGCTCAGAAAAGTCAAAAATAGTGAGATATCTTGCAGAGGGATGCAGCACTCTTAAAATTGCAAAGCTTCTGAAGCGTGATCATCGAACAATCAAGTGTTTCATTCAAAATAGTCAACAGGGTCGCAAGAATCGTGTGGAAAAACCAAGGCGCAAAATAACTGCCCATGAACTGAGAAAAGTCAAGCGTGCAGCTGCCAAGATGCCACTTGCCACCAGTTTGACCATATTTCAGAGCTGCAACATCACTGGAGTGCCCAAAAGCACAAGGTGTGCAATACTCAGAGACATGGCCAAGGTAAGAAAGGCTGAAAGACGACCACCACTGAACAAGACACACAAGCTGAAACGTCAAGACTGGGCCAAGAAATATCTCAAGACTGATTTTTCTAAGGTTTTATGGACTGATGAAATGAGAGTGAGTCTTGATGGGCCAGATGGATGGGCCCGTGGCTGGATTGGTAAAGGGCAGAGAGCTCCAGTCCAACTCAAACGCCAGCAAGGTGGAGGTGGAGTACTGGTTTGGGCTGGTATCATCAAAGATGAGCTTGTGGGGCCTTTATGGGTTCAGGATGGAGTCAAGCTCAACTCCCAGTCCTACTGCCAGTTTCTGGAAGACACCTTCTTCAAGCAGTGGTACAGGAAGAAGTCTGCATCCTTCAAGAAAACATGATTTTCATGCAGGACAATGCTCCATCACACGAGTCCAAGTACTCCACAGCGTGGCTGGCAAGAAAGGTTATAAAAGAAGAAAATCTAATGACATGGCCTCCTTGTTCACCTGATCTGAACCCCATTGAGAACCTGTGGTCCATCATCAAATGTGAGATTTACAAGGAGGGAAAACAGTACACCTCTCTGAACAGTGTCTGGGAGGCTGTGGTTGCTGCTGCACGCAATGTTGATGGTGAACAGATCAAAACACTCACAGAATCCATGGATGGCAGGCTTTTGAGTGTCCTTGCAAAGAAAGGTGGCTATATTGGTCACTGATTTGTTTTTGTTTTGTTTTTGAATGTCAGAAATGTATATTTGTGAATGTTGAGATGTTATATTGGTTTCACTGGTAAAAATAAATAATTGAAATGGGTATATATTTGTTTTTTGTTAAGTTGCCTAATAATTATGCACAGTAATAGTCACCTGCACGCACAGATATCCCCCTAAAATAGCTAAAACTAAAAACAAACTAAAAACTACTTCCAAAACTATTCAGCTTTGATATTAATGAGTTTTTTGGGTTCATTGAGAACATGGTTGTTGTTCAATAATAAAATTAATCCTCAAAAATACAACTTGCCTAATAATTCTGCACTCCCTGTATGCTTCCACGGATAGCTCAAATACGTTTACGTATTTGCCTTCCTGGATTTTATGAATGACCTTGGTCTTTAAGTGGGCATAAAGGCAATGTACCTGGCACAGATACATGTCTCCATGCACTACCACCATACTCCTTCTTGGCTGGGAGCTGCCGTGATTGCCAACACGCTGGTGCTTTCCACATGCACCCCCTGATCTGCAGCTATCTTATTGAGCAATCTGAACATCCTACGCTTATCTTTACCCTCTATGGCAAAGGACTGGTCGCTATCTGACCCTGAATCTGAGGATGAGTCTGAATCCCTGCCCCTAGGTATAAGTGCAGATAACTCACCGGTTCCAGATGTCCCGACAGCTCCGTCCGAAAGAGCTAGCCCCATGGTTGATGTAGAGGGTACTGCCTCAGCCATTCCAGCTATCTCCTTAGTTGCCTGGTTCAAGGAAAGTGACCTCGCTGCCCTGGTGTTCTCCACTTGCCCACGTTGCCGGTAGGCCTGCGCACCTTGCCACCTTGTAAAGGCTGCTACTAAATACAGGCCCAACTGGAAGAGGCTCAGCAGCTAGACCCGAAGGCCCCACCCCCGCAGGCTCCCCGGCCAAAATCCATGTGAGGCCAAAAACCAGGCCGGTGACTAGGCACGAATCTAGGCCCCATATGTGGCCCCATACTAGGCCCAAACACTGAAGAACCGCTCCTGGGCAAAACCGCTGTCACCAAGGCCTGCAGCAGCAAAGCCACCGATGCTGCAGTCTCACTAGGCAGTGCCAGTACTACAGCTGCAATCATATCGCTCGCAATGGGGGTAGGTGCCGGATGAGAACCGCTCCCTAGGCCACTAGGTCCAAAGGCCTGTGACTCATCCAGTCGCATATCAAACGGCTCATCAACCACCTCTCCCTCCTCAAAATGCCCCATACTCGACTCGGCCACCTTGTATAAAGATTGGAATCAGAATGGGTAAGGGGGCCCTAGACCCCTGTCCACATGGGATACCCCCCCCCCCCCTTGAGATGAAGGGCCTACGTCCACATTAACACTCTTTCTCTCCTTAACTGGGGACCCATCCTTGAATCTTTTAGGAGGAATAGACACTCGTCTGGCACGGTCCATTACAGCAGCAGTCACAACTACAACTTTGGGGTGAACACTGCAGGAAAGAGGCAGAATTCACCGGAACATATGCTCTTAAACTGCAACATTGTTGCACATCCATACATCTCTCACATTCCTATCCCTGCCATGCTACAGCCCTTAATATGCTTCATTCCCACTAGGGGTCACTACACTATCATTAAAAACTGGAAAACATAAACAGATGAGCTATGAACCAATAACTTCACAAACACAGGAATGAAAGTAAGAGTTGCCCATTATTCTGTAATAGATGTAAGAGTTAAGATAATCGGCTAGATTACGAGTCTTGCGTTATGAGTAAAAAAGTAGCGTTAAGCCTCTTAATGCTGTCTTTTAACTACCGCGGTACACCGTATCCCGTCAAGATTCGTACCGCGTTTTAAAGTCAGTAGTTATGAGTTTTACACTACAAAGCCGTAGCATAAAACTCATAACTAAAGTGCTAAAAAGTACACCAACACCCATAAACTACCTATTAACCCCTAAACCAAGGCCCTCCCGCATCGCAAACACTAAAATAACATTATTAACCACTAATCTGCCGCTCCGGATATCACCGCCAATAGAATAAACATATTAACCCCTAAACCGCCATACTCCCGCCTCGCAAACATTAGTTAAATATTATTAACCCCTAATCTGCTGTCCCTAACATCGCCGCCACCTACCTACATTTATTAACCCCTAATCTGCCGCCCCCAACATCGCCGCCACTATACTAAATTTATTAACCCCTAAATCTAAGTCTAACCCTAACACCCCTTAACTTAAATATAATTAAAAGAAATGTAAATAAAATTACTATTAATAACTTAATTATTCCTTTTTAAAACTAAATACTTACCTGTAAAATAAACCCTAAGCTAGCTACAATATAACTAATAGTTACATTGTATCTATCTTAGGGTTTATTTTTATTTTACAGGCAAGTTAGTATTTATTTTAACTAGGTAGAATAGTTAGTAAATAGTTATTAACTATTTACTAACTAACTAGCTAAAATAAATACAAATTTACCTGTAAAATAAAACCTAACCTAAGTTAAACCTAACACCTAACCTAACCCTACAATTAAATAAATTCCCTAAATTAAATACAATTAAATAAATTAAATACAATTAGCTAAATTACAAAAACAAACAAACACTAAATTACAGAAAATAAAAAACAAATTACAAGATCTTTAAACTAATTACACCTAATCTAATAGCCCTATCAAAATAAAAAAGACCCCCCAAAATAAAATAAAAAAACCCTAGCCTAAACTAAACTACCAATAGCCCTTAAAAGGGCATTTTGCTGGGCATTGCCCCAAAGAAATCAGCTCTTTTACCTGAAAAAAAAATACAAACAACCCCCCCAACAGTAAAACCCACCACCCACACAACCAACCCCTCAAATAAAACCCTAACTAAAAAAACCTAAGCTCCCCATTGCCCTGAAAAGGGCATTTGGCTCTATTGCGGCCCAAAGCCCTAACCTAAAAATAAAACCCACCCAATAAACCCTTAAAAAAAAACTAACACTAACCCCTGTTAGATTAGGGGTTAATAAGTATAATGCAGGTGTTGGCGATGTCGGGGGCGGCAGATTAGGGGTTAATAAGTATAATGTAGGTGGCGGCGATGTCCAGAGCGGCAGATTAGGGGTTAATAAATATAATGCAGATGCCGGGATGGCAGATTAGGGGTTAATAAGTGTAAGATTAGGGGTGTTTAGACTCAGGGTTCATGTTAGAGTGTTAGGTGTAAACATAAAATGTGTTTCCCCATAGGAATCAATGGGGCTGCGTTACTGAGCTTTACGCTGCTTTATTGCAGGTGTTAGTCTTTTTCTCAGCCGGCTCTCCCCTTTGATGTCTTTGGGGAAATCGTGCACAAGCACGTTACACCAGCTCACCGCTGACTTAAGCAGCGCTGGTATTGGAGTGCGGTATGGAGCTCAATTTTGCTCTACGCTCACTTCTTGCCTTTTAACGCCGGGTTTGTAAAAACCTGTAATTCCAGCGCTGTAGGAAAGTGAGCGGTGAGAATAACGTGCAAGTTAGCAATGCACCCCTCATAACGCAAAACTCATAATCTAGCTGATTAATAAGAATAATATAAATATATACAAAATTATCAATAAATACTTTTATATGTTAAACACGGTTTCTTTCATGTAATTAGCAAGAGTCCATGAGCTAGTGACGTATGGGATATACATTCCTACCAGGAGGGGCAAAGTTTCCCAAACCTCAAAATGCCTATAAATACACCCCTCACCACACCCACAAATCAGTTTTACAAACTTTGCCTCCTATGGAGGTGGTGAGTAAGTTTGTGCTAGATTCTACGTTGATATGCGCTCCGCAGCAGGTTGGAGCCCGGTTTTCCTCTCAGCGTGCAGTGAATGTCAGAGGGATGTGAGGAGAGTATTGCCTATTTGAATTCAATGATCTCCTTCTACGGGGTCTATTTCATAGGTTCTCTGTTATCGGTCGTAGAGATTCATCTCTTACCTCCCTTTTCAGATCGAAGATATACTCTTATTTATATACCATTACCTCTGCTGATTTTCGTTTCAGTACTGGTTTGGCTTTCTACAACATGTAGATGAGTGTCCTGGGGTAAGTAAGTCTTATTTTCTGTGACACTCTAAGCTATGGTTGGGCACTTTTTTATAAAGTTCTTAATATATGTATTCAAACATTTATTTGCCTTGACTCAGGATGTTCAACATTCCTTATTTCAGACAGTCAGTTTCATATTTGGGATAATGCATATGAATAAATCAATTTGACTTTTTCCCTGTGGGCTGATAGGCTCGCGGGTGCTGAAAATGCTTCATTTTATTGCGTAATTCTTGGCGCAGACTTTTTTGGCGCAAATTTTTTTTTCTGTTTCCGGCGTCATACGTGTCGCCGGAAGTTGCGTCATTTTTGACGTTCTTTTGCGCCAAAAGTGTCGGCGTTCCAGATGTGGCGTCATTTTTGGCGTCACTATTCTCTCCACATTATTTAAGTCTCATTATTTATTGCTTCTGGTTGCTAGAAGCTTGTTCACTGGCATTTTTTCCCATTCCTGAAACTGTCATTTAAGGAATTTGATCAATTTTGCTTTATATGTTGTTTTTTCTATTACATATTGCAAGATGTCCCATGTTGAAACTGAGTCAGAAGATACTTCTGGAAAATCGCTGCCTTGTGCTGGAGCTACCAAAGCTAAGTGTATCTGCTGTAAACTTATGGTATCTGTTCCTCCAGCTGTTGTTTGTACTGTTTGTCATGACAAACTTGTTAATGCAGATAATATTTCCTTTAGTACTGTTACATTACCTGTTGCTGTTCCGTCAACATCTAATACTCAGAGTGTTCCTGATAACATAAGAGATTTTGTTTCTAAATCCATTAAGAAGGCTATGTCTGTTATTCCTCCTTCTAGTAAACGTAAAAAGTCTTTTAAAACTTCTCATTTTTCAGATGAATTTTTAAATGAACATCATCATTCTGATTCTGATAATGGTTCTTCTGGTTCAGAGGATTCTGTCTCAGAGGTTGATGCTGATAAATCTTCATATTTATTTAAAATGGAATTTATTCGTTCTTTACTTAAAGAAGTCCTAATTGCATTAGAAATTGAGGATTCTGGTCCTCTTGATACTAAATCTAAACGTTTAGATAAGGTTTTTAAATCTCATGTAGTTATTCCAGAAGTTTTTCCTGTCCCTAGTGCTATTTCTGAAGTAATTTCCAGGGAATGGAATAATTTGGGTAATTCATTTACTCCTTCTAAATGTTTTAAGCAATTATATCCTGTGCCATCTGACAGATTAGAGTTTTGGGACAAAATCCCTAAGGTTGATGGGGCTGTCTCTACTCTTGCTAAGCGTACTACTATTCCTACGGCAGATGGTACTTCCTTTAAGGATCCTTTAGATAGGAAAATTGAATCCTTTCTAAGAAAAGCTTACTTGTGTTCAGGTAATCTTCTTAGACCTGCTATATCTTTAGCGGATGTTGCTGCAGCTTCAACTTTTTGGTTAGAAGCTTTAGCGCAACAAGTAACAGATCATAATTCTCATAGCATTATTATTCTTCTTCAACATGCTAATAATTTTATTTGTGATGCCATCTTTGATATCATTAGAGTTGATGTCAGGTATATGTCTCTAGCTATTTTAGCTAGAAGAGCTTTATGGCTTAAAACTTGGAATGCTGATATGTCTTCTAAGTCTACTCTGCTTTCCCTTTCTTTCCAGGGTAATAAATTGTTTGGTTCTCAGTTGGATTCTATTATCTCAACTGTTACTGGAGGGAAAGGAACTTTTTTACCACAGGATAAAAAATCTAAAGGTAAATTTAGGTCTAATAATCGTTTTCGTTCCTTTCGTCACAACAAGGAACAAAAACCTGATCCTTCATCCTCAGGGGCGGTATCAGTTTGGAAATCATCTCCAGTCTGGAATAAATCCAAGCCTTTTAGAAAATCAAAGCCAGCTCCTAAGTCCACATGAAGGTGCGGCCCTCATTCCAGCTCAGCTGGTAGGGGACAAATTACGTTTTTTCAAAGAAATTTGGATCTATTCAGTTCACAATCTTTGGATTCAGAACATTGTTTCAGAAGGGTACAGAATTGGCTTCAAGATAAGGCCTCCTGCAAAGAGATTTTTTCTTTCCCGTGTCCCAGTAAACCCAGCGAAGGCTCAAGCATTTCTGAAATGTGTTTCAGGCCTAGAGTTGGCTGGAGTAATTATGCCAGTTCCAGTTCTGGAACAGGGACTGGGGTTTTATTCAAATCTCTTCATTGTACCAAAGAAGGAGAATTCCTTCAGACCAGTTCTGGATCTAAAAATATTGAATCGTTATGTAAGGATACCAACATTCAAAATGGTAACTGTAAGGACTATCTTGCCTTTTGTTCAGCAAGGGCATTATATGTCTACAATAGATTTACAGGATGCATATCTGCATATACCGATTCATCCAGATCACTATCAGTTTCTGAGATTCTCTTTCCTAGACAAGCATTACCAGTTTGTGGCTCTGCCGTTTGGCCTAGCTACAGCTCCAAGAATTTTTACGAAGGTTCTCAGTGCCCTTCTGTCTGTAATCAGAGAACAGGGTATTGTGGTATTTCCTTATTTGGACGATATCTTGGTACTTGCTCAGTCTTCACATTTAGCAGAATCTCATACAAATCGACTTGTGTTGTTTCTTCAACATCATGGTTGGAGGATCAATTTACCAAAAAGTGAATTGATTCCTTAGACACGGGTAACCTTTTTAGGTTTCCAGATAGATTCAGTGTCCATGACTCTATCTTTGACAGACAAGAGACGTCTAAAATTGATATCAGCTTGTCGAAACCTTCAGTCACAATCATTCCCTTCGGTAGCCTTATGCATGGAAATTCTAGGTCTTATGACTGCTGCATCGGACGCGATCCTCTTTGCTCGTTTTCACATGCGGCCTCTTCAGCTCTGTATGCTGAACCAGTGGTGCAGGGATTACACAAAGATATCTCAATTAATATCTTTAAAACCGATTGTATGACATTCTCTGACGTGGTGGACAGATCACCATCGTTTAGTTCAGGGGGCTTCTTTTGTTCTTCCGACCTGGACTGTAATTTCAACAGATGCAAGTCTTACAGGTTGGGGAGCTGTGTGGGGGTCTCTGACAGCACAAGGGGTTTGGGAATCTCAGGAGGTGAGATTACGATCAATATTTTGGAACTCCGTGCAATTTTCAGAGCTCTTCAGTCTTGGCCTCTTCTAAAGAGAGAATCGTTCATTTGTTTTCAGACAGACAATGTCACAACTGTGGCATACATCAATCATCAAGGAGGGACTCACAGTCCTCTGGCTATGAAAGAAGTATCTCGAATTCTGGTATGGGCGGAATCCAGCTCCTGTCTAGTTTCTGCGGTTCATATCCCAGGTATAGACAATTGGGAAGCAGATTATCTCAGTCGCCAAACGTTACATCCGGGCGAATGGTCTCTTCACCCAGAGGTATTTCTTCAGATTGTTCAAATGTGGGGACTTCCAGAAATAGATTTGATGGCCTCTCATCTAAACAAGAAACTTCCCAGGTATCTGTCCAGATCCAGGGATCCTCAAGCGGTAGCAGTGGATGCATTGTCACTTCCTTGGAAGTATCATCCCGCCTATATCTTTCCGCCTCTAGTTCTTCTTCCAAGAGTAATCTCCAAGATTCTGAAGGAATGCTCGTTTGTTCTGCTGGTAGCTCCAGCATGGCCTCACAGGTTTTGGTATGTGGATCTTGTCCGGATGGCCTCTTGCCAACCGTGGACTCTTCCTTTAAGGCCAGACCTTCTGTCGCAAGGTCCTTTTTTCCATCAGGATCTCAAATCCTTACATTTAAAGGTATGGAGATTGAACGCTTGATTCTTAGTCAAAGAGGTTTCTCTGACTCTGTGATTAATACTATGTTACAGGCTCGTAAATCTGTATCTAGGGAGATAAATTATAGAGTCTGGAAGACATATTTCTTGGTGTCTTTCTCATCATTTTTCCTGGCATTCTTTTAGAATTCCGAGAATTTTACAGTTTCTTCAGGATGGTTTGGATAAAGGTTTGTCTGCAAGTTCCTTGAAAGGACAAATCTCTGCTCTTTCTGTTCTTTTTCACAGAAAGATTGCTAATCTTCCTGATATTCATTGTTTTGTACAAGCTTTGGTTCGTATAAAACCTGTCATTAAGTCAATTTCTCCTCCTTGGAGTTTGAATTTGGTTCTGAGGGCTCTTCAAGCTCCTCCGTTTGAACCTATGCATTCATTGGACATTAAATTACTTTCTTGGAAAGTTTTGTTCCTTTTGGCCATCTCTTCTGCCAGAAGAGTTTCTGAATTATCTGCTCTTTCTTGTGAGTCTCCTTTTCTGATTTTTCACCAGGATAAGGCGGTGTTGCAAACTTCTTTTAAATTTTTACCTAAGGTTGTGAATTCCAACAACATTAGTAGAGAAATTGTGGTTCCTTCATTATGTCCTAATCCTAAGAATTCTAAGGAGAAATCATTGCATTCTTTGGATGTAGTTAGAGCTTTGAAATATTATATTGAAGCTACTAAGAATTTCCGAAAGACTTCTAGTCTATTTGTTATCTTTTCCGGTTCTAGGAAAGGTCAGAAGGCCTCTGCCATTTCTTTGGCATCTTGGTTGAAATCTTTAATTCATCATGCTTATGTCGAGTCGGGTAAAACTCCGCCTCAAAGGATTACAGCTCATTCTACTAGGTCAGTTTCTACTTCCTGGGCGTTTAGGAATGAAGCTTCGGTTGATCAGATTTGCAAAGCAGCAACTTGGTCTTCTTTGCATACTTTTACTAAATTCTACCATTTTGATGTGTTTTCTTCTTCTGAAGCTGTCTTTGGTAGAAAAGTACTTCAGGCAGCTGTTTCAGTTTGAATCTTCTGCTTATATTTTCAGTTTTTTTCTTTATAAAATTTAAACTTTAGTTTTGGGTGTGGATTTTTTTCAGCGGAATTGGCTGTCTTTATTTTATCCCTCCCTCTCTAGTGACTCTTGCGTGGAAGATCCACATCTTGGGTAGTCATTATCCCATACGTCACTAGCTCATGGACTCTTGCTAATTACATGAAAGAAAACATAATTTATGTAAGAACTTACCTGATAAATTCATTTCTTTCATATTAGCAAGAGTCCATGAGGCCCACCTTTTTTTTGTGGTGGTTATGATTTTTTTATATAAAGCACAATTATTCCAATTCCTTATATTTATGCTTTGCACTTTTTTCTTATCACCCCACTTCTTGGCTATTGGTTAAACTGATTTGTGGGTGTGGTGAGGGGTGTATTTATAGGCATTTTGAGGTTTGGGAAACTTTACCCCTCCTGGTAGGAATGTATATCCCATACGTCACTAGCTCATGGACTCTTGCTAATATGAAAGAAATGAATTTATCAGGTAAGTTCTTACATAAATTATGTTTTTGCTATTTTTCAATGCAACAGTCTTACCAATTTCATTACATACTGATATGCTGAAAATCTCAAACACATTTTTAATTTAATCCCTGCTTTAATTACAGATCAGAACCGTTGATGTATCCAGAACATAATCTTGTAGACAGTGTGTAGAGAAGGATTTGGGAACTCCTTGCACATAGGGTTAGTTTCTCTATGAACAGCCTGGAGTTGACATGTTGAGAGAAGGAACCAGACATAGATATGTACAAAAAGTGAGTGTGCACATCATATAATGAATATCTTTCAAGATCTCCAAGATAGAAGAATCTTATTTAGCATAAATAGAAGCCTCCAAACTGGCTATGGGATAATCCATATTGAAATAGCACAGTCCACAGTTGAGACAAATGCACCAACCTTATCTCTTGTCACAGTGCTGCAGATAAGAACCAAACCAAGTCTGTCCACATATGACTATTAATTAGTTAATTGTATAGCTTAATGCTTATCCCACCTCTAATGGAAGTTTATTCCATGAATCAACTACCCTTTCTGATAGAAACATACAACCATTTTAAAATCAATTTAGCAGCTGAACAGGACAAGAAACCCCAAAATGTTCTTTCATGATTTGGATAGAACATACACTTATAAACAACTTTCTAATTTACTTCTATTATAAAATTTGCTTCATTCTTGTTATTCATTGCTGAAGGAACAGCATTGCACTACTGGCAGCTAGCTGAACACATCCAGTTAGCCAATCCCTAGAGACAAATATGTGCAGGCTCCAATCAGCAGCTAGCTCCCACTAGTGTAGGATATGTGTGTATTCCTTTTCAACAAGTGATACTAAGAGAATGAAGCACATTTGAAAATAGAAGGGAATTTGAAAGTTTCTTGAAATAACATGCTCTATCTGAATCATGCAAGTTTAATTTTGACTTTCCTATTCCTTCAAAGCTGATAGCCAACAGGCATGTATACAGTTCTTTTGGAGAAAGAATCTGTAAATTATTCACATGATTTTTACATGGAGAGAAATCAGTATTAGCATTGCCAGGGGGCAGCCAAGGATTGGCACTAGACCCCCAACATAATGGCCGTCCCATGTGCCCCTCAACTGTAATTGTCTCCCAATTTCCACGCATGGTACACCCTGGCACTGCACACAGCACCACCCCATGATGGAATTTTGAGGTAAAATATCTTCCCTTTTTACACAGATGGTTAGGTTATATTTTCTAGTCTGCTTTTTACAGATGCTGCATTACTTAAAAGTGCTCCAAAATGTTGGTATCACATCCTTTTAAACACTGGAATCTATTGGCATTCTGTTTATTGGATACATGAATTAAAATCAGGTGCTATTGTTAAAAAGACTAATTTTATGTAGAATAGTTTTTATGAGAATGTGTTTTTTCTCTCTAAAGGAAATTAAATAGCTGTAATGTTTTATATTTAAATTATTTTCTTTGAAAGAAGAAGAAAAGCATCACCTTAACTAAGGAGAAGCTACCAGAAAGGACTTTATGTGGAATAGAGTGTTTTTTATCCCCATACATTTCCTTAAATGGACTTTCTGGTCAAAACTTAAATACGCATAGATGAATTACATCTTTGTATAGAAACACATTTGCAATACACATGTATTGGCAAAAATGCTTCTAGTAAAAGGTATCACTATTTAGTGTTAACATTTTTCTTTGCACGTGCATGTGAAGCATAGCTAGATATGCTCAGTGCACCAGCATTTTACATATTGCAACTAATCAGAGCGCCGCCAGTGGGGCTTGTATCATGTCAGCAATTAAAGGGAATACTAAACCCAAATTTTTTTTCCTTCATGATTCAGATAGGGCATTCAATTTTAATCAACTTTCTAATTTACTCCTATTAATTTTTCTTCGTTCTCTTGCTATCTTTATTTCAAAAGCAGGAATGTAAATCTTAGCAGCCAGCCCATTTTAGGTTCAGCACCATGGATGCGCTCACATTTAGCCACCAATAAGCAAGCATAACCCAGGTTTTCAACCAAAAATGTGCCGGTTCCTATGCATCACATTCCTGCTTTTTAAATAAAGATAGCAAGAGAACGAAGAAAAATTGATAATAGGAGTAAATTAGAAAGTTGCTTAAAATTGCATGCTGTATCTGAATCATGAAAGAAGAAAAAATATGGGTTCAATGAACCTTTAACAATTGAGTCATTACTAGATGGTAAAATCTTAGGCAATCTGAGCAAGTGCTGTGTTTAACATGCTGGTGCACGGTGCATACTTAAATACAGTTATGAAACAGCTGTAGCTTTTATTAGAAGCATTTTTGCTAATACATGTATATGACAAAAATCCTTCTATTCAAAAATGAAATGCATCCATGAGGATTCCAATTTTGTCTGGAATGTCCCTTTAAATATGGGACTGCAATTTTTTACTTGTCTAGGACTAGTGGACTAGTAGGCTAGTGTACAGTTTGTGAAGCTTTCGGAATTACCTGTATTTCTGCATTGATTATTATGATTAATCAGAAATTGTGACGTGATCTTCATCTTTGTAATAATTATAGACATTACCCTAGATTTATCAAAATGTCTATAAATAGAAGTGTACTTTTAGGAGAATGTATGCCTAAATTTACGTCAATTTGTGTGCCCTGAATTACAGTGCGCTGCCAAAATTCATCAAAAAGTAAGCTAAATATATTTGCGTCAAATCGGGTCCGGTAAGAAGTGATGTTTGATGGATAAGGAATCTGTCTAGATGCAGATAAGTGGATTTATCAAACTGTCTGCATATTAATGAACCTTTTTTTTGTTTGCGGAGTGATATAGTACCATCATGCAGTGCGACATGTATAAAAACTCGGTGCACAAACACTTCAACTTAAAATTCTCCACCTGCCTCCAAGCTATTTGGAGGCAGTGTTTGCATTAAGGAGATGGGATTGGAAGTGTGGGTAGCACAGTTGCCCTGCCCTTTAAATAAAGGCACACATAGTCTGGTTATTGACAAATCTGTGCTTCTCACGAGAGACTGATGAGTGTGAACCATGACTTGGTTCCAAACACTTTCACAGGAAAAGGTTACAAAAGATTTGCTAAAGACCTGGGTGTTTATCAATCTACGGTAAGACAAATTGTCTAAAATGGGGAAAATTCAGGACTGTTGCTTCTCTCCCTAGAAGACCTGAGAAAAAAACCAAGGGTAACAGCAAAAGACGGCCAGAAAACTCTACAAACTGTAAAAGTCATGTGTCCACTATCAGAAAACCCCCACAAGAATGATGTTCATGGAAGAACACCACAAAGAAAACCACTGCTGCCTAAAAAACATTGCAGCATATCTCAAGTTTCCCAAGACCACTTGGATGTTACACAAAGCTTCTGGGAACATGTGCTGCGAACACAGTGCTATGTATGGATGAAAATGAGCATTGCACAACAACACCAAAACCTCATCCTAACTCTAAAGCATGGTGGAGGGAGCATCATGTTGTGGGGCTTATTTGCAGTTTTTCCACTGTGAATGATTCAATATCTTCCATAGAAATGTTAAAAGTACAAATGTTTGTGTGTTATTAATTTTGTTTTGCAAGTTGGAAGTAAAAAGCTTGCTCGTGAACGAAATCCTACACACGCTAACCAAATATTGTGACCGAGTTAACGTATGCTCCCCATAGAAGTCAGTGGAGAGCGCAGAAGAAGAAAAAACTGACATCCATCGCTCGCACGCTAACCCGACAGGAGTTATGAATATTTCACATTCCAATGTTCTTCATATACAGGATAATGTAATTTTTATTCTAAATAACATAATTTATAACGAATAGCCAAGTAGTGGGGTGATAAAGAAAGGAGTAAAAAGCATCAACAAGGGAATTTGGAAATAATTGTGCTTTATACAAAAAATTATAACCACCATAAAAAGGGTGGGTCTCATGGACTCTTGCCAATATGAAAGAAATGAATTTATCAGGTAAGTTCTTACATAAATTATGTTTTCTTTCATGTAATTGGCAATAGTCCATGAGCTAGTGATGTATTGGATAGTAATACCCAAGATGTGGAACTCCACAGAAGAGTCACTAGAGAGGGAGGGATAAAATAATAACAGCCATTTTCCGCTGAAAAAAATAAATCCAGAACCCAAAATATAAGTTTATTCTCATAATGAAAAGAAAAAACTCAAACATAAGCAGAGGAATCAAACTGAAACAGCTGCCTGAAAAACTATTCTACCAAAAACTGCTTCCGAAGAAGAAAATACATCAAAACGATGGCCAAAAGGAACAACACAAGAATGCATAGGCTCAAACGGAGGAGCCTGTAAAACCTTCAAAACCAAATTAAGACTCCAAGGAGGAGAGATTGATTTAATGACAGACTTGATACAGATCAAAGCCTGTACAAAACAATGAATATCAGGAAGCTTAGCAATCTTTCTGTGAAATAAAACAGAAAGAGCAGAGATTTGTCCCTTCAAGGAACTTGCAGACAAACCCTTATCCAAACCATCCTGAAGAAACTGTAAATTTCTAGGAATTCTAAAAGAATGCCAGGAGAATTTATGAGAAGATCACCATGAAATATGTCTTCCAAACTCGATAATAAATCTTCCTAGAAACAGATTTACGAGCCTGTAACATAGTATTAATCACTGGGTCAGAGAAACCTCTATGACTAAGCACTAGGCGTTCAATTTCCATACCTTCAAATTTAATGATTTGAGATCCTGATGGAAAAACGGACCTTGAGACAGAAGGTCTGGCCTTAATGGAAGTGGCCAAGGTTGGCAACTGGACATCCGAACAAGATCCGCATACCAAAACCTGTGAGGCCATGCTGGAGCTACCAGCAACACAAATGAATGTTCCATGATGATCTTGGAAATCACTCTTGGAAGAAGAACCAGAGGCGGGAAGATATAAGCAGGTTGGTAACACCAAGGAATTGCTGACGCATCCACCGCTTCCGCCTGAGGATTCCTGGACCTGGACAGATACCTGGGTAGTTTCTTGTTTAGATAGGAAGCCATCAGATCTATTTCTGGAAGACCCCACATCTGAACAATCTGAGAAAACACATCTGGATGGAGCGACCACTCCCCTGGATGTAATGTCTGGCAGCTGAGATAATCCGCTTCCCAATTGTCTATACCTGGGATATGAACTGCAGAAATTAGACAGGAGCTAGATTCCGCCCAAGCAAGTATCCGAGATACTTCTTTCATGGCTTGGGGACTGTGAGTCCCACCCTGATGATTGACATATGCCACAGTTGTGATATTGTCTGTCTGAAAACAAATGAACGGTGCTCTTAACAGAGGCCAAACCTGAAGAGCCCTGAAAATAGAACACAGTTCTAAAATATTGATTGGTAACCTCGCCTCTTGAGATTTCCAAACCTCTTGTGCTGTCAGAGATCCCCAGACAGCTCCCCAACCTAAAATACTTGCATCTGTTGTGATCACAGTCCAGGTTGGATGAACAAAAGAGGCCCCTTGAACTATACAATGGTGATCTAACCACCAATTCAGAGTCAAACATTAGGATTTAAGGATATTAATTGTGATATCTTTGTATAATCCCTGCACCATTGGTTCAGCATACAAAGCTGGAGAGGTCTCATATGAAAACGAGCAAAGGGGATCGCGTCCGATGCTGCAGTCATGAGACCTAAAACTTCCATACACATAGCTACCGAAGGGAATGATTGACACTGAAGGTTCCGACAAGCTGAAACCAATTTTAATCGTCTCTTGTCTGTTAGAGACAGAGTCATGGACACTGAATCTATCTGGAAACCTAAAAAGGTGACCCTTGTCTGAGGAATCAAAGAACTTTTTGGTAAATTGATCCTCCAACCATGTCTTTGAAGAAACAACACTAGTTGATTTGTGTGAGATTCTGCAGAATGTAAAGACTGAGCTAGTACCAAGATATCATCCAAATAAGGAAACACCACAATACCACAATACCCCATTCTCTGATTACAGAGAGTAGGGCACCGAGAACCTTTGAAAAGATTCTTGGGATGTCGCTAGGCCAAATGGAAGAGGGACAAATTGGTAATGCTTGTCTAGAAAAGAGAATCTCAGAAACTGATAGTTGTATGGATGAATCAGAATATGAAGATATGCATCCTGTAAGTCTATTGTGGACAAATAATGCTCTTGCTGAACAAAAGGCAGAATAGTCCTTATAGTCACCATTTTTAAAGTTGTCACTCTTACATAACGATCCAAAATTTCAGATCCAGAACTGGCCTGAATGAATTTTCATTCTTTGGGACAATGAATAGATTTGAATAAAAACCCAGACCCTGAACCTGAAATGGAACTGGTATGATTACCCCTGAAAGCTCCAGGTCTGAAACACACTTCAGAAAAGCCTGAGTCTTTACTGGATTTGCTGGGATGTGTGAGAGAAAAAATCTTCTCACTCTGAATCCTATTCGGTACCCTTGAGAAACAAATACTGTGAATCCATTGATTTTGGACAGAATCTGCCCAAATTTCTGGAAGAATCTTAATCTGCCCCCTACCAGCTGAGCTGGAATGAGGGCTGCACCTTCATGCAGACTTGGGGGCTGGCTTTGGTTTCTTAAACGGCTTGGATTTACTCCAACTTGAAGAAGGTTTCCAATTGGAACCAGATTCTTTGGGGAAGGATTAGGTTTCTGTTCCTTACTTTGTCGAAAGGAACGAAAACGGTTAGAAGCTTTAGATTTACCCTTAGGTCTTTTATCCTGAGGCAAAAAAACTCCCTTCTCCCCAGTGACAGTGGAAATAATCGAATCCAACTGAGAACCAAATAACTTGGAAAGAAAGAGATAGTAATCTAGACCATGTCAGCATTCCAATATTTGAGCCACAATGTTCTTCTAGCTAAAATAGCTAAATACATAGATTTAACATCAATTTTGATTATATCAAAAATGGTATCACAGATAAAATGATTAGCATGTTGAAGCAAGCGAACAATGCTAGACAAATCAGGATTCATTTCCTGCTGCCCTAAACTTTCCAACCAAAAAGTTGATGCAGCTGAATGGCAGGTTTAAGAAGATGGCCAGAATATAAATGAGCTTTCCTTAGATAGGATTCAAGTTTCCTATCTAAAGGATCTTTAAAAGAAGTACTATCTTCCATAGGAATAGTAGTACGTTTAGCAAGAGTAGAAATAGTAGTAGAGTAGAAAACTTTGGGGATCTTTTCCCAAAACTCCAATCTAACTGCTGGTAAAGGATACGATATTTTAAACCTTGAAGAAGGAATAAAAGAAGTACCAGGCCTATTCAATTCCTTAGAAATCATATCAGAAATAACATCAGAAACTGGAAAAACCTCTGTAGTAACCACATAAGGTTTATAAACAGAATTTAAACGTCTACTAGTTTTAATATCAAGAGGACTAGTTTCCTCAATATCCAATGTAATCAACACCTCTTTTAACAAGGAACGAATAAACTCCATTTTAAATAAATAAGTAGATTTGTCAGTGTCAATATCTGAGGAAGGATCTTCTGAATCAGATAGATCCTCATCAGAGGAGGATAATTCGGAATGTTGTTGGTCATTTGAAATTTCATCAACTTTATGAGAAGTTTTAAAAGACCTTTTACGTTTATTAGAAGGCGGGATGGCAGACAAAGCCTTCTGAATCGCATCAGCAATAAAATCTTTTATATTCACAGGTGTATCATGTACATTAGATGTTGAAGGAACAACATGCATTGTACTATTACTGATGGACACATTCTCTGCATGTAAAAGCTTATCATAACAACTATTACATACCACAGCTGGAGATATAATCTCCACAAATTTACAGCAAATGCACTTAGCTTTGGTAGAACTGTTATCAGGCAGCAGAGTTCCAACAGTGGTTTTTGAGACAGGATCAGATTGAGACATCTTGCAAATGTAAGAGAAAAAACAAAATATAAAGCAAAATTATCAATTTCCTTATATGGCAGTTTCAGGAATGGGAAAAAAATGCAAACAGCATAGCCCACTGAAATAGAAAAAGACAAGAGGCATATAGGAATGGGGTGTTAAATAATTAAATTGGCACCAAGAATGACGCACAAGGCAAACTGAAATTTTTTGGGCGCTAACAACATCCGGAAATGACACACTTGCGTCATTGTAGTTGCAACCTTGTGCAAGGAACTCGGCGTCAACTAAGATGCCGGAAATGACGAATTTACGTCATTAGACATACCATCACAATTTGGGCCCTCGCAAGCCTCATTTTGCCCGTGAAATTTAATGAAAAAGCAGTCAATTGAAAAAAAGACTATACCCCAGGTAAGAAAAATATTTTCCTAACTCTGTTTTTCTCCCAAATATGAAACTGATAGTCTGCAAAAGGAAATATACATAAACCTGACTCATGGCAAATATAAGTACAATACATATATTTAGAACTTTATATTAATGCATAAAGTGCCAAACCATAGTTGAGAGTGTCTTAAGTAATGAAAACATACTTACCGAAAGACACCCATCCACATATAGCAGATAGCCAAACCAGTACTGAAACAGTTATTAGTAGAGGTAATGGAATATGAGAGTATATAGTCGATCTGAATAAGGGAGGTAGGAGATGAATATCTACGACCGATAAAAGAGAACCTATGAAATAGATGTCCCATGAGGAAAACCATTGCATTCAATAGGTGATACTCCCTTCACAACCCTCTGACATTCACTGTACTCTGAGAGGAATCAGGCTTCAAAATGCTGAGAAGCACATATCAACGTAGAAATCTTAGCACAAACTTACTTCACCACCTCCATATCAGGCAAAGTTTTTAAAACTGAATTGTGGGTGTGGTGAGGGGTGTATTTATAGGCATTTTGAGGTTTGGGAAACTTTGCCCCTCCTGGTAGGATTGTATATCCCATACGTCACTAGCTCATGGACTTACATGAAATAAATATATACAGTATATACAGTATATTATATACCTGTATATCTATTCCTATAGAAATATAGGTATGGATGTCTATTTTACATTAATATTATCATATATATATAGAAATATATATTTAATATTAAAAATTACATTATTTTCTATGTGAACATAGGAATGGAAAATACGCATAATGCCATTCATGTTCCAATTTAGGTCTAAAGCAGTGTCAGGTTAGCGCAAATAAAGAATTACTAATCTTACATCTGGTTATTAAATATTACATATAAAATATTTAAAAAATTATTATAATAAAAAAGATTAGATACTGTAAATATATATACTGTATATATTCTATGGAATATTTAAAATATTTTACAGTATCTATAATAACATAATAATTTTTTTAAAATATTTTATATGTAATATTACAATAATGCAATGCAAAATTAGAAATTCTTCATGTGCTATAACCCAACACTACGTTAGACCTAAATCGCAAAACACGATGCGCGTTACACATATTTTCCATTTTGCCAACCTCTTTATGGGGTGGTGGGAGCGGGAACACATATTTGGGGGTAGAAATCCCTTCGGCTCGAAGATAGTTGTTTACAAGAGATTCATAGATGATCTCTTGTTCATCTGGCAGGGGGACAAGGAGAGTATATATCTGTTCATACAGTATCTCAATGCCAATGAACTTGGGATCAGCTTCACGTTCGGATGTGACTCTCACAGTATCAATTATCTTGATCTGAGATTAAGTGGCATTCATGGACAAATAGTCTCGACCACAGTTTACAGAAAGCCTATCTCTGGAAATACCCTTCTGCACGCCTCCAGTTGCCATCCGGAGGGCGTGTTTAAGGGTATAGCAAAGGGACAACTCATTCGCCTTAAGCGTAATTGCTCAGAAGAAATGCATTTTGAAAATGAGTCTAAGAAACTTTGCAAGAGACTAGAGGAAAGAGGCTACAAAAGTAATGTAGTAGAGTCAGCCCAAAAATCGGTAAGCAAAATTAACAGGTCAGATTTGCTTAAAAAGAAAGATAACAGGAAAAAACAAAGTTTTGGATGTGATCAGGTACTCTGTACAACTGAATACTCAGAACAGTTTCAGGAAATTTGTGATATAATCAGAAAACATTATCCAATTTTAAGAGCTGATGATGGGTTAGCAAATATATCTACCAAGGATTGCAAATTTGCTTATAAAAGAGGTAGAACAATTGGCAATTGTGTTGCACCCACGAAGCTGCCGGCGTTGTTACAGCGCAATTCCTCCTGGCTGTCAAGTATAGGGATGTACAAATGCCATAATGCTTCTTGTGTGGCATGTGAAAAAGTGGTACTAGGGTCTGATTTCAGGTCTTCAACCACAGGACAAATATTTCAGAGACGTTCATGTCTCAATTGTCGATCCACTTTTGTCGTGTATGTGATCAACTGCATCATATGTGACAGGCAGTACGTGGGTCTCACTACACGTGAAGTGAGATCCAGAATAAGAGAGCATCTCTCCAGTATCAAACATGGTACTGCCAGCGCTCCGTTGGTTCAGCATTTTGCCCAGATACACGACAAGAGTGCTAATTCTTTCAGATGGTCTTGCATAGAACAGATCTCACCTCCAAAAAGAGGTGGTGATAGAGAGGTACTGCTAGGAAAAAGAGAGGTCTTCTGGATCTTTAAACTGAAAACTAGGTTTCCAGAAGGATTCAATTCTGATTATGATTTAATCAATTTTTGGCAGTAAAATTCCACTATGCAATATAACTCATGTACCATTTTAAATCTTAAATTTAATCCATTAAGGTTACAACTACCCAAATATTCTGTTCCATCACACTAAACATAGTTCACATAATCTATAAGGATTGATTTAGTTTATTAGTACTACATATGTGTTCTGTCTAGTTAAAATTGCACTAAATTTAAAATTAAAATTAATGGAGTTTTGTAATACTAAAGGTTAGAACAATGCATGGTTCATGTATAATATTTCTGACAATGAACATTAATGCTTCACTTATGTTATTTAATTGGGTTTATTAATACAGTGATGCTCTCTTGTGTGAAAAGGCTAGTAGCGCACCTATTATGCATGCATTTATCATTTAAACATATTCAACATTGTGTTTAATTAACTTTCGGCTAGATTTAGAGTTTGGCGGTAGCCGTGAAAACCAGCGTTAGAGGCTCCTAACGCTGGTTTTAGGCTACCGCCGGTATTTGGAGTCAGTGATTAAAGGTTCTAACGCTCACTTTTCAGCCGCGACTTTTCCATACCGCAGATCCCCTTACGTCAATTGCGTATCCTATCTCTTCAATGGGATCTTTCTAACGCCGGTATTTAGAGTCGTTTCTGAAGTGAGCGTTAGAGCTCTAACGACAAAACTCCAGCCGCCGTAAAAAAGCAGGAGTTAAGAGCTTTCTGGGCTAACGCCGGTTCATAAAGCTCTTAACTACTGTACCCTAAAGTACACTAACACCCATAACCTACCTATGTACCCCTAAACCGAGGTCCCCCCACATCGCCGCCACTCGATTAAAATTTTTTAACCCCTAATCTGCCGACCGCCACCTACGTTATACTTATGTACCCCTAATCTGCTGCCCCTAACCCCGCCGACCCCTGTATTACATTTATTAACCCCTAACCTGCCCCCCACAACGTCGCCGCCAGCTACTTACAATAATTAACCCCTAATCTGCCGACCGCAAAGCGCCGCCACCTACGTTATCCTTATGTACCCCTAATCTGCTGCCCCTAACACCGCCGACCCCTATATTATATTTATTAACCCCTAATCTGCCCCCCTCAACGTCGCCGACACCTGCCTACACTTATTAACCCCTAATCTGCCGAGCGGACCTGAGCGCTACTATAATAAAGTTATTAACCCCTAATCCGCCTCACTAACCCTATCATAAATAGTATTAACCCCTAATCTGCCCTCCCTAACATCGCCGACACCTAACTTCAATTATTAACCCCTAATCTGACGACCGGAGCTCACCGCTACTATAATAAATGGATTAACCCCTAAAGCTAAGTCTAACCCTAACACTAACACCCCCCTAAGTTAAATATAATTTAAATCTAACGAAATTAATTAACTCTTATTAAATAAATTATTCCTATTTAAAGCTAAATACTTACCTGTAAAATACATCCTAATATAGCTACAATATAAATTATAATTATATTGTAGCTATTTTAGGATTAATATTTATTTTACAGGCAACTTGGTAATTATTTTAACCTGGTACAATAGCTATTAAATAGTTAAGAACTATTTAATAGTTACCTAGTTAAAATAATTACAAAATTACCTGTAAAATAAGTCCTAACCTAAGTTATAATTAAACCTAACACTACCCTATCAATAAATTAATTAAATAAAATACCTACAATTACCTACAATTAACCTAACACTACACTATCAATAAATAAATTAAATACAATTGCTACAAATAACTACAATTACATAAACTAACTAAAGTACAAAAAATAAAAAAGAACTAAGTTACAAAAAATAAAAAAATATTTACAAACATAAGAAAAATATTACAACAATTTTAAACTAATTACACCTACTCTAAGCCCCCTAATAAAATAACAAAGACCCCCAAAATAAAAAATTCCCTACCCTATTCTAAATTAATAAATGTAAAAGCTCTTTTACCTTACCAGCCCTGAACAGGGCCCTTTGTGGGGCATGCCCCAAGAAAATCAGCTCTTTTGCCTGTAAAAAAAAACATACAATACCCCCCCCAACATTCCATCAGCCAATCAGAATATTCCTACCTTAATTCCGATTGGCTGATAGAATCCTATCAGCCAATCGGAATTCGAGGGACGCCATCTTGGATGACGTCCCTTAAAGGAACCGTCATTCGTCGGGAGACGCCGGAAGAAGAGGATGGATCCGCGTCGGCTGCTTCAAGATGGACCCGCTCCGCACCGGATGGAAGAAGATCGAAGATGCCGCTTGGAGAAGATGTTTGCCGGTCCGGATGTCCTCTTCTTGCCGGATAGGAGGAAGACTTTGGACCCTCTTCTGGACCTCTTCAGCACCGGATGCCAGGACGGATCGGTGATACCTGGATGGTGAAGACAAGGTAGGAAGATCTTCAGGGGCTTAGTGTTAGGTTTATTTAAGGGGGGTTTGGGTTAGATTAGGGGTATGTGGGTGGTGGGTTGTAATGTTGGGGGGGGGTATTGTATGTTTTTTTTTACAGGCAAAAGAGCTGATTTTCTTGGGGCATGCCCCGCAAAGGGCCCTGTTCAGGGATGGTAAGGTAAAAGAGCTTTTACATTTATTAATTTAGAATAGGGTAGTGAATTTTTTATTTTGGGGGTCTTTGTTATTTTATTAGGGGGCTTAGAGTAGGTGTAATTAGTTTAAAATTGTTGTAATATTTTTCTTATGTTTGTAAATATTTTTTTATTTTTTGTAACTTAGTTCTTTTTTATTTTTTGTACTTTAGTTAGTTTATGTAATTGTAGTTATTTGTAGCAATTGTATTTAATTTATTTATTGATAGTGTAGTGTTAGGTTAATTGTAGGTAATTGTAGGTATTTTATTTAATTAATTTATTGATAGGGTAGTGTTAGGTTTAATTATAACTTAGGTTAGGACTTATTTTACAGGTAATTTTGTTATTATTTTAACTAGGTAACTATTAAATAGTTCTTAACTATTTAATAGCTATTGTACCTGGTTAAAATAATTACCAAGTTGCCTGTAAAATAAATATTAATCCTAAAATAGCTACAATGTAATTATAATTTATATTGTAGCTATATTAGGATGTATTTTACAGGTAAGTATTTAGCTTTAAATAGGAATAATTTATTTAATAAGAGTTAATTAATTTCGTTAGATTTAAATTATATTTAACTTAGGGGGGTGTTAGTGTTAGGGTTAGACTTAGCTTTAGGGGTTAATACATTTATTAGAATAGCGATGAGCTCCGGTCATCAGATTAGGGGTTAATAATTGAAGTTAGGTGTCGGCGATGTTAGGGAGGGCAGATTAGGGGTTAATACTATTTATGATAGGGTTAGTGAGGCGGATTAGGGGTTAATAACTTTATTATAGTAGCGCTCAGGTCCGCTCGGCAGATTAGGGGTTAATTATTGTAAGTAGCTGGCGGCGACGTTGTGGGGGGCAGGTTAGGGGTTAATAAATATAATATAGGGGTCGGCGGTGTTAGGGGCAGCAGATTAGGGGTACATAGGGATAATGTAAGTTGCGGCGGTTTACGGAGCGGAAGATTAGGGGTTAATAATATAATGCAGGGGTCAGCGATAGCGGGGGCGGCAGATTAGGGGTTAATAAGTGTAAGGGTAGGGGTGTTTAGACTCGGGGTACATGTTAGAGTGTTAGGTGCAGACGTAGGAAGTGTTTCCCCATAGGAAACAATGGGGCTGCGTTAGGAGCTGAACGCTGCTTTTTTGCAGGTGTTAGGTTTTTTTTCAGCTCAAACAGCCCCATTGTTTCCTATGGGAGAATCGTGCACGAGCACGTTTTTGAGGCTGGCCGCGTCAGTAAGCAACTCTGGTATCGAGAGTTGCATTTGCGGTAAAAATGCTCTACGCTCCTTTTTTGGAGCCTAACGCAGCATTTTTTTGAACTCTCGATACCAGAGTTAATTTTATGGTGCGGCCAGAAAAAAGCCCGCGGAGCGTTAACAGCCCATCTACCGCCAAACTCCAAATCTAGGCCTTTATATGCTAATTTGTGGTTAACCAATAGGAGGCGGCTAAGGTTGTTTTAAGGTGCTCTTACAACATGGTGAGTCAGCTTAGACTACGGCACAATGCCGAAACGCGTCAGCTGTCTATTTTGCTGACCTCCTTGTCTTTTTATGGACTGAGTATTCGATTTTAAAATTTGTTCTAATAAAGATTTGTTGTTTTAATCTCAATCCGGCTGGTGCTCCCACTTTCTTTGTTCTACATATTTTCCATTCCTATGTTCTTGACATAGAAAATAAAATATTTTTATTATTAAATATATATTTCTATATATATGATAATGTTAATGTAAAATAGATATCTTTACCTAGATGTCTATAGGAATAGATATACAAGTATAGGTATATAAAGATATAAATAGAAATATATATTTACAATAACAATTATATTATCCTGTATATGAAGAACATGAAATATGTACAGTAAATATACAAATATACAGTAAAACAAATAAACACATATGTACACACACACACACACACACACACACATATATATATATATATATATATATATATATACATACACATACATACACATAGTTAGACATGTATATGTATGTATATATACATTATAGCCCTTTGCAGTCAAACACCTTGTCAATAAAATTGACACAATTAGAAAAGACATCTCTCCCTCACACCCCTCAAACCAAACTCTCCGACCCACCCCTTCTATTAACAAAAAATCTGCTACTTTGCTCCTGTAATGGAGGAAATGTCTTCATACTCATATCTTCTGCTCATCTCACAACCTGTACACTTGACCCCATTACTTCACAACTTCTGCTTTCTCTCACTGCTTCCCTAACCCCTTCCCTAACTCATCTCTTTAATTAGTCTCAAACCACTAGTGCATTTCCTGATACATTTAAGCATAAGTCAATCACGTCAATCTTAAAACCCTTCTGCGTTAAAAGTCACCTGTAATCTGGTCCTTTGTCTTCCCAACTGCCTGCCCTGATCTTGGATTCTTAACGACCTTACCCTGTCTGTCCCCTGCTCTTCCCCTGACTCTTGCATCTCCTGCGCCTATTGTTTACAAGTATACTTTTGTCACTGTCACTCTTGTTTAAGGAATCCCTCCACCCAATGCCGACTAGTGGCCAGAAATAGGGAGGGTGAACTTGAATGTGGTAGTGTCAGTAGCATTCATGACACTTCCATGTGCCTCCAAATTATTAGATCTACTAGTCTATAATCGCCTAACTGAATTTCTCTCAACTACCGCCTTACTTGATCCCCTACAACTCAACAGAAACCGCTCTTACTAAAGTAACAAATGATATGCTATCTGCTAAAGCAAAGGGACACTATTCCTTACTAATTCTTCTGGATCAATCAGCTGCTTTTGACACAGCTGACCATCCTCTCCTGTTAAAAATCCTACATTTATTTTGCATCCAAGATTTAAACTGCTTGTTTACAATTTCCTTTAAAAGCATATCCTCTGATCCTTTGCCTCTCTCAGTTGGAGTACCGCAAGGTTCTGTCATGGGTCCCTTGCTTTTTTCTCTCTATACATCCTCCCTTGGAAAACTTAGATCCTCCTTGTCGTTCCAGTACCCCTTATATGCTGATGATACCCAAATCTATATTTCCTCTCCTGATATCTCTCCCTCTTTACTTAACCAGATTACCAATGGTCTCTCTGCAATTTCCTCTTGGATGTCCTCACTCTACCTCCAACTTAATCTGTCTAAAACTGAGCTACTTCATATTCCCCCTTCTTCGTGGCATCCAACACTTTATCTTACAGTTGGAAACTGTCGCGATCGCTCAGCTGCTGATCGCTTCTTTCTACAGCGCGGTAGCGCTTTCATTGGTTGCCTAGCAACCCTGTTCCTGTCGGCCCTTCCGATGACGTCAGGAGGCCTTCTTATTCCGGCGTCTCTTCTCATCGGTGCCTGTTTGTTTTACTCGTGGGCTTTTGTGAGTACAAATTTATTCCTGAATCTGTGCCTGTTTATTCTGAACCCTTATCCCCTACCTACCGGATATTGTTGCTGGACACTGCTTACCCGACTACTCTAATGGTTAACCCCTACCTGCCTGATAACAAGTTGCTAGACACTGCTTACCTGACTACTCTATTGGTTAACCCCTACCTGCCTGATAACACGTTGCTGGACACTGCTTACCTGACTACTCTATTGGTTAACCCCTACCTGCCTGATAACACGTTGCTGGACACTGCTAACCTGACTACTCTATTGGTTAACCCCTACCTGCCTGATAACACGTTGCTGGACATTGCTTACCTGACTACTCTATTGGTTTACCTCTACCTGCCTGATAACACGTTGCTGGACACTGCTTACTTGACTACTCTATTGGTTAACCCCTACCTGCCTGATAACACGTTGCTGGACACTGCTTACCTGACTACTCTATTGGTTAACCCCTATCTGCCTGATTACACGTTACTGGATATTGCTTGCCTGACTATTCTATTGGTTAACCATTACCTGCCTGATTACACATTGCTGGACATTGCTTGCCTGATTACTCTATTGATTAACCCTTTCTACACAAAGTTTCTTCTCCTGACCCTGCTGTGTCATCTTCCAGTCTATTACTGTGAGTATATATTATACTACAGCTGTCGCAGGGTCAGGTCCTGGTATATACTCACTGTGCTAGGGTGTTATTAACCTCATTCTAGCATTTGGGTCTAACTCTGGACTTTACCTATCCTGACATTACAAACAGGCCATATAATGGACCCTGGTGAGTTATCCAGAGCTGTAGCTCTACAGGGACAGCTTCTTGGAACCCACTCTGCACACCTGCAATCCCTGGATTCTAAATTGGATCAAATAACTGCTCTTTTGCATAATCTTTCTCCTCCTTCTCAAGTCTCGGCAACACCTGTTGTTCCTGTGGCCGGCTCTAACCCTGCATTTAATCCGCCACAACCTGCAGAACAATTTATTCCTAGAATTCCCCTACCGGATAAATATGACGGCAATCCTGAAGACTGTCGAGGATTTCTTAATCAGTGCCGCCTTCACTTCAGAAATAATCCTCAGATGTTTGGTTCCTCTTCCTCCAAGATCACCTTTTTAATTTCTCTTATGAAGGGTAAAGCCCTGGCTTGGGTTTCTCCACTGTTGGAAAAGGATGATCCTTTGCTCCAGGATATTGACACTTTTGTATCTATATTTTCTTCTGTGTTTGATAAACCTGGTAGATCAGTGGCGGCTGAAGCAGGACTTTTAGATTTAAGACAAGGATCTCTTTCTGTAGCACAATACGCTATAGAATTCCGGACTTTAGCTGCTGAAACTATGTGGAATCATGGGGCACTGCGTGCAGCATTTCATAAAGGTCTTTGTGATCGTTTGAAAGACGAATTGGTTTATAGGGATCTTCCCGATTCTCTAGAAGATCTTATCAACCTATGTATCAAGCTTGATGCTCGTTACTCTGAGCGTTTCCATGAACGTGACCGTAACAGAAGATCCTTTATCAGATCTCCCTTTCGTCCTATGCCTCATTCTCCAAAACTTCCTACTCCTAATACTTCTATCTCTGAGTCAAGTGAACCCATGGAGGTTGGTGCTATTAAATTATCCGAAGCTGAACGTCTCAGAAGGCGTAATCTGGGACTATGTCTGTACTGCGGTATTAAGGGGCATATGTTAAAAGATTGTCCAACTCGTCCAGTAAAAGCCAGGGCTTAACTCCAGGAAGAGGGGCTGAGTTAAGCCAAAGTTCTTTTTCTTCCCTCAATCCCAAGCTGTTTGTTCCGGTTACTGTCCGCTTTGGCAACACCAAATTTCAGGCTCAAGCACTCATCGACTCTGGAGCTGCAGGAATGTTTATGGATTCAGAGTTTGTCAATGCTTTTCGTATTCCTTTGCTTTCCAAGAGCCAAATAATTAAAGTCGGGGCGGAGCCAACTACTGAGGCAGCAGGACACACTTTCTACAGCTCTGAGCTCCCAACTACAATTCTATAGATTAATTTATATTAAAAGAGCTCAAAAATGTTCTGGTATGCAATGGAGATCAGGTTTTAATGGTCCTAAATACTAAGAAGCCAAAAGATTCATTTTTTCCAAACTATAACATTGACATTCCTATCTCAGCCTAGCCACGTGTAACGGTAGCATTTCTAACCAAAAAGCTTTGCTGACATGGAGTTTCTGGAGAAATGGGAACAATGCACCCAACAACTACTGGAAAGGCATTATCGGAGTGTGCAAGAAGATATACGATTACTACTTTTAGCCCTTATCCCGCCATTGACTCAAGCATCTGAGGAACCTGACCTTCAGAGCACCGCAATCGGGCCGAAGCAATCTCACATCAAAGAAGACATACTTCCTCTAGTGCCACAGAAAACATCGGATTCAGAGGAGACAGAGCAAGTTCCCTGGCCATATCAATCTCAACCGCCACACTGGAGCAGAGGTGAGCTCCAGGCCGTGGTGCGCAAGATAGAGAAAGGGAACCCCTCACCAGTGAAAATAGATCGATCAGGTACACGTGAGCTCTGTGACATCCTACAACCATCTAGCATTCACACAGGCCTTGCACAACACCGCGCTGCCCAACTGGTCACCAAACATCCAACTGTCATGCACATACCACGCAGTTTACAGCAACAGCCCCAGCGCCTTGATTCCCGGCTACAAAGGCGTTTATACGCATCTGACAACTCCGCTCTTATAAATCTCTGCACAAGAGAAGGCATCGGCTGAGGTCTCTGATCCTGCAGGACGGATCGTGGGGCTTAACTGGATGCTTTGTTTTTCTACTTATTGATCAGCCCCAACTGCGGGTATGAGATGAACTTCCCTGGACGCTTCTAACACAGGTCTTAATTTACGATGACTTGTAAATGGACGGCTAATTAGTTGCAAGGTTTTTCAGTTCTCTTTGTTTTTGCTATGAGAGTTATATTTTGCAAAGGTTATCTTTTACCCTACATTAGTGTACTAGCTATATATTATCACCTATATTCTCATATTAGTGAATGTGCAGACTGTGCCATGCTTTGATAATACCCTTATTCCGGTTTAATACCATACTTTGACGCTTAGCAGACTGAGAGGTCTTAGCCTATAAATATACTCAATAATATATATGTGTTCTACTATGTCACACCTGTACAGCTCATGGGTTTTGAGTCTCCTAGAGGGTAGCAGCTGCGTTTACTTTCACTTACATTATATGTGTGTCATTTCTGATTTACTCAATGTAGTAGCTATCTGGCCGCAGTCCGCCCCCTACACCTCTGGTTAAAGGCTCCCATGATACAAGTTTAACTTTTAGCGTATATTTCATAAAATACTGTACATACTCTTTGACTAACGAAAATGAGGGACTCATCTTGTTAAGCTATGCTCACTGCTGACTGGCTAAATGCTATCAACCTGATGGGTCCCAGTTAACCTTTCTATATGGTACGCTGAACTGTGGACCTCTTTGACATTAAACTCATTCTATATCCACATTAAAAACTACTATACTAAAAGAAAGTACCAGGGGTGTCAGCTGACGTGCTACTTTTAAGGAACCACTCATAACCCTAATTACTCCCTCATAGGTGTTATATCTACAGTCATTTTAATGTATATATATTTAGGCGCCAAGTAGGACTACATTACCACAGGAGATCATTGCACATTCTCTAACAAAGTGTAATAATACACATAGAGGTCTAACGCATGCATAGCCCCAGAACGCATGTTTTAACTTTCCGCCTCACCCATAATTTTTCAGCTTTTATTTGGTTATCCCTGTTCTCTCTACCCCTTTCTAACCTTAGACACCAGACACCCCTGTTATCACACTCCTAAACGCAGAGAGAGACCGTTCAGCCTGACACTGAACTTATCTCTCAGGTCTGCATGTTAGTCATTTACACTTCGGATCTATGAGTCTCATTCTTTAGCTAAAGGCGTTTTATTTTCTGTAGCTTTTGGTTAATGGGTTATTTGCTTTAATATTCAGGTCTCTCATACTGTAGGGGTACCCTCTTTACACCTCATGTACCTGTAGCATGCTTCACTCTGTACTAGATGTATTGTTATCTTAGATATTACTGATCAACCTTCACAGACGCTGCCTACATCAGTACCATAGACTTCACCCATACCCACTCTTAACATAGCCACCTATTAGTAGACTGCATTGTGGAGTTAAAGCTATCAAAACAGATACTAGTGAGTTTAGTGTCGGGCTGGTTTATGCAGTGTCATGAAACATACCCTGTTACAAACTACCTTAATGATACATGTTGGTGTTTTTTTTTTTGTTTTTTTTCTCTTTTTGGCTTTGTGTTATACAGGATATACAAATTGTTCTTCATACAATCTTAGTATAAAGTTTCCAATGGGGTTATTTCGGCGTAGATGAGGTTTTCATTTCGGAGCTATAGATATTAAAATAGTATCATTCCCTGCTGACTAGCCTAGAGGCGCTTCTTCCAGTTTTACATGGGTACTGCTCATTGTTCCCTTGACATTCAACCTCTATCCTGGAGTTCTTTACCTTATAAGGTTAAATGGTATTCAGTTTGTGCTTTCTAGCATTCTTGTTGGCTCCGCCCTCCCCTTTTCCCCCACTATGAGCGGCTTTTGCCCGCTGCATTCCCCCCCCCCTCCACATGCTTAGGCCTACGGGAGGCCAGATTAAAACCAACTCCCTACCTCTTACTATTTTTAACTTACAGTATAGTTGTTAGCTCGGGGTAGGGATCATCAGTTGAGTGATATAAAAAAAAAAATGAGGTTTAGCTGTTATATGTTCCAGACAATTGTGCTTTGTACACACTATTATACTTTTTATATTCATGACGGCAAAGGTGGTGGGATGACTCATATCATTGGTTATTGATCTAACTATATTGCATGACACTTGCTCCCATACCTATATAAACATTCTAACACCTCTGGTTAGATACTGCGATATTTAATGTTATGTTAATGCACCAATATTTCAGCCCATATCTGTATTTTATGTGAGAGTTGTAAAAGCATATGTATCACTTCTGTTCCGTGTCTGGACATATTTTATGATTTATGATTTATTGTATGTTACTCAATACCTCAATAAAAAATTATTTAAAAAAAAAAAAAAAAAAATTATTAAAGTCACTACTGTCAGTGGTCAACCTTTAGGTTCTGGTTTCATTCGATATTCTACCATTCCTCTTCTCATGTCTGTAGGAGTACTTCATTCCGAAACCATTTGCTTTGACATCATCTCTTCTCCACAGTTTCCCTTCATTTTGGGACTTCCTTGGCTTCAACTACATGATCCAGTTTTTTCCTGGTCCAAAGGAGAGCTTGTTGCTTGGGGATCTTCTTGTTTCACACAGTGTTTACGGAATGCTCCCAAAACTTCTAGTACTGTTGTGGCAGTTTTGGACGTTCCTGATTCTTTGCCTGAACAATATCATTCTTTCTGTGATGTCTTTTCCAAAAAAGATGCTGAAGTATTACCTCCTCACCGGACCTTTGATTGTCCCATTGACTTATTACCAGGAGCACCTCTTCCTAAGGGTAAAACTTACCCACTTTCTCATCAAGAGAATGTTTCACTTGAGGAATATATCAAGGATAATTTGGCCTGAGGTTTTATCCGCCCTTCTTCTTCTCCAGTAGGGGCAGGTTTCTTCTTTGTGGAAAAGAAAGATGGAGGTCTTCGTCCTTGCATTGATTATCGGGCTCTTAATCAAATTACAATCAAGAATTGTTATCCACTCCCTCTCATTCCCGAATTATTTGATCGTCTCCAGGGTGCTTCCATCTTCACCAAATTTGATCTTTGTGGGGCATATAATTTGGACAGAATTCGTAAAGGGGACGAGTGGAAAACTGCCTTCAACACTAGGTTTGGACACTACGAATATTTAGTTATGCCTTTTGGGTTATGCAATGCCCCTGCAGTTTTCCAACATTTCGTTAATGAAATTTTCAGAGACTATCTTAATCAATTTGTTATTATCTATCTTGATGATATTCTGATTTATTCCCGGACTGTACAGGATCACATTCATCATGTTACATTAGTACTCCAGAGATTACGTGAAAATTCTCTTTTTGCCAAGCTTGAAAACTGTTCTTTTCATCAAGAATCTATTCCTTTCTTGGGTTACATTATTTCTCCGTCTGGATTCAAGATGGATTCTGACAAACTGTCGGCTATCCTAGACTGGCCTAGACCTACTTCCTTAAAATCTCTTCAAAGATTCCTGGGGTTTGCCAATTATTATCGTAAGTTCATAAAGGACTTTGCTAACATCTCGGCACCCCTTACTGCTCTTACTAAAAAGGGTCAGGATTGCAAGCATTGGTCTGATCCAGCCTTACAGGCATTTGAATCTCTAAAGTCTGCATTTACTTTGGCTCCCATTCTTTGCCATCCTGTTCCGACTCTTCAATTCATTCTTGAAGTGGATGCTTCTCTGATTGCTGCTGGGGCAGTACTATCTCAGTGAAATCCTGTTTCTAGCAAGATTCTACCTGTGGGATTTTTCTCCAAGAAGTTCAATACCTCCGAACTGAATTATGACGTTGGAAACAAAGAACTTTTAGCTATTAAAATGGCTTTGGAAGAATGGAGACATCTGCTTGAAGGCACTGTTCTACCATTTCTTATACTCACAGACCATAAAAATCTTCTGTATCTTCATACTGCCAAACGCCTCAACTCACGTCAAGCCCGATGGGCTCTGTTCTTCTCCAGATTTAATTTTGTCCTCTCTTATATTCCTGGCTCTAAGAATACGAAAGCAGACGCCTTATCTAGACAATTTCTGGCTTCTGATTCTACGTTTCTGGATTCTGAACCCATTCTTCGCCCTGCTAAAGTTCTGGCTCAGTTATCTACGTTTCCTCTACAAGCATTACAGTCTGCTCAAGCTTCTGTTCCTTCATCTTATGACATACCTCCTGGGATCTTATTTGTACCTACTGAATACCGCCTAAAACTTCTTCGTTGGGCTCATGATAATGTTCTGTCTGGACATCCAGGAGTACGTAATACTTTGTGGAGACTCAAACAACATGTCTGGTGGCCTTCCATGGGCAAAGATGTCAAAGATTATGTTGCAGCTTGTAATTCCTGTACCTCTAATAAACAATCCTCATCATTATCTCTTGGTCTCTTACAACCTCTGCCTGTTCCGTACTATCCCTGGTCTCATGTTTCCATGGACTTTATTACAGATCTTCCTAATTCTGCCGGAAACAAGACCATATGGGTGGTGGTAGACAGGTTTTCCAAAGCAGCTCATTTTGTTCCATTAACTGGATTACCATCGGCCCAAAAACTCGCTGAATTGTTTATTCTCCATATCACCAGATTACATGGTTTTCCTTTGGACATCGTTTCTGATCGAGGAGTTCAGTTTGTCTCAAGATTTTGGAAATCTCTGTGCAAACAGTTTGGAGTTACCATATCTCTTTCTACTGCGCATCATCCTCAGTCCAACGGGCAAACTGAGCGGGTAAATCAATCTCTTGAGTCCTATCTCAGGCACTATGTTAATCATCAACACTCCAATTGGTCTCAACTTCTTCCTTTAGCAGAACTTGCTTACAATTCCCGCTTCAACTCTTCTTTACAGACTTCTCCTTTCAAGGCAGCCTATGGATTCGAACCTAGAACTTTTCCTATGTCTTCGGGAGGTTCTGGAGTTCCTGGAGCAGATCGTACAGTGAGAAGTCTTTGTAAACACTGGAAGAAGATTCGGGAAATCCTTCTTCTCTCTACTCAAAAGTATAAACGATTTGATGATCCCAGACGCCGGAAGGCGCCCTCTTTTCGGACTGGAGACAAGGTTTGGATTTCCACCAGATTCATCCGACTCAAACAACCCTGTGCTAAATTGGGTCCCAAATACATCGGACCATTCAGGATTGTTTCCAAGGTATGTTCTACTGCCTACAGGGTGGCTTTACCAGACAACTTGAAGATTCACCCTGTCTTTCACGTATCTCTTCTTAAACCAGCAGTCTCTAACCGGTTTTCCACCAAATGTAGAGTTCCCTCTCCGTTCCTTGTGGATGGTACTTCAGAATTTGAGATCAGTCAAATTCTTGATTCCAGATTACGGGGTAACCGTCTGTACTATTTGGTCCATTGGAAGGGATATCCCATCACTGAACGTTCTTAGGAACCTGCTTCTCATGTCCGTGCCTCTGCTTTGATCAAACGGTTCCACGCCCAGAATCCTTCGAAGCCTGTTCGGGTTCCCTGGAGGGGCCCTTGAGGTGGGGGCACTGTCGCGATCGCTCAGCTGCTGATTGCTTCTTTCTACAGCGCGATAGCGCTTTCATTGGTTGCCTAGCAGCCCTGTTCCTGTCGGCCCTTCCGATGACGTCAGGAGGCCTTCTTATTCCGGCGTCTCCTCTCATCGGTGCCTGTTTGTTTTACTCATGGGCTTTTGTGAGTACAAATTTATTCCTGAATCTGTGCCTGTTTATTCTGAACCCTTATCCCCTACCTACCGGATATCGTTGCTGGACACTGCTTACCCGACTACTCTATTGGTTAACCCCTACCTGCCTGATAACACGTTGCTAGACACTGCTTACCTGACTACTCTATTGGTTAACCCCTACCTGCCTGATAACACGTTGCTGGACACTGCTTACCTGACTACTCTATTGGTTAACCCCTACCTGCCTGATAACACGTTGCTGGACATTGCTTACCTGACTACTCTATTGGTTAACCCCTACCTGCCTGATAACACGTTGCTGGACACTGCTAACCTGACTACTCTATTGGTTAACCCCTACCTGCCTGATAACACGTTGCTGGACACTGCTTACCTGACTACTCTATTGGTTAACCTCTACCTGCCTGATAACACGTTGCTGGACACTGCTTACTTGACTACTCTATTGGTTAACCCCTACCTGCCTGATAACACGTTGCTGGACACTGCTTACCTGACTACTCTATTGGTTAACCCCTATCTGCCTGATTACACGTTACTGGATATTGCTTGCCTGACTATTCTATTGGTTAACCATTACCTGCCTGATTACACGTTGCTGGACATTGCTTGCCTGATTACTCTATTGATTAACCCTTTCTACACAAAGTTTCTTCTCCTGACCCTGCTGTGTCATCTTCCAGTCTATTACTGTGAGTATATATTATACTACAGCTGTCGCAGGGTCAGGTCCTGGTATATACTCACTGTGCTAGGGTGCTTTTAACCTCATTCTAGCATTTGGGTCTAACTCTGGACTTTACCTATCCTGACAGAAACTCTATTTTCAACACCTCACCCCAGGTCCACATTTTTGGTGTCACGCTTGATTCTGAACTCACTCCACATATATAAGCACTCACCAAATCCTGCCACGCATGCCTATGCAACATTTTCAGAATTTGACTTTTCCTTACTCAAGAAGTTACAAAGATAATAATTAATTTTCTCATTTTGTCATTGACTACTGCAATCCAATGCAATCTGCTGCAATCTACTTCACATTGGCCTTTCCAAACACAGCTTCCTCCCCCTCCAATCTACTAGGAATGCTTCAGCTAGACTCATCCTCTGCTCTGCCAGCATCTACACTGGCTCCCGATACACTCCAGAATACATTTCAAAGTATTAACCCTAACATAGACAGCACTCAACAGCCACTACCAACTATATTTACTCTTTCATATTTAAATATTCCCCGATCAGTCCTTTTTGATTAACCTCTAACCTACTTCTCTCGATTCCAATTATATCTACGTCCCTCTCCCCACTTCCAAGACTTCTCAAGCACTGCTTCTGTCCTCTGGAGCTCTCTAACCTGCTCCATAACACTGTAATCCTACTCCAACATTGTATAAAAAATGTAACTTTCATGATTCAGATAGGGCATGCAATTTTAAACAATGTTCGACTTTACTTTTATCATCAAATTTGCTTTGTTCTCTTGGTATTTTTTGTTGAAAGCTAAACCTATGTAACATACTCTGATTTCTAAGCCGTTGAACCGCCTAGCTCATTCATTTTGACAGTTTTTCACAGTCAGACAGTGCTAGCTCATGTGTGTCATATAGATACCATTGTGCTCACTCCCTTGGAGTTATTTATGAGTCTGCACTGATTGGCTAAAATGTAAGTTTGTCAAAATAACTGAGATAATGGGATAGTCCGCAAAGGCTTAGATACAAGGTAATCACAGAGGTAAAACGTCTATTAATATAATAGAGTTGGTTATGCAAAACTGGGGAATGGGTAATAAAGGGATTATCTATATATTTAAATAATAAACAATTTCAAGTAGACTGTCCCTTTAGGATGCTCTTTCAAAAACCCACTTGTTCAGAGAGGTGAACCTTGACTCACTGCTCTAACTACAATCAACGTGACAACCTACACCAAACCTTATTTCTCTGCACTCTCAACCTGTAGACCATAACCTATTTGGAGCATGACCCTCTTCCTCCTGTACTACATTTGTTTAGTCAGTTATATTTTTGTATCCTATCACAAATCCTTGTTATTGTATACCCCTATCTCTGTAGTCAGAACTACAGAATTTTGCAGCACTATACAAATAATGATGATATAATAATAATAATAATAATAATGCTGAGTATGTGCAAGACATCACAGAGTATATATATATGGGTCTGTTATTGTCTGATGGCCAATGATCACATGATACAGGGGCACGACAAATGGAAAGAAATTTTAAAATTTGTCTGAAAAAATCTACTGCTCATTTAAAATTGACAAGCCAGAAGGGTCTTTAATTTTCTAATACAATTATATGGGTACAGGCTCACCATGTTCAACTAACCACTGTTAAAAGGATTGCTTTAAAAATAGTACTGTGCACAGCCAGGGCACACTACATCACTGACCCCGGGTTTGGGTCCCTGCTACTCTAAGGAACACTATAGAATTTGCATTAGGAAGCGCACATACACATGTGAGAGTTGTGCTAAGCTATTCTTTGTGCAAGGTCATACTAAGGATAACTCACTCTGCTCTATCAGTTGCACTCCACTTGATATCTAGCCCTTTGGTAGCACTCTTAAAGTGACATTCTGATGCAAAAATGAAATTTTCTAATTTGTAACAGCATATCATTTGTTAATAAAGTCCCACTTCAGTGCCACAAATGTTGCAACTCCAGAGTCAGAAACCCCATGTCATTGTTTGTGCCACTTCTGTTCCTCATTGGCTCACAGATGGTTTTCTGCTTGGGAGTTGGTCTTTTTGTGGGAGTTATATATTGGCATTGATTACAAGTGGAGCGCTATTGATAGAGCAGGGTGGCTATCAATATTGCAGTACCTCACTAATGATAGCGCAAGTCCATGGTAAAACTGAATAATCAGAAAATGCTTAGGGCCCCCGACATCAACTTTCAATGGACCACGCAAAACATTGCTCATAAATAGAAGTTGACATAGCTGCGTTATAAAATTTAGTTCGACTTGAGACCTCAAGTAAAGTGTGAGGGCTAGAATAAAAACACGTGAAACAGATTAAAATAAAATATTATTTATACACATACACATGTAAATACCATAGGTAAAAAATCAGGAAGGCATTACTAATTTATGACTCTATCTCAATTTAATAGAAGAGATTTTCATTTTTCACAGTGCAATAAGTTGGTTTCAATGTTGGGTGGGGGTTACTTTGGTATTAGAATAAGGATTTGTTTTATGCAAAAGAAGTAATCACTTCAACTAGTGCAGTGCCTGATAAATGCCCTTTTCAGGGCAATTGTTAGAGTAGGTTTTAGTGTCAGTTTATTTTTATTTTTTGGGGTGTTTTTTTTTTTAAAGGGGACTTTAGTTTTAGTATATGAATTACTGGTTGGGGTTTTCTATATTTGGTAATGTTTTTTGTTTTTTTTATAATACTAGTGTTTTTTATTTTTTGTTATGGTAGGTTTTTTTGGCTTGGGGGCATTAGCTGTTAGGGGGTTACATAGTAGAACCGTTCAATAGGAAACAGCACATAAGTGTAGCAGTGCACGGTGTATAGGGTAAGCTGCATACACCCCTATATCAATATTTGAATTAAATGTACACCAGTACAGTTAGCTTAGAAAAAACTTTAATAAGGATTACATAAAAAGCGACGTTTCGGGGCTTAACCGCTTAGTCATGCCAAGGGGTTAAGCTCCAAAACGTCGCTTTTTAGGTAATCCTTATTAAAGTTTTTTCTAAGCTAACTGTGCTGGTGTACATTTAATTCAAATATTGATACAGGGGGTTACATAGTGTAAGGGCAGTTTGCAGGGTTTTTTTAGCAGTTAGGGGTTAAGAAGTGTATGGGTAGTTTGCGGTGGGGTATTGGCAGTTAGGGGTTATTAGTGTAGGGATAGTTTGCAGTGGATTGTTATGTTGGTTTAAGGGTTAATAGGTATGTTTATTTTGTTTGGTGATATATTTAAAAGGGGTCCTTTACATCCTCAATGTAGTTGGCGATGCTCTTTGAAAAAATTAAATTTATATGAATTTAATTATTTTTTTAAAATCTTTTTCACAAACTTTAGGTTTCTCACTGAAATTATTTACAAACCACTTTGGGAGTTTTAATGTTTGGGGGGAACATTATGCCATTCATTAGAATTTATTAAAAAAAATTAAATTCCAAAGTAATTTAAAAACTATCTTGATGTTAAATTTTGTGAAAACTATTACAATATAAGATGAAGTGAATTTGAATTGGTATACTACACAAAGCACCCTTTTTCTTTCTTTTTTTATTTTCTTACCTGGGCCAGGTAATGATTTGAGTTACCTGGGTTGGGTCAGGTTCTAAGTTAGGGTTCATTGAAGGGTGGGGGGTGTGGTTAGGTTTTTAGTCATGAAGAGGTTAAATCAATATGAAGGATCATGTGTTTTGTTATTGTCTCTTATTGGCTGATGTACTGAATCAAAGTGTGCGCATTACAACAAGCTGCATACAATAGCTAGAGGCATTAAAAGGGATAACTAGTGTCAATTTTATTTGCAGTAAAACACAGAAATTCCCTCTCCACATGTGTACTATTAAAATATATGTATTTTATTTCTTCCACAGTTAAAAAATACATAAAGACATGGGGGCCAATTTATCACGGCCTGAATGCTGCTATATGCAGCTGTTTCCGCGCGAGCCTTCAGGTTCGCCGGAAACATAAGTTAAGAAGCAGCGGTCTTAAGACCGCTGCTCCTTAACTCGTCCGCCACCTCTGAGGCGGCCGATAGCAATCCGCCCGATCACATACGATCAGGTTGATTGACACCACCTGCTAGCGGCCGCAAATCTGTAGGGGGTGGCATTGCACAAGCATTTAACAAGAAATGCTTGTGCAATGATAAATGCCGACAGCGTATGCTGTCTGCATTTATTGATATCTGGCGGACATGATCACTACAGCGGATCATGTCCGCCAGGCACATGATAAATCGGCCCCATGGAGTTCTCCAACAAAGCAATGTCTGACGTATTTCGCGCCCTCTAGTGGCACTTACTCATAGACTGTTGATCTAAGGATATTATTTCCTTAAATATCTAATGTGATGAGAGCAGGATGTGATGTCACTAGTATGTGGGCTTAGGTCCGGTGTCTGTGTCGCAGTTAGTTTAGTACAATCAACCTGACTAGATGTGTATTGCTATGCTCTGCAATAAAATAGAGTTGTACCATCATTGCTGTGTCCTGCATATGTCCTGCATCTCATGACATGGTGTCAGAAGTTCTGGACTGCGCTTCTGTTCCTGATCGATTGCAATGTCAAAGTTTACCCCACCTGAGCCTTTTGACTTCTCTCAGCCTGCAGCTTGGCCCACATGGCGTCAGCGGTTTCAGCGCTTCAGGATTGCTTCCAAACTGAATAAGGAGAGTGGTGAAGTACAAGTTAATTCTATTTTATACTCTATGGGGAAAGATGTGGAGCCAGTGTTCAATGCTTTTATTTTCCAAGAAGGGGAAGAATTTAACTTTGATATAGTTATGGATAAACTCAGTGCCCACTTTGTGCCCAAAAGAAATGTGATTCATGAGAGAGCTTGTTTTCACATACGTAATCAGCGTGTGGGAGAATCTGTGGAGTCATTTGTGCGCAGCCTGTATGAATTAGCTGAATTCTGTGAGTTTGGTGTTGCTAAAGAAGAGCAAATCAGAGACAGAATAGTTATTGGAATTGCAGATGCTGAAGTCTCACTGAAGCTGCAGTTAGAGCCTGATTTAACGTTAGAAGGGGCTATTAGGATGGCCCGCCAGAGTGAACTGCTGAAAAAGCAAAGTGCTGATCTGAGGTCTGAGAGTATTGTGGATGAAGTGCAACAGTCTAGAAAAATTACTAGTGAAAGGCACAGTGTGAGCGGTAGATCTAAAGTACTGGAAAGGCCTAGAAGTGGATGGGCGCAACATGGCCAATGCACACGGTGCTACCGGGCTCATGATCAGAGTGCTATATGCCCGGCCAGAGATAGAAGATGCAGAAAATGCAACAGAATAGGCCATTTTGAAGTGTTGTGTAAAACTGAATACATTAAGGAGATGCAGGTGGACAGTGACCAGGAGGGTCAGGAAGTGTCTTTTGTGGGGTCTGTTGTGGAACGGACAAGCTCAGAGGAAGACACAGGAGCAGATATCACTGTAATGTCTTTTGCTGAATTTATGAAACTGCCTCGACAGCCCCAGCTGGTGAAGGTTACTACAAATGTCCATAGTCCTGGTGGCCGCATTGATTGTGTGGGGAAATTTCTTGCCAGCTGTGAGTACAAGCAAAGGAAGTTTACCATGTAGGTGCATGTGATCCGAGGTCAGTGTGTTAACAGTTTATTGAGCAGAAAAGCAGCCTGTGACTTGGGCCTCGTGGCCAGAGTGAATGAGATTTCCGAAGATATGTTTGGCGAGTTGGGCCTACTGAACTGCAAACCTGTCCGTATAGCACTTAAAAGTGACGCAGTCCCATACAGTATTTCTACCCCTCGTAGAATCCCGTTCCCGCTCATGCCTCAAGTGGAGAAAGAGCTTATGCGCATGAAGTCTATGGGGGTTATTGAAGAGGTTGTTGAAGCGACTGATTGGTGTGCCCCCATTGTTCCAGTTGCAAAGAAAAACGGAAAGGTGCGCATCTGTGTGGACCTGAAAAGGTTGAATAAAGCAGTGAAGAGAGAGAGATTTGTGCTGCCGACATTAGAAGATATAGCTCCAATGTTGGCTGGGGCGAAGTTTTTTTCCACATTAGACGCTTCTAGCGGCTTTTGGCAGATCCCCCTGGATCCAAAGTGCTGCAAACTGACTACCTTTATCACACCGGTAGGTCGGTTCTGCTTCTGCAGACTCCCCTTTGGGATATCCTCCGCTCCTGAAATCTTTCAAAGGGAAATGAGTTCTCTCCTGAGTGACCACGTGGGCACAGCGGTCGTCATGGACGACATTCTAGTGTATGGGTCTACAGTGGAGGAGCATGATCAGCGTTTAAGTTGTGTGCTACAGGCTATCAAAGAGTCTGGACTGAAGCTGAATAAAGAAAAATGTAATTTTAGGAAAACTGAATTATGCTACTTTGGGCATATCATCAACGGGGATGGCATCAAGCCAGACCCCGAGAAAATTTGTGCTATTGAACAGATGAAAAGCCCTTTGGATGTACATGAGCTGAGACAGATATTGGGCCTTGTAAACTACGTGGGCAAGTTTCTTCCAGATTTATCAACAGTTTTACACCCTGTCACAGAGTTGCTTAAGAAAGACGTTGCCTGGGTCTGGGGACCTTCACAAGAAAAAGTTTTTCTGCATGCCAAGTCCCTGCTGGGGTCTGCCCCAGTGCTGGGGTTCTACGACCCTTCAAAAAAGACTGTGGTTAGTGCCGATGCAAGCAGTTATGGGTTGGGGGCAGCACTCCTGCAGCTGAATGACAACAAACTACAGCCTATCGCCTACTGTTCCTGCACACTGAAGGCTGCGGAGTCAAAATACGCCCAAATTGAGAAAGAATGCCTGGCTGCAGTTTGGGCCTGTGAGCGCTTTCAGCGTTATCTAGTGGGTTTGGAGAAATTTAGTCTGGAAACTGACCACAAACCGCTAGTCCCTCTAATCAATTCTTATGACATTGACAAAACACCTTTGAGATGCCAGAGACTTTTAATGAGACTGCTCAGGTTCAATGTTCAGGCAGTGCATGTGCCGGGGAAACAACTGGTTGTGGCAGATACACTATCCAGGCTCCCGCTGGCTGCTGCTGAAGAATCCTCCACGGAATCGGATGTGAAAGTATATGTTGATTCAGTTCTGGCCTCTAAGTCCATTTCTTCAAGGAAACTGGAAGAGATAAAGAAAGAGACATATTTGGACACAGATCTGCAAGAAGTTATAAGGTACATAAAAGAAGGCTGGCCCGAGAGCCGGGCAGCCTGGATGTCTTTAAATGCTTACCAGCCAGAGAAGTCGCAGCTCACGGAGCTGGAGGGGTTGGTGCTGTTCCAAGACCGCATTGTAATTCCTGTCAGCATGAGGAAGGAGATGTTAAATAGGATTCACGATGGCCACTTAGGCATTACAAAGTGCAGAGAAAGGGCAGCTACAGCTGTGTGGTGGCCTGGGATCAGCTCCGACATTGCAAATCACGTGTCTAAATGTGCCTTTTGCCGGGAACGCCGGCCCTACTCAGAGAAGGGAGCCCTTGATGTCTACTCCGCTGCCTGCGGGGCCGTGGCAGAAAATAGCTGCTGATTTGTGTGAACTGCACGGGAAAAAGTTTCTTGTTGTGATCGACTACTATTCCAGGTATTTGGAAATTGCACCCCTGAATGATATCACAAGTCAGGCCGTTATCATTCGCCTGAAGAGCTTGTTCGCCCGCTGGGGCATTCCAATGGAGCTGGTGAGTGATAATGGTATGCAGTTCGCTTCTACAGAGTTCAGTGCTTTCAGCAGGGAATATGATTTTGTGAACAATAGAACAAGTCTCTATATGAGGTGCGCAAAGTTCAAAAGAGTGTTCAGTAGGTGAATGTTCCCAGTGTCTTCCGAAGAAGTAAGCAGCACTCTTGGAAAATGAAGGTGGATGCCTGTAAATCAGAGAGAAAGAAAGAGGCCCCTCATGGGACAGTATCGTAACAACCAGATAAGACAAACAATGAGACAGCCCGTGATGGGATATACTCACAAGGCATATGAGAATGCCTAGTGGAGCGGATCGGGACTTTTGGTCGCCCGATAGACAAGCACAACAGTGCGTGGAGACGTCAGGTCACGGGGCCCGTTCAGCCAATCCACGGCCACACAGAATCAACGTTGGACGTCAGAGCTGTTCCGGGAGTAGCCAATACCAGGCTTCACATATAGACAGGCAGGTCGGCCAACCAATCAGGATGATGGATCAGAATAATGAAGAGCAAGAAGTGGTATGGATAAAAAACTCGTGTTTATTGAGTTATATTTAAAAACATATGGCAAACAGCAACGCGTTTCTCGACCTACGGGTCGTTTCATCAGGCTGATAATGCCTATCTTACAACTTGCTCTACTTATAGTGTTTGATAGCCTATCCAATGCTGACCTCACTCACACTCCCCTATAGGGAGCCAATCAAAGAGCCAAACAAGGATTGGTTCCCGGCCATTCACATTCGTCCAATAGGAGAGGTGTGTGTGTGACGTGAGCCACAACGACTTTCGAATATTACAAATTGATAATAGGTAACAATTCATCTTAACATTGTATAATACTAAAACATATATATATGACATCTCAAATAAAAGTAATAAAATATATACACAATTGATCATGATATTAAGCAGCTTCATTGATCCTGGATGCAACAACTTGGGGTAAATCTGTAATCGTGTCTCTTTGAGGGCTGTGCTTCATCCTCTGCGCCCTCGTTTCCGTGTGGTCTTTTGCCTTTTGGGGGGTGGTTAGAGAGACCACAGGTTCTAGATAACTGGCAATTGTTTTTTGTTTCCAAGTGGATTGTCTGGGACCTAACTCTAAAAAATTAGGAGAAGAATTATTCGCAGATGCTCCTGTATGATTCACACTATCAGCATACAGACTTAGGTTTGAAGTGCAATTCCGGCTAGTGTCATTTACAAAGGAGTGACCATTATTATTTACCAATGATCTATTAGTGGTCTGTGATCTATTTGAAAAATCACGTTGATCAGAAGAGAACGTATCTCTAGAATGTGATGTACCTTGATTTCTAGAGGAGTGGCCTCTCCAATCTCCATAATTCTGATTGGATGAGGAGTGATTCGAATGTGTCAAGTTAGCCCGTGTTGAATGAGAATGCTTATTAGCATTATATGTGGGTCTTTGTGAATCATAATGTGGTCTATAATGGGGGCGTTCATAACCATATCCATTATCGTTCTTTCTATCAGTGTAATTATAATGTTGTTTGTTTGACCACTCACTATAACCCCCTCTTTCGTGTTGTGCATAAGACCTATGGGGATCTCTATTGTAGTCATCATATGAATGACCAAATTCTCTATTATAATCATTATGGGGCTGCCTGTTTTCCCTATGGTGTGACTGATTTATATTTTTATTTTTATATCCACTCGTATTTTTATTTTTATTTTTATTTTTAGAGTAATTTACCACTGTCCAATCATTAGTTTGGTCAGTCGAATACCCTAATCCGGGGGTCTGGGGGTAATTGGAATTTTCCTCGATTTCGGTGTTACCCACTATAGAATGTTCTGGTGGGTTTACTTTAGTATTTTTATTTTTATGGCTATTTTGACCCTTATTATAAGTGTGAACTTGGCCCTTTAAATAATCTTCTTCATCTCTCATGAGTTTTTTGTTTTTGATTAGCATAAGTTCTTTTTGAAAATTATCTGTTTTTTGTAAAACCATTGAATTAAGTTCATCATATAATTGGGAATTTTTGAATTTGTCTAAACTATTCTGAATAGAGTCAATTTCCTTTGAAATCTGCTCAACCAATGTTTTTCTATGGGCAATTAAAATTTTCATAAGTGTAATGGAGCAGCCGTCTAAGGCTTCCTCCCATTTAGCATTGAGATTTAGATCATCTTTAAATGAGCAATTTTTGAAAACTCTTAACCCACGAGGTATCTGTTTTTTATCTAGATATTTTTGTAACATCTCGGCGTCCAACCAATGTCTGCATTCGACATTGATGGACTCCTCTAATCTAGCAAATAATGCATGAATAGATAAATTCTCTATGTCATTCTCAGTATTAGACGTATACAGTGAGAGGACAAACAAGAGGCTTATGATGGTATCACACACGAATTCCATTAGTAATACGTCTAATACTGAGAATGACATAGAGAATTTATCTATTCATGCATTATTTGCTAGATTAGAGGAGTCCATCAATGTCGAATGCAGACATTGGTTGGACGCCGAGATGTTACAAAAATATCTAGATAAAAAACAGATACCTCGCGGGTTAAGAGTTTTCAAAAATTGCTCATTTAAAGATGATCTAAATCTCAATGCTAAATGGGAGGAAGCCTTAGACGGCTGCTCCATTACACTTATGAAAATTTTAATTGCCCATAGAAAAACATTGGTTGAGCAGATTTCAAAGGAAATTGACTCTATTCAGAATAGTTTAGACAAATTCAAAAATTCCCAATTATATGATGAACTTAATTCAATGGTTTTACAAAAAACAGATAATTTTCAAAAAGAACTTCTGCTAATCAAAAACAAAAAACTCATGAGAGATGAAGAAGATTATTTAAAGGGCCAAGTTCACACTTATAATAAGGGTCAAAATAGCCATAAAAATAAAAATACTAAAGTAAACCCACCAGAACATTCTATAGTGGGTAACACTGAAATCGAGGAAAATTCCAATTACCCCCAGACCCCCGGATTAGGGTATTCGACTGACCAAACAAATGATTGGACAGTGGTAAATTACTCTAAAAATAAAAATAAAAATACGAGTGGATATAAAAATAAAAATATAAATCAGTCACACCATAGGGAAAACAGGCAGCCCCATAATGATTATAATAGAGAATTTGGTCATTCATATGATGACTACAATAGAGATCCCCATAGGTCTTATGCACAACATGAAAGAGGGGGTTATAGTAAGTGGTCAAACAAACAACATTATAATTACACTGATCGAAAGAACGATAATGGATATGGTTATGAACGCCCCCATTATAGACCACATTATGATTCACAAAGACCCACATATAATGCTAATAAGCATTCTCATTCAACACGGGCTAACTTGACACATTCAAATCACTCCTCATCCAATCAGAATTATGGAGATTGGAGAGGCCACTCCTCTAGAAATCAAGGTACATCACATTCTAGAGATACGTTCTCTTCTGATCAACGTGATTTTTCAAATAGATCACAGACCACTAATAGATCATTGGTAAATAATAATGGTCACTCCTTTGTAAATGACACTAGCCGGAATTGCACTTCAAACCTAAGTCCGTATGCTGATAGTGTGAATCATACAGGAGCATCTGCGAATAATTCTTCTCCTAATTTTTTAGAGTTAGGTCCCAGACAATCCACTTGGAAACAAAAAACAATTGCCAGTTATCTAGAACCTGTGGTCTCTCTAACCGCCCCCCCAAAAGGCAAAAGACCACACGGAAACGAGGGCGCAGAGGACGAAGCACAGCCCTCAAAGAGACACGATTACAGACCTTGAGAAAAGGCATTTATAACCTTTCATCTCATGCATTAACAAATGATAAGATACGGGTTCTTGGTAAAGGCCTATCTTATAGCCCCTCTACCAAACATAACATTTTCTCACTTTTCGTAGTTTTAAATAAATTTACACAGAAATTGTCTATGCAAAAATTCTTTGCTGAGAAATTGCTTAAGGATAACATACAGAGGCCCATTCTAACTGATTCCATGGAAGCAAGACTCATACAACAAACTGTTGCCGTTTATGAGCCTGATAGTTTATTAGACCAATTATGTGATGGCTACATACACACATCTTTTAGAAACAAATCTAATTTTGTTCCACAGCTTAACAACAATGCTCATATTGAAATATTTAGACAACTGGTTAGCGCCGATTTCGAAAAAATTCCAAAAAAGATAAATATGAGACAAGAGAATTTATTTCCCAATGAAAAAAGAGCTATGTTAGCCCTCAGAAACAACAAATCACTCATTATTAGGCAGGCCGATAAAGGCGGAGGGGTGGTCCTACAATATATAGATGATTATCTCATGGAAGCAAGAAAAATCTTATTTAATACTTCCTACTATATGAAACTTACCTCGGACCCTACCGTGAGATATAGAGCTATCCTTAGAGATATTGTAGAAGGTGCTTTTAAGGAAGGGATACTTTATAAAAAGGAAAAGGACTATCTGGTCCCAAATGAGCCTAACCAGGCTTTTTACTACCACCTTCCTAAGATACATAAGGACAACAAATGTCCTCCAAGCCGACCCATAATAGCAGGGATAGGCAGTCTTACGGACAATGTATCTTCTTACGTGGACTACTTTCTGCAGAGGTATGTATTGGGTCTTGAGTCATATATTCGGGACTCTACAGATCTCCTAAAAAAATTAGAACCAATACAGATCTCTCCAGAAATTATATGGATTACATGCGATGTCCAAGCACTGTACTCCAATATCCCCCATGAATTGGGGCTGATAGCAGTATCCCACTATCTAGAACATGATATGTACTTTCCCGAGAACCAAAGAGTCTTTATATTGGACTTGATCACTTTCATCCTGGAGCACAACTACTTTGTGTTCCAGGATGAGTTCTTCCTACAGACAAGAGGTACTGCCATGGGTACCAGGTTCGCCCCGAGCTACGCTAACCTATTTATGGGTTACTTCGAACAACACTATATATATGAATCGGGCTTTGGGGCAAACCTGGTATTCTATGGCAGATTTATAGATGACCTTATATTCATTTGGAGGGGGGATCAGTCCTCCGCTAATCTATTTATAGACCATTTAAATTCTAACAATAGAGGTATAAACTTTACGAGTGTCATTAATGATAAATCTATTGTGTACCTAGACTTAAATCTTTGTTTCACTGATGGGAGGGTAACTAGTACCACCTTTTTTAAAATGGTTGACTGCAACAGCTTTTTGGACTTTAAGAGTTGCCATTACCATCCATGGAAACAAAATGTGCCGTACGGGCAATTTAAAAGAGTCCGCCGCAATTGCAGCTCCATATCTGACTATGAGTCTCAGAGTCTCATTTTACGAGAACGTTTCATTGAGAAAAATTACCCAATACATATCCTATATTATAAAAGACAAGTGTTTGTCTGAAGCCGTCATGCGCAGTACAGACAAACACTTGGCCTTAGATTCTATTCTCGCGCACCTCGGCATAGCTGACAGCTGACAGATTGGGAGCGCTACACAGCATACAAGCAGCTGTGAGATAGGGAGCGCAAGCTACTCAACAGCTGTAAGGTCTGCTGCGTGAGAAGCGGCAACGCGCTCCCCAGACCTCACAGCTGTTTGTGGCCAACGGGAGCGTCGCGAGGGGCGTGGCCGGGCGTCGCGAGGGGCGTGGCCGGGCGGGTGTTGCCGCGATGGGGCGTGGCCAGGCGGGGTCCTGCGCAGACAGAGCCAGAGAGGGAGCAGGAGGGGGTGGCAGAGAGCCAAAGAGAAGGGGGGGGGCAGAGAGCCAAAGAGAAGGGGGGGGCAGAGAGCCAAAGAGAAGGGGGGGGCAGAGAGCCAAAGAGAAGGGGGGGCAGAGAGCTAAAGAGAAGGGGGGGGCAGAGAGCCAAAGAGAAGGGGGGGGCAGAGAGCCAAAGAGAAGGGGGGGGGCAGAGAGCCAAAGAGAAGGGGGGGCAGAGAGCCAAAGAGAAGGGGGGGGGCAGAGAGCCAAAGAGAAGGGGGGGGGCAGAGAGCCAAAGAGAAGGGGGGGGGGCAGAGAGCCAAAGAGAAGGGGGGGGCAGAGAGCCAAAGAGAAGGGGGGGCAGAGAGCCAAAGAGAAGGGGGGGGCAGAGAGCCAAAGAGAAGGGGGGGGCAGAGAGCCAAAGAGAAGGGGGGGGGCAGAGAGCCAAAGAGAAGGGGGGGGCAGAGAGCCAAAGAGAAGGGGGGGGGCACAGAGAGCAAAAGAGAAGGGGGGGGGCAGAGAGCCAAAGAGAAGGGGGGGGGCAGAGAGCCAAAGAGAAGGGGGGGGGCAGAGAGCCAAAGAGAAGGGGGGGGGCAGAGAGCCAAAGAGAAGGGGGGGGCAGAGAGCCAAAGAGAAGGCGGGGGGGGCAGAGAGCCAAAGAGAAGGGGGGGGGCAGAGAGCCAAAGAGAAGGCGGGGGGGGCAGAGAGCCAAAGAGAAGGGGGGGGGGGCAGAGAGCCAAAGAGAAGGGGGGGCAGAGAGCCAAAGAGAAGGGGGGGCAGAGAGCCAAAGAGAAGGGGGGGGCAGAGAGCCAAAGAGAAGGGGGGGGGCAGAGAGCCAAAGAGAAGGGGGGGGGGCAGAGAGCCAAAGAGAAGGGGGGGGCAGAGAGCCAAAGAGAAGGGGGGGGCAGAGAGCCAAAGAGAAGGGGGGCGGCAGAGAGCCAAAGAGAAGGGGGGGGGCAGAGAGCCCAAAGAGAAGGGGGGGCAGAGAGCCAAAGAGAAGGGGGGGGGCAGAGAGCCAAAGAGAAGGGGGGCAGAGAGCCAAAGAGAAGGGGGGGCAGAGAGCCAAAGAGAAGGGGGGGCAGAGAGCCAAAGAGAAGGGGGGGGGCAGAGAGCCAAAGAGAAGGGGGGGGGGCAGAGAGCCAAAGAGAAGGGGGGCAGAGAGCCAAAGAGAAGGGGGGCAGAGAGCCAAAGAGAAGGGGGGGGAGAGAGAGCCAAAGAGAAGGGGGGGGAGAGAGAGCCAAAGAGAAGGGGGGGAAGAGAGCCAAAGAGAAGGGGGGGAGAGCCAAAGAGAAGGGGGGGAGAGCCAAAGAGGGGGGAGAGAGAGAGCCAAAGAGGAAAAAGAGCCAAAAAGGAGAGAGAGCCAAAGAGGGGGAGAGAGAGCCAAAGAGGGGGGGAGAGAGAGCCAAAGAGGGGGGGGGGAGAGAGCCAAAGGGCCCCCCCCTTTGGCTCTCCCCCCCTTTAGCTCTCTCCCCCCGAGAGAGCTAAAGGGGGGGAGAGCCAAAGAGGGGGGAGAGAGAGAGCCAAAGAGGAAAGAGAGCCAAAGAGAGAGACAAAGAGGGGGGAGAGAGAGCCAAAGAGGGGGGGGCAGAGCCAAAGAGGGGGGGGGGAGAGCCAAAGAGGGGGGGGAGAGAGCCAAAGAGGGGGGTGATAGGGGGGAGGAGAGCGCCAAAGAGGGGGGAGAGAACAAAAGAGGGGGGGAGAGAGCCAAAGAGGGGAGGGGAGAGCAAAAAGAGGGGGGGGGAGAGCCAAAGAGGGGGGGAGCCAAAGGGGAGGGGGGAGCCAAAGGGGAGGGGAGAGCCAAAGAGGGGGGAGAGAGAGAGCCAAAGAGGGGGGAGAGAGAGCCAAAGAGGGGGGGGAGAGAGAGCCAAAGAGGGGGGAGAGAGAGCCAAAGAGGGGGGAGAGAGAGGGTAAAGGGGGGGGAGCCAAGAGGGAGAGAGAGAGCCAAAGAGGAGAGAGAGCAAAAGAGGGGAGAGAGCCAAAGGGGGGGGGAGATCCAAAGAGGGGGGGGAGAGCCAAAGGGGGGGGGGAGCCAAAGAGGGGGGAGAGAGAGCAAAAGAAAGGATGGAGAGAGCCAAAAGAGGGGAGAGAGAGAGCAAAAAGAGGGGAGAGTGAGAGCAAAAGAGGGGAGAGAGAGAACAAAGGAGAGGGGGGAGAGAAAGCAAAAGACGAGGGGGGAAAGAAAGCAAAAGAGAGGGGGGAAAGAGAGAGCAAAAGAAAGGGGGGAGAGAGCAAGGGGTGGGACCGCTGTTCTGAAAAAAATGGCCCGTGTACACGGGCTTTAGTACTAGTCATTAATAATGGGTACAGTAGGGCCAAATCCGATGATAGAGAGAAATATTTCTCTACTGCTACCACCCAAGCAGAGAAGGTTGAGGGGATGAATAAATGTCCCCTATTCATAACTCAGTACAATTCAATCATCATCTAATAAAACAGATTATTTACAAACATTGGGAGATTCTGATGAAAGACCCCATATTAGGAAACAGCTAGGCAATAAACCAAGAGTAGTCTATAGAAGGGCTCCCACTTTTAAAAACATGCTGGCCCCCAGTAAAGTGGTGAAACTTAAGATACCACTTACACGTAACCATCTATCAGTATGCCAACTACCATCAGGTTCTTTTAAATGTAGGTCTAATAGATGCAAGATGTGCATATTTGTGGACAATAAACAAAAAACTTTCAAATCTAGCGTCACCAAAAAATCATATACTATAACTGGGCATGTGTCCTGTGCATCTAATTATGTTGTTTATTTGTTGACATGCATTTGTGGAATGCAGTACGTGGGGCGCCCCTGTAGGCGTCTTAGCACTAGGTGGGCTGAGCACCAACGAAATATGAAAAATAACTATAGACTCCACAGTGTCTCCAGACACTGTAACAACGCTCATAATGGTGACCTTAAATGCTTCTCTATCAACCCCATCGAACATCATACCTAAGTCTCATTTATATAATCGTTTTTTTTAGACTCAGGCAGAGGGAGACCTACTGGATTCATGTACTGAAGAGCATGCACCCTGACGGCCTGAACCTATGTGTCGATTTGGCCGCACCTGTTCAGTGATTGGCTCTTTTAGGTCTCCCCCTCTCCATTAATGAGCCTTGGTCTATGGGACTGTAATTGACAGGTTATGTGTGTATCATCATACTATCATCAATATTGGGTTAATCTTACTATTCTCTTTGTCTGTGGTTATACATCTGTATTTGGGATATATTATATGATAAGAAGGGTTATCAAGTCTTCCCCTTAATATATGAGCCCTGATCATAGGGCAACGCTATATAGGACACACATCCCCTATTAACTATATATTATATAATATACTATATTATTATTATATTTTCTCAATTAGTTCTGGTTTGGTGGTGACTTTATGCCACGTTGAGAATCCTCGATTTTATAATTTAATATGTATGTTTTTGCAATATATATGTTTTCTAATATATATGCTTGTATTGTTGGAATGTACTGGCCTGCCTTATCCGTGAGACTATGACATATGTCTAATCTGAAAGGAAATTTATTGTATAAGAATGCCCGTTCATATGAACTTAAGCAATTCTTTTGTTCCTGGTGGCACTGACGCTTTCACACAAACACGTAGGGTGCTATTTTTACCCCAAGTTGTTGCATCCAGGATCAATGAAGCTGCTTAATATCATGATCAATTGTGTATATATTTTATTACTTTTATTTGAGATGTCATATGTATATGTTTTAGTATTATACAATGTTAAGATGAATTGTTACCTATTATCAATTTGTAATATTCGAAAGTCGTTGTGGCTCACGTCACACACACACCTCTCCTATTGGACGAATGTGAATGGCCGGGAACCAATCCTTGTTTGGCTCTTTTTGATTGGCTCCCTATAGGGGAGTGTGAGTGAGGTCAGCATTGGATAGGCTATCAAACACTATAAGTAGAGCAAGTTGTGAGATAGGCATTATCAGCCTGATGAAACGACCCGTAGGTCGAGAAACGCGTTGCTGTTTGCCATATGTTTTTAAATATAACTCAATAAACACGAGTTTTTTATCCATACCACTTCTTGCTCTTCATTATTCTGATCCATCATCCTGATTGGTTGGCCGACCTGCCTGTCTATATGTGAAGCCTGGTATTGGCTACTCCCGGAACAGCTCTGACATCCAACGTTGATTCTGTGTGGCCGTGGATTGGCTGAACGGGCCCCATGACCTGACGTCTCCACGCACTGTTGTGCTTGTCTATCGGGCGACCAAAAGTCCCCATCCGCTCCACTAGGCATTCTCATATGCCGCTATCCTTGTGAGTATATCCCATCACGGGCTGTCTCATTGTTTGTCTTATCTGGTTGTTACGATACTGTCCCATGAGGCGCCTCTTTCTTTCTCTCTAATATGATTTTGTACATTCCACGTCAAGTCCACATTATCCGCAGGCCAACGGAATGGCTGAAAGGGCAGTTCAAACAACAAAATTCATTCTAAAGCAATCTGAGCCGTACCTAGCCCTCTTGTCATACAGGGCGACGCCCATTCAAGCCACCGGGTTTAGCCCGGCACAGCTGATGCTAGGACGCCAGATTCGCACCACTTTACCCTCAGTGGCTGTCTTCAAGCCGCCTGGCCCTGTTCCTCGGGACGAAGTCCTTAGGAGGGATGAAGAGGCCAAAAAGGGTTATCGTTTCTTCTACGTCAGGAGACATTCTGTCAGGCCTTTACAGGAACTGAAAGCGGGCCAAAGTGTCAGAATTAAACTGGATGATGAGAAGAAATGGAAGACACCTGCTACGGTAGTGGGCCACTCTCCAGAACCAAGGTCTTACACAGTCCTTACAGAGGGAGGGACGGTTACACGCCGTAACTGAAGACATCTTCAGCCTGTACCTGAGAGTCTGGAACCGGATACCTCAGTACCACCGCCGGTGGGATCCCCTGTTCTAAGAGAGGTGCCTTCCCCTCAGCAAGATCACAGCAGGGATATATCTTTGCCTCCAGCAGACTCTTGTTCACCATCTTCTGTATCAGAGGACAGTTCATGCAAAGTTACATCAAGCGGAAGAGTGGTGAAACTTCCGGCCCGATACAGGGACTTACTTTAGCTATAACAGTGACCGGAAGTATGGGCAGAATAATCCCATGGTCACTGTGGACTAGGGTAGTCTACCCCGATGTCCAAGTCAGGATGTAATTTATTTGTTCATGTTTTATAATCTATCTGTATTTATAATGTTCAAAAACAAAAATGTTGTTGTATACCCTGTTGGTGTACCATATTATTTATTATATGCAAATGTATGCTTTGCCTTTGAAAAAGGGGAAGATGTGATGAGAGCAGGATGTGATGTCACTAGTATGTGGGCGGGGCTTAGGTCCGGTGTCTGTGTCGCAGTTAGTTTAGTACAATTAACCTGACTAGATGTGTATTGTTATGCTCTGCAATAAAATAGAGTTGTACCATCATTGCTGTGTCCTGCATATGTCCTGCATCTCATGACACCTAATATGACATTTTAACCCTTACATGTATTGATACAACTAAAACCAAAATCAAAACACATGGCAGAGAACATAGCCCAATTGAATAATACATAACAAAGGTTTTTCACATTTGCCAAAGAGAAAATATATTTGCATTGTGAATATTTTTTGACAGTCCATCTCAATGATGAACATAATCGGCTAGATTAACGGCTAGATTTAGAGTTTGGCGGTAGCCGTCAAAACCAGCGTTAGAGTCTCCTAACGCTGGTTTTGGGCTACCGCTGGTATTTGGAGTCAGTCAGGAAAGGGTCTAACGCTCACTTTCCAGCCGCGACTTTTCCATACCGCAGATCCCCCTACGCCATTTGCGTATCCTATCTTTTCAATGGGATCTTTCTAACGCCGGTATTTAGAGTCGTGGCTGAAGTGAGTGTTAGAACTCTAACGACAAAACTCCAGCCGCAGAAAAAAAAACAGGAGTTAAGAGCTTTTTGGGCTAACGCCGGTTCATAAAGCTCTTAACTACTGTGCTCTAAAGTACACTAACACCCATAAACTACCTATGTACCCCTAAACCGAGGCCCCCCCCACATCGCCGCCACTCGATTAATTTTTTTTAACCCCTAATCTGCCGCCAGCTACGTTATACTTATGTACCCCTAATCTGCTGCCCCTAACACCGCCAACCCCTATATTATATTTATTAACCCCTAATCTGCCCCCATCAACGTCGCCGACACCTACCTACACTTATTAACCTCTAATCTGCCGACCAGACCTCGCCGCTACGATAATAAATGTATTAACCCCTAAAGCTAAGTCTAACCCTAACACCCCCCTAAGTTAAATATAATTTAAATCTAACGAAATAAATTAACTCTTATTAAATAAATTATTCCTATTTAAAGCTAAATACTTACCTGTAAAATAAACCCTAATATAGCTACAATATAAATTATAATTATATTGTAGCTATTTTAGGATTAATATTTATTTTACAGGCAACTTTGTAATTATTTTAACCAGGTACAATAGCTATTAAATAGTTAAGAACTATTTAATAGTTACCTAGTTAAAATAATTACAAAATTACCGTAAAATAAATCCTAACCTAAGTTACAATTAAACCTAACACTACACTATCAATAAATAAATTAAATAAACTACCTACAATTATCTACAATTAAACCTAACACTACACTATCAATAAATTAATTAAATACAATACCTACAATTAAATACAATTAAATAAACTAACTAAAGTACAAAAAATAAAAAAGAACTAAGTTACAAAAAATAAAAAAATATTTACAAACATTAGAAAAATATTACAACAATTTTAAACTAATTACACCTACTCTAAGCCCCCTAATAAAATAACAAAGCCCCCCCAAATAAAAAAATGCCCTACCCTATTCTAAAATTTAAATAGAAAAGCTCTTTTACCTTACCAGCCCTTAAAAGGGCCATTTGCGGGGCATGCCCCAAAGAATTCAGCTCTTTTGCCTGGAAAAAAAATATATAATACCCCCCCCCAACATTACAACCCACCACCCACATACCCTTAATCTAACCCAAACCCCCCTTAAATAAACCTAACACTAAGCCCCTGAAGATCTTCCTACCTTATCTTCACCATGCCAGGTATCAGCGATCCGTCCAGGCTCTGATGTCTTGATCCAAGCCCAAGCGGGGGGCTGAAGACATCCATCCTCCGGCTGAAGTCTTGATCCAAGCGGGCAGAAGAGGACATCCGGACCGGCAAACATCTTCATCCAAGCCGCATCTTCTATGTTCTTCCATCCAATGACGACCGGCTGATCTTCAAGACCTCCAGCGCGGATCCATGCTCTTCTTCCGACGACTAGACGACGAATGAAGGTTCCTTTAAGGGACGTCATCCAAGATGGCGTCCCTCGAATTCCGATTGGCTGATAGGATTCTATCAGCCAATCGGAATTAAGGTAGGAAAATTCTGATTGGCTGATGGAATCAGCCAATCAGATTCAAGTTCAATCCGATTGGCTGATCCAATCAGCCAATCAGATTGAGATCGCATTCTATTGGCTGTTCCGATCAGCCAATAGAATGCGAGCTCAATCTGATTGGCTGATCGGATCAGCCAATCGGATTGAACTGGAATCTGATTGGCTGATTCCATCAGCCAATCAGAATTTTCCTACCTTAATTCCGATTGGCTGATAGAATCCTATCAGCCAATCGGAATTCAAGGGACGCCATCTTGGATGACGTCCCTTAAAGGAACGGTCATTCGTCGGGAAGTTGTCGGTGAAGATGGATGTTCCGCGTCGGCGGGATGAACTACATGCATCCGGAAGAAAGAAGATTGAAGATGCCGCTTGATAGAAGACTTCAGTCGGATCATGGACCTCTTCAGCTCCCGCTTGGATGAAGACTTCAGGAAGGCATTACTAATTTATGACTCTATCTCAATTTAATAGAAGAGATTTTCATTTTTCACAGTGCAATAAGTTGGCTTCAATGTTGGGTGGGGGTTACTTTGGTATTAGAATTAGGATTTGTTTTATGCAAAAGAAGTAATCACTTCAACTAGTGCAGTGCCCGATAAATGCCCTTTTCAGGGCAATTGTTAGAGTATGTTTTAGTGTCAGTTTATTTTTATTTTTTGGGGTGTTTTTTTTTTTTTAAAGGGGACTTTAGTTTTAGTATATGAATTACTGGTTGGGGCTTTCTATATTTGGTAATGTTTTTTGTTTTTTTTATAATGCTAGTGTTTTTTATTTTTTGTTATGGTAGTTTTTTTTTGGCTTGGGGGCATTAGCTGTTAGGGGGTTACATAGTAGAACCGTTCAATAGGAAACAGCACATAAGTGTAGCAGTGCACGGTGTATAGGGTAAGCTGCATACACCCCTATATCAATATTTGAATTAAATGTACACCAGAACAGTTAGCTTAGAAAAAACTTTAATAAGGATTACATAAAAAGCGACGTTTCGGGCTTAACCCCTTAGTCATGCCAAGGGGTTAAGCTCCAAAACGTCGCTTTTTAGGTAATCCTTATTAAAGTTTTTTCTAAGCTAACTGTGCTGGTGTACATTTAATTCAAATATTGATACAGGGGGTTACATAGTGTAAGGGCAGTTTGCAGGGTTTTTTAGCAGTTAGGGGTTAAGAATTGTATGGGTAGTTTGCGGTGGGGTATTGGCAGTTAGGGGTTATTAGTGTAGGGATAGTTTGCAGTGGATTGTTATGTTGGTTTAAGGGTTAATAGGTATGTTTATTTTGTTTGGTGATATATTTAAAAGGGGTCCTTTACATCCTCAATGTAGTTGGCGATGCTCTTTGAAAAAATTAAATTTATATGAATTTAATTATTTTTTTAAAATCTTTTTCACAAACTTTAGGTTTCTCACTGAAATTATTTACAAACCACTTTGGGAGTTTTAGTGTTTGGGGGGAACATTATGCCATTCATTAGAATTTATTAAAAAAAATTAAATTGCAAAGTAATTTAAAAACTATCTTGATGTTAAATTTTGTGAAAACTATTACAATATAAGATGAAGTGAATTTGAATTGGTATACTACACAAAGCACCCTTTTTCTTTCTTTTTTTATTTTCTTACCTGGGCCAGGTAATGATTTGAGTTACCTGGGTTGGGTCAGGTTCTAAGTTAGGGTTCATTGAAGGGTGGGGGGTGAGGTTAGGTTTTTAGTCATGAAGAGGTTAAATCAATATGAATGATCATGTGTTTTGTTATTGTCTCATTGCGATTTAGGTTATTGGCTGATGTACTGAATCAAAGTGTGCGCATTACAACAAGCTGCATACAATAGCTAGAGGCATTAAAAGGGATAACTAGTGTCAATTTTATTTGCAGTAAAACACAGAAATTCCATCTCCACATGTGTACTATTAAAATATATGTATTTTATTTCTTCCACAGTTAAAAAATACATAAAGACTTGGGGGCCAATTTATCACGGCCTGAATGCTGCTATATGCAGCTGTTTCCGCGCGAGCCTTCAGGTTCGCCGGTTCCTTAACTCGTCCGCCACCTCTGAGGCGGCCGATAGCAATCCGCCCGATCACATACGATCAGGTTGATTGACACCACCTGCTAGCGGCCGCAAATCTGTAGGGGGTGGCAATGCACAAGCATTTAACAAGAAATGCTTGTGCAATGATAAATTATTGATATCTGGCGGACATGATCACTACAGCGGATCATGTCTGCCAGGCACATGATAAATCGGCCCCATGGAGTTCTCCAACAAAGCAATGTCTGACGTATTTCGCGCCCTCTAGTGGCACTTACTCATAGACTGTTGATCTAAGGATATTATTTCCTTAAATACCGAATATGACATTTTAACCCTTACATGTATTGATACAACTAAAACCAAAATCAAAACACATGGCAGAGAACATAGCCCAATTGAATAATACATAACAAAGGTTTTTCACATTTGCCAAAGAGAAAATATATTTGCATTGTGAATATTTTTTGACAGTCCATCTCAATGATGAACATAATCGGCTAGATTAACGGCTAGATTTAGAGTTTGGCGGTAGCCGTCAAAACCAGCGTTAGAGGCTCCTAACGCTGGTTTTGGGCTACCACTGGTATTTGGAGTCAGTCAGGAAAGGGTCTAACGCTCATTTTCCAGCCGCGACTTTTTCATACCGCAGATCCCCCTACGCCATTTGCGTATTCTATCTTTTCAATGGGATCTTTCTAACGCCGGTATTTAGAGTCGTGGCTGAAGTGAGTGTTAGAACTCTAACGACAAAACTCCAGCCGCAGAAAAAAAACAGGAGTTAAGAGCTTTTTGGGCTAACGCCGGTTCATAAAGCTCTTAACTACTGTGCTCTAAAGTACACTAACACCCATAAACTACCTATGTACCCCTAAACCGAGGCCCCCCCACATCGCCGCCACTCGATTAATTTTTTTTAACCCCTAATCTGCCGCCAGCTACGTTATACTTATGTACCCCTAATCTGCTGCCCCTAACACCGCCGACCCCTAGATTATATTTATTAACCCCTAATCTGCCCCCATCAACGTCGCCGACACCTACCTACACTTATTAACCCCTAATCTGCCGACCGGACCTCGCCGCTACTATAATAAATGTATTAACCCCTAAAGCTAAGTCTTACCCTAACACTAACACCCCCCTAAATTAAATATAATTTAAATCTAACGAAATAAATTAACTCTTATTAAATAAATTATTCCTATTTAAAGCTAAATACTTACCTGTAAAATAAACCCTAATATAGCTACAATATAAATTAAATCAACCTGATCGTATGTGATCGGGCGGATTGCTATCGGCCGCCTCAGAGGTGGCGGACGAGTTAAGGAACCGGCGAACCTGAAGGCTCGCGCGGAAACAGCTGCATATAGCAGCATTCAGGCCGTGATAAATTGGCCCCCAATTAACATTACTATTCTAATAAAATAAAAAATACTAACAATTAAAAACCTAAATGACAAATTTAAAAAACCTAACACTACCAAAAAATTTTAAAAAAAATCTAAAATTACAAAAAATAATAAACACTAAATTACGAAAAATAAAAAACACTAAGCTTTCAAACAATTATAAATGAAATTATCAAAACTAAAACAATTACACCTAATCTAATAGCCCTATAAGAATAAAAAAGCACCCCAGAGGGTTAATAGGGTAATTTAGGTGTTGTCGATGTCGAGGAGCGGTAGCTTAGGGGTTAATAACTTTTATTAGTGTCAGGGAGCGGCGGTTTGGGGGTTAATATACTTATATAGTGTTGGCGATGTGGGTGGGTGGCAGATTAGGAGTTAATAAGCTTGAAATAGTGTTTGCAATACGGGAGGTTGGCGGGTTAAGGGTTAATAGGTAGTTTATGGGTGTTAGTGTACTTTGTAAAACTTTAGTTATGAGTTTTGTGAAACCTATTTTGCAAAACTACTGCTCTCAGATGGCGGTATGGATCGTGTTGGTATAGGCTGTAACGCAAGCTTTTTAGCCTGAACGCACATTTTTTGAGTGAGGAAAGGACTTTGCGTTACAGACTAAAATGCTTGCGTTTCAGCTATTCCGACATGACTCGTAATATGCGTTACTGGCCATTACGCTGGAATGGCCATTTTTTCAGCATTAAAAGTCATACCCCAACACTTGTAATCTAGCCGATATTTTTTAATAGTACACGTGTGGAAATGGCCTTTCCGTGTTTTACTGTATACTTGAAGGTTGCATTTGCCACTTGTCAGGCACTCCAAGTTTGATGGAACGTTTATTTTGTTATTTTGACCAAAGCTTAGAGGAGTATACACTTCTGGTTTCACTTCACTGCTGGCATTTTCCAGCAGCGTGGCCTGGAGCGGATGCTGGGGTGTTTCATCAATATTATTTGGAAGCTGTTGTAATGCATGATGCTAAATTATTTACAGCACAAGTTTGATCACGTGCAAGCCTCTATTTATAGTGGTAGGGAAGCTATGAACTATGTCAAGCATGACATTTTGGCAATTGTCTCTGCAACATTTGATCATAAACATTTTAATATTCATATAGTACTTGCAATTGTGTTGTAGTTTTAGATTCTAAGCAGTTCTATAAATGTAAACTCACAAATAATATATTTAAATACTCTCATAAACAAACAGTACTGAAAATACTGAAGCCTAGTACTCAGGAGACTTCATTTTTATAGAACAGATAATTATTTAAAAGAAAAAAGAGATTATACAAATCAAATTAAACCTGAAAACTGGGACATCTTGCTTAAATTAAGCAGATGGTGCTGTCTTTTTCAAAATGCTGGCAAGCAACATTCATCCTTATAAATATCTACATTAATCACTCAGAAAGTCTCAAGGCAACTTTAAAAAAAGAAAATATTCTTCTTCAAACGTGATGTATGTTAAAGGGATTTTAAACACTAGATAAATGCTAGATAGGATGATGCATTCAAAGAAAAGATTAGTCTGAGAATAACATAGAGATAACTATTGACAAAATAAGTGTAAAGTTTTGCGGGCAGATTTAACAAGGGCCGAATGGCCCTGAATGTAACTGTTTCCGTGCAAGCCTTCAGGCTCGCCAGAAACAGGAGTTAAGAAGCAGTGGTTTTAAGACCGCTGTTCCTTATCTCGTACACCTCCTCTGAGCAGTGGCGGCTCATGAATTATTCAAATGGGGGTTCACAATTTTGCCTCTCCTCTCACTAGACTGTCAGGACTTATAGAAGTAATCTGTATGGACAGCATGCCTTGTGACATAAGCAGTAAATGATGTCTGGATTGTTTCCTTTAACACATGCTATATTACTTTAGGGCAGAACAAATATGCCTAGAACATACCTCCCAACATTTGAAATGGCCAAAGAGGGACACTTTTCTCCCTGTTAACAGAGCTCCGCTTACCCCCCCTCCCCCTCCAGGTACTATACAGCAGTGATTTTTAACCTTTTTTTTGCCGTGGCACACTTTTTTACATTAAAAAATCCTGTGGCACACCACCATCCCAAAATTTTAAAAAAATCACACATTGTAGCCTAATACAGCATATATATATACACATACACACAAACACACACCTACTGTATGTATTTTGCTGTTATGCCATGCCTCCTACAAACTACCCCTGCACTGGGAGTAAAAAACAAGCAAAGTTTAAAAAATATGTCACACTGTTGTCAGTCTGCCGTGGCACACCTGAGGATCTCTCACGGCACACTAGTGTGCCACGGCACACTGGTTGAAAAACACTGCTATACAGGACACACATATCACATATTTACACACATACATACATGGTTACATACATACATATTCATACACACATTTACACACACACACACATACATGGTTACATACATACATATTCATAGACACATATTTACATGCACACATACATACACACATTTTTACACACACATGCACACTCTGAGATCAGCATTTCTCAGTAGCCTATAAACATATAACAATACAGAGCTGCTATTCTGCCTCAGTCACACACATAACCCCCTCCACGCACATACACACACGCTCACACATTTATACACATACATAATAGGTTACTATAATATATTGTTTTGTTATTCTACTTTTAATTTTACACAGTTTTGAGGTTTATGCAAGCTTTTATCAGTTTAAAAACCCACATAAGAGTTATATCACTGCAATGCTAAATAAATGCAATAAACTGCATAAAGCAGGAAAGGGAGACATGCTCTAAAGATTATAGACTAAAAATGTATATTAAATAAACCAAGACAACAAATTAGAATAAAAAAGAGAACCTGTCCATAGGGGAAGAGAACAAAAAATGTGGCTGAGGAAGGTCTCCTTTGAAATATAATAAATATATCTGCTGGGTATAGGAGGAATTTGGCTTGACTAGTGAATGCCTATGAGGCAAAGCCAAGAAAAATGTGCGATTCCCTAAAAATAATAATCTTTGTTAAAGACATTACATACCTGTTTAGGTAATTTAGCCAAACATTGTTTATTTAGAAAACCAAAACTAAAGTAAGTGCTTTTGAACGCAGTTTGAATCCAGAACAGGGTTTCCACATACATTTGATTAGCATAAACAGTAAAAAGATTTTAAAAACAAATTCAAAAGTATATACCATAATTATTGTTTGTCAAGCTCTGCAAGTGCCAGGACTCTAATGCGACACAGTTAAGAAATGTTTTCGGCCCTCAGTCAGGAGGAGCTGCCCGCCAAAGAAGACAAAATTGGAATTTCCTGGTGGCTGAGCTACGCTGCGCCAATAGCCTCCGACCTCCCTCTTAGCTTGTCAGACTCAGTCAGTAAGTTCCGTCCTTGCTCCTCCTCCCGAGTCCCACACACACACAGATCTTAGTGTGCGAGAGTCACGTGACAGCTGGCTCTCGCACACTAAGACCTGTGCGATTAAGAAGGCTATGGGCTGTCCTGTAGGTGGCGCTGCAGTTAATGCAGTTTGTGGAAAGGGCTTTTGCCTATACTTCTATCTATCGCACTGCACAGCATGTGCGATAGATAGAAGTATTAGGCAAAAGCCCATTCCACACTTCAGCCTAAAACTGCAATTTTAATGTTTTATAGACAAAACTGCATTGGAGCCTGGGGATTTTTTTATTTAGTCCACAAATAATAAAAATTTAATTAGTTTTTTTATTTCTCACTCTCACTTTCTTTCTTTTTTTTGTTCATCAGGGGTCAGGTTCACATGGGGGTCACGTGCTCAAGTGCTCTTATAGAGGAGCCTTCACTGCCTCTGAGGTGGCGGACATAAATTTGCCCGATCGCATACGATCGGGTTGATTGATACCCCCTGCTAGTTGCCAATTGGTCCCAGGTATTGGAAAGGACCTTGACGTGGTACCTGGACTTGTCCCATTTGGCCAGATGCGGTAACTAACCTTTCCATTTTTGCTTTTAAATCTTAACTGTGAGCTTGTGAGTGCTGGACTTTCTCTGTGTGTTGGTGTGTTGTATATATATATATATATATATATATTCAAAGAGACTGGTGCACTTTCACTAACAGGGATCCTGGTGCCAGGGTGCTGAATGCAGGTTAAGTTGTAGGTGATAGAAGACAGCACTCACTGTTCTTGAAGTATAGCAGCAATAGCTTTTATTTAAGTGACGTTTCGGGGACAGCTCCCCTTCATCAGACCAACAAATGAAAAATGAAGTACAAACATTTATACCCTCTAAGACCCGATAGAGCTCATCAGTCCATTTGCTACACAATATTTACTATACATTGTGCCTGCAGCCATTATGTCCTTTATGTTTGTACTGATTAACCATTTGTGTTCACACACTGGGTATATGGTGGTTTCCCTTTAGGATTGATTACAGGATACTGGGTATTAGTTATTTTGTTTCTGTCTTTGGGTAACCTTCTGTCCCCTAGTCTTTTACCATCTAAAAAAGGGAAGAAAAGTTCCTGGTTACAAGTCAATGGCACTTACAAATGTGGGGACCACAGGTGTAAGGCCTGCGACACCGTTGTTGAAGGCAAAGACTTTTTTTCATGCTCAACCGGGGACAAGTTTTTGTCCAAGGGATGCATTAAATGCTCAAGTGTCTATGTCGTGTACCTCATAGAGTGTGAGGAACACTCCAAACAGTATGTTGGAATGACAAGTAGGGAAGTCCGGACAAGGATTAGAGAGCATCTTGGTTATATCAAATATGATAAACCATGTTCGGCACTCTCATGACACTTTATTGAGGTGCACGGCAAGGACACCAAATCTTTCAGATGGCGAGGCATTGAAACCATCAATTTGCCTCCCAGAGGAGGGAACAAGGATGAAATTTTGGCCAGGCAAGAGGTGTACTGGATCATGAAGCTAAATACTCAGATACCACGTGGATTTAATTCTGAGTTTGATATAATAAACCATTGGAAATAATGATTGGCTTCATGGTCCGGCACACCTCTTACAAACTAATATCTTTAGAATATGGGATAAATCTTTCACGAGAGGGCTAGCTCAGAATAAAAACACCAGCACTACACTAATATAATATATTTTCTTTAAAATAATATGCACTAATCTGAACAATTGATTTATAATCCTATAGGGACATGAGAAGAGTTATGTATTATCTTCTTCTGTTTGATTATTCAAAATTGTCTAAATATTAAATAAAAGGGCTTGTTTATAAATAATCAGTGTAAGTTTAAACAAAATGGTCAGCAAAGCTACCTTGATATTTATTATCCCATTTTGATCCTGTGTTTCTTATACAGTGGCTTATGTTCAAAACAATGTTGGAATAGAATGTACCCATTGTTTCTAAATACCAATGGGTCCAGTTTATCAAATGTACATGCACTTAATGTTGTTTTATTATTCCTACATTTTTGTTTTGTCATTTAATATGCCTTTTCGTTCTGCAACACAGCAATAACATGCTTGTTTTTCCTATATTCAAAATATTGAAAATATGCTTTACAGCATACATGTGGATCTAAACCTGTATGTACTGGCCATTCATCACCCTTCTATCTTGTTACTAAACACCAGACCTTAAATACATGTATATAATTTTCTATGTTTTTTTCCATTTTCCCATTTTATCTAAAGTGTGATATAATTAATTGATTGTGTGCTCTCAGTACTTTGATGGTTAATAAGGGTGTGTTGAACACCAACCAATAACCATCTCTTCTGTTACCTTTTTAAGCGGGCACTCACCTGTGCCTAATCAGGTTTATGAGTACGGCACCAGCCGAAACGCGTAAAACCTGATACTCCTTTTGTGTGTGTATCATGTTTGTATTTTAAAATTTGGAAAATAAAGGCTGTTTTTTACATTACGGATATTGGGATCAAACTTCTTTTTCTATTTTTGATTACCCATTAAGGATTACAAGGAATCCTTTACAGATACCCTCTATCCCCCAGCATCTCAGAGGCAACCAAGGGCGGACAAGGTGCTCATTTATTTCGGAGCAAACACAGCAGCTTTGGTGATACTGTTCTCAACAAGACATTTCCTTGCATAGGATTGGTTGACCACCCACCACGAGACCTAACATACGGATTCCCATTGGATGTCTGCATCTGGAAGCAGACCGGAACTGGTTTGACAAGGAGCCGCGTAACCGAGGTGCTTGCAGACGCAGTACCTGACGAGTAGCGGCTGAATCGAGTGACCGTTCCTCGGGAGGTGATGAGTAGTTGGAGCGCCTGGACAGCTCTATTTCCGCATATGGTGGATGCTCGTCTGACAGAGTTTGCTTGGTCGGTGTGGGTGAGTCCTCAATATTACCTATAGGATTTCGTATGTCACAGAGAAATCACTCCTTGATTACGGTATACATGTTTGACAAGGGTTTTATTCTGATTATCGCCAAAGACTGTCACATATGAGGCTGTGAATACGCCTATTATACATTAATCAGATAACAAGGGTTAATACACAGTATTATTCTTTTTCTCGTTATCTACATTGGTGTTACAGTTGCTGGTTGTCTTGATAACCATTTTGGTGCAATTTTTGTTCACCGTGGGAGGGTCTTAGAGGGTATAAATGTTTGTACTTCATTTTTTGTTTGTTGGTCTGATGAAGGGGAGCTGTCCCTGAAACGTTACTACGTTACTTAAATGAAAGCTAGTGTTGCTATACTTCAAGACCAGTGAGTGCTGTCTTCTATCATATATATATATATATATATATATATATATATATAAAAGCATCGTATTGAGGTTATTCCTCACCTCCCTCTAGTTATAGGTGCCACCATGTTAAAATCTGTCTTTAACTGCATTCCAGAGCTGATGTTTTTGCACGTGTGCAGCAACGCACCTTCAGATACCTGTAGTGTAACCTAGGTTCCATAATGGCAGTACCCATTATATAGAGTCTAGTGTCCCTTTAAGTATAAAAGAACATCCAATTTAGTGATTAACTGTGATGCTGAAAAAGTATTGTGTGATTGTAGTACCACTTAAGCAAGAAATTTGTTTAACATCACAAATAGCATTATTGTTTAAATTACTCTATGTTTCACACATGTTTGTGGCAATGCCCTTATTAAGTAGTGTGTCTGAGCCTTAAAGCCTAATGAATCATTGGCTTATAAACAGATCTACCACTGTTTTATTATCAATATTTTGAGACAGTTGTTAATTTACCTCCCCTTCCCACATTAGCTGTACAATATAACACACACACATTTTATATAAAGTTCCAACATGGAAAACTCTCTCCAAGTTAAAACTTCAAACTTCTATAATGTAGGTAAATATATTAAAGAAGTCTGAGAGTGCCTTCCAAATGCGTTCTTTTGTATATTGTTTGAAGTGCACCCCAGCTGTTGTCACTTTGGTAAGAGTACTGGACCTTGTTAGAGTAAGTATAATATATATATATATCCATTTGAAAACTAACATCCACATCAATAAAGCAACAACGAAAAATGTCTTTGCAGATGTTACTAAAGAGCTGGACAATATTGGTCTGCCAGGGATTTGCAAACACTGAAAGAATAGGCTGGTATATGGATATGAGACAAGGGCTTTAATAGCATATACTGTATAATGACATCATCATGCATTACTGACCATTTCATTGGCAAATTCCAAAGACATTTACTGTGCACAATCATTGTTATGCTAAGGACATCACAGACAACGTCCTCTATTTATCAAGCTGTCAACCGCAAATACGCTGGAATTCCGCAGCGTATTTGTGGCGAGCCTGATTCGCCGTAGTTATCAAAGGCTAGAAACCGGCAAAAGTAGAATTTAGTGACGTAACATACAATCCGCCGGACTCAGTCCGACACAGATCGATGGTTACAACACTCCAGATGTTCCGAATGCAAGTTTGGCACAATCTGACTACTTTTGGAAGTTATCAAGATCCTACCAGGTACGCTCACCACTTTTCCGGCCCAGTGTACCTGGTTTTCAATCCGCCGCCCTGGAGGTGGCAGATGCCATAGGAATCAATGGGAGTCTGACAGCAGCGAAAGTTCATGTTCGCTGCTGCCCGATATCCTATTGATTCCTATGGGAAATGTCTACACCTAACACCCTGTACCCCGAGTCTAAACACCCCTAATCTGCCCCCCCTACACTGCTGCCACCTACTTTATACTTATTAACCCCTAAACCGCCGCTCCCGGAGCCCACCACCACTCTAATAAACGTATTAACCCCTAAACCGCCGCTCCCGGACCCCGTCGCAACTAAATAAAGTTATCAACCCCTAAACCGCCACTCCCGGACCCCGCCGCCACCTACATTATATTTATTAACCCCTAATCTGCCCCTACACCGCCACCACTATATTAATTTTATTAACCCCTAAACCTAAGTCTAACCCTAACCCTAACACCCCCCCTAACTTAAAAATTATTTAAATTAATCTAAATAAATTTACTATTAACTAAATTATTCCTATTTAAAACTAAATACTTGCCTATAAAATAAACCCTAAGATAGCTACAATATAATTAATAATTACATTGTAGCTATTTTAGGTTTTTTATTAATTTTACAGGCAACTTTGTATTTATTTTAACTAGGTACAATAGTTATTAAATAGTTATTAACTATTTAATAACTACCTAGTTAAAAGTACAAAAATACCTGTAAAATAAATCCGAACCTAAGTTACAATTACACCTAACACTACAATTAAATAAATTAAATTAATTAACTACAATTACCTACAATTAAATACAATTAAATAAAATAATTTGAAACTAATTACACCTAATCTAAGCCCCCTAATAAAATAAAAAAGTCCCCCAAAATAATAAAATTCCCTACCCTATACTAAATTACAAATAGCCCTTAAAAGGGCCTTTTGCAGGGCATTGCCCCAAGTAATCAGCTCTTTTACCTGTAAAAAAGAAATACAACCCCCCTAACATTAAAACCCACCACCCACACACCCAACCCTACTCTAAAACCCACCCAAACCCTCTTTAAAAAAACCTAACACTAACCCCCTGATGATCACCCTACCTTGAGCCGTCTTCACCCAGCCGTCTTCACCCAGGATTGAGCTTGCATTCTATTGGCTGATTGGAACAGCCAATAGAATGCGAGCTCAATCCTATTGGCTGATTGCATCAGCCAATAGGATTTTTCCTACCTTAATTCCGATTGGCTGATAGAATCCTATCAGCCAATCAGAATTCAAGGGACGCCATCTTGGATGGCGTCATTTAAAGGAACCTTCATTCTTCGTTAGGACATCGATGGAAGAGGATGCTCCGCGTCGGATGGATTGAAGATGGACCCGCTCCGCTCCGGATGAATGAAGATAGAAGATGCCGCTTGGATGAAGCCTTCTGCCCGTCTGGAGGTCCTCTTCTGCCCAGATCGGATGAAGACTTTTGTCCCTCTGGAGGTCCACTTGTGCCCGGCTGGGTGAAGACAGCTCAAGGTAGGGTGATCTTCCAGGGGGTTAGTGTTAGGGGGGTTTGGGTGGGTTTTAGAGTAGGGTTGGGTGTGTGGGTGGTGGGTTTTAATGTTGGGGGGTTGTATTTCTTTTTTTACAGGTAAAAGAGCTGATTATTTTATGGGCTATTTGTAATTTAGTGTAGGGTAGGGAATTTTATTATTTTGGTGGGCTTTTTTATTTTATTAGGGGGCTTAGATTAGGTGTAATTAGTTTAAAATTCTTGTAATTATTTTTTTATTTTCTGTAATTTAGTGTTTGGTTTTTTTGTACTTTAGTTTATTTTATTTAATTGTAGGTGATTGTAGTTAATTAATTTAATTTATTTAATTGTAGTGTTAGGTGTTAGTGTAACTTATGTTGGGTTTTATTTTACAGGTAAATTTGTATTTATTTTAGCTAGGTAGTTATTAAATAGTTAATAACTATTTAATAACTATTCTACCTAGTTAAAATAAATACAAACTTGCCTGTAAAATAAAAAATAAACCCTAAGATAGCTACAATGTAACTATTAGTTATATTGTAGACATCTTATTGTTTATTTTATAGGTAAGTATTTAGTTTTAAATAGGAATTATTTATTTTATTATAGTTATTTTATTTAGATGTATTTAAATTATATTTAAGTTAGTGGGTGTTAGGGTTAGGGTTAGACTTAGGTTTAGGGGTTAATAACTTTATTATAATATAATGTAGGTGGCGGTGGGCTCCGGGAGTGGCGGTTTAGGAGTTAAACAATTTATTTAGTTGCGGTAGGGTCTGGGATCGGCAGGATAGGGGTTAATAACTTTATGTAGGTGGCGGCGGTATAGGGGGCGGCAGATTAGGAGTTAATAGGTATAATGTAGGTGGTGGAGGGGTCCAGGAGCGGCGGTTTAGGGGTTAATATATTTATTAGAGTTGCAGCGGGGTCCGGGAGCGGTGGTTTAGGGGTTAATAACTTTATTTTGTTGCGGGGGGCTCCGGGAGCGGCGGTTTAGGGGGTAAACAGTATAGAATAGTGTGGGTGCTTAGTGACAGTATAGCAAGGAAGCTGTGAAAAAGCCGAAGAGCAGCGAGATCGATGACTGTTAGTTAACAACAGTCCGCTGCTCATCGAACCGTACTTGGTGCGTGGCTTTTTGACAGCTTTCTTGATAAATTTGGTGAACGTATTCAGGTCCGCGGCGGCAATGTTAGGCGATCTTAGGTGAATGTATTGGGGCCGTCGAATGCAGGTAAGTAGACAGCTTGATAAATAGAGGCCAAAGACTTATGCATTTGATGGGCTAAAAGTATAACAGAAAAATGAATTTGAGCTATATTGTTTGTATGGATTTGTAAATGAAGCTCAGTTGTATTTCTTTAGGCAAATGTAATAATCAAAGCAAGGATAAGTAATTTTATATGAAAAGATTAGATCTTTTATTCTCAACGGGTTTAATTTGTTTCTTATCATCCCTTTATTTTTATTCAATATTACATTATTAAGCAGCAGACACTCTGCAGTTTCTTTGCCATCAGTCTATATCCAAAGAAAGACTCTATGGGGCCTATCTATCATGCTCCGAAAGGAGCTTGACGGCCCGTGTTTCTGGCGAGTCTTCAGACTCGCCAGAAACAGCAGTTATAACTTATGAAGCAGTGGTCACAAAGACCGCTGCTCCATAACCTGTCCGCCTGCTCTGAGCAGGTGGACAGACATCGCTGGAAATTAACCCGATTGAGTACGATCGGGTTGATTGACACCCCCCTGCTGGCGACCCATTGGCTGCGAATCTGCAGGGGGCGGCGTTGGTGCAATGTTGAATACGGCAAGCATATTGCTCGCCGTATTCAGCGAGGTCTGGCGGACCTGATCTGCACTGTCGGATCAGGTCCGCCAGACCTTGCTAAATAGGGGCCTTTGAATGTGTTGTTATTTTCATTAATATCTAAAATTACTAATATACTGTATGTATATATATATATATATATATATATATATATATATATAGAACTGTTACTTTTCAGACTATAAAGAATACAAAAGTACAATAGCTGGGTTTTTTTTTAATTTAACCAATTTTTTTCGTGGAAAAACGGGATGATATCTGTAAAGATTGTTTATGGTACAATTTACAAGCAACATGCTTTCCAGCAGAAACAATTATGTGATCAGCATGTTGCACTAAATGATCCACAATATGAGAACAAAATAAACTGCACATCTTATGCCATATGAGTTCCTGGTGGGGGGGATTTATAATAGCTGTCCCCTTCATAGTGACTGCCCCTATGTGCCCCTAACCATGATCATACCATAATTTATATATATATATATATATATATATGCTCACTACTACACAAAAGTTTGGGCAGGTGTGAAAAAATGCTGTAAAGTAAAAATGCTTTAAAGTGAATGTAAATTTTTATGCTAAAGTGCCCGTTTTTTAAAAAATTGATTAAAAAACAGGGACACTTTAATTCATCAAAAATTACATTTCACTCGTGTTGGAAAAAAAAACTTACCTTTTAAACTTGACAGCAGCTCCAGCTTCCTCCACCCGTCGCAAAGCCTCTTCCTTGGTCTAAAATGAGGAATCAGGCTTCCTCCAATCACAGCGTTGAATCAGACACTGATTCCCCCGGGGGGGAAGCCGTGATTGAAGGATGACCTATCCATCATTTCTGACATCAGAAATGGCTTACGGCGACCGGAGGAAGCTGGAGCTGCTGTCAAGTTTTAAAGGTAAGTTTTTTTTCACAACATGAGTGAAATGTAAATTTTGATGAATTAAAGTGCCCCTGTTTTTATTTGAATTTTTAAAAACCGTGCACTTTAGCATCAAAATTTACATTCACTTAAAAAAAAAATAACAAAATGCAAAGTGAGTGAACTGAAGAAAAAATCTCATATCAATATTTTCTGTGACCATCCTTTGCCTTCAAAAAAGCATCAGTTCCTCTGGGAACACTTGAGCACAGTTTTGTTTTAAGGAACATTGTAGGTAGGCTATTTAAGATCTTGGAGAACTAACCACAGTTATTCTATGGATTTATGCAGCCTCAGTTGCATCTGTCTCTTCATGTAATTCCAGTCACACTCAAAGATGTTGTGATCAGGGATCTGTGAGGGCCATTACACAAAAGATAGTTCTTAATGACTTTGGCTGTATGTTTAGGGTTGTTGCCATGTTGCATAATAAATTAAAATTAATTCTGACTCAAACTTGCAAGTAACCTCCACCATGCTTCACTGTTGCCTGCAGACATTCATTCTTGTTCTGCTCTCCAGCCATTAGGCAAACAAACTGCCTTCTGATAAAGCCAAATATTTCAGATTTTTTTATCATCAGTCCAGAGCACCTGCTGACATATTTCTGCACTCCAGTTTCTGTGTTTTCGTGTATAGTTGATTTGATTGGCCTTGTTTCCTTGTCGGAGGTATGGCTTTTTGGTCGTAAGTCTTCCATGAAGACCACTTCTGACCAGACTTCTTGGGACAGTAGATGGGTGTACCAGGGTCCCACTGGTTTCTGACAATTCTAAGCTGATGTTAATTCTGGACATCTTCTGATTTTGAAGGGAAGTAAGCAGGATATGTATTTTATCAGCTGCACTAAGTTTACTTGGCTGACCACTGTTTCTATGGTCCTCAGTGTTGCCTATTTCTTTGTTCTTCAAAAGAACTTGGACAGCACATCTGGAAACCCCTGTCTGCCTTGAAATGTCTACCTTGGATAGACCTTGCTGATGCAGTATAACTACCTTGTATATTGTTGCTGTGCTCAGTCTTGCCATGGTGTATGACTTTTTACCATTAACTGTCTTCAGCAACCTCACCTTGTTAGCAGAGTCTGGCTGATCCTCAACCATTTGTATTCCTTCTACATAGCTATTTCTGTTTCAGTTGATGATTTCAACCTACATTTTAAAGTGATGATCATTAGCACCTGTTTGTAATAATTATTTAATCATGCACCTGCCTATATGAATTGAATCAGGATGTTTCAAACTGCACACTCATTACAAACACAATTAAATATTGAATTCCAGATTAGAAAGGGATATATATATATATATATATATATATATACATATATATATATATATATATATATATATATATATATATATATACATATATATATATATATATATATATATATATATATATATATATATATATATATCTTTATAGATACCAGGTTAGTACTAGTCTTATAAGGCACATAAAAGATATTTGAGTTGCCCAAAAAAGGTAGCTGCAGCTTCCACAAGCCACTTCAGGAATGAAAGAAATATATCTAAATTAAGAAAAATAGGAAGCGCACAGCAAGAAACCTCTACGCATAGTATATCTTTAATACAAGGTATAATCCACATAATACAAGCCGCCCATTAAGGAACTACTCACTAAAAACAACCTAAAACAATGTGAGGTATAGACATGTGCATGGTGAAAAAATTTGATTCGGTTCGATTCAGATTTTTTCGAATTTTGGTTCGGATCAATTCAAATTCGGAAAAATTTGAATCAATTCGGTTCGGATTTGTTTCGGATTCATTCGGATTAGAATCAATTCGGCTGGATTCGGTTCGATTCGGTTCGGAAATTCGGAATTTCGGTAAGTGTTAGGTGGGATGTGCTGTGTATTAGACTAGTATTATGTACTGTATATTAGGTGTAACCCATAGCAGAGTGATATAACCTAATATACTGTACAATACTAGTGTAATCCATGGCCATTCGAATCTACCGAATAAATCCGAATAAATCTGAACTAATTCGGATTTATTCGGTAGATTCGGCACTATTTTAATTCGGAAATTCGAATCGATCCGAATCCCGAATTTTACGAATTCGGCTGAATTTCCGAATCGATCCGAAACGAATCGCACATTTCTAGTGAGGTATATACAGCATATACAAGTGAGTGAGACACTCCCAGTTGGTTAGGTATCCTGATGCTTATATAAACAAGTCCTCCATCCTTTGTGCAGCCAACACCAAGTACTCTAGGAACTCCAGGGACTAGATTCTTTCAGCAGTTCTGCGTTTTTTCAGCATTCTAGCATTTCAGCACTTTAGCATGTCAGTAGCTGCCCCAAACACTTGTGTGCTCAGTTCAACAACACGTTACGATTGAGCACAATTTAGGATACCGCTCTAAAATAACTTTTTAAGACCTGCAGAAAAACATTATTATTAATAGTATAGTATAGAACTACATAAAGAACACCACTACTTGCGTACGTTCGGCTAAGAGCAACATCAGCTTAGTGCACCATTGGCGGAGTGCTTGAGCGATATCTAACATGAATTTTATGTGAATATCACTCAAGAGGTAAAAAAAATAACTGTGGATTTGAAAGTTGAGCTTAAAAAAAAAAAAAGCAATATTACTTGCACTCAAACAATGTTACCGGGCAATAGTGTTAATATTTTTGTGCTCCACTTGTAATATAGGGAAATAGAAAAAAGCAAGGAACACCGGTCTGAGATGACAAAAAGTGCATTTATTAAATGCCACAATAAAATTGAAATTGCAAGTGCATCAAACAGGTTACAAGGGTCATCTGTAGAATAGACCCACAGCTGACAGCCTGCCAAAGCTTTCAAGAGGAGGATAGATAAGCAGGTGACGTGTTTTGGCACGGCTGCTAAGGCACAGCTAAGGGGTGCCCTCCTCCCGCCGCCTGTGATTGGCCAGCCTCAAGGAAGGGTACATACCGCATATCAAATTACAACAGTGGAGATCCGAAAGAGGGTGTATCAGCTCGTGTGACGCTCCAGCCGGGGGATGGCAGTTTGCGGAAGCGGTCAGCCCTGAAGATATCGGAGAGTCGATTCTGTGCCCGAGGTATGTTGTATACATTTTTGGGCTACCGATTTTGTGGACTAAATGTTACACACGAGGACCACCTTATGACCGGACCCATATAACGTAAGTCCTAGGATAAATCCTGCAACCGTTATATTGTCTGCTGAAGGCACCTCACTGGAGGTATTAATTGGACTGCCCTTCCTGTATTTGGACTGTATTAAACTTGGGCCTATACTAGATTTGTCCGGGTTAGAGTTTATTCCTGATCCTTCAGTTACTGTGTCCACTTGTAATATAGCCCATAATAATTCCAATAATAAATCTATGAACATGGTTTTACATCTTGTATGATGTTAAAGTGAACAAATAAATACCTTAAATACAACCCCAATTCCGAAAAAAGTTGGGACAGTATGAAAAATGCAAAAAACAAACAAAAAGAGCAATTTCAAAATTCAGTTCACCCTGTACTATATTAAAAACACATTATTAACACATTATTTGAAGTTTTGCTTTGTGAATTTAATGAATATTTGAAAATATACACTCATTTCAAATCTGATGAATGCAACACACTCTAAAAAATGTGGACAGTCGACTGTTTACAACTGTGTAACATCACCTTTTCTTTTAATAACACTAATTAACGTTTGGGCCCTGGAGACACCAGTTGGTTAAGTTTAGCACGCAGAATTTTCCCCCATTCATCCCTTATGTACTGTATCTCTTCAACTGCGCAACTGTATGGGGCCTTCATTGCCTTATTTTGAGCTTCAGAATGCACCATATATTCTAAATCTGAGATAGGTCAGAACTGCAGGCAGACCATGCTTGCACCCACACTCTCTGCTTATGCAACCATGCATGTGATATACCTTTAAGGTATATCCCCTCCCACTCTCTGACCCCTTATAAGGCTTTCTTTTTCATCACTTCCTTGCCTGATTATTGATGCTATACAGCCATAGAGCCAAGACGTATAAGCCTCTCTTTTCAGGTCATCACGTTTCCATAACGTTCCATAACCAGCGCTGCGGAATCTGTTGGCGCTCTACAAATACCTGATAATAATAATAATAATAATAACTTTGTATTTGACATCTCTCTTTTTACACTCAGTATTCAGTGCTACGCTGGAGATTCTCTAGCTGGATTCTCATTTATGTTCCTGGAGCCTACCTGCTGCACCTCTTTCACCGGACCTGCTAGACAGCCTAAGCTACTGCTTCCACAGCTGATTGGAGACGTACGCACGGAAGACCGGAAGTGAGTCACACATACACTCACATCAAGCAGCCGGTCATAACGCTCATAGCATTCTCAGGTAAAACGAACCCTCACTGTCTTTGGCATTTTCTAAAGTGCACAGCCTGCGTGATCTAAGGTAACTGTAACCTTTGTTATCAAACCTGCTTCAAGTGAATACCTTATTCTGGTTATGCTGGACACATGTATATAACGCTCTGGGGACTTGTTAAATTACTGAAGCTAAGATGTTGCTGAATGGGTGTATATATTTTATGAGTGTGTGTGTGTGAAGACGCTCCTAAGAATTGATTGTACCTATACTAAGTCTTGACAATCATCCTGTTATCATCTATGTCATAAAACACCAGAAGTTGTGCCTACACTAATCCATAAGCTATCTAATATTTACATTGATAGTAACTTGTACTGAGTTCCACTTATATCTGTGAAGCTTATTTTACAGTACATCAAATACTGTTTATTAAAATCGCTCACAGTGTCTCTTCCCTGTCATTCCAGGTATTTCAGGGTTTGCACACTTTAGAGCAACAAATCACTTTATACATGAACCTATAATATATACAGGAGAATCATCACAATACGCTTGTAATCTGGGCAGAATTTAGTTTGGTGTAGTCCTGCTGGAAAATGAAGGGACGTCCCTGGAAAAGACGATGTCTGAATGGCAGCATATATTGCTCCAAAATGTATACATATCTTTCTGCATAAATGGTATCCTCACAGATAGGCAAGTTACCCATGCCATGGGCACTGACACAACCCGCAAACCATGACAGATGCTGGCTTTTGGACTGGACGCTGATAACAGCTTTGATGATCCTTTTCCTCTTTGGCCCGGAGAACATGATTGCTGTTTATTCTAAAAACCCATGTCAGGATATCCATTACAGACTCATGACGGATTTTGAGAAAGCGACGTCTCAGTGATTGGAGATCATACACATTCAGAAGGGGTTTTCGGCCTTGCCCTTTACGCACTTAGATTTGACTGCATTCCTTGAATCTTTAAATTATATTGTTCAGTGTAGAAGGTGAAATGCCCAACATCCTACTGATTTGCTTTTGGGGAATGTTGTTCTCAAAGTGTTGGATTATTCTCTAACGCATTTGTTGGCAGATTGGCGCGCCTCAACCCATCCTTTCTCTTGAAGGACCAGGCCTTTTTGGAGGGTCCTTATATACTATGATTACACGATTGCCTCACCTGTTTCACATCACCTTCTTATTTCAACTTGTCACATTGCTATTAGTCCTAAATTGCCCCTGTCCTAACTTTTTTGGAATGTATTGCAGTCATCAGATTTGAAATGTGTGTATATATTATATTAAACATCAAATAATGTGTTTTCACATATAATACAGGGTGAATTGTATTTTCGAATTACTATTTGTGTTAGTTATTTTCATACTGTCTCAACTTTTACAGAATTAGGGTTGTATATAAAATTCTAAATAATGTAAAAAAATATGGCTAATAAATAAACATAATGAGCTATACGTACTTGTGACTTTTAAGGAGGAAACATAATTTGACGTGCATTTGTTTAATTTAACGAAAACTGAATAACGAGACCAAAGAATATTCTAAATACACATGAGAATATGCGATCGGGTTTTCGCATGAGTTGGGTGTTAGGTCAACTTATATGGGGGAATAGGTTATTGCTCCCACAATATTGTAAGTTAGTCTTTTTGCACGTGTCGGGTTAGCATGAAAGCAATAACTTTTTACTTTCAACTCATAATACCAGCGCAACATGACGAGCGCAAAAGTTTACTTCTAGCGTAATTAGCCCTCTAGCAAAAGTGCCAAATAGCACTACACTTGAAATCTGGCCCTAAATATCTTTAGAAGCAAGATATGCCTTAATATCTCAAGTTACATCCAAAAATATAATATCCTCTTCGATACAGGAAAAAAGTTATTATTGTTAAGATAAATGCTGTACTTGTTCAGCAGTTCCATTTCAAATATAACATTTATCATCTATATACCATCTATAGAAAACCACATTTTATTCAAAGATGAAATACAATATATATATACTCATCACTGTTTTTTCAAAGATACATATTACTAGCCAAACAGACTTTTTCCCAGAAGTGATAAAGCATCCTGGGAGATTTGTTCCGTCTTTACATATTTTAAGAAGATATTAAAAGTCTAGACTAAGATTAGAACACATAAGAAAGTCTCTGGGGGGTAGTTATCAACACGTCTAATTTACCTGTCTTCGCCGGTTCAATACGCCCGCCTAAGCTCGCCTACCATCGCCGCCGCGGACCTGCAAAATTTCGCCTAAGTTATCAAAAAAGCTGTCAAAAAGCTGCGCACCAAGTACGGGGCGATGAGCAGCGGACTGTGAGAGTTATCACTCATCCGATCTCGCTGCTCTTCGGCTTTTTTACAGCTTTCTTGCTAGCCTGTCACTAAGCACCCACACTAAACTACACTGTTCTACCCCCTATACCGGCGCCCCCGGAGCCCCCCGCAACTAAATAAAGTTATTAACCCCTAAACCGCCGCTCCTAGACCCCGCCACAACTCTTATAAATGTATTAACCCCTAAACCGCCGCTCCCAGACATCGCCGCCACCTACATTATACCTAGTAACCCCTATCCTGCCCCCCCTATACCGCCGCCCTCTATAATAAAGTTATTAACCCCTATCCTGCCGATCCCGGACCTCTCCGCAACTAAATAAATAGTTTAACCCCTAAACCGCTGCTCCCGGACTCCGCCGCAACCTATATTAAACTTATTAACCCCTAATCTGCCCCCCTACACCTATAATACATTTATTAACCCCTATCCTGCCCCTCCTACACCGCCGCCACTGTAATAAAATTATTAACCCCTAAACCTAAGTCTAACCCTAACCCTAACACCCCCCAACTTAAATATTAATTAAATAAATCTAAATAATATTTCTATTATTAACTAAATTAATCCTATTTAAAACTAAATACTTACCTTTAAAATAAAACCTAATATAGCTACAATATAACTAATAATTATATTGTAGCTATCTTAGGATTTATATTTATTTTACAGGCAAATTTCAATTTATTTTAACTAGGTGCAATAGCTATTAAATAGTTATTAACTATTTAATAGCTTACCTAGCTAAAATAAAGAGAAATATACCTGTAAAATAAATCCTAACCTAAGTTACAATTACACCTAACACTACACTATCATTAAATAAATTATTCCTATTTAAAACTAAATACTTACCTGTAAAATAAACCCTAACGGCTAGATTTAGAGTTTTGTCGGTAAGGACCCGCGTAGCTAACGCTGGCTTTTTTCTGGCCGCACCTTTAAAATAACTCTGGTATTGAGAGTCCATATAATGTCAGCGTTAGGCTCCAAAAAAGGAGCGTAGAGCATATTTAACGCAACTTCAACTCTCGATACCAGAGTTGCTTACGGACGCGGCCAGCCTCAAAAACGTGCTCGTGCACGATTCCCCCATAGGAAACAATGGGGCTGTTTGAGCTGAAAAAAAAACCTAACACCTGCAAAAAAGCCGCGTTCAGCTCCTAACGCAGCCCCATTGTTTGCTATGGGGAAACACTTCCTACGTCTGCACCTAACACTCTAACATGGATCAGCCAATCGGATTGAACTTGATTCTGATTGGCTGATTCCATCAGCCAATCAGAATATTCCTGCCTTAATTCCGATTGGCTGATAGAATCCTATCAGCCAATCGGAATTCGAGGGAAGCCATCTTGGATGACGTCATTTAAAGGAACCGTCATTCGTCGTCTAGTCATCGGTTGAAGAAGATGGGTCCGAGGTGGAGGTCTTCAAGATGGAGCCGGTCCTCATCGGATGAAGATAGAAGATGCCGCTTGGAAGATGATGGTGTCCGGTCCGGATCTACTCTTCTTCCCGGATAGGATGAAGACTTTGGAGCCTCTTCTGGACTTCTTCAGCCGTCGGATGATGGATGTCTAGCCCCCGCTTGGGCTTAGATGAAGATTTTGGAGCCAGGACCAATCGGTGATACCCGGTGAGGTGAAGATAAGGTAGGAAGATCTTCAGGGGCTTAGTGTTAGGTTTATTTAAGGGGGGTTTGGGTTAGATTAGGGGTATGTGGGTGGTGGGTTGTAATGTTGGGGGGGGGTATTGTATGTTTTTTTTTACAGGCAAAAGAGCTGAACTTCTTGGGGCATGCCCCGAAAAGGGCCCTGTTCAGGTCTGGTAAGGTAAAAGAGCTTTGAACTTTAGTAATCTAGAATAGGGTAGGGCATTTTTTTATTTTGGGGGTCTTTGTTATTTTATTAGGGAGCTTAGAGTAGGTGTAATTAGTTTAAAATTGTTGTAATATTTTTCTTATGTTTGTAAATATTTTTTTATTTTTTGTACTTTAGTTAGTTTATTTCATTGTATTTATTTGTAGGTATTGTATTTAATTAATTTATTGATAGTGTAGTGTTAGGTTTAATTGTAGGTAATTGTAGGTATTTTATTTAATTAATTTATTTATAGTGTAGTGTTAGGTTTAATTGTAACTTAGGTTAGGATTTATTTTACAGGTAAATTTGTAATTATTTTAACTATTTTAGCTATTAAATAGTTCTTAACTATTTAATAGCTATTGTACCTGGTTAAAATAAATACAAAGTTACATGTAAAATAAATATTAATCCTAAAATAGCTATAATATAATTATAATTTATATTGTAGCTATATTAGGATTTATTTTACAGGTTTTAGCTTTAAATAGGAATAATTTATTTAATAAGAGTTAATTAATTTCGTTAGATTTAAATTATATTTAACTTAGGGGGTGTTAGTGTTAGGGTTAGACTTAGCTTTAGGGGTTAATACATTTATTAGAATAGCGGCGAGATTCGGTCAGCAGATCAGGGGTTAATAATTGAAGTTAGGTGTCAGCGATGTTAGGGAGGGTAGGTTAGGGGTTAATAAATATAATATAGGGGTCGGCGGTGTTAGGGGCAGCAGATTAGGGGTATATAGCTATAATGTAGCTGGCGGCGGCGTGCGGACGGCAGATTAGGGGTTAATAAGTGTAGGTAGCTGGCGGCGAAGTTGTGGGGGGCAGATTAGGGGTTAATAAATATAATATAGGGGTCGGCGGTGTTAGGGGCAGCAGATTAGGGGTACATAAGTATAACGTAGGTGGCGGTCGGCAGATTAGGGGTTAAAAAATTTAATCGAGTTGCGGCGATGTGGGGGGACCTCGGTTTAGGGGTACATAGGTAGTTTATGGGTGTTAGTGTACTTTAGAGCACAGTAGTTAAGAGCTTTATAAACCGGCGTTAGCCCAGAAAGCTCTTAACTACTGACTTTTTTCTGCGGCTGGAGTTTTGTCGTTAGATTTCTAACGCTCACTTCAGACACGACTCTAAATACCGGAGTTAGAAAAATCCCATTGAAAAGATAGGATACACAATTGACGTAAGAGGATCTGCGGTATGGAAAAGTCGCGGCTGAAAAGTGAGCGTTAGACCCTTTTTTGACTGACTCCAAATACCGGAGGTAGCCTAAAACCAGCATTAGGAGCCTCTAACGCTGGTTTTCACGGCTACCGCCAAACTCCAAATCTAGGCCTAAAATAGCTACAATGTAATTAATAATTACATTGTAGCTATTTTAGGATTTATATTTATTTTACAGGTAACTTTGTATTTATTTTAGCTAGTTAGAATAGTTATTAAATCAGCCAATCAGATTTTTCCTACCTTTATTCCGATTGGCTGATAGAATCCTATCAGCCAATCGGAATTGAAGAGACACCATCTTGGATGACATCCCTTAAAGGAGCCTTCATTCTTCGTTAGTCCGTCGGGGAAGAAGGATGTTCCGCGTCGGCGGGATGAAGATGGATCCTGAAGAAAGAAGATTGAAGACCCCGCTTGGAAGATGACATCGCCCGGATGGAAGACTTCTTCAGCGCCACTTGGAAGATGACATTGCCCGGATGGAAGACTTCTTCAGCGCCGCCTGGATGATGACTTCATCGGATGGAAGACTTCTTCAGCGCCCCTTGGAGGATCACTTCTGCCGCTCTGGATCTCCTCTTCGGTTCCATCGGTGGGTCGGCTGGCTGAAGACAACTCAAGGTAGGATGATCTTCAGGGGGGTAGTGTTAGGTTTATTTAAGGGGGATTTGGGTTAGATTAGGGGTATGTGGGTGGTGGGTTTTAATGTTGGGGGGGGTTGTATTTTTCTTTTACAGGCAAAAGAGCTGAATTCTTTGGGGCATGCCCCGCAAAAGGCCCTTTTAAGGGCTGGTAAGGTAAAAGAGCTTTGAACTTTTTTAATTTAGAATAGGGTAGGGCATTTTTTTATTTTGGGGGGGCTTTGTTATTTTATTAGGGGGCTTAGATTAGATGTAATTAGCTTAAAATTGTTGTAATATTTTTTAAATGTATTTTTTGTAACTTAGCTTTTTTTATTTTTTGTACTTTAGTTAGTTTATGTAATTGTATTTAATTGTAGTTATTTGTAGTTAATTTATTTAATTAATTTAATGATAGTGTAGTGTTAGGTTTAATTGTAACTTAGTTTAGGATTTATTTTACAGGTAATTTTGTATTTCTTTTAGCTAGGTAGTTATTAAATAGTTAATAACTATTTAATAACTATTCTAACTAGCTAAAATAAATACAAAGTTACCTGTAAAATAAATATAAATCCTAAAATAGCTACAATGTAATTATTAATTACATTGTAGCTATCTTGGGCCTAGATTTAGAGTTTTGTCGGTAACGACCCGCATAGCTAACGCTGGCTTTTTTCTTGCCGCACCTTTTAAATACCTCTGGTATTGAGAGTTCACAGAATGGCTGCGTTAGGCTCCAAAAAGGGAGCGTACAGGCATATTTAACGCCACTGCAACTCTCGATACCAGAGTTGCTTACGGAAGCGGCCAGCTTCAAAAACGTGCTCGTGCACGATTCCCCCATAGAAAACAATGGGGCTGTTTGAGCTGAAAAAAACCCAAACAACTGCAAAAAAGCAGAGTTCAGCTCCTAACGCAGCCACATTGTTTGCTATGGGGAAACACTTCCTACGTCTGCACCTAACACTCTAACATGTACCCCGAGTCTAAACACCCCTAGCCTTACACTTATTAACCCCTAATCTGCCGCCCCCGCTATCGCTGACCCCTGCATATTATTATTAACCCCTAATCTGCCGCTCCGTACACCCCCGCCACCTACATTATCCCTATGTACCCCTAATCTGCTGCCCTAACATCGCCGACCCCTATATTATATTTATTAACCCCTAATCTGCCCCCCACAACGTTGCCTCCACCTGCCTACACTTATTAACCCCTAATCTGCCGAGCGGACCGCACCGCTATTATAATAAAGTTATTAACCCCTAATCCGCCTCACTAACCCTACAATAAATAGTATTAACCCCTAATCTGCCCTCCCTAACATCGCTGACACCTAACTTCAAACATTAACCCCTAATCTGCCGACTGGAGCTCACCGCTATTCTAATAAATGTATTAACCCCTAAAGCTAAGTCTAACCCTAACACTAACACCCCCCTAAGTTAAATATAATTTAAATCTAACTAAATTAATTAACTCTTATTAAATAAATGATTCCTATTTAAAGCTAAATACTTACCTGTAAAATAAATCCTAATATAGCTACAATATAAATTATAATTATATTATAGCTATTTTAGGATTAATATTTATTTTACAGGTAACTTTGTATTTATTTTAACCAGGTACAATAGCTATTAAATAGTTAAGAACTATTTAATAGCTAAAATAGTTAAAATAATTACAAATTTACCTGTAAAATAAATCCTAACCTAAGTTACAATTAAACCTAACACTACACTATCAATAAATTAATTAAATAAACTACCTACAATTATCTACAATTAAACCTAACACTACACTATCAATAAATGAATTAAATACAATATCTACAAATAAATACAATTAAATAAACTAACTAAAGTACAAAAAATAAAGAACTAAGTTACAAAAAATAAAAAAATATTTACAAACATTAGAAAAATATTACAACAATTTTAAACTAATTACACCTACTCTAAGCCCCCTAATAAAATAACAAAGCCCCCCAAAATAAAAAAAATGCCCTACCCTATTCTAAATTACAAAAGTTCAAAGCTCTTTTACCTTACCAGCCCTGAACAGGGCCCTTTGCGGGGCATGCCCCAAGAAATTCAGCTCTTTTGCCTTTAAAAAAAAACATACAATACCCCCCCAACATTACAACCCACCACCCACATACCCCTAATCTAACCCAAACCCCCCTTAAATAAACCTAACACTAAGCCCCTGAAGATCTTCCTACCTTGGCTGTTCCGATTAGCCAATAGAATGCGAGCTCAATCTGATTGGCTGATCGGATCAGCCAATCGGATTGAACTTGATTCTGATTGGCTGATTCCATCATCCAATCAGAATTTTCCTACCTTAATTCCGATTGGCTGATAGAATCCTATCAGCCAATCGGAATTCGAGGGACGCCATCTTCGATGACGTCCCTTAAAGGAACCGTCATTCTTCAGTTGGACGTCGTCGAATGAAGATGGGTCCGCTCTGGAGGTCTTCACGATGGAGCGGGTCCTCATCGGATGAAGATAGAAGATGCCGCTTGGAAGAAGATGGTTGCCGGTCTGGATCGCCTCTTCTTCCCGGATAGGATGAAGATTTTGGAGCCTCTTCTGGACCTCTTCAGCCACCGGATGATGGATGTCTAGCCCCCTCTTGGGTTGGATGAAGATTTTGGAGCCAGGATCGATCGGTGATACCCGGTGAGGTGAAGATAAGGTAGGAAGATCTTCAGGGGCTTAGTGTTAGGTTTATTTAAGGGGGGGTTGGGTTAGATTAGGGGTATGTGGGTGGTGGGTTGTAATGTTGGGGGGGGTATTGTATGTGTTTTTTTACAGGCAAAAGAGCTGAATTTCTTGGGGCATGCCCCGCAAAGGGCCCTGTTCAGGGCTGGTAAAGTAAAAGAGCTTTGAACTTTTGTAATTTAGAATAGGGTAGGGCATTTTTTTATTTTTGGGGGCTTTGTTATTTTATTAGGGGGCTTAGAGTAGGTGTAATTAGTTTAAAATTGTTGTAATATTTTTCTAATGTTTGTAAATATTTTTTTATTTTTTGTAACTTTGTTCTTTTTTATTTTTGGTACTTTAGTTAGTTTATTTAATTGTATTTATTTGTAGATATTGTATTTAATTCATTTATTGATAGTCTAGTGTTAGGTTTAATTGTAACTTAGGTTAGGATTTATTTTACAGGTAATTTTGTAATTATTTTAACTAGGTAACTATTAAATAGTTATTAACTATTTAATAGCTATTGCACCTGGTTAAAATAAATACAAAGTTACCTGTAAAATAAATATAAATCCTAAAATAGCTATAATATAATTATAATTTATATTGGAGCTATATTAGGATTTATTTTACAGGTAAGTATTTAGCTTTAAATAGGAATAATTTATTTAATAAGAGTTAATTTATTTCGTTAGATTTAAATTATATTTAACTTAGGGGGGTGTTAGTGTTAGGGTTAGACTTAGCTTTAGGGGTTAATACATTTATTAGAATAGCGGTGAGCTCCAGTCGGCAGATTAGGGGTTAATGTTTGAAGTTAGGTGTCGGCGATGTTAGAGAGGGCAGATTAGGGGTTAATACTATTTATTATAGGGTTATTGAGGCGGGAGTGAGGCGGATTAGGGGTTAATAACTTTATTATAGTAGCGGTGCGGTCCGCTCGGCAGATTAGGGGTTAATAAGTGTAGGCAGGTGGAGGCGACGTTGAGGGGGGCAGATTAGGGGTTAATAAATATAGTATAGGGGTCGGCGGTGTTAGGGGCAGCAGATTAGGGGTACATAAGTATAACGTAGGTGGCGGTCGGCAGATTAGGGGTTAATTATTGTAGGTAGCTGGCGGCGACGTTGTGGGGGGCAGGTTAGGGGTTAATAAATATAATATAGGGGTCGTCGGTGTTAGGGGCAGCAGATTAGGGGTACATAAGTATAACGTAGGTGGCGGTCGGCAGATTAGGGGTTAAAAAAATTTAATCGAGTGGCGGCGATGTGGGGGGACCTCGGTTTAGGGGTACATAGGTAGTTTATGGGTGTTAGTGTACTTTAGAGCACAGTAGTTAAGAGCTTTATAAACCGGCGTTAGCCCAGAAAGCTCTTAACTACTGACTTTTTTCTGCGGCTGGAGTTTTGTCGTTAGAATTCTAACGCTCACTTCAGACACGACTCTAAATACCGGAGTTAGAAAGATCCCATTGAAAAGATAGGATACTCAATTTATGCAAGGGGATCTGCGGTATGGAAAAGTCGCGGCTGAAAAGTGAGCGTTAGACCCTTTCCTGACTGACTCCAAATACCGGCGGTAGCCTAAAACCAGCGTTAGGAGCCTCTAACGCTGGTTTTCACGGCTACCGCCAAACTCCAAATCTAGCCGTTAGGGTTTATTTTATAGGTAAGTATTTAGTTTTAAATAGAAATAATTTATTAAAGTATAGTGTAGTGTTAGGTGTAATTGTAACTTAGGTTAGGATTTATTTTACAGGTAAATTTCTCTTTATTTTAGCTAGGTAAGCTATTAAATAGTTAATAACTATTTAATAGCTATTGTACCTAGTTAAAATAAATTGAAATTTGCCTGTAAAATAAATATAAATGCTAAGATAGCTACAATATAATTATTAGTTATATTGTAGCTATATTAGGGTTTATTTTAAAGGTAAGTATTTAATTTTAAATAGGATTAATTTACTTAATAATATAAATATTATTTTGATTTATTTAATTAATATTTAAGTTGGGGGGTGTTAGGGTTAGGGTCAGACTTAGGTTTAGGGGTTAATAACTTTATTACAGTGGCGGCAGTGTAGGGGGGCAGGATAGGGGTTAATAAATGTATTATAGGTGTAGGGGGGGCAGATTAGGGGTTAATACGTTTAATATAGGTTGCGGCGGGTCCGGGAGCGGCGGTTTAGGGGTTAAACTATTTATTTAGTTGCGGCGAGGTCTGGGATCGGCAGGATAGGGGTTAATAACTTTATTATAGAGGGCGGCGGTATAGGGGGGCAGGATAGGGGTTAATAGGTATCATGTAGGTGGCGGCGGGGTCTGGGAGCAGCGGTTTAGGGGTTAATACATATATTATAGTTGCAGCGGGGTCAGGGAGCGGCGGTTTAGGGGTTAACATGTTTATTATAGTGGCGGTGGGCTCCGGGAGCGGCGGTTTAGGGGTTAATATGTTTATTATAGTGGCGGTGGGCTCCGGGAGCGGCGGTTTAGGGGTTAACATGTTTATTATAGTGGCGGTGGGCTCCGGGAGCGGCGGTTTAGAGGTTAACATGCTTATTATAGTGGCAGTGGGCTCCGGGAGCGGCGGTTTAGGGGTTAACATATTTATTATAGCTTGCGGTGGGCTCCGGGAGCGGCGGTTTAGGGGGTAATACATTTATTTAGTTTCGGCGGTGTAAGGGGGGAAAGATTAGGGGTGTTTAGACTCGGGGTACATGTTAGGTGTAGACATCTCCCATAGGAATCAATGGGATGTATGGCAGCAGCGAACATGAACTTTCGCTATGGTCAGACTCCCATTGATTCTTATGGGATCCGCCACCTCCAGGGCGGCGGTTTGAAAACCAGGTACGCTGGGCCGGAAAAGTGCCGAGCGTACCTGCTAGTTTTTTGATAACTAGCAAAAGTAGTTAGATTGTGCCGCACTTGTGTGCGGAACATCTGGAGTGACGTAAGAATCGATCTGTGTCGGACTGAGTCCGGCGGATTGAAGCTTACGTCACAAAATTCTACTTTTGCCGGTCTCTAGCCTTTGATAACTAAGGCGAATCAGCTTCGCCACAAATACCCCCCTCTGTCTCCTTTACTCGAAATCCTTCAAAATAACCACTTCCAACTAATTGAATTACATTTTTACATAATTCAATTGTAGAGTCATAATTAAGGATTTTATAATATATTTATTTTATTTTTTTCTTTATAAGCCTCTTGAGTAGGGATGGACGAATATTTCACATTTGAAATTTAAATTGAATTTTTATACATTTGTCCGTTTGAATGGAATTTTTTATATTTATCAAACATTCTAACATTCTAATTTCACATATTGGTATTCAAATTTTAATTAACATTCAGCAATATTCATTTGAATATTTGAATATTATGTTTATTTTCAAATGTAAAATTGAATTTTAAAAAGCTAATTCGAAACAATGCAAATCCATTTTAATTTAAAATGTTCATAATATATTGAATATACACATTTAAAATTTGAATTTGTAGATTTAAACTATTATGAACATTCAAAATCTAAAGAAACATTCAAATTCAAACACAACATTTAAATTTGAAAGAAACATTTAAATTTGAAAGTAACATTCGGGTTGAAAGCAACATTCGAAATCGAAGGCAACATTCAAAAATAACATTACATTTTTGAATTTTAAAGAATTTTCTTTCTTATCGATATTCAATTGTGTACAACGAATATCTAAAGGAGTATTCGTTCTACCATTCAAATTTCGATTAAGCCACATTCGACCATCTCTACTCTTGAGTATAGTCTTCTAGATTCTGAAGAACAACCTTCACTTATGTGTTTGTTATATTTATATAATTAAATCAGGGTTGGACGTCATGTTAAATTAACCCATTAATGACCAAGGACGTACCAGTTACGTCATACAAAAAACGGTTGTTAACGACCAAGGATGTGCCTGATATGTCCTCAGGGGTTTCAAGCGGTGGAAGCGATCCTGATCACTTCCAGCTGCTTTCAGGGTATTGCAGTGATGCCTTGATATTGTGGCATCCTGCAATACCCTTTCCTAAGCCAATCATTGGTGGTGTTGGAGGGCTTGGAGGAAGGTGGGTGGGCGGACTCTCACTGGAGGAGGTGGGAGGAGGACGGGAAGGGGGCGTGAAGGGGTGTGAAGGGGGCGAGAGCGGGTGGGACCGCTACGGCCATGCTACATCATGGCAGTCAGTGGGAAGGAGGGAGGAGGGGGACGGAGAAGGATCCTATGTGGGATCATTGGTTGTAAAGGGATCCGGGAGCGGGGTTTGCTAATGAGGGGGGCTGCTACACTACAGAAAAAAAGTGCATTTTTTATTTGTAATATTTAAAATGCAATAATTTAGAACAAACTGGGTACTGGCAGACAGCTGCCAGTATCCAAGATGGAGGCAAATACGTAGAGAGGGGAGAGTTTGAGAGTTGTTTGAGGGGGCTCAGGGAGGTTGGGTGGTAAGGGGGGATCCTACACTGCAGTTTCTGACAGTACTTAAGATGGCGGTGACAATTGGGAGGTGGGGGAGGGAAGAGAGCTGTTTGAAAGGGGTCAGGGAGGGATTAGGGGGTGGGATGTGTCAGGTGGGAGGCTGATCTCTACACTAAAGCTAAAATGAACTCTTCAAGCTACCTAATTAACCCCTTCACTGCTGGGCATAATACATTATTCTAATTAGCAAAAGGCAATGCCAAAGCCATATATGTCTGCTATTTCTGAACAAAGGGGATCCCAGAGAAGCATTTACAACCATTTGTGCCAAAGCTGTTTGTAAATAATTTCAGTGAGAAACCTAAAGTTTGTGAAAAAGTGAACATTTTTTTTATTTGATCGCATTTGGCGGTGAAATGGTGGCATGAAATATACCAAAATGGGCCTAGATCAATACTGTGGGTTGTCTACTAAAAAAATATATACATGCGAAGGGTTATTCAGGGATTCCTGACAGATATCAGTGTTACAATATAACTATCGCTAATTAAAAAAAAATGGTTTGGAAATAGCAAAGTGCTTCTTGTACTTATTGCCCAATAACTTGCAAAAAAAGCAAAGAACATGTAAACATTGGGTAATTCTAAACTCAGGACAAAATTTAGAAACTCTTTAGCATGGGTGTTTTATGGTGGTTGTGGATGTGAAACAGATTTTGGGGGTCAAAGTTAGAAAAAGTGTGTTTTTTCATTGTTTTCATCATATTTTATAAAAAGTTATATAGTAAATTATATGATATGATAAAAATAATGGTATCTTTAGAAAGTCAATTTAATGGAGAGAAAAATGGTATATAATATGTGTGGGTACAGTAAATGAGTAAAAGAATAATTACAGCTAAACACAAACACAGCAGGCATTTAAAAATAGCTCTGGTCCCTAACGGTAAGAACATTGTAAAAAATGCTCTGGTCACTAAGGGGTTAATGATTCAGATAGAGCATGCAATTTTAAGCAACTTTCTAATTTACTCCTATTATCAATTTTTCTTCATTCTCCTAAGCTTTACATTCCTGCTTTTTAAATAAAGATAGCAAGAGACTGAAGAACAATTGATAATAGGAGTAAATTAGAAAGTTGCTTAAAATTACATGCTCTATCTGAATCATGAAAAAAAATGGGTTTAGTATTCCTTTAAGCCATTATTTTGTATCTATTTCAAATTTTTGTATCTGTACTACAACTAATAATGGCACATCATATCAAATTTTCACTTACATTTTTTCAGTGAAGATAACATAATATATGTAAGAACTTACATGATAAATTAATTTCTTTCATATTGGCAAGAGTCCACGAGCTAGTGACATATGGGATATTCAATCCTACCAAGAGGGGCAAAGTTTCCCAAACCTCAAAATGCCTATAAATACACCCCTCACCGCACCCACAATTCAGTTTAACGAATAGCCAAGTAGTGGGGTGATAAAGAAATGAATAATAAAGCATCAACAAAGGAATTTGGAAATAATTGTGCTTTATACAAAAAAATCATAAACACCATAAAAAAAAGGGTGGGCCTCATGGACTCTTGCCAATATGAAAGAAATTAATTTATCAGGTAAGTTCTTACATAAATTATGTTTTCTTTCATGTAATTGGTAAGAGTCCATGAGCTAGTGACGTATGGGATAGCAATACCCAAGATGTGGAACTCCACGCAAGAGTCACTAGAGAGGGAGGGATAAAAACAAAAACAGCCATTTTCCGCTGAAAAAATTAATCCACAACGCAAAATATAAGTTTATTCTCATAAATGAAAGGAAAAAACTTAAATCAAAAGCAGAAGAATCAAACTGAAACAGCTGCCTGAAGAACTTTTCTACCAAAAACTGCTTCCAAAGAAGCAAATACATCAAAATGGTAGAATTTAGTAAATGTATGCAAAGAAGACCAAGTAGCAGCTTTGCAAATCTGATCAACTGAAGCTTCATTCTTAAAAGCCCAGGAAGGAGAAACTGATCTAGTAGAATGAGCTGTAATTCTCTGAGGCGGGGCTTGACCCGACTCCAAATAGGCTTGATGAATCAAAAGCTTTAACCACGAAACCAAAGAAACGGCAGAAACCTTCTGACCTTTCCTAGAACCAGAAAAGATAACAAATAGACTAGAAGTCTTCCTGAAATCTTTAGTAGCTTCAACATAATATTTTAGAGCTCTCACCACATCCAAAGAATGTAAAGATCTCTCCAAAGAATTCTTAGGATTAGGACACAAGGAAGGAACAACAATTTCTCTATTAATGCTAAAATTCACAACCTTAGGTAAGAATTTAAATGAAGTCCGCAAAACTGCCTTATCCTGATGAAAAATCAGAAAAGGAGAATCACAAGAGAGATCGGATAATTCAGAAACTCTTCTAGCAAAAGAAATGCCCAAAAGAAACAACACTTTCCAAGAAAGTAGTTTATTGTCCAAAGAATACATAGGCCTCTAGTTATCAAGCTCCATAAGGAGCTTGATGGCCTCTGTTTCTGGTGAGTCTTCAGACTCGCCAGAAACAGCAGTTATGAAGCAGCGGTCACAAAGACCACTGCTCCATAACCTGTCCGCTTGCTCTGAGCAGGCGGACAGTCATCGCCGGAAATCAACCCGATCGAGTACGATCGGGTTGATTGACACCCCCCTGCTGGCGGCCTATTGGCCGCGAGTCTGCAGGGGCGGCGTTGCACCAGCAGCTCTTGTGAGCTGCTGGTGCAATGCTGAATACAGCGAATGTATTGCTCGCCGTATTCAGCGAGGTCTGGCGGACCTGATCTGCAGTGTCGGATCAGGTCCGCCAGACCTTAATAACTAGAGGCCATAGGCTCAAACGGAGGAGCCTGTAAAGCCTTCAAAACCAAATTAAGACTCCAAGGAGGAGAAATTGATTTAATGACAGACTTGATACGAGCCAAAGCCTGCACAAAACAATGAATATCAGGAAATTTAGCAATGTTTCTGTGAAATAAAACAGAAAGAGCAGAGATTTGTCCTTTCAAGGAACTTGCAGATAAACCTTTATCCAAACCATCCTGAAGAAACTGTAAAATTCTAGGAATTCTAAAAGAATGCCAAGAGAATTTATGAGAAGAACACCATGAAATGTAAGTCTTCCAAACTCGATAATAAATCTTTCTATAAACAGATTTACAAGCCTGCAACAAAGTATTAATCACAGAGTCAGAAAAACCTCTATGACTAAGCACTAAGCGTCAATTTCCATACCTTTAAATTAAATGATTTGAGATCCTGATAGAAAAACGGACCTTGAGATAGAAAGTCTGGCCTTAATGGAAGTGGCCAAGGTTGGCAACTGGACATCCGAACAAGATCCGCATACCAAAACCTTTGAGGCCATGCTGGAGCCACCAGCAGCACAAATGATTGCACCATGATGATTTTGGAGATCACTCTTGGAAGAACTAGAGGCGGAAAAATATAAGCTGGCTGATAACACCAAGGAAGTGTCAACGCATCCACTGCTTCCACCTGAGGATCCCTGGACCTGGACAGGTACCTGGGAAGTTTCTTGTTTGGATAAGATGCCATCATCATCTATTTCTGGAAGCCCCCACATCTGAACAACTGATACTTCTTTCATAGCTTGAGGACTGTGAGTCCCACCCTGATGATTGACATATGTCACAGTTGTGATATTGTCTGTCTGAAAACAAATGAATGGTTCTCTCTTCAACAGAGGCCAAAACTGAAGAGCCCTGAGAATCGCACAGAGTTCCAAAATATTTATTGGTAATATCGCCTCTTGAGATTTCCAAACCCCTTATGCTATCAGAGATCCCAAAAAGCTCTCAACCTGAAAGACTCGCATCTGTTGTGATCACAGTCCAGGTTGGATGAACGAAAGAGGCCCCTAGAATTATACAATGGTGATCTAACCACCAAGTCAGAGAAAGTCAAACATTCGGATTTAAGGATATTAATTGTGATATCCTTGTATAATCCCTGCACCATTTGTTCAGCATACAAAGCTGGAGAGGTCTCATATGAAAACAAGCAAAGGGGATCGTGTCCGATGCTGCAGTCATGAGACCTAAAACTTCCATGCACAAAGCTACTGAAGGGAATGACTGAGACTCAAGGTTTCGACAGGCTGCAAACAATTTCAAATGTCTCTTGTCTGTTAGAGACAAAGTCATGGACACTGAATCTATCTGGAAACCTAAAAAGGTTACCCTTGTCTGAGGAATCAAAGAACTTTTTGGTAAATTGATCCACCAACCATGTCTTCGAAGAAACGACAGTAGTTGATTCATGTGAGATTCTGCAAAACGTAAAGACTGATCAAGTACCAAGATATCATCCAAATAAGGAAACATCAAAACGCCCCGCTCTCTGATAACAGAGAGTATGACACCGAGAACCTTTGAAAAGATTCTTAGAGCTGTTACAAGGCCAAAAAGGAAGAGCAACAAATTGGTAATGCTTGTCTAGAAAAGAGAATCTCAGGAACTGATAGAGATCTGGATGAATCGAAATATGAAGATATGCATCCTGTAAGTCTATTGTGGGCATATAATGCCCTTGCTGAACAAAAGGCAGAATAGACCTTATAGTCACCATTTTGAAACTTGGTACTCTTACATATCGATTCAAAAACTCCAAAACTGGTCTGAATGAATTTTCTTTCTTTGGGACAATGAATAGATTTGAAAAAAAAACCCAGACCCTGTTCCTGATATGGAACTGGCATGATTACCCCAGATAACTCCAGGTCTGCTGGAATGCGTGAGAGGAAAAATCTTCTCACAGGCGGTCTTACTCTAAATCCTATTCTGTACACCTGAATCCAATGATTTTGGACCAAATTGATCCAAAAATCTTTTTAAAAATCTTAATCTGCCCCCTACCAGCTGAGCTGGAATAAGGGCCGCACCTTCATGCGGACTTGGGGGCTGACTTTGATCTCTTAAATGGCTTGGATTTATTCCAATTTGAAGAAGGCTTCCAATTGGAAACAAATTCCTTGGGGGAAGAATTAGGTTTTGTTCCTTATTTAAGAACAAAAACGTTTAGAAGCTTTAGATTTACCCTTAGATCTTTATCCTGAGGCAAAAACCTCCCTTCCCCCCAGTGACAGTTGAAATTATTGAATCCAACTGTGAACCAAATAATGTATTACCTTGGAAAGAAAGAGATAGCAATCTGGACTTAGAAGTCATAACAGCATTCCAAGATTTGAGCCACAAAGCTCTTCTAGCTAAAATAGCTAAAGACATAGATTTAACATCAATTTTGATAATATCAAAAATGACATTACAAATGAAATTATTAGCATGTTGAACCAACGTAACAATGCTAGACAAATCATGATCTGATACTTGTTGCGCTAAATTTTCCAACCAAAAAGTTAAAGCAGCTGCAACATCAGCCAAAGAAATTGCAGGCCTAAGATAAAGACCTGAAAATAAATAAGCTTTCCTTAGATAAGATTCAAGTTTCCTATCTAAAGGATCTTTAAAAGAAGTACTATCTTCCATAGGAATAGCAGTACGTTTAGCAAGAGTAGAGATAGCCTCATCAACTTTGGGGATCTTTTCCCAAAACTTCAATGAAACTGCTGGCAAAGGATATAATTTTTTAAACCTTAAAGAAGGAATAAAGGAGGCCTATTCCATTCCTTAGAAATCACATCAGAAATAACATCAGGAACTGGAAAAACCTCTGGAATAACCACAGCAGGTTATAAACATAATTTAAACATTTACTAGTTTTAATATCAAGAGGACTAGTCTCCTCAACATCCAATATAATCAACACGTCTTCAACAATGAACGAATGTATTCCATTTAAATAAATTAGTAGATTTGTTAGTGTCAATATCTGAGGAAGGATCTTCCTACTCACACTACAAATCCCCACTGCACCTGTAACCAGGTGCTTAGCAATTTGTTAGCAACCTTGTGAGTTGATCTAGCTAGAGCTCCTGTATTTCGTTTCCATCTACAGCCTGAACTACCTAAGAGAATACCAACAGTTTATACAAATGGAACTTACAAAGAATCGGGTGCTTTGAAAGATTTGTCACTGTCAACTTCAACGCTGTTGTTGTTTCTAAACCTTTGAATTACCTTCTCAACAGACTATCCGGATTAGCAAGCAGGACCAGCTAAAGGGAGTCAAACTTCCCGTGCACTGTATATACCGCACTTGTTGAACATTAGTTTTGCCGGCAACGGAACTCCGTGACAGAAACAGAGACCGGAGAGCTTCAGCCACTCCCCTCTGTGACGTAACAGAGGGCTCTCACTTCAATACAGACGCGGTTGTCAGCACCGCTAAGGAAAAGAATCTTCACACGAACGGACAGCTTGCCTGTTACACGAAAGAAAGGAACATACTAATCCAGCATAAGGTAATACTTTACACTTATTACCTGATTCAGCTGAACACATTATCCTAAGGCTGTGTAGTTAACCATACACCCAGAGCTCCCTCTCACTAAGTCTCCATGGTTACAGGACTAACATTATCAGTTACTCCTCTGACTGTATACAACCAAAAGTAAACGCAACTCATTCACAAAGGTTAAACATTGTTGCCATTCCCTTACAATAGTGGTAACAGATTATCCAATTGTGATACACACCATATATATATGAATTAGTTCTGCAAATTGTGATCCAGTTAAATCCTGACTACATATACAAGAGATTTACAGCATCAGTACATTACAGACAAATACCTGGATGCAAGGTATTACATATTGCTAAGCCCATTAAAATGGATCCAGCAGAATTACCTCAGTTTGTATACAATCTCTCACAGAAGGTGGATCAATTATCCCAAGGTCTCAGAGAGTTACAACTAGAGAACCAGACTTTGCGTGGCATCATAAAAGAGACATTAGTACACAAGGATCTCCCACCTGAACCACAGGTCTCTTTACCGGAGACATTTGCAGGCAATAGGAAATCTTACAGACAGTTCAAAAATGCGTGCAATTTACTCTTCACACTTAAACCAAAGACATATCATTCAGACAAGATAAGAGTTCTGACCATTGTCTCATTTTTAAGGGGTGAACCCCGAGTCTGGGCTGACACATGTTATGAGAATAATGATCCCATCCTCTCCTCACTACAAAGTTTCTATTCCACAATGGATGAACTATACCAAGATAGTGACATACAACTGACTGCAGAGGCAAAGATGAGGGCTCTCCAACAAGGACGCAGGCCAGTCGAAGAGTACATCACAGAGTTCAAGCAGTATGGTACTGACTCTCAGTGGAATGCTATCGCACTGAGGAATCAGTTTCGGTTAGGGCTCTCAGACCAAATCAAAGATGAGCTGGCAAGGATAGACATTCCAAACAGTCTTGAAGCACTGATGAAATTCGTAATACAGATCGATAGGAAGTTAAGAGAGAGGAAGGTTGAGCGGTACCAATCTGATACTCCATCAAGACACCCTCCATCTAACCCCCAGCAGACCTCAACACAGAGATCCTCAGATGAACCAATGGATTTGGGTGTTATCAGAGGTCCCATCTCGCCCCAAGAGAGGAGTCGCAGAAGGAGTCAACTGCTTTGCATGTATTGTGCAAATCCATCGCATGCTGTAAAAGACTGTCCGCTTTTGCTCAAGATGAAAAGACGTAAGTGTTCAATCAGTTCTGTTCATACTACCACCTTACCTAAACCCACTTACTGTCATATACTTTTGTCTCTACAATGGCACCAGCAGAGACTCAACACTGAAGCAATTATCGACTCTGGAGCCACAAAAAGTTATATTGATGTAAACCTTGTAAAAATAAACAAAATACCTATTGTGTGTAAGCAAAAACCTGTCTACATTCGTCTAATTGATGGCACAGCAATCAAAACTGGGCCTATCACACACCAAACGATTCCACTTTTGGTACAAACCACCAATGGTCACACAGAACACTTAACACTAAATGTAATACCTTCACCTCTTTTCCCAATTGTCTTAGGTCTAACATGGTTGCAACTGCATCAAACCTCTATAGACTGGAAAGATCTACAAGTCAATCTCAATTCCACATACTGTTCTACTACCTGTTATGCAGACTTGGAATCAGTACTCAACATCAGCGAAGAAGTACAGAGTTTACCTCCAGAATATTCAGACTTTGCTGACGTCTTCAGTAAGAAACAGGCTGAGGCTTTACCCCCTCACAGACAATATGATTGTCCAATAGAATTACAACCAGGTGCAACCATTCCCTTTGTACATCTCTATCCCTCAGCAAACCTGAGTTAGACCATTTGAAGAATTATCTCGACTTAAAAAGGGTTTCATCCGCCCATCAACATCACCTGCTGGAGCAGGCATCTTTTTTGTACGTAATAAAGACATGTCCCTAAGACCCATTATAGATTATCGTGAATTGAACAAGAAGACAATAAAAAATCGCTACCCACTACCCCTTATACCAGAGCTCATTGAAAGAATTCACCAAACAACAATTTACACTAAACTAGATCTACGCGGAGCCTATAACCTAGTGAGAATACGCGATGAATGGCTCACTGCCTTCAGGACCAGGTATGGGTTATACGAATATCTCGTAATGCTGTTTGGGCTCTGTAACGCTCCCCCGCGACATTTCAGAATTTCGTCAATGATATCTTCAGGGATTTGCTTGACATCTGCATGGTCATATATCTTGACGATATACTCATTTATTCCAACAATCTCCGGGAACATATCACACATGTTCGGACGGTGTTAGCAAGACTCAGGGATTATCACCTCTACGCCAAACTAGAGAAATGCCTGTTCCATGTTACTCATCTGTCATTTCTCGGATATTACATCAGTCCGGAGGGTATAAAAATGGAGGAGACCAAGGTCCAAAGCGTTAGGAATTGGCGACAACCTAAAACCAAGAAAGAATTACAGCGTTTCCTAGGTTTCGCAAATTATTATAGGAAGTTCATAAGGAATTTCTCTCAAATAGCGAAACTTCTAACAAGGCTAACCGGTACCATTTCTCCTTTTGCCTGGAATACTGAAGCCCAGAAAGCCTTTGATCGCCTCAAGACACTATTTACTACTGCTCCTTTATTACGCTATCCAGACCCCACTTTACCATATATACTAGAAGTGGATTCTTCTGATTATGGGATAGGCGCAGTTCTGTAACAACGTCTTACCTCCACTTCACCGATATATCCCATCGCATTTTTCTCTAAAGTTATGACTCCAGCTGAGACTAACTACCCCATCGGGGAGAAAGAGTTATTAGCCATCAGGAAATCCCTTGAACACTGGCGACACCTCCTAGAAGGTACCGAAGAACCGATTCAGATAATAACGGACCATAAAAATTTAGAGTATTTACAGACAAGCAAGACCCTCTCCTCACGTCAAGCTTGATGGAGCCTATTTTTTACAAGATTTAACTTCACTATCACCTACAGACCCGCAAAACTCAATGGGAAGGCTGACGCCTTATGAAGAAAAGATCTGCCGCCAGAGAACACTTCCCAAACTAGTCCAATCATTCCCTCTGAACGCTTCATAGCAACTACCTCTTCACTAGTGAGACCTCTTGACAAGACCACCGTAGATGACAAAGAAGTCACTCAATATAATTTACAAAAACATTCAGATGGGTTATATTACCATGGTGACAAAAAATACTTATCACCTACTTCAAGACACAGTATAATACATTTTTACCATGACACACCTGGGGCTGGTCATCAGGGAGTCCAAAGAGCACATGAAAAGATTTCCAGAAGCTTTTGGTGGCCTCAGATGAAAGAAACAATAGAAGACTACATACGAGGTTGCTCAATCTGTGCAAGTTAAAAAAACGAGACCAACAAACCTTTTGGGTACCTTATGCCCATACAAGTACAACATAAGCCCTGGCAGCATGTGGGACTTGACTTCATCGTGGACCTTCCTAGGTCAGAGAAGTATAATACATTACTTGTTGTCGTCGACCTCTTCAGCAAGATGGCCCACTTCGTTCCCTATTCGAAGTTTCCTACATCCTCCAAAACAGCTGACTTGTTCCTACAACATATTGTTCGATTACATGGAGTACCACCCATTTTAACATCAGACCGTGGTACCCAATTTGCCTCCAGGTTCTGGAAACAGTTATGTCATCTCCTACAGATCAACCATCGCTACAGCACGTCCTTCCACCCACAAACGAATGGCCAAACTGAGAGGGTCAATCAATGGCTCGAACAATACATTCGCTGTTTCTGTACCCAACACCAGACCGATTGGGCGAGACTATTACCTCTGGCCTTGTTCGCTTATAATGACTCAATTAACTCCAGCACAAAAATGACACCTTTTTATGAAAATTACGGTTTCCACCCTACCTTTTCTTTCTCTGACTCTACAATCTCGTCCTCACCCCTAGTAGACGAGTACACCAACACCCTTAAAGACACCTTCAATACTCTCCGTCAGAATATACAAAGATCTCAAGATTCACAGAAACGTTACTACAATATGCGGCATAGACCATCCCCTGAGTATAGGGTTGGGGACCGTGCATGGTTATCCTCAAAAAACCTTAGTTTACAAATACCTTCTAAGAAATTTGGTAGACTCTATTTAGGACCTTTTCCAATCCTTAAGGTTGTAAACCAAAACGCTGTTACTCTGGATCTTCCCCCAAGCTTACGTGTACACCCCACTTTCCATGTGTCCTTATTAAAGCCAGCGGGGAAGCTGAGAGAGACAGCACCAGTTCTACCTCCTCCAGTGCTACCTCCTGTGGATGAGTATGAGGTAAAGCACATCTTGGATTCCCGACACCACAAAGGTTGCCTAGAATACTTGGTGCATTGGAAAGGATACTCAAACGAGGACAATTCCTGGGAACCTTCCGCTAACCTGAACGCACCCCGATTGGTAGCACAGTTTCACCGCCGTTACCGGATCGACCAAGACCTCAAGTGGTGGGACCACTTGTTTGAGGAGGGGGTGATGTCAGGACTGCTCCTTTAAGCTAAGCCCTCCTACTCACACTGCAAATCCCCACGGCACCTGTAACCAGGTGCTTAGCAATTTGTTAGCAACCTTGTGAGTTGATCTAGCTAGAGCTCCTGTATTTCGTTTCCATCTACAGCCTGAACTACCTAAGAGAATACCAACAGTTTATACAAATGGAACTTACAAAGAATCGGGTGCTTTGAAAGATTTGTCACTGGCAACTTCAGCGCTGTTGTTGTTTCTAAACCTTTGAATTACCTTCTCAACAGACTATCCGGATTAGCAAGCAGGACCAGCTAAAGGGAGTCAAACTTCCCGTGCACTGTATATACCGCACTTGTTGAACATTAGTTTTGCCAGCAACAGAACTCTGTGACAGAAACGGAGACTGGAGAGCTTCAGCCACTCCCCTCTGTGACGTAACAGAGGGCTCTCTCTACAATACAGACGTGGTTTTCAGCATCGCTAAGGAAAAGACAACAGAACTCCGTGACAGAAACGGGGACCGGTGAACTTCAGTCACTCCCCTCTGTGACGTAACAGAGGGCTCTCACTTCAATACAGATGCGGTTGTCAGCACCACTAAGGAAAAGAATCTTCACACGAATGGACAGCTTGCCTGTTACATGAAAGAAAGGAACATACTAATCCAGCATAAGGTAATACTTTACACTTATTACCTGATTCAGCTGAACACATTATCCTAAGGCTGTGTAGTTAACCATACACCAAGAGCTCCCTCTCACTAAGTCTCCATGGTTACAGGACTAACATTATCAGTTACTCCTCTGACTGTATACAACCAAAAGTAAACGCAACTCATTCACAAAGGTTAAACATTGTTGCCATTCCCTTACAATAGTGGTAACAGATTATCCAATTGTGATACACACCATATATATATGAATTAGTTCTGCAAATTGTGATCCAGTTAAATCCTGACTACATATACAGGAGATTTACAGCATTACAGACAAATACCTGGACGCAAGGTATTACAATAACAAATGTACTTAGCTTTGGTAGAACTGTTATTAGTCAGCAGGATTCCAACAGTGATTTCTGAGACAGGATCAGATTGAGACATCTTGCAAATGTAAGAGAAAAAAACAATATATAAAGCAAAATTATCAATTTCCTTATATGGCAGTTTCAGGAATGAGAAAAAAATGCAAACAACATAGCCCTCTGATAGAGAAAAAAGGCAAGAGGCATATAGGAATGGGGTTTAAAATAATGAAAATATTTTACGCACAAACAAACAGAATTTTTTTTGGCGCTAACAACATCCGGAAATGACACACTCACGTCATTGAAGACGCAACCTTGTGAAAGGACTCGGCATCGACAAAGACGCCGGAAATGACTAATTTGCGTCATTGAACATAACTTTGCACCAAAAAAATCTTGCGCCAAAAATGACGCAATATAGTTTGGCATTTTGTGCCCTTGTGAGCCTAAATCTGCCCGCGAAATTAAAATGACAGTCAATTGAAAAAAGACTAAACCCAGGTAAGAAATACATTTTCCTAAAAAATGCATTTCCCATATATGAAACTGACAGTCTGCAAAAGGAAATATACTGAAACCTGAATCATGGCAAATATAAGTACAATACATATATTTAGAACTTTATAAACATACATAAAGTGCCAAACCATAGCTGAGAGTGTCTTAAGTAATGAAAACATACTTAACAAAAGACACCCATCCACATATAGCAGATAGCCAAACCAGTACTGAAACGGTTATCAGTAGAGGTAATGGAATATGAGAGTATATCGTCGATGTGCAAAGGGAGGTAGGAGATAAATCTCTACGACCGATAACAGAGAACCTATGAAATAGATCTCCCATGAGGAAAACCGTTGCATTCAAAAGGTGATACTCCCTTCACATCCCTCTGACATTCACTATACTCTGAGAGGAATCGGTCTTCAAAATGCTGAGAAGCGCATATCAACGTAGAAATCTTAGCACAAACTTACTTCACCACCTCCATAGGAGGCAAAGTTTGTAAAACTGAATTGTGGGTGTGGTGAGGGGTGTATTTATAGGCATTTTGAGGTTTGGGAAACTTTGCCCGTCCTGGTAGGATTGTATATCCCATACTAGCTCATGGACTCTTGCCAATTACATGAAAGAAATTGTTTTTAGTTAAAGGGGCAGTGTACACCAATTTTCATATAACTGCATGTAATAGACAAAACTATAAAGAAGAATATGCACAGATACTGATCTAAAATCCCAGTATAAAACCTTTTTAAAAACTTCAAATTTCAAAAAGAAAATTTCTAGGAGCACCGGGGTTAGGGTAAAACATTAAACTTTATTCCAAAATATCTATTAATAGGGTATTCAACCCTGGGGTAAAAACAGACTCAATCTTCAAACATAATACTTGGCTGATCGGTTTCGGCTACTGCCTTATTCCAAGCCTTCCTAAAATATTTAAAATCTAGCGAGTTTAAAACCCTATGTCTGATTGCCTATTGGATACAGGGTGCACACACCTCCCTAGCTTTATCTAATAATGCTCCTTGATGATCGAAACAGTCCTACGCTGCGGTACGCAGTTAGGGATTAAACTAATCATTCCTGTCAAAAACCCTGTATTGTAACTGAATTAACTGAATGGAAAACACCCTATGTGCGTTTTACTATCTCTATGTACTTGCGGAAATCCCTCACTAAACTTACACAACAACCTCCCCACTCTGTCCAATCAGATGCTTTGCTATTCTGACAGGATTTGAGCTGCGAGTCCCTATATTCAATGCATCGCTTTTTTTTGCTGCTAGACTGAATAATCATGCAGCCAAATGGTAGAATGCACTTGGTAGTAGAAAATTAACTCCTTCCAACAAATCTATCTATACTGTATGTGCAAATGGGTATTTTTCTTCTATGTTAGTCAGGTTGCTCATACTCTAATCCTATCTGATCGACCCTGGATTGTAAAGCTAAACTTCACTGTATAATCGCTGTCCCTCTTCCGTTGCAACCGCACAGTCAATCTCTTTATTTCTTATGTCTACCCCCCATTACTGACCTACTTGTGGTCACCATACCTTGCCGATATGTACATCATCTAAATTAAATTAAAATTAAGAGGGGGAAAGTGTAAAGTCCCTAGACTGGGAGGGAATATTTGTAACTACACTATGCTATATTGCTACTTAAAGCACTCAATTTCTGCTAGTCTTCTGAGTATATGAAAAGCTCTTGCTACCTAATAATGGGTCACAAATTACAGTATGATGATACCATTCCTAAAACAAAACTGTAATCTTCTACGTTTTCCTGATGCATACCTTGCTAAAAGTCATAAAACTTATTACCCCAATGCCAGGCCAAAGGACTCTCTGCATTTCTACTTTGTGTTTGCTTGAATACGAATACAGCTAACCAAAAGGCGTACTAAATGATATGTTATGCAAGCAAAATGTAAGTAAGTCTAAAGGACGGAACATATACAAGTTTTTCCGAAAGATTTCCCCTGTGACCAAGGACTGAAAGCTTTCACCTGTGGTGACCCTCTCACATGCTTTGCAGGCCTGATAATGGCACAGATAGGTCCCATTGAATCTCAACCAGGAAGAGTCAGACCCCTGTTCCTTACTTAGGGCTCCATGTACTAAGCAGTCAGCGAGCTACCCGCAACAAATCTCGCGTCAAAATTCGCAAACTGATATGTACAAAGCCGTCAATTATGTTAAAACTCGCATCTTTAAAATTGCGAGCGTACTTATCCGCCAAACCTCGCTACCGCTCCATTTTTCACTGTAATTAGACACATTTGACCACCAACTCGCCAAAAACGAATGTACTAAAAAATCTATTTGTCCGCTCGCTACAATTTCCGCTCCCACCTCGTTATTTTTGCCTCGCCACCTTTTAGGTGGCGGGCAAGGTACAAAACAATAGGAAAGTAAATCTAGACGCCAGTCTAGACATATATAAAAGGCAGTAATATCAGCATTGTACAGCATAACTGGCGTCTAATTTGTCTCTCATTTCCATGTACATAAATTGCGCCAAATTTGTCGACTGTAATTAAAGAGTAATCTATATTTTAAATTTGTATTGTATAGTTGTCAATCTTTATAATTATTTTTATATTAATATTTATATATTATCAGATCCAGATGAAGCCATATCCAAATTGTAAATAAATATTACAAAAATAACGCTGTTATCACTCTTCAAAAAATTTAGAACAATAATAAAGTTGTTTAGATAAGTTGAACTTTTATAGGAGCAAAATTCTATTCCCGCGACTACTATGATGTTCGTGACACCTTGCATGTCACGTGTTAATAATTGGCCAGACAATTCAACTGAAAGTTAAAAGTACATCAGCTTAGTCGCGGCGAGCGAGACGTCAAATTTATCAATAATCCGCCACTGCTCGCGGCGGGCTAGACTTGTCTATTTATTGGGGGATTATTAGTACATAGTGACAGCGGACACCATTTCGCCCGCGGCGAGTAACGGCGAGTTTATCCGTGTCTAAAATGACGGATGAATTGACGGCTTAGTACATGGAGCCCTAAACCTAGTGGGGGCAACTCTGTTCCCTATTGTCCTATTTCTTTTATAGGAGAACCTAAACCCCTTCAAAACAGTCTCCCTTAGATCGTCATCAGCTGATAATAAATTAAAGTGACTCCTTATAATCTGACAAATCTGGTTGTACTTTTGGGAGTATTCTGTTATGAATGTAACTTTACTCTCTGTGTTTCCTTCTAAGTTCTTCCTGCCTTTGCTCAAAAGACTCTCCCTGGACACCCTGGATACTGATGCCCTAGCTTTATCAATTACAGAGGGTTTGTATCCTCTCTCTCGCAATCTGTTAGACAAATCATCTGCTTGTTTCTCATATGTGTTTAGACTGGTTCAATTTATTTTTAAGCAAATTAATTGCCCTCTTGCTACTCCCCTAAAGACTCTCTTGGGTGGCAACTAGAGGCGTGCAGGAGAGAATTCCCCGAGATGGGTTTTCGGTATGTTTCAGATGAGATTTTTTGGTCTGGACTGCCCTTCAGTGTGATATCTAGAAAATTGATAGCAGACTCCTGTATTTCTGATGTAAAGCTAATGCTCACAGAATTTTGGTTCAGACCCTCCACAAAACACTCCAAATTGCTTATTGGACCACTCCAAATAAACAGGAGGTCATCAATAAAGCGTCTGTACCACACAATTTATTGTCTGTGGGGATTTATAACTCCAAAGACATGAGACAGCTCCCACCAACCCATAAAAAGGTTGGCATAGGAAGGGGCAAACTTAGCCCCCATAGCCGTCCCACGTCTCTGGAGATAAAACTCACCCTCAAACTCAAAAAAGTTATGGGTGAGCAAAAATTCAGTTACCCTAATAATATACTCTACAAAATCTTCATCTGCATCATACTTTCTTTCCAAAAAATTTAGAATTGCCTCTAGGCCTCTCTCGTGAGGTATGGTGGAGTACAGCGATCTCACATCCGCTGTGAGCCAATGGTAATCTCTCTGCCAAACCACATTAGAGAGGAGCTTGAGAACATGCTTTGTGTCAGATAACAAACTCCACAGTTCACTTACTAGGGGCTGAAGTATGCCATTGAGCCACTCCGCAAATACATAGAGATAGTAAAACATACATAGGATGTACATAGGGTGTTTTCTATTCAGTTAATTCAGTTACAATACAGGGTTTTTGACAGGAATGATTAGTTTAACCCGTAACAGCGTACTGTAGCGTAGGATTGTTTCGATCATCAAGGAGCATTATTGGATAAAGCTAAGAAGGTATGTGCACCCTGTATCCAATAGGCAATCAGACATAGGGTTTTAAACTTGCTAGATTTGACATATTTTAGGAAGGCTTGGAATAAGGCAGTAGCCAAAACTGGTCAGCCAAGTATTATGTTTGAAGATTGAGTCTGTTTTTACCCCAGGGTTGAATACCCTATTAATGGATATTTTGGAATAAAGTTTAATGTTTTACCCTAACCCCGGTGCTCCTAGAAATTTTCTTTTGGAAATTTGAACTTTTGTTGGCTGTTAGTGAGCACGGGTTTAAGGGCAAGCTGCAGAGGAGTGGCTGACAGATACGGATGACAGACCAAAGAGACTGGGCAAAAGGGGACGCTGCAAAATACTGATTTTGCACAGGTACTATAGAAGACAGGGATCTGCAACCCAGGCACTTAAGCAACAGTGAGCAAATCAGGAAGAGCTTCACACTGCACGCAAAGAAGCTGAAGGAGGTTGCAGCAATGAAGTCTTTGGATACCTCAGCACACAACCTTTAAGGAGTGAGTTTCTTTGAAACCATTTCCTTGGTGTGTATTCACAGTCACTTATTACTTTTGTGCATAGCACTGAGGGAGACAGGGGATCTCTCCCACAGTGGAAGGCATTGGACTGTTAAGACGTACCTGGGTACCTTTAAGGACCATTTGTATATGAACACTAAAGGTGCATACACTACACTATTCCCCATATATTGTTGTTGTTTTAAAAACTTACTTAGAAGCTCCCAGTTAAGCACTGTTGATGAGGTTAGTTTGGGACACCCAGTGAAAGTGGCTGGGAAAGCAGAAAGAGCAGACACATTTCTACATATGAAAAGAGAGATTACAGATTACAGCTTGCTCCTGTTTATGTAAGCGCATGTATTCATCTGATACTTTTTTTTTTTTTTTATAATTTGTTTATTGAGATAGCCAACAGTGTTATTAGTTATACAATATTATAATAGTCAAGACGCCACACAGGGCCTCATCTTAAATGAATACAAATAAAATTACAAAGAAAAAAAATCAAAAATACAAAGCAGCGAACCTGTACAGAAACATGAATTTGGAAATATTTTAGACAATTTCTGAGGAGTATAATAAAAATCATGCAGTAGTTTCATATGGCTCTCTTTCCAGCTCATAGGTATATGGAGTTTATTGACTAACTTACAACTATTTCTTATTTTATCTTGATCAATCCTAGGGATTATTAATCTCCATTTCTCAGTAAGATTTTCTAACAAGGAATCACTTTGTTTAGTCAACATGATACTATAAAGTAGAGAGATAGAGGGAGCTTTAATGTTAGAAATGATAATAGCAGGTCTCAAGACAGACCATGCCACTGTCTCACTGCCACTCCAGTTCTTAGCTTTAATAAAATGATAGAATTGTAAGTATGAATAGCAGTTGTAATTGGGTAAATCAAACTGAGATTTTAAGTTGTCAAACGACCTAATTTGTCCATCTTCAGTAAACAATTGATGTACTTCCTTAAGACCCTTATTAACCCATCTTCTAAAGGTTTTCTGATTAATTCCCGGGGAAAACTCTGGGTTACCCAGTAAAGGGAGATACTTTGAAAAGGAATAATCTGCCCCTATAGAGATACAAATCAATTGCCATGCATTTATTACATTCTTGACTGAAATTAGCTTCTTGATGTTGCTAGGAAGTTCTTTCAAATTTATATGCAATAAAGCTTTAAGGGAAAAAGGAGAGACTATGACATTCTCCATTTCTTTTGACGAAAACCACTCAGTTTCTGCCATCCAATCTACCGCGATTTTCCCTAGAACGGCAATATTATAATGCTTAATATCCGGTAATGCTAGGCCTGCCGTATCCCGTAAAAGCATCAACTTCCTCAAGGCGATACGTGATTTTTTTTTACCCTGCCAAATAAACTGCGAGAATCTTGCATTTAATTTACTTAAATCAGTTTTCGACAATAACAAGGGTAAGTTTTGCAAAGGGAAGAGCAATCGAGGAAAAATAATAGTCTTGATAAGATTTACTTTAGCTGTAATTGATATTGGAAATGAAGCCCACGCTTTCAGATCTGAATCAATTTTCTGAAGTAAAGGGTGAAAATTCAACCTATACCATTTTTATGGGTTTCTATGTAAATAGATCCCTAAGTATCTAAGTGTTTCCACTTCCTTAAACAGGGTATTATTTATCTTATTCTTAGGTTTGTAGATCCACATCAGTTCACTTTTATGAAAATTTACTTTATAATCGGAAAATGAGCTGAAGAGTTTCAAGGAGTCCATTATTATGGGAATAGATACGGATGTATTTTGAAGGAAAATTAACAGATCATCAGCGTAGAGTAAGGTCTTTAAAGAAATATTCCCAAAATTGAGCCCTTCCATCACTTCTCTTAACCATATAGCCAGGGGTTCAAGTGCCAAGTTAAAAAGTAAGGGAGATAGGGGGCAGCCTTGCCTGGTACCTTTTTGCAATCTTATACCGGGTGTTAAAGTGTCATTTATCAATAGATAAGAAATAGGAGAATGGTATAGATTACGAATAAAATGTAAAAAATGGTTTTTAAAGCCAAATTTTTGTAAAGTCTGAAAGAGGTACTACCATTCTATTGAATCGAATGCCTTGACCGCATCCAGTGTTAATAGGGCGATATCATGTTTGAAGTATTTACTAACCTCTTTGTTTAGACTCCAGATGTAATCGATTAAAATTATAATTTTTCGTATATTTTTCGATAAATTTCTGGAAGCCATAAATCCCGTTTGATCATGGTGTATGATTGGGTCAAGGCATTTCATTAGTCTAGCCGCGAGAATAGAAGTTAAAATCTTATAATCTACGTTTAATACTGATATAGGTCTAAATGAGGCTGGATCTTCTAGGTCTTTATCTTTTTTCGGGATTAATGAAATATATGCGGCTGCAAAAAATTCGGAGAATGGATTACTAGACAGAAAATAACTATTAAAAAGTTTTTCCAAAATGGGCTTAATCTCATCCGCTAATATTTTGTAGTATTCTGTTGGAAGAAAGTCGGGGCCTGGAGCTTTATTTAGTTTAGATTTGTTAATTGCATCCCCAATTTCTTCCACTGAAATAGGAGCGTTTAAGTTTTCAAGATGATCATTTGCTACTTGTGGAATCTTAATTTGCGACCAGAATATTTCTTGATTCTGCCTGTTATTATTGGTCTGAGTATAAAGATTCTTATAGTATGTAAAAAAGACCTTATTAATATCGCTCACTTCAGTATACCTATTACCTTGATCTTTAATTGATAGAATATAGTTTTTTTTCTTCCTACTTCTGGTTAAGTTCGCCAAATTTTGGCTGAACATCCATAGTGGCCTTTGAAGCGTAAATTCAGTCTAGCTTCCTCTTCCAAGGACTTTTGCTTTATGAATATGTCTCTTTCTTTTCTAGCATTAACGTAACTTTCCCAAAACAGATGGTTTGGAGAGGTAATATATTTTTTATAGCTATTTCTAACTTGGTTAGCGAGTTGAGCTTCCCTCCTACTGTCTTTCTTTTTCTTTTTACAGAGATAGGCCTTTATTTCACCTCTAATGTAAGCCTTAGAGGCTTCCCAAAAGGTTTCAATCTTGTGGAAATAAACAATATTATTTGTGCAATAATCTTTCCATTTCTGTTTTAACCAAAAAATGAATTTCATATTTTTATACAAGTAACGTGGAAAGATGAAATTTAAGTTTCTCTTTGATTCATTTAGAAAAGAATGGAATGACAGTGAAACAATAGCATGGTCAGAAACAACTATCTCGCCAATCTCTGCACAACTTTTTTGCAATGATAGGGACTCTGTTACCAAAATAAAGTCAATTCTGGAGAATGTTCTAAAGGTTTTGGATTCACACGAAAATTGGGGTCGATCAGGATTATAGAGTCTCCAAATATCAATTAACTTTAATTGATGGCAGAATTTTTTCATAAATTTGGCTTGTGTGTTATGTAGAACTAAGTTTTTTTTAGAAAATCTATCAATGGCCACATTGTGACACATTGAAGTCTCCTCCTACTATAATTTTGTCTCCTGCAAAAGGGAATAATTTAATCTCTAGCGTTTCCCAAAATACTTTAGAAAATGAGTTTGGTGCGTATATATTACATAAAACTAACTTAGACCCATTAATTAAAATCTGTATTATCATAAATCTTGCCTCTGGGTCTAACTCACTCTGGATGATTTGAAATGATATATTTTTATTTATCAAAAGGGCCACCCCTGCTTTCCTGTTTTTACATGGGGTCGCTAATACCTCTCCTACCCATTTTGAGCGCAGCTTCAAAATCTCAGAGTTTTTTAAGTGGGTTTCTTGTAAAAATACAATACTTGGTTTAAGGGTACCTAATTTTTGATTACAAGTTTTCGTTTTGCAGCATTAGTGATGCCCCCCACATTCCATGAGAGGATCTTTAAATTCAGAATTGGATCACTCATAGAGAAACAAATACCATTTTAAGCTAATCCAGAAGGTCAAGAACAGAGAAAAGCAATCACCATCACACTTAGCCATTTTAAAACCTGTTCCTTAATTTTTAAATCTGTAAAAACAATCTATTACTTTGAAAAGGCAAAGCCATAGACATCTTTGCATCGTAATAGCAGCAATGGGGAAGAGGAGGGGAAGAAAAAAAATAAAAAAAAATTAAAAAAAATAAAAAGATTATCAACACACACGAATTGTAAACTGAGATACCAAATTAAACATATTTTCCTACTATATAGTACAATTAAATCTAGCGTTGGCATTACTGCCTGCTATCAGATACTGTCTTCTGACCTTCTCTAGACTCCAAATATTCTCTTGCTTTAATCACATCAGAAAAATCTTGTTACCGTTATCATCAACTATTATCTTGGCAGGATAGATTAATCTTGCTTTTAATCCTTTGTTTATCATGAGTGTACATACTTGTGACATGACTTTCCTTTTTTGTACTGTCTCATTAGAAAAATCTTGGAATAAAAGCATTTTTTCCCATTAATAGAAAACATTTCACATTTCCTATACAATCTCAGCATTTCGACCTTGTCCTGAAATCTCAGGAGTTTAAAAATACAAACACTGTCTTTAGTTGTACCATTTTCAGAATATCTCTTTGTACCTAGCCTGTGCGCTCTCTCAATAGATAAGGGTAAACTATGCTGGGGAAATCCTAAAGCCTGAGGTAAGGTTAATGAAGTAAACTCAATCAAATTCTCATATTCTGGTGATTCAGGAATACCTACTACTCTGATGTTGTTACGTCTAGAGCGATCTTCTTGCTCTTCTAGACGTAGCTCTATGTTTTGGATTTTAACTTGTTGCTTATTTAACATAGTATCTTGTTTGTTGATTATATCCTCTAAATCGGATATCCTGTCTTCTGCCTCTGTCATCCTAATGGCAAATTGTTTCACTTCTGAACTAAGGGAATTAAGTTCTAACGATATAACATTCAGTTCTTTTTTAATTATTTCAAACTGCGGTGTGAATATCAGGGTCTGATTGTCTAGCGAAATAGTTGAGGAATCAATAAAATCAGAACTCACATCTACTCCTTTGCCTTTTTTCTCTCTAGGTTTAACAGGCATTTTCACAGAATGTTGGTTAATTTGAGTAAAATACTTTTCCATAGGCAAATAAAAAAAAAGAGAAATAGTGTAAATATACCAAGTGAAATAACGCTCAGTGAATAAAAAAAAGAGAAAAAAAACACTTATCTCTAAGTGAATTACACTTCAAACATGTGTGGAAGTGACACTGAATATGTTGTGAAATATGTGGTGACTTTTTTTTTTTTTTTTTTTTAAGTTGTTGTTGCGTGACTTGATTACTTGTTTTGAAGAGTGATGTGTGAAGTAATACAGTAGTGTTAATTAAACTCATCTGATACTTTGGGGCTTGGTCAGGAATCTGAAAATCAGCTATTAAATTAAATGTTATTAAAAAATAAGCAAAACTAAACACTCCCAGATGGGCTATATAAATGGATCATCTACAAAACATTTATGCAAAGAAAAATCTAGTGTACAATGTCCCTTTAATTGGTGTTGAAATCAACAACCAAGTCAAATATATTTTGATAATATGGAAAGCCTTCCATAATCCTTTAGTAAACGCATTTATCTAATCAATAGATAATTCATTCAAAGACAAATTAAACATTCCCTCTATTAGTCTCTGTCATTTTGCTTCTATTTGTCCTTCTCCTGTGTTCTTTTCTTTCACTAAATGGTAGAACAAGTCTTTCAAAGGGCTCCATGTACTAAGCCGTCAATTCATCCGTCATTTTAGACGCGGATAAACTCGCCGTCTCGCTCGCCGCGACTAAGCTGATGTACTTTTAACTTTCAGTTGAATTGTCTGGCCAATTATTAACACGTGACATGCAAGGTGTCACGAACATCATAGTAGTCGCGGGAATAGAATTTTGCTCCTATAAAAGTTCAACTTATCTAAACAACTTCATTATTGTTCTAAATTTTTTGAAGAGTGATAACAGCGTTATTTTTGTAATATTTATTTACAATTTGGATATGGCTTCATCTGGATCTGATAATATATAAATATTAATATAAAAATAATTATAAAGATTGACAACTATACAATACAAATTTAAAATATAGATTACTCTTTAATTACAGTCGACAAATTTGGCGCAATTTATGTACATGGAAATGAGAGACAAATTAGACGCCAGTTATGCTGTACAATGCTGATATTACTGCCTTTTATATATGTCTAGACTGGCGTCTAGATTGACTTTCCTATTGTTTTGTACCTTGCCCGCCACCTAAAAGGTGGCGAGGCAAAAATAACGAGGTGGGAGCGGAAATTGTAGCGAGCGGACAAATAGATTTTTTAGTACATTCGTTTTTGGCGAGTTGGTGGTCAAATGTGTCTAATTACAGTGAAAAATGGAGCGGTAGCGAGGTTTGGCGGATAAGTACACTCGCAATTTTAAAGATGCGAGTTTTAACATAATTGACGGCTTTGTACATATCAGTTTGCGAATTTTGACGCGAGATTTGTTGCGGGTAGCTCGCTGACTGCTTAGTACATGGAGCCCTTTAGCTTGTTTCCTCTACTCCTTGCTGTTTTGTTGTTGTTTTTTAAACCCTTCACTAAAGAGCGGTTATAGCCTATTATCTTTCTACCTCTAAAAATTAACTGAAGCATTTACAGTTATCTTAAAATGGATTTTCAGATTCAGTCCCTAAATCATAAACTATTACTATATTTATATATGGCTAGATTATGAGTCTTACGTTAGGGTTAAAAACCAGCGTTGAGAGGTCCCAACGCTGCTTTTTAATGCCCGCTGGTATTACGAGTCTGGCAGGTACAGGTGTACCGCTCACTTTTTTTCCACGACTCGAGCATACCGCAAATCCCCTTACGCCAATTGTGTATTCTATCTTTTCCATGGGATTTGCCTAACGCCGGTATTACGAGTCTTGGAAAAAGTGAGCGGTAGACCCTCTCCTGTCAAGACTCCTACAGCATTTAAAAGTCACTAGTTAAGAGTTTTATGGGCTAACACCGTAACATAAAACTCTTAACTAAAGTGCTAAAAAGTACACTAACACCCATAAACTACCTATTAACCCCTAAATCGAGGCCCCCCGACCGGACATCGCCGCCACTGTAATAAATATAGTAACCCCTAAACCGCCGCACTCCCGCATTGCAAACACTAGTTTAATTTTATTTACCCCTAATCTGCCTACCCCAACGTCGCCGCCACTATACTAAATGTATTAACCCCTAAACCTAAGTCTAACCCTAACCCTAACCCCCCCTAACTTAAATATAATTTAAAATAATCTGAAAAAAATTACTACAATTAACTAAATAATTCCTATTTAAAACTAAATACTTACCTATAAAAAAAAACTAAGCTAGCTACAATATAACTAATAGTTACATTGTAGCTATCTCAGGGTTTATTTTTATTTTACAGGCAACTTTGTATTTATTTTAACTAGATACAATAGTTATTAAATAGTTATTAACTATTTAATAACTTCCTAGTTAAAATAAGTACAAATTTACCTGTAAAATAAACCCTAACCTAAGTTACAATTACACCTAACACTACACTATAATTAAATTAATTACCTAAACTAACTACAACTAATTACAATTAAATTAAATAAACTAAAGTACGAAGAAAAAAACACTAAATTACAGAAAATAATAAAATAATTACAAGAATTTTAAACTAATTATACCTAATCTAATCCCCCTAATAAAATAAAAAAGCCCCCCAAAATAATAAAAATCCCTACCCTATACTAAATTACAAATAGCCCTTAAAAGGGCTTTTTGCGGGGCACTGCCCCAAAGTATTCTATCTTTTCCATGGGATTTGCCTAACGCCGGTATTACGAGTCTTGGAAAAAGTGAGCGGTAGACCCTCTCCTGTCAAGACTCCTACAGCATTTAAAAGTCACTAGTTAAGAGTTTTATGGGCTAACACCGTAACATAAAACTCTTAACTAAAGTGCTAAAAAGTACACTAACACCCATAAACTACCTATTAACCCCTAAATCGAGGCCCCCCGACCGGACATCGCCGCCACTGTAATAAATATAGTAACCCCTAAACCGCCGCACTCCCGCATTGCAAACACTAGTTTAATTTTATTTACCCCTAATCTGCCTACCCCAACGTCGCCGCCACTATACTAAATGTATTAACCCCTAAACCTAAGTCTAACCCTAACCCTAACCCCCCCTAACTTAAATATAATTTAAAATAATCTGAAAAAAATTACTACAATTAACTAAATAATTCCTATTTAAAACTAAATACTTACCTATAAAAAAAAACTAAGCTAGCTACAATATAACTAATAGTTACATTGTAGCTATCTCAGGGTTTATTTTTATTTTACAGGCAACTTTGTATTTATTTTAACTAGATACAATAGTTATTAAATAGTTATTAACTATTTAATAACTTCCTAGTTAAAATAAGTACAAATTTACCTGTAAAATAAACCCTAACCTAAGTTACAATTACACCTAACACTACACTATAATTAAATTAATTACCTAAACTAACTACAACTAATTACAATTAAATTAAATAAACTAAAGTACGAAGAAAAAAACACTAAATTACAGAAAATAATAAAATAATTACAAGAATTTTAAACTTATTACACCTAATCTAATCCCCCTAATAAAATAAAAAAGCCCCCCAAAATAATAAAAATCCCTACCCTATACTAAATTACAAATAGCCCTTAAAAGGGCTTTTTGCGGGGCACTGCCCCAAAGTAATCAGCTCTTTTACCTGTAAAAAAAATACAATACCCCCCCAACATTAAAAGCCACCACCCACACACCCAACCCTACTCTAAAACCTACCCAATCCCCCCTTAATAAAACCTAACACTACCCCCTTGAAGATCACCCTACCTTGAGAGTCTTCATCTGATCCGGGCAGAAGACAACCTCCAGATGGCCAGAAGTCTTCATCCAGGCGGCATTTTTTATCTTCATCCATCCGGAGCGGAGCAGGTCCATCTTCAAGCCATCCGACGTGGAGTATCCTCTTCCATCCGATGACTAGCACTAAATGACAGTACCTTTAAGTGACGTCAACCTTCAATTAAGGTAGAAAAAATACTATTGGCTGATGCAATCAGCCAATAGGATTGAAGTTCAATACTATTGGCTGATCCAATCAGCCAATAGGATTGAGCTTGCATTCTATAGGCTGATTGGAACAGTCAATAGAATGCAAGCTCAATCCTATTGGCTTATTGCATCAGCCAATAGGATTTTGCCTACCTTTATTCCGATTGGCTGATAGAATTCTATCAGCCAATCGGAATTGAAGGGACACCATCTTGGATGATGTCACTTAAAGGTACCTTCATTTAGTGTTAGTCATCGGATGGAAGAGGATGCTCCACATCGGATGGCTTGAAGATGGGCCCGCTCCGCTCCGGATGGATGAAGATAGAAGATGCCATCTGGATGAAGACTTCTGGCCGTCTGGAGGTCCTCTTCTTCCCTGGATCGGATGAAGACTTCTGCCCATCTGGAGGACCACTTCTGCCCAGTTGGGTGAAGACGTCTCAAGGTAGGGTGATCTTCAAGGGGTTAGTGTTAGGTTTTATTAAGGGGGGATTGGGTGGGTTTTAGAGTAGGGTTGGTTGTGTGGGTGGTGGGTTTTAATGTTAGGGGGGTATTGTATTTTTTTTTTATAGGTAAAAGAGCTGACTACTTTGGGGCAATGTCCCGCAAAAGACCTTTTAAGGGCTATTTGTAATTTAGTGTAGGGTAAGGATTTTTATTATTTTGGAAGGCTTTTTTATTTTATTAGGGGGGATTAGATTAGGTGTAATTAGTTTAAAATTCTTGTAATTATTTTATTATTTTCTGTAATTTAGTGTTTATTTTTTTTCGTACTTTAGTTTATTTAATTTAATTGTAGTTAGTTTAGGTAATTTATTTAATGATAGAGTAGTGTTAGGTGTAATTGTAACTTAGGTTAGGATTTATTTTACAGGTATATTTGTATTTATTTTAACTAGGAAGTTATTAAATAGTTAATAACTATTTAATAACTATTGTACCTAGTTAAAATAAATACAAAGTTGCCTGTAAAATAAAAATAAACCCTGAGATAGCTACAATGTAACTATTATTTATATTGTAGCTAGCTTATGGTTTATTTTATAGGTAAGTATTTAGTTTTAAATAGGAATCATTTAGTTAATAATAGTAATTTTATTTAGATGTATTTAAATTATATTTAAGTTAGGGGGTGTTAGGGTTAGACTTAGATTTAGGGGTTAATATATTTATTATAGTGGCGGCGACGTTGGCGGCAGCTTAGGGGTTAATAAGTGTAGTTAGGTGGCAGCGACATTGGGGCGGCAGAGTAGGGGTTAATAAATAAAATGTAGGTGTCGGCGATGTTGGGGGCAGCAGATTAGGGGTTCATAAGTATAATGTAGTTGGCGGCGGTGTCCGGAGCGGCAGATTAGGGGTTAATAATATAATGTAGGTGTCGGCGATGTCGGGGATGACAGACTAAGGGTTAATACGTGTAAGATTAGGGGTGTTTAGACTCGGGGTTCATGTTAGAGTGTTAGGTATAGACATAAAATGTATTTCCCCATAGGGAAAATACAGGTGTTAGACTTTTTTTCAGCCGGCTCTCCCCCATTGATTCCTATGGGGAAATCGTGCATGAGCACGTTTAGCCAGCTCACCGCTACCATAAGCAGCGCTGGTATTACAGTGAGATGTGGAGCAAAATTTTGCTCTCCACTCACTTTTCTGAGGCTAACGCCGGGTTTGTAAAAACTTGTAATACCAGCGTTGTCTTAAGTAAGCGGTGAGAGAAAAATGCTCATTAGCCCTGCACACCATTACCGACAGAAACTCGTAATCTAGGCGATATTGTTTTTGGTTTATGTGAATGTCTTCTTGAGAGGTTGATTTCTCAGATTAAAAAAAGAGTTTGTGAATAGAATTGTTGCCCACAAGCACTTATTTGTGCTCACACAGCTCTCTCAGATGCAGTAACATAATCAAAAGTTTAGAGCATGCATGGTTCTCAATTTTCATAGCTAAATTACATGAGAAGGGGGCAAAATAAGTAATACAAATATTTTGCAAAGTTGTTTCATTATGCAAAAGTAAACATTTTATATACAAATCTCAAGGTGCTAACTGTCCCTTTAAGGACTTTCAGGTACAAACAAATCACAGAAGATGGTTATTTATGACTCTCTCTCTTGTGCTTAATTTTAAAAGTGTTCTGTAAAAACAGTGTATAGATAACATTGTGAGCGAGCTGCACCCATCATCAGAATGAATACAAGGTAAAAGGCAGCTAAACAGACTCCATACTCCCGGGTGGCTTGAAAGATTAAAGTAAACTTCATCCTTCTGTTTACAGTTGGTGCATAAATGGATAGTAAACCCAATTTTTTTCTTTCATGATTCAGGCAGAGCATGCAATTTGAAACAACTTTCTAATTTACTCCTATTATCATTTTAATATCGTTATTTGAACCAGCAGGAATGTAAGCTTAGGAGCCAGCAATAATATGCTTAGGAGCCAGACCATTTTTGTTTCACCATCCTGGGTATAGCTTGCTGATTGGTGGCTACATTTAGCCGAGGGAGGAATGAGGACACTTGTTTGTTTGGTGGCATTGGGACTCTTGGACTATGGACACTAGAGGTGGGAAAACCAAGGCGAGACACCGCTATAAGGGCCAGACTCTCTGGCACCAGGGGAGGATCCCTGTGTGTGTATAAATACTGTGCTGTATTCTCAATAAAGCAGTCCTGTTTTACCTAACATCAAGCTTCGACTGCTCTTGGAATGGCCAGTATTTTCTTGGCAATGGACTTGATTGTTCTCTGTACTTTGTCTCAAAACTATCACCTAGATTACGAGTTTTGCGTTAAGAGCTGTGCAGTGCTAACGAGCAGTTTTCACTCACCGCTCACTTACCTACAGCGCTGGTATTATGAATTTTTAACAAACCCGTCGTTAAAAGACAAGAAGTGAGCGTTGAGCAAAATTTTGCTCATTACTCCAATATCAGCGCTGCTTAAGTCAGCGGTGAGCTGGTGTAACGTGCTCGTGCACGATTTCCCCATAGGAATCAACGAGGAGAGCCGGCTTCTCAGTATATGTCTGGGTTATTGTCGGTAAGGCTGTGCGGGGCTAACAAGTCTTTTTTTCTTACCGCTCACTTAAGCCAACGCTGGTATAATAGGTTTTCTTCAAGCCGGCGTTAGCCTCAGAAAAGTGAGCGTTGAGCAAAATTTAGCTCCACATCTCACTGTAATACCAGCGCTGCTTACGGTAGCGGTAAGCTGGCAAAACGTGCTCGTGCACGATTTCCCCATAGGAAACAATGGTGCTGAGTTGGCTGAAAAAAAACTAACACCTGCAAAGAAGCAGCGTTCAGCTCCTAACGCAGCCCCATTGTTTCCTATGGGAAAATAAAATTTATGTCTGCACCTAACACCCTAACATGAACCCCGAGTCTAAACACACCTAATCTTACACTTATTAACCCCTAATCTGCCGTCCCTGACATCGTCGCCACCTACATTATATTATTAACCCCTAATCTGCCGCTCCGGACACCGCCGCCACCTACATTATACTTATGAACCCCTAATCTACTGCCCCCAACATCGCCGACACCTACATTATAGTTATTAACCCCTAATCTGCCGCCCCCAACGTTGCCGCAACTATATTAAATTTATTAACCCCTAATCTGCCGCCGCCAACGTCGCCGCCACTATAATAAATTTATTAACCCCTAAACCCTAACCCTAACACCCCCTAACTTAAATATAATTTAAATACATCTAAATAAATTTACTACAATTAAATAAATTATTCCTATTTAAAACTAAATACTTACCTATAAAATAAACCCTAAAATAGCTACAATATAACTAATAGTTTCATTGTATCTAGCTTAGGTTTTATGTTTATTTTACAGGCAACTTTGTATTTATTTTAACTAGGTACAATAGTTATTAAATAGTTATTAACTATTTAATAACTTCCTAGTTAAAATAAGTACAAAAGTACCTGTAAAATAAACCCTAACCTAAGTTACAATTACACCTAACACTACACTATAATTAAACTAATTACCTAAACTGCCTACAATTAATTACAATTAAATTAAATAAACTAAATTACGAAGAAAAAAAAACACTAAATTACAGGAAATAAAAAAAGAATTACAAGAATATTAAACTAATTACACCTAATCTAATCCCCCAAAATCATAAAATTCCCTACCCTATACTAAATTACAAATAGCCCTTAAAAGGGCCTTTTGCGGGGCATTGCCCCAAAGTAATCAGCTCTTTCACCTGTAAAAAAAAAATACAATACCCCCCTTCAACATTAAAACCCACCAGCCACACACCCAACCCTACTCTAAAACCCACCCAATCCCCCCTTAGAAAAACCTAACACTACCCCCTTGAAGATCACCATACCTTGAGCCGTCTTTACCCAGCCGGGCACAAGTGGTCCTCAAGAGGGTCCGAAGTCTTCATCCTTGCTGGCCAGAAGAGGACATCCAGACCGTCAGAAGGCTTCATCCAGGCGGCATCTTCTATCTTCATCCTTCCGGAGCAGAGCGGGTGCATCTTCAAGACATCTGACGCGGAGCATCCTCTTTATCTGTTGGCCGATGACTGAATGACTGGTCCTTTGCAATCAGCCAATAGGATTGACCTCGCATTCTATTGGCTGATTGGAACAGCCAATAGAATGCAAGCTCAATCCTATTGGCTGATTGGATCAGCCAATCGGATTGAACTTCAATCCTATTGGCTGATTGCATCAGCCAATAGGATTTTTCCTACCTTAATTCCGATTGGCTGATAGGATTCTATCAGCCAATCGTAATTCAAGGGACGCCATCTTCGATGACGTCACTTAAAGGACCAGTCATTCAGTCGTCGGCCATCGGATGAAGAGGATGCTCAGCGTCGGATGTCTTGAAGATGGACCCGCTCCGCTCCGGAAGGATGAAGATAGAAGATGCCGCCTGGATGAAGCCTTCTGCCGATCTGGATGTCCTCTTCTGGCCAGATAGGATGAAGACTTCGGACCCTCTGGAGGACCACTTGTGCCCAGCTGGGTGAAGACGGCTCAAGGTAGGGTGATCTTCAAGGGGGTAGTGTTAGGTTTTTTTAAGGGGGGATTGGGTGGGTTTTAGAGTAGGGTTAGGTGTGTGGGTGGTGGATTTTAATGTTGGGGGGGTATTGTATTTCTTTTACAGGTGAAAGAGCTGATTACTTTGGGGCAATGCCCCACAAAAGGCCCTTTTAAGGGCTATTTGTAATTTAGTGTAAGGTAGGGAATTTTATTATTTTGGGGGGCTTTTTTATTTTATTAGGGGGATTAGATTAGGTGTAATTAGTTTAAAATTCTTGTAATTCTGTTTTTAGTTTCTGTAATTTAGTGTTTGCTTTTTTCGTAATTTAGTTTATTTAATTGTAATTAATTGTAGGTAGTTTAGGTAATTAGTTTAATTATAGTGTAGTGTTAGGTGTAATTGTAACTTATGTTAGGGTTTATTTTACGGGTACTTTTGTACTTATTTTAGCTAGGAAGTTATTAAATAGTTAATAACTATTTAATAACTATTGTACCTAGTCAAAATAAATACAAAGTTGCCTGTAAAATAAAAATAAACCATAAGCTAGCTACAATGTAATTATTATTTATATTGTAGCTATCTTAGGGTTTATTTTATAGGTAAGTATTTAGTTTTAAATAGTAGTAATTTAATTTTGTTTTAATTAAATTATATTTAAGTTAGGGGGGGTTAGATTTAGATTTAGGGGTTAATAAATGTAATATAGTAGCGGCGACGTTGGGGGCGGCAGATTAGGGGTTAATAAATGTAGGTAGGTGTCGGCGATGTTAGGGACGGCTGATTAGGGGTTAATAAAATGTAACTAGTGTTTGCGAGGCGGGAGTGCGGCGGTTTAGGGGTTAATACATTTATTAAAGTGGCGGTGATGTCCGGTCGGCAGATTAGGGGTTAAATAATTTTATTATAGTGTTTGCGATGTGGGGGGGGCCTCAGTTTAGGGGTTAATAGGTAGTCTATGGATGTTAGTGTACTTTGTAGCACTTTAGTTAAGAGCTTTATGTTACAGTGTTAGCCCATAAAACTCTTAACTACTGACTTTTAAATGCGGTAGGAGTCTGGACAGGAGAGGGTCTACCGCTCACTTTTTTGGGCGATCGTAATACCGGCATTAGGCAAATAACCATTAAAAAGATAGAATACGCAATTAACGTAAGGGGATTTGCGGTAAGCTAAAATCGCGGAAAAAAAGTGAGCGGTAGACCCTTTCTTGTCTGACTCGTAAAACCAGCGGGCATTAAAAAGCAGCGTTGGGACCCCTCAACGCTGCTTTTTAAGGCTAAAGCAAGACTTGTAATCTAGGTGAATATATTTAATAATTATCCTTTAAACTAAACCCTCAATCAATGCATATAATAAGACCATACAATTAATTAAAATTTCTGAATTCTTTTTTATTAGTTGATATCTATAAACACATTGAAATATATTTGTAGGAACTAGAATATGAACCAATACTATACATGTATATGAATTATTAAAATATGCTATACTCTTTACAAAGCAACCCAAATTGTAGCTTTTTAACTAGCCTTATTCACAATAGAATTTCATTCAATTAACACAATGAGATTCCAAGATATTTAGCTACTAACACTCAGCAATACAATTTTAACAGTGCTTAGTTAAACAATAGGACAATATATATATTCTAATTGAAACACCAGAAGTTATATATATATATATATATATATATATATATATTCTATATTTTGCACAGATAAATTACTTACATACATACAAAAGACTTGTTTAACAAGACTTGTTTTACATACATACAAAAGACTTGTTTAACAATACACAGGCTAGGAAATATTAGTTAAAATACAAACTGCTCTCTTTAAATTTATTTACTACAACAACAAGCAATGCTTATCTTAAATGTTTTACTATATTTTTAGCAATCTTTTAATACTTTACCAAAATGAACACCAAATCGATAAGTCAGCTTCGAAACTTGTTTGTCCCACCTCATATAAAGATAAGTGTACTTGCAATTGATAAGAAAAGGTATGGCCCACTTTGCTTATAGTTTGACTGTGTCCCATGCAACAGTTTTCAGTCAGTTTAGCAAAATCCTTAGCAGCCAGTCTCTTCTCCTATCCTGCCTACAACTTATATTGTTTAATCACAGGTGAGAAAAATGGGAGGCCCTACGGATCTGCTTTGTGATTTGTTCATTTTGGAAATGGATGTTGCTATGGAAAAATGCATCTTTGTTAAACAAATTGTCTTTTGGTTGTAATTCTTGCATCGCAACATCGGGTTTTGGCCATCGGAGGGGGCAACATGACAAACAAAACAGATTCATTCTTAACATTCATCTTTGCTATATCTGAAATATCTCCAATATAATGATCATTTAAACAATACTATAACATTGCATTAATCAATTACAATATTAATTATAGATGGGGTAGTATCATATCATTTTTCTGATTTCCCCGATACCAAATACATTGGCCTAGATTTAGAGTTGGGCGGTAGCCGTCAAAACCAGCGTTAGCGGCTCCTAACGCTGGTTTTTACCGCCCTCTGGTATTTGGAGTCAGTCATTAAAGGGTCTAACGCTCACTTTTCAGCCGCGACTTTTCCATACCGCAGATCCCCTTACGTCAATTGCGTATCCTATCTTTTCAATGGGATCTTTCTAACTCCGGTATTTAGAGTCGTGGCTGAAGTGAGCGTTAGAAATCTAACGACAAAACTCCAGCCGCAGAAAAAAGTCAGTAGTTAAGAGCTTTCTGGGCTAACGCCGGTTTATAAAGCTCTTAACTACTGTGCTCTAAAGTACACTAACACCCATAAACTATCTATGCACCCCAAAACCGTGGTCCCCCCACATCGCCGCCACTCGATTAAATTTTTTAACCCCTAATCTGCCGACCGCCACCTACGTTATACTTATGTACCCCTAATCTGCTGCCCCTAACACCGCCGACCCCTATATTATATTTATTAACCCCTAACCTGCCCCCCACAACGTCGCCGCCAGCTACCTACAATAATTAACCCCTAATCTGCCGACCGCAAAGCGCCGCCACCTACATTATAGCTATGTACCTCTAATCTGCTGCCCCTAACACCGCCGACCCCTATATTATATTTATTAACCCCTAATCTGCCCCCCTCAACGTCGCCTCCACCTGCCTACACTTATTAACCCCTAATCTGCAGATCGGATCTCACCGCTACTATAATAAAGTTATTAACCCCTAATCCGCCTCACTCCCGCCTCAATAACCCTACAATAAATAGTATTAACCCCTAATCTGCCCTCCCTAACATCGCCGACACCTAACTTCAATTATTAACCCCTAATCTGCCGACCGAATCTCTCCGCTACTGTAATAAATGGATTAACCCCTAAAGCTAAGTCTAACCCTAACACTAACACCCACTAAGTTAAATATAATTTAAATCTAATCTGCCGCTCCGTACACCGCCGCAACCTACGTTATCCCTATGTACCCCTAATCTGCTGCCCTAACATCGCCAACCCCTATATTATATTTATTAACCCCTAATCTTCCGCCCCCAACGTCGCCGCCACCTACCTACAATTATTAACCCCTAATCTGCTGACCGGACCTCGCCGCTACTATAATAAATTTATTAACCCCTAATCCGCCTCACTAACCCTATAATAAATAGTATTAACCCCTAATCTGCCCTCCCTAACATCACCGACACCTAACTTCAAGTATTAACCCCTAATCTGCCGACCGGACCTCACCGCTACTCTATTAAATTTATTATCCCCTAAAGCTAAGTCTAACCCTAACACTAACACCCCCCTAAGTTAAATATAATTTTTATCTAACTAAATAAATTAACTCTTATTAAATAAACTATTCCTATTTAAAGCTAAATACTTACCTGTAAAATAAACCCTAATATAGCTACAATATAAATTATAATTATATTGTAGCTATTTTAGGATTTATATTTATTTTACAGGTAACTTTGTATTTATTTTAACCAGGTACAATAGTTATTAAATAGTTAATAACTATTTAATAGCTACCTAGTTAAAATAATTACCAAAATACCTGTAAAATAAATCCTAACCTAAGTTACAATTAAACCTAACACTACACTATCAATAAATTAATTAAATAAAATACCTACAATTATCTACAATTAAACCTAACACTACACTATCAATAAATTAATTAAATACAATACCTACAAATAAATACAATGAAATAAACTAACTAAAGTACAAAAAATAAAAAAAGAACTAAGTTACAAAAAATAAAAAAATTATTTACAAACATTAGAAAAAGATTACAACAATTTTAAGCTAATTACACCTACTCTAAGCCCCCTAATAAAATAACAAAGCCCCCCAAAATAAAAAAATGCCCTACCCTATTCTAAAATACAAATAGAAAAGCTCTATTACCTTACCAGCCCTTAAAAGGGCCTTTTGTGGGGCATGCCCCAAAGAATTCAGCTCTTTTGCCTGTAAAAAAAACATACAATACCCCCCCAACATTACAACCCACCACCCACATACCCCTAATCTAACCCAAACCCCCCTTAAATAAACCTAACACTAAGCCCCTGAAGATCTTCCTACCTTGTCTTCACCACGCCGGGTATCACCGATCGGTCCAGAAGAGGCTCCGAAGTCTTCATCCAAGCCCAAGCGGGGGCTGAAGAAGTCCATCATCGGGCTGAAGTCTTGATCCAAGCGGGCGCTGAAGAAGTCCATCATCGGGCTGAAGTCTTCTATCTAGCGGCATCTTCAATCTTCTTTCTTCCGGATTGAGCTCGCATTCTATTGGCTGTTCCGAGCTCAATCTCTAAATACCAGTGGTAGCCCAAAACCAGCGTTAGGAGCCCCTGGTTTTGACGGTTAACGCCAAACTCTAAATCTAGCCATTAGGGTTTATTTTTATTTTACAGGTAGATTTGTATTTATTTTAACTAGGTAGAATAGTTATTAAATAGTTATTAACTATTAAATAACTACCTGGCTAAAAAAAAATACAAATTTACCTGTAAAATAAAACCTAACCTAAGTTACACTAACACCTAACACTACACTATACAGGGAGTGGAGAATTATTAGGCAAGTTGTATTTTTGAGGATTAATTTTATTATTGAACAACAATCATGTTCTCAATGAACCCAAAAAACTCATTAATATCAAAGCTGAATAGTTTGGAAGTAGTTTTTAATTTGTTTTTAGTTATAGCTATTTTAGGGGGATATCTGTGTGTGCAGGTGACTATTACTGTGCATAATTATTAGGCAACTTAACAAAAAACAAATATATACCCATTTCAATTATTTATTTTTACCAGTGAAACCAATATAACATCTCAACATTCACAAATATACATTTCTGACATTCAAAAACAAAACAAAAACAAATCAGTGACCAATATAGCCACCTTTCTTTGCAAGGACACTCAAAAGCCTGCCATCCATGGATTCTGTCAGCCTCCCAGACACTGTTCAGAGAGGTGTTCTGTTTTCCCTCCTTGTAAATCTCACATTTGATGATGGACCACAGGTTCTCAATGAGGTTCAGATCAGGTGAACAAGGAGGCCATGTCATTAGATTTTCTTCTTTTATACCCTTTCTTGCCAGCCACGCTGTGGAGTACTTGGACGCGTGTGATGGAGCATTGTCCTGCATGAAAATCATGTTTTTCTTGAAGGATGCAGACTTCTTCCTGTACCACTGCTTGAAGAAGGTGTCTTCCAGAAACTGGCAGTAGAACTGGGAGTTGAGCTTGACTCCATCCTCAACCCGAAAAGGCCCCACAAGCTCATCTTTGATGATACCAGCCCAAACCAGTACTCCACCTCCACCTTGCTGGCGTCTGAGTAGGACTGGAGCTCTCTGCCCTTTACCAATCCAGCCACGGGCCCATCCATCTGGCCCATCAAGACTCACTCTCATTTCATCAGTCCATAAAACCTTAGAAAAATCAGTCTTGAGATATTTCTTGGCCCAGTCTTGACGTTTCAGCTTGTGTGTCTTGTTCAGTGGTGGTCGTCTTTCAGCCTTTCTTACCTTGGCCATGTCTCTGAGTATTGCACACCTTGTGCTTTTGGGCACTCCAGTGATGTTGCAGCTCTGAAATATGGCCAAACTGGTGGCAAGTGGCATCTTGGCAGCTGCACGCTTGACTTTTCTCAGTTCATGGGCAGTTATTTTGCGCCTTGGTTTTTCCACACGCTTCTTGCGACCCTGTTGACTTTTTTGAATGAAACGCTTGATTGTTCGATGATCACGCTTCAGAAGCTTTGCAATTTTAAGAGTGCTGCATCCCTCTGCAAGATATCTCACTATTTTTGACTTTTCTGAGCCTGTCAAGTCCTTCTTTTGACCCATTTTGCCAAAGGAAAGGAAGTTGCCTAATAATTATGCACACCTGATATAGGGTGTTGATGTCATTAGACCACACCCCTTCTCATTACAGAGATGCACATCACCTAATATGCTTAATTGGTAGTAGGCTTTCGAGCCTATACAGCTTGGAGTATGACAACATGCATAAAGAGGATGATGTTGTCAAAATACTCATTTGCCTAATAATTCTGCACTCCCTGTAATTAAATAAATTACCTAAATTAAACTAAATTAGCTAAAGTACAACCCCCCCCCCACTAAATTACAGAAAATAATAAACAAATTACAGAAATTTAAACTAATTACACCTAATCTAATAGCCCTATTAAAATAAAAAGCCCCCCAAAATAAAAAAAAACCCTAGCCGAAACTAAACTACCAATAGCCCTAAAAAGGGCCTTTCGCAGGGTATTGCTCCAAAGTAATCAGCTCTTTTACCAGTAAAAAAAAATACAAACAACCCCCCCAACAGTAAAACCCACCACCCACACAACCAACCCCCCAAATAAAATACTAGTTAAAAAAACCTAAGCTCCCTATTACCCTGAAAAGGGCATTTGAATGGGCATTGCACTTAAAAAGGGCAGTTAGCTCTTTTGCTGCCCAAACCTTAATCTAAAAAATAAAACCCATGCAATACACCCTTAAAAAAAACAAACACTAACCCCCTGAAGATCGACTTACCGGGAGACATCTTCATCCAAGCCGGGTGAAGTGGTCCTCCAGACGGGCAGAAGTTTTCATCCAAGCCGGGCAGAAGTGGTCCTCCATACGGGCAGAAGTCTTCATCCAGACAGCATCTTCTGTCTTCATCCTTCCGGAGCGGAGTGGGTCCATCTTCAAGACATCCAACGCAGAGCACCCTCTGCATCCAACAACTTAAACAGAATGAAGGTACCTTTAAGTGACGTCATCCAAGATGGCGTCCCTTAGATTCCGATTGGCTGATAGAATTCTATCAGCCAATCAGAATTAAGGTAGAAAAAATCCTATTGGCTAATGCAATGAGCCAATAGGATTGAAGTTCAATTCTATTGGCTGATCCAATCAGCCAATAGGATTGAACTTGCATTCTATTGGCTGATAGGAACAGCCAATAGAATGCAAGCTCAATCCTATTGGCTGATTGCATCAGCCAATAGGATTTTTCTACCTTAATTCTATCAGCCAATCGGAATCTATGGGACGCCATCTTGGATGACGTCACTTAAAGGTACCTTCATTCTGTTTTAGTTGTCAGATGAAGAGGATGCTCCGCATCGGATGTCTTGAAGATGGACCCGCTCCGTGCATCAGATGTCTTGAAGATGGACCCGCTCCGTGCCGTAAGGATGAAGATAGAAGATGCCGTCTGGATGAAGACTTCTGCCCATCTGGAGGACCACTTCTGCCTGGCTTGGATAAAGACTTCTGCCCGTCTGGAGGACCACTTCGCCCGGCTTGGATGAAGACGTCTTCCGGTAAGTCGATCTTCAGGGGGTTAGTGTTAGGTTTTTTTAAGGGTGTATTGGGTGGGTTTTATTTTTTAGATTAGGGTTTGGGCGGCAAAAGAGCTAACTGCCCTTGTAAGGGCAATGCCCATCCAAATGCCCTTTTCAGGGCAATGGGGAGCTTAGGGTTTTTTAGCTAGTATTTTATTTGGGGGGTTGGTTGTGTGGGTGGTGGGTTTTACTGTTGGGGGGTTGTTTGTATTTTTTTTACATGTAAAAGAGCTGATTACTTTGGGGCAATGCCGCGGAAAAGGCCCTTTTAAGGGCTATTGGTAGTTTAGTTTAGGCTAGGGTTTTTTTTTTGGGGGGGGGGGCGCTTTTTTATTTTAATAGGGCTATTAAATTAGGTGTAATTATTTTAAATTTCTTTAATTTGTTTATTATTTTCTGTAATTTAGTGGGGGGGGGTTTGTACTTTAGCTAATTTAATTTAATTTAGGTAATTGTATTTAATTTAGTTAATTTATTTAATTATAGTGTAGTGTTAGGTGTTAGTGTAACTTTGGTTAGGTTTTATATTACAGGTAAATTTGTCTTTATTTTAACTAGGTAGTTATTAAATAGTTAATAACTATTTAATAACAATTCTACCTAGTTAAAATAAATTCAAACTTAGCTGTAAAATAAACATAAATAGTAAACTAGCTACAATGTAACTATTGTAGCTAGCTTACGCCTAGATTTAGAGTTCTGCGGCCAAAGGGGTGCGTTAGCTACGCGTGCTTTTTTCTGGCCGCACCTTTTAAATACCGCTGGTATTTAGAGTTCACAGAATGGCAGGGTTTTCAGTGCGTTAGGCTCCAAAAAGAGAGCGTAGAGCATAATTTAACGCCACTGCAACTCTCGATACCAGCGGTGCTTACGGACGCGGCCATCTTAAAAAATGTGCTCGTGCACGATTCCCCCATAGAAAGCAATGGGGCAGTTTGAGCTGAAAAAAAAACTAACACCTGCAAAAAAGCCGCGTTCAGCTCCTAACGCAGCCCCATTGTTTTCTATGGGGAAACACTTCTTACGTCTGCACCTAACACTCTAACATGTACCCCGAGTCTAAACACCCCTAACCTTACACTTATAACCCCTAATCTGCCGCCCCCGCTATCGCTGACACCTGCATATTTTTTTTAACCCCTAATCTGCCGCTCCGTAAACCACCGCTACTTACATTATCCCTATGTACCCCTAATCTGCTGCCCCTAACACCGCCGACCCCTACATTATATTAATTAACCCCTAATCTGCCCCCCACAACGTCGCCTCCACCTACCTACAATTATTAACCCCTAATCTGCCGACCGGACCACGCCGCTATTATAATAAAGTTATTAACCCCTAATCCGCCTCACTCCCGCCTCAATAACCCTATAATAAATAGTATTAACCCCTAATCTGCCCTCCCTAACATCGCCGACACCTAACTTCAAACATTAACCCCTAATCTGCCGACTGGAGCTCACCGCTATTCTAATAAATGTATTAACCCCTAAAGCTAATTCTAACCCTAACACCCCCCTAAATTAAATATAATTTAAATCTAACGAAATAAATTAACTCTTATTAAATAAATTATTCCTATTTAAAGCTAAATACTTACCTGTAAAATAAACCCTAATATAGCTACAATTTAAATTATAATTATATTATAGCTATTTTAGGATTTATATTTATTTTACAGGTAACTTTGTATTTATTTTAACCAGGTACAATAGCTATTAAATAGTTAAGAACTATTTAATAGCTAAAATAGTTAAACTAATTACAAAATTACCTGTAAAATAAATCCTAACCTAAGTTACAATTAAACCTAACACTACACTATCAATAAATTAATTAAATAAAATACCTACAATTATCTACAATTAAACCTAACACTACACTATCAATAAATTAATTAAATACAATACCTACAAATAAATACAATGAAATAAACTAACTAAAGTACAAAAAATAAAAAAGAACTGTTACAAAAAATAAAAAAAATATTTACAAACATTAGAAAAATATTACAACAATTTTAAACTAATTACGTCTACTCTAAGCTCCCTAATAAAATAACAAAGCCCCCCAAAATAAAAAAATGCCCTACCCTATTCTAAATTAAAAAAGTTCAAAGCTCTTTTACCTTACCAGCCCTGAACAGGGCCATTTGCGGGGCATGCCCCAAAGAATTCAGCTCTTTTGCCTGTAAAAAAAACACATACAATACCCCCTCCAACATTACAACCCACCACCCACATACCCCTAATCTAACCCAAACCCCCCTTAAATAAACCTAACACTAAGCCCCTGAAGATCTTCCTACCTTATCTTCACCATACCAGGTTCACCGATCTGTCCTCGGAAGTCTTGATCCAAGCCTCGGAAGTGTTGATCCAAGCCCAAGCGGGGGGCTGAAGAGTGACGTCCATCCTCGGGCTGAAGTCTGGATCCAAGCGGCGGCTGAAGAACTCCATCATCGGGCTGAAGTCGGAAGTCCATCATCAAGATGAAGTCTTCTATCAAGCCGCATCTTCAATCTTCTTTCTTCTGGAGCGGAGCGGAGCCATCTTCTTTCCAACCGACGCGGATCCAACCTCTTCAACCGACGCCTACTCGCCGAATGACGGTTCCTTTAAATGACGTCATCCAAGATGGCGTCCCTCGAATTCCGATTGGCTGATAGGATTCTATCAGCCAATCGGAATTAAGGTAGGAATATTCTGATTGGCTGATGGAATCAGCCAATCAGAATCAAGTTCAATCCGATTGGCTGATCCAATCAGCCAATCAGATTGAGCTCGCATTCTATTGGCTGTTCCGATCAGTCAATAGAATGCGAGCTCAATCTGATTGGCTGATTGGATCAGCCAATCGGATTGAACTTGATTCTGATTGGCTGATTCCATCAGCCAATCAGAATTTTCCTACCTTAATTCCGATTGGCTGATAGAATCCTATCAGTCAATCGGAATTCGAGGGACGCCATCTTGGATGACATCCCTTAAAGGAACCGTCATTCGTCGGGAAGTCGTCGGAAGAAGAAGATGGGTCCGCGGTGGAGGTCTTCAAGATGGAGCCGGTCATCATCGGATGAAGATAGAAGATACCGCTTGGATCAAGATGGTTGCCGGTCTGGATCGCCTCTTCTTCCCGGATAGGATGAAGACTTCGGAGCCTCTTCTGGACCTCTTCAGCCGCCGGATTATGGATCGCCAGCCCCTGCTTGGGCTTGTATGAAGATTTTGGAGCCTGGAACGATTGGTGATACCTGGTATGGTGAAGATAAGGTAGGAAGATCTTCAGGGGCTTAGTGTTAGGTTTATTTAAGGGGGGTTTGGGTTAGATTAGGGGTATGTGGGTTGTAATGTTGGGGGGTATTGTATGTTTTTTTTTACAGGCAAAAGAGCTGAATTCTTTGGGGCATGCCCCACAAAAGATCCTTTTAAGGGCTGGTAAGGTAAAAGAGCTTTGAACTTTTGTAATTTAGAATAGGGTAGGGCATTTTTTATTTTGGGGGTCTTTGTTATTTTATTAGGGGGCTTAGAGTAGGTGTAATTAGTTTAAAATTGTTATAATATTTTTCTAATGTTTGTAAATATTTTTTTATTTTTTGTAACTTAGTTCTTTTTTATTTTTTGTACTTTAGTTAGTTTATTTCATTGTATTTATTTGTAGATATTGTATTTAATTAATTTATTGATAGTGTAGTGTTAGGTTTAATTGTAACTTAGGTTAGGATTTATTTTACAGGTAATTTTGTAATTATTTTAACTATTTTAGCTATTAAATAGTTCTTAAATATTTAATAGCTATTGTACCTGGTTAAAATAAATACAAAGTTACCTGTAAAATAAATATAAATCCTAAAATAGCTATAATATAATTATAATTTATATTGTAGCTATATTAGGGTTTATTTTACAGGTAAGTATTTAGCTTTAAATAGGAATAATTTATTTAATAAGAGTTAATTTATTTCGTTAGATTTAAATTATATTTAATTTAGGGGAGTGTTAGGGTTAGGGTTAGACTTAGCTTTAGGGGTTAATCCATTTATTACAGTAGCGGCGAGATTCGGTCAGCAGATTAGGGGTTCATAATTGAAGTTAGGCATCGGCGATGTTAGGGAGGGCAGATTAGGGGTTAATACTATTTATTATAGGGTTATTGAGGCGGGAGTGAGGCGGATTAGGGGTTAATAACTTTATTATAGTAGCGGTGTGGTCCGCTCAGCAGATTAGGGGTTAATAAGTGTAGGCAGGTGGAGGCGACGTTGAGGGGGGCAGATTAGGGGTTAATAAATATAATATAGGGGTCGGCGGTGTTAGGCGCAGTAGATTAGGGGTACATAAGGATAACGTAAGTGGCGGCGCTTTGCGGTCGGCAGATTAGGGGTTAATTATTGTAGGTAGCTGGCGGCGACGTTGTGGGGGGCAGGTTAGGGGTTAATAAATATAATATAGGGGTTGGCGGTGTTAGGGACAGCAGATTAGGGGTACATAAGTATAACGTAGGTGGCGGTCGGCAGATTAGGGGTTAAAAAAATTTAATCGAGTGGCGGCGATGTGGGGGGACCTCGGTTTAGGGGTACATAGGTAGTTTATGGGTGTTAGTTAAGAGCTTTATAAACCGGCGTTAGCCCAGAAAGCTCTTAACTACTGACTTTTTTCTGCGGCTGGAGTTTTGTCGTTAGATTTCTAACGCTCACTTCAGACACGACTCTAAATACCGGCATTAGAAAGATCCCATTGAAAAGATAGGATACGCAAATGACGTAAGGGGATCTGCGGTATGGAAAAGTCGCGGCTGGAAAGTGAGCGTTAGACCCTTTAATGACTGACTCTAAATACCGGCGGTAGCCCAAAACCAGCGTTAGGAGCCTCTAACGCTGGTTTTGACGGCTACCGCCCAACTCTAAATCTAGGCCTTAGGGTTTATTTTATAGGTAAGTATTTAGTTTTAAATAGGAATTATTTAGTTAATGATATAATTATTTATTTAGATTTATTAAAATTATATTTAAGTTAGGGGGTGTTAGGTTTAGGGTTAGACTTAGGTTTAGGGGTTAATAACTTTAATATAGATGCGGCGACGTTGGGGGCGGCTTAATAAATGTAGGTAGGTGGCGGAGATGTTAGGGCCGGCAGATTAGGGGTTAATAATATTTAACTAATGTTTGCAAGGCGGGAGTGTGGCGGTTTAGGGGTTAATATGTTTATTATAGTGGCGGCGACATTGGAGGCGGCAGATTAGGGGTTAATAAGTGTAGGTAAGTGGCGGCGACATTGGGGCGGCAGATTAGGGGTTAATAAATATAATGTAGGTGTCGGCGATATTGGGGTCAGAAGATTAGGGGTTTATACATATAATGTAGGTGGCGGCGGTGTCTGGAGCGGCAGATTAGGGGTTAAAATTTTTATTTTAGTATTAGCGATGCGGGAGGGCCTCGGTTTAGGGGTTAATAGGTAGTTTACGTGTGTTAGTGTAATTTTTAGCACTTTAGTTATGAGTCTTATGTTACGGCGTTGTGCCATAAAACTCATAACTACTGACTTTTAAATGCGTTAGGGATCTTGACAGGGTAGGGTGTACAACTCACTTTTTGGCCTCCCAGGACAGACTCGTCATACCGGTGCTATGGAAGACCCATAGAACAAAGACTTTACAAAGTAAGTTGTTTTGCGGTAAGGCCAAAGAAGTGTGCAGTATACCTAAACCTTCAAGACTCGTAATACCAGCGGGCGTAAAAAAGCAGCATTAGGACCTCTTAACGCTGCTTTTTTACCCTAACGCACAACTCATAATCTAGCCGTATGTGTTCCTGAGTTCCATGGGCTGTCACCTCCAATTCTTCCCCTATGTTATCTTGAAAATTATTTTCATCTTGAGCTTCAGGAACAGGTATATTGAATACATCTGAAGAGTCATCGTACCAGACTCCATGCCAGATATCAGTCTCCGGCTGCATGGTTGGCCCAGATGGCTTTGTCTGGTTTTTCTGTTACACGTGGTCGAAAGCTGATGCCAGCGATTGTCCTGATGATATACACGCATCCAAACAGAATCCCATGTCTGGTAACAACAACCTGCTTTCCCGCCTTGCATCTTCCATTGTTGCTGGATGACTCTATTATGTCTATTCTTAGGTTTTAATAGGTCCAATTTTGTACTAAGAACTCGACTTAACATAAGGCATGCTGGAGGTTGTCCAGTGGTTGGATGAGATGTATTTCTATACTGCTGGAGGAACACAGTTATATGTTGTTCAGGTCTCTTTCCCTCTGCTTTTTAGCTTTTCTGAAAACCTTTAACCATTTGCACAAAACGTACTGCTTGACCATTAGTGGCATGATAATATGGTGCTGTTCGATGATGACAAATACCATTTTCTTTGAGAAAAGCTTGAAATTGCCTAGAAACAAACTGAAACAAGCTCTCTGGGAAGGCCAAACATTGCAAACAGTTTCTTTAATGCAACAACTGTAGCTTCTGCTGTAGTCTGCGACATGATAAAAACCTCTGGCCATTTAGAATGTGCGTCTACCACAATTAGCTATTATTTTCCACTGGCCCAGCATAATCTATGTGGATTCTCTGTCATGGTTATAGAGGCCAAGTCCAAGGTTGTACTGACCCATGTGGAACATCACGCTGTGCTTGAGCTAATCCAGTGCAAGCTGAAATATAACGGGTAATATCCTCATCGAGTGTTGTCCACCAAACGTGACCCTTTGCTTTCTGTTTCATGCAGACTATGCCTGGATGACCTTCATGAAGAATTTCAAGAATCTGTTGTTGTAACACAAAAGGAATAACAACCCTTTCTCCCCAGACCAAACAGACATTCCGAAGTGATAACTCCAGAGCCCTGTTTGGAAATTACTTGAGATGTATTGGAGTCTTTTCTGTCCAACCGTTGTGTACATAAGCAAGTAACTCCCTCAGCACAGAATCTTTGGCTGTCTCCTGTGCAATTTCATTTGTTGTTATCACCTCACAAAAATAAATATTTGATCTTTTTGTGGTAGTAAATTCTTAATCCATTGTCAATGGAAGCCTAGAGAAGACATCTGCATTAGCATGTAGGCCATTTGGACGATATTCTATATGATATTGGTAGGTGCCCAGAGTCAAGGCATATCTTTGAAGCCTTGCTGCTGTTGTGGTTGAAATACCTTTCTGTGGGTTAAAAATTGTCAATAAGGGTTTATGATCCATAAGCAGCGTAAAGTATCGACCATATATATATATAAAGATGATTTTTTTTTTACTGCCCATATGATTGCCACAGCCTCTTTATCTAAGAGTAGGTTTTCTCTGCAGCTGTGAGTGATCTGGAGGTAAAAGCCACTTGCCTGCCTGTTCCATCAGCCATAGAATGAGACAGAACAGCCCCCAGTCCCTAAAGTGAAGCGTCACAAGCAATTGAAAGTGTTTATTCCAAGTCATAATGTACTAGAAGATGTGAACTACGGACTAGTTCACATTCTACTGTCCAGTGCCATGGACGTTTTCTGAATCCTCAGAAGACTCCTGTAGTTGTACTCTATAAGTATTCTTTGCTCTGTCCCTCAGACGATTACTGCCTCTCTCTGTTGTGGATCTACAGACTCTTTGTAGGTGGCCCATTTTACCACAAGCATGGTACATGGCACCCTTGAATCTGCAAGCAGTTGCATCATGTGTAGCAGCTCCACAGAGATAGCATTTGTAATGTGATTGTTCCTGCTTTGAATGTCTCTTTCCCTGTATTTTACTCTGTGCTTCTCTATAACATGATCTAGAATCTAATTAAAAAACTTCCAGCTCTACCTCCCCTGTGTTGTTTATTCTGCTGTGCAACACATCCGCATCTTTAGAGGCTTGTTCTATAATGCTTGCAATGTCCACAGCCCTTTTATGGTGAAAATATTTTATTCATAAGTTTTTACAAATACAATAAACAATGGTCATAAGTTCCAACATTCTCAAGTCCCTCGGTACAAATCAAATTCACTACAAAGAAAAACACTTTGACATACGGATTCATATGTGTCTCCACTCTCCTAAGATGTTTTGTGGTGCTATTCTATATAAGTTTTGCTTGGCCTAGTCCATTCCTGCCCCCCCACTCCTCCTCAAGGCTTCATAGTAATGTATGAAGGGTTCCCACTGCTGAAGAAATGTTTTTTTATCGTCTAGATATTCTGCTGTGGCGCTTGCCATATCAAAGTGATATATCATCTTTTGTTTGATCATATCAAAACTAGGGGGGGTTCCCTTCCAAAATTGGACTATGCAAAGTCTGACAATAGTGCAAATCCATCTTGCTAACTTATTATTATGTTTAGAGATTCCTGGGATCGGGAAATGTAGGAGAGCCTGCTCCATTGTCAACATTATTGTTTTTTGGAAAATCTCACTCACTAGGGAGGAGGCCTGATTCCAAATTTCCTTAATGAATCTACAGTCCCACCACATGTGGTAGTATGTCCCAGGTTCGCCACACCCTCTATAGCAAAGTTTGGTAAGTGGGTCTCCCCCTCCTCCCAACCTAGTTGGGAATAAATACCATCTGAAGGCTACCTGAACAAAATTTTCCTTAAAAGCCGCATTTTGTGAGAAAGATAACCCACTGGCTAATGTCTCCCTCCACGTCTCTATAGACCAGGTTTTCCCTGTGTCATTTTCCCATTTTAGCATTATGGGTGGTTTGCTATCTTGTGGAGTGCCGTTGAATAATGCATATAGGGTAGAGATCCCACCTCTAGCGTGCTGATCAGAAAGGCAAAGCCTCTCTAATGTGATACTTATAGGAACCCTCTCCCCCCCATAATTTGTTGTGCTCTTGATTTTAATTGAAGGTAATGATACCAAATATTTCTGTCTTCGCTATCTAAGGCTTGATACTGTTCATATGAAATTAACTTGCCGTCTTTGTATATGTCTGCTATTCTATAAAGCCCTTTATTGTGCCATTTCTGTTGTGTGGTTTTATCGAGTGGGGTGTTATTGGGTGTCAAGGGAGTGATCATCGACCTCCTATTGAGGAGGGGGAATTTGGAGTTCACAGTTTTCCAAGTGTGTAGGGTGTGCTGAATTGCAATAAATTCACATTTTTTATGAGTGATACCAGTGTTAGGGGTCCATAAGAGATTAGATAATGGTGAGGTGTTCATAATGTTAGATTCAATTTTTACCCATTGCGAGTTATCATGAGGTTTGAACCAATGTAAGGTCTGGGCCATACGGGCTGAGTAATAATATGGGACAAGGTTTGGAAGACCCACCCCCCCCCTCTTTTTGAAGTACACATGATATTTTTATTGATTCTTGCTCTTTTTCCCTGCCATACAAACTTCGAGATGTCCTTTTGGAGTTTATGCATGTCTGATAGGGGAAGAGATATAGGCAGGGAGCGGAATAAATATAGCAACTTGAGTAACAGGGACATCTTGGTAGAGATAATTCGTCCATATAGAGAGATTTTGAGTTTCGTCCATTTTGTTAATAAGGCTCTAATATTTTTAAACATGGGAAGGTAGTTTAATTGATATAGGGAGTGTATAATATTAGATAGGTTAATTCCTAGATATTTAATGGACTTCTTTGGCCATTTGAATGCAAAATTAAGTTCCATGAGTTTTTTAGTATGATTTGGAAACCCGATTCCCAGGGCTTCACATTTCTCCTCATTTATTTTATAACCCGATAGGAACCCAAAGTGTTGTATTAGCTTGTATACCGGGGGGAGGGATAATAAGGGTTTAGTTAACGTCAGGATCACATCGTCGGCGAACAGGGATATCTTATGTTCTGTTTGGCCTACCTGAATTCCAGAGATGTCTCGATTTTCTCTAATTTTAATAGCCAACGGTTCTATGCTCAAAGCAAATAGCAGCGGGGATAGTGGACATCCCTGTCTAGTTCCATTGTTGATATGTATGGTTTTAGACTGGTATCCTGCCAATTTAACAAAAGCTGTTGGAAATGAATATAGTGATTTGATGGCGTCATAAAATGACCCTGAAATACCCACTCTCTCCAGAATCGCAAACATAAAGTCCCAGTTAATTCTATCGAATGCCTTCTCTGCATCCAAAGAGAGGAACAGAGAAGGCATTCTTCCCACCGTGGCTATATTAATCAGATCAATAATTTTCCTAGTGTTGTCTGGGGCCTCTCTTTGTGAAATAAATCCTACTTGGTCTGGGTGAATTAGTTTAATAAGGAGTGGGTTTAGGCGGTTCGCTAAAATTTTAGTAAATAATTTAATGTCCTGATTGATTAAGGATATGGGTCGATAGTTGTGGCAATGTTGTTTATTTTTCCCTGGTTTTGGGATTACTGTAATTCTGGCCATCAGCATTTCTCTAGGTACGTCTTTACCCTGCATCATGGCATTAAATACTTTGACTAGTTGAGGTATCAGAATAGGATGTAGTATTTTATAAAAGATGGCAGGTTAGCCATCAGGTCCTGGGGCTTTAGATCGTTTAAGATTTTTAATATTCAATTTTATTTCTTCTTGGGTTATGGGACTATTTAGGGATTCTAGCTCCTCTTCTGTTATAGTTGGCATCGTACTCTCTCCAAGAAAGGAGGATAGATCTGGGGCTTTGTCTCTACCTTTATTTGCTAATGATATGTTGTACAGTTTATCATAAAAGTCTGCAAATAGGTTGGCAATGTCCTGGGGGTCATTGGTCATCTTGTTATTTGGGGATTGTACCTGGGGGACTGTTGTGGTTTTCATTATTTCTTTCAGTTTATTAGCTAGCATTCGGTCCGGCTTATTGCCGTAGATATAGTACTGAGTGTCCACTATTTTTATTGATCTTGCTGCTTCCTTATTTAGGAGTGAGTCTAATTCTGCATTTTTGGCCTTGAGTTGGTTAGTTAAATTACGTGAAGGGTTAAGCCCTATTTGTGATCGAAGCCTGTTTGTCTCCGCTTTTAGGTTTATTAATTTAGTTTCCCTGAGTTTATTTTGTCTACCGGATTCAGCCATAAGTAAACCTCGCGTATAGGCCTTTAGTGCTCCCCATTCTAGGATAGGGTTCTGTGTGGAGTTATTGTTGATATTAATAAATTCAGTGATTTGCTGCTTAAGTTGCGTTAGTTCCGGGCCTTCCCTAAGCAGTGATGCATTTAGAGTCCAGGATTTAGTCCTGTTTGGGTTAATCAGTCCTGACAGAGTAAGTTCCACTATGGAGTGATCTGACCAGGAGCAATTTGTGATAGATGCTTTGGAGAGTAAGGGTACTAGAATTTGACTCACAAAAATATAATCTATTCTAGATTGAGATGAATGCATAGGGGAATAATATGTGTAATCTCTAGTACCGTGGTTTAGAGCTCGCCATCCGTCTATCAGGTTATGATCTAGTGAGAAGTCAAGCAGGATCCTGCTTGGTTTGGTGAGTTTGTTAACAAGTGGCTTCGCTTGTGAGGATCTATCAATTCTGTCATTCATAGCGAGATTGAAGTCCCCACCCACTATAGTTTTATATCTTTTCCACATCGTTAGGTGCTTACTAAGTTTAGGAATAAAATTGGCTTGTAGCTCATTAGGAGCATACAAGTTGACTAATAGGATTGGGGTGTTTTGTATTGAACCTTGTATTATTAAATATCTACCCTCTCTGTCTCTTGTAACAGATTCCTCATGGAAATTTAGGGATGAGTGTATTAGCACTGAGACCCCGCATTTCTTTTTCGGGCCTATAGCATGATATTGTGTGGGGAACACCTTATCCCAGTATGTGGGTGTGTATGCTGATGTGAAATGTGTTTCTTGTAACATTACTATCTGGCCTTTAGCGCCTTGTATTCTGATATTGCCTTTTTCCGCTTGATATCAGAGTTTAAACCCCTAACATTATGTGATATTATCTTTATTGACATGATATGTCTTTAGAAAGAATGACTATAGTAAGGTACCTTAGAGCCTCTGATGAATGGATCACGGTCTCTCTGTTCTGGAGGGAGGGGGGGCTCCATGGACCAGGCCAAGCTTGGCTTCTGCAGGAAAGTTATGATCAAGCCTACATAATGAATGGAGGAAAGAGTTAGCAAAACATATAATATTGCAATAGGCAGTACATGAGAATTGATAACCAAATGAACTGTCGCAGTGAATGTGTGGAATGACCTAAAAATTAGTGACCAAAAGTGAAGTAAAAATGAAATACAAATAAATTCTAGAAATGATAATAAATGTGTGATGTGGAACATAGTGTTTACATCACATTTACCTGATCAAAAATTTAGCATGAACATGGGTTAGAGGTAGGGGGTGAGGGGAGGAGAGAATGGGAGGGTGGGGAAGGGAGGGGATGGGGGAGATCCTGGGAATATTTATTACTCTTTTATAATCTACTAGCAAACATTTTGAGTATAATTCTAACTGAGAATTGCAGGCAGTGTGTCCTCAAAGACTTAAATAGGGTGGTTAAGTACATAGAGGCTGTAGGGGCTAACAATATCTCTTATGCTATCTGTTAGTTGGAGAGCCAGCATGGGCTAATACTTAGTTGAAGGTGATATGTTATCTAAGCGGGAGCTATAAATCTCCGAAGCGAACACTGCCTACGGACTTTAACATGTAAACATTGCAACCTAAAAATAACCATAAAACAAGAACACATTAAAATTGAACCTCAAACAAAAGAATGTCACTATACAAGCCTTGTCCCTTCAAGTTGGGTCAATCCTCTCAACTTTTGAATTAGTCCTGGAGTAGTTAAAGATTCCAGATTAGCCTTGTTCTCAAGGTGGGGGATCTACTGTGTCATCAGTTTCCTCTCCATCAGTATCCTTGCTGGGGTTGGTCCTCTGTTTCATTGCTTTTCCTTTTCTCCCGATCGGGATCCATTCTTTCTGAAAAGTTTTCCTAGTGGACGATGAGCTTGCAGGTGTAACAGGAGCGTCCATTTGAATTTGTAGACGATCTAGTATGGCCTTTCCTTCTTCCAAAGTAGCACAAGTGTAATTCCCGTTCTGATATGTAAAGGCCAGTTTGAAGGGGAAGTTCCATCTGTATTTTATATGCTCTTTTGTAAGAGCTGTGGTAATGGGTTTCAAGTCCCTCCTTTTCCGGAGTATTATTGGAGCGAGATCTGAGTATATTTGCAGATTATGTCCTTCATATTCTATGCATTTTTTGTCTCTGGCTGCTTTCAGTATTCTTTCTTTAACATGGTAGTAGTGTAGTTTTAGAATAATGTCTCTAGCAGAATTTGGTTGCGGTCTTGTGAGAGCCCTATGGACCCTGTCCATCAATAACATATTTGGTTCAATGTCTGGGATTAGTTGTGTAAATAGATCAGTAACGGTTTCTTCTAGATTTTTAAAAGTCTCTGGGAGATTTCGAATTCTCAAGTTAGATCTGCGAGATCTGTTTTCCAGATCTTCAATCTGTTCTTCAAGTCTGCAGATGTATGTAGAGTTGTCTTGTATGGAGTTTCTGAGTATAGGGATTTCCTCTGTTACATTGTCCAGTTTTTCTTCTAGTTCCGCTGTTCTCCCACCTATCTCTCTAAGATCTTGCCTTATCTCAGATAGGGCCATTTTGAATTCTTCCTGGAACAGTGATTTAATTTGGGCTAGGAGCTCGTTGTTGGTCTCCTCTGTTCTGGAACCTCCAGGTGTCTCGGGGTTCTGTGTCATTGAGTTAGTTGCCACAGGAGAGTTACTTTTATCCGGTCCTTTTTGTTTTGATTTAGACCTTGATAGACATTCTTTCACTGTTTGTGACTTATTCTTCATGTTGAAAATGATGATAGATAGACAGCCCTATATGATATCTTATATTGAGATAGGCCCTGGCTTGCGTTGTTCCCTGTGCTTAGTTATTCTCAGGATCTCTGGGTAATATTTAGGGATGTTTGTTTATGCTTATGATAGTCCAACACTTGTTTAGTGCATATAGATTATTTATCAGGAAATGTGATTATTGGAGCTCTTATCAATTTCACATAATGTGTTTAGGGTAGTGAAATGGTATATTTGAGAAGTTTCTCTTGTCTGGTGACTTGCAGGCTCCTGCTAATTCTCTAAAACTATACAAATATGTCAGATGTTAAACAACACAATGTACAGGGTGACTAGAATAGAGTACAATACTCCCCTCTTAAATGACCGCTGCTCTCTAACAGTCTCTCCCAACCGGACTGTGAGTAGAAAGTGAATCGAATATATAGAGGCGCTGATCTTGAATCTCGTGTATATGGACGTACACACTGAAGAAAGAAAAACTTGGCTTGTGATTTGCAGAAGTTAACAACAAATTAATGTGCAGTATACTCACTCCGAAAAATTCAGAGTTCAGCTTCTTCGAAAGGTTTTTCTGTCTCAACTTTCCCAATTTCCACACAGTGTTTGTGTCTGTGGATAATGAAAATTGCACTGCAGGTAATTGAATCTTTTGCTTGATAAAAAGTGCAATATACTCACTCCGATAAATTTCGGAATCCGGCTCCTCAGAACGTATTGTGTAGTTTGAAATTACTTCCAAAAAGGCAGCAAAAATACTTGTTGTGGTCCAAAAAGGCAGCAAAAATACTAAGAGCCAAGATAAATAAGAGCATTTTATTATGTTTTAATAAATATTTGTTTTTTACCACAACAAGTATTTTTGCTGCCTTTTTGGAAGTAATTTCAAACTACACAATACGTTCTGAGGAGCCGGATTCCGAAATTTATCGGAGTGAGTATATTGCACTTTTTATCAAGCAAAAGATTCAATTACCTGCAGTGCAATTTTCATTATCCACAGACACAAACACTGTGTGGAAATTGGGAAAGTTGAGACAGAAAAACCTTTCGAAGAAGCTGAACTCTGAATTTTTCGGAGTGAGTATACTGCACATTAATTTGTTGTTAACTTCTGCAAATCACAAGCCAAGTTTTTCTTTCTTCAGTGTGTACGTCCATATACACGAGATTCAAGATCAGCGCCTCTATATATTCGATTCACTTCCTGCTAATTCTCAACTGGTATTCCCAGGCTGTTGCTGTAAAGCTCCACAGCCCAGGCAGAGAATTTGGTATAATGGAGTCTTGTAAGGAGACTGTTCATAGATGGACAAACTGGTGCTCACATTAGAGCAAAGAGAGGGGTGTTAATAGAGGTTTTATGTATCCCTGTTGCAGTGTCTTTTAAATGGCGTCTTTTCCCGCCAACTGATTTTCAGCCCCTGCTAGCCTCTTTATTTGTTGCGGTATATATATCTATTTTGAGGTGCTTTAGGTGTATGGCATAGGTGTTATCAGTGTGTGTTACCACTGCTGTTGTAGTTGCAGTTCAGTGGTGTTCAGTGATGAAGTGCCTGGCTTTAAAAGGGTTCCAGCCTTGTGATACTGCAAGAGAGGCCTACAGGGAGTGAGGTGTGTAGGTCTCAGAGCTCTTCAGGCCGAATAATGCACTGCCCTCTTTAAAAGTGGCCTCAGGAGAGGTGGAGGGAGATCGATAGGGGTAGGTGTTTGGGTTAGATTAGGGGTATGTGGGTGGTGGGTTGTAATGTTGGGGGGGGGTATTGTATGTTTTTTTTACAGGCAAAAGAGCTGAACTTCTTGGGGCATGCCCCGCAAAGGGCCCTGTTCAGGGCTGGTAAGGTAAAAGAGCTTTGAACTTTAGTAATCTAGAATAGGGTAGGGCATTTTTTTTATTTTGGGGGGCTTTGTTATTTTATTAGGGGGCTTAGAGTAGGTCTAATTAGTTTAAAATTGTTGTAATATTTTTCTTATGTTTGTAAATATTTTTTTATTTTTTGTAACTTAGTTCTTTTTTATTTTTTGTACTTTAGTTACTTTATTTCATTGTAGTTATTTGTAGGTATTGTATTTAATTAATTTATTGATAGTGTAGTGTTAGGTTTAATTGTAGGTAATTTTTGGTATTTTATTTAATTAATTTATTGATAGTGTAGTGTTAGGTTTAATTGTAACTTAGGTTAGGATTTATTTTACAGGTAAATTTGTAATTATTTTAACTATTTTAGCTATTAAATAGTTCTTAACTATTTAATAGCTATTGTACCTGGTTAAAATAAATACAAAGTTACCTGTAAAATAAATATTAATCCTAAAATAGCTATAATATAATTATAATTTATATTGTAGCTATATTAGGATTTATTTTACAGGTAAGTATTTAGCTTTAAATAGGAATAATTTATTTAATAAGAGTTAATTAATTTCATTAGATTTAAATTATATTTAACTTAGGGGGGTGTTAGTGTTAGTGTTAGAGCTTTAGGGGTTAATACATTTATTAGAATAGCGGTGAGCTCCAGTTGGCAGATTAGGGGTTAATTATTCTAGGTAGCTGGCTGCGACGTTGTGGGGGGCAGGTTAGGGGTTAATAAATATAATATAGGGGTCGGCGGTGTTAGGGGCAGCATATTAGGGGTACATAGCTATAATGTAGGTGGCGACGCTTTGCGGTCGGCAGATTAGGGGTTAATTATTGTAGGTAGCTGGCTGCGACGTTGTGGGGGGCAGGTTAGGGGTTAATAAATATAATATAGGGGTCGGTGGTGTTAGGGGCAGCAGATTAGGGGTACATAAGTATAACGTAGGTGGCGGTCGGCAGATTAGGGGTTAAAAAAATTTAATCGAGTGGCGGCGATGTGGGGGGGCCTCGGTTTAGGGGTACATAGGTAGTTTATGGGTGTTAGTGTACTTTAGAGTACAGTAGTTAAGAGCTTTATGAACCGGCGTTAGCCCAGAAAGCTCTTAACTACTGACTTTTTTCTGCGGCTGGAGTTTTGTCGTTAGATTTCTAACGCTCACTTCAGCCACGACTCTAAATACCGGAGTTATAAAAATCCCATTGAAAAGATAGGATACGCAATTGACGTAAGGGGATCTGCGGTATGGAAAAGTCGCGGCTGAAAAGTGAGCGTTATACACTTTTTTGAGTGACTCCAAATACCGGAGGTAGCCTAAAACCAGCGTTAGGAGCCTCTAACGCTGGCTTTCATGGCTGCCGCCAAACTCCAAATCTAGGCCTTAGTGTTTCATATGTTCTGAATCCAATAGCAGTTAAAAATACAGCAACCTGCTTGTTGTCAGGTATATCATTAGCTGTAAGATATTGTTCAAGTCTTTCAACCCAGAATGGAGTCTGGATCAAAGTCCCTGTCTTTTATTGCAGAGCAGAGAAGTATACATCTGGTACAATACATATCACTTACAAACTGCGACACACACACTAACAGCCCCGGCCACGCCCCCATCCGGTGATGTCACCTCCCACTCTCATCACATCTTCCCCCTTTTCAAAGGATAAAGCATAATTTTTTTTCGAATGCATCAAATAATAAGGTATACAACAAAGAACAAGTTAAAGAGCATATATATATATAAACAACATGAAATACAATCCTGACTTGAACATCGGGGTAGACTACCCTATTCCACAGTGACCATGGGATTATTCTGCCCATACTTCCAGTCACTGCTTTAACTAAAGCTAATCCCGATATTGGGTGCGAAGTTTCACCCCTCATCCACTTGAGGGGAAGGCACCCCTCTTAAAACAGGGGATCCCACCGGTGGTGGTACTGAGGCATCCAGTCCCAAACTCTCAGGTACTGGCTGAAGATGTCCTTGGTTCAGGAGAGCATCCAATTACCATAGCAGGTGTCTTCCATTTCTTCTCATCATCCAGTTTAACATTTTGCCCCACATTCAGCTCCTGCAAGGGCCTCACAGAGTGTTTCTAGTCGTAGAAGAATCAATAGCCCCTTTTAGCCTCTTCATCCCTCCTAAGGACCTCGTCCTGAGGAACAGAGAGCTAGATGGCTGGAAGACACCCACAGAGGATAAAGTGGTGCGAATCTGGCATCCTAGCATCAGCTGTGCCGGGCTAAAACCCGTGGCTTGAATGGGGGTCGCCCTATAGGACAAGAGCGCTAGGTACGGCTCAAATTGCTTCAAAATTAACTTTATTGTTTGAACTGCCCTTTCAGCCATTCCATTAGCCTGCGGGTAATGTGGACTCGACATAGTATGGACAAAATCATATTCTCTGCTGAAAGAATTGAACTCTGTGGAAGCAAACTGCATTCTGTTATCACTCGCCAACTCCATTGGTATGCCCCACCGGGCAAACAAGCTCTTAAGACGAGTGATAACAGCTTGACTTGTGATTTTATTCAAGGTTGCAATCTCCAAATACCTGGAATAGTAGTCAATCATGACTAGGTACTTTTTCCCGCGCAGTTCGCACAAGTCAGCAGCTATTTTCTGCCATGGGCCTGCAGGCAGCGGAGTGGAAATCAAGGGCTCCCATCTCTGAGTAGGCCGGCATTCCAGGCAAAAGGCACATTTTGACACATGGCTTGCAATGTCGGAACTGATCCCAGGCCACCATACTGCCATAGCTGCCCTTTCTCTGTACTTTGTAATGCCCAAGTGGCCATCATGAATCCTGCTTAATATCTCCTGCCACATACTAACAGGAATAACAATGCCGTCCTGGAACAGCACCAACCCATCCAGCTCCATGAGCTGCGACCTTTCTGACTGGTAAGTACTTAAAGACATCCAAGCTGCCCGGCTCTCGGGCCAACCTTCTTTTATGTACTTAATAACTTCTTGAAGATCAGTATCTAAATATGTCTCTTTTCTTATTTGCTCTAGCTTCCCTGACAAAATGGATTTGGATGCCACAACTGAATCTACATACACTTTCATGTCTGATTCCGTTGAAGATTTTCAGCAGCAGCCAGCGGGAGCCTGGAAAGTGTATCTGCCACTACCAGTTGTTTCCCTGGCACATGCACTGCCTTAATGTTGAACCTGAGCAGCCTCATCAGAAGTCTCTGGCATCTTAGGGGTGTTTTGTCGATATCATAGGAGTTGATTAGAGGGACTAGCGGTTTATGGTTTGTCTCCAGACTAAATTTCTCTAAACCTACTAGGTAACGCTGGAAGCGATCACAGGCCCAAACTGCAGCCAGGCACTCTTTCTCAATTTGGGAGTATTTCGACTCAGCAGCCATCAGTGTATGGGAACAGTAGGCAATGGGCTGTATATTGTTCTCATTCAATTGCAGGAGGGTGGCCCCTAACCCATAACTGTTCGCATCAGTACTGACCACAGTCTTTTTAGAAGGGTTGTAGAACCCCAACACTGGGGCAGACCCCAGCAGGGACTTGACCTGCACAAAAGATTCTTCCTGTGAAGGTCCCCAGACCCAAGCAGCATATTTCTTTAACAACTCTGTAATAGGGTGTAGAATTGTGGATAAATCTGGAAGGAACCTGCCCACATAATTCACAAGGCCCAATATTTGTCTCAGCTCATGTAAATCGGAAGGACTTTTCATCTGTTCAATAGCAAGGATTTTGTCAGGGTCTGGATTGATGCCATCCCCATTGATAATGTGCCCAAAGTAGCATAAGTCAGCCTTCCTAAAATGGCATTTCTCCTTATTTAATTTCAGCCCAGACTCTCTAATAGTCTGCAGCACACAGCTCAATCGCTGATCATGTTCTTCCAATGAAGACCCAGACACTAAGATGTTGCCCATGACGACTGCCGTACCCTCGTGGTCCCTTAGGAGAGAACTCATCTCTCTTTGAAAGATTTCCAGAGCAGAGGATATACTGATGGGGAGTCTGCAGAAGCAAAACCGACCTACTGTTTTAATGAAGGTAGTCAGTTTGCAGTACTTTGGATCTAGGGGTATCTGCCAGAAGCCGCTGGAAGCATCCAGTGTAGAGAAGAACTTTGCCCCAGCCAATTTCGGAGCTATGTCTTCAAGTGTCAGCAGCACATATCTCTCTCTCTTTACTGCGTCATTCAGCCTTTTCAAGGCTACACAGATGCCTACCTTCCCGTTTTTCTTCGCAACAGGCACAATGGAGGCACACCAGTCAGTTGCTTCAACAACCTTTTCAATAACTTTTCTTCATACGCAGAAGTTCCTTCTCCACTTGAGGCATGAGCGGGAACGGAATTCTACGTGGAGTGGTAATGCTGTATGGGACTGTGTCACTTTTAAGTGATGTTCAGACTGGGTTGCAATTCAGTAGGCCCAATTCACCAAACATATCTACTGAAATCTCATTTATTCTGGCAACTAGGCCCAAACCACAGGCTGCTTTTCTGCTCAGTAGGTTGTTAACACACTGACCTCTAATCACATGCACCCATATGGTGAATTTCCTCTGCTTGTACTCGCAGCTGGCAAGAAATTTCCCCTCACAATCAATGCTGTCACCGGGACTATGAACTTTTGTTGTAACTTTCGCCAGCTAAGGCTGTTGAGGCAGTTTTATGACTGCTGCAAGGGACATAACAGTGATGTCTGCTCCGGTGTCAAATTAAAAGTCAACTTTGGCTCCCATTACAGTAAGAGTAACCCTCCAATCCAATAACGCCGCCCTGACCCGATCCCATAATTGAAATCTTGCGAACGTATGCACGATCACGAGATTTCAATTTGTTTATATCTGAATGTTGTTCCGATGTAGACATTATGACCCTGTCATGAAAGGGTTAATTACCCATTCCCCAGTTTTGCATAACCAACACAGTTATAATAATAAATGTTTTATCTCTGTAATTACCTTGTATCTAAGCTTCTGCTGACTGCCCCCTTATTTCAGTTCTTTTGACAGACTTGCATTTTAGCCAATCAGTGCTCACTCCTAAGTCACTTCACATGCATGAGCTCAATGTTATCTATATGAAACACATGAACTAATGCCCTCTAGTGGTCAAAATGCATTCAGATTAGAGTCTTCAACGTCTAAGAAATTAGCATATGAACTTCCTAGGTTTAGCTTTCAACTAATAATAACAAGAGAACAAAGCAAAATTGGTGATAAAAGTAATTTTAGGAAGTTGTTTAAAATTACATGCCCTAATTAAATAATAAAAGTTTTTTTTTAACTTGACTGTCCCTTTAAGATATCATGAAAATCTGGCCTGTTATGAGTACTTGAGGACTGCAGTTAAAGGGACATTAAACCCAACAACTTTATTTCATGATTCAGATAGAGAATTAAACTGTAAACAACATTCTCATTTACTTCTATTATCTAATTTGCTTCATTCTTTAGATATCATTTGTTCAAGAAATATCAATGCACATAGGTGAGGCAATCACACAAAGCATCTATTTCCAGCCATCAATCAGCGGCTGATGAGCCTATCTATATATGCTTTTCAGCAAATAATATCATGAGAATGAAGCAATTTAGATAATAGAAGTAAATGAGAAAGTTGTTTTAAATTGCATGTTCTTTCTAAATGATGAAAGAAAAAAAATGTGAGTTTCATGTTCCTATAAGAACGCTGAAGAAGAGCCAGCTATGAATATAGTATAGATCTGATTACAAAACAATAGCTAATGTGATCATCATATTCTCCTTACTCAGAGGAAGTATTATAAAGTCCTGTAATGTATTAGAAGTGTTTTCAAGTATGAAAAAACCCCAGAAGAAAGCATCATATTAAAAAGAGATATTGTATGCCAATATACACAGGAGAGAAAAATATTTCTGAAGTGTAATTACACTGTTTGATATTGTTCACAAGTGCTTAAAATCTGCAAATGATGTACTAGAAAATAATGAGCTAACAAAAGTACCAGGCAACAGAAAGTTATTAATATAAATAAAAAAATAACAATAACAGAGATAGAACAGATTTAATTTAATTCTAGATTACAATATATTACATTTTTACAATATCAACAATACTTGTGTTAATGCCCTCAGTGGTTCAGGAGCTTGAAATAAAAAAAGATTCTTGCATATCGTAGTTATAATGTTGACATACAGTATATATCTATCTGAAGATGTTTCAAATGTATATATGAGAGGTGCAAAACATATTCATAGCTCAACTAGCTAAGTATTCTATTACTAGTCCTAAAGCCCGTGTACACGGGCCATTTTTTGTAGTACAGCGGTCCCACCCCTTGCTCTCTCTCTCTTCCCTTCTCTCTTTTGCTCTCGCTCCTCCTTTTTGCTCTCTCTCCCCCCTCTCTTTTGCACTCATTCTCTCCCCTCTCTTTTGCTCTCTCTCTATCTCCCCTGTCTTTTGCGCTCTCTCTCTCTCCCCTGTCTTTTGTGCTCTCTCCCCCTCTCTTTTGCTCTCTTTCTCTCTCCCCCTTTCTTTTGCTTTCCCTCTCTCTCCCCCCTCTCTTTTGCTCTCTCCCCCTCTCTTTTGCTATCTCCCCCCTCTCTTTTGCTCTCTCCCCCCTCTTTTGCTTTCTCTCTCCCCCCTCTTTTGCTTTCTCTCTCCCACCTATTTTGCTCTCCCTCCCACCTCTTTTGCTCTCTCTCCCCTCTCTTTTTTGTTCTCTCTCCCACTCTCTTTTGCTATCTCTCCTTTGCTCTCTCTCTCTCCCCTCTCCTTTGCTCTCTCTCCCTCTCTCCTTTGCTCTCTCTCCCCCTCTCCTTTGCTCTCTCTCCCCCTCTCCTTTGCACTCTCCCCCCACTACTTTGCTCTCTCTCCCCCCTCTACTTTTCTCTCTCTCCCTTCTCTCTTTTGCTCTCCCTCCCCCTCTCTTTTGCTCTCCCTCCCCCCTCTCCATTGCTCTCTCTCCCCCTCTCCTTTGCTCTCTCTTCCCCCTCTCCTTTGCTCTCCCTCCCCCTCTCCTTTGCTCTCTCTCCCCCTCTCCTTTGCTTTCTCTCTCCCCCCCTCTTTTGTTCTCCCCTCTCTCCTTTGCTCTCTCTCACCCCTCTCCTTTGCTCTCTCTCCCCTCTCTCTTTTGCTCTCTCTCCCCCCTCTCTTTTGCTCTCTCCCCCCCTCTCATTTGCTCTCTTTCCTCTGTTTTGCTCTCTCTCCCCTTTCTTTTGCTTTCTCCCCCTCTCTTTAACTTTCTCTCCCCCTCTCTTTAACTCTCTCTCCCCCTCTCTTTCTCTCTCCCCCTCTCTTTAGCTCTCTCTCTCTCCTCTCTTTCTCTCTCCCCCCTCTCTTTTGCTCTCTCACCCCTCTCATTTGCTCTCTCTCCTCTTTCTTTTGCATTCTCACCCCGCTCTTTAACTCGCTCTCATCTCTTTAACTCTTTTTCCCCCCCTCTCTTTTGCTCTCTTTCTCTCTCCTCCCTCTCTTTAGCTCTCTCCCCCTTCTATTTTGCCCCCTCTTCCCCCTCTCTTTTGCCCCCTCTTCCCTCTCTCTTTTGCCCCCTCTATCTCTCCCCACTCGTTGTCGCTCTCAGACCACACCCACTCCCAACTGGCCACGCCCACTCCCAGTTTGCCCACGTCCGGCCACGCCCCCATTGCGGCACTCCTGCAGGTCACGTCCCTCGCCACACCTGCTCCACTCGGCCACACCCATGACCACACCCCCCACAACGGCCGATCTGATCTGAAGTTGGTCCTAAAGGCCAGGTATGTTTGTCCTTGCGCAGTCTCTACTGCGCATGACTGCATCTGACAAACATAACTGGCCTTTTATTATATAGGGTTATAAATCCTAGCGAATAAAATATATGATACTGTACTTAAAAGTAAAAAGAGACACTCAACTGAGACAGAACAATAACTAGAAAAACTTCTGTGCTTGTTCATAAGGACAGTGTCACTTAGGGTGCAGTCTCTTTTAGCACATTATGCCTTTCACAGAGGTGAAATATCCTGTGGCACATCAGTCTGTCTCCCTAGCGTAAAAAGGGGCAACCAGACATGGACTCCTTGCTCAGTGTGCTTAGAGTAATATGGCTGCACCTTACTAACGAGGCGCAATTAAGTCTAAAGACCGCTGCTCCATAACCTGTCCACCTGCTCTGATGAGGCGGACAGACATCGCTACAATTCAACCCGATTGAGTATGATCGGGTTGATTGACACCCCCCTGCTAGCAGCCAATTGCCCGCGAGTCTGCAGGGGACGGCGTTGCACCAGCAGCTCACAAGAGCTGCTGGAGCAATGTTGAATACGGAGAGAGTATTACTCTCCGCATTCAGCGAGGTCTGTCGGACCTGATCTGCACTGTCGGATCAGGTCTGACAGACCTTTGTTAAATAGGCCTCATTGTCTCTTTATTTCTCATTTAGGGACTTATGACTGATTGGGTCATAATCTCAATAATTATTATAACATATCTCATTTTCCTAATCAGAGGTGTTTTATCATATCCTGAAACGATTTTCACTTTCTTGTTTTTTTATTGTTGTTTAGAAGATTATTAGCGCTATTTTGTCTTTATATATGAATGAGTTTCAATTAATGGAGTACATTCAAATGAAGCATCAGTTACTAGTGGTGTTCCCCAAGGGTCAGTTCTTGGGCCTGTTTTGTTTAACATGTTCATAAGTGATATTGGAAGTGGGCTTAAGGGGAAGGTTTGCTTGTTTGCTGATGATACAACAATTTGTAAAAAGGCAGATGTTCCAGGAGGGGTTGATCAAATGAACTGTGATATTAAAAAACTAGAGGACTGGTCAAATAAATGGGATCTGAAATTATATTATGCATATAGGATCCAAAGGCCAATTATGGTCTCAATGGTGCATTACTGTCTGTAACTAAAGAAGAAAGGGACTTGGGAATTATTATTTCAGATTATTTAAAATGTGGTACACAATGCTGCAGTGCAGCCAGCAAGGCCAGTCAAATGCTTGGTTGCATTGGAAGAGGTATTAGTAGCAGAAATTGCAAGGTTCTTATGCCACTTTACAGATCATTAGTTAGACCAAATCTGGAATACTGTGCACAGTTCTGGAGATCATATCTTCAGAAAGATATAAATAAACTAGAAGCTGTCCAAAGGAGGGCTACTAAAATGGTACATGGTCTAAAATATAAAACGTACAAAGAAAGACTCTATGATCTAAATATATATAGTTTAGAGGATAGAAGGGAAAGAGGTGACATGATAGAAACCTTCAAATATATGAAGGGAATTAATAAAATAGAAGCTGAAAGCATTTTTCACAAAAAAATAAATGCCAAAACAAGGGGTCACAATCTAAAGTTAGAGGGTAGCAGATTCAGGAGAAATTTGAGGAAGAATTTTTTACATAAAGGGTAGTGGATTCATGGCATAAACTTCCATTTGTGGTGGTAAACACAAAGACTGTAAAGGTATTCAAAAATGCCTGGGACATGCATAAGGCTATCCTAAGGAAAAAGTAACATGTAATATGGGTAGACTTGATGGGCCTTTTTGGTTCTTATCTAGCGTCAAATTCTGTTTCTATGTTTCTAAGTTTGTGAAGTATTTTTATTTGACGTACATTATTTATTATTAAAAGTAGGTGTCAGATATAGAGGCATTTGAGTGTCATCAATAATCAGTTGATTTGCTCTTATCGTGTTTGATGTTGGTGCGCTTGTACGCCTATGATGCTGCGGTCCGTCCTGTGATCCAATGAATAGTAATTAGAATTTGTGTTCTTTTACCATTTTAATTATCTTTGTCCCAGTTTTTTGTGTGTTAGACAACATCATTAGCTGGGGTCTTATTGATCTGACAGCACTGTGGGCGTTAACACTATATGTCATTATGACATATCTATGTATTAATCTTTCATTACTTGCCCCAACTTATGTGCAGGATAGTATCATTAGCTTGATCCACACTGATTTGACTATACGTCAATGTGTGCTTGTGCACGCTTTCCCCCATAGACATCAATGGGGAGAGAGTGTTAGAAAAAAAACTAACACCTGAAGTGCGGAATGAAAAATCTCTGTAACGCAACCCCATTGATGTCTATGGGGAAAAAAAGTTAAGTTTAAACCTAACACCCTAACATAAACCCCAAGTCTAAACACACCTAATTCGCTGCCCCCGACATTGCCGACACCTAAATAAAGTTATTAACCTCTAATCTGCCGCTCCCGACATCGCCGACACTAATAAAAGTTATTAACCCCTATTCCGCAGCTCCCTGACATCGCGGCCACTATAATAAAGTTATTAACAACTAATCCGCCGCTCCCTGACATCGCCGCCATTATAATAAAGTTATTAAAACCTGAAGTGCGGAATGAAAAATCTCCGTAATGCAGCCTCATTGATGTATATGGGCAAAAAAAAGTTACGTTTAAACCTAACACCCTAACATAAACCCCTAGTCTAAACACCAGTAATCCGCCGCCCCAGACATCACTGACACCTAAATAAAGCTATTAACCCCTATTTTGCCGCTCCCTGACATCGCCCCAGCTTATGTGCAGGATAGTATCATTAGCTTGATCCACACTGATTTGACTATACATCAATATGACATCAAGGACGGTTGTTGCATATGCACATCGGACATGGGAGCACTCTGGCATCAAGGTAAATAAAGTGATGGTAAAGTTAATCACTTATATTAACAATCAGCTAGATTACGAGTTTAGCGTTGCTGCTTGTAACTCTGAAAATATGGCATTTTCAGCGTTAAAACAGCACCGCAGCTATTACAAGTGTTGTCGGTATAGCTGTACCGCACACCTTTTAGCCTGTAACGCAACGTCAGTCCTGCACTCGTAAAAAATTATGTTATTTAATGTGATTCACATAGCGTCGATATTACGAGTTTTGCAGTGAAGCTAAAAAGGGTGCATTGCAGTCTATACCGACAAGATCTGTAACGCCATCTAAAGTCAGTAGTTATGAGTTTTACACTACAAAGCTGTAACAAAAAACTCATAACTAATGTGTTACAAAGTACACTAAACACCCATAAACTACCTATTAACCCCTAAACCGAGGCCCTCCCGCATCGCAAACACTGTAATAAATTTATTAACCCGGCGCAACTAAAATTTTTATTAACCCCTATTTCGTCGCTCCCCGACATTGTCACTACTATACTAAAGTTATTAACCCCTAAACCACCACCCTCCCGCATCACAAACTCTATTTAAATATTATTAACCCCTAATCTGCCGTCCGCCCACATCGCCCCCGCTATACTAAAGTTATTAAGTCCTAAACCGCAAGCCACTATAATAAACCTATTAACCCCTAAACCGAAAGCCCCACAACTAAATATACTAAATAAAACTATTAACCCCTAAACCGAAAGCCCCCCATATTGCTTGCAATAAACTCATTTAAACTATTTAACCCTAAACCTAACGCCACCCTAACTTTATATTAAAATTACAATTTCCCTATTTTAAATTAAATTAAAACTTACCTGTAAAATTAAAAAAGCTAAGTTTAAACTAACAATTAAACTAATATAAGTATTAAACTAAAATTAAACTAACTACCAATTAAATTAAACTAAACTACACATTAAAAAAATCCTAACACTACAAAAAAAAATACTAAGTTACAAAAAATAACACACACTAAATTACAAAAATAAAAAAACGAAATTATCAAAAATAAAAAAAGAATTACATCTAATCTAATAGCCCTATCAAATTAAAAAAGCCCACCCAAAATAAAAATAACCCTAGCCTACAATAAGCTACCAATGGCCCTTAAAAGGGCCTTTTGTGGGGCATTGCCCCAAAGATATCTTTTACCTGTAAAAAAACACAAAGAACCCCCAACAGTAAAACCCACCACCCAACCAACCCCCCCAAATAAAAAAGCTATCTAAAATAACCTAAGCTAACCATTGCCCTGAAAAGGGCATTTGTATGGGCATTGCCATTAAAAGGGCATTTAGCTCTTTTACATTGCCCTAATCAAAAAAAAAACCCAGCCAAAAAACCCTTAAAAAAACCTAATACTAACCCCCGATGATCCACTTACAGTTGTTGAAGTCCCACTTGAAGGATCCATCCAGCCAGAGAAGTCATCATCCATGCGGCAAGAAGTCTTCATCCAGGCGGCCTCTTCTATCTTCATCCAGCCGGCGCGGAGCGGGTCCATCCTGAAGACATCCGGCGCGGAGCATCCTCTTCATACAGTCGCCGCCGTACACTGATTCTTCAGTGCAAGTGACGTAATCCAAGATGGTGTCCCTTGCATTTCTATTGGCTGAAAGATTTCAATTAGCCAATAGGAATTAGAGCTGCTAAAATCCTATTGGCTGTTCCAATCAGCCAATAGGATTGAGCTCTCATCCTATTGGCTGTTCCAATCAGCCAATAGGATTGAGCTCTCATTCTATTTAGCCTCACCACAAAACACGCAATACCGGCGCTATGGGGTTCCCATGAAAAAACGTAATTTTTACGAGTGCGGTACTGATGTTGCGTTACATGCTAAAAGGCGTGCGGCACAGCTATACCGACAAGACTTGTAATGGATATTGTACTGTTTTAACGCTGAAAATACCATATAGAATAAACTACCAAGGGCCCTTAAAAGGGCCTTTTTGGGGGGGGGGGCTTAAAAGGGCCTTTTGTAGGGCATTGCCCTGAGATAAACAGCTCTTTTGCTCCAAAAAAATACAAACACCCTCTAACACTATACAAACCCCCACCCCCAAAACTACCAAGGGCCCTTAAAAGGGCCTTTTGGGGGGTCCTTAAAAGGGCCTTTTGTAGGGCATTGCCCTAAGTTAAACAGCTATTTTGCTACAAAAAAATAAAACACCCCCTAAAAATATACATTACACAAAATAAAAAACGAAATCATCCAAAATAAAAAAGAATTACACCTAATCTAACAGCCCTATCAAATTAAAAAAGCCCACCCAAAATAAAAAAAAACCCTAGCCTACAATATACTACCAATGGTCCTTAAAAGGGCCTTTTGTGGGGCATTGTCCCAAAGATATCAGCTCTTTTACCTGTAAAAAAAACACAAAGACCCCCCCAACAGTAAAACCAACCCCCCAAATAAAAAAACTATCTAAAATATCCTAAGCTAACCATTGCCCTAAAAAGGGCATTTGTATGGGCATTGCTCTTAAAAGGGCATTTAGCTATTTTACATTGTCCAAACCCTAATCTAAAAAGAAAACCCCACTCAAAAAACCCTTAAAAAAAACTAACACTAACCCCCGATGATCCACTTACAGTTGTTGAAGTCCCGCTTGAAGGATCCATCCAGCCGGCAAAGAAGTCTTTATCCAGATGGCCTCTTCTATCTTCATCCAGCCGGCGAAGTCCTTATCCATGCAGCAAGAAGTCTTCATCCAGACGGCCTCCTCGATCTTCATCCAGCCGCCGCGGAGCAGGTCCATCCTGAAGACATCCGGCGCGGAGCATCCTCTTCATACGGTCGCCGCCGTACATTGATTCTTCAATGCAAGTGACGCAATCCAAGATGGCATCCCTTGCATTCCTATTGGCTGAAAGATTTCAATCAGCCAATAGGAATTAGAGCTGCTAAAATCCTATTGGCTGTTCCAATCAGCCAATAGCATTGAGCTCTCATCCTATTGGCTGTTCCAATCAGCCAATAGGTTTGAGCTCTCATTCTATTTAGCCTCACCGCAAAACTCGTAATACCTGCGCTATGGGAATCCCATGAAAAAACGTAATTTTTATGAGTGCGGTACTGATGTTGCGTTACAGGCTAAAAGGTGTGCGGTGCAGCTATATTGATAAGACTTGTAATGGCTGCGGTGCTGTTTTAACGCTGAAAATGCCATATTTTCTGCGTTACGAGCCGCAAAGCAAAACTTGTAATCTAGGTGATTGTTAATATAATCGATTAATTTAGCACTATTGTATAATCCTGATGAACCAGTTCTAATATAGAGAAATGCATTGTGATTGTACAACATTTTTATTGCTTTTATTAAAGCGATTTTAATTGTGCTTTGGACTGAGCACTTCTACTGGGGTGGAAGTTTCCCTGTTACATCTCCAGAGTTGTATCGGCAGTGGTACATATTCATAAGATTTGTTGTGAGATGCCTAGATCAGAGGTGTGTCATGTAAAAGGTGAAATATCATTGTATATATGTGCATAGATATCATACACCTAGATTATGAGTTTTGTGCTAAACAGGGTGCGAAACTAATGCCTAAAAAGTTGCATTATTTCACTCTCCATAGCACTGCCATTACGAGTTACTGAAAAGCCTCCTTGTGCGTGCGATATGGTGCCATTAAGCTCCATACAGCACAAAATCCAAGGGCTGATTTGACGTGCTCATGAATGCTTTACCCCATAGACATCAATGGGGACAGAGTGTTAGAAAAAAACTAACACCTGAAGTGCAGAATGAAAAATCTCTGTAACGCAGCCCCATTGATGTCAATGGGGAAAAACAGTTACGTTTAAACATAACACCCTAACATAAACCCCTAGTCTAAACACCCGTAATCCGCCACCCCTGACATCGCCAACACCTAAATAAAGCTATTAGCCCTATTCCGCCGCTCACCGACATCTCCGACACTATAATAAAGTTATCAACCCCTATTCGGCCGCTCCCCGACATTGCCAACACTATAATAAAGCTATTAACCCCTAATTCGCCGCTCCCCAACATCGCAGACACTATAATAGAGTTATTAACCCCTAAACTTCTGGCCTCCCATATCACCCCCACTAAATAAACATATTAACCCTTAAACCTCCAGCCCCCCACATCGCAAAACACTAAATTAAACTATTAACCCCTAAACCTAACACCCCCTAACTTAAAATTCAAATTACAATACAGGGAGTGAAGAATTATTAGGCAAATGAGTATTTTGACCACATCATCCTCTTTATGCATGTTGTCTTACTCCAAGCTGTATAGGCTCGAAAGCCTACTACCAATTAAGCATATTAAGTGATGTGCATCTCTGTAATGAGAAGGGGTGTGGTCTAATGACATCAACACCCTATATCAGGTGTGCATAATTATTAGGTAACTTCCTTTCCTTTGGCAAAATGGGTCAAAAGAAGGACTTGACAGGCTCAGAAAAGTCAAAAATAGTGAGATATCTTGCAGAGGGATGCAGCACTCTTAAAATTGCAAAGCTTTTGAAGCGTGATCATCGAACAATCAAGCGTTTCATTCAAAATAGTCAACAGGGTCGCAAGAAGCGTGTGGAAAAACCAAGGCGCAAAATAACTGCCCATGAACTGAGAAAAGTCAAGCGTGCAGCTGCCAAGATGCCACTTGCCAGCAGTTTGGCCATATTTCAGAGCTGCAACATCACTGGAGTGCCCAAAAGCACAAGTTGTGCAATACTCAGAGACATGGCCAAGGTAAGAAAGGCTGAAAGACGACCACCACTGAACAAGACACACAAGCTGAAACGTCAAGACTGGGCCAAGAAATATCTCAAGACTGATTTTTCTAAGGTTTTATGGACTGATGAAATGAGAGTGAGTCTTGATGGGCCAGATGGATGGGCCCGTGGCTGGATTGGTAAAGGGCAGAGAGCTCCAGTCCGACTCAGACGCCAGCAAGGTGGAGGTGGAGTACTGGTTTGGGCTGGTATCATCAAAGATGAGCTTGTGGGGCCTTTTCGGGTTGAGGATGGAGTCAAGCTCAACTCCCAGTCCTACTGCCAGTTTCTGGAAGACACCTTCTTCAAGCAGTGGTACAGGAAGAAGTCTGCATCCTTCAAGAAAAACATGATTTTCATGCAGGACAATGCTCCATCACATGCGTCCAAGTACTCCACAGCGTGGCTGGCAAGAAAGGGTATAAAAGAAGAAAATCTAATGACATGGCCTCCTTGTTCATCTGATCTGAACCCCATTGAGAACCTGTGGTCCATCATCAAATGTGAGATTTACAAGGAGGGAAAACAGTACACCTCTCTGAACAGTGTCTGGGAGGCTGTGGTTGCTGCTGCACGCAATGTTGATGGTGAACAGATCAAAACACTGACAGAATCCATGGATGGCAGGCTTTTGAGTGTCCTTGCAAAGAAAGGTGGCTATATTGGTCACTGATTTGTTTTTGTTTTGTTTTTGAATGTCAGAAATGTATATTTGTGAATGTTGAGATGTTATATTGGTTTCACTGGTAAAAATAAATAATTGAAATGGGTATATATTTGTTTTTTGTTAAGTTGCCTAATAATTATGCACAGTAATAATCACCTGCACACACAGATATCCCCCTAAAATAGCTAAAACTAAAAACAAACTAAAAACTACTTCCAAAAATATTCAGCTTTCATATTAATGAGTTTTTTGGGTTCATTGAGAGCATGGTTGTTGTTCAATAATAAAATTAATCCTCAAAAATACAACTTGCCTAATAATTCTGCACTCCCTGTATAACTATCTTAAAATAAATAAAAACTTACCTGTGAAATAAAAATAAATCTAACATTAAACTATAACTTAGCATTGCCCTAAGTTAAACAGCTCTTTTACCTGTAAATAAATACAAAGTCCCCCAACAGTAAAACCCACCACCCAACCAACCCCCCAAAATAAAAAAACCTAACTCTAAAAAAACCTAAAGCAACAGTAGGCAAGGTTAATAGTACTGAAAAGAAGAAACCAGACAACACTCTAACAACTATCTCCTGAAATGGATAGTTAAAATACATACATCTAAAAAAAACTTAAGCTACCCATTGCCCCTAATGATTTGAACAGCCAATAGGATTTCAGTAGCTCTCATCCTGTTGGTTGTTTTAAACAACCAACAGGATTTCAGAAGCTCTTATCCTATTGGCTGATTTGAATTTAAAGAATCAAATCAGCCAATAGGAATACAAGGTACGCCATTTTGAAATGGCTACCTTGCTTTCAACTTCAGTGTACGGCGGTGACCGTATGAAGAGGACGCTCCGCGCAGGATGGGATCGGCTTCCAGGATAGCTCCGCGTTGCCGGGATGAAAATAGAAGACGTCCCTGAGATGGATGATGGTGTCGCCGCCTGGATGAAGACTTTTCGCCGTCTGGATGAAGATAGATGTCTGGACTTCAGGAACCATGAGTAGATTTTATGGGGTTAGTGTTAGGTTTTTTTTTCTTTTTTTGGGTGTTTTTAGATTAGGGCTTAGGGCTTTTGTAAAAGAGCTGAATGCCCTTTTAAGGGCAATGCCCATACAAATGCACCTTTAGGGGCAATGGGTAGCTTAGGTTTTTTTTAAGAGTTAGGTTTTTATTTTGGGGGTTGGTTGGGTGGTGGGTTTTACTGAGAGGGGGAATTTGTATTTTTTTTTACAGGTAAAAGAGCTGTTTAACTTAGGGCAATGCCCTACAAAAGGCCCTTTTAAGGGCTATTGGTAGTTTATTGTAGGTTAGGGGGTGTTTTTATTTTGGTGGGGCTTTTTTATTTTTATAGGGCTAATAGATTGGGTGAATTTGTTTTTATTTTTGATAATTTTGTTTATTATTTTTTTGTAGGCTTAGTGTTTTTTTATTTTTTGTAATTTAGTGTTTATTATTTTTTGTAATTTTAGATTTTTATTTTTTTCTGTAGTGTTAGGTATTTTAACATTTGTAATTTTAGATTTTTTAATTGGTAGTATTTTTTAATTTTATTAGAATAGTAATGTTAGGTTAATTTATAGTTTAATGTTAGGTTTATTTTTATTTCACAGGTAAGTTTTTATTTATTTTAAGATAGTTATATTGTAATTTTAATTTTAAGTTAGGGGGTGTTAGGTTTAGGGGTTAATAGTTTAATTTAGTGTTTTGCTATGTGGGGTGCTGGCGATTTAGGGGTTAATAGGTTTATTTAGTAGCGGCGATGTGCGGGGCCGGAGGTTTAAGGGTTAATAGGTTTATCTAGTGGCGGCGATGTGGGAGGCCAGAGGTTTAGGGGTTAATAGGTTTATTTAGTGTTGGCGATGTGGGAGGCCGGAGGTTTAGGGGTTAATAACTTTATTATAGTTGCGGTGATGTCAGGGAGCGGCATATTAGGGGTTAATAGATTTATTTATTAGTCGTGATGTGGGTGGGCGGCAGATAAGGGGTTAATAAGTTTTAAATAGTGCTTGCGATGCAGGAGCGGCAGCTTAGTGGTTAATAGGTAGTTTATGTGTGTTAGTGTACTTTGTAACAATTTAGTTATGAGTTTTGTGAAACATTTTTCTTTTGCAAAAACCATAACTACTGCTCTCAGATGGTGGTATGGATCGTGTCGGTATAGGCTGTAATGCAAGCATTTTTAGCCTGAACGCACAACCTGTAATACAGGCGCTATGAAAATCCCACACAAAAACGTAATTTTTTTGATTGCGGAATGGACTTTGCATTACAGGCTAAAATGCTTGCAGTATAGCTATACCGACACGACTCGTAATATGCATTCCTGGCCATTACGCTGGAATGAACATTTTTTTAAGCGTTAAAAGCCGTACCGCAACACTTGTAATCTAGCCAATATTGATTAATATGGCATTCATGCATATCCTCTTTGATATAAAAATGTATTGACATCTGTAATAATACAGTTCTCTCTATCAATGAACCTGAAGTGGGTGACACAGAGCCCCCCTTACTGAGTAAGATACACTTCACAGACCAGGATGTTTCAAATATACACACTTCAAAGGAACCTTATCACATTGAATATGCCCAGGTTTGTACGTCCTTTTAAGGGCCTTCCTGTCTGGAGAAGTGGTAAGAAAATGAGTTCATCATAGGCACCTGTGGTGCCTGCAGACACTGAGTCTGTACTTTAGTGGAGATATGCTCAGAATCCAAGGAAATGTAAATACTTCCACCTATGTGCAAATTAGCACACACTGAGTTTCAATATACAAAATCCAGACATGCATCTCCATTGAATATAGCAAAGAAAGTCTTTTAAATTTTGTGTAAGCTGAAAGAATAAGAGTTAGAATTTTAAAGTCTCTTATTTCTGTATAAATTGAAAGCATCAAAATTGAGATTTTAAAGTATAACTTATGTTGAATTTTCAGTTATTGTGTACTCAGTATTATGTACAGTATAAATAATATTTGTGCGTTTGGGAGATGTGTCTAAGGTTTATATAATACCTTTAAATATTAAGTGAAATGAATATATATCTGTATGAAATTTAAAATGTTTGACAACTTATTTCAGCATGAATAAAAAAACATTTTCTTTTATTTTTCAGACATCTGATATACTAATGAGGTTTGGAAATGAATATTAAATAAGCTGTCCTGACATGTGTCCATGCACTCAAAAACTATTAATATGATATGATGAAATAAGATAGATATATATTAAATAGTAAATAATAATGATGCTCAAATATAGATATGGCTATATGATTAATGAAATCAGACTGCTACTTACATACTATATATATGATACAAAATAGGAGGAAATATATATATTAAAATATAACCATGCTTGGTCTTAAAATTACATGCTCAGTTAAATTAGATGGGCCATGTATTGACCAGATAATTTTAGTAAAACTATGAAATTATAAATTTATTAAATGTACATTTCTATAAAACATATATATATAGTGGAAATACAGTTAAGATTTTTGCAAACAAAGCTACATTCCAGTTGCCTGTTGTCCCCGGTGTTCAATATGAGGTAATGCCGCCAAAAGGTATATGGTTACCAGGCCTGCAGAAATTACCAAGGGCCAATGAGAGATAAGCTCAGACTCAAAGGGCATACCCAGAGAAATTATATTGGAATGATTGAGAGTATGAAGGAGGAGTCTATCACTGATATAGGCTTTTACACTATGCAAGAAAGACACAGACTCACTTTGTAAAAGAGAGATATACACTGTTTGGGGCTACTTTCTCTGAACCCTGGCTGGAAAACTCTCTTTGGGCAAGAGAGATACTTTGTGACCTGTTACCCTTGCAAATTAGTGATACCTTCACGTATGACCATAAGAAATATCTGGAATATTTAACTCTCAAATTGGTTTACTGGTAATGTATTAAGGGGTTTGATGTTGTTATATTTTTAATGTTTTAAAGCAAAAATATTCTTTATTGCTGTAGTTTTAATTTTAATTTGAAGCTGGTATTTAAAGAGGTACTTTATAGTTGCAAAGTTAGTATTAAATAGACCAGTGTATTTCATATACACACATCTCATATTAAATTTACTAGCGCTAAGTCAATTATTATTGAGAAAAGGGTCAGGCATTAAGATGTATAAATTTGTTTTATTTACTGTGATATATTTTAGAAATTGCACTAGTTGTTGTGGCTAAATTGGAATGATTTAATACTATATTATTCAATATATTTTGAATTGATAATATAATATTCAATTTCTGGTTAATTATTTGAAGCATTATAAGACTATTCTGGGTAAAATAGTGAATTATATTTCTCTGGAAATCACATTAGATTGTGGGAGTTAAGCTAAGATTTCATTGTGAGATTTGGACATAGGTGAGTCCAAACGTTGTTAAATACGCTATATATATTGAATTGGGTAAAGTTTCTGGCTATTTATAAATTGTTCTAGTATAAATCATGTGTAATATTTAATAAGCATTTAATTTTGAGTTAAGGTTAATTTATAGAAATATTGTGTCCATAATACTGAGGAAGCAGACAATTTATTGAATATTGCTTAATCTAAATATTTTATAGCTTGCCTTATATAGAATATTGTAACAACTAGACATATATATTTGGTCTTAATCAATACCCTATTTTCTGCATAAATGTAATCAATGTGTATATAAAGAATAACTGGTCAGAACTTAGAAAATATTTTAAAGTGTTATTGAATATCAATATTGATAATTGACAGCAATATTATTACTGCTATTAATGATCAATATCCATAATCAAACATACTAACATGTTTGGTGGCAACTGCTGAGATAAATACACCAACATTACTGAAGGCACTGTGCTGTAGATCGTTATTCTTTATCACATTGATATAATATATTTGTTAATAAAGTAGAAATTATTATAAAAAAAATTTTTAGTGATATTTAAAAAAAAAATCTTTTTCTTTTAGTTAAAATTGTTTTGGCGTTTAAAGTTAATTAAATACTAAGATAAAATGACAATTTTTGTAACAAGAAGTGACTTAATTAAATTTGTACCCTGTATTGAAATATGTTCCCCAAAATCGCCCATTAGTCAGGTTAAAACACTTAAAACTGAAGATAGTAAGGGAGAATTATACGCTAATATTAAGATGCTTAAGACTGAGGCCAAAAATATTTCAAATGATATGTGGTGTGATGAAAGTGAAATATTTCAAGGGTTATTAAAACTTAGCCAGCCCCAAAAACCAAAAAAGCGCTGGAATAATTTTCAAAATTTGGGGTCTGCTCCTCTATGTGAACGATTAAATCTCCAGCCAGACTGAAGGACAGAACTCACAATTGGAGCAACTAAGGGATAAAAATTATTCCTTAAGACTAGGTGAACAAAATTTAGAAATAGCTCAAAATGAAATTATTACACTTAAACAAGACATGGCTGCCTTAGATAAACATAACCAAAAATGAATTGCTAAAATAAAATGCTCAAATGAGTAACTCAGCAATAATGAGCCCCCATCCATTAGTGATGAAAATAGTGAGAATAATAATGAGATTATAAAAACCCTAAAAGAATTTGTGAGAGGTGAACTACAAAGCATTAGGGAAGAATTTATACATAGGACCCCGAATAGCTCAGAAATAAACTTCCCAAATAGGCAGTCACCTAATGTTTTAATCGATCACTTAGAGGCCTATGAAAATGCTTTGTCTATATTAAATTTTAATAGTGAGCAGTCTAAAATTGAATTTCTGCCATGGGTATATGATGGTAAACACTGGAAATTCTTTACTTCACTAAAGGATATGAATGTTCGTTCCTGGAGTGAAACAAACCTACTGTGTAAAAGGGAGTTTGGGCAGTATCACACCGCCACTGCAGCAAAAGCGGCTGTACAGTTTTAAATGTGGCCAAAATCAAAGCCCAATTGAATTCCTTTTTACACCAAAAAGAGCTTACTGCATGGCCGAAAATGAACCCAAATTTGAAAGCTCAAAATTTGTAAATTTATTTTATGAAGCATTACCCTCACACATCAAAGTAAATCTGGCTAGAGACTTTGATGATAACAGTTCATTGGATTGGCTGATCAGAGAGAGTACACAATTATACTCCATTCAGCAGTCCAGTGAACAGGGGGTTAAAAGAGAAACAAGGCCAAGTACTAAAATAGTGGCCAAAACTAAGGTGTCACCTAGCCCCCTAAATTTTGAATCCAAAAAGAAAATATTGGCCAGAGGAAACCAGCTTTCCTCACAAAGTTTTAAATCTGCCCCTCCCCCACCAAGTGCTGAGGCACAGAGTCCGCAGACTGATAGAAGGGAATATACTCAAAATAGGGGGCATACCCAGATAAATAGGTATCCTCAAAGAGACGAATACCCACAAGGTAAACTGTATCCCCATAAAAATAGATACCATAAGAGGCGCAGATACTCTCAGGATAACCAGACACCCCAATTAAATAGTGCACCCCAGGATATTAACGCTGGACAAGTTGAACCTCAAAGACAACTGCGTTAAAATAGATACAATGGCTATGATTTTGAGGGATCACAATGATCCAGAAATAAATACCCTGGGGCATGAAGAAATCGGCCCATGGGTAGACATAATCTGTAAAATCAGGTAGATCAACTTAGTACCCAGTTAAATCAATTATGTGAACAATTTGCTAATATGAGCCAAGCTTTTATGGCTCAGCAACCTAATAATCCTTTTTTAGGGGTGGCTCCAGTGGCCAACAGTGGGCCACAGGCACAGTCATAAATACTCAGGTATTACCTGAGAAAAAAGGGAGACCAAATGAGATAATTAATATTAAAAATGATACTAATCAAATTCATTCCCCACAGCCCAGCAACAGAAAGCCTGACAGTGAGGGCAGGTTTCCTCAGCCTGGAAGTATTAATGAATATCCTCTTTTGCACAAGCCTTATTCCCACAGGTGGATGTACAGAGCAGTCCTCACCTGGAGAAAGAAGCCCTGACTGTGACGTAATATGCAGGAAACCTGTTATCTTTATTTGTTGCGCCGCTCTATCATCGGGTCCGGATGCGTGTGGTGCTGACATCATTGCCGCACGCTCCTCTGTCTTTGCCGGTCCGGATTCCTGTGGCGTGAATTCTGCGCCTATGTAAGTCCACAGAAACGATCTATCACTGCCCAAGTATTGGTGTTACTTTGTGTGCTCCTGGGTGTGATAGATCGTTACTGCTATTTCCCTTTTCGTTGATGATCCCTGCCTGTCTGACTACTCTACCTGTTAAACCCCTAAATAGCTGGAATGATATACTGCTACTGAACTCTACCTGTCTGAATACTCTACCTGTTAAACCCCTAAACTGCTGGATTGATATACTGCTACTGAACTCTGCTTGTCTGACTTCTCTGCTTGATTGGCCCCTATTGTTCTGGATTGCCTCTCTGTTGCCAAACCCTGCCTGCCTGACCATTCTAGTGGTTTACCCTTGGACTGCTTTACCATTGCCAAAGTAGGGAGAGGGGAAGAGACAAGAGCGCAACTAGGCTAATACCCAGACATGTGAGAAAAAATAACTATTTAAAACTCAGATGTAATAAATAAAATTTAATTTTATTAAAAGTGGTATAAATAGTTATGCCTAATACAAGGAAAAAGGCTAATGCTTAAATAAAATGTTAGTAACACCTATTCTAATAGGGTAAAGCTCTTTAGCACTTACAGCTAATACCTTTTATTAAATATAATGATAAAACCTATTGGAATATCCAAAGTATTCAGATGTTACAGTTTAATTAGATAACTATATCTATTGTTAAAGTACTAAGTCTATAAAATATCACAATGTTAGTAAGATTCGGTTGGCCAAAAACAGATTATTAGGTATATAAAAATCAATCTTATTAGATATACAGAAAAAGAATAAAACAATCTTTGTTTTAGTCTGAAAAAGACGTTTTACACAGCTCTATAGAATAATATTCCCATATAGAAGAGACTAGCACTCTTTTGAAACAAACAAGGAGGAATATGGAAAAATGACACTGTTTATACAGATACTTTGTGTCAAACCGCTATATGTATAGACACTTTGTGTCAGATCACTTATTGTGGAGACCTTTTAAGAGAAAAAACACTTTATATAGAGAATGTTTCCCAATTTGCGTGCAAAGGATAAATGCTTTTAAATGAATTCTCCTTATTTTTTCGGTACTTTCTATAGTTCATGCAGTGAAAGGATATTCTGATGTGATCACACAATTCTGACTTTTTAATGCGCTGATTTTAAAATGCGCTAAAAAAAAGCAATGTGTATTACATGTGCACTTGTTCACAGTAAGCTGTCTAACCTTGTTTGTTAAGTCTTTCGACGGCTTTATCCTGCTGCCCTTCTTTAGCAAGTCCCCAATCCTGGTCAGCGGTCAGCCCAGATCCACTCGCTGCTTCAGCGGTTTGTTCAAATCACGCGCCTTACCCTTAGGCTTCCTGTGATTGGTTCTTCCGTGGCCCTTTGTTCCAGCTATTTCCGCTGTTTGTATTTGTCCGCTCTACGGTGAACTTGAAGGTGTTCAATGGAAAGTTCAAGCAGTAGTGTAATGAACTTTTTAGAATCCGTGTTTTGGGTAGAAGATTTTAACAGTATATGCAGTTGTTATTTAAGAATGTCCACTCTCTCGTAGACTATGCATAAAAGTATTCCAAGTATTCCAATGAGGATTAGCAACGCGTTTCAGCTGAGTACTTCAGCCTTTGTCAAGCATATCCTCCATACTTCTCTATGCATTTAAATACCTATATCTTAACTGTGATTGGTTAGAAAAGGATTTTACAAAACACTCTCATTTTGAAAAAGACTGTTATCTACAGTCAGGTGTAAACATAAATAAATACTGTAGTTAGTTTCAATATTGCAGTCAGAGACCCTCTAAAGCGTGAATTATTCATTTTAAAAACAATTTTTAAAAAGTTTTTTTATGGTTATCAGTATAAGAACATTCTTTTGGGGATTATTATTTTAATCTAAATGTCACATCGCGAGTCTCTGTGTTTGGTTGTACAGAAAGCATCTAGAATATAAAACATTAATATTAAGAGACCAATAATTGAACTTATAGAAAAATAGAAAATAGAAACATTAATTTAGGAGTTTAAGAAACAATTTAGATTGAAATCAAAATTTAACCCTTTCGGTTTCAATGTTTGTATTTCAAATATCCATTGTGCTTCCTTTTTTAAAAGGGCATTGGCCTGATTACCTCCAATTTTATTTCCTCTTACTTTTGTTATCGCTTCTAACACCAATTTCTCAAAGGTTTTTATATAGATTCCTTTTTCATGTTTTGGGTAGAAGAATAGAGTAGAAGAGTAGAAGATATTAATAATCTCAAACAAAAGGATAATATTAAACATAACATTACATTGAAACAAAAAACACTAATTAGGGAGTTAGAACAAAATAATAACATAACCATAAAACCGGCAGACAAGGGTGGGGGGATTGTTATCTTAGTAGTGTATAGAGCATTTCTCAAACATCATTTAGATAAAGCTGTGAATATAGGAATTATCAATGATAAAGAATATAACTATCTACTCCCAAACCATCCGATGATGTCTGTGCTATACGCTCTACCAAAGATCCACAAGTCAATTACAAAACCCCTGGAAGACCTATAATTTCGGGCATAGACTCACTGACATCTAATATGCCAAAATATGTTACTAACTTAGACTCATATCTTAGAGATTCCACTAACCATTTGATATGTTTAAAATCAGCGCATTAAAAAGTCAGACTTATGTGATCACATCAGAATATCCTTTCACTGCATGAACTATAGAAAGTACCGAAAAAATAAGGAGAATTCATTTAAAAGCATTTATCCTTTGCACGCAAATTGGGAAACATTCTCTATATAAAGTGTTTTTTCTCTTAAAAGGTCTCCGCGATAAGTGATCTGACACAAAGTGTCTATACATATAGCGGTTTGACACAAAGTATCTGTATAAACAGTGTAATTTTTCCATATTCCTTTTGTTTGTTTCTATATGGGAATATTATTCTATAGAGCTGTGTAAACTTTTCAAACTAAAACAAAGATTGTTTTATTCTTTTTCTGTATATCTAATAATGTTGATTTTTATATACCTAATAATCTTTTTTGTAGACCTAATTGGTTTTATATACTACATATTTTTACCGGTTGGCCAACCGAATTTTACTAACATTGTGATATTTTATAGACTTAGTACTTTAACAATAGATATAGTTATCTTATTAAACTGTAACATCTGAATACTTTGGATATTCCAATAGGTTTTATCGTTATATTCAATAAAAGGTATTAGCTGTAAGTGCTAAAGAGCTTTACCCTATTAGAATAGGTGTTACTAACATTTTAAAATTAAATTTTATTTATTACATCTGAGTTTTAAATAGCTCTTTTTTTTCTCACATTTCTGGGTATTAACCTAGTTGCGCTCTTGTCTCTTCCCCTCTCCCTACTAGGTTAACTGTTTGTTGGGAGCCTAGAGGAAGCTCCCTTAGATTCAAGAGCTTATATCCTTATAGCGATGAGTATATAGACCCACTAAGAATTTTACCATTGCCAAACCCTGCCTGCCTGACCATTCTAGTGGTTTACCTTTGGACTGCGTTTCCGTTGCCACTGAAGACTATCCTGCCTGTGGGGAGGGCTACTTATCTCATCTTGCAAACTTTCTCTGCTCTGGGATATTCCCTATCATTCCGGATCGACTACTGGCCGAGTTTGGTCTGATAGTGGAGTATTCCACGAGCATTACATTATTACAGAGAAGGCGGTGGGTAAGAATTATTTCATATCAGGTAACGTGGTTGATTCAGGTAAATCGTGGCAAAGTCCCCAAATGTTGAAACATGATAATTTTATGTGTGAAATGGTAGAAACTGCAGGGAGGTATTATGTATCAGTTGAGCTCCAGGATTCAGTTACCAACCCTATCATGGGATTAATTGATACTGGATCTCAAGTGACTATTTTATCTTACAGATACTACACACAGCTAAATGAATTCACACCCTATAAACCTAAACTCAGGGAATCTGATGGTTCATTAATAGGTGTTGGGTTGACTCTCTCAAAGTCTGGGGCACTGAATGGTTAAAGCTAAAGCTTGGAAACAGGGTAATAAGACACCCTGTCATTATAGTGGATCTGCCAAATGATCGTTTAATAATTGCTATTGATATTCTCAAACGATTAAGTACCAAAATTGATTGCATAAATAATATTATTTGGTCACAAGTCAAAAGACCTATTCATTATGAGCGGTCCAGCATAACTGTCATGTGGTGGAAGAGAAGCCAGATGCTGTCAAAATTCATTTCAGGAGTAGCCCTGTACTTGAAATAACTGTCCTACAAATAGATGATCAAATAGTGGCTCTGATGGCCATACCATTAAAATTAGACAATATTTCCCTAGATGGTGATGTATTAACCATATCTCTCCACCAAGGGGATCCTAAGTCCCTTAAAGGGGGTGATCACTCTCAATTCCTTGCAGGAATTGAGAAAATTAAGGATGATTTATTTCTCCCTATGCAAGTGCATGACCTTGGAAAAACCAAATATGCTAAATTAAATTCAAAACAGGAAGCTAGCTACATAAACGGAGGCTTGTTAGCACAGATAGCTGAACCTAAAGTAATTAAATACAGGTAAAAAGGGGTCAGAAATTAAAAACATCTGAAGCACTAATATTCATCTCCCAGAGAATGCAAAATATGGTTATAACAACGACCCATACTCCTATGGTAAATATTGGAAATATTCCAATACATGTTATTGTGCATAACATGACCCCACAGGATATCATCTTATCCAAGGGAGCTACCATAGGATATGCTCTGGATTCCTGGAATCCAGTTATTATACTTTCGGATTCCAGAATAATGTAATTGGGCTAATACCTGAAAGGTATTTAACTGAAGAACAGTTAATAGAACAATCCTTTGCATTCATGTCAGAAGGATTATTTACAATCCAATATATTTATCCTTTCAGCTCAGAGGAAGGCATCTGTAAAATTGAAGAAGTCTCCCTAGTATTTGACCAACAAATCAAAGAACCAGAATAACCCAATATCCAGAATCATGGGGGTAATGTAAATTATAATTAAGGGGACCTCACATATAGGCTTGAAGAAGCATATGAGATAGGACAGCCTGAAATCTTCCCAGGATTTAAACAAATAGTCAAAGAGCAAATCTCCTTAGCTAATGGCTGTTCCAGTGATGATGAACACCAAAAGCTAAGATAAATCCTGATGAAATACCTGAATATTTTTGCTAGAGATTCTTATGACTGTGGGACTACAGACCTGCACATTGCAAGAATCCAAACAGATCCCAATGCACCCCCTGTATTTGTTAAACAATACAGACTTCCCTTAGTGTCCTATGATTCTCTTGCAGAAATCATAAAAAACTTGGAAGAAAGGGGTATTATCAGACAGGTGCATAGCTTTTAAAATAATCCTATTCTAGGTATTCTTAAATCCAATGGACAATGGTGTTTGTGTGTTGATTTAAGACAGCTAAACAAACGAGTGTACATGTCTGGCTGGCCTGTGCTAAACATTGACCATTGCCTAGCGCAGATGCAGGGATCTAAGATATTCACTGCCATTGATTGTGCGCAGGGATATTGGACCATAAAGGTACATGAGGAAGACCAGTATAATCTTGCATTCTCTTTCCAAAAGGTTCAATATGCATTTACCCGGCTTCCATTTAGGTACATATATTCAGGACATGAATTTGTAGTATTCATGCATAAGGCTATGCCTGATGCACTATTAAGGGGAACCTTATCTTATGTTGATGATGTGTTAATTAAAAGCACAGACTTTGAAAAGCACATCACAGAGCTTAAACATGTCCTAGGCCAATTTAAAAGGTCAGGTGTCAAATTATCCCTAGAAAAAGCTCAATGGTGCCGTACTCGTGTCAACTTCTTGGGACATGAGGTTACTTCTGAAGAGTTAAATCCTCCGAAGAAAAAGGTTAAAGCCATATTAAATTCTAAGAACCCAATGAACTTAAAGGAATTAAGATAATTCCTGGGTATGACAAATAATTCTCGCAAATGTATTGATAATTATGCAGAATTAGCTAAACCACTGCTACATCTTCTAAAGAAGGATGTAGTAAGTCACTGGAGTGAGACTCAAGAGGCAGCCATAAGAGAACTGAAGAGGAAACTCACTCAAGCACCTTGCTTAGCTTACCCTGAAGTCGGTAAAACTTTCGACCTAGAGACAGGTTACACAGATGTAAGCATGAGTGCTGTTTTATACCAAAAACATGATAATTTAAGCAAAGTCATTGCTTATGCGAGCAAAACTTAAGAAATAAAATGTAATGATTGCAAAAAAGCCCTCTTATCTACTGTGTGGGCTCTACAAAATTTCCGCAGCTACATACAGAGTGAGAAAATTATTGTAGAAATGGGCCACCAATGGGTTAACCATACACTGGAAAAAGAACAAGGGTCATTCCAGGATTCAAGGTCCTGATAAAGAAGACAATGATCTTGCAGATTCATTAGCCAAACAATGAGTCATAACTGGAGAGCTCCTCAATATTGACCACTTAATGGGTGCAAATTCAAGTAGAGGCCATTACCAGAAATCAGGCTAAACAACAGAATGAGTCTAACCTGGACCTGATCACTAGTCAAAAAGAAGACCCCATTATAGGTATCTTCTATAAACATATACAGGACGGACCCTGAAAACAATACCATCTCAAAAGAGGACTATATTGGTAAGAAAGATCTTAGAATCTTAATGAAGTCCAAATCAAAATTCAAATTGCAGGATGGTTTGTTAATTGGAACCACCAAAACTGGTATCCAACAATGGGTGGAACCTACCCAGTACAGGGGTCTCATGCTTCAACATACCCATGATTCTCCCACATTTGGCCATTGTGGTGCCAAATTAACATATGAAATATTGCTTGACTACGCTTTTTGGCCGCATATGTTGAAGGATGTTCAAACCTACTGTCAAGGTTGTTTAATCTGTTCACAGTTCCAACCCACTGCACCAACGCATAGAGCACCATTGCAGAAAAGGGGGATGGTAATGCCATGGTCAGACATACAAATTAATTTTATTGGTCCAGTAACTAGATCACCCAAAGGTAACAGATACATGTTGACAGTAACATGCCTGTTCACTAAATGGGTAGAGTGCATCAGTGCACCTAATAATAGTGCTGAAACATGCGCAGCATTGCTCATTAACCACATGTTTTCCAGATTTGGCTTACCCCAGCAAATCAAATCCGATCGGGGGCCCCACTTCACTAGTGAAGTGATGACAAAAAAGTGGAAAATACTAGGGGTTTAAAGAAAGCTCTATATTGCATATAGAGCTGCCTCTAGTGGTAGTGTAGAGTGTTACAACCAGTCCATTGTAAAAATACTCAAAAGTTTGTGAGTGAAACAGGTAAGGACTGGGATGTAAAATTACCTCTAGTCCTAATGGCATTAAGTGCAACACCAAGTAGTGCTACTAAGATGTCACCTTTTGAATTGATGACTGGTAGAAGAATCGTTCTACCTCAACATTTACTGTACCGTACATCAGACCAGAATTTAATAAATGCTGCTACTACACATCAGTATGTAGAAAACTTAAGAAATTGAACAGGGATTGGACAAGGATCAAGCCACAAGGAGCCAATGAAATAACACTCTGGATTTTAAAAGTGTTCTCCACTCACTGTTCTGGAGCTTGACAAAGGCCCTGTACGGGCTAAAAAGCATTGCTCTTCCTGCACTATCATGTCCCTCAATGGCCTCCGTAAGCTGAAAGATCCATAGAGTCTGTTGGACATACCAGTATCGCTTGCAAAGCAAAAAGACGTTCTGGTAAAGTCAAGCTCTCATATAGGATCTGCATGGATTTTCTGCCATAGAAGGAAAGGACCTCATCTTCTCTTTGAACCTCTTCAGTATAAGTGTACACATTATGCTTGGTTCCTTTTCTGCCTGTTTTATTTGGGATCTTTGTATTCCAGACCTCCGCCTGACATTGCTGTGGATATCGTGTTGTCTGATTTCCTATTGACACCATCTGAGCGCTTTCACTTTTCTTTTTTCTTTTTTTTCTTTGTGTTAGGGAATTTATATTATGCTGTTTTTATATCCGTTTATTATTAGTTTGATAATACACCAAATACAATATACATCTAATCAACGTATATATTGCTGTAGCACATTTTTTCATTGTATGTTTATTATTTTGAGACTATTAAATTTGGCATTTTATTAAATTGTGTATTTTAATATTTATTACAACCTTATAAGCAACATGTCTGTTTTCTAAACAATATTTTAAGCTGTTTATTCAGCGATGTGGGTTAAAGATTTCTTTACTTTGTAAAATAATTATTTTTTTGTTTTCCTATAAAATTAGGATCGCTAAAAATTATACTTTTATGGATAAATGGATCCATATTTATCAGCTGCGAGCATGCCATCCTAGGTCCCAACTCCAAGTCATAGAGGGGTAATTAAATTTCAAACCCCCAAAACACTAATGAAGTGTTGTAGTTTAAAGATGAATAAGAAGTAAAGAGCATAAATATGAGGATTCAAAATTGATAGACTCTCTTCTGGTAAGACTGTCTATAATGCATATACCATCAGAACACTTACCAATTACATGGGTTTTAAGTCAATTCCAATACATTTGTCCTACATATATTAGAATGGAAAGGGGAATTATGTCATGTAAAAGGTGAAATTTCATTGTATATATGTGCATAGATATCATATTGATTAATGTGGCATTCATACATATCCTCTTTGATATACAAATGTCTTGACAACTGTAATAATACAGTTCTCTCTATCAATGGATCGGAAGTGGGTGACACAGACCCCTCCTTACTGAGTAAGATACACTTCACAGACCAGGATGTCTCAAATATACACACTTCAAAGGGACCTTATCACATTGAATATGCCCAGGTTTGTACGTCCTTATAAGTGCCTTCCTGCCTGGAGAAGTGGTAATAAAATGAGTTCTATTGTGATAGTGTACTCTCCCCTACGCTCACTTAGCTCTAACTGTGTAAGACAAGATACCCCTTCTGGTTTTCAGTGTTCATACAACAAGCTTCAAGCATGCAATTATAACAGTTCAGCACAATACTCAGGAACCGAGAGGTTTTTATATCCTCTCTCTCTTACCCCCTCTTCTGCACTCTGTGTTGCGCTCAGTCCGGTCCTAGGGAAACTAGGAAGGCTGTGTCCTGAAGCTCCTTTAGTTACAGGTGCTGCGCTCCGGATCGGTTATACTTTCTCACATCCGTGCAGACTTCCAGGTACAGTGCTCAGCCAATCCGGATAGAACCCTCGTCAGATGTCTACGTTGGGGGGCATGTGCTTGTTGTGGTTCCCGGCTTGCTATTGAATGCTTGTTGTAATGCAGAGTGGCCAGTGGGACTTCCAAGGAAAACAGCCGTGCTACTCGCTGTATGTTCAAAAGTTGCAAGCAAATGAAAAGAGTAGCGGAGCACCGGTAGAATAAAAAGCAAACAACTTTATTGATCCAATCTTCAATAAAAACAAAGTGATGCAAAACAGAAGAACAGTGGTGTCATTGTCCAAAGTAGGAGTCAGCTCATACAGTTGACATGTTTCGGCACTTAGCCGTTATCAAAGCTGCTATTTTGAGTGGGTAAAGCCCCGCCTTTAAAAGAAAGTGAATGGCTCCTATTGGACAATGGATAATTGCAATATTTATATATTAACCCTTGCCTGACACACAAGTGTGTTTAAATAAATTTACCTTGTACCTAAATAATACAGTGTCAATTTCATTTAAAGAACATAGTGCCTTAGAAGGCTGGGCATTACTTGTGTTTGCTGTATATAAGTATAAATAAATAAATCCATCATTTGCTGACTACATTGTTGTGCATCCCAATTCAGCTCTATGGCTTATACAATGCAATGCCTAATCTATTCCAGAAAAGAATGAATGTGTGGTGCAAAAAGGGGAACCACTATAAGGTATGTTCCCTATTTATATGACCCCAGTCTCTATAATTATATTGCTATATATATCTGGAAAATAGCACACTCCAATATATTCCTAGGGTCAATAGTACACTCCAGGATATTCCCAGGGACCAAATTGATGCTGCGTGTTGGACAAATGTTGCCCTGCCTATAGTGTGGTAGATGGATTCTACCTATCTTAAACAATTAAACACAATTGAAAATAATTACAATGCTCGCAGTGTTCATATGTCCCAGGGGCAAGAGACTAATGAGGACCCTGGTGAGGGTGGTCTATTATTATCCCAGAAGGGATTTGGTACCTGTCTTTATTCTAAAATGGGTTATAATTGAAGCTACCCTTCCTCGCTATGATGTCTAGTACTGTGTCCTTAATAAGGTGTTACCCTCCTAGAGACACTTTTCCTTTCATAAGTATCTCTTAGTATGTCCCTGATAAGTTACCAGTCTTCTGTTCTGTAGTTCCCCCATATATTTCCTAATTTGAAGGTTCCCTTGGAAGATATCCTCAGATATATTGCCAATGGGATATTGCAATATGGAAACCCAAGGCTTAAGTGAACCTAATGTGTGAAGCCCACATCTTATTGCATGCTATTCTAAGATGGAGTAATCTATATAGCTTCACATTCTATTTAAATAGTACCATATTTCTGTACAGACCAATGATGAAGAAATTCATCCTTATTCCCAGAAGTTGATGAGATCATAGCATGAATTAATTCCTGATGGGTGTCTTGTTTTCAGAGTGAAAATTCAGAAAATCTCCCATTTTGCTAACAGTTATTCTCTATCCCCTCCCCTGGGGTGTTCTAGAACTTTCATGTCCAGCGGAATGTATTCAAGCTTTTCCCATGTTTGGTTGCAAAGTGGGGGGTGCTCGCATTACCAGCCTTTATGCTTGAGAGATGCTCCCTGATCCTTGACCTTACCATACGTGTAGTGAGGCCCACATACTGCTTATTGCAATCAATGCAAGTGGTAACATAGATTACGTAAGTGGACCTGCAATTAAGGCACATATTCTTTGGAAATACTTGTCCTGTAGTCATTGAACGGAATTGACTACCCGTCTCAACCTTTTCACAGGCGACACAGTCCCAGTCATCAGCTTTAAGCATAGGAAGATGTTTTTTTATTATGCCACATATATGTGAGTATTGGTCCGAGTGGTCAGTTATGAAGAAAAGTTCCTCATTCTCACTCTTCACTCCCTTGTTCCCTGTTTTTGGTTTGAGCAAAACCTTTCTGTCTATTTTCCTGACTTCCTCCAAAGCTGTATTAATTGAGTTTAGCGAGTAGCCTCTATCTTGAAGTCTCCTAGACAACTGGTCAGCCTCCTTCTCAAATTGGGCATAGTCTGAACAATTACGTTTTAAATGAATGAGTTGTTCTTTTACAATACCCTTGAATACACTTCTTGGGTGGCAACTCTTGGCGTGTAATAATGTGTTGCCCGAGATGGGTTTTCTATATACCGTGGTGTGTATTTTTTCACCACTAACCCCCGAGAGTGTAACATCAAGGTAATTGATACTTGTGAGACTAGACTCAGATGTGAAACTTATTCCATCATCATTATTATTCAGATAGTTAACAAATGAGGGTATCTCACTCTGTTCTCCCTTCCATATGAATAGGTCATCTATGAACCTTTTGTAGAATATTATTTTCGAGTTGAGGGGGCTCCCACCTCCATAGATGTGTTCCTGCTCCCACCACCCCATGAAGAGGTTGGCGTATGAGGGGGCAAATTTTGCCCCCATCGCAGTCCCACAAGTCTGGAGGTAGAACGTCCCCTCAAACTCAAAATAATTATGCGAGAGCAAGAATTCCGCCACTCGGGTCACATACTCGCAAAAATCAGGGTCACCCTCATAGCACTTACACAAAAAGTACGCTATGGCTTGTAGATCCTTGGCTGGGGGAATGGAAGAGTATAGTGATCTGACATCCACCGTAAGCCAGACATAACCCTCTTTCCACTCCATGTTCTCTAGCAACTTCAAAATGTGCATTGTGTCTTTTACATAACTCCAAAGTTTTAATACCATGGGTTGTAGAATTAAGTCCAACCACTCTGATGTATGTTCAAGGAGTGAGCCAATGCCACTAACTATCGGTCTCCCTACCACATTCTCGAGGGATTCGTTCTCTTTTGGTAAATGGTTGAAGATGGGAGTCGTGGGATGAGTGACTAGTAGGTAATTACTAGTATCCAAATCAATGAAACCCCCCTCCACACCATCATTGATTAAATCCTTCAATTTTCTCTTAAAGAGAATAGCAAGGTCTGAACCTAGTACCCTATAATCACTGGTGCTGTGGAGTTGTCTATGGGCTTCACTGATAAAATGAGTTCATCATAGGCACCTGTGGTGCCTGCAGACACTGAGTCTGTACTTTAGTGGAGATATGCTCAGAATCCCAGGAAATATAAATACTTCCACCTAGGTGCAAATTAGCACACATTGAGTTTTAATATACAAAATCCAGACATGCGTCTCCATTGAATATAGCAAAGAAAGTCATTTAAATTTGGTGTAAGCTGAAAGCATAAGAGTTGAAATTGCAAAGTCTCTTAATTCTGTATAAATTGAAAGCATCAAAATTGAGATTTTAAAGTACAACTTATATTGAATTTTCAGTTATTGTGTACTCAGTATTATGTATAAATAATATTCGTGAGTTTGGGAGATGTGTCTAAGGTTTATATAATACCTTTAAATATGAAGTGAAATTAATAAATATCTGTATGATATTTAAAATGTTTGACAACTTATTTCAGAATAAATAAAAAAACATTTTATTTTATTTTTCAGACATCTGATATACTAATAAGGTTTGGAAATGAATATCAAATAAGCTGTCCTATAAATATTTATCACTAACATGAGTCCATGCACTCAAAAACTATTAAGACATATGATATGATGAAATAATATATATATATATATATATATATATATATTGAATAGTAAATAATAATGATGCTCAAATATAGATATGGCTATATGATTAATTACATCAAACTGCTTCTTACAGACTATATATATGATATAAAATAGTAGGAAATATATATATCAAAATATACCCATGCTTGGGGGCCTATCTATCAAGCTCTGAATGGAGCTTGAGGCCCCATGTTTCTGGCGAGTCTGAAGACTTGCCAGAAACAGCAGTTATGAAGCAGCGGTCTAAAGACCGCTGCTCCATAAACCTGTTCGCCTGCTCTGATGAGGCGGACAGGAATCGCCACAATTCAACCTGATCGAGTACGATCGGGTTGATTGACACCTCCCTGCTGGCGGCCCAATGGCCGCGAGTCTGCAGGGGGCGGCATTGCACCAGCAGCTCTTGTGTCGGACCTGATCCGCACTGTCGGATCAGGTCCGATAGACATTTGATAATTCGGCCTCAATGTCTTAAAATTACATGCTCAGTTACATTAGATGGGCCATGTATTGACCAGATAATTTTAGTAAAACTATGAAATTATAAATGTATTGAATGCACATTTCTATAAAACATATATATATATATATAATTTAAATACAGTTAAGATTTTGCAAACAAAGATAGATTCCAGTTGCCTGTTGTCCCCTGTGTTCAATATGAGGTGATGCTCCAAAAAGGTATTTAGTTACCAGACCTGCAGAAATTACCAAGGGCCAATGAGAGATAAGTTCAGACTCAAAGGGCATACCCAGAGAAATTCTATTGGAGTGATTGAGAGAATGAAGGAGGAGTCTATCACTGATATAGGCGTTCACACTATGCAAGAGAGACACAGACTCACTTTGTAAAAGAGAGATACACACCGTTTGGGCCTACTTTCTCTAAACCCTGGCTGGAAAACTCTCTTTGGGCAAGAGAGATACTCTGTGACCTGTTACCCTTGCAAATTAGTGATACCTTCACGTATGACCATAAGAAATATCTGGAATATTGAACTCTCAGATTGGTTTAATGGTAATGTATTAAGCGGTTTGATGTTGTTATATTTGTAATGTTTTATTGCTGTAGTTTAATTGAAGCTGGTATTTAAACAGGTACTTTATAGTTGCAAATCTAGTATTAAATAGATCAGTGTATTTCATATAATATACTAGCGCTAAGTCAATTATTATTGAGAAAAAGATCAGGCATTAATATTTATAAATTCGTTTTATTTACTATGATATATTTTAGATATTGCACTAGTTTTTGTGGCTAAATTGGAATTATTTAATACTATATTATTAAAAGCGTTTCATTTTGAGTTAAGGTTAATTTATAGAAATATTGTGTCCATAATACTGAGATACCAGAGAATTAGTTGAATATTGATTAATCTAAATATTTTATAGCTTGCCTTATATAGACTATTGTAACAACTAGACATATATATTTGGTCATAATCAATACCCTGTTTTCTGCATAAATATAATCATATAATATAATAATATATAAAGATTAACTGGCCAGAACTTAGGAAATATTTTAAAATGTTATTGAATATCAATATCGATAATTGACAGCAATATTATTACTGCTATTAATTATTAATATCCATAATCAAACATACTAACACGCTTGGTGGCAGCTGCTGAAATAAATACACCAACAGATGACAAGATTCTGCTGGTATACCAGAGTGAGAGTCAGCTGGACGGCTCTTAAAGGTTCAGTCTGATATTTTTGCACCACCAAGTGCACCTACACTTGTGAACTGCATTTAACACTTTCCTGTTTCGGGAGACATTTCTTTGAGGAGGAGGCACCCTGCATAACCAGAAATACTGTTGTTTAACTATACTTGATATTTTATGTCTTCTTGGGACTAGCTTGATTTAATGGTATAATCTTTTTGGCACATCTTTGATTTTTATCTTTTTTAGGAACGCTATTATGCTTTAAACCCAAATGGTATAGCTAAGATTACCAGTTCTTTTAATGTCCTATTTATTGGAAGAATGGAAACAAAATAATTGTACAGATTTTTGCTCATGATAATTATTTCTCTATTTTTCGGTTGCACAGAGAGATAATATGCAGAATACATTATCTATATTAATATAAATGAAGGCCTTATTTCACTGTTAGTAATGACATCTAATGATTGCTTAAAGATATTCTACAATTAGCTAGTTAGCAAATGAGCATCTGTTCAGATGGCAGCTCTAACAGTTTCTCTGCAATATCTTGAACAGAAATGTATTCTAAAACGTTAAATTATGCATGTGCTCATGCACAGACCCCCCCCCATTACTTTGTGTATGAGAAAAAATCATTGTGCTTGAATTTACTGTCAAGAACTGATTTGTGTTTTATTGCTGCATTGATTATTAGGCTATATAAAGAATATTATTATAATCTGTGTAAATCACCGTACATATTTATGTGAAAACTATATATGATGCAGTTTACATTATTTTGACAATTCTGCACATTATGTTAATCCTTTAAAATATGTACAGAATTGCAACACATTATTTAGTAGTTAGCTGCATAATCTGAACTATAGTAGAACAGATTAAAGGGACATGAAACAAAAAAAAAAAAATCTGTTATCATTCAGATACAGCATATAAATTTCAACAACTTTCCACCTTACTTTTATAATCAATTTTGCTTCATTCTCTTGGTATACTTTATTGAAGGAAATCAATGCACTACTGGGAGCCAGCTGACCACATTGCTAAACCAATGACAAGAGGTATATATGTGCAGCCACCAATCAGCAGCTAGCTTCTAGCTCTTAAATCTACCTAGGTATCTTTTTTGAACAACGGATACCAAGAGAATGAAGACAATTGGATATTAGAAGTAAATTGGAAAGTTGCTTTAAAGAGTATGCTGTATCTGAAACACAAAAGAAAATGTTTCGAGTTTATTCCTGTCCAGAGCTCCCAACCATCTGGTGACCTCACCAACTATACCCATGACCTGTCTTGACTCTGGGAAGGATACCAAGGTTACCACATAGCGTTGCCACCCGTCCCTTAAAATACAGAACACTTATAAATTACACATGCTGCAGGGTGTGCAGGGAGGAATATGAATAGTGCTGTCCAGAAACACAATACATGTTCCTCCCTGCACACCCTGCAGCATGTGTAACTCATAAGTGTCCAGGAAAACAAAGCTGAGGTGGCAACCCTACACATAGCATCACCTATTACATTATGGAGACCAAACCATTAGGCATACCTGTTCTGGTGCTGTTTGGACTAACGGGGAAGGTGGAGGAGAGTCCGTTTCTTTGTGTGTGTGTGTGTTTCATTGTCAGATATGGTCTTATACAGGGAGTGCAGAATTATTAGGCAAATGAGTATTTTGACCACATAATCCTCTTTATGCATGTTGTCTTACTCCAAGCTGTATAGGCTCGAAAGCCTACTACCAATTAAGCATATTAGGTGATGTGCATCTCTGTAATGAGAAGGGGTGTGGTCTAATGACATCAACACCCTATATCAGGTGTGCATAATTATTAGGCAACTTCCTTTCCTTTGGCAAAATGGGTCAAAAGAAGGACTTGACAGGCTCAGAAAAGTCAAAAATAGTGAGATATCTTGCAGAGGGATGCAGCACTCTTAAAATTGCAAAGCTTCTGAAGCGTGATCATCGAACAATCAAGCGTTTCATTCAAAATAGTCAACAGGGTCGCAAGAAGCGGGTGGAAAAACCAAGGCGCAAAATAACTGCCCATGAACTGAGAAAAGTCAAGCGTGCAGCTGCCAAGATGCTACTTGCCACCAGTTTGGCCATATTTCAGAGCTGCAACATCACTGGAGTGCCCAAAAGTACAAGGTGTGCAATACTCAGAGACATGGCCAAGGTAAGAAAGGCTGAAAGACGACCACCACTGAACAAGACACACAAGCTGAAACGTCAAGACTGGGCCAAGAAATATCTCAAGACTGAATTTTCTAAGGTTTTATGGACTGATGAAATGAGAGTGAGTCTTGATGGGCCAGATGGATGGGCCCGTGGCTGGATTGGTAAAGGGCAGAGAGCTCCAGTCCGACTCAGACGCCAGCAAGGTGGAGGTGGAGTACCGGTTTGGGCTGGTATCATCAAAGATGAGCTTGTGGGGCCTTTTCGGGTTGAGGATGGAGTCAAGCTCAACTCCCAGTCCTACTGCCAGTTTCTGGAAGACACCTTCTTCAAGCAGTGGTACAGGAAGAAGTCTGCATCCTTCAAGAAAAACATGATTTTCATGCAGGACAATGCTCCATCACACGCGTCCAAGTACTCCACAGCGTGGCTGGCAAGAAAGGGTATAAAAGAAGAAAATCTAATGACATGGCCTCCTTGTTCACCTGATCTGAACCCCATTGAGAATCTGTGGTCCATCATCAAATGTGAGATTTACAAGGAGGGAAAACAGTACACCTCTCTGAACAGTGTCTGGGAGGCTGTGGTTGCTGCTGCACGCAATGTTGATGGTGAACAGATCAAAACACTGACAGAATCCATGGATGGCAGGCTTTTGAGTGTCCTTGAAAAGAAAGGTGGCTATATTGGTCACTGATTTGTTTTTGTTTTGTTTTTGAATGTCAGAAATGTATATTTATGAATGTTGAGATGTTATATTGGTTTCACTGGTAAAAATAAATAATTGAAATGGGTATATATTTGTTTTTTGTTAAGTTGCCTAATAATTATGCACAGTAATAGTCACCTGCACACACAGATATCCCCCTAAAATAGCTAAAACTAAAAACAAACTAAAAACTGCTTCCAAAAATATTCAGCTTTGATATTAATGAGTTTTTTGGGTTCATTGAGAACATGGTTGTTGTTCAATAATAAAATTAATCCTCAAAAATACAACTTGCCTAATAATTCTGCACTCCCTGTATATTAAATAGAAAATGTACAACAAGAACATTTAATTCATTTTTATTTATTTTTTAACCTTCAATGCAAGGTAAAACAAAAAAATAAACTACTAATGAAGGAAATAATGAATCACAAAAATATAATTAAACTTCAGCAAGTGATGAGTTGGAAGATTGTTATTTTTCTTTAATAAATGAAGAATATTATGTTGATTCAGAACAACAAACAATATCAGATATTAACAGTCAGCCAGATTACGAGTTTTGCATTATATGCGGCTCAGTACTAACTTGCAAGATATTTCCACCGCTCACCTTTAATAGCGCTGCTATTACAGGTTTGCAAAAACCCGGCGTTAGCAGGCAATATGGCAGCGTTGAGCTCCATACCGCACACAAATACCAGCGCTGCTTTGAGCTGGTTTTACGTGCTCGTGTACGATTTCCCCATAGACATCAATGAGGAGAGCCAGCTAAAAAAAAGCCTAAAACCTGCAATAAAGGTGCGTAAAGCTCCGTAACGCAGCCCCATTGATTCCCATGGGGAAAGAAAAGTTATGTTTACACCTAACACCCTAACATAAACCTGAGTCTAAACACCCCTAATCTGCCGCCCACGACATCGATGGCACCTACATTACACTTATTAACCCCTAATCTGCTGCCCCTGACATCGCCGACACCGACCTACACTTATTAACCCCTAATCTGCTGCCCCCAATGTCGCCGCCACCTACCTACACTTATTAACCACTAATCTGCCGCCCCCAGCTTCGCCACAGCCACTATACCAAAGTTATTAACCCCTAAACCTCTGGCCTCCCACATAACTAACACTAAATAAATATATTAACCTCTAAACCTAACCCTAAGTCTAACCCTAACCCTAACACCCCTTACTTTAATATAATTAAAATAAATCTAAATAAAAATTACTATTATTACCTAACTAATTCCTATTTAAAACTAAATACTTACCTGTAAAATAAACCCTAAGATAGCTACAATATAACTAATAGTTACATTGTAGGTATCTTAGGTTTTATTTTTATTTCACAGCTAAGTTTGTATTTATTTTAACTAGGTAGTCTATCAGCCAATCGGAATTAAAGGGTAAAAAATTCTATTGGATGATGCAATCAGCCAATAGGATTGAGCTTCAATCCTATTGGCTGATCCAATCAGCCAATGGGATTGAGTTCGCATTCTATTGGCTGATTGGAACAGCCAATAGAATGCAAGCTCAATCCTATTGGCTGATTGCATCAGCCAATAGGATTTTTTACCCTTTAATATAACTATTAGTTATATTGTAGCTAGTTTAGGGTTTATTTTATAGGTAAGTATTTAGTTTTAAATTGGAATTATTTAGTTAATTATAGTAATTTTTATTTAGATTATATTAAAGTTAGGGGTGTTAGGGTTAGACTTAGGGTTAGGTTTAGGAGTTAATAACTTTACTATTGTGGCGGCGGTGACGTTGTTGGTGGGAGATTAGGGGTTAATAATATTTAACTAGTGTTTGCGATGCGGGAGTGTGGCGGTTTAGGGATTAATATGTTTATTATAGTAGTGGCGATGTCCGGAGCGGCAGATTAGGGGTTAATAATTTTATTTTAGTATTTGCGATGCGGGAGGACCTCGGTTTAGGGGTTAATAGGTAGTTTATGGTGTTAGTGTACTTTGTAACACTTTAGTTAGGAGTTTTATGCTACAGCTTTGTAGCGTAAAACCCATAACTACTGACTTTCAGTTTACGGTACGGATCTTGTAGTTATAGGCTGTATCGCTCACTTTTTTGCCAGACAGGCAAACTCATAATACCGGCGCTATGGAAGTCCAATTGAAAAAGGACTTTTTGAAAGGTGAGGTAGCTACGTTGCGTTACAGCCCAAAAAGTGTGCGGTACACCTATTCTGATAAGACTTGTAATAGCAGTGGTAGTGAAAAAGCAGCGTTATGAGCCATAATGCAAAACTCGTAATCTAGCCTAGTATTTGTAATGAAAGAAGTGTCACTAATGTTTCTACTAATGTAAATCTAATTGAGAAGCCTGCAATTATCAGGAATAATAATATAATAGTGGAAATACTAATAGTGTTGAATAATCAGAACAACAAATGTTTTATTTAAAACACCAAAGAATAATAAAGGCTGCGCCGAATAAGAAAGAGAAAAAATGTTTTGAATGTGAATAATCAATCAAGGGCGTGATCCCATATACGGCGCAGGTTTCGGCACAAGCGTGTGAACCTGCGCCCGCCCGTAATTTCACCTCACACATCGGGGTATTACATATACCCCACCGGCAGTTCCTAAACTGGCTATTAAATGTATTAACCCCTAATCTTCTGCCGCCAACGTCGCCGCCACTATAATACAGTTATTAACCCCTAAACCTAAGTCTAACCCTAACACCCTCCCTAACTTAAATATTATTTAAATAAATCTAAATAATATTGCTATTATAAACTAAATTATTCCTATTTAAAACTAAATACTTACCTATAAAATAAACCCTAAGATAGCTACAATATAATTAATAATTACATTGTAGCTATTTTAGGATTTATTTTTATTTTACAGGCAACTTTGTATTTATTTTAACTAGGTACAATAGCTATTAAATAGTTAATAACTATTTAATAGCTACCTAGTTAAAATAATTACAAATTTACCTGTAAAATAAAACCTAACCTAAGTTACAATTACACCTACACTATCATTAAATAAATTAAATTAATTAATTACAATTAGCTAAAATTAAATACAATTAAATAAAATAAACTATAGTACAAAAAAACAAACACTAAATTACAGAAAATAAAAAGAATTACAAGAAGTTTAAACTAATTACACCTAATCTAAGTCCCCTAATAAAATAAAAAAGTCCACCAAAATAATAAAATTCCCTACCCTATACTAAATTACAAATAGCCCTTAAAAGGGCTTTTTGCGGGGCATTGTCCCAAAGTAATCAGCTCTTTTACCTGTAAAAAAAGAAATACAACCCCCCCAACATTAAAACCCACCACCCACACACCCAACCCTACTCTAAAACCCACCCAAACCCCCCTTAAAAAAAAACTAACACTACCCCCTTGAAGATCTCCCTACCTTGAGCAGTCTTCACCCAGCCAGAAAGAAGTCTTAATCCGATCCGGGCACAAGTGGTCCTCCAGCCAGGCAGAAGTCTTCATCCGATCCGGGCAGAAGAGGTCCTCCATCTGGGCAGAAGTCTTCATCCAAGCGGCATCTTCTATCTTCTTCCATCCGACGAGGAGCGGCTCCATCTTGAAGACATCCGACGCGGAGCATCCTTCCTGGCCGACGGACTAACGACGAATGAAGGTTCCTTTAAATGACGTCATGCAAGCTGGCGTCCCTTTAATTCTGATTGGCTGATAGAATTCTATCAGCCAATCGGAATTAAGGTAGGAAAAATCCTATTGGCTGATCCTATCAGCCAATAGGATTGAGCTTGCATTCTATTGGCTGATTGGAACAGCCAATAGAATGCAAGGTCAATCCGATTGGCTGATTGCATCAGCCAATAGGATTTTTCCTACCTTAATTCCGATTGGCTGATAGAATCCTATCAGCCAATCGGAATTAAAGGGACGCCATCTTGGATGATGTCATTTAAAGGAACCTCCATTCATCGTTAGTCCGTCGGCCTGGAAGGATGCTCCGCGTCATATTTCTTCAAGATGGAGCCGCTCCTCGTCGGATGGAAGAAAATAGAAGATGCCGCTTGGATGAAGACTTCTGCCCGGATGGAGGACCTCTTCTGCCCGGATCGGTGAAGACTTCTGTCCGGCTGGAGGACCACTTGTGCCTGGATCGGATGAAGACTTCTGCCCGGCTGGGTGAAGACGGCTCAAGGTAGGGAGATCTTCAAGAGGGTAGTGTTAGGTTTTTTTAAGGGGGGTTTGGGTGGGTTTTAGAGTAGGGTTGGGTGTGTGGGTGGTGGGTTTTAATGTTGGGGGGGTTGTATTTCTTTTTTTACAGGTAAAAGAGCTGATTACTTTGAGGCAATGCCCCGCAAAAAGGCCTTTTAAGGGCTATTTGTAATTTAGTATAGGGTAGGGAATTTTATTATTTTGGGGGGCTTTTTATTTTATTAGGGGGCTTAGATTAGGTGTAATTAGTTTAAACTTCTTGTAATTTTTTTTATTTTCTGTAATTTAGTGTTTGTTTTTTTTGTACTATAGTTTATTTTATTCAATTGTATTTAATTTTAACTAATTGTAGTTAATTAATTTAATATATTTAATGATAGTGTAGTGTTAGGTGTAATTGTAACTTAGGTTAGGTTTATTTTACAAGTAAATTTGTAATTATTTTAACTAGGTAGCTATTAAATTGTTATTAACTATTTAATAGCTATTGTACCTAGTTAAAATAAATACAAAGTTGCCTGTAAAATAAAAATAAATCCTAAAATAGCTACAATGTAATTATTAATTATATTGTAGCTATCTTAGGGTTTATTTTATAGGTAAGTATTTAGTTTTAAATAGGAATAATTTAGTTAATAATAGTAATATTATTTAGATTTATTTAAATAATATTTAAGTTAGGGGGGTTTTAGGGTTAGACTTAGGATTAGGGGTTAATAACTTTATTATAGTGGTGGCGACGTTGGCGGCGACAGATTAAGGGTTAATACATTTAATAGCCTATGTGGGCTATGGCCGTTTAGGGGTTAATACTAGAATAGGTTAATTGCGGTGTGGGCTATGGCGGTTTAGGGGTTAATATAGTTTATTAGTTATTGCGGTGGGGGATTGCGGTTAACAGGTAGATAGACATTGCGCATGCGTTAGGTGTTAGTTTATTTTTGCAGGCATTTTCGGGAGTTACGGTGCTCCCATACTCAGCGCAAGGCCTGCTACGGCTGCCTTTTATGGCGAGGTGAAAATGGAGTAAGATTTCTCCATTTTCGCCATGTAAGTCCTTGCGCTGGATATTGGATACCGATTTACGACGCGGTCTCATGTTAGCCTATGGGAGTAATAATTGCGAGCGACGGGTGAAATATAACGTAACTTGTATGCTACGCCGTATATGTAATACCAAAATTGCGTAAAATCTGGCGGCGGAGGATTTTGCGGGCGACGCTGCATATGTAATAAAGACCAAAGAGAGCACCTCCAGATGCTCTAATAGCAAGCTGCACAGAATACTCACATAAAGAGAGCACCTCAAGATACTCTAATAGCAAGCTGTACAGAATACTCACATAAAGAGAGCACCTCAAGATACTCTAATAGCAAGCTGTACAGAATACTCACATAAAGAGAGCACATCCAGATGCTCTAATAGCAAGCTGTACAGAATACTCACATAAAGAGAGCACCTTCAGATGCTCTAATAGCAAGCTGTACAGAATACTCACATAAAGAGAGCACCTCCAGATGCTCTAATAGCAAGCTGTACAGAATACTCACATAAAGAGAGCACCTCCAGATGCTCTAATAGCAAGCTGTACAGAATACTCACATAAAGAGAGCACCTCAAGATACTCTAATAGCTAGCTGTACAGAATACTCACATAAAGAGAGCACATCCAGTTGCTCTAATAGCAAGCTGTACAGAATACTCACATAAAGAGAGCACCTTCAGATGCTCTAATAGCAAGCTGTACAGAATACTCAGATAAAGAGAGCACCTCCAGATGCTCTAATAGCAAGCTGTACAGAATACTCACATAAAGAGAGCACCTCCAGATGCTCTAATAGCAAGCTGTACAGAATACTCACATAAAGAGAGCACCTCCAGATGCTCTAATAGCAAGCTGTACAGAATACTCACATAAAGAGAGCACCTCCAGATACTCTAATAGCAAGCTGTACAGAATACTCACATAAAGAGAGCACCTCAAGATACTCTAATAGCAAGCTGTACAGAATACTCACATAAAGAGAGCACATCCAGATGCTCTAATAGCAAGCTGTACAGAATACTCACATAAAGAGAGCACCTTCAGATGCTCTAATAGCAAGCTGTACAGAATACTCACATAAAGAGAGCACCTCCAGATGCTCTAATAGCAAGATGTACAGAATACTCACATAAAGAGAGCACCTCCAGATGCTCTAATAGCAAGCTGTACAGAATACTCACATAAAGAGAGCACCTCCAGATGCTCTAATAGCAAGCTGTACATAATACTCACATAAAGAGAGCACCTCCAGATACTCTAATAGCAAGCTGTACAGAATACTCACATAAAGAGAGCACCTCCAGATACTCTAATAGCAAGCTGTACAGAATACTCACATAAAGAGAGCACCTCCAGATGCTCTAATAGCAAGCTGTACAGAATACTCACATAAAGAGAGTACCCCCATGTGCTCTAATAACAAGCTGTACAGAATACTCACATAAAGAGAGCACCTCCAGATACTCTAATAGCAAGCTGTACAGAATACTCACATAAAGAGAGCACCTCTAGATACCCTAATAGCAAGCTGTACAGAATACTCACATAAAGAGAGATCCTCCAGATGCTCTAATAGCAAGCTGTACAGAATACTCACATAAAGAGAGCACCTCCAGATGCTCTAATAAAAAGCTGTACAGAATACTCACATAAAGAGAGCACTTCAAGATACTCTAATAGCAAGCTGTACAGAATACTCACATAAAGAGAGCACCTCCAGATACTCTAATAGCAAGCTTTAAAGAATACTCACATAAAGAGAGCTCCTCCAGATACTCTAATAGCAAGCTGTACAGAATACTCACATAAAGAGAGCACCTCAAGATACTCTAATAGCAAGCTGTACAGAATACTCACATAAAGAGAGCACATCCAGATGCTCTAATAGAAGCTGTACAGAATACTCACATAAAGAGAGCACCTTCAGATGCTCTAATAGCAAGCTGTACAGAATACTCACATAAAGAGAGCACCTCCAGATACTCTAATAGCAAGCTTTAAAGAATACTCACATAAAGAGAGCTCCTCCAGATACTCTAATAGCAAGCTGTACAGAATACTCACATAAAGAGAGCACCTCAAGATACTCTAATAGCAAGCTGTACATAATACTCACATAAAGAGAGCACCTCCAGATGCTCTAATAGCAAGCTGTACAGAATACTCACATAAAGAGAGCACCTGCAGATGCTCTAATAGCAAGCTGTATAGAATACTCACATAAAGAGAGCACCTCCAGATGCTCTAATAGCAAGCTGTACAGAATACTCACATAAAGAGAGCACCATCAGATGCTCTAATAGCAAGCTGTACAGAATACTCACATAAAGAGAGCACCTCCAGATGCATTAACAGCAAGCTGTACAAAATACTCACATAAAGAGAGATCACCTCCAGGTGCTCTAATAGCAAGCTGTACAGAATACTCACATAAAGAGAGCACCTCCAGATGCATTAACAGCAAGCTGTACAGAATACTCACATAAAGAGAGCACCTCCAGGTGCTCTAATAGCAAGCTGTGCAGAATACTCACATAAAGAGAGCACCTCCAGGTGCTCTAATAGCAAGCTGTACAGAATACTCACATAAAGAGAGCAACTCCAGATGCTCTAATAGCAAGCTGTACAGAATACTTACATTAAGAGAGCACCTCCAGATGCTCTAATAGCAAGCTGTACAGAATACTCACATAAAGAGAGCTCCTCCAGGTGCTCTAATAGCAAGCTGTACAAAATACTCGCATAATGAGAGCACCTCCAGATGCTCTAAAAACAAGCTGTACAGAATACTCACATAAAGAGAGCAACTCCAGATGCTCTAATAGCAAGCTGTACAGAATACTCACATAAAGAGAGCACCTCCAGATGCTCTAATAGGAAGCTGTAGAGAATACTCACATAAAGAGAGCACCTCCAGATGCTCTAATAGCAAGCTGTACAGAATACTCACATAAAGAGAGCTCCTCCAGATACTCTAATAGCAAGCTGTACAGAATGCTCACATAAAGAGAGCACCTCCAGATGCTCTAATAGCAAGCTGTGCAGAATACTCACATAAAGAGAGCACCTCCAGATGCTCTAATAAAAAGCTGTACAGAATATTCACATAAAGAGAGCTCCTCCAGATGCTCTAATAGCAAGCTGTACAGAATACTCACATAAAGAGAGCTCCTCAAGGTGCTCTAATAGCAAGCTGTACAGAATACCCACATAAAGAGAGCTCCTCCAGATACTCTAATAGCAAGCTGTACAGAATACTCACATAAAGAGAGCTCCTCCAGGTGCTCTAATAGCAAGCTGTACAGAATACTCACATAAAGAGAGCTCCTCCAGGTGCTCTAATAGCAAGCTGTACAGAATACTCACATAAAGAGAGCACCTCCAGATGCTCTAATAAAAAGCTGTACAGAATATTCACATAAAGAGAGCTCCTCCAGATGCTCTAATAGCAAGCTGTACAGAATACTCACATAAAGAGAGCACCCCCAGATGTTCTAATAGCAAGCTGTACAGAATACTCACATAAAGAGAGCACCTCCAGATGCTCTAATAGCAAGCTGTACAGAATACTCACATAAAGAGAGCACCTCCAGATGCTCTAATAGCAAGCTGTACAGAATAATCACATAATGAGAGCACCTCCAGATGCTCTTACAGCAAGCTGTACATAATACTCACATAAAGAGAGCACCTCCAGGTGCTCTAATAGCAAGCTGTACAGAATACTCACATAAAGAGAGCACCTCCAGGTGCTCTAATAGCAAGCTGTACAGAATACTCACATAAAGAGAGCACCTCCAGATGCTCTAATAGCAAGCTGTACAGAATACTCACATAAAAAGAGCACATCCAGATGCTCTAATAGCAAGCTGTACAGAATACTCACATAAAGAGAGCTCCTCCAGATACTCTAATAGCAAGCTGTACAGAATACTCACATAAAGAGAGCACCTCCAGATACTCTTATAGCAAGCTGTACAGAATATTCACATAAAGAGAGCACCTCCAGGTGCTCTAATAGCAAGCTGTACAGAATACTCACATAAAGAGAGCTCCTCCAGATACTCTAATAGCAAGCTGTACAGAATGCTCACATAAAGAGAGCACCTCCAGATGCTCTAATAACAAGCTGTACAGAATACTCACATAAAGAGAGCAGCTCCAGGTGCTCTAATAGCAAGCTGTACAGAATACTCACATAAAGAGAGCACCTCCAGATGCTCTAATAAAAAGCTGTACAGAATACTCACATAAAGAGAGTTCCTCCAGATGCTCTAATAGCAAGCTGTACAGAATACTCACATAAAGAGAGCTCCTCCAGGTGCTCTAATAGCAAGCTGTACAGAATACTCACATAAAGAGAGCACCCCCAGATGTTCTAATAGCAAGCTGTACAGAATACTCACATAAAGAGAGCACCTCCAGATGCTCTAATAGCAAGCTATACAGAATACTCACATAAAGAGAGCACCTCCAGATGCTCTAATAGCAAGCTGTACAGAATACTCACATAATGAGAGCACCTCCAGATGCTCTTACAGCAAGCTGTACAGAATACTCATATAAAGAGAGCACCTCCAGGTGCTCTAATAGCAAGCTGTAAAGAATACTCACATAAAGAGAGCACCTTCAGATGTTCTAATAGCAAGCTGTACAGAATACTCACATAAAGAGAGCACATCCAGATGCTCTAATAGCAAGCTGTACAGAATACTCACATAAAGAAAGCTCCTCCAGATACTCTAATAGCAAGCTGAACAGAATACTCACATAAAGAGAGCACCTCCAGATGCTCTAATAGCAAGCTGTACAGAATACTCACATAAAGAGTGCTCCTCCAGGTGCTCTAATAGCAAGCTGTACAGAATACTCACATAAAGAGAGCTCCTCCAGATAATCTAATAGCAAGCTGCACAGAATACTCACATAAAGACAGCACCTCCAGATGCTCTAATAGCAAGCTGTACAGAATACTCACATAAAGAGAGCTCCTCCAGGTGCTCTAATAGCAAGCTGTACAGAATACTCACATAAAGAGAGCACCTCCAGATACTCTTATAGCAAGCTGTACAGAATATTCACATAAAGGGAGCACCTCCAGGTGCTCTAATAGCAAGCTGCACAGAATACTCACATAAAGAGAGCTCCTCCAGATACTCTAATAGCAAGCTGTACAGAATACTCAGATAAAGAGAGCACCTCCAGATGCTCTAATAAAAAGCTGTACAGAATACTCACATAAAGAGAGCACCTCCAGATGCTCTAATAGCAAGCTGTACAGGACACTCACATAAAGAGAGCACCTCCAGGTGTTCTAATAGCAAGCTGTAGAGAATACTCATATAAAGAGAGCACCTCCAGATTCTCTAATAGCAAGCTGTACAGAATACTTACATAAAGAGAGCACCTCCAGATGCTCTAATAGCAAGCTGTACAGAATACTTACATAAAGAGAGCACCTCCAGATGCTCTAATAGCAAGCTGTACAGAATACTCACATAAAGAGAGCACCTCCATGTGCTCTAATATCAAACTGTACAGAATACTCACATAAAGAGAGCACCTCCAGATGCTCTAATAGCAAGCTGTATAGAATACTTACATAAAGAGAGCACCTCCAGATGCTCTAATAGCAAGCTGTACAGAATACTCACATAAAGAGAGCACCTCCATGTGCTCTAATATCAAGCTGTACAGAATACTCACATAAAGAGAGCACCTCCATGTGCTCTAATAGCAAGCTGTATACAATACTCACATAAAGAGAGCACCTCCAGGTGCACTAATAGCAAGCTGTACAGAATACTCACATAAAGAGAGCACCTCCAGATACTCTAATAGCAAGCTGTACAGAATACTCACATAAAGAGAGCACCTCCAGATACTCTAATAGCAAGCTGTACAGAATACTCACATAAAGAGAGCACCTCCAGATACTCTAATAGCAAGCTGTACAGAATACTCACATAAAGAGAGCACCTCCAGGTGCACTAATAGCAAGCTGTCCAGAATACTCACATAAAGAGAGCACCTCCAGATACTCTAATAGCAAGCGGGAACTTCCCAGCTGTCCATCTGATTGATCACAGGTAGCAGGTGTGATGAGAGTTTGAAATGACGTCAGTGGATGGGGCGGAGCTTAGGTCCGTTTGTCTATATCGCAGTTACAAAGTGAGATCAGTGCTACCAGATGTATATTTGCATGCTCTGCAATAAATTAGTGTTGTACCTTCTATGCTGTGTCCTGCATCTCATGGTGTCAGAATTTCTTGCCTGCGCTTCTGTTTCCTGATTGATGACGATGTCGAAGTTTACCCCACCAGAGCCTTTTGATTTTTCTCAGCCTGCAGCTTGGCCCACATGGCGTCAGCAGTTTCAGCGCTTCAGGATTGCTTCCAAGCTGGACAAGGAGAGTGGTGAAGTACAAGTTAATTCTCTTTTATACTCTATGGGGAAAGATGTGGAGCCAGTGTTCAATGCTTTTACTTTCCAAGAAGGGGAAGAATTTGACTTTGATATAGTTGTGAATAAACTCAGTGCCCACTTTGTGCACAAAAGAAATGTGATTCATGAGAGAGCTTGTTTTCACAAACGTGCTCAGCGTGTGGGAGAATCTGTGGAGTCATTTGTGCGCAGCCTGTATGAACTAGCTGAATTCAGTGAGTTTGGTGTTGCTAAAGAGGAGCAAATCAGAGACAGAATAGTCATAGGAATTGCAGATGCTGAAGTCTCACTGAAGCTACAGTTAGAGTCTGATTTAACATTAGATGAAACTATTAGGATGGCCCACCAGAGTGAACTGGTGAAAAAGCAAAGTGCTGATCTGAGGTCTGAGAGTATTGTGGATGAAGTGCAGCAGTTCAGGAGAGCTGCTAGTGAAAGGCACAGTGTGAGCGGTAGACCTAGTGAAACAGATAGGCCCAGAAGCGGATGGGCGCAGCATGCCCGATGCACACGGTGCAACCGTGCCCATGATCTGAGTGTCATATGCCCTGCTAAAGACAAAAGATGTAGTAAATGTAACAGAATGGGCCATTTTGAAGTGGTGTGTAAGACTGAATATATTAAGGAGATGCAGGTGGATAGTGAACAGGAGGGTCAAGAAGTGTCCTTTGTAGGGTCTGTTTTTGAACGACCTTGTAATGGGAGCCAAAGTTGTCTTTAAGATTGAAACAGGAACAGACATCAGTGTAATGTCCCTTGCAGCATTCATAAAACTGCCTCGACAGCCCCAGCTGGTGAAAGTTACAACAAAAGTCCATAGTCCTGGTGGCCGCATTGATCGTGCGGGGAAATTTCTTGCCAGCTGCGAGTACAAGCAAAGGAAATTCACCATGTGGGTGCATGTGATTAGAGGTCAGTGTGTTAACAATTTATTGAGCAGAAAAGCAGCATGTGGTTTGGGCCTAGTAGCCAGAGTGAATGAGATCTCAGAAGATATGTTTGGTGAATTGGGCCTACTGAATTGCAACCCAGTCTGTATATCACTTAAAGGTGACGCAGTCCCATACAGCATTACCACTCCCCGTAGAATTCCATTCCCGCTCATGCCTCAAGTGGAGAAGGAGCTTCTGCGTATGAAGAATATGGGGGTAATTGAAGAGGTTGTTGAAGCAACTGACTGGTGTGCCCCCATTGTGCCTTTTGCGAAGAAAAACTGGAAGGAACCCATCTGCGTAGACTTGAAAAGGCTGAATAAGGCGGTGAAGAGAGAGAGATATGTGCTGCTGACACTTGAAGACATAGCTCTGAAATTGGCTGGGGCGAATTTCTTCTCTACATTTGATGCTTCTAGCAGCTTCTGGCAGATACCTCTAGATCCAAAGTGCCACAAACGGACTACCTTCATTACACCGGTAGGTTGGTTTTGCTTCTGCAGACTCCCCTTCGGGATATCCTCTTCTCCTGAAATCTTTCAAAGAGAAATTAGTTCTCAACTAAGAGACCATGTGGGCACGGCAGTCGTCATGGATGACATCTTGGTGTATGGGTCTACATTGGAGGAACATGATCAGCGACTGAGCTGTGTGCTGCAGACTATTAGAGAGTCTGGGCTGAAGTTAAATAAAGAGAAATGCCATTTTAGGAAATCTGAGTTATGTTACTTTGGGCATATCATCAATGGGAATCGCATCAAGCCAGACCCGAGAAAATACGTGCTATTGAACAGATGAAAAGTCCTTCTGATGTACATGAGCTGAGCCAAATATATTGGGCCTTGTAAATTATGTGGGCAGGTTCCTCCCAGATGTATTCTCTATACTACACCCTATCACAGAGTTGCTAAAGAAAGATGTTGCCTGGGTCTGGGGACCTTCACAGGAAGAATCTTTTATGCAGGCAAGTCCCTGCTGGGGTCTGCCCCAGTGTTGGGGTTCTACGACCCTTCCAAAAAGACTGTGGTTAGTGCTGATGCGAGCAGTTATGGGTTGGGGGCCACCCTCCTGCAGTTGAATGAGAACAAACTACAGCCTATTTCCTTGTTATGTTTAAGTATGAACTAGTACCCTTGTTCTTTGCAGGACCACTCAGTCTCACACCTTACCTCGGGTTCACTAAGATCTAACTTGTGGAACCCTGTTATGCTCATAGATCTGAGGGTCACTACTGTAGGATACAGTGTGAAGATGGTATACAAGAGAAATGGAATGAGCTAAACAACAATATAGTATGTAATGTAGGATAACTCCAATTCCAAAGTTTAGAGAGAAACTTGATCACTTTTCAAAATAGTTGCAGACTCGCATCGCAGACATATAAAATATTTACATAGCTTGCACACACACACACACACTTTAGTTATAGTTGTGCAAGGTAAGTTCATTGGTCATTTACAGCCGGATATAAGTTTTGCAGTAATGAGTATTTGCTGGGTTAAAGTCAGTTTAAGCACATAAAGTACATCAGTGGTTAATGCTAGAGGGAGCAGTACCTTGAAGCGTAATGTTAGATTTGCAGAAGTCACTATGCAAGTAAATGAAATGAATCACAAACGGAAGAATTGATTTCAAAGTTAGTACATGAAATAAGCTGGTTAATAGCTTGGTATGGCAGGTAAACTTGATTACTTGAGGCAGAGCAGGAACAAATGACATGAGAGGTAAGATATCCTTATTTGTACATTGGTAATACAGACCGGTAAATCCTGATGGTAGAATATACAAACCGACTTCCCAATTAGTATCCTCAGCGTGGAGCAGAGCGGTATTACCGAAGAGACAATGCAGACAGCGTGTGCTGAGATTCAGTGAGTGTGTGTGGCAGCTGCGGTTTCACCCGGAGACAAGTCGGGAATGACATCACACGCCAACGGATCAGCATGCGAGTGTACAGGAAGCAAGCAGCAGCGTGAAAGACAGGAACTGAGGAGAGGTGCTGCAATTCCGCAAGTCTTGAGAAACTGGAAATTAGTATCAGTAGAAGGAAATCCCAACTTAGACAGGAGGGAATAGCTGGGTGTGTAGCGTTCAGGAACAGAGAGTGACTGAACAAATTACCAAGCAACGTTCAACACTAGGTGGAGCCTTAAATAGCAGTATGGTAATTAGAAGTTAAAGGTACAGAATGGTAAAACCCTGACAGAACTCCCCCCTCAAGGAGCCGCTCCGCGGATCAAGGACCAGGACGGTCAGGATTCCTCCGGTGGTACAAAGAGAGAAGTTGGGGGGCGGAGAAGTTAGAGGACGGCTCCCAGGAATCCTCCTCAGGAGCATAGCCCTTCCATCTTACCAAGTACTGGAGCTGATCATGAAGGTATCTGGAGTCCAAGATAGAATCAATTTCATATTCGACATCATCATTCACTTGAGGAACAACAGAAGAACCCTGTAGGTTACCCCTGACCAAGGAGTAGGGCTTTAACAAGGACACATGGAACGTTGGATGTATCTTCAGAGTAGATGGTAATTGAAGAGTCACAGCATTAGGATTGATCACTTTGATAATCTCATATGGTCCCAAATATAAAGCACCTAATTTTTTACTAGGTTTTTTGTACTAAGCCAGACCTTGTCGCCAACAGCATAATCCGGAGGTTTAGATCTGCGTAAATCATAATGATGTTTCTGGGTGGTTTGTGCCTCCTGTAGAACTGTTTTTAAGGCAAAACCATTAGCAATTGAATTGACTGTATCGTTTACCATTGGTAGTGTAGATTCAGACGTACAGGTAGGATGGTATGTTGGATGAAACCCATAGTTGACGTAAAATGGTGTGGTTCTCATAGAGGAGTGTAGTGAGTTATTATGAGCAAATTCGGCAGTGGCCAAAAGTGAGTGCCAATTATCTTGTTCCAAGGTACAGTAGCAGCGGAGATACTGCTCAAGTGACTGATTAGTTCTCTCCGTTTGCCCATTCGTCTGGGGATGATAGGCTGAACTGAGTCTTCTACAGATATTGAGGGTACGACATAGCTGGGTCCAAAACCTAGAAGTGAATTGTGACCCCCTATCCGTAGTGACAGATTTGGGCAATCCATGAAGTTTCACTATGTTATTTAGGAATAAAGAGGCAGTTTCTGAAGCCGTTGGAAGACCCCTGTGGGGGATGAAATGAGCCATTTTAGAAAACAAATCAACCACTACTAATATGGTGTTGTAATTTGATGAAGATGGTAAGTCCACTATGTAATCCATGGCGATATCTGTCCAAGGTCTGTCTGGGATTGGAAGCGAAAGAAGGTATCCATAAGGGCGATTATGTGGGTGTTTCTTAGTGGTACATGTGGGACAGCTTTGTACGTATCGAGTGACTGTGTCCATCATTTTGGGCCACCAATAATCTCTCTTTAATAAATGCAAAGTCTTATGAACTCCAGGATGTCCTGCTAGGAGTGAGTCATGAGCATAACCAACAATCTCTTCTCTGAGAACTTCAGGTATATACAGTAGACTATGATGGTAGTACAAACCATCCTGATGTTTGCTTAAACCCAGTTGCTGTAAAGAAGAGTCCTGTGACAGATGTTGTTTTAAGGTGGTTTTGAAGCTGGTAGTCAAACAGATTATTCTATCTGAGGGTATGATAGATTCTGGTGTTTCTATGTGCAAAGGTTTCGGATCCTTTCGAGAAAGAGAGTCTGCCTTGAGATTTTTGGAGCCGGGTCTATATGTTATGATATAATCAAATCGTGAAAAGAAAAGACTCCACCTGACTTGACGTGAAGTCAAGGTTTTGTTGGATCTCAGAAATTCAAGATTCCGATGGTCAGTGTATATCTGAATTGGGTGTTGTGTTCCTTCCAGAAGATGTCTCCAGAACTCTAGAGCGGATTTGATAGCAAGAAGCTCCTTATCACCAATACCATAATTCATTTCTGCAGAGGTCATTACTCTGGAGTAGTAAGATATTGGGTGAAGAGGTTCCGTAGGAGACTTTCTTTGAGAAAGGATTGCCCCAAGAGCATACTCGGAAGCATCAACCTCCAGGGTATATTGACAACTGGGATCTGGGAACTGTAGAATCGGAGCTGTAATAAATTTCTGTTTCAGGCTAATGAAAGAATCTTCTGCTGACTGATTCCAAACAAATTTTATATGTTTACGTGTTAAGTAAGTCAATGGTTGAACAATATGTGAAAACCCTTTAATGAATTTGCGATAAAAGTTTGCAAACCCTAAAAATCTCTGGATTTCTTTCTTATTACGGGGAACAGGCCAATTGGTTATAGCATCCACCTTGTTAGATTCCATGGAGATACCTAAAGGTGATATGTTGTATCCTAAAAAGGAAATCGTATCTGTATTGAATATACACTTTTCAAGCTTAGCGAAAAGACGGTGGACTCTTAATCGTAATAAAACCTGCTTCACATGAGACACATGTTTTTCGTATGACTCTGAGAATATAAGAATGTCGTCCAGATAGATGACAATACAAACATCTAAGAGATCATGAAACACATCATTTATGAAACACTGAAATGTCGCTGGAGCGTTGCATAAGCCAAACGGCATCACAGTGTATTCATAAAGGCCGTAACGTGTACGGAAGGCTGTTAACCACTCATCCCCTGCTCTCATCCTAATCAAATTGTAGGCACCTCTAAGATCCAGTTTTGTATAAATAACAGCACCACGTAACCGTTCAATTAGTTCAGGAATGAGAGGCAGGGGGTATCTGTTTTTCTTTGTGCATTTGTTAAGTTGCCTATAGTCAATGATTGGACGGAGGCTACCATCCTTATTCTTAACAAAAAACATAGATGCTCCAACGGAGGATGTGGAGGGTCTAATGAAGCCTTTTTTCAATTTATCATCCAGATAGTCTTTCAAATGAGCTAATTCTGGCTCTGAAAGCGGATATATATGACCAATAGGTATGGTACTGTCTGGTATGAGATCAATAGGACAATCATAAGACCTGTGTGGTGGTAGTGTGTCTGCCTCAACCTTATCAAAAACGTCACTAAATTCTTTATAACAATCGGGTAGGCTATGGACAGATAAATGGTATAAAGAGTGTTTGGTGAAACATGAATGTTTACAAAATGCAGAATCAAAGATCACAGAACCTTCACACCAAGAGATAGTGGGGTTATGTCTTATTAACCAGTTTAAGCCAAGTATCATAGGATAAACTGAAGTGGGAAGTACATCGAAAGACAACTGCTCAATATGACCAGACTTTGTTATCACAGTAATGGGAATGGTGTGATGTGTTATGGGATCTGAACAGAGAGCCATCAACCAAACGTATAGCAAGTGAAACAGTCTTTTTTATTAGTGGGATCTTATTTTTAACAACAAACGAAATATCTACAAAATTCCCAGATGCGCCAGAGTCAACTACGGCCTGTACGTCTATCTTCCGATGATGCCACTGTAGGGAGAGAGGAAGGGACAAATGAGAATTGAAATCATGTACCATATTGATTATGTGATAACTAGGAGGTGTCTTACCCTTCTTTTGGCGAAGAAGTAATGGACAATCCTTAACAGTGTGATCTTTATCAGCACAGTATAGACAGAGGTTCAGTAATTTGCGCCTAGCTTTTTCTTCGGGTTTTAGAGGACCACAAATCACTGCTACATCCATAGGTTCATCAGAGGACCTTGTTGGTAAGGTTGAAGGTGTAGCATGATAAGCAGATATTCTTCTGTAGCTTGCATCAGTAAAGGATCTTTCAGATTTTCTTTCCCTTAACCTTCGGTCTATACCTATGCTGAGTGTCATGAGAGCTTCTAAATCATCAGGAATGATACCACGTGCAAGCTCATCTTTTATTGCTTCACTAAGACCTAACTGGTATTGATTCCTTAAAGCTGGAGTGTTCCACTGAGTGTCCGGTGCCCAACATTTGAAGTTCGTGATATATTCTTCCACGACTCTTTTCCCTTGACGTAAGGACCTGATAGCTGTTTCTGCTGTGTTCTGTTTATTGTGATCCTCATAAAGCAGAGACATGGCAGAAAAGAATGCATCGAGAGAATTTAAGATGGGATCATCATTCTCATAAAAGGCATTAGCCCAAGACCTGGCCTCACCACGTAGGAATGAGATAACTGTTAAAACCCTGACCCTATCTGTTGGGTATGATTTCGGTTTCAAAGTAAACATCAGTGTACAAGAGTTCTTGAAATCCCTAAACAAAGCTCTCTCCCCAGAGAATTTTTCAGGAGGGCTAATTAGAGGTTCAACTGAGGTTTCAGCTACAGGAGGCTTACTGGCAAGATGGTCATTAATGAATTTTCTGATGTTTTGGTTCTCCAATTGTATCTCCCTTAGTCCCTGTATCATGTGATCCATACTTTGAGCTAGGGAGCCAACCCTATTGTAAAGCTCTGTTATATCCATTTAACTGGGTACTAGTTATTTTTATAGGCTTGGTAATATGTTATGTTTAAGTATGAACTAGTACCCTTGTTCTTTGCAGGACCACTCAGTCTCACACCTTACCTCGGGTTCACTAAGATCTAACTTGTGGAACCCTGTTATGCTCATAGATCTGAGGGTCACTACTGTAGGATACAGTGTGAAGATGGTATACAAGAGAAATGGAATGAGCTAAACAACAATATAGTATGTAATGTAGGATAACTCCAATTCCAAAGTTTAGAGAGAAACTTGATCACTTTTCAAAATAGTTGCAGACTCGCATCGCAGACATATAAAATATTTACATAGCTTGCACACACACACACACTTTAGTTATAGTTGTGCAAGGTAAGTTCATTGGTCATTTACAGCCGGATATAAGTTTTGCAGTAATGAGTATTTGCTGGGTTAAAGTCAGTTTAAGCACATAAAGTACATCAGTGGTTAATGCTAGAGGGAGCAGTACCTTGAAGCATAATGTTAGATTTGCAGAAGTCACTATGCAAGTAAATGTAATGAACCACAAACGGAAGAATTGATTTCAAAGTTAGTACATGAAATAAGCTGGTTAATAGCTTGGTATGGCAGGTAAACTTGATTACTTGAGGCAGAGCAGGAACAAATGACATGAGAGGTAAGATATCCTTATTTGTACATTGGTAATACAGACCGGTAAATCCTGATGGTAGAATATACAAACCGACTTCCCAATTAGTATCCTCAGCGTGGAGCAGAGCGGTATTACCGAAGAGACAATGCAGACAGCGTGTGCTGAGATTCAGTGAGTGTGTGTGGCAGCTGCGGTTTCACCCGGAGACAAGTCGGGCGTGACGTCACACGCCAACGGACCAGCATGCGAGTGTACAGGAAGCAAGCAGCAGCGTGAAAGACAGGAACTGAGGAGAGGTGCTGCAATTCCGCAAGTCTTGAGAAACTGGAAATTAGTATCAGTAGAAGGAAATCCCAACTTAGACAGGAGGGAATAGCTGGGTGTGTAGCGTTCAGGAACAGAGAGTGACTGAACAAATTACCAAGCAACGTTCAACACTAGGTGGAGCCTTAAATAGCAGTATGGTAATTAGAAGTTAAAGGTACAGAATGGTAAAACCCTGACATTCCTACAGTTCCCGTACACTGACGGCTGCCGAGTCGAAATACGCCAAAATTGAGAAAGAGTGTCTGGCTGCAGTTTGGGCCTGTGAGCGCTTTCAGTGTTACCTAGTGGGTTTAGAGAAATTGTGGATGAAGTGCAGCAGTTCAAGAGAGCTGCTAGTGAAAGGCACAGTGTGAGCGGTAGACCTAGGGCAACAGATAGGCCCAGAAGCGGATGGGTGCAGCATGCCCGATGCACGCGGTGCAACTGTGCCCATGATCAGAGTGTCATATGCCCTGCTAAAGACAAAAGATGTAGAAAATGTAACAGAATGGGCCATTTTGAAGTTGTGTGTAAAACTGAATATATTAAGGAGATGCAGGTGGATAGCGACCAGGAGGGTCAAGAAGTGTCCTTTGTAGGGTATGTTGTTAAACGGCCGGGTTCAGAAGAAGATTGGAGGGTTACTCTTACTGTAATGGGAGCCAAAATTGCCTTTAAAATTGATACAGGAGCAGACATCACTGTAATGCCCCTTGCAGCATTCATAAAACTGCCTCGACAGCCCCAGCTGGCAAAAGTTACAACAAAAGTCCATAGTCCTGGTGGCTGCATTGATTGTGCGGGGAAATTTCTTGCCAGCTGCAAGTACAAGCAAAGGAAATTCACCATGTGGGTGCATGTGATTAGAGGTCAGTGTGTTAACAATTTATTGAGCAGAAACGCAGACTTTGGTTTGGGCCTAGTAGCCAGAGTGAATGAGATCTCAGAAGATATGTTTGGTGAATTGGGCCTACTGAATTACAACCCAGTCTGTATATTACTTAAAGGTGGAGAAGGAGCTTCTGCGTATGAAGAATATGGGGGTAATTGAAGAGGTTGTTGAAGCAATTGACTAGTGTGCCGCCATTGTGCCTGTTGCGAAGAAAAACGGGAAGGTACGCATCTGCGTAGACTTGAAAAGGCTGAATGAGGCGGTGAAGAGAGAGAGATATGTGCTGCCGACACTTGAAGACATAGCTCTGGCTGGGGCGAAGTTCTTCTCTACATTGGATGCTTCTAGCGGCTTCTGGCAGATACCTCTAGATCCAAAGTGCCGCAAACTGACTACCTTCATTACACTGTTAGGTCGGTTTTGCTTCTGCAGACTCCCCTTCAGTATATCCTCTGCTCCTGAAATCTTTCAAAGAGAAATGAGTTCTCTCCTAAGAGACAACATGGGCAACATCTTGGTGTATGGGTCTACATTGGAGGAACATGATCAGCGACTGAGCTGTGTGCTGCAGTCTATTAGAGAGTCCGGGCTGAAGTTAAATAAAGAGAAATGCCATTTTAGGAAAGCTGAGTTATGTTACTTTGGGCATATCATCAATGGGGATGGCATCAAGCCAAACCCTGAGAAAATTTGTGCTATTGAACAGATGAAAAGTCCTTCTGATGTACATGAGCTGGGACAAATATTGGGCCTTGTAAATTATGTGGGCAGGTTCCTCACAGATTTATCCACTATACTACACCCTATCACAGAGTTGCTAAAGAAAGATGTTGCCTGGGTCTGGGGTCCTTCACAGGAAGAATCTTTTATGCAGGTCAAGTCCCTGCTGGGGTCTGCCCCAGTGTTGGGGTTCTACAACCCTTCCAAAAAGACTGTGGTTAGTGCTGATGCGAGCAGTTATGGGTTGGGGGCCGCCCTCCTGCAGTTGAATGAGAACAAACTACAGCCCATCGCCTACTATTCCCGTACACTGACGGCTGCCGAGTCAAAATACGTCCAAATTGAGAAAGAGTGTCTGGCTGCAGTTTGCTCCTGTGAGCACTTTCAGCATTACCTAGTGGGTTTAGAGAAATTTAGTCTGGAGACTGACCATAAACCGCTAGTCCCTCTAATCAACTCCTATGATATTGACAAAACACCCCTAAGATGCCAGAGACTTCTAATGAGGCTGCTCAGGTTCAACATTCAGGCAGTCAGTGCATGTGCTGGGGAAACAACTGGTTGTGGCAGATACACTTTCCAGGCTCCCGCTGGCTGCTGCTGAAAAGTCTTCAACGGAATCAGATGTGAAAGTGTATGTAGATTCAGTTCTGGCCTCCAAATCCATTTTTTCAGGGAAGCTAGAACAAATAAAGAAAGAGACATATTTAGATACAGACCTTCAAGAAGTTATAAAGTACATAAAAGAAGGTTGGCTCGAGAGTCAGGCAGCCTGAATGTCTTTAAGTTCTTACCAGTCAGAAAGGTCGCAGCTCACGGAACTGGATGGGTTGGTGCTGTTCCAGGATTGTTATTCCTGTTAGCATGCAGCAGGAGATGTTAAACAGGATTCATGATGGCCACTTAGGCATTACAAAGTGCAGAGAAAGGGCAGCTACCGCAGTATGGTGGCCTGGGATCAGTTCCGATATTGCAAGCCATGTGTCAAAATGTGCCTTTTGCCGGGAACGGCAAAGGCCCATGGCAGAAAATAGCTGCTGATTTGTGCAAACTGCACGGGAAAAAGTACCTAGTCGTGATCGACTACTATTCCAGGTATTTGGAAATTGCACCTTTGAATGAAATCACAAGTCAAGCCGTTATCACTTGTCTCAAGAGCTTGTTCGCCCGGTGGGGCATACCAATGGAGTTGGTGAGTGATAATGGAATGCAGTTCGCTTCCACAGAGTTCAGTTCTTTCAGCAGAGAATATGATTTTGTACATTCCATGTCAAGTCCACATTACCCGCAGGCCAATGGAATGGCTGAAAGGGCAGTTCAAACAACAAAGTTCATTTTGAAGCAATCTGAGCTGTACCTGGCCCTCTTGTCCTATAGGGCGACTTCCATTCAAGCCACAGGGTTTAGCCCAGCACAGCTGATGCTAGGACACCAGATTCGCACCACCTTACCCTCTGTAGGTGTCTTCCAGCCAACTAGCTGTATTCCTCTGGACGAAGTCCTTAGGAGGGATGAAGAGGCAAAAAGGGGCTATCGATTCTTCTACGACAGGAGACATTCTGTGAGGCCCTTGCAGGAGCTGAATATGGGAGAAAGTGTCAGAATTAAACTGGATGATGAGAAGAAATGGAAGACGCCTGCTATGGTAATTGGACGCTCTCCAGAACCAAGGTCTTATGTAGTCCTTACTGATGGAGGAACAGTTACACGTCAAAATCGAAAACATCTTCAGCCTGTACCTGAGAGTTTGGAACTGGATGCCTCAGTACCACCGCCGGTGGGATCCCCTGTTTTAAGAGGGGTGCCTTCCCCTCAGCAAGATCACAGCGGGGATATGTCCTCCAGCAGACTCTCAATCACCTTCTTCTGTATCAGAGGACAGTTCATGTAGAGTTACATCAAGCGGAAGAGTGGTGAAACTTCCGGCCCGATATCGGGATTAACATTAGTTAGAGCAGTGACCGGAAGTATGGGAAAAATAATCCCATGGTCACTGTGGACTAGGGTAGTCTACCCGGATGTTCAAGTCAGGATGTAATTCATGTTGTTTATACAGATATTCTCTTTAACGTGTTATTTGTTATATGCTATTCAAAACTGTTGTATGCTTCTTGTATACCTTGTTAATCGAAAACATCTTCAGCCTGTACCTGAGAGTTTGGAACTGGATGCCTCAGTACCACCGCCGGTGGGATCCCCTGTTTTAAGAGGGGTGCCTTCCCCTCAGCAAGATCACAGCGGGGATATGTCTTTGCCTCCAGCAGACTCTCAATCACCTTCTTCTGTATCAGAGGACAGTTCATGTAGAGTTACATCAAGCGGAAGAGTGGTGAAACTTCCGGCCCGATATCGGGATTAACATTAGTTAGAGCAGTGACCGGAAGTATGGGCAAAATAATCCCATGGTCACTGTGGACTAGGGTAGTCTACCCGGATGTTCAAGTCAGGATGTAATTCATGTTGTTTATACAGATATTCTCTTTAACGTGTTATTTGTTATATGCTATTCAAAACTGTTGTATGCTTCTTGTATACCTTGTTATTAGTTGTATTCAAATAAAAAAAAAATTTATGCTTTGTCCTTTGAAAAGGGGGAAGATGTGATGAGAGTGGGAAGTGACGTCGCCAGATGGGGGCGGAGCTTAGGTCTGTTTGTCCATGTCGCAGTTACTAAGTGAGATCAATGATACCAGATGTATATTTCCATGCTCTGCAATAAAATAGTATTGTACCCTCTTTGCTGTGTCCTGCATCTCATGACAGCAGGATACATATGACTCCAGACAGCAGGATACACAGGTACTCCCATATACATTTATCAGGTGTCAACAATAAAATGGATCTTTGTGTTAAAGTGTAATTGCATTAAAATATGTATTAAAAATTAAAAGTTTTATAACATCAGTGAATTTTGTATGAAACAAAGAGAAATAAATAATTTAATGGAGGAGAATATTTTTTTTAAAAAAAATGTTAATAGTATAAAGGAATTATTGTATGCATGTAACAGCTACTTTAAAAGCTGCAATCAATGCAAATTCCTCAAAAGCTAACATTTGTGTAGATTACAAGTTTTGTGCTAAACAGGGTGCGAAACGAACGCCAAAAAAGTTGCGTTATTTCACTCTCTGTAGCGCTGCCATTACGAGTTACTGAATTGCCTCCTTGTGCGTACGATATGGCGGCGTTAAGCTGCATACCGCACAAAATCCAAGGGCTGCTTTGACGTGCTCATGCACACTTTCTCCCATAGACATCAATGTGGAGAGAGTGTTAGAAAAAAATCTAACACCTGAAGTGCGGAATGAAAAATCTCCGTAACGCAACCCCATTGATGTCTGTGGGGAAAAAAAGTTACGTTTAAACCTAACACCCTAACATAAACCCCAAGTCTAAACACACCTAATTCGCTGCCCCCGACATTGCCAACACCTAAATAAAGTTATTAACCCCTAATCTGCCGCTCCCGACATCGCCGACACAAATAAAAGTTATTAACCCCTATTCCGCCGCTCCCTGACATCACCGACATTATAATAAAGTTATTAACCCCTAATCCGCCGCTCCCCGACATCGCCGCCATTATAATAAAGTTATTAACCCCTATTCCGCCACTCCCTGACATCGCCGACACTATAATAAAGTTATTAACCCCTAATACGCCACTCCCCGACATCGCCAAACATCGCTAAACTGCCAGCCCCCCCACATCACAAAACACTAAATTAATCTATTAACCTCTAAACCTAGCACCCCCCTAACTTTAAATTAAAATTACAATATAACTATCTTAAAATAAATAAAAACTTACCTGTTAAATAAAAAAAAATAAGTTTAAACTATAAATTAACCTAACATAACTATTCTAATAAAATTTAAAAAACTACCAATTAAAAAATCTAAATTACAAATTTAAAAAAACCTAACACTACAAAAAAAATAAAAAAATCTAAAATTACAAAAAATAAAAAACACTAAGCTTACAAAAAATAATAAAATTATCAAAAATAAAAACAATTACATCTAATCTAATAGCCCTATAAAAATAAAAAAGCCCCCCCAAAATAAAAACACTCCTTAGCCTACAATAAACTACCAATAGCCCTTTTAAAGGGCCTTTTGTAGGGCAATGCCCTAAGTTAAACACCTCTTTTACCTGTAAAAAAATACAAAGTCCCCCCAACAGTAAAACCCACCATCCAACCAACCCCCCAAAATAAAAACCTAACTCTAAAAAAACCTAAGCTACCTATTGCCCCTAAAGGGGCATTTGTATGGGCATTGCCCTTAAAAGGGCATTCAGCTCTTTTAAAAAAGCCCAAAGCCCTAATCTAAAATAAAAATGCCAACAAAATGAAAAATAAAAATAAAAATCTAACCCCAGAATATCTACTCACGGTTCCTGAAGTCCAGACATCCATCTCCATCCAGGCAGGGAGAAGACTTCATCCAGGTGGTGATAGCTTCATCCATCCCAGGGGCGTCTTCTATCTTCATCCCGGGGGCACGGAGCAGAGCCATCCTGGAAGCCAAAGACATCCTGCATGGAGCGTCCTCTTCATACGGTCACCGCCACACACTGAAGTTGAATTCAAGGTAGCCGTTTCAAAATGGCGTACCTTGCATTCCTATTGGCTGATTTGGTTCTTAAAATTCAAATCAGCCAATAGGTTAAAAGCTTCTGAAATCCTATTGGCTGTTCAAATCAGCCAATAGGATGAGAGCTACTGAAATCCTATTCTGAAAAGTAATTAAAGGGATAGGAAAGTCAAAATTAAACTTGCATGATTCAGAGAGAACATGTTATTTTAAGACATTTTTAAATTCACTTCTATTTTCAAATGTACTTTGTTCTCTTGTTATCTAATTTTTAAAAAGAATATGTACGTATCCTACACAAGTGGGAACTTGCTGGTGATTGGTGTTTGTACACATTTGTCTCTTGTGATTGGCTGACTAGATGTGTTCAGCTAACTCTCAGTAGTGCATTGCTGCTCCTTCAGCAAAGGATATCAAGGGAATGAAGCAGAATTGATAATAGAAGTAAATTGGAAATTTGTTTAAAATTGTATGGTCTATCTGAATCCTCAAAAAAATAAATAAGTTTTATGTCTCTTTACATAGACATGTGCGTCGCTAAAAAAATTGTTTTGTTTCGTTTTCATTAGTTAAATAAATAATTTGTTTCGGCAAATTAGTTTAGTTATGTTTTTAAAAAAAATTGTTCGCCAAATTAGTTAAGTTAAATCGGATCCGTTTGTTTTGAGGATCCATTCTTTATTCATTTGCATTATTCTATTCTGAAGTTTAGAATATAATAATGCATATGAATAAAGAATGGATCCGAAAAAACTATTTAATTTAATATAATTAATATGCCAGCGATTGATAGGATTTAAGCAGCTCTTTAGGGGTTAATAGGTTTTGTTCGTGTCGGCAATGTTTGGGAACTGCAATTTAGGGGTTAATAGGTTTAGTTAGTGTCGGCGATGTCAGGGAATGCGATTTAGGGGTTAATAGCGTTATTTAGTGTTTTAGTTAGTGTCGGCGATGTTGGGGAACTGCAGTTTAAGGGTTAATTGGTTTAGTTCATGTTGGCGATGTTTGGGAATGGCAGTTTAGGGGTTAATAGGTTTAGTTTGTGTCAGCAAAGTTTTGGAACAGCGTTTTAGGGGTTACTAGGTTTAGTTAGTGTTGGCAATGTCGGGGAACTGCGGTTTAGGGGTTAATAGCTTTATTTTGTGATTTACTTATTGTCGGCGATGTTGGTGAACTGCGGTTTAGAATAGATTGGAACATTGAAAAATTCCGAATATGAATAATGGATCTGAAAATTCGGAAACTGATTTATTCATTTTCGTAATTTTTCAGGATTTGCCGATTCGGAAATTTGGAGCATTCGAATCTCCGAATAGGCCAAAATTCTGGCGTAAACGAAATTCGGATGAAATGAAAAGCACATGTCTACTCTTAGCACATGTCTACACTTAGCACATGTCTACTCTTAGCACATGTCTACTCTTGAATACATTGGGGCCGATTTATCAAGGGCCAAATGGCCCCTTATGCCCCTGTTTCAGCAGTTATGAAGCAGTGGTCTTAAGACTGCTGCTTCTTAACTGGTCCACTGCCTCTAAGGCTGCGTACATCAATCCGCCCGATCCTATACGATCGGGTGGATTGACATCCCCTGCTAGCGGCCATCTGCAGGGGGCGGCATTGCACAAGCAGTTCACCAGAACTCCTTGTGCAATGTTAAATGCAGACAGCGTATGCTGTCGGCATTCAGCGATGTCTGTCGGACAAACATTGATAAATCCGCCCCATTGAATTAACTTAATATAATTTTAAAATAAGAAGAATCTTGCATGCATTACAATCACTTTTAATAAAACATAGTGACTCCCCAATAATTATGGGAGGCGATTTCAACCTAGCCCAAACAATTCCTTCAGATAGATTCACTGACCCATCACATACCTGAGCTACGGGCAAAGCCACCCAAAGGCAAAGAAGGGAATCCAAGTTTATTACAGCAATCCAGACCAGCAAGACTACATGTGTATTTCAAAAACCCACCACACCTTCTCCAGAACAGATTATTTTCTTACTTCCCTCCACATCCTCCCTACTATAGTGATCTCCTTCAATAAACCAATCACGTTGTCTGACCATGCCCCAATTGGTATAACACTACAACCTGACACCCAAACTTCTAGACTACAGACCTGGAGGTTTCCTACCTACTTATATAACAAAGTGGACTTCAGACAGCAATTACCCTCATACACCGTGACAATGTAGATTTGTTTTGGCACACGTTAAGGCAGTTTGAAGAGGTAGAATTACTGCATAGACTGCAAACCAACGCACCTCCTCAAAAAAAAAACGTACAATCTGCTTAATAATCTTACGGACGCATATAATAGATACAGTGCCCTACAATTCAGAATAGACAACTCTACTACACATTAAAGCAGGAAAAGGATTCACATAGAATTTTACAGGGCCAGAAATGCAATGTTCATAGAAAGGGTAAACTTTATCTGCATGGGAATAATGCAGGGAAATTGCTGGCCAACATGGTAAATATTGCCTCTCCTAAATCCAATATCCTCTCAATTTAAATAAGGACTCACATATACACCAACACACCTACCATAATGAGAGAATGTGTCATGTACTACATGTCACTGTACACCGGTCAAAGGATTGTAGAACAAGACAAACAGTATTTCTGGAACAATATAGATATCCCGAAACTGACGGAGGAAAAGTGGTCCTCCCTAAATGACTGTATACATATCCAGCAATTTCTTCAAGATATTAAGCATTGCAAATTGGGAACGGTAGCTGTCACAGATGGTTTCCCTATTGAGCTCTATAAAATCCTCAATGCAGATATAGCCCCCACATTGACACTACTATTCGCCAGGTATTTATCAGGACAATCCAAACCAGACCCTAGGCTTACGGAATTAAATTGTTTTTGTGCTTCCCAAACCAGATAGGGATCCAACCCAGGGATAGGCACAGACGAATGCTGTGGGGGACATTTTCTAAAGTACAGACCGTAGTGAAGGACACCAAGGTACATTTGATATTAAAAACATTATTTTATAGAGGTTGGTGTTATTATACTGATGCAGATACCACTGATCTTATAACCAGACCTCCTCTGGCTATACCCATGTGCCAGTGTCACTACTGTGTCATTATATAGCACTGGGTGTTATTATACTGATGCAGATACCACTGATCCTATAACCAGCCCTCCTCTGGCTATACCCATGTGCCAGTGTCACTCCTGTGTCATTATATAGTGCTGGGTGTTATTATACTGATGCAGATACCACTGATCCTATAACCATCCCTCCTCTGGCTATACCCATGAGCCAGTGTCACTACTGTGTCATTATATAGTGCTGGGTGTTATTATACTGATGCAGATACCACTGATCCTATAACCAGCCCTTGTCTGGCTATACCCATGTGCCAATGTCACTACTGTGTCATTATATAGTGCTGGGTGTTATTATACTGATGCAGATACCACTGATCCTATAACCATCCCTCCTCTGGCTATACCCATGAGCCAGTGTCACTACTGTGTCATTATATAGTGCTGGGTGTTATTATACTGATGCAGATACCACTGATCCTATATCCAGCCCTCCTCTGGCTATACCCATGAGCCAGTGTCACTACTGTGTCATTATATAGTGCTGGGTGCTATTATACTGATGCAGATACCACTGACCCTATAACCAGCCCTTGTCTGGCTATACCCATGTGCCAGTGTCACTACTGTGTCATTATATAGTGCTGGGTGTTATTATACTGATGCAGATACCACTGACCCTATAACCAGCCCTCCTCTGGCTATACCCATGTGCCAGTGTCACTACTGTGTCATTATATAGCACTGGGTGTTATTATACTGATGCAGATACCACTGATCCTATAACCAGCCACTCCTCTGGCTATACCCATGAGCCAGTGTCACTACTGTGTCATTATATAGTGCTGGGTGTTATTATACTGATGCAGATACCACTGATCCTATATCCAGCCCTCCTCTGGCTATACCCATGTGCCAGTGTCACTACTGTGTCATTATATAGTGCAGGGTGTTATTATACAGATGCAGATACCACTGACCCTATAACCAGCCCTCCTCTGGCTATACCCATGTGCCAGTGTCACTACTGTGTCATTATATAGCACTGGGTGTTATTATACTGATGCAGATACCACTGATCCTATAACCAGCCCTCCTCTGGCTATACCCATGAGCCAGTGTCACTACTGTGTCATTATATAGTGCTGGGTGTTATTATACTGATGCAGATACCACTGATCCTATATCCAGCCCTCCTCTGGCTATACCCATGTGCCAGTGTCACTACTGTGTCATTATATAGTGCAGGGTGTTATTATACAGATGCAGATACCACTGACCCTATAACCCGCCCTTGTCTGGCTATACCCATGAGCCAGTGTCACTACTGTGTCATTATATAGTGCTTGGTGTTATTATACTGATGCAGATACCACTGATCCTATAACCAGCCCTTGACTGGCTATATGCATGTGCCAGTGTCACTACTGTGTCATTATATAGTGCTGTGTGTTATTATACTGATGCAGATACCACTGATCCTATAACCAGCCCTTGTCTGGCTATACCCATGTGCCAGTGTCACTACTGTGTCATTATATAGTGCTGGGTGTTATTATACAGATGCAGATACCACTGATCTTATAACCAGCCCTCCTCTGGCTATACCCATGTGCCAGTGTCACTACTGTGTCATTATATAGTGCTGGGTGTTATTATACAGATGCAGATACCACTGATCCTATAACCAGCCCTCCTCTGGCTATACCCATGAGCCAGTGTCACTACTGTGTCATTATGTAGCGCTGGGTGTTATTATACTGATGCAGATACCACTGATCCTATAACCAGCCCTTGTCTGGCTATATGCATGTGCCAGTGTCACTACTGTGTCATTATATAGTGCTGTGTGTTATTATACTGATGCAGATACCACTGATCCTATAACCAGCCCTCCTCTGGCTATTCCCATGTGCCAGTGTCACTACTGTGTCATTATATAGTGCTGGGTGTTATTATACAGATGCAGATACCACTGATCCTATAACCAGCCCTCCTCTGGCTATACCCATGAGCCAGTGTCACTACTGTGTCATTATATAGTGCTGGGTGTTATTATACTGATGCAGATACCACTGATCCTATAACCAGCCCTCCTCTGGCTATTCCCATGTGCCAGTGTCACTACTGTGTCATTATATAGTGCTGGGTGTTATTATACAGATGCAGATACCACTGATCCTATAACCAGCCCTCCTCTGGCTATACCCATGAGCCAGTGTCACTACTGTGTCATTATGTAGCGCGGGGTGTTATTATACTGATGCAGATACCACTGATCCTATAACCAGCCCTTGTCTGGCTATATGCATGTGCCAGTGTCACTACTGTGTCATTATATAGCGCTGGGTGTTAATATACTGATGCAGATATGTACCACTGATTCTATTACCAGCCCTCCTCTGGCTATACCAATGTGCCAGTGTCACTACTGTGTCATTATATAGCGCTGGGTGTTATAATACTGATGCAGATACCACTGACCCTATAACCAGCCCTTGTCTGGCTATATGCATGTGCTAATGTCACTACTGTGTCTTTGTATAGAGCTAGGTGCTATTATACAGATGCAGATACACATCCAGTATTTCACTCAGGCTTTATTTATTCCATAACTTATCACCCAATATCACTAGCAGTCTCTTGACAAGCCACTAACTTTATTCATACTACATAGTTTTTTTATTCCTATTATTTAATCTAAGGTTATGGCGGACACTACAAGGGCTAGTCACGGACACCAGTGTCCGTGTACGGACACCTTGCCTATCCCTGATCCAACCCTCCCCTCTTCTGATAGACCAATCTAGCTATTAAATAGGGCTTACAAACTCTTCACAAAAATTTTTAGCGGATAGGCTGGCAGGAGTTTTACATTTATTAATACACCCAGATCAGACAGGATTTATTAAAAACGGTTCTTGGTCACCAACAATCAAAAGACTCTAGCGATCATATCATACTATTGGCAAGCACCACATGACCCTCTCCGAGCCCCTGCCAAACACCTGTCTATTGTCCATTGATGCTAAAAAAGCGTTTGAAAGGATAGAGTGGAAACATCTATACACCTCATTAACTAATTTTGGCATAACAGGAGACTTCTTGACCATGATCCTCCTTAAAGGGACAGTACACTGTAAAATTGTTTTTCCATTAATGTATTTTCAATGACTTGTTATACCAGCTGCAGAGTATAAAATATTTGAGAAATTGCATTTTCATTTTTATTTGTGTATATGAAGTAGCTGGTTTTGTGCTTTTAAACCATAGCCTATTACAATAGGTTGAACTTAAAGGTAATATCATATCTCATTATGTTATAACTTTGTGTACACACACTTGCTTCCTTATCTTATATTTGTCTGGAACACCAAAGCTAAAAACATAGAGAGAACAATGGAACATTATCATTTTATTACTTAAAGGGACACTAAACCCACATTATTTCTTTCATGATTCAGGTAGATAATACAATTTTAAACAAAATTTCAATTTACTTCTATTATCTAATTTGCTTCATTGTTTATATATCCTTTGTGGAAGAAACAACCATGCACATGGGTGAGCCAATCACATGAGGCATCTATGTGCAGCCACCAATCAGAAGCTACTGAGCCTATCTAGATATGAATTTCAGCAAAGTATATCAAGAAAATGAGGCAAATTAGATAATAGAAGTAAATTAGAAAGTTGTTTAAAATTGCATGCTCTTTCTAAATCATTAAAGAAAAAAAATTGGGTTTCATGTCCCTTTAACTATCCTGCACCACATTGAGAGTGTAACTTATTCTGCTGGCTATGTTTACTTAGTCTTGTCAATAGCGTATACTCCAGTATAGGTTGGGATACCACAAGGTAAATCAGCTATTCAAATGCTGAAACAGGAGTTAAGGAGCTACTTGTAAACAATTTAATACACTTTAGCAGGTAAAATGGATCATTGGGAATAATTTAAAGGGGAGAAAATTTTGGGGTGAACTGTCCCTTTAATCATTAATGGAGGGATCTCTCCCTCATTCCAACTTGGTAGAGGGATAAGGCAGGGTTACCAGCTGTCCCCATTGTTGTTCAATATAGCCATTGAGCCCCTAGCCTGCTACATAAGACAGCATAGTGAAGGTCTCAAAGTTAACACACACACGTCCCATCTCTCACTTTATGCAGACAACCTCCTGCTCTATGTAACCCTCTAATTAATATACCCAAACTAATAGACATAATGAACACATTTGGAAACATCTCAGGATCAGGATATAAAATTAATATAGATAAGTCTGAAGTTACATGGCTGAGGAACTCCAACAATTCTTCCTTATAACACACCAATCTCAAAGTCCTTTCAGGGTCCTTCAAATACCTGGGAATACATTTGCATGTTAATCCCAACCAAATATACCATCTCAATATTACTAAATCAATCAACATAATTCAAAACCTCACGCAAAGCAGGAAAACAGATCCACTTTCTCTGTATAGTAGAACACACTTGTTAAAATGATTGCTCTTCCCAACTTTAATATCCCTTGCAAATACTCCCTATTTTAATAAATAACAAAGAATTAAGCAATGTGTCATCCACATTCAACTCCTTTGTGTGGAATCACAAAAAGCATAAGATCAATAAAATAAGCCTGGCAATGCCGATAACATAATTTATGTAAGAACTTACCTGATAAATTCATTTCTTTCATATTAACAAGAGTCCATGAGCTAGTGACGTATGGGATATACATTCCTACCAGGAGGGGCAAAGTTTCCCAAACCTTAAAATGCCTATAAATACACCCCTCACCACACCCACAAATCAGTTTAACGAATAGCCAAGAAGTGGGGGTGATAAGAAAAAGTGCGAAGCATATAAAATAAGGAATTGGAATAATTGTGCTTTTATACAAAAAAATCATAACCACCCACAAAAAGGGTGGGCCTCATGGACTCTTGTTAATATGAAAGAAATGAATTTATCAGGTAAGTTCTTACATAAATTATGTTTTCTTTCATGTAATTAACAAGAGTCCATGAGCTAGTGACGTATGGGATAATGACTACCCAAGATGTGGATCTTTCCACACAAGAGTCACTAGAGAGGGAGGGATAAAATAAAGACAGCCAATTCCTGCTGAAAATAATCCACACCCAAAATAAAGTTTAACAAAAAACATAAGCAGAGGATTCAAACTGAAACCGCTGCCTGAAGAACTTTTCTACCAAAAACTGCTTCAGAAGAAGAAAATACATCAAAATGGTAGAATTTAGTAAAAGTATGCAAAGAAGACCAAGTTGCTGCTTTGCAGATCTGGTCAACCGAAGCTTCATTCCTAAACGCCCAGGAAGTAGATACTGACCTAGTAGAATGAGCTGTAATTCTTTGAGGCGGAGTTTTACCCGACTCAACATAGGCAAGATGAATTAAAGATTTCAACCAAGATGCCAAAGAAATGGCAGAAGCTTTCTGGCCTTTCCTAGAACCGGAAAAGATAACAAATAGACTAGAAGTCTTACGGAAAGATTTCGTAGCTTCAACATAATATTTCAAAGCTCTAACAACATCCAAAGAATGCAATGATTTCTCCTTAGAATTCTTAGGATTAGGACATAATGAAGGAACCACAATTTCTCTACTAATGTTGTTGGAATTCACAACTTTAGGTAAAAATTCAAAAGAAGTTCGCAACACCACCGCCTTATCCTGATGAAAAAATCAGAAAAGGAGACTCACACGAAAGAGCAGATAATTCAGAAAACTCTTCTAGCAGAAGAGATGGCCAAAAGGAACAAAACTTTCCAAGAAAGTAATTTAATGTCCAATGAATGCATAGGTTCAAACGGAGGAGCTTGAAGAGCTCCCAGAACCAAATTCAAACTCCAAGGAGGAGAAATTGACTTAATGACAGGTTTTATACGAACCAAAGCTTGTACAAAACAATGAATATCAGGAAGAATAGCAATCTTTCTGTGAAAAAGAACAGAAAGAGCAGAGATTTGTCCTTTCAAAGAACTTGCGGACAAACCCTTATCCAAACCATCCTGAAGAAATTGTAAAATTCTCGGTATTCTAAAAGAATGCCAAGAAAAATGATGAGAAAGACACCATGAAATATAAGTCTTCCAGACTCTATAATATATCTCTCGAGATACAGATTTACGAGCCTGTAACATAGTATTAATCACGGAGTCAGAGAAACCTCTATGACCAAGAATCAAGCGTTCAATCTCCATACCTTTAAATTTAAGGATTTCAGATCCGGATGGAAAAAAGGACCTTGTGACAGAAGGTCTGGTCTTAACGGAAGAGTCCATGGCTGGCAAGATGCCATCCGGACAAGATCCGCATACCAAAACCTGTGAGGCCATGCCGGAGCTATTAGCAGAACAAACGAGCATTCCCCTCAGAATCTTGGAGATTACTCTTGGAAGAAGAACTAGAGGCGGAAAGATATAGGCAGGATGATACTTCCAAGGAAGTGATAATGCATCCACTGCCCTCCGCCTGAGGATCCCGGGATCTGGACAGATACCTGGGAAGTTTCTTGTTTAGATGAGAGGCCATCAGATCTATCTCTGGGAGCCCCCACAATTGAACAATCTGAAGAAAATACCTCTGGGTGAAGAGACCATTCGCCCGGATGCAACGTTTGGCGACTGAGATAATCCGCTTCCCAATTGTCTACACCTGGGATATGAACCGCAGAGATTAGACAGGAGCTGGATTCCGCCCAAACCAAAATTCGAGATACTTCTTTCATAGCCAGAGGACTGTGAGTCCCTCCTTGATGATTGATGTATGCCACAGTTGTGACATTGTCTGTCTGAAAACAAATGAACGATTCTCTCTTCAGAAGAGGCCAAAACTGAAGAGCTCTGAAAATTGCACGGAGTTCCAAAATATTGATCGGTAATCTCACCTCCTGAGATTCCCAAACTCCTTGTGCCGTCAGAGATCCCCACACAGCTCCCCAACCTGTGAGACTTGCATCTGTTGAAATTACAGTCCAGGTCGGAAGAACAAAAGAAGCCCCCTGAATTAAACGATGGTGATTTGTCCCTCCACGTTAGAGAGTGTCGAACAATCCGGTTTTAAAGATATTAATTGAGATATCTTCGTGTAATCCCTGCACCATTGGTTCAGCATACAGAGCTGAAGAGGTCGCATGTGAAAACGAGCAAAGGGGATCGCGTCCGATGCAGCAGTCATAAGACCTAGAATTTCCATGCATAAGGCTACCGAAGGGAATGATTGTGACTGAAGGTTTCGACAAGCTGTAATCAATTTTAGACGTCTCTTGTCTGTTAAAGACAGAGTCATGGACACTGAATCTATCTGGAAACCCAGAAAGGTTACCCTTGTTTGAGGAATCAAAGAACTTTTTGGTAAATTGATCCTCCAACCATGATCTTGAAGAAACAACACAAGTCGATTCGTATGAGACTCTGCTAAATGTAAGACGGAGCAAGTACCAAGATATCGTCCAAATAAGGAAATACCACAATACCCTGTTCTCTGATTACAGACAGAAGGGCACCGAGAATCTTTGTGAAAATTCTTGGAGCTGTAGCAAGGCCAAACGGTAGAGCCACAAATTGGTAATGCTTGTCTAGAAAAGAGAATCTCAGGAACTGATAATGATCTGGATGAATCGGAATATGCAGATATGCATCCTGTAAATCTATTGTGGACATATAATTCCCTTGCTGAACAAAAGGCAATATAGTCCTTACAGTTACCATCTTGAACGTTGGTATCCTTACATAACGATTCAATAATTTTAGATCCAGAACTGGTCTGAAGGAATTCTCCTTCTTTGGTACAATGAAGAGATTTGAATAAAACCCCATCCCCTGTTCCGGAACTGGAACTGGCATAATTACTCCAGCCAACTCTAGATCTGAAACACAATTCAGAAATGCTTGAGCTTTCACTGGATTTACTGGGACATGGGAAAGAAAAAATCTCTTTGCAGGAGGTCTCATCTTGAAACCAAATCTGTACCCTTCTGAAACAATGTTCTGAATCCAAAGATTGTGAACAGATTTGATCCAAATTTCTTTGAAAAAACGTAACCTGCCCCCTACCAGCTGAACTGGAATGAGGGCCGTACCTTCATGTGAACTTAGAAGCAGGCTTTGCCTTTCTAGCAGGCTTGGATTTATTCCAGACTGGAGATGGTTTCCAAACTGAAACTGCTCCTGAGGACGAAGGATCAGGCTTTTGTTCTTTGTTGAAACGAAAGGAACGAAAACGATTGGTTAGCCCTGTTTTTACCTTTAGATTTTTTATCCTGTGGTAAAAAAAGTTCCTTTCCCACCAGTAACAGTTGAAATAATAGAATCCAACTGAGAACCAAATAATTTGTTTCCCTGGAAAGAAATGGAAAGTAGAGTTGATTTAGAAGCCATATCAGCATTCCAAGTCTTAAGCCATAAAGCTCTTCTGGCTAAGATAGCCAGAGACATAAATCTAACATCAACTCTAATAATATCAAAAATGGCATCACAGATGAAATTATTAGCATGCTGGAGAAGAATAATAATATCATGAGAATCACGATTTGTTACTTGTTGCGCTAGAGTTTCCAACCAAAAAGTTGAAGCTGCAGCAACATCAGCCAATGATATAGCAGGTCTAAGAAGATTACCTGAACATAGATAAGCTTTTCTTAGAAAAGATTCATTTTTCTATCTAAAGGATCCTTAAACGAGGTACCATCTGACGTAGGAATGGTAGTACGTTTAGCAAGGGTAGGAAATAGCCCCATCAACTTTAGGGATTTTGTCCCAAAATTCTAACCTGTCAGGCGGAACAGGATATAATTGCTTAAAACGTTTAGAAGGAGTAAATGAATTACCCAATTTATCCCATTCTTAGCAATTACTGCAGAAATAGCATTAGGAACAGGAAAGACTTCTGGAATAACCGCAGGAGCTTTAAAAACCTTATCCAAACGTATAGAATTAGTATCAAGAGGACTAGAATCCTCTATTTCTAAAGCAATTAGTACTTCTTTAAGTAAAGAGCGAATAAATTCCATCTTAAATAAATATGAAGATTTATCAGCATCAATCTCTGAGACAGAATCCTCTGAACTAGAAGAGTCCAAAGAATCAGAATGATGGTGTTCATTTAAAAATTCATCTGTAGAGAGAGAAGATTTAAAAGACTTTTTACGTTTACTAGAAGGAGAAATAACAGACAAAGCCTTCTTTATGGATTCAGAAACAAAATCTCTTATGTTATCAGGAACATTCTGCACCTTAGATGTTGAGGGAACTGCAACAGGCAATGGTACATCACTAAAGGAAATATTATCTGCTTTAACAAGTTTGTCATGACAATTAATACAAACAACAGCTGGAGAAATAGCTACCAAAAGTTTACAGCAGATACACTTAGCTTTGGTAGATCCAGCAGGCAGTGGTTTTCCTGTAGTTATCTTCTGGCTCAGATGCAACGTGAGACATCTTGCAATATGTAGAGAAAAAACAACATATAAAGCAAAATAAATCAAATTCCTTATAAGACAGTTTCAGGAATGGGAAAAAAATGCCAAACATCAAGCTTCTAGCAACCAGAAGCAAATGAAAATGAGACTGAAATAATGTGGAGACAAAAGCGACGCCCATATTTTTTGGCGCCAAATAAGACGCCCACATTATTTGGCGCCTAAATGCTTTTGGCGCCAAAAATGACGCCACAATCGGAACGCCGACATTTTTGGCGCAAAATAACGTCAAAAAAATGACGCAACTTCCGGCGACACGTATGACGCCGGAACGGAAATGAATTTTTGCGCCAAAAAAATCCGCGCCAAAAATGACGCAATAAAATGAAGCATTTTCAGCCCCCCGCGAGCCTAACAGCCCACAGGGAAAAAAGTCAAATTTTTGAGGTAAGACAAAATATGATAATTTAAAGCATAATCCCAAATATGAAACTGACTGTCTGGAAATAAGGAAAGTTGAACATTCTGAGTCAAGGCAAATAAATGTTTGAATACATATATTTAGGAACTTTATAAATAAAGTGCCCAACCATAGCTTAGAGTGTCACAGAAAATAAGACTTACTTACCCCAGGACACTCATCTACATGTTTGTAGAAAGCCAAACCAGTACCGAAACGAGAATCAGTAGAGGAAATGGTAAATATAAGAGTATATCGTCGATCTGAAAAGGGAGGTAAGAGATGAATCTCTACGACCGATAACAGAGAACCTTATGAAATAGACCCCGTAGAAGGAGATCACTGCATTCAATAGGCAATACTCTCCTCACATCCCTCTGACATTCACTGCACGCTGAGAGGAAAACCGGGCTCCAACTTGCTGCGGAGCGCATATCAACGTAGAATCTAGCACAAACTTACTTCACCACCTCCCTTGGAGGCAAAGTTTGTAAAACTGATTTGTGGGTGTGGTGAGGGGTGTATTTATAGGCATTTTAAGGGTTTGGGAAACTTTGCCCCTCCTGGTAGGAATGTATATCCCATACGTCACTAGCTCATGGACTCTTGTTAATTACATGAAAGAAATGTACGTATGGGGGGGACTCACATTCCCTAACATCCAGTAGTACAATTGGGCAACACTGTCTAAAAAAAGTCCTATGAAGGCTAAAAAACTCTGACTATTTTTCCCCCCCTCATAGAACAAGAACTAGTAGCACTGATTTACTTAGCTTACTTACCACACACTACGTTTTACTACCTCGGCATATCACCCAAATTATTCTGTTTCGGGACCCTTTAAGGGCATTGGCTAAAAGTAGACTATGAGGCATTGACCCCAAAGTAAGCAAATACCTCCCAATAGAGGGTGCCCCACATTTCTTGTCGGGCTACACAACAAAAGCCTTTAAAAACTTGGAATCAACAGGGACTCACTTCGATAGCACAGCTACTAAACACTATCTCCCTTCAAAATATTTCCTTATCCAAGAAGAGTATGCCGCCATAACCCAACAACAATAAATTTGCATACAATCAGTTTCGTCATTACATTTAGTCTCTCCTTTCCACCGCCCATATCACCACTGCAGCCTCAAATATAGACAGGCTATGTTCTATAGCCAAACACGGTAACACACTTAATCACACATATTTATAACATGATAGGAACGCACCACAAACAAATTTCTCTACAAAAAGTATGTGCAAAATGGCAGGGAGTGAGAGATGTGTCCCTTAATCTAGAGGAGCTAAACTCCAGTTTTTCAGTGGTAGGAGAAGCAACACTATCAGCATATTTGAGGGACTCTCATGTTAAATTCGCTCACCAAGCCTACATTAATCCTAAATTATGCTCCAAATGGGTCCCAGGAGCATGCAATATATATAATAAGTGTTCAGCCCCTGCCCCAGACTATGTACAACTGACTTGGGGCTGTCCAAAACTGCAGAGACTGTGGGGAAAGGTTACATACTGACTTAAAAGAATCCCCGACATCGCCAACACTAAATAAAATGAATTACCCCTAAACCACCGGCCCCCCACATCGGGTACCAATAAACTAATTCTATTAACCCCTAAACTGCTGGCCCCTCACATCGGTACTAATAAACTAAATCTATTAAACCCCTAGACCGCCGGCCCCTCCACATTGCAAAGACTAAATTAATCAAAGAATCCTCAGGGAAGAAGTAAAATTAAGAGCAAAATATATACTTTTTCTTCAGGGTACTCAAAATAAAGTAAAATATCAAAAATTCTTCGTAGTGCTCATGACAAGAAAACTTATTTTACAATACTGGGTATCACACAAAGCCCCACCATTTAAAAAGCTAGTTACAGCTATATACACCCAATTGTTCATTGAGCAAGCGGATGTCTAAGGCAACTTAGATATGAGGATAAGGGCATTCACCAATGGGAACCCTTCCTACTATTCACACCAACTCGATTAAAACATAAGGTTTTACAACCTCTTTAAAATTCTACATTCATTCTTAATGAGAAATTGCATCGTAGATGGCTGTCCCCCCAACACCTGAGTAAGACTTGCCAATCATATAATACACTTCCTTCCAGATTGAAATCATTCCTGGTTGGTACTAGGATAGTGCAGCCTACAGGTGCGAGCTCGCCTGCTCATCCGGATCCCCCTAGAGCATCAGCATTCTATATTCAATGCTCAACTTAGATCACTTAGATGTGGCACTGATGGTATGTACTAAATTATATTACTGATGCTCTCTACCCTCGGCTTTTGTCCAGGTTACAATATAAAACTAAATGTCCGCCAATACATAAAGTGCTGTCACTTGTCCCCAATAGGCTAAAACAGTTTTGAGATACATAATACTAAGGTAGATTCTTACTATGTTCAACAAGAACCACATAGAGGATCGCTACTCAATAATAACACCTCAGTATTCTTGATTTATGTTATTTATAATTAAAATATGTTCATGCTTCATTTTATTTAAGTTACAATTTAGAATTGCAATATACAAATTAACTTCCAACCAGTGCATAAAGAACACTCACCTTACATTTCTAAAGAGAAGGATTACATTATATAGCTCTAGGATGTAGTCTTACAATGTTAATTTGCTATCGTTGTAATCCGATCATTGTCATTAATAGGAACCCTATGTATGTAAGTGAACGACTTAATAATAACTGGTTCAGCATGATGGTTGTGTGTTACCAGGTGTTTGGTATTGTATTGTTTTGTATTGTTTTGTTTAAAAATAAATAAATAAATGACTTAAGTTTCTGTCACTGCACGGGAAGCAAATAACTCCCTTCTTTGTCTTTATACCAACTCCACATTGTTTAGCATTGGGGTGCAAATCTATTATGTTCATTTAATAATGCAGCTTATATGTTTTCTGTGTATGTGATGGATCTTTATTATAAATAAAGTTTGAGAAAAAAAATAAAAAAAAATAAAAAGAATTGTGGAAAAAAAAAGATGTGTAAAATGCATAAAATTTTTCAAAGAAAGACGGCTCCAGCGGAGGTTAAAACGAAAATCCTTTATTGGGAAATTTAAACATGTGAAACACAGCAAGCGAGTGAAAGGTGCTGAGGGCGCAGGCACTGTCTGGCTTACATGTTTCGGAAAATGATCCGTAGTCATAGCCTACAGTGCTTTGCCCCACACCTGTTTAAAAGAGGATAAAACAAATGTGATTTGCTATTGAAAAAACCCGCCCTCTGACCTAACCTAACACACCTGATTACTAAATATTCCCCTAAAGCAGTATTAACTGATTATGCAAAGAGATGTAAAATAAACAATTTATATATAAATACTGCATCTGGGTAAGAATACACTATGAGAATGCGGAATAGAGATCTATACAGGAACAGCAATATGAAATAAAGAATGAAATAAAGAATATATAAGTGTGGGGGTTACATTCAAATCTAATGTTACACACCAAATAGATGTTAGTAAACAAAAAACATATGCGTATAGGATATACATATATACATACACAAGAATGCTATCAGAAATAATAATAATACAGTACTTTTGAGAAGGCTAATACATCATAATACCTTAGGACATACTAACTCCTTGCTATGTCATAGACCTTTATTACTAAATGTACACAAGAATGCTATCATAATTAATAATAGTACAATACATTTAAAAGGGCTAATACATCATAATTCCTTTTGGACATACTAACTCCTTACTATGTCATAGACCCTCATTACTATGTGGACTGTGAGCTATTCAGATGTAAGCATCTAATTTTAATTAATGTAAATCCTATTGTACTTGACGCAGGCATATGTTATAATGATCAAAATAGGCAAAAGGCAATCCGCCATTAATCAAGGGACCCAAGTATGCACCTACCATTATTAATACAAAAGGAACAAATGTGAAGTGTAAAAAATACTAAATAAAACTATACTAAATAAGATAGAAGAAATAAAGTAGTCTAGTTGATCTGAAACTATAAAATGTATGATAACTAGAAGGGAAAAAGGGGAGGGGAGGGGGTTTGGCCCAGATGGAGACAAGAACCATTTATTCCCAAAGATTTAGGACATCATACCTGGAGTTTAACCCATCGGGCACCCGCGTGCCCATGGTAAAAATCCAGTAGGCTTCCCGTCTAGTGAGAAGTATGTCAATATCACCTCCTCTGATGGGTCTACTGACTTTTTCAATGCCACACCAAGTGAAGCCCTGTAAATTGTTGTCATGAAAAACCCCAAAATGTTGGACAATCGGTGTAGAGGACCTCTTTGTATTGAATGAGGATAAATGTTCTCTAATCCTAGTATTAAGGTCACGTGAAGTGAGTCCTATATACTGGATTTTACACAGGGTGCATTCAATTAGATAAACCACTGAGTCAGTCTTGCAATTCATGCAAGCTCCAAATTTGATACAATTTGTTGGTTTTTTCACTCTTGAACTCTTTGGTGATGTTAACAAACTCACAGGGCTTACACTTTCTGTGTCCACATTTGTACATACAGTTGTGTTTTAAACCAGGAACCCTGTATGGGTTTGTCAGATTTCAGTAGTGTTGGCGAGAGGATAGAACCTAAAGTGGGGCTTTTCCTGTATGAACATCTTAGTCCTGTTTTGACCGTATCCACTAGTTTATCCTCTGCCAGTAGCACTGGAAAAATGTTTGCGTATAATGTCGCATACCTGGGGAATATTGTACACTGTGTGTAGTTACAAATGTGACTTGCTGTTCCTTACATCTTCTGCTCTGCTGACTGCCCAAAAGTTTCTCCCTAGGGATAGTATGAACTTGCTCCCTAGCCTTTCTTATTATCTTTGGGGAATAGTTTCTGTCCTTAAGTCTCTTCTCGAGAACCCTTGATTCTGTCACAAAATCTGCATGTGCTGTGCAATTTCTCTTCAGCCTAGTATATTCACCTTTTGCTACCGCAAAGGGAACATGCTTAGGATGGCAACTAGTGCCCAAAAGTAGAGAATTCCCCGAGATGGGCTTCCTGTAAATTGTGGATTTTATGGTGCCCTCTCTAGTTCCCTCCAATGTGAGATCAAGATAGTTAATAAACCTATCATTGAATTCAAAAGTAAATTTGAGCCCAATCTCGTTGTTATTGAGATAATCCAAGAACTGAGGGATACTGGCATGATCACCTATCCACACGAATAAGAGGTCATCAATGTATCTCCTATAAAAGGAGATACAGTTTTTAAATGGGTTACTATCTCCAAAGATGTGGTAAAACTCCCACCATCCAAGAAACAAATTGGCAAAAGATGGAGCAAATTTTGCTCCCATGGCGGTACCACATCTCTGGAGATAGTAAACCTCTTCAAATTTGAAAAAATTGTGTGTGAGTAAAAAGGTGGTGACTCTCAAAATAAACTCAATAGAGGTATCACTATACTCAGTCCCTTGTTCAAGGAAAAAGGCAATGGCTTGTACTCCCAATTGATGTGGGATACTAGAGTATAAATGAAACAGCATCCACTGTAAGCCATTTGGACTGCTCGAGTCCATTCCATTTCCTCAGTCAAATTTAGAATGTGTTTGGTGTCTCTCACATAGGAATGTAACCCCCCACACTTATATATTCTTTATTTCATTCTTTATTTCATATTGCTGTTCCTGTATAGATCTCTATTCCGCATTCTCATAGTGTATTCTTACCCAGATGCAGTATTTATATATAAATTGTTTATTTTACATCTCTTTGCATAATCAGTAATACTGCTTTAGGGAATATTTAGTAATCAGGTGTGTTAGGGTTAGGTCAGAGGGCGGGTTTTTTTCAATAGAAAATCACATTTGTTTTATCCTCTTTTTAAACAGGTGTGGGGCAAAGCACTGTAGGCTATGACTACGGATCATTTCCGAAACATGTAAGCCAGACAGTGCTGCGCCCTCAGCACCTTTCACTCAGCCTTGCTGTGTTTCACATGTTTTAAATTTCCCAATAAAGGATTTTCGTTTTAAACCCTCAGCTGGAGCCGTCTTTCTTGAAAAATTTGCCTTTCCAGTTCTCCAGCTGAGGCTCTGTCGCCATTGGACTGTTTGGAGCATGTGTGTGGGGCGTGTCTACTGAGCAGCACTTTCAACCAATACACAGCCTTGCAAGTCTCACTGAAGGAAGAGGAGAGGGGAGGAGTGTTTCCACTAGCTGTGAGGATTGTAGCCGGGATAAGTTGAGGCGGGTGGCGGTTTCCTCCGCTTTCGTCCCAGGCTGTTTTTCTTTCCCCAGAGTGGCAGTTTTCCTGAAGGAGCCAGTGAGACGGGCATTACGTTACCAACACTGATTTGAAACTCCGCACGTACCCTCTTCTGGTGAGTGAAGTTTTCTACGCTGATTGTTTCTGATTTCTTGCTGCTTGTTCATTCGTGGATACACGATATTGCTGTACATATTGCTTTGTCTGCATTACACGCCACAGCACACATTATACTTAGAAGGATTTTATACCTTGGATTTCATATACAGATATTGGGTTTCTCTTTGACTTATACACTAATTTCGGGTATATACCTGGATATACCAACACCCTTATCTGTTTTATGGTAATCTTTGTCTCCTACCAACCAGCACAGATATGGAGGAAACACAGACAAATTTTTATTCCTTAATGTCAGTTACTGCACGCACTACTATCTCTACAGACTGTGAACTTATTTTTTCAGAGGACAAGGGGGTACTCTCATTAGGCAACCCTATTTGAGCAAAATGGACAAATCTTTTATTAAAGGAGTCCAAAACTCAGTGGGATATATGGACACTGGAGAAGTATCTGAGTTTTAAGCATGATACCCAGAGGCCTGAGGCTGTACAAATTTCCCACTTTTGAGGTTGACACCCAGGATAAAGACTTTGTGGAAGCCTGGAATGCTGTACTCACAGACTGCTCAATGAGGACTCATGAAGTTGCTCATACAATACAAGAGTAAACTGTTAGAGATTATTAGAAAAGATATAGATGATCTGCAAGTTGAAATGAATAGGAGGAGTAGTAATACTGATTTTGCCAGATTTGACAAAACCCTTAGAGAGTTAGTGGCAAAGGGTAGATCTAATATAATGGAAACAAAACACACCAAGTTTATAAGGGACAAATTTGACTATTCTAGTAACTCTGTGTATATTTGGAACAAGACCTCCAGGGGTAACTTTAGGGCTAATCAACCCAGATTTGGTAGGAGGAGAAGGGGGCAGTAGAAAACAGAAATAGAAGTCATAATAATGGCAAAGGTAATACTGCTAAAAATGTCACTTTTTCAGGAAGTGAATCTGATGGGTCTAGTGAAGGAGAAACACTTAGTATACAAGCAACAACAACCCCCACTACTGCCATGGATAATACATTCATACCGATACAAGCCCCGCACAGAGATATTTCCCACATTTACCAACAGAGAGATGGCATGGTAACACTGGGAGCTAGCTCTGCACAAAGTGCATATCTAGAATCGGCACCTGTAACTCACATACAAAATAAGGTTGACCCCTTTTTCTCTTAATCAGGTTTTTTCCCCAGGAACGGGCTGCACCCCCGGGGGGGGGGGGGGGCGAGACGAACTACACACCCCAGTACCCATTACAACCAGGGTCAGGACAGGTATCAACTCAGGGAACCAAGGCCACTAACCAGGTACAAGTAAAGGATTCCAGAGTAGTGGGCAATGTGGTTAATTTGTCAACACTACATCTTAGTGAGGCACAGTATCAAGTGTTGAATCGTGGCCTCAATTTTGCACCAACTAACGATTTTGATCTTTTCAGAACAATTCTGGATGTTAACAAACTTATAACGCAATCTAACTCTAAAGAAACATTTTTCCCATGAAGGTAGTAATGAACAAACAATGACCCCAGTTTGGTAACACCAGTATTGAGGCTCAAGATTTCAAGCATACATGTGATGTGGTTTATGCTCCAACAATTACAACTGGAAGCATCGGGAGCCACTGGTGTTGACAACAGGGGGTCCTTGTTTCAGAAAGAAATCTCTAATTTTACCCAATCCATTAGCCGCGGTAATGTCATAGAAACCTTCTATAACAGAGTGGAGAAGGATCTGCTGGCTCTCAAGAATAATCAACCTAAACATAAATTTAATTTATCTCTTTCTGAAAAGGAAGCTATGGTATCACTGAGAGACAACAGATCCCTTGTCATTAAAAACTCTGATAAGGGTGGAATGGTCGTGGTTATGGATAGGGCACAATATGTCCGGGAAGGCTTAAGGCAATTACAAAATGATACTGATTATACTGTTCTAAACAGGGATCCCACCACAATGTTTCAGGCAGAACTTAAACAACTTTTGGATGACGGTTTGGAACTGGGTATCCTGGACCAAGCCACAGCAGGCTTCTTACTAGTAGATCACCCCAAGACCCTGTTATTCCATCATTTACCCAAGACCCATAAATCTTGGACAATGTCCAGGGGAGGACCCATCGTGAGTGGGATTGACTCCCTTCTAGGAAACCTCTCGGAAGGTTGGATGCTATTCTCCAACCCATTGTGATGTCACTACATTCCTATGTGAGAGACACCAAAACACATTCTAAAATTTGACTGAGGAAATGGAATGGACTGAGCAGTCCAAATGGCTTACAGTGGGATGCTGTTTCATTATACTCTAGTATCCCACATCAAGTGGGAGTACAAGCCATTGCCTTTTTCCTTGAACAAGGGACTGAGTATAGTGATACCTCTATTGAGTTTATTTTAGAGAGTCACCCACCTTTTTACTCACACACAATTTTTTTCAAATTTGGAAGAGGTTTACTATCTCCCAGAGATGTGGTACCGCCATGGGAGCAAAATTTGCTCCATCTTTTGCCAATTTGTTTCTTGGATGGTGGGAGTTTTTACCACATCTTTGGAGATAGTAACCCATTTAAAAACTGTATCTCCTTTTATAGGAGATACATTGATGACCTCTTATTCGTGTGGATAGGTGATCATGCCAGTATCCCTCAGTTCTTGGATTATCTCAATAACAACGAGATTGGGCTCAAATTTACTTTTGAATTCAATGATAGGTTTATTAACTATCTTGATCTCACATTGGAGGGAACTAGAGAGGGCACCATAAAATCCACAATTTACAGGAAGCCCATCTCGGGGAATCTCTACTTTTGGGCACTAGTTGCCATCCTAAGCAATGTTCCCTTTGCTGGTAGCAAAAGGTGAAATATATACTAGGCTGAAGAGAAATTGCACAGCACATGCAGATTTTGTGACAGAATCAAGGGTTCTCGAGAAGAGACTTAAGGACAGAAACTATTCCCCAAAGATAATAAGAAAGGCTAGGGAGCAAGTTCATACTATCCCTAGGGAGAAACTTTTGGGCAGTCAGCAGAGCAGAAGATGTAAGGAACAGCAAGTCACATTTGTAACTACACACAGTGTACAATATTCCCAGGTATGCGACATTATACACAAACATTTTCCAGTGCTACTGGCAGAGGATAAACTAGTGGATACGGTCATAACAGGACTAAGATGTTCATACAGGAAAAGCCCCACTTTAGGTTCTATCCTCTCGCCAACACTACTGAAATCTGACAAACCCATACAGGGTTCCTGGTTAAAACACACTGGTATGTACAAATGTGGACACAGAAAGTGTAAGCCCTGTGAGTTTGTTAACATCACCAAAGAGTTCAAGAGTGAAAAAAACCAACAAAATTGTATCAAATTGGAGCTTGCATGAATGCAAGACTGACTCAGTGGTTTATCTAATTGAATGCACCCTGTGTAAAATCCAGTATATAGGACTCACTTCACGTGACCTTAATACTAGGATTAGAGAACATTTATCCTCATTCAATACAAAGAGGTCTCCTCAACAACCGATTGTCCAACATTTTGGGGGTTTTCATGACAACAATTTACAGGGCTTCACTTGGTGTGGGCATTGAAAAAGTCAGTAGACCCATCAGAGGAGGTGATATTGACATACTTCTCACTAGACGGGAAGCCTACTGGATTTTTACCATGGGCACGCGGGTGCCCGATGGGTTAAACTCCAGGTATGATGTCCTAAATCTTTGGGAATAATGGTTCTTGTCTCCATCTGGGCCAAAACCCCCTCCCCTTTTTCCCTTCTAGTTATCATAGCATTTTATAGTTTCAGATCAACTAGACTACTTTATTTCTTCTATCTTATTTAGTATAGTTTTATTTAGTATTTTTTAACACTTCACATTTGTTCCTTTTGTATTAATAATGGTAGGTGCATACTTGGGGTCCCTTGATTAATGCGGATTGCCTTTTGCCTATTTTGATCATTATAACATATGCCTGCGTCAAGTACAATAGGATTTACATTAATTAAAATTAGATGCTTACATCTGAATAGCTCACAGTCCACATAGTAATGAGGGTCTATGACATAGTAAGGAGGTTAGATATGTCCAAAAGGAATTATGATGTATTAGCCCTTTTAAATGTATTGTACTATTATTAATTATGATAGCATTCTTGTGTACATTTAGTAATAAAGGTCTAATGACATAGCAAGGAGTTAGTATGTCCTAAGGTATTATGATGTATTAGCCTTCTCAAAAGTACTGTATTATTATTATTTCTGATAGCATTCTTGTGTATGTATATATGTATATCCTATACGCATATGTTTTTTGTTTACTAACATCTATTTGGTGTGTAACATTAGATTTGAATGTAACCCCCACACTTATATATTCTTTATTTCATTCTTTATTTCATATTGCTGTTCCGTGTATAGATCTCTATTCCGCATTCTCATAGTGTATTCTTACCCAGATGCAGTATTTATATATAAATTGTTTATTTTACATCTCTTTGCATAATCAGTAATACTGCTTTAGGGAATATTTAGTAATCAGGGTGTGTTAGGTTAGGTCAGAGGGCGGGTTTTTTCAACTAGCAAATCACATTTGTTTTATCCTCTTTTTAAACAGGTGTGGGGCAAAGCACTGTAGGCTATGACTACAGATCATTTCCGAAACAGGTAAGCCCAGACCAGTGCTGCGCCCTCAGCACCTTTCACCTCGCTTGCTGTGTTTCACACTGTTTTAAAATTTCCCAATAAAGGATTTTCGTTTTAACCCTCAGCTGGAGCCGTCTTTCTTTGAAAAATTTGCCTTTCCAGTTTTCCAGCTGAGGCTCTGTCGCCATTGGGACTGTTTGGAGCATGTGTGTGGGGCATGTCTACTGAGCAGCACTTTCAACCAATACACAGCGTTGCAAGTCTCACTGAAGGAAGGAGGAGAGGGGGAGGAGTGTTTCCCACTAGCTGTGAGGATTGTAGCCGGGATAAGTTGAGGCGGGTGGCGGTTTCCTCCGCTTCGTCCCAGGCTGTTTTCTTTCCCAGAGTGGCAGTTTTCCTGAAGGAGCCAGTGAGACAGGCATACTTACCAACACTGATTTGAAACTCCGCACGTACCCTCTTCTGGTGAGTGAAGTTTTGCTACGCTGATTGTTTCTGATTTCTTGCTGCTTGTTCATTTCGTGGATACATGATATTGCTAGTACATATTGCTTTGTCTGCAATCACACGCCACAGCACACATTATACTTAGAAGGATTTTTATACCTTGGATTTCATATACAGATATTGGGTTTCTCTTTGACTTATACACTAAAATGCATAAAAGTAATATAATTCAAAATCAGAACAAAAGAGGTAAAGCCACAAGAAATAGAAATAAATTAATTTAAACTCAAATTTCTTTTTTACTGTAAACAACAAAGTAATAAAGACAAAGTAAAAATGACAAAGTAATAAGGAAATTATATTATAAAAAGGATAATATTAGGTGGTAGCATTGACCACCAATGAATTCAAGCACTGCTGTTGTAAATCCTCCCCAAACCATATTTCTTTCATCTTTTGAGTGCTGAATCAAATTTCAGTTAACAAAATTTGTTTGATTACTAAGAACTTATGAATTTTATTTTGTAATGTATTGTTCATATGAATAACATGTATTGCATACATGTTATTTTTTTTTTTTTTTATAAACTTTATTTTTTCAGTTAAAAAATAGCTTTTACAACACAGTTATATCTGAAAAAATACAATTTTTCATTACAATACAACATATGGAGACCCGTCTCCATAACACAGCGACATGACATGATATTCTGAAAACCTCATTTTTGATTTTGTTGGGTCACAATGTCCTCCAGACAACAATCTCCTTAAGAGACCAAAAGTTGCGATCTACCGCTGAGGACAGATCAGTTAAGTTCATATCAAGAAGTCCAGTGTCAGTGTGGAAATAATAGCGGTCAACTTTGGGTATCATAAGTAATATCAATATAAAACAAGTATAGGAGAACATCTAAATTACTCTAAAATAATGTCAAATAACATCAAACAAAGTACACAGGCAAAATGCTGTACTAAAACAGTCCTCAGTTGCCACTTGGACATATTTGGATAATAACATTGTGCGTTGGTAATAGCATATATAATATTATTACTAGATCCTGAAGAACCTAACAAGGCTCTGCAGGCAGGGCAGAGGCTACTTAACTCTGCCAAACCCTTACTGCATAATAATACTGAAATGGGGGGGGGGGGGGTATTCAGATAGTAGTGCACTCCTTCATTGCTGGCTTACTCACCAATATGACTACCCTGAAGCATAGGGAATAAGAAATAGCCGGAACGTAGTACTTGACAATCTCAATGCATATACAAGGGAAACATATGAAAGAGAGTATATGCACATCTCTTATAGTTATCATTAAACCTCCCTGTTAGTTTTTCATAGGAGCATACTGGGCTTTAAGAATTACTCAAAATTAATATCTAGTATAGCCCTGCATACTGGGGACCACTACGCTGTAGTCAAAACAATTATGGCGCTAGCTGCTTTTTCCTGGTTCTAGCTTCGGGGCCAGGGCAATGTCCTTAGGATATCACATACTCTATGATAGGTGGTTTTGCCATTCTACCATGAGAAAACAGGGGTCAGCCAGCCAGACACAAGTCCTACAGACATAACCCCGTACTGGGAAACACACTGAGAAAGATATTAGAAAGCTCATATTAGAGATTAGTTTACAATGAGTGGGATGCATGCATGCACCTGCATTCTAATTGTTGTGTGAGGCCTAACCCTCTCATACAGTTATTGTTCATCTAGCCGAGTAGGCTGCATATATATGTCATAGCTTGTAACTTGCACTTCTCATCCAGGTTGTGATTATATACCCTGACCCATATTCTGCGTTATGTCAACTGTTTAAAACTCTCATGTGAAGGAGGCACATAGCTATCATATAGGTAACGGTGGGGGGAAGGGGGGGGGGCAAAGATTAGGGGGTAGACTGGGTAACTAAAGAAGTTGTATGGGGGCTAGGACTGGTATTGCATCCTATGTATGACATACTTGTAGGCTTAAGATATATTTAAAACACCTATAGGTAGAGTCAAATACTGTAGTGCACAGATGTGTTGAGCCATTCCAGCTTAGTTCCTTACTTAAACTAGCATGTGTGGTCAGTGGAATATTTAAGGAAATACACATTGAGCCATGTCCTCTAAGCCTATAATAAGTGAAATAAGTAGTATATATATATATATATATATATATTATATATATAAGAGCAAAATTATATATGACCCTGAGAGTATGCTGAGCACACACCCATAAATAAGAGCATAGATAGGACCCCTACATACACTTTGTTCTATTAACACAGATGTATAATACTGGCTTAAAGGTGCAAAATTCCTCCCTTACTTCACTAAAAGGGACCCTAATGGTCTAGGAACCCACTACATTAATACATCTCTCCAAGCTTGATATAGTGAAGGAATCAGGCCTGACATGAGGGGAAACAATAGATAGGTACTAGAAATTCGCATCTGATTGCATAGTAAAGTGAAAATAAAGTCCTTGCATCACACATTCCAAATAAAATTGCACATTTGTGAGAAGTTGGATTTCAGATCTCAGGATCGTCATTCAAATGAGCAAAAGTGATACAAGAGTTCCCTTATGCATTCAGCAGCCCAGACACTGTTTACCCCGATTCCAAGACCGATGGTTGATGTGCACAGTAAGCGTCAAGGCCCCAGGTCGTGCAGATTACCAGTGCCAGTACATCGGTGTGAGGCCAGTAGCGCTCTGCTTGCATCGGCAGGGCCGCCGTCACGGAGGCCGGTCACTCTCTCCTCTGGTGCTTGACTACGCTGTAGTGAGCCTCCTACGAAACTCCAGTCGCAGCCCTCAGTATGATCCACCCAAGTCGTCTCCATCAGGGGGAAGCCCTCCAGGACCGGGAGCACATTTCACAGGATTCAGCATGTCACGAGCTAAGCAGTACTGGGACTTCACAGGACAGATCCACCTGATATCTGCGCCACTGGGAGGAGATCCGGCAGCACGCGAAAGTCCCCAGCACCAAGCTGCGTAATTTTAGTTTCCTCGCAGGTATCCACCTCCTCCCCTCTCGATCAGCCTACGACAGGTTCTTCTGTGAAACCGCGCCATTTCAATCCTTGTCAGCAGGTCATCAAACCTGCTGAGGATCTGCCGTTCATAGTCAGCAATATACAGTCCTTAGTATGGCGTAGGTGCCTTCTCATAGTCAGTGTGGGGCCTGTGGTTTCCTCAGATACCTGCAATAAAATCACCTTCGTTGTTATAACCAGATAGTTCACATAAGTCTCCCAATATTCTTGCTAGTAATCTGGTATCCAAATATTGTACCACAGGATAAAAGTTAGATAAATTCAAATAAATTCAAAATAAATCAGAGCCTCATAAATGCACGTCCTCTTGCCTTAGCTGCTGGCTCCGCCCCCAAGTTATTTATTAAAGGGACACTAAACCCCAAATGTTTTATTTAATGTTTCAGAAAAAGCATCGCAATGTTAAGAAACTTTCTAATTTACTCCTGATTAGCAATTTTTCTTAGTTCTCTTGCTATCTTTCACTTAGATTACGAGTTTTGCGCTATACCTGAGTGTGTAAAGAACGCAAAAAAATGAAGCGGTTATCGCACTTTGCATAGCGATCGCCATACGAGTTACTGAAAGCCTTCTTGTGCTGTGCATTATGGTGGGTGCGTTGAGCTCCATACCGCACAAAAGCCAAGGGCTGAGTTTACGTGCTCATGCACGCTTTCCCCTATAGACATCAATGGGGAGAGGGAAGTGTTAGAAAAAAAACACCTGCGATCGCGGATGGCAAATCGTCGTAAAGCAACCCCATGATGTCTATGGGGAAAAGAAAGTTACGTTTAAAAACCTAACACCCTAACATAAAACCATAGTCCTAAAACAACCCTAATCCGCCGCCCTCGACATCTTATAAAATGATTAACCCCTAAACCGCCGCCCCGGAATCGCCGACACTATTAAAGCTATTAACCCCTAAACCACCGCCCTCTGACATTGCCGACACCTAAATAAAATGATTAACCCCCTAAACCCGCCGGCCCCCTCACATCGGTACCAATAAACTAAATCTATTAAACCCCTAAACCGCCCCCCCCCACATCAGTATTAATAAACTAAATCTAATTAACCCTAAACCACGGGGACCCCCACATAGTAAAGACTAAACTAACATATTAACCCCTAAACCACTGACCACCCCACATCGCAACACACTAAATTAAAATATTAAGCCCTAAACCCTAACACCCCTTAACTTTAAATTAAAGTTACAATAGAACTATCTTTAAATAAATAAAACATACCTGTGAAATAAAAAAAACTAATTTTAAACTATAAAATTAAACTAACAATACTATTTTAAATAAATAAAATAAATATGAAACATAAAAAACCTAAAATTACAATATTAAATAATCCTAAACACTACGAATAAAATAAAAAAAAACTAACCATTACAAAAATAAAAACACTAAAATTACAAAAAATAAAAAAACACTAAGATTACAAAAATAATAAACAAAATTATTAAAAAATAATAAAATTTACAACCTAATCTAATAGCCCTATAAAAATAAAAAAGCCCCCCCCAAAACCCCAAACTAACCCCCCCCCCAACCTAACAATAAACTACCAATAGCCCTTAAAAGGACCTTTTGTAGGGCATTGCCCTAAGTTAAGCAGCTCTTTTACCTCCAATAAATTACAAAGTCCCCCTAACAGTGAAACCCCCACCCAACCAACCCCCAAAAATAAAAAACATTGCAAATGAATGACATGCATTTAGAAATAAATTAAGGTACTTTTCCATTAATGGAGCAACACTCTGGCATAATAGAGTTTAGTTCCCTTATTGCCAAAGTACAGTAGAAGCTGAAATTCCCCCATCACCACTCTCTTTGTTGACTCCACTTGTGGGATTCAAGGGGAATGAAGCTTCACCCCCCCGCCCCCCCTTGAATTCCCCAGAGAGTGAAGATGGGGGAATTTCAGCTTCTACAGTACTTTGGCAATAATGGACAAAGAAATAAAAAGTCTAAAAAAACCTAAGCTACCCATTGCCCCTAAATGGGTTCAAATCAGGCAATAGGATTTCAGTAGCTCTCATCCTATTGGCTGATTTGAAAATGTCAGCCAATGGGAAGGCAGGGTACCCCATATTTAAACTGGTACCTTGCATTTAAGCTTCAGTGTACGGTGGGGATCGTATGAAGAGGATCCTCCACGCTGGATGTCTGCGCTGCCAGCAAAGATGCCCGCACCTCCACAGCTCTGCGACACTGGGATGAAGAAAGAAGATGCCCCCGCAATGGATTAAAATGTCGCCGCCTGGATGAAGACTTCTCGCCCCCTGGATGAAGATGGATGTCCGACTTCAGGAACCGTAAATAGATTTTCTGGGGTTAGTGTTATTTTTTTTAATTTTTGGGGTGGGATTTTTTTTAGATTAGGGTTTTGATGGGCAGTAAAAGAGTTGAATTCCCTTTTAAGGGCAATGCCCATACAATTGCCCCTTTAGGGGCAATGGGTATTTTAGGATTTTTTTAGACTTAGGTTTTTTTATTTTGTGGGGTGGTTGGGTGGGAGGTTTTACTTTTAGGGGGGGACTTTGTAATTTTTTTAGGTAAAATAGCTGTTTAATTTGGGCAATGCCCTACAAAAAGGCCCTTTTAAGGGTTATTGGTAGTTTATTTTTAGGTAAGGGTGGTGGGTGTTCTTATTTTAGAGGGCTTTTTTGTTTTTAGAGGGCTATTAGATTGTAATTTTTATTATTTTTTATAACCTTTCGTTTTTTATTTTTTTGTAATCTTAGAGTTTTGTTTTTTTTGTAATGTTAGGTTATATTTAATCATGTAATTTAGGATTTTTAATTGGTAGGTTTATTTTATTTTATTAGAATAGTTATGGTTAGGTTAATTATAGTTTAATCTTATGATTTTTTTTTATTTCACAGGTAACTTAATTTAAAGTTGGGGGGTGTTAGGTTTAGGGGTTAATAGTTTAATTTAGTTTTTTGCCAATGTGGGGGCTGGTGGTTTAGGGTTTAATAGTTTTAGGAGTATTATTAGTTGAAATGTGGGGGCTGGAGGGTTTAGGGGGTTAATACTTTATTCTAGTGTTGGCAATGTGGGGGCCGGCGGTTTAGGGTTTAATAGGTTTATATAGTGTTGGCGATGTGGGTGGATGGGCAGCGGATTAAGGGTTAATAGGTTTATTTAATAGTCGCGATGTGGGTGGAAAATCCTGCATTCAAACGTCATTTTTTCAGTGTAGAATGAACGTTGCGTTACAGGCTAAAATGCTTGCGGTATAGCTATACCGCCACGACTTGTAATATGCGTTACCTGCCATTCCACAAGCAATGGCCAATTTTTCAGTAATTTGAACAGCCAATAGGATTTCAGAAGCTCTCATCCTATTGGCTGCTTTGAATTTGAAGAATCAAATCAGCTAATAGGAATGCAAACTATGCCATTTTGAAACGGCTACCTTGCATTTAACTTCAGTGTACGGCGGTGACCATATGAAGAGGACGCTCCACGCAGGATGTCTTCCAGGATAGCTCCACTCCGTGCCACCGGGATGAAGATAGCAGACGTCCCTGAGATGGATGAAGGTGTCGCCGCCTGGATGAAGACTTTTCCCTGCCTGGATGAAGATGAATGTCCGGACTTTAGAAACCGTGAGTAGATTTTATGGGGATAGTGTTAGGTTATTTATTTTTTTTTAGATTAGGGATGGGCACTTGTAAAAGAGCTGAATGCCCTTTTAAGGGCAGTGTGAAAGAGCTGAATGCCCTTTTAAGGGCAATGCCAATCCAAATGCCCCTTTAGGAGCAATGGGTAGTTTAGGATTTTTTAGAGTTAGGTTTTTTTATTTTAGGTTGGTTGGGTGGTGGGTTTTACTGTTGGGGGGACTTTGTATTTTTTTACAGGTAAAAAAGCTGTTTAACTTAAGGCAATGCCCTGCAAAAGGCCCCTTTAAGGGCTATTGGTAGTTTATTGTAGGTTAGGGAGTGTTTTTATTTTGGGGGTTCTTTTTTATTTTATAGGGCTATTAGATTAGGTGTAATTGTTTTTATTTTAGATAATTTTGTTTATTACTTTTTGTAATCTTAGTGTTTTTTATTTTTCGTAATTTAGTGTTTATTATTTTTTGTAAATAGTTTGCACTTTAAATGATAAATTAGGCACATTTTATTTATCCGGCAAGAGAAATTTATCAATGTTCTCAGCAGCTCGCCTTCGGAAAAACGCGCTAAAATACTACTGTTTTTATGATAAATATGGGTGCACCATTCCGCCTCTCCGATGGCGAGATACGGCAAACTTTTAGGAGAATTTTGGTGCCTGCCCAAATATATCATTTACACATGAATTTAACAAACAGTAATATACAAAGAAGTTCAAATAACCAATAATTATAGCATATACTACACAAAGATTCAGGAAATATAGTTAAGTAACTGTTGTCTCTTATAAGGGGGCGCAGAGACAACATTGTTATTATGCCTTGGGGTAAACCAAGATTCCCAAAAGGATAAAATTTCATGAGAAAAATCAAATTTATCTACAGTGAGATAAAAGTACCTTTCAACTAGTAAGTTACATTGCACCTGTGATTTCCACATATCTAAGGTGAGAGAGGTTTCCTTTTTCCACAGCCTGGGTATAACTTGCTTAGCATTTATAAATAGCTAATTGGAAAATATTTTTTTTTTTAAAATAGCAATTCCAGACAATATGGCTGCCTAGAGTGTGAATATTTGCAAGCGCATATTCGCCTAGATTTAGAGTTTTGTCGGTAAAGTTTTTTCCCAGTGCACCCTTAAGACAACGCTGGTATTTAGAGTTGTCTGAATGGCTGCGTTAGCTTCAGAAAATGGAGCGTTGAGCCAAATTTAGCTCCACTTCAACCCTCAATACCAGCGTTGCCTACGGTAGCGGTAAGCTGGAAAAACGTGCTCGTGCACGATATCCCCATAGGAAACAATGGGGCTGAGCTGGCTGAAAAAAAAATTAACACCTGCAAAAAAGCCGCGTTCAGCTACTAACGCAACCTCATTGTTTCCTATGGGGAAAAACTCTCTAAGTCTACACCTAACACCCTAACATGAACCCCGAGTCTAAACACCCCTAACCTTACACTTATTAACCCCTAATCTGCCGCCCCCGCTATCGCTGACACCTACATTATATTATTAACCCCCTAATCTGCCGCTCCGGACACCGCCGCAACCTACATTATCGCTATGAACCCCTAATCTACTGCCCATAACATCGCCAACACCTATATTATATTTATTACCCCCTAATCTGCCCCCCCCAACGTCGCCACCACCTACCTACACTTATTAACCCCTAATCTGCCAACCGGACCTCGCCGCCACTATAATAAATGTATTAACCCCTAAACCGCTGCACTCCCGCCTTGCAAACACTATAATAAATTTTATTATTCCCTAATCTGCCCTCCCTAACATCGCCGCCACCTACCTACAATTATTAACCCCTAATCTGCCGCCCCCAACGTCGCTGCTACTATAATAAAGTTATTAACCCCTAAGTCTAACCCTAACCCTAACACCCCCTAACAAATATAATTTAAATTAATCTAAATAAATTTACTATAATTAAATAAATTATTCCTATTTAAAACTTAATACTTACCTATAAAATAAACCCTAATATAGCTACAATATAACTAATAGTTACATTGTAGCTATTTTAGGATGTATATTTATTTTACAGGCAACTTTGTATTTATTTTAACTAGGGAGCATAGCTATTAATAGTTAATAACTATTTAATAGCTACCTAGTTAAATAATTACGAAATTACCTGTAAAATAAATCCTAACCTAAGTTACAAATACACCTAACACTACACTATCAATAAATTAAATTAATAAATTACCTACAATTAGCTAAACTAAAATAAGTTAATAAGTGTACGGTAGGTGAGCGGCGACGTTGGGGGGGGGCAGATAGGGGCGTAATAAATATAAATATACGGCGTCGGCGATGTTAGGGACAGCCGATTTAGGGGTTCAATAGCTATAATGTAGGTTTGCGGCGGTGTCCGGGAGCGCAGATTAGGGGTTAAAAAAAGATTTATTATAGTGTTATGCGATGTGGGGGGGCCTCGGTTTAGGGGTTCATAGGTAGTTTATGGGTGTTAGTATACATTATAGCACAGTAGTTAAGAGCTTTATGTTCCCACGTTAGCCCATAAAGCTCTTAACTACTGACTTTTTTTGACGATAGGAGTCTTGTCGGTAGAGGCTCTAACGCTCACTTCTTCCAAGACTCGTAATACCGGCGTTAGGCAAATCCCATAGAAAAGATAGGATACGCAATTGACGTAAGGGGATCTGCGGTAGCCTCGAGTCGCGGAAAGAAAGTGAGCGGTAGACTCTTTCCTGACTGACTCTAAATACCAGCGGGCGTTAAAAAAGCAGCATTAGGACCCCTTAACGCTGCTTTTGACGGCTAACGCCAAACTCTAAATCTAGGCGATTGTTTCCTGCAACACTGCACACATGGGGAAGTATCATTTCTGACTAACATTTGTACTTAATCTGTCGGTGCCTGTATTTCATGAATTTCTGATTTGTTTGTTTTTTAATACGCTTGATTTTGGTGTACATGTTAGTTTACTACAGATGTGAAAACATGGACAAGTGCAATATGTTTTGATAAATGTTTGATTATTTAAAGTATCATAGAGTAACATTTATATGTTTGTGTAAAAAAAAAAAAAAATTTGCAATGGTAAACAAAAACCCAGTGTACCTTATTTAAAAAACGATGACAACTGCAAATTAAAATAGGATTATAAGAATTTCCACAATCCCATAAGACATTTTTATTACAAATAAAAAAAAAAAATCTGTTTACTGATTTTCAATGTTTGACTTGGAGCCAGCAATCCCAGTTAATTAAACCGTTTTTCAGGAGGAAATAAAGATACTGCTCATTGTCTTTATTTCGAGCCCCACTGTAATGTATAATTTCAGGTGATAATGAAACATCACACGTTACATTTTCCACTCTGCTTAGTCCCCCTCTCAAGTAATTTTTTTTTTTAAGTGTGACTAGGCAAACGCTCAGGTTGCTAGGTAACTAGTTTATGAAGATATCAGCTAGAGTCTAGAAGGAAACCTAACGCAGGTTTAGTGGTACAACATACATCAACTTTTTGTCTATTATTTTTTGTCTTAATGACTGATTGAGCTCTGTGTGGCATTGTTACAACAAGTGTATGCAGAATTGTACAGTCCACATTATTTCTGCACTCCTTTACAATATCCCAGAGAGTGTCTAGAAATGATAATGTCACTATATGTTTGGCTTTTTTCCTTTTCAAATGATCCCAAAGATGTTCAATGGGGTTAAGGACTAGTGCTTGTCAAGTGAAAGCAGTGGCGTCACCAGGGGTGGGCCAGGGGGGCACTAGCACCCCAAACATAATGGCTTACCTTCCCAACTGTGATCAACTCTTATTTGCCCACCACCTCTTTGACCAGTTTCCCCACAGCTCCCCCTGAGCTCACCCATAGAAGTCCCCAACATCACCCACCCATGCCCCCTGTTGCGGTCCATCCACAAAAACCCACCAGTAGGCCTCCGGCAAGTTTACCCCTTTAAAAAAATCCTCGAGACAACATTGAGGCTAACCTGGGTAAATTAGCACTATCTGCTCTTTCATGGACTTCAGAAACACCTGGCACAGCTTTAATGTGTTTTTAGGATTCTAGTCCTGCTGGAAAAACATAATTTATACTTACCTGATAAATTATTTTCTTTCCTGGCGAGTCCACAAATCCATTCAATTACTAGTGGGAATTCAACTCCTTGCCACCAGGTGGAGACAAAAAAACCCCAGCAAAGCATCAAGTATCCTTCCACTACCCACAATCCCCAGACATTCAGCCAAGGAATTATGGAAAGAGAAGACACAAAGGGTATAGAGGTGCCTGAGGTTTAGAAAAATTACAAAAAAACATCTTAAAAATAAGGGCGGGTCATGGACTCTCCAATCCAGGAAAGAAAATAATTTATCAGGTAAGTATAAATTATGTTTTCTTTCCAATGGCATGGATAATCCACAAATCCATTCAATTACTAGAGGGAACAAATACCAAAGCTAGAGTCCACAGAATGGAAGAGAGGGGATACACAAGACAGGCAAACCTAAGCAGAAGGCACCCAAAAGAAGCTTCAGCTGAGGCACAAACATTAAATTTGGAAAATTTGGAAAAGTATGCAATGATGACCAAGTGACCGCCTTGCAAATCTGCTCCATAGAAGCATCATTTTAAAGGCCCAAGAGGAAGCAACAACCCTAGTGGAGTGAGCCATAATTTTCTCTGGAGGCTGCTGTCCAGCTGTCTCATAAGCCAATCAAATTCTCAACCAGAAGGAGAGAGTAGAAGAAGTGGCCATCTGACCCCTCCATTTACCCGAAAAGACAACAAAAAGAGCACAAGACTGACAAAAATCTTTCGTAGCCTGTAAATAGAACCTTAAAGCACGCACAACATCCAGATTGTGCAATAACCCCTCATTCTTAGAGGAAGAATTAGGACAAAATGAAGGAACAACAATTTCTTGGTTAATATTGCATTCCGAGACCACCTTAGGTAGAAATCCTAATTTAGTACAGAGAACCGACTTATCCCCATGAAGAATAAGATAAGGAGAATCCCACTTTAGAGCCGAAAGTTAAGAAACTCTACGGGCAGAGGAAATTACCAGCAGAAACAAAACCTTCCAGGACAATAACTTGATATCAACAGAATGCATAGGCTCAAATGGAGCCTGCTGCAGAACTTTAAGAACCAGATTAAGACTCAAAGGAGGAGCAATTGACACAAACACAGGCCTGATTCTAACCAAAGCCTGGACAAAAGATTGAACATCTGGCAGACACTTCTGCAGAAGAATTGACAGAGCCGAAATCTGACCCCTTAGGGTACTGACTAATAAACCCTTTTCCAGGCCCTCCTGAAGAAAGGACAGAATACCAGGAATTCTCACCTGACTCCAAGAAAAACCCCTAGATCCGCACCAATGAAGGTATTTACGCCATACCTTATAATAAATCTTGTGAGTAACAGGCTTACGAGTCTGAATCATAGGCCCATATTTATCAAGCTCCGTACGGAGCTTGAAGGGCCGTGTTCCGCTGCTCCATAACCCTGTCCGTCTGCTCTGAGCAGGCGGACAGGAATCGCCGGAAATCAACCCGATTGAGTACGATATAGAGGCCAAAGTCTCAATAACTTTTACAGAAAAACCTTGTCTGGACAAAACTAAGCGTTCAATCTCCAAGCAGTCAGCTTCAGATGGAGGAAGGGACCCTGAAGTAGAAGATCCTTCCTCAGAGGCAATTTCCACGTGGGAAATGACGACATCCTCACTAGGTCCCCAAACCAAGTTCTGCGAGGCCACGCTGGAGCTATTACAATCACCAAAGCCTGCTCCTGTTTGATACGAGCTATCACCTGAGGAAGAAGGGCAACCGGAGGAAACAGATAAATTAAACCGAAATCCCATGGCACTGCCAGGAGGTCTACCAGAGATGCTTGAATTCCCACTAGTAATCCAATCCACACCAGCAGATCCTAGAAAGCTGCAAACATTAGAGAGAAGCGACAGGCAGGAAAAATTATCAAATGCCAGAAAATACGGTCTGTCTCCTTGAAAATCCAGCTTCCAAACAGCAGGCTAGAAACAAACTGTTCAGCACTCAGGAAGTAACAGAGCGGTCACTTGATCGCAAATTCAAAAGTAAGGTGCGGTCCAACAACTTTCTTAAAGAGATATTACCCAAACTAAATAAAAGGTAAACTTGTACAAACAAATCCCCATAGCGAAAATCAAAAAAGCCTTCACATGACAGAACAGTGCCCTGAACTGCTGCCCAATAAACCCCAACCTTTAAAAGGGATATTTAGTCCCATAAGGATCCACCTTGTTCTCTAAATATCCCTTTTTTTTCTTTTTTTTAAAACAAGGAACTCCTAAGTGCTGCATCCTTCTCACCTAGAAGGTAAAAGCACTTACCTGTGGATCCACTGTAGCACAGGTACAGCAAACAGGTGGGACAGAATCCTCACTGACATAGACCTGCAGATAAAGAAAAAACAGAGTAACCAACCTTGGTTTTCTATATAGGGGTAGCAAAAATGTTGGAAAGTAAGCAAAGACCAACTCGCCGTCTTCCAACTACTAAAAGCCACCATTACTATTACTAAAGAAAATTACATGGATACAACATACCCTCAATCCTTGCTTGCAGGGAAAAGTACCAATTAAAGGATTAACAATATGATTTCTTCAGACACCTTCTTCAAACATCACCTACAATGTTACATAGACAAAGAATAACTGGGGATTGTGGGTAGTGGGAGGATACTTGAAGCTTTGCAGGGGTGTTCTTTGCCTCTACCTGGTGGCCAGGAGTTGAATTCCCACTAGTAATTGAATGGATTTGTGGACTCTCCATGCCATTGGAAAGAAATTAATATTCTTCACACAACTTTAAGCTAGAAGGGACAGCGTTCGCCACTGTAGAAGTGTAGTTGATTGAGTGCAAGTCACCAACAACAGAATTAGCAAAGCATTCCTACACCAAAATATTTTCTGAGCAATTTAGTTAAAGAGACAGTCAACACCAGAATTTTTGTTGTTTAAAAAGACAGATAATCCTTTTATTACCCATTCCCCAGTTTTGCATAACCAACACAGTTATAATAATACACGTTTTACCTCTTTAATTACCTTGTATCTTTGCCTCTGCAAAATGCCCTCTTATTTCAGATCTTTTGGCAGACTTTTTATCTAATCAATCCTCACTCCTAGGTAACTTCACGTGCATGAGCTCAATGTTATCTACAGTATATGAAACACATGAATTAACGCCCTCTAGTGGTGAAAAACTGTCAAAATGCATTCAAATTAGAGGCGGCCTTCAAGGTCTTAGAAATTAGCATATGAACCTCCTAGGTTTAGCTTTTAACTAAGAATACCAGAACAAAGCAAAATTGGTGATAAAAGTAAACTGGAAAGTTGTTTAAAATGGCATGCCCTATTCTAATCATGAAAGTTTTTTTGGACTTGACTGTCCCTTTAACTGTAGGTTTTACACACTGTGGTGTTAGCCTCTCATGCTGTTGTCATCTCTTTATTGAACTCTGGGATTGCAACCAAAAACTTCAAATTATGATTTATCAGTAAGCAGGAAAAAATGTCCAGTCTTATGCCATGTATTAATTGCAAAAAACAATAATTAAAAAGGAATCTTGTAATATACTTTTTGTTCTCATCTTTCTTTTTGGAAACTTATGTTCCTGTCTTGAAAAAAGCAATGTTTCTTGCATACTTTCAGAGGTGTGTCCCTTTCCCACTAATGAACGGATATAAAACTTAAAAATGTGGTTTTGTGAGTCAGGTAGATCATTATGATTTCAAAGAAGTTTCCAATTTACTTCTTTTATCAAATTTGCTTTATTCCTATTGTACTCTTTGTTGAAGAAATTACCTAGGTAGGTGTCTGAAGATTCACATAGCAGAACATAGTGGTGCCATCTAGTGCTCTTGTAAATCGATAACATTATTTCAACAAAGATACCAGAAAAATTAAGAACATTTGATAATGGAAGTAAATTAGAAAGTTGTTTAAATTTGCAAGTTTAAAACCCTCTAAGGGTACTTACCCCTTTTCCCAAGGGTCACTGACAGCGATTCCTTGTGTCCAGTGGGGTTGGGGGGTCATCAGTGCCTGATCCCTCTCTACCCAGAAAAGAAAACCTGCAATCACACAGTCCTCCTCACCAAGTAGCAGACATCTGCTGAGTGGAGAGCCCTGGGTAGATTTCCTTGGCTGACACCCTTCTTTACCTAGCAAATATAACACCTGACAACATTAGTCCATCTGGCTCTTCCTTAGCCTACATGCCTCCACGTACTCTGTTAATGTTTCTCTCATGTTTTCATACAGCAGTAAAAGCTATATTGTGCATCAGCTGGGTTCCAGACCATCTTAATCAACAATGGACTTCTAGGTGCTGGCACCTGTGTCAGATTGAAAAATAACTTTTGTAGACGTTCCCTACTTTATCTGATAGTATTAGCAAAATAAGGCTTATTATATCTACTGCTCTTCAAGGGGGGTAAGATTCCCATTCTATGTTAAAATTCCAGTTTTAACAGAATGTTTTTTATGTGTCAGAAAGAAGAATTTAATTTTTCTTTGTAGTGATAATTTAAGAGTTAAATTCCCTTTTCCTTATCTATTATGTGAAAAAGGAAGCAATTCATCTTTAGAGAAATTAGTATCTTCTATGTGACTGGATGGTCTATTTGGGTCAATCTATCTTTTTATAATCAATCACACATTATACCAAAATCGTCTCCCTTTTAAAAGGCGGTATCAACCTTATCAATTGTCCTCACCACCACATGGACAATCATGCTCCCCTTGGTGTTTCAACAAGGTTGTGAATTTGATCTTTCACACGTTAGGTTTTTATCTCATCAAATTCAATTTTCTTCAAATAAAACCATGTGATTACCTACAATTGCGCTTTTTCTTAGGTACCCTCAAGTTTTTGTATGCACATTTTAATACATTTTCCATGGGACAAATCAGAATCAAGGTTTAAGACATGGAGATCTAGTTAGAAGACAGAGTTTCAAATGCATGGGGTGAGATCTGTCCGTAAGTTGTTTTTTTTTGGAGTGAAGCACAAAATGATCAATTGTCCAGGCAAACACAGGGAGGAGTATTTAGGGAGGATAGCAGAATGAGGTTTCAGTCCATCAGCACCATTATATAGGAAGCAGGATAATTTACTCCCCTGCACTTCAATATGAGCAATGACAAAAATTAAGATATAAGTCCGAAAACCAAAGTTATCTGAAATAAAGTAATGCTAAATTTAGGTTGTTATGAAGAAATTGTTATTTAACTTACTAAGGCCTAGATTTGGAGTTCGGCGGTAGCCGTCAAAACCAGCGTTAGAGGCTCCTAAAGCTGGTTTTGGGCGCCCGCTGGTATTTGGAGTCAGTGATTAAAGGGTCTAACGCTCACTTTTCAGCCGCGACTTTTCCATACCGCAGATCCCCCTACGCCATTTGCGTAGCCTATCTTTTCAATGGGATCCTTTCTAACGCTGGTATTTAGAGTCGTTTCTGAAGTGAGCGTTAGAGCTCTACGACAAGATTCCAGCCGCCCTGAAAATTAGCAGGAGTAAGAGCTTTCTGGCTAACGCCGGTTTTATAAAGCTCTTAATACTGTACCCTAAAGTACACTAACACCCCATAAACTACCTATGTACCCCTAAACCGAGCTCCCCCCCAACATCGCCGCCACTCGATTAAAATTTTTAAACCCCTAATCTGCCGACCCGCCAGCCTACGTTATACTTATGTACCCCTAATCTGCTGCCCCCTAAACCCCGCCGACCCCCTATACTTATATTTCTTAACCCCTAACTTGCCCCCCACACAACGTCGCCGCAAGCTACTTAAAATAAATTAACCCCTAATCTTCCGACCCGCAAATCGCCGCCACCAACGTTATCCTCTATGTACCCCTAATCTGCTACCCAAACACCAGCCGACCCCTATATTATATTTATTAACCCCTAATCTGCCCCCCTCAACGTCGCCGACACCTGCCTACCTTATTAACTCCTAATCTGCCGAGCGGACCCTGAGCGCTACTATAATAAAGTATATTAACCCCTAATGCCGCCTCACTAACCCTCTATCATAAATAGTATTAACACCCTAATCTGCCCTCCCTAACATCGCCGACACCTATCCTTCCAATTATTAACCCTAATCTTCCGATCGGAGCTCACCGCTATTCTAATAAATGTTATTAACCCCTAAAGCTAAGGTCTAACCCTAACACTAACACCCCCCTAACTTAAATATAATTTACATCTAACGAAATAAATTAACTCTTTTAAATAAATTAATCCTATTTAAAGCTAAATACTTACGTGTAAAATAAACCCTAATATAGCTACAATATAAATTATAATTATTATTATAGCTATTTTGGATTAATATTTATTTTACAGGCAACTTTGTATTTATTTTAACCAGGTACAATAGCTATTAAATAGTAAGAACTATTTAATAGTTACCTAGTTAAAATAATTACAAATTTACCTGTAAAAATAAATCCCTAACCTAAGATATAATTAAACCTAACACTACCCCTATCAATAAAATAATTAAATAAACTACCTACAATTACCTACAATTAACCTAACACTACACTATCAATAAATTAATTAAACACCAATTGCTACAAATAAATACAATTAAATAAACTATCTAAAGTAAAAACATAAAAAAGAACTAAGTTACAGAAAATAAAAAACTATTTACAAACATAAGAAAAATATTACAACAATTTTAAACCTAATTACACCTACTCTAGCCCCCCTAATAAAATAACAAAAGCCCCCCAAAATAAAAAATTCCCTACCCTATTCTAAATTAAAAAAGTTACAAGCTCTTTTACCTTACCAGCCCTGAACAGGGCCCTTTGCGGGGCATGCCCCAAGAAGTTCAGCTCTTTTGACCTGTAAAAAAAAACATACAATACCCCCCCCCCAACATTACAACCCACCACCCACATACCCCCTCTAATACTAACCCAAACCCCCCTTAAATAAACCTAACACTAAGCCCCTGAAGGATCTTCCTACCTTGTCTTCACCATCCAGGTATCACCGATCCGTCCTGGCTCCAGATCTTCATCCAACCCAAGGGGGGTTGGCGATCCATAATCGGTGCTGAAGAGGTCCAGAAGAGGGCCTCAAAGTCTTCCTCCCTATCCGCAAGAAGAGGACATCCGGACCGGCAAACATCTTCTCCAAGCGCATCTTCGATCTTCTTCCATCCGGTGCGGAGCGGTCCATCTTGAAGCAGGCGACGCGGATCCATCCTCTTCTTCCGATGTCTCCCGACTAATGACGGTTCCTTTAAGGGACGTCATCCAAGATGCGTCCCTCGAAATTCCGATTGGCTGATAGGATTCCTATCAGCCAATCGAATTAAGGTAGGAATTTTCTGATTGGACTGATGGAATCAGCCAATCAGAATCTAGTTCAATCCGATTGGCCGATCCAATCAGCCAATCAGATTGAGCTCGCATTCTATTGGCTGATCGGAACAGCCAATAGAATGCAAGCTCAATCTGATTGGCTGATTGGATCAGCCAATCGGATTGAACTTTATTCTGATTGGCTGATTCCATCAGCCAATCAGAAAATTCCTACCTTAATTCCGATTGGCTGATAGAATCCTATCAGCCAATCGGAATTCGAGGGACGCCATCTTGGATGACGTCCCTTAAAGGAACCGTCATTAGTCGGGAGACATCGGAAGAAGAGGATGGATCCGCGTCGCCTGCTTCAAGATGGACCCGCTCCGCACCGGATGGAAGAAGATCGAAGATGCCGCTTGGAGAAGATGTTTGCCGGTCCGGATGTCCTCTTCTTGCCGGATAGGAGGAAGACTTTGGAGCCTCTTCTGGACCTCTTCAGCACCGGATTATGGATCGCCAACCCCCCCTTGGGTTGGATGAAGATCTTGGAGCCAGGACGGATCGGTGATACCTGGATGGTGAAGACAAGGTAGGAAGATCTTCAGGGGCTTAGTGTTAGGTTTATTTAAGGGGGGTTTGGGTTAGATTAGGGGTATGTGGGTGGTGGGTTGTAATGTTGGGGGGGGGGTATTGTATGTTTTTTTTTACAGGCAAAAGAGCTGAACTTCTTGGGGCATGCCCCGCAAAGGGCCCTGTTCAGGGCTGGTAAGGTAAAAGAGCTTGTAACTTTTGTAATTTAGAATAGGGTAGGGAATTTTTTATTTTGGGGGGCTTTGTTATTTTATTAGGGGGCTTAGAGTAGGTGTAATTAGTTTAAAATTGTTGTAATATTTTTCTTATGTTTGTAAATAGTTTTTTATTTTCTGTAACTTAGTTCTTTTTTATTTTTTGTACTTTAGATAGTTTATTTAATTGTATTTATTTGTAGCAATTGTGTTTAATTAATTTATTGATAGTGTAGTGTTAGGTTAATTGTAGGTAATTGTAGGTAGTTTATTTAATTATTTTATTGATAGGGTAGTGTTAGGTTTAATTATATCTTAGGTTAGGATTTATTTTACAGGTAAATTTGTAATTATTTTAACTAGGTAACTATTAAATAGTTCTTAACTATTTAATAGCTATTGTACCTGGTTAAAATAAATACAAAGTTGCCTGTAAAATAAATATTAATCCTAAAATAGCTATAATATAATTATAATTTATATTGTAGCTATATTAGGGTTTATTTTACAGGTAAGTATTTAGCTTTAAATAGGAATAATTTATTTAATAAGAGTTAATTTATTTCGTTAGATGTAAATTATATTTAAGTTAGGGGGGTGTTAGTGTTAGGGTTAGACTTAGCTTTAGGGGTTAATACATTTATTAGAATAGCGGTGAGCTCCGATCGGAAGATTAGGGGTTAATAATTGAAGGTAGGTGTCGGCGATGTTAGGGAGGGCAGATTAGGGGTTAATACTATTTATGATAGGGTTAGTGAGGCGGATTAGGGGTTAATAACTTTATTATAGTAGCGCTCAGGTCCGCTCGGCAGATTAGGAGTTAATAAGTGTAGGCAGGTGTCGGCGACGTTGAGGGGGGCAGATTAGGGGTTAATAAATATAATATAGGGGTCGGCGGTGTTAGGGGTAGCAGATTAGGGGTACATAGGGATAACGTAGGTGGCGGCGATTTGCGGTCGGAAGATTAGGGGTTAATTATTTTAAGTAGCTTGCGGCGACGTTGTGGGGGGCAAGTTAGGGGTTAATAAATATAATATAGGGGTGTGCGGTGTTAGGGGCAGCAGATTAGGGGTACATAGGGATAACGTTGGTTGCGGCGGTGTACGGAGCGGCAGATTAGGGGTTAATAATAATATGCAGGGGTCAGCGATAGCGGGGGCGTCACATTAGGGGTTAATAAGTGTAAGGTTAGGGGTGTTTAGACTCGGGGTACATGTTAGAGTGTTAGGTGCAGACGTAGGAAGTGTTTCCCCATAGGAAACAATGGGGCTGCGTTAGGAGCTGAACGCTGCTTTTTTGCAGGTGTTAGGTTTTTTTTCAGCTCAAACAGCCCCATTGTTTCCCCATAGGGAATCGTGCACGAGCACGTTTTTGATGCCGGCCGCGTCCCGTAAGCAACTCTGGGTATCGAGAGTTGCATTTGCGGTGTATAAAATGCTCTACGCTCCTTTTTTGGAGCCTAAAGCAGCATTTGTTTGAACTCTCGATACCGAGAGTTAAATTTATGGTGCGGCCAGAAAAAAACCTGCGGAGCGGTTAACAGCCCTTTTACCGCCGAACTCCAAATCCTAGGCTAAGGATTCTCAGGTGCCAAGTACCAGCACCAGCCAGTTTTTTTTGTCTAAAGAATATGTCCCCCTGTTATTAAAATTTGATCACTAATGTTTGCTGTGTGAACTTTTGCTTTTGTTATTTTAATACTGTTTATAAAGGTGGAAAGCAAAAATGTTAACTGTGTGGGGGGGCAGAGCTGGAGGGCAGTTTAAGATGGTCTCGTAATACTGGAACTCCATAATACCAAGGACTACAATCTGCCATATTATCCTTCTACAGCCCGAAAGGCAAACCCGACCCTACAAGCATTGGCACAAGCTAAATTGCCCTGATCAAGGTAGATGCCTACAAATTTCGACTAACATACCCAGATGTCCTAAACTGAGATCTCTACCTCAGGTGTCGTCACACTTACAAGCCGCCATCTTGAAAGGCCTGAGCACTACTACCATGCTGCAAGCTGCAAGACCGGCGATCATAGTAATCGGACCCTGCCTAGAAAGGAGCGTTCGTAAGCTGCAAAAACTAAAAGCAGATCAAGAAACTGCAGGTAACTAGACTAATACAACGGTCAGCTCCAAATAAGCACCTTAGAAAAAAGAGTCACTGTATATTTTACGCAAACAGGGCCCTGCAAGCTGCTGAAAAGGGTGCGCCCCAAAGATAGCAAAACTTAAAATCTGCAAAAGGCTCAAACGCTTAACACACAAAGCATTCCACACATAAACCCCCAGTTAATGATAGCAGCAAAGGAATGCTCAGAGAAACCCTATGGCCTAGATTTAGAGTTTGGCGTTAGCCCGTCAAAACCAGCGTTAGAGGGTTTTGGGCTACCGCTGGGTATTTATGAGTCGTGTAGGTAAGAGTCTAACGCTCACTTTCCAGCCGCAACTTTTCATACCGCAGATCCCCTTACGTCAATTGCGTATCCTATCTTTCAATGGGATCTTTCTAACGCCGGTATTTAGAGTCGTGGCTGAAGGTGAGCGTTAGAAATCTAACGACAAAACTCCAGCCGCAGAGAGAAAAGCCAGGAGTTAAGAGCTTTCTGTGCTAACCGGCGGTTCATAAAGCTCTTAACTACTGTGCTCTAAAGTACACTAACAACCATAAACTACATATGTACCCCTAAACCGAGGCCCCCCCCCACATCGCCGCCACTCTATTAAAATTTTTAACCCCTAATCTGCCGACCGTACACCGCCGCCACTTACATTATCCCTATGTACCCCTAATCTACTGCCCCTAACACCAGCCGACCCCTATATTATATTTACTTAACCCCTAATCTGCCGCCCCCAACGTAGCCCTCCACCTAACCTACAATTATTAACCCCTAATCCTGCCGACCCAGACCTCACCGCCACTATAATAAATGTATTAACCCTAATCCGTCTCAATAACCCTATAATAAATACTATTAACCCCTAATCTGCCCTCCCTAACATCGCCGACACCTAACTTCAAGTATTAACCCCTAATCTGCCGACCCGACCTCACCGCTACTCTAAATAAATTTATTAACCCCTAAAGCTAAGTCTAACCCTAACACTAACCACCCCCCTAAGTTAAATATAATTTAAATCTAACAAAATAAATTAACTCTTATTAAATAAAATTATTCCTATTTACAGCTAAATACTTACCTGTAAAATAAACCCTAATTAGCTACAATTAAACGAATAATTATATTGTAGCTATTTTAGGGTTTATATTTATTTTTACAGGGCAACTTTGTATTTATTTTAACCAGGTACAATAGCTATTAAATAGTAAGAACTATTTAATAGCTACCTAGTTAAAATAATTACAAAATTACCTGTAAAATAAATCCTAACCTAAGTTACAATTAAATCTAACACTACACTAGCAATAAATTAATTAAATAAAATACCTACAATTATCTACAATTAAACCTAACATTACACTATCAATAAATAAATTAAATAAAATACCTACAAATAAATACAATTAAATAAACTAACTAAAGTACAAAAAATAAAAAAGGCTAAGTTACAAAAAATAAAAAAATAATTACAAACAATAAAAATATTACAACAATTTTAAACTAATTACACCTACTCTAAGCCCCTAATAAAATAACAAAGCCCCCCAAAATAAAAAAAATGCCCTACCCTATCTAAAATTAAAATAGAAAAGCTCTTTTACTTACCAGCCCTTAAAAGGGCCGTTTGGCGGGGCATACCCCAAAGAATTCATCTCTGTTGCCTGTAAAAAAAACATACAATACCCCCCCCAACATTACAACCCACCACCCACATACCCCTAATCTAACCCAAACCCCCCTTAAATAAACCTAACACTAAGCCCCTGAAGATCTTCCTACCTTGTCTTCACCATGCCAGGTATCACCGATCGCTCCAGGCTCCGAAGTCTTCATCCAAGCCCAAGCGGGGGCTGGCGATCCCATCATCCGGCTGAAGTCTTCTATCAAGCGGCGGCTGAAGAGGCCCAGAAGAGGCTCAAAGTCTTCCTCCTATCCGGGCAGAAGAGTAGATCCGGACCGGCAAGCTTCTTCTTCCAAGCTGTCACAAGCGGCTCCATCTTGAAGACCTCTGGCGCGGATCCATCCTCTTCTTGCGACGTCACTAAGTCCGAAATGAAGGTTCCTTTAAATGACGTCATCCAAGATGGCGTCCTCGAATCCCGATTGGCTGATAGGATTCTATCAGCCAATCGGAATTAAGGTAGGGAAAATCTGATTAGATGATTGAATCAGCCAATCAGATTGAGCTCCGCATTCTATTGGCTGTTCCGATCAGCCAATAGAATGCGAGCTCAATCTGATTGGCTGATTGGATCAGCCAATCGGATTGAACTTGAATCTGATGGCTGATTCCATCAGCCAATCAGATTTTCCTACCTTAATTCCGATTGGCTGATAGAATCCTATCAGCCAATCGGAATTCGAGAGACGCCATCTTGGATGATTTCATTTAAAGGAACCTCTCATTCGGACTTAGGACGTCCGCCGCCAGAGGTCTTCAAGATGGAGCCGCTTGTCACCGATTGGAAGAAGATGGTTGCCGGTCCGGATCTACTCTTCCGCCCGGATAGAAGGAAGACTTTGGAGCCTCTTCTGGACCTTTTCAGCCGCCGCTTGATAGAAGACTTCAGCGGATGATGGATCGCCAGCCCCCGCTTGGGCTTGGATGAAGATCTCGGAGCATGGAGCGATCGGTGATACCTGGCATGGTGAAGACAAGGTAGGAAGATCTTTCAGGGGCTTAGTGTTAGGTTCTATTTAAGGGGGGTTTGGGTTAGATTATGGGTAGTGTGGGTGGTGGGTTGTAATGTTGGGGGGTATTGTATGTTTTTTTTTTACAGGCAAAAGAGCTGAATTCTTTGGGGTATGCCCCGCAAAGGGCCCTTTTAAGGGCTTGTAAGTAAAGAGCTTTTCTATTTAATTTTAGGATAGGGTAGGGCATTTTTTTTATTTTGGGGGGCTTTGTTATTTTATTAGGGGGCTTAGAGTAGGTGTAATTAGCTTAAAATTGTTGTAATATTTTGATTATGTTTGTAATTATTTTTTTTATTTTTTGTAACAGCTTTTTTTTATTTTTTGTACTTTAGTTAGTTTATTTAATTGTATTTATTTGTAGGTATTTTATTTAATTTATTTATTGATAGTGTAGGTGTTAAGTTTAATTGTAGATAATTGTAGGTATTTTATTTAATTAATTTATTGCTAGTGTAGTGTTAGGTTTAATTGTAACTTAGGTTAGGATTTATTTTACAGGTAATTTTGTAATTATTTTAACTAGGTAGCTATTAAATAGTTATTAACTATTTAATAGCTATTGTACCTGGTTAAAATAAATACAAAGTTGCCTGTAAAATAAATATTAATCCTAAAATAGCTACAATATAATTATAATTTATATTGTAGCTATATTAGGGTTTATTTTACAGGTAAGTAGCTTTAAATAGGAATAATTTATTTAATAAGAGTTAATTTATTTCGTTAGATTTAAATTATATTTAACTTAGTGGGGTGTTATTGTTAGGGTTAGACTTAGCTTTAGGGGTTAATAAATTTATTAGAGTAGCGGCGAGGTGCCGGTCGGCAGATTAGGAGTTAATACTTGAAGTTAGGTGTCAGCGATGTTAGGGAGGCAGATTAGGGGTTCATACTATTTATTATAGGGTTAGTGAGGCGGATTAGGGGTTAATACATTTATTATAGTAGCGGTGAGGTCCGGTCGGCAGAATTAGGGGTTAATTATTGTAGGTAGGTGAGGCGACGTTGGGGGCGGCAGATTAGGGGTTAATAAATATAATATAGAGGTCGCGGTGTTAGGGGGCAGCAGATTAGGGGTACATAGGGATAACGTTAGGTTGCGGCGGTTGTACGGAGCGGCAGATTAGGGTTAATAATAATATGCAGGGGTCAGCAATAGCGGGGGGCAGCATATTAGGGGTTAATAAGTGTAAGGTTAGGGGTGTTTAGACTCGGGGTACATGTTAGGGTGTTAGGTGCAGACATAGGAAGTGTTTCTCCCATAGGAAACAAGGGGCTGCGTTAGGAGCTTAACGCTGCTTTTTTGCAGGTGTTAGTTTTTTTTCAGCTCAAACTGCCCCATTGTTTCCTAGGGGGGAATCGTGCACGAGCACGTTTTTGAAGCTGGCCGCGTCCGTAAGCACCGCTGGTATTGAGAGTTGGCAGTGGCGTAATTATGCTTCTACGCTCCCTTTTTCGAGCCTAACGCAGCCATTCTGTGAACTCTAAATACCAGCGGTATTTAAAAGGTGCGGGGGGAAAAAAAGCATGCGTTAGCTACGCGGGTCCGTTACTGACAAAACTCTAAATCTAGGCGTTATGTTTTTACTATCCTTGTACTGTGTGGACTTGCATTGCTAGAGATAGATGTATATAACCTTATCATGGTGAGAGGCTGAAAAGTAACATAGCTCATTGTGTACCCAGTGCTATACAGCTATAGGATTTTTGTACATAAGCATCACCTCAGCGCAGAAGCTGGAAATATACTGTATGTACACATATATCTATGCAATAATGCCGATGTTTGTATAAGTTAAAGGAATATTCAAATCAAAATATAAGGGTAATGCTGGTGATAGAGCATCGCAATTTGAATGCACTTTCTCAAGGCCCAAATTTTCAATGCTTATATTTTCTAAATGTAGCCTTCGATGTTCTGTGTTTTGTTAAGCACATAGGTATCACTTGATGATTGTTGTTGAAATCTAGGCAAACAATCATCAGGTAATACACAGGTGATGATCCAAACCTGTGATTCATTCTAAGTTTATAGGGACCGGCTAATCAAAAATCTAATTTGTTTCATTTGCTCGGTATGTTTTGTTGAATGAGCAGCAATACACTACTGGTTGCTGACTGAACACATTGGGAGCCAATGACAATCAGTATATATATATATATATATATATATATATATATATATATATGCATCAACCAATCATTATCTATAACCTTGGTTCTTTGATACTACAGCTTGCCAAGATAAACCTTTCAGCAAAGGATAACAAAAGAATGATGCAAATTAATTAATAGAAGTACATTTTAAAAATGATTTAATATAGTATTCTCTATCAGAATCCACAGAGTAAAGGCTTGTGTTTCAGGTCCCTTTAAATTATTTTGAAACTAAAGATAATAATACAAAAATAGACTATAGGCCAATTTCTTTCATGTAATTGGCAAGAGTCCATGAGCTAGTGACATATGGGATATATAATCCTACCAGGAGGGGCAAAGTTTCCCAAACCTCAAAATGCCTATAAATACACCCCTCACCACACCCACAATTCAGTTTTACAACTTTGCCTCCTATGGAGGTGGTGAAGTAAGTTTGTGCTAAGATTTCTACGTGATATGCGCTTCTCAGCATTGTGGAAGCCCGATTCCTCTCAGAGTACAGCGAATGTCAGAGGGATGTGAAGGGAGTATCACTTATTGAATATGATGATTTCCCTAACGGGGGTCTTTTTCATAGGTTTTCTGTTATCGGTCGTAGAGATTCATCTCCTACCCTCCCTTTTCAGATCAACGATATACTCTCAATTTACCATTACCTCTACTGATAACTGTTTCAGTACTGGGTTTGGCTATCTGCTATATGTGGATGGGTGTCTTTTGGTAAGTATGTTTTTTTATTACTTAAGACACTCTCAGCTATGGTTTGGGCACTTTATGCATTTATATAAAGTTGTAAATATATGTATTGTACTTATATTTGCCTTGAGTCAGGTTCATGTATTTCCTTCTGCAGACTGTCAGTTTCATATTAGGGAATATTAACATCTTTTAAAGAATTTTTTTTCTTACCTGGAGTTTAGATTTTTTTTCAATGTCTACTTCTTGCAATTGTGGGCAGCATTAGGCCCGCGGGTGCTTCAAATGCTAAACTTTATTGCGTCATTCTTGGCGCAGAAAATATTTTTGGTGCGAAAAATACGTCTATGACGCAGCTTTGTCATTTCCGGCTTCGTCATTTCATGCTTGACGTCGAGACTTTCACACGGTTGCGTCATTAGTGTCATTTCTGGTTATTTTTGGCGCCAAAAAGGTTTACGTTACGTGTGCGTCATACTTGGCGCCAAACTTTTTCATTATTTCAATACCCCATTGATGTTTGCCTCTTGCTTTTTTCTCTATCAGAGGCCTATGCTATTTGCATTTTTTCCCATATCCTGAAACTGTCACATAAGGAAATAGATAATTTGCTTTATATGTTGTTTTTTTTCTCTTACATTTTGCAAGATGTCTCAATCTGATCCTGCCTCAGAAGTTTCTGCTGGAACATTGCTGCCTGACATCGGTTCTACCAAAGCTAAGTGCATTTGTTGTAAAATTGTTTAAATTATTTCGCCGAATGTCATTTGTAATAGTTGTCATGATAAACGTTTACATGCAGATAGTGTATCCAGCAGTAATAGTACAATTGCCAGTTGCAGTTCCTTCAACTTCTAATGTGCATGATATACCTGAAAATATTTTAAAGAACTTGTTTCTGATTCTATCTTGAAGGCTTTTGTCTGCATATGCCACCTTCTAATAACGTAAAAGGTCTTTTAAAACTTCTCATTCAGTTGATGAAATTTCAAATGACCAACAACATAATAATTTATCCTCTTCTGATGAGGATCTATCTGATTCAGAAGATCCTTCCTCAGATATTGACACTGACAAAATCTACTTATTTATTTAAAATAGAGTATATGCGTTCTTTATTAAAAGAAGTGTTAATTACTTTGCATATTGAGGTAACCAGTCCTCTTTTCCTATTCCTGAGGCTATTTCTGATATGATTTCTAAGGAATGGAATAAGCCAGGTGCTTCTTTTATTCCTTCTTCAAGGTTTAAAAAATTGTATCCTTTACCAGCAAAATAAGTCATAGAGGTTACTCTGACTCAATGATTAATACTATGTTACAAGCTCGAAAATCTGTCTCTAGAAAGATTTATTATAGAGTTTGGAAGACTTACATTTCATGGTGTTCTTCTCCATAAATTCTCCTGGCATTCTTTTAGAATTCCTAGAATTTTACAGTTTCTTCAGGATGGTTTGGATAAGGGTTTGTCTGCAAGTTCCTTGAAAGGACAAATCTCCGCTCTTTCTATTTTATTTCACAGAAAGATTGCTATACTTCCTGATATACACTGTTTTTGTACAGGCTTAGTTCCTATTAAGCCTGTTATTAATCAATTTCTCCTCCTTGGAGTCCTTAATTTGGTTCTGAAGGCTTTACAGGCTCCTCCATTTGAACCTATGCATTCTTTGGGACATTAAACTACTTTCTTGGAAAGTGTTGTTCCTTTTGGCCATCTCTTCTGCTAGAAGAGTTTCTGGTTTATCTGCTCTTTCTTGTGGAGTCTCCTTTTCTGATTTTTCATCAGGATAAGGCAGTTTTTGCGGACTTCTTTTCAATTTTTTACCTAAGGTTGTGAATTCCTAACTAACATTAGTAGAGAAATTGCTTTGCCCCTTCCTTGTATCCTAATCCTAAGAATTCTTTGGAAAGATCCTTACATTCTTGGGATGTGGTAAGAGCTTTGAAATATTATGTGGAAGCTACTAAAGATTTTCAGGAAGACTTCCAGTCTATTTGTTTTATTTTCTGGTCCTAGGAAAGGTCAGAAGGCTTCTGCTATTTCCTTGGCTTCTTGGTTGAAACGTTTGATTCATCAAGCTTATTTGGAGTCGGGTCAAGCCCGCCTCAGAGAATTACAGCTCATTCTACTAGATCAGTCTCCACTTCATGGGCTTTTATGAATGAAGCTTCAGTTGATCAGATTTGCAAAGCGGCAACTTGGTCCTCTTTGCATACATTTACTAAATTTCTACCGTTTTGATGTATTTTGCTTCTTCGGAAGCAGTTTTTGGTAGAAAAAGTTCTTCAGGCAGCTGTTTCAGTTTGATTCTTCTGCTTTTTGATTTAAGTTTTTTTCTTTCAAAAATGAAAATAATCTTATTTTTTTGGGTTGTGGATTAATTTTATCAGCGGAATATGGCTGTTTTTATTTTTATTCCCTCCCTCTCTAGTGACTCTTGAGTGGAGAGTCCAACATCTTGGGTAGTTGATATCCCATATGTCACTAGCTCATGGACCCTTGCCAATAACATCAAAGAAAACATAATTTATGTAGGAACTTACCTGATAAATTCATTTCTTTCATATTGGCAAGAGTCCATGAGGCCCACCCTCTTTTATGGTGGTTATGAATTTTTTGTATAAAGCACAATTATTTCCAAATTTTCTTTGTTGATGCTTTCTACTCCTTTCTTTATCACCCCACTGCTTGGCTATTCGTTAAACTGAATTGTGGGTGTGGTGAGGGGTGTATTTATAGGCATTTTGAGGTTTGGGAAACTTTGCCCCTCTGGTAGGATTGTATATCCCATATGTCACTAGCTCATGGACTCTTGCCAATATGAAAAGAAATGAATTTATCAGGTAAGTTCCTACATAAATTATGTTTTTAGGATGTGTCTATAAAATGCATGTTCTATGTAAATGAGTAATATCATCATTTGACTATACTATTCTTTTAAATACTATAAAATGAGAGATTATATAAACAATCTATGTAATTTAACATTAGTTTTTAAGACAGTGATATTCTTCATTATTACAAATGTAACTTTCACATTGAGCTATTGACAGTCCCGCTAATGTGAGCACACATAACATTAATGTTTGATCTTGTTTTTGTTACCTGAGGAGGAGATCGTAGATCTTGGAGGGTGTCCCAAAAGCCCCTTCGGACCTCAGCTGTAAAAAAGAAATGTGAATATACAGAGTTAAAAATCTTTTTTCAATCATACGAGTAAGAGCATTTTAATTAAAAAAAAATGAATATTAAAAAACATACCTGTGGAATGGCCAATGCTTGCTCCATCAGGGGTGCTGCACATAATGCCCAGGTGTGTGCGGCTGAGGAGAAGCTGTGGCTGGATTCAGTATGGATACTGACGGGCAATAGTAGTGTTTCATCACCTTCATTGGCAGCAGCAGCAGCTGTACCTGCAGCAGCAGCAGCACTGGTAGATGCTTGAAAGAATTAAAACATTAAATAAAACATGAGTATCAACATAATTGTTACATCATAACCTCAATAAAAAAACGCATGTAATAGAACTTTAATTACCTGCCAACTCGTCAGTATCATGCCCAATCAAATCCAGACCAAGCGTCATATTTGCCCCCAGCTTCTCTATCAGCTGAGTCTCGTATTCGGCACACCACCACCTGTAGAACGTGCAGCCTGCTTCTCCCTGGCCAGCTGGCCTTCAAGATTCTCTTGATGTCAGAGAATCTTTTCTTACAGTGCTCCACTGATTTCGCATGAGTGCCTTCGGCGAGGACACGGACAGCTATAGCTCTCCAAATTTCTTGTTTTTTTGGAGAGCGAGGTCTGTTGGGCTTTGCAACCAAAAATAAATCATAGTGCTCTAAAACAAGGGTAACTAAAACTTTATTATGCTCAAAATTAAATTGAACATTTCTTCCCGGACTTTGTCTTTCCAGACGCCATATCCAAAAAGAAATAATAAAGCACACAAAAGTCGCAATAATAATATTAGAAAACTCAAGAAAGACCTACAGCTCTTATCAAAGCTTAGTAGGACTTTAAAGGGACACTCAATCAAAATGAAACTTTCATTATTCATAGTAGAGTATGCCATTTTAAACAACCTTTCCAATTAACTTCCATTTACAAAATGTGCACAGTCTTTTTATATTTAAACTTTTTGAGTCACCAGCTCCTACTGAGCATGTGCAAGAATAAGTGTGTATGCATTTGTGAATGGCTGATGGCTGTCACATGGTACGTGTATGCATTTGTTATTAGCTGATGGCTGTCACATGGTACAGGGGAGTGGAAAAACCATAACTTTTAAATTGTCAGAAAAAAATCTACTACTCATTTGAAGTTCAGACTAAGTGCTATTGCATTGTCTTGTTTTCTTGGATTTGTTGATTATGCAAATCTACTGTGTTGACTGATCCTTAATAGACTCCATTTTGAATTCCCTTTTATAGATATGTTAATACGTAGACAATCAACTGTTAACAATTAGACAATCATCAATTAAACTTTTATAGTATTAGAGTACATCTTATTTATAATGCCGTCATTGATGACGCCCTGATTAATATAATCCTCAAATGTCAACTTTATACACAATTAACAATAATGATCTATAATTGTGATGGTTTGTGTCGCAGTTAACTAATATTAGCGATTGATTTTAGAGTTCAAGATGCGCAATCTAAATTATTTAGTGACGGTGAATTGGTCATCCTGGTCAATATTGGGGGTCAATAACTGCAACAGAGCTAAACGAGTATTTAAAACATCTATTTCAAGCCATCACAGGGACATCTGAAGAAGGAAAATTTCAAATGGAAAGGGCTCATAGATTCTAAGAGCGAAACAAAGGAGGGGGAACCTCCGAGGAAAATATAATATCTAGATTATCCCACTTTCAAGAAAAGGAGGAGATAATGGCAGCAGCTAGGAAAAATCTGACTTTTAAATTCAAAGGCTCTGTAATACAATTCTACCAGTCCTTATGTCTTAGGACTTTACAGAAATGCTCAGCACTGCGTCCCCTAACACAATTGCTACGGAAGAACCAAATAGCGTATCGGGGGGATTTCCCTTTGCGCTTCATATATTTCATGAAGGTAAAACAACCATGGTGAAAGTAAAGAAGATATCTCAGAGGCCTGCCAAGTGCCAACATCGCAAATTAGAATGCCCAGAAATGCGATAAAGTCAGCAAGACATTAGAAGAAGCCACGTGGACAGCAACAAAGCACCTCCCAAACAGAGAAGTGGTCTAAAGTTCCAAAGAAGAAACAGAGACCCTGAAAAATGGAGTTGACAGAAACCAAGGCTAGGAATTTCTCTTTGCTTTTTTTTCCTTTTTTTGTGCACCTCTAGAGGAGCGGTAATTTACTCATCCCCTGGACTATACTCTACACACATCCTTCATCACTCTGGCAGAGGATAACTGGATACAGATGAGTATATAAGTATCAACCTACAAAATTGACTTTACATGAGACATATCAGTGGACATATAGATGTAAAATTTATGTGATATATAGTCATTGTATATTTATGATAAAAGGTAACCGGATTTAGCCTAATATCCAAATCAGATTTAGGCATTCTCTTCACCATATGCCACTATAATCCGTTCTTTAGACCATATATATAATTCCCACTTTCAATAAATTAAAGTTGTTAGTAACTCTATATATTAAGAAACTACTATCCCGACATAATGGTTTAAAACTATACAAACATGTTACAGGGAAAAACAATGTTATGAGATACAGTTGTTTATTGTTGTTTATTTTTTGATTGTTTTGATGTATTTTATGTACCGTCGGAGCAGGTGAGAGGAAAGTTTCTCCATCAGAAAAAGGTATACGGCAGAGCTGAAGATTTTACAACATTGTAAAAGAAGATATTAATCAGCTACAGGTAGGGGGGAGAGGAACCGACCCATGACATCCAAGATAAGAGGTAATTTCACATAATGTAAGAGGGTTAAATACAGGACAATAAAAGAAAGGACAACAATTACACAATATAACAATTTAAAAGCTAATATATTTTTTGCAAGAAACCCATTTTACAAATAATCAAATACCCAAATATTGGAGTAGATATTTCACGCAACAATACCACTCCACAACTGACAAAAAAAGAGAGGAGTGTCACTAAACTTTATCAAAGAGGAGGTACTGGTAGATAGAGAGGGCAGGTATCTTATAGTGAGAGGACGTATACAAGACACCTCACTTACACTCTGCAATATATATGCACCCAATGAACATATAATCCTCAAATGGTCAACTTTATACACAATTAACAATAATGATCTATAATTGTGATGTTTGTGTCACAGTTAACTATATTAGCGATTGATTTTTAGAGTCAAGATGGCGCAATCTAAATTATTTAGTGACGGTGAATTGGTCATCCTGGTCTACGGAATGGACCGCTAATTCACACAGATTGTGTGAGTGAGGGGTATTGTCCACGAGGAGAGGATCGCATCATTAATTTTTTTGACAATACTCTTAAGATGCCACAATACAGATAATCCTATTATAAAATGTATATCTAAAAGCTCTTTTTTTTGTGGATAAATAAGTTATTCATTGTTAACACAGAGATAATAATACACATTTTATTTTATTGTCAGTCAGTCAGTCATTGGTGACGCATTATAATATGATTGGTTTAAAATGTTTGTGTATTACATAGCAATCGTCATGAACACGTGATAAATATAATCCGCCAACCAAATATTAATAATTTGTATCCACTTTTAATGACCAATCAGATTTTTCTGTAATTGGTATATTTGTGTCGCACTTAAAAATTGTTTTACATAATTTTTTTTTAGTACAAAATGGCACAACCCACCGAGTTTCACAGATGGTGAATTATTAATTTTGGTATATGGGATGGATCGTGTACTTCCCTAGGCGGATAGAAAGTGTGCGAGGGATCGCCCATGAGAACCGGGACCCGCATCGTCTATGAGATGATGCAGCTTATGAGAAGGGTGTTGGGGATCAGAGGTTGCGGTCAGAGTTGTCTTCGGAGGTTTTTGGACCTTAGGAGACGCGAAAGTGAGCGATACCGGGACTTACGATCGCTCAGTCGAGCCTGTAAATATTACTTATAATATTGTGTATTGTACTTATAAATTATGTATATTTCAATGACGCAGATCCAAATATTTTCAATAATGATAGAGTATTGAATTTTAAATGACTTTGTAATGTAATAATATTTATTTATTTTATTCTGTAAATATCTTTAGTTTAAAATCAAAAGAATATAAGTCTTGTTGCAGGCCCTTTTTAATGTTCAAAACCTTTTTCTTTCTTTTTTTTTCTCTTTTTTTCTTATGGCAGCCAACAATTTTATGTCATTCACCACTCAAAAAGTTCTGTACAGGGTTAATAAAATAAAATTGTATTCCTCCTTAGCGTATAAACATTTTTTTAAATAAAGACAGACATATAAAAATAAAAAAGGATAAAACGAGTAAATATGGTTGATTAAAAATTCATACTCTATCATAATCCTTAAAAATGCTAAAATAAAGTTTAATTAATAATTATTTATATAGATATTATATATACTGCATGTATATATATTTATATATAGTATGATATATAATAGAGAGAGAGAGAGAGAGAATTTATTTTAAATAAAAAACATATATATATATATATATATACAGTATATATGTATGTATGTATATATATATATATATATATATTATATAGTATATATATACAGACACCATGTCTATATATTATATATATATATATTATATATTACTTTAAATTGTTTGCTATTTTCATCATAGGAAATAAGATTACATGCATTACAGCTGCAGATACATTACACAAAATAAAAATATCACCTAGATCTAATGTTGACATACAACTTTATATTTTTCACAGATCTCAGGCGGCCGAGAGAGACAGAATCCCCCGGTACGCCAGGCCAGTGTCAATGGCGACACCAAGGAGCAAACCGCTCTTCCTCCCCCGCTGCCACTGACACTGTTTGAGGGTCGTCCAGATGATGACTCAGGGACAGATATGGAAGTCCCTGATATCCAGGTAATTTTCAAGTATAATACTATGTTTTCAGTATTTAACATTCAAATTGTGTTTAGTTATACAGGTCATTCAGGGTGCAGGTTAATGTAATGGATTGTATTTGTAAAATGTTAATGTTTCTAGCAGTTTTCTACAACAATGTTGTGTATAATATACAGGGAGTGCAGAATTATTAGGCAAATGAGTATTTTGACCACATCATCTCTTTAATGCATGTTGTCTTACTCCAAGCTGTATAGGCTCGAAAGCCTACTACCAAGTAAGCATATTAGGTGTTGTGCATCTCTGTAATGAGAAGGGGTGTGGTCTTATGACATCAACAACCTATATCTGGTGTGCATAATTATTAGGCAACCTTCCTTTCCTTTAGCAAAATGGGTCAAAAGAAGACTGACAGGCTCAGAACAGTCAAAATAGTGAGATATCTTACAGAGGGATGCCAGCACTAAAAATTGCAAAAGCTTCTGAAGCGTGATCATCGAACAAATCAAAGCGTTTCATTCAAAATAGTCAACAGGGTCGCAAGAAGCGTGTGGAAAACCAAGGCGCAAAATAACTGCCCATGAACTGAGAAAAGTCAAGCGTGCAGCTGCCAAGATGCCACTTGCCACCAGTTTGGCCATATTTCAGAGCGTGCCAACATCACTGGAGTGCCAAAAGCACAAGGTGTGCAATACTCAGCAGACATGGCCAAGGTAAGAAAGACTGAAAAGACGACCACCACTGAACAAGACCACACAAGCTGAAACTTCAAGACTGGCCAAGAAATATCTCAAGACTGATTTTTCTAAGGTTTTATGGACTGATGAAATGAGAGTGAGTCTTGATGGGCCAGATGGATGGGCCCGTGGCTGGATGGTAAAGGACAGAGAGCTCCAGTCCGACTCAGACGCCAGCAAGGTGGAGGTGGAGTACTGGTTTGGGGCTGGTATCATCAAGATGAGCTTGTGGGGCCTTTTCGGGTTGAGGATGGAGTCAAGCTCAACTCCCAGTCCTACTGCCAGTTTCTGGAAGACACCTTCTTCAAGCAGTGGTACAGGAAGATGTCTGCTTCCTTCAAGAAAAACATGGATTTTCATGCAGGACAATGCTCCATCACACGACGTCCAAGTACTCCACAGCGTGGCTGGCAAGAAAGGGTTATAAAGAAGAAAATCTAATGGACATGGCCTCCTTGTTCACACTGATCTGAACCCCATTGAGAACCTGTGGTCCATCATCAAATGTTAGATTTACAAGGAGGGAAACAGTACACCTCTTTGAACAGTGTCTGGGAGGCTGTGGTTGCTGCTGCACGCAATGTTGATGGTGAACAGATCAAAACACTGACAGAATCCATGGATGGCAGGCTTTTGAGTGTCCTTGCAAAGAAAGGTGGCTATATTGGTCACTGATTTGTTTTTGTTTTGTTTTTGAATGTCAGAAATGGTATATTTGTGAATGTTGAGATGTTATATTGGTTTCCACTGGTAAAAATAAATAATTGAAATGGGTATATATTTGTTTTTTGTTAAGTTGCCTAATAATTAATGCACAGTAATAGTCACCTGCACACACAGATATCCCCCTAAAATAGCTATAACTAAAAAACAAACTAAAAACTACTCCCAAAACTATTCAGCCTTTGATATTAATGAGTTTTTTTGGGTTCATTGAGAACATGGTTGTTGTTCATAATAAAATTAATTCCTCAAAAATACAACTTGCCTAATAATTATGCACTCCCTGTAGAAGAAGATATCACTAACATTACACATCAACTGACAGATCAACAACAGGATATAGAAGATATTCTTGGAAAAGATGAAAGACTTGGAAAATAGACAGAGGTGGTGTAACATTCGCCTAAAGGGTGTTCCAGAGTCAATAACTGCAACAGAGCTAAACGAGTATTTAAAACATCTATTTCAAGCCATCACAGGGACATCTGAAAGGAGAAAATTTCAATGGAAAGGGCTCATAGATTCTAAGAGCAAAACCAAGGAGGGGGAACCTCCGAGAGATATAATATCTAGATTATCCCACTTTCAAGAAAAGGAGGAGATAATGGCAGCAGCTAGGAAAAATCTGACTTTTAAATTCAAAGGCTCTGGTAATACAATTCTACCAGGACTTATGTCTTAGGACTTTACAGAAATGCTCAGCACTGCGTCCCTAACACAATTGCTACGGAAGAACCAAATAGCGTATCGGTGGGGATTTCCCTTTGCGCTTCATATATTTCAGGAAGGTAAAACAACCATGGTGAAAGTCAAAGAGATATCTCAGAGGCCTGCCAAGTGCCAACATCTCAAATTAGAATGCCCAGAAATGCGAGGAAAGTCAGCAAGACATTAGAAGAAGACCAACGTGGACAGCAACAAAGCACCTCCCAAACAGAGGAATGGTCTAAAGTCCCAAAGAAGAAACAGAGACCCTGAAAAATGGGAGTTGACAGAAACCAAGGCTAAGGATTTCTCTTTGCTTTTTTTTCCCTTTTTTTTGGCGCACCTCTAGAGGAGCGTAATTTACTCATCCCCTGGACTGATACTCTACACACATCCTTCCAGCACTCTGGCAGAGGATTACTGGATACAGATGAGTATATAAGTATCAAGCCTACAAAATTGAAACTTTACACGAGACATTATCAGTGGACATATAGATGTAAAATTTATGTCATATATAGTCATTGTATAAGTTATGAAAAGGTATGCGGATTTAGTCTATAATCCAAATCAGATTAGGCATTCTCTTCACCATATGCCACTATAATCCATTCTTTAGACCATATATATAATTCCCACTTTCAATAAATGTAAAGTTGTTAGTAACTCTATATATTAGAAACTACGATCCCGACATAATAGTTAAAACTATACAAACATGTTTACAGGGAAAAACAATGTTATGAGATACAGTTGTTTATTGTTGTTTATTTTTTTATTGTTTTGATTTATTTATGTACCGTCGAGCAGGTGAGAGGAAGTTTCTCCATCAGAAAAAGGTATACGGCAGAGCTGAAGATTTTACAACATTGTAAAAGATGATAGTAATCAGGCTACAGGTAGGGGGGAGTGGAACCGACCCCATGACATCCAAGATAAGAGTAATTCACATATTTAAGGAGGGTTTAAATACAGACAATAAAAGAAAGGACAACTATTACACAATATAACAATTTAAAAGCTAATATATTTTGGCAAGAAACCCATTTTACAATTAATCAAATACCCAAATATTGGAGTAGATATTTCACGCAACAATACCACTCCACAACTGACAAAAAAAAGAGAGGAGTGTCAATACTTATACACGATGCACTAAACTTTATCAAAGAGGAGGTACTGGTAGATAGAGAGGGCAGGTATCTTATAGTGAGAGGACGTATACAAGACACCTCACTTACACTCTGCAATATATATGCACCCAATGAACATATAATCCTCAAATGTCAACTTTATACACAATTAACAATAATGATCTATAATTGTGATGGTTGTGTCGCAGTTAACTAATATTAGCGATTGATTTTAGAGTTCAAGATGGCGCAATCTAAATTATTTAGTGACGGTGAATTGGTCATCCTGGTCTACGGAATGGACCGCTATTTCACACAGATTGTGTGAGTGAGGGGTATTGTCCACGAGGAGAGGGATCGCATCATTAATTTTTTGACAATACTCTTAAGATGCCACAATACAGATAATCCTATTATCAAATGTATATCTAAAAGGCTCTTTTTTTGTGGATAAATAAGTTATTCATTGTTAACACAGAGATAATAATACATTTTATTTTATTGTCAGTCAGTCAGTCATTGGTGACGCATATAATATGATTGGTTTAAAATGTTTGTGTATTACATAGCAATTGTCATGAACACGTGATAAATATAATCCGCCAACCAAATATTAATAATTTGTATCCACTTTTAATAACCAATCAGATTTTTCTGTAATTGGTATATTTGTGTCGCACTTAAAAATTGTTTTACATAATTTTTTTTAGTACAAAATGGCACAACCACCGAGTTTCACAGATGGTGAATTATTAATTTTGGTATATGGGATGGATCGTTACTTCCCTAGGCGGATAGAAATTGTGCGAGGGATCGCCCATGAGAACCGGGACTGCATCGTCTATGAGATGATGCAGCGTATGAGAAGGGTGTTGGGGATCAGGAGGTTGATTCAGAGTTGTCTTCGGAGGTTTTTGGACCTTAGGAGACGCGAAAGTGAGCGATACCGGGACTTACGATCGCTCAGTCGAGCCTGTAAATATTACTTATAATATTGTGTATTGTACTTATAAATTATGTATATTTCAATGACGCAGATCCAAAAATTTTCAATAATGATAGAGTATTGGGGCGCAATCCGATATACGGCGTAGTTTGCGGCGCAAGCGAGGGAACCCGCGTCACCCGCAGTTTCAGCTCGCAACTCGAGCTATCCAATATATGGCGCCGTCAGATGCTAACGTGCCGTAAGTCTGATAAACCAGCGATGTCCAGAAATCTGCGCAAGTACAAATTTCTGGCGTCGTCAGTGACTTGCGCCACGTTAGAAACTGCCGACGCCTACAAAACCTGACTAAAGTATGAAATCACCCGCACTGTCTAACACGTCTCCCTAACATAGCCCGGCACGTCTAACCCTCTATACGCTATCCCCCCTCACTAGCCTAACAATAAAAAAAGTTATTAACCCCTAAACCGCCGCTCCCAAACCCCGCCGCTACCTAATAAAGTTATTAACCCCTAAACCGCCACTCCCGGACCCCCCGCCAGCTATATTAAATCTATAACCCCCTAAAGTGAGCCCCTAACACCGCCGCCATCTACCTTACCTACCCCCTAAAGTGAGCCCCTACACCGCCGCCATCTATTTTAAAATGATTAACCCCTAATCTAATCCCCCTACCCTGCCGCCATCTATATTAAATTATTTAACCCCTAAAATACTAAACTATCCCTACCACTAAACCTAAGTCTAACCCTACAAATAGCCCTGAAAAGGGCTTTTTGCGTGACATTACCCCAAAGTAAACAGCTCTTTTGCCAGCCCTTAAAAGGTCTTTTTGCGGGGCATGCCCCAAAGAAAACTGCTCTTTTACTTTTGGCGGGGCTTTGTCACAAAGTAATCAGCTCTTTTGCATCTAATCTAAATCCCCCTACACCGCCGCCAGCTATAATAAATGTATTAACCCCTAATCTAATCCCCCTACACCGCCGCCAGCTATATTAAATACATTAACCCCTAATCTAATCCCCCTACACCGCCGCCAGCTATATTAAATAAATTAACCCCTAATCTAATCCCCCTACACCGCCGCCAGCTATATTAACTATATTAACCCTAATTATATTAGGGTTAATATAGTTAATATAATTATTATATTATATATATTAACTATATTAACCCTAATTATATTAGGGTTAATATAGTTAATATCGTTATTATATTATATATATATTAAGTATAATAACCCTATCTAACTCTAACATCCCTAACTAAACTCTTATTAAAATAAATCTAATATTAATATTATTAATTAAAATATTCCTATTTAAATCTAAATACTTACCTATAAAATAAACCCTAAGATAGCTACAATATAATGAATAATTACATTGTAGCTATGTTAGGGTTTATATTTATTTTACAGGTAAATTGTTAATTATTTTAACTAGGTATAATAGCTATTAAATAGTTATTAACTATTTAATAGCTACCTAGTTAAAATAATTACCCAATTACCTGTAAAATAAATCCTAACCTAAGTTACAAATACACCTACACTATCAATAAATTAAATAAACTACAAATATCTATCTAAAAATACAATTAAATAAACTAAACTAAATTACAAAACAAACAAACACTAAATTACAAAAATAAAAAAAGATTACAAGATTTTTAAGCTAATTACACCTATTCTAAGCCCCCTAATAAAATAATAAAGCCCCCCAAAATAAAAAAAATTCCCTACCCTATTCTAAATTAAAAAAAAGTTCAAAGCTCTTTTACCTTACCAGCCCTTAAAAGGGCCTTTTGTGGGGGCATGCCCCAAAGAAAACTGCTCTTTTGCCTGAAAAAAAAAACACAATACCACCCCCCAACATTACAACCCACCACCCACATACCCCTAATCTAACCCAAACCCCCCTTAAATAAACCTAACACTACACCCCTGAAGATCTCCCTACCTTGTATTCACCCCGCCGGGCAGAACTCTTCATCCGATCCGGGCGATGTCCAATCAAGCGGCAAAGAAGAATTCTTCATCCCGGCGATGTCTTTCTCCAAGCGGCAGCAAAGTCTTCTTCCATCCGGCAGCATCTTCCATCAAGCGGCATCTTCAATCTTCATTCATCGCTCCTCCGACGCGGAGCATCCATCCCGGCCGACGACTGAACGACAAATGAGGTACCTTTAAATGACGTCATCCAAGATGGCGTCCGTCGAATTCCGATTGGCTGATAGGATTCTATCAGCCAATCGGAATTAAGGTAGAAAAATCTGATTGGCTGATTGAATCAGCCAATCAGATTCAAGTTCAATCTGATTGGCTGATTGGTTCAGCCAATCGGATTGAACTTGAATCTGATTGGTTTATTTAATTGTATTTTTAGATAGATATTTGTAGTTTATTTAATTTATTAATAGTGTAGGTGTATTTGTAACTTAGGTTAGGCTTTATTTTACAGGTAATTGGGTAATTATTTTAAATAGGTAGCTATTAAATAGTTAATAACTATTTAATAGCTATTGTACCTAGTTAAAATAATTAACAATTTACCTGTAAAATAAATATAAACCCTAACATAGCTACAATGTAATTATTAATTATATTGTAGCTATCTTAGGGTTTATTTTATAGGTAAGTATTTAGATTTAAATAGGAATATTTTAGTTTATAATATGAATTAGATTTATTTAATAAGAATTTAGTTAGGGGTGTTAGGGTTAGATAGAGTTAATATAGTTAATATAAATACTATAGTAACTATATTAACCCTAATATAATTAGGGTTAATATAGTTAATATATATAATGTAATAACTATATTAACTATAATATACTTAGGGTTAATATAGATAATATAGCTGGCGGCGGGGTAGGTAGATTAAATTAGGGGTTAATAATTTTAATATAGATGGCGGCGCTGTAAGGGTCTTACATTAGGGGTTAATACCATTAATATAGGTGGCGGCGGTGTAGGGAGGGCAGGTTATAGGGCAAAAGAGCTGTTAACTTTGGGGCAAAGCCCCGCAAAAGGCCCTTTTAAGGGCTGGTAATAGAGCTTATTACTTTATGGATATTAGATTAGGGGTTAATAATATTAATATAGCTGGCGGCGGTGTAAGGGGTCAGATTAGGGGATAGATCAGGTAGATGGCGGCGGTTTTAGGGGTTCACATTAGGGGATAGATCAGTTAGATGGTGGCGGTTTTAGGGGCTCACAGTAGGGGGTTAGTTTATGCAGATGGCGGCAGTTTAGGGGTTAAATACTTTATTAGGGATTGCGGCGGGGGATTGCGGTTGACAGGTAGATAGACATTGCGCATGCGTTAGGTGTTAGGTTTATTTAGCAGCTAGTTTAGGGAGTTACGGGGCTCCAATAGTCAGCGTATAGCTTCTTACGACTGCTTTTTGTGGCGAGGTGAAAATGGAGTAAGATTTCTCAATTTTCGCCATGTAAGTCCTTACACTGTATATTGGATACCAAACTGCGCTGGTTTGGTATACCTGCCTATGGCCCAAAAAACTACGGGCGACAGCAGAAATATGCAAGCGTAACTTCTAGGTTACGCCGTATATGTGATACCAAACCAGCGCAAATATTGGATTTTTATCGGATCGACCCCCTGAATTTTAAATGACTTTGTAATGTAATAATATTTATTTTATTTTATTCTGTAAATATCTTTAGTTTAAAATCAAAGAATATAAGTCTTGTTGCAGGCCCATTTTAATTTCAAAACCTTTTTCTTTTTTTTTTCTCTTTTTTTCTTTATGGCAGCCAACAATTTTATGTCATTCACCACACAAAAAGTTCTGTACAGGGTTAATAAAATAAAATTGTATTCCTCCTTAGCTTATAAACATTTTTTTTAAATAAAGACAGACATATAAAGAATAAAAAAAGGATAAAACGAGTAAATATCATAATCCTTAAAAATGCTAAAATAAAGTTTAATTAATAATTATATATATATATATATATATATATATATATATATATATATATATATATATATATATATATATACTGCATGTATATATATTTATATATATATATACAGAGAGAGAGAGAGAGAGATTTATTTTAAATAATATATATATATATATATATATACATACAGTATAAATGTATGTATATATATATATATATATATATATATATACACCATGTATATATATATATATATATATATTACTTTAAATTGCTTGTTATTTTCATCATAGGAAATAAAGATTACATGCATTACAGCTGCAGATACATTACACAAAATAAAAATATCACCTAGATCTAATGTTGACATTCAACTTTATATTTTCACAGATCTCAGACAGAATCCCCCTGTACGCCAGGCCAGTGTCAATGGCGACACCAAGGAGCAACCGCTCTTCTCCCCCGCTGCCACTGACACTGCTTGAGGGTCATCCAGATGATGACTCAGGGACAGATATGGAAGTCCCTGATATCCAAGGTAATTTTCAAGTATAATACTATGTTTGCAGTATTTAACATTCAAATTGTTTTATTTATACAGGTTCATTCAGGGTGCAGGTTAATGTAATGGATTGTATTTGTAAAATGTTAATGTTTCTAGCAGTTTTCTACAACAATGTTGTGTATAATATAGAAGAAGATATCACTAACATTACACATCAACTGTCAGATCAACAACAGGATATAGAAGATATTCTTGAAAAGATGAAAGACTTGGAAAATAGAAGCAGGAGGTGTAACATTCGCCTAAAGGGTGTTCCAGAGTCAATAACTGCAACAGAGCTAAATGAGTATTTAAAACATCTATTTCAAGCCATCACAGGGACATCTGAAGAAGGAAAATTTCAAATGGAAAGGGCTCATAGATTCTAAGAGCGAAACCAAAGGAGGGGAAACCTCCGAGAGATATAATATCTAGATTATCCCACTTTCAAGAAAAGGAGGAGATAATGGCAGCAGCTAGGAAAAATCTGACTTTTAAATTCAAAGGCTCTGTAATACAATTCTACCAGGACTTATGTCTTAGGACTTTACAGAAATGCTCAGCACTGCGTCCCCTAACACAATTGCTACGGGAGAACCAAATAGCGTATCGGTGGGGATTTCCCTTTGCGCTTCATATATTTCATGAAGGTAAAACAACCATGGTGAAAGTAAAAGAAGATATCTCAGAGGCCTGCCAAGTGCCAACATCTCAAATTAGAATGCCCAGAAATGCGATAAAGTCAGCAAGACATTAGAAGAAGACCACGTGGACAGCAACAAAGCACCTCCCAAACAGAGAAGTGGTCTAAAGTTCCAAAGAAGAAACAGAGACCCTGAAAAATGGAGTTGACAGAAACCAAGGCTAGGAATTTCTCTTTGCTTTTTTTTCCTTTTTTTGCGCACCTCTAGAGGAGCGTAATTTACTCATCCCCTGGACTATACTCTACACACATCCTTCATCACTCTGGCAGAGGATACTGGATACAGATGAGTATATAAGTATCAACCTACAAAATTGACTTTACACGAGACATATCAGTGGACATATAGATGTAAAATTTATGTCATATATAGTCATTGTATACTTATGATAAAAGGTAACCGGATTTAACCTAATATCCAAATCAGATTTAGGCATTCTCTTCACCATATGCCACTATAATCCGTTCTTTAGACCATATATATAATTCCCACTTTCAATAAATTAAAGTTGTTAGTAACTCTATATATTAAGAAACTACTATCCCGACATAATGGTTAAAACTATACAAACATGTTACAGGGAAAAACAATGTTATGAGATACAGTTGTTTATTGTTGTTTATTTTTTGATTGTTTTGATTTATTTTATGTACCGTCGAGCAGGTGAGAGGAAAGTTTCTCCATCAGAAAAAGGTATACGGCAGAGCTGAAGATTTTACAACATTGTAAAAGAAGATATTAATCAGCTACAGGTAGGGGGGAGAGGAACCGACCCATGACATCCAAGATAAGAGTAATTTCACATAATGTAAGAGGGTAAAATACAGACAATAAAAGAAAAACAACAATTACACAATATAACAATTTAAAAGCTAATATATTTTTGCAAGAAACCCATTTTACAAATAATCAAATACCCAAATATTGGAGTAGATATTTCACGCAACAATACCACTCCACAACTGACAAAAAAAAGAGAGGAGTGGGGGCGGAGCCTGGCCGCACTGGAATATGGCTGCTTAAGTGTAGAGCTCTGAAGCCCTAAGTCACAAAAACCGCTTATAATGTGCTAATAATTGACCAAATCAACCACCTAACAACCGATGGCAGTTAGAATGACAATCCTGCACACTCCAATTTAAAAAAAAAAATCTTTTTTTGATACCCAGGGAGGCGATCTCGCCAACGCATAATACTTTTCACTACTGTGGACACCGGGGCCTACCTAACCATCGGCCGCTCCCAGGTATCCTGTGCAGCCACCGGAGCTTCCAAGCCACAGATCAGGCACCAAGAATCGGCGACTCAATCAGCGTTATCCGCAACCGGCTCTGTGCTGTCCCGGACAGATCCATCCATCATCCACAGAGGAGCCCCTGTAAGTACTGGCGCACCTCGCGTACCCACCATGCGCGACACAGAGATAAACAGACACAGGGCAAACAATCACCCCCGCACACTTACCGCGGCCAGTCTGGAGCTGCAAGGGCCTACAGCATAGAGAGATACCCTAGCTGTGGTCACCTCACCTAATCGACTAGCGCCCATCACAGGATACCCAATACCCAGCGCCCACGTGGCCTGAAAACTTCACTATACCCTACACGGACATAAGAAAAAAAAAGCTGACAACCTCACTGACTTAACCTAACTACCAGTGAGGAGTTACCTGATAAAACTGCACTAATTCTGATAATATAAGCAGATCAGGATACTGGGGAAAGTTCAACTAAAGAGAAATAATTCCAAAACAAAAAAAAATATATAATATACAAGAAGAACAATAACCATTACAACAAGAAAGAATAAGATAAAACCAGGGAAAAACAGCAAAGCCCTGAGAACTCTATAGCTGAGAACCCTCAGACCTTTTCACTAGAGACTTACAAACTGACAGCTAGTACTGGATTGCACGTCAGAGCTGCAAACTAATAAAATTGGGGATGCCAACAAGAGACCCCCCCAAACCCACTATGATTGCAAATTGTCAACCATGAATAACTATCTGAGACCAGTTGACCCCTTCACTCCTTCCACAAAAGACACTCACGTAAAAGATCAACAAACCACAGACTCACAGAATCTACCTACTCCCTCAAATCCGTCTAATTATGTTACTAAAGAGGACCTTAAACATCTATCTTCAAAGGACGACATAAAGATTGCTATGCAAGAAGTAAAAGATTTATTTGTAGAACTCAAGCAAGACATTAAAGGGGTAGAACACAGAGTGCAAAAATTGGAGGAAACTAGTCAAAAACACAACACCAGAACTCCAACTCCAGGGGGAAAAACACTCAGTTACATGCGGACATGATACAAAACCTAATGGACCGCATGGAAGACTTAGAAAATAGGAGCCGGCGTAATAACGTCAGAATACGCGGGGCGATTCCTGAGTCAGTTTCCCCAACCGCCCTCATGGGATATCTTCAAAGCCTCTTTCGCACCATAAAGAATACACCATCAGCTCCTGAAATACCAATTGAAAGGGCTCATCGGGCACTTCGCCCCAGACCCCCCAACAAAGCCCCCCCGAGGGACGTGATTGTAAAATTACTCTCGTTCAGGGACAAAGAGGAAATCCTAAAAGGTTCTAGGACCAACGCTCCACTCACTCATGCAGGCATGGACATACAGCATATACTCGGATCTCTGCCCCTACTACCCTTCAAAAACGCAGGGACTTAAAGTTCATCACATCAGTCCTTAGGGAGAATGAAATCCCATACCGTTGGGGGTTTCCCCACCTGTATCATCGCCACCAAGGACAATACTACTTCCATCTTCCGTACTATACCGGACCTAGCTTCATTCAACAACAACCTCGGCCTGAATATTCAACTACCCCCATCAATTGCACACCTACAAGAGAACAACTCTACTCCGGACCCATCAGCTACAAGAGAGGCCCACCCTGAGCCCCCCTCCCAACACAAATCTGCTTAGAACAGGACTCCGCTCTCTGACTTAAAGCTGACAGCTTCACTAAGTTGTGAGCTGAACCTAATCTATGTACAAGAACTGCCTCCGACGTCAGAAGGGTAACTTAGGATGTAGAATGTTTGCTGGTTATTTATTGTTTGTTCACTTAAGGTTAATTTGTTATCTAATTTCTTGACATATGTCACACGACACCTCCACACCCCCACTAGACCCCGTACACCTTATATCCGTTTTGGGGTTGTTTACCATAAATACTACAAATATACATCTGTGCATACACATGACAATACATCACTCACATATCCTCTTTATCGCATTTGCCTCCCTGGGCGTAAAAAAAAAAAAAAAAAAAAAAAAAATTCTGTTCCTTTCTTTCAAACATGACTATGAATCACTACTGCCATTGATTATACTTTACTTCTCAGCACTCATAGATACCGCACTTCACAAACAACCACACTAGTCACAGGTTTTAGGACTAGGGCTACTACCCCCTAGTGTTTTCCTTCTTTTGTTGAATTACTGAATTGTTTACTAGTAATTATTCACCACAAGTGTTATTGTATATTATTGGTTTTGTTATTGACATTCTATCCGCATTGCTGTGCATATTAAGGTTACAACTTTATCATTTGATACCCTTTTACCATCCCCTTCCCAACCCCAATACCCCCCATTCCCTGTGACTTCCCAACTCCCCCTCACCACCACCCTGACATAACAAAAAATGGCATTCACACATAAACAAGAACGTCCCCACGAGGATCGAATTATTCTCTATAAACGTGAAAGGGTATAAATACCCAGGAAAAAGATCCATAGTCTTAAGAGACCTCCAAAAACTGAAAGGTGACATCATACTCCTCCAGGAGACCCATTTTTAAGAGGGGCCATGAACCCAAGTGGTTTCAGAAACACTACACACAGGCATTCTTTGCATCAAATTCAAATAAACACAACGGTGTGGGTATTTTACTCCACTCCAGGATCTCGTTTCAACACACTCAGACAATAAAAGATTCAGAAGGCCGCTATATCATTGTCACGGGCCTGTTATACAATAATCCGGTGACAATAGTGAACCTCTATTCCCCTAACACACTTCAAGCTCCCTTCTTTAAAAAATTAAAACAAACGATTCTAGAAGTACAGACAGGCATTCTCATCATGGGGGGGGACTTCAATGTAGCCCTAAACCCAACACTAGACACCTCAGACGGCTCCTCCAGCACCACCTCTAAAACCCTCAAAACAATTGGCTCCCTCTTGAGAGACCTAAAGATCCATGACATTTGGCGTATAACCCATCCCAATTCAAAAGACTACACCTTCTTTTCCCACCCCCACAACAAATATTCAAGAATTGATTATGTTTTTACAGATACCCTAGGTCTAACACTCATATCAGACAGTAAAATCCACCCAATAACTTGGTCAGATCATGCCCCCGTCTCATGCACAATCCAATGGCCAGACCTGCCAGTCTCCTCCTTTGTGTGGAGATTAGATGACACTCTATTAGACAACATAACTACGCAAAATGAAATTAATAAAACGCTTCAGGAATACTTCCAACTGAATCTAACCGACAACCTGCCCCTCACAACCATATGGGAAGCACACAAATGTGTCCTAAGAGGGGAACTCATTAAGTTAAAGTCCAAACAACAGAGACTGAAAAGGGAGAGACTTAATGCTCTTCTAACCCAACTCTCACACCACGAAACCTCCCATAAGCGAGACCCCCTTAACACATCCCTCTTGGCTAGACTAAAACAGACCAAAACAGACCTCTTAAACCACTTACAAGAGGAGCAACAAAGAAAAGCCCTCTTTCTGAAACAAATGTTCTATGATCAGAACAATAAAGCCGGGAAGTCACTAGCACGCGCCATAGCTCAGCGTAAACTTAACACCCATATCCATGAGATCACCGACAAGCTGAACAGAACACAACATGACGCCAAAAACATTGCCAAAACCTTCCGTGAATACTACAGTATTTTGTACAACCTACACCCCAATACATCAGACCCCACTGAATCCCCAAACAGCACTCCCAGCGACCAAGCCACGCAACAATACCTAGCTAGAGCAGAAACTCCATCCCTTTCAGAGGAGGAAAAATCCTCCTTGGAAACACCATTTACCCTAACAGAAATTTTAAACACCATCAAAGAACTGCCCACAGGGAAAAGCCCTGGCCCCGATGGACTGGGATCTAAATACTATAAAATCTTTGCCCAAACCCTGGCCCCTCACCTCCTGGCCATATTTAACAATACAGCCGAGATAGCTTCCCCTTCCCGAGTCCATGCTAGAAGCGCATGTAATTGTACTCCCAAAACCCCGGTAAACCCCCTAATAAACCCGAAAACTTCCGCCCAATTTCCCTACTTAATTCGGACATAAAGCTACTAGCCAAATTGCTTGCGAACAGACTTAATAGATTTCTACCCCAACTCATTGCCACCGATCAAGTTGGCTTTATCCCGAACAGAGAAGCGAGGGACAACACACTTAAAGTAATACAACTTCTTACCCATGCCCGTAACACCAACACTCCCATGTCCCTTCTCTCTACTGATGCTGAAAAGGCGTTCAACCGCGTCAACTGGTCCTTCATGCTCGCTACTCTAACCAAAATGAATATTGGCCCAAAATTTCTAAATATGATAATGTCCCTGTACTCGTCGCCTAATGCCAGAGTGCACGTTAACGGTGTCCTATCGGACCCATTCAAAATAACTAACGGTACCAGACAGGGCTGTCCATTATCACCGATCCTATTTGCAATCACGATGGAACCCTTAGCTTGTAGAATAAGAGATAACCCCAAAATTAAAGGCCTTCAAATTCAATCCACAATCTACAAATTGGTCATGTATGCGGACGATGTCTTAATTATACTAACTGACACGGCCCATTCGTTACCCGAGGTCTTAAAAGAATTTGAACAATTTGGTCTAGTATCCAACTTCCATCTAAATCTCAACAAATCGGAACTCCTTAACATTAGTGAGCCCCATGAGACTTTTTCCACTATCAGGAGCCATTGCCCCATAAAAATTGTAAGGAGCGAGATCCGTTACCTTGGCATCACTATCACTCCCTCACCGACGGAGCTAGTAGAAGTCAATTATAAAAAATTGAAAGAAAAAATCATAACGGATCTATCCAGCTGGAAAAAAAAACACATCTCCTGGCTAGGTCGTATTAACATAATCAAGATGAATGTGCTACCTAGAGTGCTATACTTGCTGCAAACTATCCCAATCCCCCCATCCACCCCATACATCCAGCACATACAACAAGCCATTGAAAAATACACTTGGCAGGATATTAAACCAAGAATCAATAGGAACACGATATACAAGTCAAGGTCAATGGGTGGGGTGAGCCTACCTAACTTACACCTCTACAGACAAGCTATCACATTACAATGTGCCGCTGAATGGTGCCAAAATTTGGCACACAAGGCATGGATAAAATTGGACTCTGACATACTCAAATGTCACAACATGGGTTCCTTGTTATGGTCTCCACATAGACTTCGTCCACCCCAAATATCACAATACCCACTACTGAAAGAGACACTTGCCACATGGGACGGTATTGCTGCTACACAGAGTACCATCACCACCCCTACCTCACCCTTGTTGTCGGTCCATGACAACCCATCCATGGGTTTCCAAGCCACAGTGGGGAGCATGGGTGATAACCCCCCCTCAGCAAACTAGCAATATCTAACGCCATGAACCAACACAACCTCAAAACCCAAAAAGAGCTCGCAGACTGGATCCCAGACACCTTTTCATCTTGGTTTCGTTGTGCTCAACTGTACCATTACATCACTACACACAGACATAGACCTTCACTCCTCCGACCACTTACACCATTTGAAACCCTATGTACACAAAGCAATCTACCAAAACACCTAATTTCTATACTCTATAACATGCTGCAAAAAAGTGACACTAGAAATCTCCCTCCGTATGTAAGGAGCTGGCATAATGAACTCGGGTTCGAACTAGATTCCGAAGACTGGGCCAAAATATTTGAGGCTACCAAAAAATGCTCGGTTTCTGCCAGATCCCAAGAAACACAGTACAAATTCTTGAGTAGATGTTACTTAATCCCCCAAAGAATCAAAAGAATATACCCCAACTCAACTGACAGGTGCTGGAGGGGCTGTGGCCAAATAGGCTCGATGTTGCACATCTGGTGGGATTGCCCCAAGCTAGGAGATTTCTGGAAAGAGATCTTTGACGAGATCAACCGAAAACTAGACATAACGATTCACTTAACCCCTATGACGCTACTCTACCATGACTTACCAAAACTCTCCAATGCACATGACAAAGCTCTCCTCACGGTCATGCTGAATGGAGCTAAAACACTTATTCCTCAAAAATGGAAGACCAATTCTATCCCCACTCTCTCAGAGTGGAAATCAATAGTTTCATCTCACCTCCAACTGGAAAGGTTCCACTACCTTAAAGTGGGCCAACCTGACGTGCACGAACTAATGCTTATGACATGGGAAGGTAATCCACTCAAGTGAATGGATCTAGCGAAAATTAAAACATAAGCCTGGGATGCCCACCAGAATACCCTTCCCCCCCCCTCTGACTAACACACACATACACTACTGACCCTACTCCCTCTCCCCCCCCCTCCTTCCCCTACCCCCCTCTTTTTCTCCTACCCCTCTTTCCCTAACTTTTATTTATTTGTTTTTGTTCTTATTGTTATTGTTTTTACTACCATCATCATTATTATTTATTTCTTTTATTGTTTTGAGAAAGAAAGTCCATTACTAGATTGTTCAACATTTATTGTTCAGTTTTAAAACTTGTAAAAAAGAAAAAAAATAAGGCAAAACTCACACACAGATCTGGCAATGGCTAGAACTGGCCCTTTGGACATACCACCTACCAACTCTGAAAGACTCTGGACTGAGCTTTAATCATATGTTTCTTACAAACTTATTAAGCCCGTCCGGCCAAACCCCTACAATATATCTTTCACATTGCCGTTTGTGATTTCTATATGTATGTTTGAATCTAAATAAAGTTTAGCTTTTTTTAAAAAAAAAAAAAAAAAAAAAAAGTGTTCCAAAAAATAAAAGTGTAGAAGAATAAAAATAAAAAAAATATATGAAATATATTAAATATTTTTAATCAACTTTAAAAAAAAAAAAAAAAAAAAGAGAGGAGTGTCAATACTTATACAAGATGCACTAAACTTTATCAAAGAGGAGGTACTGGTAGATAAAGAGGGCAGGTATCTTATAGTGAGAGGACGTATACAAGACACCTCGCTTACACTCTGCAATATATTTGCACCCAATGAACAACAGCATGACTTCTTTCACCACTTATCACATCTACTGACACAATGGTCACAATCGAAAATCATATTAGCTGGAGACTTTAATATCAATCTGAAAACGCACAAAGCAGATCCACCTCTAAAACTCACTAATAAACAAACGAGACATAATTCCATCTCTAAAAATATTAAAAATACCTTAGAAACTCATAATGTGATAGATACCTGGGTGGCATTATATGGGCAGACAAATGACCATACTTACTACTCCCCAGCACACAAAATCTACACCAAATTAGATTATATATTTATTAGTCAAATCCTACTCCCCAGGTTACATAGCTCCACAATTCATGCATGTGTCTGGTCGGACCATTTCATTATCCAGATACAATTAGAGGGACTAGTCAATATAAACAGACAAATTTAATGAAAAAACCTGAATTATATGACAAAATTATGCATAACTTAACAGAATATTGGAGGATAAACACAACCCCAGAGACCACTCCAACGATCACGTGGGCTGCCCACAAACCATTCATAAGAGGTTTATTGATAAAGGAAAAAGCTCTATACACGAAAAAAGTTAAGGCTAACATAGAGACACTCCAACAGGAAATAGAAACGCTTGAAAACCAACATAGAAACACACTAACCTCAGAGATTTTAAATAAACTAACACACAAGCGACAAACATTAGCTAAGATTTTAAATGAGAACTCCCTCAGAGCTATGCACAAGTTGAAGACTCAATACTTCATATTTGCCAATAAGCCAGACAGATTTCTAGCTCACAAACTAAGGGAAAGGACGAAAAATCTAACTATACAACAACTACAGAAAGCAGACGGGACACTAACATCTCACCCTCAAGACATTGCAGACTGTTTTGCACAATATTATGAATCTCTTTATGATGGGTAAAAGGTTCAACATACCACTCAGATGAAAACGCTTAGAAACCATTTTCTGCAAAAAGCCGAACTTCCGAAACTCAATGATACAGATATGGAAGCCCTAAACACAGAAATAACAATAAACAAAATCGCCCTAGCAATAAAAGATCTCAAAATAGGCAAAACAGCGGGCCCTGACGGGTTCTCGAGTGAATACTATAAAGTATTGAAAAAATGTCTGATCCCACATATACACAAATTCTGTAATGACATCATGCAAGGCACTCGTATTCCACCGGACATATTGCAGGCCAAAATTGTGGTTATACCCAAACCAAGAAAGAATCCCAAAAAATACCAAAAACTATAGGCCAATCTCATTGATCAATCAAGACTTAAAAATTTTTACAAAAATTCTAGCAAATAGACTCAAATTATATCTACCCTCATTGATACACCCCGACCAAATAGGATTCATAAAAGAAAGGGAGACCCCAGATAATGTAAGATGAACGGTATCTCTGGTGGTGTACTTGGTGGGGACAAAAACGCCTTCTCTGCTCCTATCTCTGGATGCAGAGAAGTCGTTTGATAGGGTCGACTGGGAATATATGTTTGCGACATTAACACACATGGGTTTCAAAGGACACTTCATGACGGCTATCAAAAACCTGTATTCAGACCCAACAGCAACTATTAGAGCAACAGGTCATCAATCTAGGCCAATTAAAATACTGAATGGGACATGTCAGGGCTGTCCGCTATCACCTCTATTATTTGCGCTAAGTATAGAACCTTTAGCGGCCTACATCAGGAGGGAAAAGGACATTACTGGGGTCAGAATTAACAAAGAAGAATATAAACTCACCTAATTTGCAGATGACATTTAGCTTACATTGACGAGACCTCTGAGTTCCCTTCCTCATCTATATCAAGTAAATGATGAATTTTCAAAAATCTCAGGCTTCAAAATAAACCCAGATAAGTGTGAGGCTATTCCATTGACATTACCACTGCATACTTGTAAGTTGATAGAAGCAAATTTTTACTTTAAGTGGGCTAAAAAATCTATCAAATACTTAGGAGTTAACATAACAAACACGCTAGAGGGACTCTATAAGGCAAACTATACAGAGATTTTTAAGACCGTAAGAAGGGATTTGGGTAGGTGGAGGAGAGGGTGTTTCTCCTGGTATGGCAGATTATCGATTATAAAGATGAATTTTCTACCGAGAGTATTATATCTCTTCAGAGCATTACCAATTAAGGTGCCACAAAGGGAACTAGCAGACCTCCAGTCAGACCTAATCAGGTTCCTACGAGGATCCAAAACAGCTAGAATAGCCTCCCAACTATTGAAACAGCACAAACAGCTAGGGGGAGTGGGGGTTCCTAACCTGTTAGACTACTATCAGGCATCTTGGTTAGCACAACTTACGCTGATAAGCAAAAATTGTCGAGACATAACCTGGACTAGACTAGAGGCAGACTTAGCTGGGGTGAATGACCCAGCAACGATTATGTGGAACACATCAAACACAGCAAACAAAACATTATATAAACTGAAGGTGACAGAGGAGTCCAAACATATGTGGAAATTCCTCACATCTTCTATAGGTCTCATACCCAGAGGTACTAAGATCATGCCATTGGGTGCTATACTCCCCGCGGAATTTCAGAAACTAATAAGTAAGTGGGAAAATAAAGGTCACTATAGAGTCGCAGACTTTTTAGATAAAGGTAAAATGCTCACGTACACCCAACTGAGAGATAAACTTCAGCCGGACACTTTACATTGGTTCTTATATCTTCAGATAGCCAATGCAATACACAAATACAGACAAAACAAACCATTAAACCCATACACTACAACAGAATGCATTATTGCAACTCCAGGTAGAAATAAGAAACTAATATCACAGCTGTATTTGACAATACCAGATGCAAAAAAAGACTCAAAAATGATGCTTCACAAGAACTGGGAAAGAGACTTAGGTGAAACATATGATAATGATAGATGGACACAAATTCTCTCTAAGATTAGCAAGGTATGCTGGTATGCACGGATCTTATTGAAAACTCTATCAAAACATCTTACAGGTGGTATCTCACACCTATAAAAACTGCACATTATACAATGCAGAAAAGTAGACTCTGTTACAGAGGCTGTGCAGAAATTGGAAACTATATGCACATGTGGTGGGAATGTGTGAAGATAAAACAAATTTGGAACAAATTATCTAAATTGATAAGTATCTTATTAGATAAATCTATGACGCTAACGGCGGCGCAAGCCCTCTTGCATGTTTCAGATGAATCCTTAAGCTTGACAGTTGCCGAGTGACGTCTGCTTCCAGCGTATCGAGTTTACGTTTGTCTGACGGGCGACTTTTGGTTCCGTCCTGCCTGTTTGGGTACACGTCTGTACCGCCTCTCTGGTGAGTAATACTCTGTGGGGGGTTTTGCCTGTCTGCTATACCATCCATCTGTTGCTCCAGATGATACTTGTCCCATGAGGCGCCTCTTCTATCTGTCTTCCACAGGTTCCCGATGTCCTTAGTTACTAATAGTAGGTTTTATTTATATTTATTTTAATTATATTTAAGTTAGGGGTGTTAGGGTTAGGGTTAGATTTAGGGGTTAATAAATTTAATATAGTGGCAGCGATGTTGGGGGCGGCAGATTAGGGGTTAATAAATGTAGGTAGGGGGTGGCGATGTTAGGGGGGGCAGATTAGGGGTTAATAATATTTAACTAGTGTTTGCGATGCGGGAGTACGGCGGTTTAGAGGTTAATATGTTTATTATAGTGGTGGCGACATTGGGGGCAGCAGATTAGGGGTTAATAACATTATGTAGGTGTTGGCAATGTTGTGGGCAGTAGATTAGGGGTTAATAAATATAATGTAGGTGTTGGCGATGATGGGGGCAGCAGATTAGGGGTTCATAAGTATAATGTAGGTAGCGGCGATGTCTGGAGCGGCAGATTAGGGGTTAATAAGTATAATGTAGATGTCGGGGGTGGCAGATTAGGGGTTAATAAATGTAAGATTAGGGGTGTTTAGACTCAGGGTTCATGTTAGGGTGTTAGGTGTAAACATAAAATGTGTTTCCCCATAGGAATCAATGGGGCTGCGTTACTGAGCTTTACGCTGCTTTTTGGCAGGTGTTAGACTTTTTCTCAGCTGGCTCTCCCCATTGATGTCTATGGGGAAATTGTGCACGAGCACATACAACCAGCTCACCGCTGACTTAAGCAGCGCTGGTATTGGAGTGCGGTATGGAGCACAATTTTGCTCTACGCTCACTTCTTGCCTTTTAACGCCGGGTTTCGAAAAACCTGTAATACCAGCGATGTAGGTAAGTGAGCGGTGAGAATAACATGCACGTTAACACCGCACCCCTCATACCGCAAAACTAGTAATCTAGCCGTATGATAACAATAGAACGTATTAAAATTGTTAATAGGAGTAATTGATAAAGTTGATTTTAATTGAATGTTCTATCTAAATTCTGAAAGTTAATAAATGTGCTTAGTGTCCCTTTAATAAAAGTTAAAGGTTTGTAATGTTGCTTGAGATTATCTTCTATGATATTGGTGTCCCTTAAATTTCTAAAATAAATATATAGTTAAAAAAAAACAAAAAAGCCCCCCATATATATCTTTACATAGATATATACATAAATTCATCTATCATTATATTTAAATGTATATAGATACATATGTACATACATACATATAAATATATCAAGCAATAAATATGTTCGATGTTGCAAGACAATGAAGCATATCACCTAATAAAAGTAAATTACAAACTATTAAATATGTATACCCTTCAAAAATCAAACAATATTATTGCTCCACATTTGGTGCACTAGTAGATATAGGGATAAAAATGAAAAATACATTGCTACTGATGGATTATGCTTACAACTTTGTCTCTCATTACAAATTAAGGGGACAATATAATTTCTACATATTTGGTGCAAAGTTTTGCCCCTAACTTGTCGCTCTAATAAATAAAGAGATAAAAATGAAATAAATACACAACATAATATAGCTAACTTCCTTTTTATTTTTTTGAAAAATCTATGTGCACCATTTTTAAGCCATGTAATACAAGTCCCACTCTCCACTTCGTGCCATATTTGACGCAACACTTTTCAAATCAATTATGACGCAAACTCCAAAATCACCCACACACTAGTAAATTTTTCCACCACTTTTGATTGGAATATGCATAATCACACAATTTATGACATCAGCCAATCTGATTCAAATATACATTATAAACTAACTATCACTAACGAATCAAACTTCTCAATACAGAACTTTTAAGTGCCATTTGTTACATTGTGTATTATACTTTGAAAGTATGTATATGGGAAATTAGTATTAAAGATAAACATTGATGCTGACATTAGGATACACACTGTAATATTTTAGACAAGGATTTTAAAATTTGAATTGATGTTTGTTTCAATACAATCTTAAGCTGATAGCTCAGACGGATAGCCCACCTAACTTTAAACTGTCATGATTCAGATACAGCAGAAATTAAATTCACCTCTTTACTGTCATGATATGTTCAGTGTATTTCTTCCTTCTCTTGAATTTCTTTTTCAGTAAGAAATGTCATCTTATATGCCAGGCCATTTTATAACACCTGTGAAGGGGTGTTTTTTAAAAATAGATTGCAATCAGGAGGGGTTAGACAGGTGCAGCTCTTAAAGGGACAGCAAACCCAAAAATATTATTTCAAGATTTGGATAGAACATACAATTTTAAACAACTTTCCAATTTACTTCTATTATCAAATTTGCTTCATTCTCTTGTCATCCTTTGCTGAAGGGACAGCATTGCACTACTGGCAGCTAGCTGAACACATTTATTTAGCCAATCACAAGAGACAAATGTGTGCAGGCACCAATTAGCAGTTAGCTCCCACTAGTGCAGCTTAAAGGGACAGTCTAGTATAAATTAAACTTTCATTATTCAGATAGGACTTTTAATTTTAATCAACTTTCCAATTTACTTTTATCATCAAATTTGCTTTTTTCTCTTGGTATTCTTAGTTTAAACTAAACATAGGTAGGCTCATATGCTAATTTCTAAACCTTTGAGGGCTGCCTCTTATCACAGGCTTTTTAAATCTCTTTTCAACACAAAGAGACAGAAAGTACACGTGGGCCATATAGATAACACTCGCCTAGATTTAGAGTTCTGTGGTAGCCGTCAAAACCAGGGTTAAGGGGTCCTAACGCCGCTTTTGGCCGCCCGCTGGTATTTAGAGTCAGTCAGGAAAGGGTCTAACGCTCACTTTCCAGCCGCGACTTTTCCATACCGCAGATCCCCTTATGCCAATTGCGTATCCTATCTTTTCAATGGGATCTTCCTAACGCCGGTATTTAGAGTCTTGGCTGAAGTGAGCGGTAGAACTCTAACGACAAGACTCCAGCCGCAGAAAAAAGTCAGGAGTTAAGAGCTTTCTGGGCTAACGCCGGTTCATAAAGCTCTTAACTACTGTGCTCTAAAGTACACTAACACCCATAAACTACCTATGTACCCCTAAACCGAGGTCCCCTCACATCGCCGCCACTGTAATAAATATATTTAACCCCTAATCTGCCGACCGCACAACGCCGCCATCTACATTATCCCTATAAACCCCTAATCTGCTGCCCCTAACACCGCCGACACCGACATAATATTTATTAACCCCTAATCTGCCCCCCCCCAAGTCGCCGCTACCTTACCTACACTTATTAACCCCTAATCTGCCGACCAGACCTCACCGCCACTATAATAAATGTATTAACCCCTAAACCACCTCACTCCCGCCTCACAAACCCTATAATAAATTTTATTAACCCCTAATCTGCCCTCCCTAACATCACCGACACCTAACTTCAAGTATTAACCCCTAATCTGCCGACCGGACCTCACCGCTACTATAATAAATGTATTAACCCCTAAAGCTAAGTCTAACCCTAACCCTAACACCCCCAAAATTAAATATAATTTTAATCTAACGAAATAAATTATTTCTTATTAAATAAATTAATCCTATTTAAAACTAAATACTTACCTATCAAATAAACCCTAATATAGCTACAATATAACTAATAATTCCATTGTAGCTATGTTAGGATTTATATTTATTTTACAGGCAACTTTGTATTTATTTTAACTAGGTAGAATAGCTATTAAATAGTTATTAACTATTTAATAGCTACCTAGTTAAAATAATTACAAAATTACCTGTAAAATAAATCCTAACCTAAGTTACAATTAAATCTAACACTACACTATCAATAAATTAATTAAATAAACTACCTACAATTACCTACAATTAAATCAATTAATCTAAATTACAAAAAAATAACAAACACTAAATTACAAAAAATAAAAAAAGATTACAAGAATTTTAAACTAATTACACCTGATCGGAACAGCTGAAATTCAGATAGAATTGATGGCACCACTCAAAGATTTAACACTGGGTCTTTTACCGTTCTATAATAAGCTCAATGGCCTTTATTATATATAGTTAATGTGGTTAGGTGCTATGTATCAACACAGTTACATTCCAAATTTGTTAGTTAAAGAAACTAACAGAAAAAGATACTATATAAGCACTCACATGACCCCAAATTTTCTGGAGTTGAAAAAAAGAATTCACACAAATTAAAATATTAATCTTTATTAGAAATATTAAAATATGGGTTAATTTAAAACTAAAATGCTGGTGTTCCCAGTACAACGACTGAATATAGGAGACTAGAACCACTAAATAATGTGATCTGGTGATTACCAACGACAAGAATAATTGGCAGCTACTAGAGAAACTTAGACCAATAGTGGTATGACTAAATATATGATCTCAGCAAATGCTGCACTAATTCCTAATACTGTGTATTAGCACAATAATGTTAGAGTAACTGAGAATGCTAGATAGCAATAATCAGTACTTATAGGTGTACCAGTTGCACTGTACCAACTCAGTCTGGCTGATTGAAGACTTAAATCATTAAATTATATAAGTTATTATTGGAAAAGTGGTAGTGGTGCTGCTGTTATCATATAACTTATATTAAGTCTTGAATAATGGACTGAGGCTAATGTGGTTCATAGATTCAAATAGGAATTATCAACTAAAATAACAGTGGATGGCTGTTAGTAGGATTACTCAGTGTGTATAAATTAGATATGAGGAAATTAATAGTGCTTGGTGTATACTTGTCCGATCAAAAGACAGCTGATTCAACCCTGATCGGAACAGCCAATAGAATGCGAGCTCAATCTGATTGGCTGATTGGATCAGCCAATCCGATTGAACTTGAATCTGATAGGCTGATTCAATCAGCCAATCAGATTTTTCCTACCTTAATTCCGATTGGCTGATAGAATCCTATCAGCCAATCGGAATTCGAGGGACGCCATCTTGGATGACGTCATTTAAAGGAACCTTCATTCGGTGTTAGGACGTTGGAAGAAGAGGATGGATCCGCGCCGGCTGCTTCAAGATGGACCCGCTCTGCTCCGGATGGAAGACAATAGAAGATGCCGCGTGGATGAAGACTTTGGACCCTCTGGAGGACCTCTTCTTGCCGGATAGGATGAAGACTTCAGACCCTCTGGAGGACCTGTTCTTGCCGGATAGGATGAAGACTTCGGACCCTCTTCTGGACGGATCGGTGATACCCGGCTGGGTGAATACAAGGTAGGGAGATCTTCAGGGGCTTAGTGTTAGGTTTTTTAAGGGGGGTTTGGGTGGGTTAGATTAGGGGTATGTGGGTGGTGGGTTGTAATGTTGGGAGGGGTATTGTATGTTTTTTTTACAGGCAAAAGAGCTGATTTCTTTGGGGCATGCCCCGCAAAAAGCATTTTTAAGGGCTGGTAAGGTAATAGAGCTGTTAACTTTTTATTTTTGGGGGCTTTGTTATTTTTTTAGGGGGCTTAGAGTAGGTGTAATTAATTTAAAATTCTTGTAATCTTTTATTATTTTTTGTAATTTAATGTTTGGTTTTTTTGTAATTTAGTTTAGTTGATTTAATTGTAGGTAGTTTAGTTAATTAATTTATTCATAGTGTAGTGTTAGGTTTAATTGTAACTTAGGTTAGGATTTATTTTGCAGGTAATTTTGTAATTATTTTAACTAGGTAGCTATTAAATAGTTAATAACTATTTAATAGCTATTGTACCTAGTTAAAATAAATACATAGTTGCCTGTAAAATAAATATAAATGCTAAAATAGCTACAATATAATTATTCGTTATATTGTAGCTATATTAGGGTTTATTTTACAGATAAGTATTTAGCTTTAAATAGGATTAATTTTTTTAATAATATTTAATTTATTTTGTTAGATTTAAATTATATTTAACTTAGGGGGGTGTTAGTGTTAGGGTAAGACTTAGCTTTAGGGGTTAATACATTTATTAGAGTAGCTGTGAGGTCCGGTCGGCAGATTAGGGGTTAATACTTGAAGTTAGATGTCAAAGATGTTAGGGAGGGCAGATTAGGGGTTAATAAAATTTATTATAGGGGTTGCGAGACGGGAGTGCAGCGGTTTAGGAGTTAATAGATTTATTATAGTGGCGGCGAGATCCGGCCGGCAGATTAGGGGTTAATAAGTGTAGGTAAGGTATTAGGGGCAGCAGATTAGGGGTACATAGGTATAATGTAGGTTGCGGCGGTGTCCGGAGCGGCAGATTAGGGGTTAATAATATAATGCAGGTGTCAGCGATAGCGGGGGCGGCAGATTGGGGGTTAATAAGTGTAAAGTTAGGGGTGTTTAGACTCGGGGTTCATGTTAGGGCGTTAGGTGCAGACTTAGGAAATGTTTCCCCATAGGAAACAATGGGGCTGCGTTAGGAGCTGAACGCTGCTTTTTTGCAGGTGTTAGGTTTTTTTTCAGCTCAAACTGCCCCATTGTTTCCTATGGGGGAATCGTGCACGAGCACGTTTTTCAAGCTGGCCGCTACCGTAAGCAACGCTGGTATTTAGAGTTGAAGTGGCGGAAAATTATGCTCTACGCTCCCTTTTTGGAGCCTAACGCAGCCATTCAGACAACTCTAAATACCAGCGTTATTTAAAAGGTGCAGGGGAAAAAAAAAACATGTGTAGCTAACGCACCTCTTTGGCCGCAAAACTCTAAATCTAGGTGACTGTGTTCAGGAACAGAGAGTTATTTAAGATTTAGCACCAAGCAATGCTAAATTTAAGACAATAGATAATAAACAGTCACAGTCATGTGATCAGGGGGCTGGAAGAAGGTTCCTAGATACAAGGTAATTACAGAGGTAAAAAGTATATTAATATAACTGTGTTGGTTATGCAAAACTGGGGAATGAGTAATAAAAGGGATTATCTATCTTTTAAAACAATAACAAATCACTTTCCTATCCCTTTAAAATAGCCATAGATTTCAAATAAATACATATGATACTCTGATCATGTTATATTCACAATTATTCCTGCTCAGAATAATAATACATTTACAATATATACTGTACATATAGTGGTATAAATAAACACAGAGATATGACAGACAACATTGTTTAGAACAAAAAAAGGAACTTTGGGACATATAAATATGTTTGCAAAAGATTTCTGACATAAGACACACATATATATATATATGTGTGTGTTTATACATACTAAAATATGTATGTCCAATCTTAAAAAGAATTCTAATAATTCACTCTCCACTTTGCACCAAATATGTCGCTACTTGCTATATTCGCAATTAGTCCTGCTCAGAAAAAGAATACATTTACACTATATACAATAATGTGCTGAAGAGAAATGTGCTTGTTCGTGGACAGTATTGAAATGGTATTAATAAAGTTGGGAAAAGCCCGAATAGTTGCGACATTGATGACTGTTAGTTAACACCAGTCCGATGCTCTTTGCACCGTACTTGGCGTGCGTGTTTTTGACGGCTTTTTTTATAAATAAGGAAAACTTATTCAGATGTTTGGCGAGCGTATTGATGCCTGCGAATGCAACATAGTTGACGCTTTGATAAATAGGTCTCTATATATTAACGAATCAAAGCAGACTAGCACACATCATTCACTCAAAAATATCACACACAGCATGGTCTGACTACTCAGTTGTCATCTTACAATTCTGTTGGCCTAACGCACCTTCACACCCATTCATATGGAAACTAGATGACACTTTGGTATCAACCCCTGAATCAATCACTCAAACTGAAAAATCTCTTAATGAATATTTTACACTAAACAAAATCTCTGAAAGTGACCCTTACATAGTATGGGAAGCACATAAATGCTTCATAAGGGGAGAATTCATTGAGCGTAAATCTAGAATAAAAAAACAAGCTAGAAAGCAGTTTCTGGAACTCACAACTGCTCTCTCCAAGATAGAATATGACAGGAGAAACCCCAAACACACTCTGACAAACTGGAGGAGGCACGCAAAGCGGTGCAAAACCTATTAATTCATGACATTAATAGAATGGCACTAAAAACCAAGCAGAGATTCCATTTTGAAAGTAACAGGGCAGGGAACTACTGTCTAGCTCCCTCAAGTTGAAGAAACTTAAAACCTTTGTGCACAAATTAAAAACATCCTCAGGCAAACAGGTATACACAACTCCAGACATACTAGCACAATTTGAAACATACTACTCTAATCTTTATAACATTGATCATACCAAACAGGTAACAAACACAAATATAGACATTTCCACGTATTTAGAAGATATTCCTCTACCACAAATGTCACAACTACCAGCAAAAGAATTAGAAGCCCCATTTACCCCCCCCCCCCCCGAAGTTGTTACAGCTATTAAAAGTTTGCCATCTGGCAAGAGCCCAGGCCCAGATGGCTTTTCCGTACAATATTATAGAAAATGTACACATATTCTAATACCACACTTGCTCATTCTCTTCAATAAAATAGACAACCAACAATTATTCCCACCCTCAATGCTCGAAGTTCACATTTCAGTTATCCCCAAATCAGGCAAAACCCCACATACCCCCTCTAATTTCCGCCCCATTTCACTTCTGAATGTGGATATTAAAATTTATGCCAAACTCATAGTGACTAGACTTAACAGAATACTCCCCCAATTGATTCACTTTAATCAAGCAGGGTTTATCTCGCAGAGAGAAGCATGTGACAATACCCTCAAAATCCTCAATTGGAATATGCCCAAACCCATAAAATACCTTCACTTTTCCTGGCCATCGATGCCGAAAAGGCATTTGACAGACTAGATTGGAGATTTCTACACCACACCCTACTGAGGTTTGGATTTGGCAACACCATAATAGAAAATATATTTGCACTATATAACATGCTTACTGCGAGAATTAGGCTAAATGATTCCCTTTCTACCCCCTTCAGTATTCACAATGACACAAGGCAAGGGTGCCCTTTGTCCCCACTGTTTTGTGTACTAGCCATGGAAGTCTTGGCTGCCCAAATTAGACAAACCAACGAAATCCACAGGATAATTATAGATCAAACACAATACAAAGTAACACTCTACGCTGATGACCTTCTACTCACTAATTAACCTGCAGGCTTCTTTATCAGCATTAATGCCAATTTTAAATACATACAGCACACTTTCCAACTTCAAAATGAATGAATCCAAATCAGAGATTATGGGTATCGGACTACCAGACCAGGACCTAAAACAGATACAACACAAATTTAAAATACGACAAACATTGATAAAATACTTAGGGATACACATAACCAAAAACCCTGGAGCACTGTTCACACTTAACTTCCAATCCCTACTTACAAACATACAAACAGAGTTGCTTGGCTGGAAACACAAGCACTTATCTTGGCTAGGAAGAATCCAAGCATACAAAATGACCATACTCCCTCGTCTTTTATACACCTTCCTTTATAGATACCATACAAAAGGTTACTAATACCTTTTTTGGGGGCAACAAAATACCTAGAATATCTAAACATACAATGTACCGGAGTAGGCACAATGGAGGGTTGGGGGTTCCTAACATACTTTTCTACAACAAAGCAGCCCAACTAGTAAGAATAATAGACTGGTGTAAACATGCTGAAAGCAAAGAATGGGTTATGCTAGAACATCATCTTACTAAATCCGCACACTTAGGGAGCGACTGCTGGATAAGCAAACATAACAGACAACTGTTGCTTCCTACCCCCACATTAGTACATGACACATTCACAACATGGGACACCATGATATCCAAAAAAGGAGGTATAGCCACAATCCCATCGCCTCTTACTCCCCTCTTACACAACCCGGAATTTCCCATCCACTATCAATACCCCTCACAGAATACTACTAATATACACACTTACTTACCATGTTGTACAGTACTGGACGAGGGGAAACTCAGAACGAAGACTGACTTAGCAAACAGAGATACCCCAATCTTTCATATTTATAATTTTTATAAACCATATTAAATTTAAACGAAACCTTACTAGAACGCTATCTCTTTTTGAAACTCTATGTGTGACAAGAGCCCCCATGGGAGGGCACCTGTTAAGGCTATATAAAATACTACTAGATATACACTCTGTAAACCTACCAACTTACACCAAAACATGGGAAGAACTACACATAGAGATCTCAAAATATGAATGGGATATTATCTTTAAGCATATGGGCAAATCACTCTCATCTATGAATATCACCTAAACAAATATGAAGGTATAATGCAGGTGGTACTTAAACCCTAGCAGATTGGCCAAAATCTATCCTCAGACAGATGCCTCTTGCTGGAGAGGATGTGGTCAGACAGGCACACTAGCACACATATGGTGGGACTGCCCAATATTGACACCCTATTGGCAAGGAATATGCACGGAGATTAGTTGAGAACTCTTACATGAGTTACCACTGAACCCTTTGACCTTACTGTTTAATACACCACCCAAACTGAAAAGTAAATATAAATAGACGCTTTTATATTTTATGATCAGTGGAGCCCGACAACTTATTCCTAGGTATTGGAAAAAGATAGTAATTCCAAACATACAAGAATGGAAACACCATATTACATGCCTACTCTCACTGGAAAAATACCACTACTGCCTGACACACCGTACAAACTTTTATCTAATGGTAAACTTCATATGGGAAGAGTACATATACTCTACACAAAACACCACGGAACATTAGGCATAAAAATACATCTCTATACGGGGCGAATTTTGGGGAACCTACCACCCTGTCACAACACCAAAACCTTGTAGAGCAGTCCAATCATGGTTTGCTCTAAATGTAATAATGTATAAACATACGTCATCCCCACTGAAAACAGTTGAATGATGTTTAGCTAACACTATTATCAAACTTGAAATTTCAACTAATTGTTTGTTTGGAATGTACCTTAGTCTTGTTTTGTTTTTGTTTTCTTTTTTTATTTCATTATTGTTTACATTGTATAAGTTATCTATAAATATATATATATATATATATATATATATATATATATATATATATATACACCAAGCAAAATCAAGACCACTCAACAGGACTGAAAGGTTTTCAAAAGACACATACAGATAAAGGAGATAAATATACTGAACACGTAGAAATCAAATATCTGATGGAGGATTAACTTCTGAACTTTTTCTTTTTCATTAACGTGTTCATTAGACAAAATATTTTGATATGCTTTACATTTGAAAATGTCGGACTGGTGAAATTCTACCATTTGGTCCAAATTGTAAACCTTTTTAAGTACTAAATAAAGCTTGTTGGAAAAAAAATGCTAACTGTATGGCACATTAACATCGTTGGTGGCGTGCACAGCGCATTGTGCTTCAACACTGCTAGTATTTTTGGATGGCTATTATTTATTGTGCATCTGATAGCACAGTGTATGATACAGTACTCATATTAGATAGCCCGTATTTGTAATTTCCCTCAGATAATACTTTCTATGAGGGACCGCACAACTCTTATGCAAATTCCATTCAGGTTTTGGAAATTCTCTTTAATTTCTATAGTACTTTAAGGTGTATTTGAATTCACAATAGCAAGTGATTAATGTTAATAACAGCATTGAATATGAATGGAAAACGTATTTAATGATCCAGTGAGCATGCTGTCATGAAGACCTCATGATTTTAGGTTGTGAGGGGTTAACTTTGTTTCTCTGTGTGTTAATCATTTTGTTTTTCCAGATGAACATTGTACAATTCCCTGTGTTTAGTCTTAAAAAACAGACCTCCTGTCATAAATAGTTTTTTACATTTTGCTGGAGCGGATTTTATTACATCCATCCAGAGCTTCCTTGGGGCAGGAAATATATTTTAGTTTGATAGCAGTGAGTAAATATGATTCTCTGTCATTTTTTTCACTTTTTATTTTAAACTGTTTGGTGTAATTCTGTTTTGTAAAGTCTTTTTTTTTTAACGTATGCACTGCAACCTTATTTTGGTTATTAAAGGGACGTGAAACCCAGGATTTTTCTTTCATGATTCAGATAGAGAATACAATTTTAAAGAACATTCTAATTTACTTCTATTTAATTTGCTTCATTATTTAGATATCCTTTGTTGAAAATATAGCAATGCACATGGGTGAGCCAATCACACCAGGCATCCACCAATCAGCAGCTACCGAGCCTGTTTATATATCTATTTTAACAAAGGATATCAAGAAAATGAAGCAAATAAGATAATAGAAGTAATTTGGAAAGTTGTTTAAAATTGCATACTCTTTTTAAATCCTGAAAGAAAAAATGAGGTTTTCATGTCCCTTTAAGGCCTCACAGTCCAACAGTCTGTTGAGCTATTCAAAGAAAAGGGGCTTGTCTGAGCAATGCCTGTGAGCGGTGATGTCTCCCCCATAGAAGTCATTAGGAGCATGACGTCACCACCTGCATCACCAACATCACCGTTCATCGTCAATTTGCTGCGACCGGGGGATGGCCCTATTTGAAGTGAGCCTACATGGTGCAGACAGTACTCTCACTGAAACTAAAATTAGTTTCTGTATAGGCACACTCCAAATATTGCTGTGGAGACCTAAGTTTAATTACACCTACACTTAGGCGATGTAATCTCAAAGGCTGATAGCTGGCGAGACAAACATGGCCGCTACCCTTGTCGCAACCTGCACTTTGATTTGAACATACTGATCTTGTGTTTATGTTTCTGAATCAAAGGCTACTCCCATTAGCACGCACTGCTAACTTCCCCTGAATGCCTATAACTACGTTACGCCTAACCTACACTCCTAAATAACAATATAGTGATAGGGGAACAGCGCCAGCAAGCTATAGAATAGTGTACAAGCTCACCCCCAATAGTTTGGACAATTGCCTAACAAAATTGTACAGAGAGATATAGTAATAAAGAGGTGGGAGGGGGCGCCCAAAACAAGGGCTTAAGTACACAACAGGAGAAAAGGTGAGAATGGGTACACGCTTATAATGGGTCTCGCACTTAGAATTTCAAACACAAAGTAAGGCACAAAAAATAACCGCAAAGAAAAAGGCCAATAATTAATGCTTTAGGGTAGATATGATCCAGTAAAGGGTAGGGTTAATCTACATGTGGTATGTGTGATAATCTAGTAGAAACACTAAAGGAGATAGTTTGACATTTTGTAGTAGTGGTGGGTAAAAAGGCGATAGACGAAGCCAAGAATCAAATATCTAAAAATAAGTGAATTCTAATGAAGAGTTAAAGGGGTAATATCCAATGGAATAAATTAAATAGATTAAATCTTAAACTATACGAATAGGCATAAAAAGGACTGAAACAAAAAGAGAAGCTAAGTATATAAGCTATCTAGGTAAAATGGCGATTTCAGAGGTGGTTGAAGATAATATATAAAAAATATATATAATATATACAATGATGTGTATAATAAATGTGGTAAAAAATGTGTACAAAATGTGAATGATCAAAAATAAATGCGGAGCAAATGTGAAACAAATGTGACAGTGATGTAGTGAAGGAATCAAATAGAGCGTGTATGTGTGTATATTTTAACTATTGTAGAGTGAAACAGAGTATAAGAAAGTTAAGTGTACGGAAAAAATAAACAGGTGCTAGCGTGCAAAATGTACGATTCTAGTAAAACATATATGTGGAAGGGGCAGAATGTAAATATTATATGGGGTGAAATACGCTAAAATAAACAGTTAATAAGCACAAACTTAACAAATGATATTAAGAAAAATATAAAATAAGCGAAAAATTATAACATTTAATAGTGATTAACCATAAAAAGCACCCGATAAATAGTTAGACAAGTTAAAACAAATAATAAGGGCAAAAGTAGAGAATAGTGTCCGCGGGACAGCTAAAAACAGAATTGGCCAATCTGAAAACGTTAAAAAAGGACCGTCCCAGTAATTGATTGCAAAAATATATATAGGGTATCCGATTAAAAATATATATAAAAATATATAAAAATAAGTCTATAATCGTCCAAATGAATAGTCCATTGTGGATATGTCCAAGTAAGGAAAGAGAGAAAGCCCAAAGTCGACACGGAAATGCAGACTGCCGACACAGAGGAGGTCTTAGTAGAGATCCTAGCAGAAAAAAACCTGTAGGGAAAAGAAAAAAACTTTTGCACGAACCATCTAACAAAAATAGAGCATTAGTTATTGGCCTTTTCCTTTGCGGTTATTTTTTGTGCCTTACTATCGGCTAGATTTAGAGTTCTGCGGCCCAAGGGGTGCGTTAGCTACGCTGGTTTTTTTTCTCCCGCACCTTTTAAATACCGCTGGTATTTAGAGTTCACAGAATGGCTGCGTTAGGCTCCAAAAAGGGAGCATAGAGCATATTTACCGCAACTGCAACTCTCAATACCAGCGGTGCTTATGCACGCGGCCAGCTTCAAAAACGTGCTCGTGCACGATTCCCCCATAGGAAACAATGGGGCTGTTTGAGCTGAAAAAAAACCTAACACCTGCAAAAAAGCAGCGTTCAGCTCCTAACGCAGCTACATTGTTTCCTATGGGGAAACACTTCCTATGTCTGCACCTAACACCCTAACATGTACCCCGAGTTTAAACACCCCTAACCTTACACTTATTAACCCCTAATCTGCCGCCCCCGCTATCGCTGACACCTGCATATTATTATTAACCCCTAATCTGCCACTCCGTACACCGCCGCAACCTACATTATCCCTATGTAACCCCTAATCTGCTGCCCCTAACACCGCCGACCCCTATATTATATTTATTAACCCCTAATCTGCCGCCCCCAATGTCGCCTCCACCTACCTACACTTATTAACCCCTAATCTGCCGACCGGATCTCGCCGCTACTATAATAAATGTATTAACCCCTAATCCGCCTCACTCCCGCCTCAATAACCCTATAATAAATAGTATTAACCCCTAATCTGCCCTCCCTAACATCGCCGACACCTAACTTCAAGTATTAACCCCTAATCTGCCGACCGGAGCTCACCGCTACTCTAATAAATTTTTTAACCCCTAAAGCTAATTCTAACCCTAACACCCCCCTAAGTTAAATATAATTTTATTTTAACGAAATAAATTAACTCTTATTAAATAAATTATTCCTATTTAAATCTAAATACTTACCTGTAAAATAAACCCTAATATAGCTACAATATAAATTATAATTATATTGTAGCTATTTTAGGATTAATATTTATTTTACAGGCAACTTTGTATTTATTTTAACCAGGTACAATAGCTATTAAATAGTTAATAACTATTTAATAGTTACCTAGTTAAACTAATTACAAATTACCTGTAAAATAAATCCTAACCTAAGTTACAATTAAACCTAACACTACACTATCAATAAATTAATTAAATAAACTACCTACAATTATCTACAATTAAACCTAACACTACACTATCAATAAATTAATTAAATACAATACCTACAAATAAATACATTTAAATAAACTAACTAAAGTACAAAAAATAAAAAAGAACTAAGTTACAAAAAATAAAAAAATATTTACAAACATTAGAAAAATATTACAACAATTTTAAACTAATTACACCTACTCTAAGCCCCCTAATAAAATAACAAAGACCCCCAAAATAAAAAAATAAAAGTCCATCCTCCAGCTGAAGTCTTGATCCAAGCGGGCAGAAGAGGACATCCGGACCGGCAAACATCTTCATCCAAGCCGCATCTTCTATGTTCTTCAATCCGATGACGACCGGCTGATCTTCAAGACCTCCAGCGCGGATCCATCCATCTTCACCGACGATCAGCCAATAGAATGCGAGCTCAATCTGATTGGCTGATTGGATCAGCCAATCGGATTGAACTTTAATCTGATTGGCTGATTCCATCAGCCAATCAGAATTTTCCTACCTTAATTCCGATTGGCTGATAGAATCCTATCAGCCAATCGGAATTTGACGGACGCCATCTTGGATGACGTCATTTAAAGGAACCGTCATTCGACGAGTAGGCGTCGGTAGAAGAGGATGGATCCGCGTCGGCTGGAAGATGATGTCTCCGGAAGAAAGAAGATTGAAGATGCCGCTTCATAGAAGACTTCATCCCGATGATGGACTTCTTCAGCGCCCGCTTGGATCAAGACTTCAGCCCGATGATGGATTTCTTCAGCCGCCGCTTGGATCCAGACTTCAGGCGGAGGATGGACGTCACTCTTCAGCCCCCCCTTGGGCTTGGATGAAGATTTCGGAGGGTCTTCTGGACAGATCGGGACCCGGTGTGGTGAAGACAAGGTAGGGAGATCTTCAGGGGCTTAGTGTCAGGTTTATTTAAGGGGGGTTTGGGTTAGATTAGGGGTATGTGGGTGGTGGGTTGTAATGTTGGGGGGGGTATTGTATGTTTTTTTTACAGGCAAAAGAGCTGAATTCTTTGGGGCATGCCCCGCAAAGGGCCCTTTTCAGGGCTGGTAAGGTAAAAGAGCTTTTCTATTTTAATTTTAGAATAGGGTAGGGCATTTTTTTATTTTGGGGGTCTTTGTTATTTTATTAGGGGGCTTAGAGTAGGTGTAATTAGTTTAAAATTGTTGTAATAGTTTTCTAATGTTTGTAAATATTTTTTTATTTTTTGTAACTTAGTTCTTTTTTATTTTTTGTACTTTAGTTAGTTTATTTAAATGTATTTATTTGTAGGTATTGTATTTAATTAATTTATTGATAGTGTAGTGTTAGGTTTAATTGTAGATAATTGTAGGTAGTTTATTTAATTTATTTATTGATAGTGTAGTGTTAGGTTTAATTGTAACTTAGGTTAGGATTTATTTTACAGGTAATTTGTAATTATTTTAACTAGGTAACTATTAAATAGTTATTAACTATTTAATAGCTATTGTACCTGGTTAAAATAAATAAAAAGTTGCCTGTAAAATAAATATTAATCCTAAAATAGCTACAATATAATTATAATTTATATTGTAGCTATATTAGGGTTTATTTTACAGGTAAGTATTTAGATTTAAATAGGAATAATTTATTTAATAAGAGTTAATTTATTTTGTTAGAATAAAATTATATTTAACTTAGGGGGGTGTTAGGGTTAGGGTTAGAATTAGCTTTAGAGGTTAAAAAATGTATTATAGTAGCGGTGAGCTCCGGTCGGCAGATTAGGGGTTAATACTTGAAGTTAGGTGTCGGCGATGTTAGGGAGGGCAGATTAGGGGTTAATACTATTTATTATAGGGTTATTGAGGCGGGAGTGAGGCGGATTAGGGGTTAATAACTTTATTATAGTAGCGGTGAGCTCCGGTCGGCAGATTAGGGGTTAATAATTGTAGGTAGGTGGTGGCGACGTTGGGGGCGGCAGATTAGGGGTTAATAAATATAATATAGGGGTCGGCGGTGTTAGGGGCAGCAGATTAGGGGTTCATAGGGATAACGTAGGTGGCAGCGGTGTGCGGTCGGCAGATTAGGGGTTAAAACATTTTAATAGAGTGGCGGCGATGTGGGGGGAACTCGGTTTAGGGGTACATAGGTAGTTTATGGGTGTTAGTGTACTTTAGAGCACAGTAGTTAAGAGCTTTATAAACCGGCGTTAGCCCAGAAAGCTCTTAACTACTGACTTTTTTCTGCGGCTGGAGTTTTGTCGTTAGATTTCTAACGCTCACTTCAGCCACGACTCTAAATAACGGCGTTAGAAAGATCCCATTGAAAAGATAGGATACGCAAATGGCGTAGGGGGATCTGCGGTATGGAAAAGTCGCGGCTGCAAAGTGAGCGTTAGACCCTTTCCTGACTGACTCCAAATACCAGCGGGCGGCCAAAACCAGCGTTAGGAGCCTCTAACGATGGTTTTGACGGCTACCGCCCAACTCTAAATCTAGGCCCTAGTGTTTGAAATTCTAAGTGCGAGACCCATTATAAGCGTGCACCCATTCTCACGCTTTTCTCCTGTTGTGTACTTAAGCCCTTGTTTTGGGCGCTCCTTCCCACCTCTTTATTACTATGCCTAACCTACACTCCCCCTGCTCCACCTCGCTACCTCCCACCGACCACCTACACTACGTCACAGCTAACTTACACTCCCCCTGCACTGCCCAGCTAACTCCCACTGATCAGCTACACCTATGTCATGCTTGACCTACACTCCCCTGGAACACACAGCTAAGTCCCTAATACCACCTACTCTTACATAATGTCTAACCTACATTCCTCTGGAATGCCCCAGCTAACTCCCAAATACTGCCTACTGTCAGAAAAATAACTCACTATAATAAACTATACTAAATAATAAACCTCCCCATTATAACTATTAAGCTATGTCACTAAAGTTATAATCAATGGTTAAATTATGTGTCACAGGTATTTTTTAAGAATAACAAAACAATAACAACCCCCCTCTACAATACAAGTAACCCCTCACCCCCCAAAATATCAAAATCTAGCTTAAAAACCTATACTAGAAAAGAAAAAGTTCAAATAAAAGAGCCTGGTCTTAAAAATAGAAAAAAACACCACAAAAAACCCTAACTATCCCCAAAAGTTGTACACACCTTTGGGAAATCAGGCTCCTCTTGATGCGCTGTTGGGCCCTCTTCATCCGGTTCCTTGCACCTGGGGCCCATCTTTTTGATTTTAACTATTATCTCCAGGATAGTTTTTTTAGGTAGAAATTGTTATTTTGTGGGGGTGGGGGTTACTTGTATTTTAGGGGAGGGTTTATAATGTTTTTTTTTTTAATTAGCTTGCATTTGGGGTATGTGGCGGTATAGGGGTTTATAGGATAGATAATTGCGGTGGGTATGTGGCGGTATAGGGGTTTATAGGATAGATAATTGCGGTGGGTATGTGGCGGTTTAGGGGACCGGGGTTAATAGGATAGTACTTGTGTTGGGTATGTGGCAGTATAGGGGTTAATAGTCTAGTACTTGCCGTGGGTATGTGGTGGTATAGGAGGTAATGGTTTAGAAGTTGCAGTGGGTATATGGCAGTATAGGAGTTAATAGTATAGTACTTGCTGTGGGTATGTGGCGGTATAGGGGTTAATAGTTTAGTACTTGTGGTGGGTATGTGGCGATATAGGGATTAATAGGATAGTACTTGCGGTGGGTATGTGGCGGTATAGGGGTTAATAGTTTAGTGCTTGCGGTGGGTATGTGGCAGTATAGGGGTGTATAGTAAATGCCTCTCAGAGATGCTGCTATCTCAGGAACTTGGAATATTTCGACAGGCTCGCTTGACATAGCGGCAGATCCCTTGGAATATTTTGCAGCCGCCAAGCACTTTCCATAATCGAGGCCTTTGTCTGATATAAGATCACATTACTGAAGAGACTGCTATTGTTATTGCTTTTATACAGATTTCTACAACATTGTCATTTTTTTTAAATCTATTAGGTTGGGTTGACTGAGGATTCCCTGTGCTTAAAATGTGTCCTGGAGGTGGCATCTTATGTAGCAGAATTAGTGTGGGTGGCTTTAAAAGGGGATTTTTAATAATTTTCTTAGGTTTACTGCAGACAGATAGTAATTTTATATTAACCCTTCCACCCACAAAACTACATCATGGACTTGCTTGGAGTAGCCTTGGCGGCAGCTTGTGAGATATTTTTATATCAGATTTTAGTGTTTGCTGGATTTGTAGTGTGTGAATCCAGGCACTAAAAGAAATTGTGTCCTCGATTTCCTAAAGCTGAATTGTACATTTATTACATTTATATAGTATATACACCTCACCATCTAAACTTACATTGTTGCTTTTCAAATAAAGATAGCAAGAGTACAAAGAAAAATTGATAATCTGAGTAAATTAGAAAAGTTGCTTAAAATTGCATGCTCTATCTGAATCACAAAGGAAAAAATATGTGGGTTCAGTGTCCATTTAATTCAAATGATGCCTGTTTTAAAGGGACACTGTACCCAAAAAAATTATTTTGTAATTCAGAAAGAGCATGCAATTTTAAGCAACTTTCTAATTTACTCCTATTATCAATTTTTCTTCGTTCTCTTGCTATCATTATTTGAAAAAGAAGGCATCTAAGCTTGTTTTTGGTTTCAGTACTCTGGACAGCACTTTTTTATTGGTGGATGAATTTATCCACCAATCAGCAAGGACAACCAAGGTTGTTCACCAAAAATGGGCCGGCATCTAAACTTACAGTCTTGCATTTCAAATAAAGATACCAAGAGAAAAAAAGAAAATTTGATAATAGGAGTAAATTAGAAAGTTGCTTAAAATTTCATGCTCAATCTGAATCACGAAAGAAAATTTTTGGGTACAGTGTCCCTTTAAAGAATACTGCCTGAGGGAATACAAAGTTTTACACAGTAAAATCATATGGATTGGAATGGGGGTAGAAAATAAATGTTATATACAACATGTATTACAAACCATTTACTGAATAGCCTCTCTATCTCTTGGATTACCCCCCTCTCCAATTAATTTTAAATACTGATTTTAACCTACAAATCCCTTACAAAACATTCCTTACATTACATCTATGCTTGAGTTTCTACATACTCTCCAACCTGCTCTTCTATCACTCTCCTGTTTAACAGTCATCCCCTCAGTGAAGCTCCCTTTCTTATTGGTTGAAATGAGTAGTCACATGTTACTATAAATGCTGAGGTGCCAGGAGAGAAGCAATGAAAGAGACCAAGTACTATTAAACTAAATGAATGAGGATTTGCATGCACAGGTAATGATGTCACTGTGTGTTGTTGGACCTATAATGGATATGAGGAGGGACCTCCAGTGCCCCTCCATTTCTCCCTTACCATAACATAGAAGACTTCTGTTATTGATTACACAGCAGAAGGAATACAAAGGTCACCACTGTCCTTCCCACAGGTTATATGATCTCAGAAATCCACTTATTAAGAGAAGCATATCACTTATCCCCTTTAAAATATAATAATAAGCGCACAATTAAGCTTCATTCCATCACATTATGCTCAGGTCCCCATCAGCCACTCAATACCTCATTTACTGTTTCTAAAGCATCATTAAACATCTAGATATCATGTTCCCATAGGAAAAGAGATATTGATTCCTTTTGCATCAGAAGGTAATGAATATTTGTGATTTGTATTGCTTTTCTCCATAGAAATAAAGGACAACAATTGGTTGGGACAGAGGAGCTGTAGGCTGGTGTGATTACACCTCAGAGCATACTGGCTACTCACTAAACTGATGATCCCCTGTTTGTGCAGATAAGAGGGAAGAGAACCTAGCTGACACACTTCTTGCAGCAAGAAAAAAATGTGACAAACAGTGAACTACTGTATTTAATGAAGGGAAGCATTATCTAACTCTTTGTCACACTCCCACCAACTTCCATAAGCAAACTGGGCGATGTAAAAAGAAGACAGATTGTAGATATATAATCCGATTTTTTATTTATATAAATATTTTACCAAACAACTGGTTGATTTACAGGACAATATAGATCAATACGAGGCACCTGGCAAAATTATCTATATATGTAATTTTTGCACCTTTTAACTAGCATGCATTGCTGAATACCTTTCAGTTTTGTGAACAGCACAATAATAATAATACAATATGGTTAATATTTGCCCAATAGAACGTTAAAGTTATGGTAATTTTTATACTTTTTGATAATGGATTCTGTTAAAATGTTATATATATATATATATATATATATATGTTATAGTCGCTAACTTCTTTTTATATATCTAATTTATTTATTTAGATATATAAATACTTATGATTCTATTCCAGCATTCTTAAGCTCCGCCCCCTTCTACTTCCTTGATCTTGCAGTGCAATGTTAGAGAGCGGTCCCACCCACTCTCTAATGATGCATGATGAGATGCTGACATTCAATACATTTGCTTAAATGCTGAGAAGCATGACGTTGTGAATTCATGCGCAAATGTTCCCTTTTTTTTTTTTTTTTTTACACTCAAACGAGCCAAAATGCCACAAATATGATTAGAAAACGTTATAGGGAAAAAAAGTGTTTAGTGTCGGGGCTGCCAGAGCGTGCAATAGAATCAGAGCAGTTTGACAGAGATTATTATAATAAGTCTGAAATTTTAATTTTTTCATCAATGAAACTCATTAATTTTTAGATTTAGAACGATTGCCAGTAAGCGGCCCTTTTGAATTTACTATCACTTTAAGCAAAGAGAACCATTTGCCACACTTTTTATTAGATATATACATTAGATTAATACATTGGGGCATATGTATGAAGCTCCGTAGGGAGCTTGGTGCCCTGTGTTTCTGGCGAGCCTGCAGGCTCGCCAGAAACAGCAGTTATGAAGCAGCGGTCACAAAGACCGCTGCTCCATAACCTATCCGCCTGCTCTGAGCAGGCTGACACACATCGCCGCAAATCAACCCGATCGAGTAAGATCGGGTTGATTGACACCTCCCTGCTGGTGGCCGATTGGCCACGAGTCAGCAGAGGGCGGCGTTGCACCAGCAGCTCTTGTGAGCTGCTGGTGCAATGCTGAATACGGCGAGCGTATTGCTCGCTGTTTTCAGCGAGGTCTGTCGGACCTGATCCGCACTGTCGGATCAGGTCCGACAGACCTTGATAAATATACCCCATTGTATTTATATTTTGTTTGTGTTTTCCAAGAGTGGTCAAATTTGAATGAAATTAAAGCTGGTGTCATTTTGTGACTATAGAAAAAATAAACTAACAAAATATATACTACCAAGATATAAGGGTTGTATTTCTGGTGAGAGCTCTAAAGTGGAATGTCAGGGTTATCTATTTTGTTCTGCATGATATGTAAATCCAGAGGGGGGGAATGGCAAAGTGGAGCAGGCAGTTTTGAACATATTGCAGAGGAATTTAAAGAATATATATATTTATTTATTTTTTATACAGAAATATTATAACCATTGTGGGTTAAACATGTTTTTCTTCTCAGCGAAAAGGAGGGTGTTTTCTTCTTAGCTAAAGAATTCATGTTTTGATAATTAAAGGTATATGAAATCCAAAGTTTCTTTCATGTATGTATGAGTATGTAATTTTAACCCCTTCACCCAAAACAACGTATATATATATATATATATATATATATATATATATATATATATATATATATATACGTTGTGCTGTACTTTGACTATCGTACCGCACCACGTATATATAGGTCGTTGCTTCAGGAGGCTCCAGCAATCTCGGCTGTTAAGTAACAGCTGAGATCTTGAGCTCCTAAAGCTTCAGGCATCTCCCGCATATGGAGCCAGAGCGTGATCGGTGCTCTGCCTCCATCTGCTGGAGCCGTCAGGAGGTGTGGAAGGAAGTCGGGTGGCGGGTGTGCGGCCCAGCAGGGCAGACGAGGGGGAGTTGGAGGGGACCTACACTGTTTAAAAAAATCAAGTAAAGGAAAAGGGAGGGATGGGGCAGCTACACTACGGAAAAAGGGGGTGTGGGGGGCCCTAAGCTAAAGATCGTGGGTGGGGGGGATGTGGGGGGCACAATACGCTACAGAAAAGCCCCCCAAAATATAAATATATATATTTTTTTTAAATTTGCTAAAAAAAAAATGGTTTTTAGGTACTGGCAGACAGCTGCCAGTACCTAAGATGGTGGCAGTAGTTATGGCAGGGTAGGTTTAGAGAGCTGTTTGGGGGGATCAGGAAGGTGGTGCGTAAGGGGGATCCTACACTGCAGAAAATCTAAAAAAAAATATGTATATTTTATAAAAATTTAAAAAAGCCTTAAATTTTCATACTGGAAGACTGTCTGCCGGTACCTAAGATGGGGGTGACCAGTGGGGGGGGGGGGGGGGTGAGGGCCGAGAGCTGTTTGGGAGGGATCAGGTAGTGATCAGTGTCAGATGGCAGGATAATTTCTAAACTAAAGCTAAAATTAACATTTTAAGCTACCTAATTAACCCCTTCACTGCCGGGAATAATAGAAGTGTGGTTTGCAGCTGCAATTAGTTGCCTTCTAATTACCAAAAAGCAATGGCAAAGTCATATATGCCTGCTATTTCTGAACAAAGGGGATCCCAGAGAAACTTTGACAAACATTTGTGCTATAATTGCACAAGCTGTTTGTAAATCATTTCAGTGAGAAACCTAACGTTTGTGAAAAAAGTACCACATTTTTGATGGCCTTTGGCGGTGAAATGGTGGCATGAAATATATCAAAATGGGCCTAGATCAATACCTTGGGTTGTCTACTTAAAAATATATATATAGATTTGATAGGTAAATTAAAAGAAACAAGGCTCTATTTCTGTTTTAATGGAGTGATAGCAAAAATTATTTTTGTCTGGAAGTCCCGGAAGTGAAAGGTTTAAACACATTTTTAATATACTTCTATGATCAATTTCTTTGTTCTCTTGTTATTTTTTGTTGAGAAGCAAGGACAAACGCTTAGGACCATTTTTGGAGAACTATCTGGCAGTTTTACAAGAATGTTATGCATCTACAAGAGCACTAGATGGCAGCCCTATTTCCTTCCATGTAGTGCTGCAGTTGCCTACCTAGGTATCTCTTCAACACAGAATATCATGGGAATAAAGTAAATTGGAAACAAACTGTTTTAAAACGGTTTGTTCTGCCTGAATTACAAAAATAAATTGTTGGGTTTCATATCCCTTTACAAGACAAGACACGTTTGTCAAACTTCCCATAGCACACAGATATACTTAAATTAACTTTCATGATTCAATTGAAATAGAACTTTAATTTTTTTTTATCAAATTTACTTTTTCTCTTAGTATATTTTGTTGAAAAGCATATCTACATATCCTCAGCAGAAGCAACCTATTACTGGGAGCTAGCTGGTGATTGGTGGCTACACATATTTTTCATTGGCTCATCAGATGTGTTTAGCTATCTCCCAGTAGTGAATTGCTGCCCTGGAGCAGACTTTAATTGTGTTAAATCTCTTTTCAGGGATTATATATAAAAGTAATCGTGCAATTTTATATCCATTTAATTCACAAACATAAAGGGCCAGAATACAAGTGGCGCACAATTTATCACTTTTGTTTGTGCGCAACCTAAGCTCAAAGTAAACTTTTACACTTATTACAAGTTAATGCGCACTATAATTAGGACTTCGGATATTGCAACCATGCTAACTTCTGCTCCCAATAGACTTGAATGGAGGGCATTATAAAAAAGAAAAAAAATAATACATATAACTTGCACGCGCTAACCCAACACCTCGTTAAACCAACAGCTCTAAACATAAACGGCTAGATCACGAGTTTGGCGTTAGGGTAAAAAAGCAGCGTTAAGGGGTCCTAACGCTGTTTTTTAACGCCCGCTGGTATTACGAGTCTGACAGGTACAGGTGTACCGCTCACTTTTTTTCCGCGACTCGAGGCTACCGCAAATCCCCTTACGTCAATTGTGTATCCTATCTTTTTAATGGGATTTGCCTAACGCTGGTATTATGAGTCTTGGAAGAAGTGAGCGGTAGACCCTCTCCTGTCCAGACTCCTACCGCATTTAAAAGTCAGTAGTTTTATGGGCTAACGCCGGAACATAAAGCTCTTAACTAAAGTGCTAAAAAGTACACTAACACCCATAAACTACCTATTAACCCCTAAATTGAGGCCCCCCAACTCGCAAGCACTAAAATAAAAAATTTTAACCCCTAATCTGCCGACCGGACATCGCCACCACCAACATTATACCTATGAACCCCTAATCTGCTGCCCCTAACATCGCCGACACCTACATTATATTTATTAACCCCTAATCTGCCCCCCCCAATGTTGCCTCCACCTACCTACAATTATTAACCCCTAATCTTCTGACCCCAACGTCGCAGCTACTATAATAAATGTATTAACCCCTAAACCTAAGTCTAACCCTAACCCCCCCTAACTTAAATATAATTTAAATTAAACAAAATTAATTTTACATAATTAAATAAATTAATTATATTTAAAAATAAATACTTACCGATAAAATAAACCATAAGATAGCTACAATATAACTAATAGTTACATTGTAACTAGCTTATGATTTATTTTTATTTTACAGGCAACTTTGTATTTATTTTAACTAGGTAGAATAGTTATTAAATAGTTATTAACTACCTAGCTAAAATAAGTACAATATTACCTGTAAAATAAATCCTAACCTAAGTTACAATTACACCTAACACTACACTATCATTAAACTAATTACCTAAACTACCTACAATTAATTACAATTAAATTAAATAAAATAAATTACGAGAAAAAAACACACTAAATTACAGAAAATAAAAAAAGAATTACAAGAATTTTAAACTAATTACACCTAATCTAATCCCCCTAATAAAATAAAAAAGCCCCCCAACATAATAAAAATTTCCCTACCCTATACTAAATTACAAATAGCCCTTAAAAGGGCCTTTTGCGGGGCATTGCCCCAAAGTAATCAGCTCTTTTACCTGTAAAAAAAAAAATACAATACCCCCCCAACATTACAACCCACCACCCACACACCCTTACTCTAAAACCCACCCAATCCCCCCTTAAAAAAACCTAACACTAACCCCCTGAAGATCACCCTACCTTGAGCCGTCTTCACCCAGCCGGGCACAAGTGGTCCTCCATACGGCAGAAGTCTTCATCCGATCCGGGCAGAAGAGGTCCTCCAGACAGTAGAAGGCTTCATCCAGGCGGCATCTTCTATCTTCATCCTTCCGGAGCGGAGCAGGTCCATCTTTAATCCAGCCGATGCGGAGCATCCTCTTTAAACGAAGTCCTAACAAAGAATGAAGGTTCCTTTAAATGACGTCATCCAAGATGGCGTCCCTTGAATTCCGATTGGCTGATAGAATCCTATCAGCCAATCGGAATTAAGGTAGGAAAAATCCTATTGGCTGATGTAATCAGCCAATCGGATTGAAGTGCAATCCGATTGGCTGATCCAATCAGCCAATAGGATTGACCTCTCATTCTATTGGCTGTTCCAATCAGCCAATATAATTATTTTGGGGGGCTTTTTTATTTTATTAGGGGGGTTAGATTAGGTGTAATTAGTTTAAAATTCTTGTAATTCTTTTTTTATTTTCTGTAATTAGTGTTTGGTTTTTTTCATAATTTAGTTTATTTAATTTAATTGTAATTAATTGTAGGTAGTTTAGGTAATTAGTGTAATGATAGTGTAGTGTTAGGTGTAATTGTAACTTAGGTTAGGATTTATTTTACAGGTAATTTTGTACTTATTTTAGCTAGGTAGTTAATTAATAGTTAATAACTATTTAATAACTATTCTACCTAGTTAAAATAAATACAAAGTTGCCTGTAAAATAAAAATAAATCATAAGCTAGTTACAATGTAACTATTAGTTATTTTGTAGCTAGCTTATGGTTTATTTTATCGGTAAGTATTTAGTTGTAAATAGGATTAATTTATTTAATTATGTAAAATTAATTTCATTTAATTTAAATTATATTTAAGTTAGGGGGTGTTAGGGTTAGACTTAGATTTAGGGGTTAATAACTTTATTATAGTGGCGGCGACGTTGGGGGGGGCAGATTAGGGGTTAAAAAAATGAATATAGTTGCGGCGACATTGAGGGGGGGCAGATTAGGGGTTAATAACTATAATGTAGGTGTCGGCGATGTTGGGTGCAGCAGATTAGGGGTTTATAAGTATAATGTAGGTGGCAGCGGTGTCCAGAGCGGCAGATTAGGGGTTAATAGTATAATGCAGGTGGCGAGGATGTCGGGGCGGCAAATTAGGGGTTAATAAGTGTAAAATTAGGGGTGTTTAGACTCGGGGTTCATGTTAGGGTATTAGGTGCAGACATAAATTTAATTTTCCCATAGGAAACAATGGGGCTGTGTTAGGAGCTGAACGCTGCCTTTTTGCAGGTGTTAGGTTTTTTTCAGCCAGCTCAGCCCCATTGTTTCCTTTGGGAAATCGTGCACGAGCACATTTTGCCAGCTTACCGCTACCGTAAGCAAAGATGGTATCGAGGTGAGATGTGGAGCTAAATTTTGCTCAATGCTCACTTTTCTGAGGCTAACGCCAGCTTAAAGAAAACTCGTAATACCAGCGTTTTTTTAAAGGGAGCGGTAAGAAAAAAAGAAGAATACGCTCTTTTTACTTTTAAATATTTATTTCTATACATATTTCTAATTATTATTTGTAGATAGATAGATAGACAGACAGATAGATTTGAATATATACAGGTATATTTAAATATATATATATTGTATATATATATATATATATATATATAGAGAGAGAGAGAGAGAGAGAGAGAAAGAGAGAGAGAGAGAGAGAGAGAGAGAAAGAGAGAGAGAGAGAGAGAGAGAAATCTATATTTAAAAATACAAAGAACAAAAAACATTATTAAATATAAACATCTATTAAAATTATTTTTAAAGTTTTAAGGTATTTAGCTAGAAAGTGCTCCAAAGTGTATATTTATATATATTAATATATGTATACACATGTGTATATATGTATGTATATACAGTATACAACAGAAGTGAGTACATGACTATGCAATACTGTGTAATTAAATGTCAAATGATTCAAAATGTTTTGCACCTTACAGTTTGCATAACTTCTGTAAGTTGAACAGTAAGTTATATGCTCTTAAGTAAAATTAAAAACTAACGGCTAGATTTAGAGTTCTGCGGCCAAAGGGGTGCGTTAGCTACGCATGCTTTTTTCCCCCCGCACCTTTTAAATACTGCTGGTATTTAGAGTTCATAGAATGGCTGCGTTAGGCTCCAAAAAAGGGAGCGTAGAGCATATTTACCACCACTGCAACTCTCAATACCAGCGTTGCTTATGGACGCGGCCAGCTTCAAAAACGTGCTCGTGCACGATTTCCCCATAGAAAACAATGGGGCAGTTTGAGCTGGAAAAAAACCTAACACCTGCAAAAAAGCAGCGTTAAGCTCCTAAAGCAGCCCCATTGTTTCCTACGGGGAAACACTTCCTAAGTCTGCACCTAACACCCTAACACTTTTCCCCCGAGTCTAAACACCCCTAACCTTACACTTATTAACCCCTAATCTGCCGCCCCCGCTATCGCTGACCCCTGCATATTATTATTAACCCCTAATCTGCCGCTCCGTACACCGCCGCAACCTACATTATACCTATGTACCCCTAATCTGCTGCCCCTAACACCGCCGACCCCTATATTATATTTATTAACCCCTAATCTGCCACCCCCGCTATCGCTGACCCTGCATATTATTATTAACCCCTAATCTGCCGCTCCGTACACCGCCGCAATTTACGTTATCCCTATGTACCCCTAATCTGCTGCCCCTAACACTGCCGACCCATATATTATATTTATTAACCCCTAATCTGCCGCCCCCAATGTCGCCTCCACCTACCTACAATAATTAACCCCTAATCTGCCGACCGGATCTCACCGCTAGTCTAATAAATGAATTAACCCCTAAAGCTAAGTCTAACCCTAACACTAACACCCCCCTAAGTTAAATATAATTTAAATCTAACGAAATAAATTAACTCTTATTAAATAAATTATTCTTATTTAAAGCTAAATACTTACCTGTAAAATAAACCCTAATATAGCTACAATATAAATTATAATTATATTGTAGCTATTTTAGGATTAATATTTATTTTACAGGCAACTTTGTAATTATTTTAACCAGGTACAATAGCTATTAAATAGTTAATAACTATTTAATAGCTACCTAGTTAAAATAATTACAAAATTACCTGTAAAATAAATCCTAACCTAAGTTACAATTAAACCTAACACTACACTATCAATAAATAAATTAAATAAACTACCTACAATTATCTACAATTAAACCTAACACTACACTATCAATAAATTAATTAAATACAATACCTACAAATAAATACAATGAAATAAACTAACTAAAGTACAAAAACTAAAAAAGAACTAAGTTACAAAAAATAAAAAAATATTTACAAACATTAGAAAAATATTACAACAATTTTAAACTAATTACACCTACTCTAAGCCCCGATAATAAAATAACAAAGACCCCCAAAATAAAAATGCCCTACCCTATTCTAAAATTAAAATAGAAAAGCTCTTTTACCTTACCAGCCCTGAAAAGGGCCCTTTGTGGGGCATGCCCCAAAGAATTCAGCTCTTTTGCCTGTAAAAAAAAACATACAATACCCCCCCCAACATTACAACCCACCACCCACATACCCCTAATCTAGCCCAAACCCCCCTTAAATAAACCTAACACTAAGCCCCTGAAGATCTCCCTACCTTATCTTCATCACGCTGGGTTCACCGATCGATCCAGAAGAGCCTCCGATGTCTTGATCCAAGCCCAAGCGGGGGGCTGAAGACATCCATCCTCCGACTGAAGTCTTGATCCAAGCGGGCAGAAGAGGACATCTGGTCCGGCAAACATCTTCATCCAAGCCGCATCTTCTATGTTCTTCCGTCCGATGACGACAGGCTGATCTTCAAGACCTCCACCGTGGATCCATCCTCTTCTTCCGACGACTAGACGACGAATGAAGGTTCCTTTAAGGGACGTCATCCAAGATCGGAACAGCCAATAGAATGCGATCTCAATCTGATTGGCTGATCGGATCAGCCAATTGGATTGAACTTGAATCTGATTGGCTGATTCCATCAGCCAATCAGAATTTTCCTACCTTAATTCTGATTGGCTGATAGAATCCTATCAGCCAATCGGAATTTGAGGGACGCCATCTTGGATGACGTCCCTTAAAGGAACCTTCATTCGTCTAGTCGTAGGAAGAAGAGGATGGATCCGTGGTGGAGGTCTTGAAGATCAGCCGGTCGTCATCGGATGGAAGAACATAGAAGATGCGGCTTGGATGAAGATGTTTGCCGGTCCGGATGTCCTCTTCTGCCCGCTTGGATCAAGACTTCAGCCGGAGGATGGATGTCTTTAGCCCCCCGCTTGGGCTTGGATCAAGACATCGGAGCCTGGACGGATCGCTGATACCCGGTGTGGTGAAGATAAGGTAGGAAGATCTTCAGGGGCTTAGTGTTAGGTTTATTTAAGGGGGTTTTGGGTTAGATTAGGGGTATGTGGGTGGTGGGTTGTAATGTTGGGGGGGGGGTATTGTATGTTTTTTTTCCAGGCAAAAGAGCTGAATTCTTTGGGGCATGCCCGCAAATGGCCCTTTTAAGGGCTGGTAAGGTAAAAGAGCTTTTCAATTTGTATTTTAGAATAGGGTAGGGCATTTTTTTATTTTGGGGGGCTTTGTTATTTTATTAGGGGGCTTAGAGTAGGTGTAATTAGTTTAAAATTGTTGTAATATTTTCTAATGTTTGTAAATATTTTTTTATTTTTTGTAACTTAGTTAGTTTATTTAATTGTATTTAATTGTAGGTATTGTATTTAATTAATTTATTGCTAGTGTAGTATTAGGTTTAATTGTAACTTAGGTTAGGATTTATTTTACAGGTAATTTTGTAATTATTTTAACTAGGTAGCTATTAAATAGTTATCAACTATTTAATAGCTATTGTACCTAGTTAATATAATTACAAAGTTGCCTGTAAAATAAATATTAATCCTAAAATAGCTACAATATAATTATAATTTATATTGTAGCTATATTAGGGTTTATTTTACAGGTAAGTATTTAGATTTAAATAGGATTAATTTATTTAATAAGAGTTAATTTATTTTGTTAGATTTAAATTATATTTAACTTAGGGGGGTGTTAGTGTTAGGGTTAGACTTAGCTTTAGGGGTTAATAAATTTATTAGAGTAGTAGTGAGATCCGGTCGGCAGATTAGGGGTTAATTATTGTAGGTAGGTGGAGGCGACGTTGGGGGCGGCAGATTAGGGGTTAATAAATATAATATAGGGGTCGGCGGTGTTAGGGGCAGCAGATTAGGGGTACATGGGGATAACGTAGGTGGCGGCGGTGTACGGAGCGGCAGATTAGGGGTTAATAATTGTAGGTAGGTGGCAGCGACGTTGGGGGCGGCAGATTAGGGGTTAATAAATATTATGTAGGTGTCGGCGGTATTAGGGGCAGCAGATTAGGGGTACATAGGGATAACGTAGGTGGCGGCGGTGTGCGGTCGGCAGATTAGGGGTTAAAACATTTTAATAAAGTGGCGGCGATGTGGGGGGACCTCGGTTTAGGGGTACATAGGTAGTTTATGGGTGTTAGTGTACTTTAGAGCACAGTAGTTAAGAGCTTTATAAACCGGCGTTAGCCCAGAAAGCTCTTAACTACTGACTTTTTTCTGCGGCTGAAGTTTTGTCGTTAGATTTCTAACGCTCACTTCAGCCAAGACTCTAAATACCAGTGTTAGAAAGATCCCATTGAAAAGATAGGATACGCAAATGGCGTAGGGGGATCTACAGTATGGAAAAGTCGCGGCTGGAAAGTGAGCGTTAGACCCTTTCCTGACTGACTCTAAATACCAGCGGTAGCCCAAAACCAGCGTTAGGAGCCTCTAACGCTGGTTTTGATGGCTAACGCCAAACTCTAAATCTAGCCGTAACAGTTTAGATTTACTATATTAAAAATACCGTCCCCACAATAGGAACTCAATGCAACAAAATTAAATATACCTTTCATTACGGAGATTTTTTTCAATACTTTGTATGTTCACTTTTTTTTTAAGACAGACTCCATTCTCCTCGCAATGGAAGATACCAGGTTTGCACAAATTTCTAGAGAGGTGTTCTGCTATTTTTCAGAGACAATTTCAGACATCCCAACCTGCAAAAACTCATTTCATGGAGGTGCCACGCGCCCCTCACTATACTACCTCACTGTGTGCCAACCTCACTATAGTACCTCACTGTACCACCTCTGTATAGTACCTCACTGTACCACCTCACTATAGTACCTCACTGTACCACCTCACTATAGTACCTCACTGTACCACCTCTGTATTGTACCCCACTGTACCACCTCACTATTGTACCCCCCAGCCCCCCAATTCAGAATTCCTCAGTGCTCTGATTATTAAATAGTTGAAAATGTTATCACAGAAAGTATGTGAGAAAAAAAATACACATATAAATAAAAAAGACAAGATGAACCTTGCATGTATAAATATACATTACCATCTTATAGCTATAAAGTGTGGGAGTCTGCACAATATAAAGTATGGGAGTCTGCACAATATAGAGTATGGGAGTCTGCACAATATAGAGTTTGGGAGTCTGCACAATATGGAGTTTGGGAGTCTGCACAATATAGAGTTTGGGAGTCAGTACAAAATAGAGTTTAGGAGTCTGCACAATATAAAGTATGAAAGTCTGCACAATATAAAGTTTGGGAGTCTTCTCAATATAAAGTATGGGAGTCTGCACAACTCACCTATATTTCCAGGAGATTGTGTTTAATTTGCAGGTGTCAGGAAGCAGCTTTTTCAATGCGGTAGACTCTCGGAACTTCGGGGAGAGTTGGAATGTCTGGAATTAGTTTTAGCTACTCTTTGCTGAAGGGGTTGTGTTGCTTTACCTTTCTCTTTAAAATACCCGAAAGGTGTTTTATTGGATTCAAGTCAGGTGACATACTTAGCCAGGTCCTAGTTTTTACTTTTTTAGAAACTCTTTATGATTTTGACAGTGTGCTTTGGATAGTTATCATGCTGGAATATTCCTCTCCTGACTAGATTCTGGAGACTGAGAGTCATCTTGTCAGCCAGTATTTTGGTATATCCACAGGGACTCACGGTGCCATCTATAAATGTCACCACCTTTTGCACTCATGAAGCCCCATACCACCTCTGTGCTTCCCTGTTGGGACTATGCATTCACTGTAATAATGTAATAATGGCAGGTTCACGCCAAACTTGTAGGACCCCATCTGAGCTGAACAAATTTATCTTGGTCTCATCTGACCAAAAAATGTGATCCCAATATTCATTAGGCTTCTTTTTCATGTTTATTAGCAAAGTTTAATCTTGCAGTCTTGTCCTGAAGAATAAGCAAGGTTTTTTTCTTGAACCCCATGCATAGAGGTTAAAGGGATACGAAACCCAAAAATTTTGTTTTTGATTCAGATAGAGCATACAATTTTAAAACATGTTTCCAATTTACTTCTATTATCAAATTTGCTTTGTTCCTATAGTACTATTTGTTGAAGAGATACCTAGGTACATGTCAGGAAGTAATGCTGCCCTCTAATGCTCTTGCAAATTAATAACATTCAAGCAAAACTGTTGCCGTATAGTGCTCCAGACATCGGCAAGCTCCTGAGCCTACGTCCCTGATTTTCAATAAAAGAAACCAAGAGAACAAAGAAAAAATGATAATAGAAGTAAATTAGAAAGTGTTAAAATGTCATGCTCTATCTAAATCCCAAAAGAACATTTTTTAGTTTCATATCCCTTTAATGTTATGCAATGTCCTTCTCACTGTCTGAGCTATCACAGAAACTCAGATTTCCATTGATAACCCCTGAGCCATGTCTGAAGCACCTACCTGTCTGTTTTTCAGCACTAGATTGTGCAAATAGTCACATTAGTGGTAGTATGGCTTGCTGTATACCTCCTTATTACTGCTGCAACTGTGTTTTGATAGATTTTTTTTGTTGGTCACCGATCTTCCTGTATCCATTACCATTTTTATGAAGACTCACAATCAGATTTTTCAATTCCTCTGGTAATTCTGTTCCATGTGGAGCCATGATGCAGATATGCAGATAGACACAGCCTATACAGGGAGTGCAGAATTATTAGGCAAATGAGTATTTTGACCACATCATCCTCTTTATGCATGTTGTCTTACTCCAAGCTGTATAGGCTCGAAAGCCTACTACCAATTAAGCATATTAGGTGATGTGTATCTCTGTAATGAGAAGGGGTGTGGTCTAATGACATCAACACCCTATATCAGGTGTGCATAATTATTAGGCAACTTCCTTTCCTTTGGCAAAATGGGTCAAAAGAAGGACTTGAAAGTCAAAAATAGTGAGATATCTTACAGAGGGATGCAGCACTCTTAAAATTGCAAAGCTTCTGAAGCGTGATCATCGAACAATCAAGCGTTTCATTCAAAATAGTCAACAGGGTCGCAAGAAGCGTGTGGAAAAACCAAGGCGCAAAATAACTGCCCATGAACTGAGAAAAGTCAAGCGTGCAGCTGCCAAGATGCCACTTGCCACCAGTTTGGCCATATTTCAGAGCTGCAACATCACTGGAGTGCCCAAAAGCACAAGGTGTGCAATACTCAGAGACATGGCCAAGGTAAGAAAGACTGAAAGACGACCACCACTGAACAAGACACACAAGCTGAAACGTCAAGACTGGGCCAAGAAATATCTCAAGACTGATTTTTCTAAGGTTTTATGGACTGATGAAATGAGAGTGAGTCTTGATCGGCCAGATGGATGGGCCCGTGGCTGGATTGGTAAAGGGCAGAGAGCTCCAGTCCAACTCAGACGCCAGCAAGGTGGAGGTGGAGTACTGGTTTGGGCTGGTATCATCAAAGATGAGCTTGTGGGGCCTTTTCGGGTTGAGGATGGAGTCAAGCTCAACTCCGAGTCCTACTGCCAGTTTCTGGAAGACACCTTCTTCAAGCAGTGGTACAGGAAGAAGTCTGCATCCTTCAAGAAAAACATGATTTTCATGCAGGACAATGCTCCATCACACGCGTCCAAGTACTCCACAGCGTGGCTGGCAAGAAAGGGTATAAAAGAAGAAAATCTAATGACATGGCCTCCTTGTTCACCTGATCTGAACCCCATTGAGAACCTGTGGTCCATCATGAAATGTGAGATTTACAAGGAGGGAAAACAGTACACGTCTTTGAACAGTGTCTGGGAGGCTGTGGTTGCTGCTGCACGCAATGTTGATGGTGAACAGATCAAAACACTGACAGAATCCATGGATGGCAGGCTTTTGAGTGTCCTTGCAAAGAAAGGTGGCTATATTGGTCACTGATTTGTTTTTGTTTTGTTTTTGAATATCAGAAATGTATATTTGTGAATGTTGAGATGTTATATTGGTTTCACTGGTAAAAATAAATAATTGAAATGGGTATATATTTGTTTTTTGTTAAGTTGCCTAATAATTATGCACAGTAGGCTGCACACACAGATATCCCCCTAAAATAGCTATAACTAAAAACAAACTAAAAACTACTTCCAAAACTATTCAGCTTTGATATTAATGAGTTTTTTGGGTTCATTGAGAACATGGTTGTTGTTCAATAATAAAATTAATCCTCAAAAATACAACTTGCCTAATAATTATGCACTCCCTGTAGGTACAAAATTTAAAAAGAGAGAGACTATTTTAAGCTTTGTATCTCAAACCTTTCCTTTTCTCACACAATTGAAAAAGTTCTGGTGTTCACGGGCGCGATCCGATATACGTCGTAGTTTTCGGCGAAAGCGAGGGAACCCACGCCGCCCGTAATTTCACCTCGCAAATCGGGTTATTACATATACCCCGCCAGCAGTTCCTAAAGTGCCGTAAGTCGGATAAACTAGCGATGTCAAGAAATAAGCGTAAGTACAAAATTCTGGAGTCACCAGTGACTTACGGCACTTTAGAAACTGCTGGCGCCTAAGAGAACTAACTAAAATTTTAAATATCCCGTAACTGTCTAACACGCCTCCCAAAAATAAGCCCAACACGTATACCCCTATCCCCTCTCACTCCTAATAATAAATGTACTAACCCCTAAACCGCCATAGCCCACACCGCAAGTAATAAGTAAATTATTAACCCCTAAACCGCCATAGCCCACACCGAAATAAAACTATTCTATTATTAAAGGGCCAGTAACCCCACCAAATAAGGTTATATAATAATGCACACAGTGCAGAATTATATAACATTAGCCTAGTGCCACGTTTTTCTAAAGCAGATTATAGGAAAGATATTTACCTACGATAATCTATTTTTCAGAACGCCGCTCCTGGCTCTACTGAGCGGGTCTGTTTTTTACCTAAGCGCATCGGGCACGCTGTCTAGTCACAGCACGCCCGATCGCGCCATTAAACTGAATGTGCTCGCTCCCGCTCGGGTATGGTAGCGAGAGCGAGCTACATTCAGTTTAATGGCGCAATCGGGCGTGCTGTGACTAGACAGCGTGCCCGATGCGCTTAGGTAAAAAACAGACCTGCTCAGTAGAGCCAGGAGCGGCGTTCTGAAAAATAGATTATCGGAGGTAAATATCTTTCCTATACTCTGCTTTAGAAACGTGGCACTAGGCTAATGTTATATAATTCTGCACTGTGTGCATTATTATATAACCTTATTTGGTGGGGTTACTGGCCCTTTAACCCCTAAACCGCCATATCCCACACCGCAATAAACCTATTCTAGTATTAACCCCTAAACCGCCATAGCCCACATAGCCAATTAAATCTATTAACCGCCAACATCGCCGCCACTATAATAAAGTGATAACCCCTAAACCTAAGTCTAACCCTAACACCCCCCTAACTTAATTATTATTTAAATAAATCTAAATAATATTACTATTATTAACTAAAGTATTCCTATTTGAAACTAAATACTTACCTGTAAAATAAACCCTAACGGCTAGATTTGGAGTTTTGTCGGTAACGACCCGAAAAGCTAACGCCGGCTTTTTTCTGGCCGCACCATAAAAATAACTCTGGTATTGAGAGTCCACATAAAGGCTGCGTTAGGCTCCAAAAAAGGAGCGTAGAGCATATTTAACGCAGCTTCAACTCTCGACACCAGAGTTGCTTACGCAAGCGGCCAGCCTAAAAAACGTGCTCGTGCACGATTCCCCCATAGGAAACAATGGGGCTGTTTGAGCTGAAAAAAACCTAACACCTGCAAAAAAGCCGCGTTAAGCTCCTAACGCAGCCCCATTGTTTGCTATGCGGAAACACTTCCTACGTCTGCACCTAACACTCTAACATGTACCCCGAGTCTAAACACCCCTAACCTTACACTTATTAACCCCTAATCTGCCGCCCCCGCTATCGCTGACCCCTGCATATTATTATTAACCCCTAATCTGCCGCTCCGTAAACCGCCGCTACTTACATTATCCCTATGTACCCCTAATCTGCTGCCCTAACATCGCCGACCCCTATATTATATTTATTAACCCCTAATCTGCCCCCCACAACGTTGCATCCACCTACACTTATTAACCCCTAATCTGCCGAGCGGACCTGAGCGCTACTATAATAAAGTTATTAACCCCTAATCCGCCTCACTAACCCTATAATAAATAGTATTAACCCCTAATCTGCCCTCCCTAACATCGCCGACACCTAACTTCAATTATTAACCCCTAATCTGCCGACTGTAGCTCACTGCTATTCTAATAAATGTATTAACCCCTAAAGCTAAGTCTAACCCTAACACTAACACCCCCCTAAGTTAAATATAATTTACTTCTAACGAAAATAATTATCTCTTATTAAATAAATTATTCCTATTTAAAGCTAAATACTTACCTGTAAAATAAATCCTAATATAGCTACAATATAAATTATAATTACATTGTAGCTATTTTAGGATTAATATTTATTTTACAGGCAACTTTGTAATTATTTTAACCATGTACAATAGCTATTAAATAGTTAAGAACTATTTAATAGTTACCTAGTTAAAATAATTACAAAATTACCTGTAAAATAAATCCTAACCTAAGTTAGAATTAAACCTAACACTATACTATCATTAAATTAATTAAATAAAATACCTACAATTACCTACAATTAAACCTAACACTAAACTATCAATAAATAAATTAAATACAATTCCTACAAATAACTACAATGAAATTAACTAAAGTACAAAAAATAAAAAAGAACTAAGTTACAAAAATAAAAAAATATTTACAAACATAAGAAAAATATTACAACAATTTTAAACTAATTACACCTACTCTAAGCCCCCTAATAAAATAACAAAGACCCCCAAAATAAAAAATGCCCTACCCTATTCTAAATTACTAAAGTTCAAAGCTCTTTTACCTTACCAGCCCTGAACAGGGCCCTTTGCGGGGCATGCCCCAAGAAGTTCAGCTCTTTTGCCTGTAAAAAAAAAACATACAATACCCCCCCCCAACATTACAACCCACCACCCACATACCCCTAATCTAACCCAAATCCCCCTTAAATAAACCTAACACTAAGCCCCTGAAGATCATCCTATCTTGTCTTCACCTCACCAGGTATCACCGATCCGTCCTGGCTCCAAAATCTTCATCCAACCCAAGCGGGGGCTGGCGATCCATCATCCGGTGGCTGAAGAGGTCCAGAAGAGGCTCCAAAGTCTTCATCCTATCCGGGAAGAAGAGGCGATCCAGACCGGCAACCATCTTGATCCAAGCGGCATCTTCTATCTTCATCCAATGACGACCGGCTCCATCCTGAAGACCTCCACCGCGGACCCATCTTCTTCCGGCGATGTCCAACTGAAGAATGACGGTTCCTTTAAGGGACGTCATCCAAGATGGCGTCCCTCGAATTCCGATTGGCTGATAAGATTCTATCAGCCAATCGGAATTAAGGTAGGAATATTCTGATTGGCTGATGGAATCAGCCAATCAGAATCAAGTTCAATCCGATTGGCTGATCCAATCAGCCAATCAGATTGAGCTCGCATTCTATTGGCTGTTCCGATCAGTCTTCAGTTGGACGTCGCCGGAAGAAGATGGGTCCGCGGTGGAGGTCTTCAGGATGGAGCCGGTCGTCATCGGATGAAGATAGAAGATGCCGCTTGGATCAAGATGGTTGCCGGTCCGGATCGCCTCTTCTTCCCGGATAGGATGAAGACTTTGAAGCCTCTTCTGGACCTCTTAAGCCACCGGATGATGGATCGCCAGCCCCCGCTTGGGTTGGATGAAGATTTTGGAGCCAGGACGGATCGGTGATACCTGGTGAGGTGAAGACAAGGTAGGATGATCTTCAGGGGCTTAGTGTTAGGTTTATTTAAGGGGGGTTTGGGTTAGATTAGGGGTATGTGGGTGGTGGGTTGTAATGTTGGGGGGGGGTATTATATGTTTTTTTTACAGGCAAAAGAGCTGAACTTCTTGGGGCATGCCCCGCAAAGGGCCCTGTTCAGGGCTGGTAAGGTAAAAGAGCTTTGAACTTTAGTAATTTAGAATAGGGTAGGGCATTTTTTATTTTGGGGGTCTTTGTTATTTTATTAGGGGGCTTAGAGTAGGTGTAATTAGTTTAAAATTGTTGTAATATTTTTCTTATGTTTGTAAATATTTTTTTATTTTTTGTAACTTAGCTCTTTTTTATTTTTTGTACTTTAGTTAGTTTATTTCATTGTAGTTATTTGTAGATATTGTATTTAATTAATGTATTGATAGTGTAGTGTTAGGTTTAATTGTAGGTAATTATAGGTATTTTATTTAATTAATTTAATGATAGTATAGTGTTAGGTTTAATTGTAACTTAGGTTAGGATTTATTTTACAGGTAATTTTGTAATTATTTTAACTAGGTAGCTATTAAATAGTTCTTAACTATTTAATAGCTATTGTACCTGGTTAAAATAATTACAAAGTTGCCTGTAAAATAAATATTAATCCTAAAATAGCTACAATGTAATTATAATTTATATTGTAGCTATATTAGGATTTATTTTACAGGTAAGTATTTAGCTTTAAATAGGAATAATTTATTTAATAAGAGTTAATTTATTTCGTTAGATTAAAATTATATGTAACTTAGGGGGGTGTTAGTGTTAGGGTTAGACTTAGCTTTAGGGGTTAATACATTTATTAGAATAGCGGTGAGCTCCGGTCGGCAGATTAGGGGTTAATAATTGAAGTTAGGTGTCGGCGATGTTAGGGAGGGCAGATTAGGGGTTAATACTATTTATTATAGGGTTAGTGAGGCGGATTAGGGGTTAATAACTTTATTATAGTAGCGGTGCGGTCCGCTCGGCAGATTAGGGGTTAATAAGTGTAGGCAGGTGGAGGCGACGTTGAGGGGGGCAGATTAGGGGTTAATAAATATAATATAGGGGTCGGCGGTGTTAGGGGCAGCAGATTAGGGGTACATAGCTATAATGTAGGTGGCGGCGCTTTGCGGTCGGCAGATTAGGGGTTAATTATTGTAGGTAGCTGGCGGCGACGTTGTGGGGGGCAGATTAGGGGTTAATAAATATAATACAGGGGTCGGCGTTGTTAGGGGCAGCAGATTAGGGGTACATAAGTATAACGTAGGTGGCGGTCAGCAGATTAGGGGTTAAAAAAATTTAATCGAGTGGCGGCGATGTGGGGGGGCCTCGGTTTAGGGGTACATAGGTAGTTTATGGGTGTTAGTGTACTTTAGAGTACAGTAGTTAAGAGCTTTATGAACCGGCGTTAGCCCAAAAAGCTCTTAACTACTGACTTTTTTCTGCGGCTGGAGTTTTGTCGTTAGATTTCTAACGCTCACTTCAGACACGACTCTAAATACCGGAGTTAGAAAGATCACATTGAAAAGATAGGATACGCAATTGACGTAAGGGGATCTGCGGTATGGAAAAGTCGCGGCTGAAAAGTGAGCGTTAGACCATTTTTTGAGTGACTCCAAATACCGGAGTTAGCCTAAAACCAGCGTTAAGAGCCTCTAACGCTGGTTTTCACGGCTAACGCCAAACTCCAAATCTAGCCGTAAGATAGCTACAATATAATTAATAATTACATTGTAGCTACTTTACAGGCAACTTTGTATTTATTTTAACTAGGTACAATAGCTATTAAATAGTTAATAACTATTTAATAGCTATCTAGTTAAAATAATTACAAAATTACCTGTAAAATAAACCCACAATTACACCTATCACTACACTATCATTAAATAAATTAAATTAATTAACTACAATTAGCTAAAATTAAATACAATTAACTAAAATAAACTAAAGTACGAAAAAAAAAAAACTTAATTACAGAATTTTTTTTTACAAGAAGTTTAAACTAATTACGCCTAATCTAAGCCACCTAATAAAATAAAAAAGCCCCCCAAAATAATAAAATGCCCTACCCTATACTAAATTACAAATAGCCCTTAAAAGGGCCTTTTGCGGGGCATTGCCCCAAAGTAATCAGCTCTTTTACCTGTAAAAAAAAATTACAATACCCCCCCAACATTACAACCCACCACCCACACACCCCTACTCTAAAACCCACCCAATCCCCCCTTAAAAAAACCTAACACTACCCCATTGAAGATCACCCTACCTTGAGCCGTCTTCACCCAGCCGGGCAACAATGGTAATCCGATCCGGCCAGAAGTCTTCATCCGATGGGGCAGAAGAGGACATCCAGACCGGCAGAAGTCTTCATCCTATACGGGCAGAAGAGAACATCCGGACCGGCAGAAGGCTTCATCCAAGCGGCATCTTCTATCTTCATCCGACGAGGAGCGGCTCCATCTTGAAGACATCTAGCGCGGAGCATCCTTCCAGCATGACGGACTAACGACGAATGACGGTTCCTTTAAATGACGTCATCCAAGATGGCATCCCTCGAATTCCGATTGGCTGATAGGATTCTATCAGCCAATCGGAATTCAGGTAGAAAAAATCTGATTGGTTGATTTAATCAGCCAATCGGATTGAAGTTCAATCCGATTGGCTGATTGGATCAGCCAATAGAATTGACCTCGCATTCTATCAGATTTTTCCTACCTTAATTCCGATTGGCTAATTGAATCCTATCAGCCAATCGGAATTTGAGGGACGCCATCTTGGATGATGTCATTTAAAGGAACCGTCATTCATCGTTAGTCCGTCATGCTGGAGGGATGCTCCACGCCGGATGTCTTCAAGATGGAGCCGCTCCTCGTCGGATGGATGAAGATAGAAGATGCCGCTTGGATGAAGCCTTCTGCCGGCCCGGAAGTCCTCTTCTGCCTGGATAGGATGAAGACTTCTGTCGGTCGGGATGTCCTCTTCTGCCCCATCGGATGAAGACTTCTGGCCGGATCGGATGACCACTTGTGCCCGGCTGGATGAAGACGGCTCAAGGTAGGGTGATCTTCAATGGGGTAGTGTTAGGTTTTTTTAAGGGGGGATTGGGTGGGTTTTAGAGTAGGGGTGTGTGGGTGGTGGGTTGTAATGTTGGGGGGGTATTGTAATTTTTTTTTACAGGTAAAAGAGCTGATTACTTTGTGGCAATGCCCCACAAAAGGCCCTTTTAAGGGCTATTTGTAATTTAGTATAGAGTAGGGCATTATTTTGGGGGGGGTTATTTTATTAGGGGGCTTAGATTAGGTGTAATTAGTTTAAACTTCTTGTATTTTTTTTCCTGTAATTAAGTGTTTGTTTTTTTGGTACTTTAGTTTATTTTAGTTAATTGTATTTAATTTTAGCTAATTGTAGTTAATTAATTTAATTTATTTAATGATAGTGTAGTGTTAGGTGTAATTGTAACTTAGGTTAGGATTTATTTTACAGGTCATTTTGTAATTATTTTAACTAGGTAGCTATAAAATAGTTATTAACTATTTAATAGCTATTGTACCTAGTTAAAATAAATACAAAGTTGCCTGTAAAATAAAAATAAATCCTAAAATAGCTACAATGTAATTATTTATTGTATTGTAGCTATGTTAGGGTTTATTTTATAGGTAATTATTTAGTTTTAAATAGGAATACTTTAGTTAATAATAGTAATATTATTTAGATTTATTTAAATAATAATTAAGTTAGGGGGGTGTTAGGGTTAGACTTAGGTTTAGGGGTTAATCACTTTATTATAGTGGCGGCGACGTTGGCAGCGGCAGATTAGGGGTTAATAGATTTAATAGACTATGTGGGCTATGGCGGTTTAGGGGTTAATAATAGAATAGGTTTATTGCGGTGTGGGCTATGGCGGTTTAGGGGTTAATACACTTTATTAGTTATTGCGGTGAGGGATTGCGATTGACAGGTAGATAGACATTGCGCATGCGTTAGGTGTTAGTTGTTTTTTTTTGCAGGCATTTTAGGGAGTTATGGTGCTCCCATACTCAGTGCAAGGCCTGCTACGGCTGCTTTTTATGGCGAGGTGAAAATGGAGTAAGATTTCTCCATTTTCGCCACGTAAGGTCAATTTATAACCATGTTCATGCAATTAGGCTTATTGGAAATTAGAGATGTGCTCAATTTTGTTTCAATCTACACAGGTTTTTGTAATTTGTGTTCAGTTATCACAGGCGTATTCACTTGTTGCATTGAATTTCTACTTTGGGGCCTACATTTCCAATATAGTGTTTCTAAAGTATTTGTTTTTGATTGTTCATAAGAGGAAATACTCTACCTGTAAACTTAAATAATGCAATAATTGAGAGGTGATATAATTTTGAATAATTTAACATCTAAGTCATATTGTGTACTCACTTCTGTATACTGTACCTATATAAATACACAAAAACACATGTATACACATACACACACATATATATTTTTATATATATATATATATATATATATATATACTGTATATATATATATATATATATATATATATATATATATGCAGTATCTCACAAAAGTGAGTACACCCCTCACATTTTTGTAAATATTTTATTATATCTTTTCATGTGACAATATTAAAGAAATAACCCTTTGCTACAATGTAAAGTAGTGAGTTTACAACCTGTATAACAGTGTAAATTTGCTGTCCCCTCAAAATAACTCAACACACAGCCATTAATGTCTAAACCATTGGCAATAAAAGTGAGTACACCCTTAAGTGGAAATGTTCAAATTGGGCCCGATTAGCCATTTTCCCTCCCCAGTGTCATGTGACTCGTTAGTGTTACAAGGTCTCAGGTGTGAATGGGGAGCAGGTGTGGTAAATTTGGTGTTATCGCTCTCACATTCTCTCATACTGGTCACTGTAAATTCAACATGGCACCTCATGGCAAAGAAATCTCTGAGGATCTGAAAAAAAACTATTGTTGCTCTATATAAAGATGGCCTAGGCTATAAGAAGATTGCCAAGCCCCTAAAACTGAGCTGCAGCACAGTGGGCAAGACCATACAGCAGTTTCATAGGACAGGTTGCACTCAGAACAGGCTTCATCATGGTCGTCCAAAAAAGTTGAGTGCACGTGCTCAGCGTCATATCCAGAGGTTGTCTTTGGGAAACAGACGTATGAGTGTTCCCAGCATTGCTGCAAAGGTTGAAGGGGTGGGGGGTCAGCCTGTCAGTGCTCAGACCATATGCCACACACTGCATCAAATTGGTCTGCATGGCTTTCGTCCCAGAAGGAAGCCTCTTCTAAAGATGATGCACAAGAAAGCCCGCAAACAGTTTGCTGAAGATAAGCAGACTAAGGACATGGATTACTGGAACCATGTCCTATGGTCCGATGAGACCAAGATAAACTTATTTGGTTCAGATGGTGTCAAGCGTGTGTGGCAGCAACCAGGTAAGGAGTACAAAAACAAGTGTGTCTTGCCTACAGTCAAGCATGGTGGTGGGAGTGTCAAGGTCTGGGCCTGCATAAGTGCTGCCGGCACTGGGGTGCTACAGTTCATTGAGGGAACCATGAATGCCATCATGTACTGTGACATACTAAAAACGGAGCATGATCCCCACAGGGCAGTATTCCAACATGATAACGACCCCAAACACACCACCAAGATGACCACTGCCTCGCTAAAGAAGCTGAGGGTAAAGGTGATGGACTGGCCAAGCATGTCCTATTCTGCTCTGTAGTGTACAGGACATAGGGACTTTATTTCAGTCATAACCTGGAACAGAAGCACTGGATGAATTGAAGAAGAAAAAATAATCAGCCTTGGGATATTTACCTGCATGCAGCACCAAGTTTGCTAAGAAGAAGAGCTTAAGTGTGGGCCTCTGTGAAGGATTGTAGAGCTAATGCTAACATTGTATACAAAGAGGAGTCCTCTAAGCTGTCCTAGGCCTGCAACACATCTCCTGCATTATCAGTTCCAGTCTATAACCAAGGGCTGACTCTCCTCCTTTTTCTGTTGCTGATTGTGAACCATTGTGAACTGAAGCCAAATCCTCCCGGTGTAAGTACTTTAAAGCAGGGGTCGCTAACCTTTCGGACTTCAGGGACCACTAAACTCCCAATTATGTATCCTGTGGACCAATAACATGAATTTTTTTAAAAATGTACAAATCTCTATAAAGTATGTATGTATGTGTGTATGTGTATGTATATATATATATATATATATATATATATATATATATATATATATATATATATATATATATGTAGTAGTGCCCATCCTCCACCATTTGCCCAAAGTACACAAGTTCTTAACACAGGTTAAAGGACGCCCAATTGTGAGTGGTATTAACTCTTTAACTGAGCACGTTTCCCAGTGGGTTGATAGCCTTTTGCAACCTCTTCTTCAGAATTTACATAGTTACTTACAAGATACAAAAAGTGTCATAGATACCCTTGAAAGTTTAAGCTGGAAGAATAATTTCTTCAAATGGGCCACTATTGATGTAGTGGCGCTTTATATCCCCCATAAAGAGGGTCTGGAAGCTGTAGCCTTTTTTCTTGAGTACTATTCCAATTTTTCTTGTGATTTTCAAAAATATATTCTGAGAGTAATTAAATATTTACTTACACATAATTTTTTTTGTTTTGAAGGCGATTTCTATCTCCAAAGACGTGGGACGGCAATGGGGGCCAAATTTGTTCCCTCCTATGCCAAGCTTTTTATGGGTTGGTGGGAGCTGTTCCACGTCTATGGAGATGTAAATCCCTTTAGAGGTTCAATTTATTTTTATGGACGTTATATAAATGACTTGCTTTTGATTTGGCAAGGTACTGCATCTGAGTTTAAACTATTTGTTGAACATTTGAACCTTAATAATATCAGGCGACAATTTACCAGTGAACTACAAGATAATGTCATCCATTTTTTAGATATTACCCTTAGTGGTACAGTAGATGGGTGGATCCTTATTGAGATCTACAGAAAACCTATAACTGGTAATGCCTTGCTACATGCAAAAAGCTGTCACCCCAAACATGTTCCACTTGCTGTGGCAAAAGATCAATTTATAAGGGTGAAAAGGAATTGCTCTTTGGCTGATACATACAAAAAACAATCTGATGATCTGGGGAGGAGACTCAAGGACAGAGGCTATAAAGCAAATGTTATTTTGAAATCTAGAAAACAGGTAGATCAGATGGATAGAGCTAATCTTATACAGAGAACTAGAAATGTCAATAAAGAACACAAGGGTGTAACTTTTGTAACTGAATTCAGTAATGAATATATTGAGATCTGTAGTATTGTGAAAAAACACTTTGCGCTTTTGGCTGCAGATGATAAGCTTGAAAATTGCATCTCTCAGGGGTTACGCTGTTCGTATAGAAAAACTACTACTTTGGGGAACCTTTTGTCACCCTCTGTTCTCCCAAAATTAAACACACCAGCAAGTTCCTGGCTAATACACAGAGTTATATTTAAATGTCTCAATAAATGCAGGGTATGTGAATATGTTCTACCCTCTGACAGGTTCAAATCAGAAGGTACTGGTGAAACGTTTGCTATTGAAAGTTGTCTCAAGTGTACTTCAACATATGTGATTTATGTGTTGAGTTGTATTTCATGTCATCTACAATACATAGGGCTCACTACAAACGAGTTTAAGGTTCGTATTCGGAACCATCTATCAACTATACAGGCTGGCGTGGCTACAATACCCCTTGTCCAGCATTTTGCTAAATGCCACCAAAAGAGTACTAACACTCGAAGGTGGCAAGCTATTGAACGAGTCTTGTGTCCTGCCAGAGGTGGAGATAGGGATGGGCTGCTGCAGAAGAGGGAGATGTTTTGGATTTTTAAGCTCCAGACCCGGGTACCAACCGGTTTGAACTCGGAGTATGACCTTATCAATTTTTGGCAATGATGTTTTGCCATTGGTCATCTCCCATTTCCCTCTTTCCTAGCAGCCTTCCCCCTCTCTCTCTCTCTCTCTCTCTCTCTCTCTCTCTACATATATATATATATATATATATATATATATATATATACTGTATATATATATATATGTATATTTATGTATGTGTGTGCGTGCATACACGTACATGTTGTACGTGTGTGTGTGTACATGTACACACATGTGTGTATGGGTGGTTGTAGATCTGCATTTAAAATGCAATATTCAGTATTAAGCCTCCTATTAACTCCTTAATGACCGAGGACGTGCAGGGTACGTCCTCAAAAAAAAGGCAGTTAACGCCTGAGGACGTACCCTGCACGTCCTCGGTGTGGAAAGCAGCTGGAAGCGATCCTGCTCGCTTCCAGCTGCTTTCCGGTTATTGCAGTGATGCCTCGATATCGAGGCATCCTGCAATAACCATTTTTAGCCATCCGGTGCAGAGAGAGCCACTCTGTGGCCCTCTCTGCACCGGACATTAACGGCTATGTTCGTTGGTGGGTGGGAGCCGGTGTGGGAGGTGGGTGGCGGCCATCGATGGCCTTTGTGATGCGGAGGGGGGCGGGATCAGGGGCGGGGACGACCGGGGGGACGCGCACGGACGCGCGCACGTGCACGGGGAGGCCGGGCGGGCGCGTGCACGGGGAGGGAGCGGGTGGGAACCACTACGCTACAGAAAGTTTTTTCTTAGAAATGGGGATCAAAGGGGTTTATATATTTATTTGTTGATCGGTTTGGCTGGTGGGGTATTGGACAGTGGGGGGGAAGCTACACTACAGAAACAAATAAAAAAAATAATAAAAAAAACATTTTTATTTGCAAACTGGGTACTGGCAGACAGCTGCCAGTACCCAAGATGGCCCCAATAAGGCAGAGGGGGAGGGTTAGGGAGCTATTTTGGGGGGATCAGGGAGGTTGGGGGCTAAGGGGGGACCCTACATAGCAGCATATGTAAATATGCTAAAAAAATATATATATATTTTTTAATACCTTTTATTTTAGTACTGGCAGACTTTCTGCCAGTACTTAAGATGGCGGGGACAATTGTGGGGTGGGGGAGGGAAGAGAGCTGTTTGGGAGGGATCAGGGGGTGGGATGTGTCAGGTGGGAGTCTGATCTCTACACTAAAGCTAAAATTAACCCTGCAAGCTCCCTACAAACTACCTAATTAACCCCTTCACTGCTGGCCATAATACACATGTGATGCGCAGCAGCATTTAGCGGCCTTATAATTACCAAAAAGCAACGCCAAAGCCATATATGTCTGCTATTTCTGAACAAAGGGGATCCCAGAGAAGCATTTAAAACCATTTGTGCCATAATTGCACAAGCTGTTTGTAAATAATTTTAGTGAGAAACCTAAAGTTTGAAAAAGTGAACAATTTTTTTTTATTTGATTGCTTTTGGCGGTGAAATGGTGGCATGAAATATACCAAAATGGGCCTAGATCAATACTTGGGGTTGTCTACTACACTACACTAGAGCTAAAATTAACCCTAGAAGCTCCCTACATGCTCCCTAATTAACCCATTCACTGCTGGGCATAATACACGTGTGGTGCGCAGTGGCATTTAGCAGCCTTCTAATTACCAAAAAGCAAAGCCAAAGCCATATATGTCTGCTATTTATGAACAAAGGGGATCCCAGAGAAGCATTTACAACCATTTATTCCATAATTTCATGAGTTGTTTGTAAATAATTTCAGTGAGAAACCTAAAGTTTGTGAAAAAATTTGTGAAAAAGTAAAAAAAAAATTTTATTTGATCGCATTCGGCGGTGAAATGGTGGCATGAAATATACCAAAATGGGCCTAGATCAATACTTTGGGATGTCTTCTAAAAAAAAATATATACATGTCAATGGATATTCAGGGATTCCTGAAAGATATTAGTGTCCCAATGTAACTAGCGCTAATTTTGAAAAAAAGTGGTTTGGAAATGGCAAAGTGCTACTTGTATTTATGGCCCTATAACTTGCAAAAAAAGCAAAGAAAATGTAAACATTGGGTATTTCTAAACTCAGGACAAAATTTAGAAACTATTTAGCATGGGTGTTTTTTGGTGGTTGTAGATGTGTAACAGATTTTGGGGGTCAAAGTTAGAAAAAGTGTGTTTTTTTTCCATTTTTTCCTCATATTTTATAATATTTTTTATAGTAAATTATAAGATATGATGAAAATAATGGTATATTTTGAAAGTCCATTTAATGGCGAGAAAAACGGTATATAATATGTGTGGGTACAGTAAATGAGTAAGAGGAAAATTACAGCTAAACACAAACACCGCAAAAATGTAAAAATAGCCTTGGTCCCAAACGGACAGAAAATGGAAAAGTGCTGTGGTCATTAAGGGGTTAATTGCCTACATATTTAATCTTGGAGAAGATTTGTACATAAGCACTAGTTTATGTTATGTTATTTTGTGCTGAATTCCTTTAAGTTCCCCTACACTTTCACTCTGTATTTATTTATATGTAAGTATATAGCTTTAAGTTTTTACTTATTCCACTGCAGATTCAAATCTATGTAACCATTGTTGTTATATATGTGTACAATTGTACTATTGTTTATATATATATATGTACTACATGCTCTAATAATATACTACAATATGCATCAGAATGTATTATACTTCATATTTATACCAATTCCTAATTATAGGCATAAGAAGGCCAAAAGCTTTGAACTCAATATGAGTCGTATTGCATCACAATCCTTCCCTTGGCTTTAATCCAATCAGGGTTCTTCCTGTTACTTTTAATTTTGGAATTAACTAACTGAATGACCGAACTGAGAGAATACTTCCAAATGACAGATGAAGGGTGAGTGCCAACTTTTGAGCTGGAAACAGAGAGGCAGAAAGTGGGAAAAAAAGAATTATGTTAAAAAGGACCACAAGACTTCCAAGTTACCTCCCCAGTTAGGAATTATTCAAAACTACTTATGATCATAGACAGACATTGGAGTCATACATTAAGTTTATATCAGAAAGCTCCCAATATGGATGTGAGCTAACCACGACTGATGTTACTGGCAATTACTATAATACTGGTGGGATATGGCTGATCTGCTGGATGGCAATTACTGGAATTCAGGTGGAATGGCTTTGTGCACGGGAAAATTATTAGAATGAAAAATAATTTATATTTAATAAAAAAAAGAAGATGGAGGGAAGACAAACAGTGATGTAAGTCCATCTGAAGGAATTAGGAAAACTACTACAAAAAAACAGGTATAGGGAAGAAAATAAATGAAATATAAGAGTGAATTATTGTTTTAAAAATTTTCTTTTTTTTATATACTTTAATTCCACTATTTCAAGCCAAGACTATACTGGCTTTAGAATGGAAGCATCTTCCTCTGAGCAGTGCGCCTGATGGGAGGAGTTAAAAATATAATCTAGCTATGCAAGTTTCACAGTACAACGCAACGTGCGTAAAGAGATTGTAATTTAACTCCTCCTCTGTCGGTTTTCACTGATGTCCAGCCAGGCACTGTAGGGAGTTGCGGCGCGACAGGGGTGACACCATCAGAGGAGATTAATTCCTGCTTGATGGTGTAAAGGACCACCAACATCTTCTCGTAGACCACCAGTGGTCCACGCCCACGGACCACTGGTTGGCGACGGCTTACCTTAGATTTGTTTTTTCTTCCAATTTTGATTGCGATATTTTCCAATTTCAGCGTCTTCCTATCATTTGCAGTCCGCTCACCGCACTCAAGCCTCCTTTTATGGGATTTGTCCTTTTCATGGATATGAACTCTATTTGCTCTATTGTGTTATTTTAACCCATTGTGCATTTTGGAGTGTATGTGATTCTCATTGGTTTTTATTGTATACACTTTATTTATTTTTTTATTTTATTTTATTTTTCTGATACTGCATTATTAGTTGTTTTATTGATGGTTTCCTCCTCCCCAGGAGATTTGTTAGTTTCGTGTTTTTATCAATTATTTCTCTGATTAAATGCAATTTTACTAGATACTTTCTCTGTCATGCATTGCTAATTAAGCTGCCACGTACAGCGCTTTTTCCTTTTAGGATTTTCCTTTTAGGATTTCCCATTGTGTAATGATGTTATTCTATAGCAAGACAACAGAAATGTCATATAATTAACCCTTTAACCTTATATTATATGATTTTTTTTAAATGTATTAAACTACCGCTCTTTCATTTACGTTACAGAAAATTTGAGTCCCATGTCCCTTTATGTGTGCTTTTTGTTTTGACAGATATCTAGGTATCAGGACCCTTTAATGCTTCTGCACACAAACTAAATTCCCTGTCTAACCATTTTTTTTAGTGTATCCCCTGTATAACGGTGCAGAATATGGGCTAGTAAGTTTATATCCCTTAAGTAAGTGATCTCAATTAGGGCCTGCACTAAAATTATTCCTGTCACATAGCAGAAATGCATAAAGTCACTCTAGTGTAATACTTCCACTCAGGTAGTTGAGTTTTATGTTTATTTATTTGATATAAAATGTTAATTTAATTGTGCAAGATAGATTTTACACATCATGTATACTCCTAAATAAATATAAGAAGGGAGAGTCTTCTGAGCCTCCTTTCTTTTTTTTTCTTTATTCATCATATATACTGCTTTGACCATTTAACTTCTCCCTCCCTCCATATTGGCATATACATTTTACCCCTATACCCCTTCCCCAACACATTATCTCTCTATTTTGATATCCCTACCAGAACACATTATACCTCTATCCATTCCCCAACACATTTTCCCTCTATCCCTTCCCCAACACATTATCTTTCTGCCCCTATATCCATTCCCCAACACATTATCTCTCTATCCCTATATCCATTCCCCAACACATTATCCCTATAACCCTTTCCTAACACATTATCCCTCTATCCCTTCCCCAACACATTATCCCTATACCCCATCCCCAGCACATTATCCCTATACCCCATCCCCAGCACATTATCCCTATACCCCATCCCCAGCACATTATACCTATACCCCTTCCCCAACACATTATCCCTATACCCCTTCCCCAAAACTTTATCCCTATAACCCCTCCCCAACACAATTGTCCTATATTCCTTCCCAAACACATTATCCCTATAACCCTTTCTTAACACATTATCCCTATACCCCTTCCACAACACATTCTCCCTCTTTCTGTTCATCAACATAGTATCCCTATACCCCTTCCACAATACATTATTCCTATAACCTTGCCCCAACACATTATCCCTCTATCTGTTCCCCAACACATTATCCCTATACCTTTTCTCCAACACATTATCCCTATACCCCTTCCCCAACACATTATCCCTCTATGCCTTCCCCAACACACTATCCCTTCCCCATAAATTATCCCTATACCCGTCCACAACACATTATACCAATACCCCTAACGCAACACATTATCCTTCTATCCCTTCCCTAACACGTTATCTCTATACCCCTTCTCCTATACCCCTTCCCCAACACATTATCCCTATACCCCTTCCCCAACACATTATCACTATATCCCTTCCCCAACACATTATCCCTATATCCCTCCCCCAACACATTATACCTATTCCCCTACCTTAACACACTATCCCTATACCCCTTCCCCAACACATTATCCCTATACCCCTTCCCCAACACATGATCACTATATCCCTTCCCCAACACATTATCCCTACACCCCTTCCCCAACACATTATCCCTATATCCCTTCCCCAACACATTATCCCTATACCCCTTCCTCAACACATTCCTCTATCCCTTCACCAACACATTATACCTCTATCCCTTTCCCAACATATAATCCCTCTATCACTTCCTCAACACATTATCCCTATATCCCATCCATAACACAGTATCCCTCTATCCCTATACCCCTTCCCTAACACATTATCCCTATACCACTTCCCCAATTAATTATCCCTATAACCCTTCCCCAACACTTTATCCCTATACCCCCTCCTCAACACATTAACCCCATACCCCTTCCCCAATACATTAACCCTATACACCTTCCTCAACATCTGACATTTTTTTCTTATTATCCCTTTCTTATGCATCAAGTCTTAAACTGGCATTAAACACCTCTAGCTTTTCTAAATAAAATATACTTGTCCCACACTGCCTACAGAGGCCAAATAGCTAATTCTGTAATTCGCAAATGCTACATATCAAATAGATGGTTTAGGCAATATTCAGCATTTTGAAAGCCTAGGTTGCATATTTAGCTTGTTGGCCTCTCTAGGGATTGTGGAACAAAGCATCATTTTTACACAAATATTAAAGTGGCTTTATGTCCCTTAAAGGCACATGAAAGTCAAAGATAAACTTTCATGGCTCAGATAGGGCATACAATTTTAAAAGACTTTTGGCTAGATTACGAGTCTTGCGTTATGAGTAAAAAAAGGAGCATTAAAGGGACAGTCTAGGCCAAAATAAACTTTCATGATTCAGATAGAGCATGTAATTTTAAACAATTTTCCAATCTACTTTTATCACCAATTTTGCTTTGTTCTCTTGGTATTCTTAGTTGAAAGCTTAACCTAGGAGGTTCATATGCTAATTTCTTAGACCTTGAAGCCCACCTCTTTCAGATTGCATTTTAACAGTTTTTCACCACTAGAGGGTGTTAGTTCACGTATGTCATATAGATAACACTGTGCTCGTGCACGTGAAGTTATCTGGGAGCAGGCACTGATTGGCTAGACTGCAAGTCTGTCAAAAGAACTGAAAAAAGGGGCAGTTTGCAGAGCCTTAGATACAAGATAATCACAGAGGTTAAAAGTATATTATTATAAATGTGTTAGTTATGCAAAACTGGGAAATGGGTAATAAAGGGATTATCTATTTTTTAAAACAATAAAAATTCTGGTGTAGACTGTCCCTTTAAGTCTCATAACGCTGCTTTTTTACTACCGCTGCTATTACGAGTCTTGTAGGTACAGCTGTCCCGCACACTTTTTTGGCCTTACCGCAAATCAACTTACACAACTTGCGTATAGTCTATTTTCAATGGGATTTCCATAGCGCCGGTATTACAAGCTTTTTTTTTAGGCCAAAAAGTAAGCGGTACAGCCTATCCCACAAGATTCGTAATGCATTCTAAAGTCAGTAGTTATGAGTTTTACACTACAACGCTGTAGCATAAAACTCATAACTAAAGTGCTAAAAAGTACACTAACACCCATAAACTACCTATTTACCCCTAAACTGAGGCCCTCCCGCATCACAAACAGTAAAATAAAATTATTAACCCATAATCTGCCGCTCCCGACATAGCCGCCACTAGAATAAACATATTAACCCCTAAACCGCCGCACTCCCACCTCGCAAACATTAGTTAAATATTATTAACCCCTAATCTACTGTCCCTAACATTGCCACCACCTACCTACATTTATTAACCCCTAATCTGCCGGTCTGAAAGAAGAGGATGCTCTGCTTCGGATGTCTTGAAGATGGACCCCACTCCACGCCGGATGGATGAAGATAGAAGATGCCATCTGGATGAAGACTTCTGCCCGTCTGGAGAACCACTTCTCCCGGGCTTGGATGAAGACTTCTCCCAGCTATGTTGAGGACTTCTTGCCGCTTCGTTGAGGATGGATGTCCGGTCTTCAAAACTGTAAGTGGATCTTCAGGGGTTAGTGTTTGGGCCGGAATAGAGCTAAATGCCCTTTTAAGGGCAATGCCCGTACAAATGCCCTTTTCAGGGCAATAGGGAGCTTAGTTTTTATTTAGTTAGGGTTTTATTTGGGGCATTGGTTGTGTGGGTGGTGGGTATTACTGTTGGGGGGGTTTTTATATTTTTTTTTACCGGTAAAAGAGCTGATTTCTTTGGGGCAATGCCCCACAAAAGGCCCTTTTAAGGGCTATTGGTAGTTTAGTTTAGGCTAGGGGGGTTTTTTTATATGGGGGGGCTTTTTTATTTTGATAGGGCTATTAGATTAGGTGTAATTAGTTTAAATATCTTGCAATTTGATTTTTATTTTGTGTAATTTAGTGTGGTTTTTTTGTAATTTAGGTAATTGTATTTAATTTATTTAATTGTATTTAATTTAGGTAATTTATTTAATTGTAGTGTAGTGTTAGGTGTTAGTGTAACTTAGGTTAGGTTTTATTTTACAGGTAAATTTGTATTTATTTTAGCTAGGTAGTTATTAAATAGTTAATAACTATTTAATAACGATTCTACCTAGTTAAAATAAATACAAACTTGCCTGTAAAATAAAAATAAACGATAGATAGCTACAATGAAACTATTAGTTATATTGTAGCTAGCTTAGGGTTTATTTTACAGCTAAGTATTTAGTTTTAAATAGGAATTATTTAGTTATTAATTGTAGGTTTTATTTAGATTTATTTTAATTAGATTTAAAGTTAAGGGGTGTTAGGGTTAGGGTTAGACTTAGGTTTAGGGATTAATAAATTTAAAATAGTGGCGGTGACGTTGGGGACAGCAGATTAGGGGTTAATAACATTTAAATAGTGTTTGCGAGGCGGGAGTGTGGCAGTTTAGGGGTTAATATGTTTATTATACTGGTGGCGACGTTGGGGGTATCAGATTAAGGGTTAATAAGTATAATGTAGGTGGCGGCGATGTCCGGAGCGGCAGATTAGGGGTTAATAAGTATAATGTAGGTGTCAGCGATGTCGGGGGTGGCAGATTAGAGGTTAATAAGTGTAAGATTAGGGGTGTTTAGACTCGGGGTTCATGTTAGGGTGTTAGGTGTAAACATAACTTTTGTTTCCTCGTAGGAATCAATGGGGCTGCGTTACGCTGCTTTTTTGCAGGTGTTAGGCTTTTTTTTCAGCCGGTTCTCCCCATTGATGTCTATGGGGAAATTGTGCACGAGCACGTACAACCAGCTCACCGCTGACTTAAGCAACGCTGGTATTGGAGTGCGGTATAGAGCACAATTTTGCTCTACGCTCACTTCTTGACTTTTAACGCCAGGTTTATGAAAACCTGTAATAGCACAGCGGTGACAATAACGTGCAAGTTAGTACCGCACCCCTCATAACGCAAAACACGTAATCTAGCCGTTTACATTTTATTTAGTTGATCAAATGTACTTCATTCTTTTGGTATCCTCTGTTGAAAAGTTTACCTAGATAGGCTCAGGAGCAGCAATGTATCTATTGTCATTCGCTCAACAGATGTGCTCAGCTAGGTCCCAACAGTGCATTGTTACACTAGAGCATATGGATTCAGCACAGTTATAAAAAAGCATTTTCTTTTTCCCCTTTTATGTCCCGTTAACCTTGTTTCATTGTTACAGTAGCACTTTAAGTTGTATTTGAATGCACAATAGTAAACGCTAATACAAAAGTGTTGTCAAAAGCCTTAAATGAGAAATCAGTATTTCAGATTACAGGCTCATGTAATGTACATATGCAACACAGGGCTAGATGACGAGTGGCGTGCTAACTGTTCCGCACAAGCGATAAGGGGCTTATTGTGGCTCTTTGCGCGCATCAGAAGTAGTGCACGTATTATGAATTGAAAGTAAACACGTTTGCGTGAGTACAATTGAATTTAACGAGCGTCAGGTTAGCGTGACATCAGGGCTCTGGTTAAAGGGACATGAAACCCAAACATTTTCTTTCATGATTCAGGAAGAGAATACAATTTAAAACAACATTCCAATTTACTTCTAATATCTAATTTTCTTCATTCTTTAGATATCCTTTGTTAAAGAAATAGCAATGTTCACAGGTGAACCAATTACACGAGACATCTATGTGCAGCCTCCAATCAGCAGCTACTGAGCCTATTTAGATATACTTTTTAACAATGGATATAAAGAGAATGAAGACAATTAGATAACAGAAGTAAATTGGAAAGTTGTTTAAAATTGCATTCTCTTTCTAAATCATGAAAGAAAACAATTGGGTTTCATATGCCTTTAACTGTTGCACGAGACACAAAAGTTGCACACAACACATCAAAAATACGTTGTGCAGTACAGTTACACTCCTAATAACACTGCCTATTAAAAAATTATTTAAAAAAAATATTGCATAAAAAAGTTATAAGGGTTCATAGATATGAGGTCTTAGGTGTTTGGAAAAAAAAACCACAATGCAAAGGGCTTTAACCTAGAGGTACATACACATACATTTAAAAATATGTATATGTATGTATATAGATAGATAGATAGATAGATAGATAGATAGATAGATAGATAGATAGATATAGATATATGTGTGTGTGTTTATATGTGCGTGCATATGTAATTATGTATTTATATGTGTATATATGTATTTACAGACACAGAAAAACATATGCATACATATATAGACATATATAAGTGCATTGGAGCCCTTTGCAGTCAAGTAGCTGAGAAAAATTGCTGAAAACATGCAAAATCATATTTATGCAATATTCCTATTTAATAACGTGTTTAACTGTTTATATACTGTAAATATTTCACATTCCAATGTTCTTCACATAGGGAAATATATTCTAAGTATTTTAAATAGATATTTCTATGTATATCTGTGCACTACCCAACATGTGCAAAAAGCTTACTTCTAGCAAAGTTAACGCACAAATGGGAACGCTAATTTGCACTCCACTCGTGATCTAGCCCATTACTGGGAACTAGCTGGTGACTGGTGTCTGCAGATATTTGCCTCTTGTCATTTACTTACCTATGTGTTTAGCTAGCTCCCAGTACTGCATCGCCTCTCCTTCAGCAAAAGACAAGAGAATGAAGCAAATTAGATAATAGAAGTACATTTGAAAGTTGTTTAACATTGTATGTTCTATCTGAATCATGAGGGGAAAATTGTTGTTTCATGTCCCTTTAAAGAGACATACATTTAACACTAAATACATTTTATAAGCTTAGCATTAATGTTATTTCCTGCCTCTCTTTAGTCATTGGTGCCGCCATGTTGAAATCTTTATTTTACTACATTCTAGTGCTGACCTGTTTGCACATGTGCAGCAACTCTCCTTCAGATACCTGCAGTGTAACCCAAATTCCATAATGGCAGCTCTCATGATTAGAAGGAGATGTTTGAAATGTGTCTAGTATCCCTTTAAGTATTTTCACATAGCAATAATAATAATAATAAACCAGAGTGAACCTACAATGTTTTATATCCCCTAACAAAGGGCAAGATTACAAGTAGAGCGTTATTTAATGCTCCCGCTCGAGTGTTAACTGCACTAGAAGTAAGTTTTTTTTGCACGCGGCAGGTTCCTCGTATTAAAAGTTGAAAGAAAACTGTTTTTGCTCTTGCGCTAACCCAATGCGCATAAAAAAAAAACCTTGAATATTGCGCGCACAATAACATATTCCCCCATAGAAGTCAATAGAGCAAAAAAAATGGAGGAAAAATACATATAACATATTCTGCTATGTGCAGAACATTGGAATGTAAAATATTTACAGTAAATACACACTTTAACACTTTATTAAATAAAAAATATGGCATAAATATGCTTTTTTTATCACTCTAAAGCACTTATATATATATGTCTATATATACACTCACCAGTCACTTTATTAGGTACACCTGTTCAATTGATTGGTAACATAAATTGCTAATCAGTGAATCACATGGCAGCAACTAAATGCATTTAGGCTTCTAGACGTGGGATTTTCGCGCACAACCATCTCTAGGGTTTACATAGAATGGTCCAAAAAAGAGAAAATATCCAGTGAGTGGCAGTTGTCTGGACGACAATGCCTTGTTGATGTCAGAGGTCAGAGGAAAACGGGCAGACTAGTTTGAGATGATAGAAAGGCAACAGTAACTCAAATAACCGTTATAACCAAGGTATGCAGAATACCATCTCTGAACACACAACACGTAGAACCTTGAAGCAGATGGGCTACAGCCGCAGAAGACTGCACCGGGTGCCACTCATGTCAGCTAAAACAGGAAACTGAGGCTACAATTCGCACAGGCTCACCAAACTTGGACAATAGGAGATTGGAAAAGCGTTGCCTGGTCTGATGAGTCTTTATTTAATCCACAAAATTCAGATGGTAGGGTCAGAATTTGGAGTAAACAACATGAAAGCATGGATCCTTCCTTGTATCAACGGTTCAGGCTGGTGGAGTTTGTGTAATGGTGTGGGGGAAATTTTCTTGGCACACTTTGGGCCCCTTAGTACCAATTGAGCATTATTTAAATCATGCCACGGCCTATCTGAGTATTGTTGCTGACCATGTCCATCCCTTTATGACTACAGTGTACCCATCTTCTGATGGCTACTTCCAGCAGAATAATGCATCATGTCACAAAGCTCAAATCATCTCAAACTGGTTTCTTGAACATGACAATGAGTTCACTGTACTCCAATGGCCCCCACAGTCACCAGAACTCAATCCAATAGTACACCTTTGGAATGTGGTGGAACGGGAGATTCGCATCATGGATGTGCAGATGAAAAATCTGCAGCAACTATGTCATGCTATCATGTCAATATGGACCAAAATCTCTGAGGAATGTTTCCAACACCTTGTTGAATCTTTGCCATTAAGAATTGAGGCAGTTCTGAAGGCAAAAGGGATTTGAACATGGTATTAGCAAGGTGCACCTAAAAAAGTGGCCGATGAGTGTATATTTATGTGTTTATATTTGTATATATGTCTGTAAATACATATATACACAAATAAATACATATGTACACATATATAAACATATACAGGTCTAAGTATGTATTTATCTCTGTTAAAGCCCTTTGCCTGACTTTTTTTTCTAACACCTAGAACCTCATATCTTTGAGCCCTTATAATTTTTTTTTTTTAAAAAAAACGATTTTTATTGAAGCTTCCAGTGCACAATACAAAATGCAGACATGTATACAGTTATGCAAAGTGGAAACTTACATAGTTTCTGATTAAACCAAACAAAACATAAAACAACTTAACTTGGTATAACAGTGTTCCACAAATTATCCCTGCAAATTTCTAATGCCATACCTGTATGGCTTAGTACCCACTCATTGTAACGTTGTTATTTTGATTGATATGGTTCAGAATATGTAGAGCCCTTACAGTGTTGTCGCGCGCCTCCCTATTCTGTATGAAACCGACTTGGTCGCCCTCTATAATACTAGGCAGCACTTGGGACAGTCTATTTGCTAGAATTTTCGCATAAATCTTAAGAGCCGAATTAAGTAGGGAAATTGGCCTAAAATTTTCTACACAGTCCGGGGGTTTCCCGGGTTTAGGTAAGACCACGATATGTGCTTCTAACGCTGTAGGCGAAAAAGGGTCAGCTTCTGATATCTTATTAAAAAACTTTAGTAAGTGTGGTACAAGCAAAGCTTTATAGGTTTTGTAATAACCATTAGTGTAGCCATCAGGCCCAGGGGCCTTACTGTTGGGAAGGTTCTTAATAACTTCTAGGATCTCCGATTGTTCAAATGGTTTATTCAAGGAGGCCCGTTGATCCACGCTAATTTGTGGGAGGGTAATATTATCTAGATATTTTTTTATTAAAATAGATTTCTGTCCCTGCTCCGTTGGAGCCCTTATAATTTTTTTTAATCAATATTTTTTTTTGGATACATTTTTATTAGATGGTGTTATTCAGAGTGTAACGGTACTTTGTAATGTATTTTTTATGCGTTTTGTGCAACTTTTTTGTTTCGTGAAACAGAGCTCTGAGGACACAGTAATCATTCCAGCGTAAATCGTGATTGCGCTCAAGCGATTGCGTTTACTTTCATCTTGTAATACATGCGGAGAACCTGACGCCCACAAACACCAGCAATTTTTTTTTTACGATTGCTCGTAATTCTTAGCACTACTCATCTGGCCCTGGTTTAAAAACGTGTATGTGCAGAGATAGATAATAAAACAAGTCCAATATTGAATTATGTTGTGGCTCAAGAATTATACAATTAAAATACCAACAAATTTTACATAAACAACCAATCCAAACTCTGTACTCTCCTTTGAATGTATGTATATATGTATATATGTATATATGTATATGTATATATATATATATATATATATATATATACAGTATATATATATATAAAAATATATATATATATATATATATATATATATACAGTGTGTATATATATATATATATATATATATATATATATATATATATATATAAAAATATATATATATACACACACTGTTCATATGTGTGTGTGTGTGCATATATACATTTATGTTTAATATTTACACACACACACACATATATATATATATATATATATATATACATATATATATATATATATATACATATATATATATATATATATATATATATATATATATATATATATATATATATATATACACATACATACGATTACACACTTAGCTAGAAGAAAGATAACACGTAAAATTGATCTTACAACAATGTTACCACCCCCACCTCTATGTTGGAAAATAACCGAATCTGTCATTATTAGCCTATTCCAGCTTCTCTGCAGTAAAGCCTCGGACACGTGCTTAAAGTGGAGCGCGCATCGTGGGCGAGCCAAGGTTTGGAGCGCGCTTCTCTTCTTTCTGCCTTTAGCTGGCAACCGGCAGCCACATCCTCGCTATGTGCATTGAGAGGGCAACCCCATCTCCTTAACGCCTGCCTGCTACTGTGCTTCCACCTGCTGCCTGCACTCTGCAGAGACCCTTTGTGCCCCAAGAATAAACGATACACCGGGAAAAAGACTCCATGTCACATATCAGGATCATAAAGCAGAAGCAGCGGCTGATGAGATCTCAAGGTGACCACATTTTGCACATTATCAGATACACGCTATTTTATTGCACTTCCTTTCTTGTCAGCAGGCATTGCACACGTATCCATTTACTATCTATCATGTCCTTGTGCTTCTGTATCAATATGGGATACTATCATATTTCGTGTAGACACACAGGGGCAAGATATTTAAATATTTATTATTTTCATGCATTTTTAAAATCTACATATGAACAACAACAAAATATGACAAAAATATTGAAATGGCAGCTGCTTTACCAAATAATTTTTTCAGTTTATATTATATTTTAGCATGAACAAAATTGTATGTGCATGTGTTTTATATATATAATTTTCATTATTTGGTTTTATTTCATTGTCTTTATTATTTAATGCATGCATTTTTTTACAGTTTGCAGCATCAGTGCATATTTGTTTATAGTTTCCACACCAATTTATATGCAAATTAATAGCCATGTCTTTTCGTTGAAGAAGGTTAAAATGAATGAAGATCTGAAGGTTAATATAAGCTGGCTGCCTAAGGACCAAGTAGATGTCAGCCCTACAGAGAATGTTTCAGCTACAGTCTCCTCCCTGATTCCTGAGTTAGAGCAAGAAACAGAACTCATTGTAAATCCATGGGATATTGTTTTATGTACATCAGGAACCCTCATCTCCTGTGAAAATGCTATTGTGGTCCTTATTATCTTCCATAATCCTAGCCTCAGAGCCCCTATGTTCCTCCTGATTGGCAGCCTGGCGTTGGCAGACCTGTTGGCTGGCATTGGATTGATTGTTAATTTCATCTTTGCCTACCTGCTGCAATCAGAGGCTGCAAAACTAGTCACGGTCGGACTGATTGCTGCCTCATTCTGTGCCTCTGTCTGCAGCTTGCTTGCTATCACTGTTGACCGTTACCTCTCTCTTTACTATGCTTTGACCTATAACTCTGAAAAGACTGTCACTTTTACCTATGTCATGCTTATTTTCCTTTGGGGAGTATCTATATGCGTTGGCCTACTGCCTGTAATGGGTTGGAATTGCCTTAAGGATCAATCAACATGCAGTGTTATAAAACCTCTAACTAAGAACAATGCAGCGGTACTCTCCGTTTCGTTCTTGCTAATGTTTGCCCTAATGCTGCAACTCTACATTCAGATCTGTAAAATTGTCATGAGGCACGCACATCAAATTGCCTTACAACATCATTTTCTGGCCACCTCCCACTATGTCACAACTCGAAAAGGAGTCTCTACGTTGGCCATTATTTTGGGGACTTTTGCAGCTTGCTGGATGCCTTTTACTCTTTATTCTTTAATAGCAGACTACACGTATCCTTCCATTTACACCTACGCTACGCTTCTTCCAGCAACTTACAACTCAGTAATCAACCCTGTAATATATGCGTTTAGAAACCAAGAAATACAAAAAGCACTTTGGCTCATCTGTTGTGGCTGTATCCCGCCTAGTGTGTCCCAGCGAGCAAGGTCGCCAAGTGATGTGTGATGCATAGCTACAAGTGGAAGAATATTTGTGTGTTCAGGTGAAGTGTTTATTGATAAGAAGATGAAAAAAAAATGTCCCTTAAAGTGATAGTATAGTCAAAATTAAACTTTCATGATTCAGATAGAGCATGTCATTTTAAGCAACTTTCTAATTTACTCCTATTCTCAATTTTTCTTCATTCTCTTGCTATCTTTATTTTAAAAAGCTGGAAAGTAAGCTTACAAGCCGGCCCATTTTCGGTTCAGCACCTAGGTAGCGCTTGCTAATTGGATGGCTACATTTAGACACCAATCAGCAAGCGCTACCTGGGTTCTGAACCAAAAATGGGCCGGCTTCTAAGCTTACATTCCAGCTTTTTAAAATAAAGACACCAACAGAACAAATGATAATAGGAGTAAATTAGAAAGTTGCTTAAAATTGCATGCTCTATCTGAATCATGAAAGTTTAATTTTGACTGGAGTATCCCTTTAATATGATTTAGTCACATAGGGCTTTCACATGTCTGATACCATTGGACACCACAAATGTGAGGTTCCATCCATTTCATAAATGGAAATCAGTTTACTTATTTATTTAAAGAGCTGGGGTGAAATAGCTATTTAGATTGTTAAAATAACACATTTTGTAGCTCTAGGTGTGTAATTTACTCAGGTTATGTAGATTTGAAACTGCAAAAATAATTTTTCTGGCCCTGAATTTGATTTTGGTTCTGAAATAATTGTTGCTGGTGTATCGGGTTAAAGGTCTTATCCCACTTAATTATCTGATTGTATTAGCAATAAAATGTAAATACCATAGTAAATTTAATTTAATTTTTTGTATACATACTTATAAAAGCCAAATAATGTTTTTATTTATAATATTAAAATAGCACAACATCTATTGTCAAAAATATGACCCAGTTTGTTTTTAATCTATTATTATCAATCTTTGGAGAACATTTATTTGACATTGATAGGAAACCTTATTAATAAATTTTGTAGCCATTTTAAATAGGACACGTGGATATAACTTTCAACAGCAACAATTGACTGAATTCTATGGTATCCAATAATTAATTTGTTCTGCAGTAGGTTATGGAATTTATTATTAAGTCCAAACACTTTTATTGCTTGAGAAATTAAAGGAACAGTAAAATCAACAACCTTAGAATGTACTTTTAGTATCAAATTTGCTTTGTTTGTTTAGTATCCTTTGTTGACGTGTAGGTTCAGGAACAGCAATGCATTTCTGGGAGCTAGCTGAACACATCTGGTGAGCCAATGACTATCTCTTAAAGGGGCAGTATACACCAATTTTAATTTAACTCCATGTAATTGTCACTACTATAAAGAATAATAGGCACATATACTGATATAAAAATCCAGTGTAAAATCTTTTAAAAACTTACTTAGAAGCTCCAAATTTAACACTGTTAATGAGATAAGCCTGAGACACCCACTGAAAGGGGCAGATCGCTGAACCTCCACTCTCCCCTGCATATGAATAGACCCATTATACAAACATAAGCAGTCTGAAGTCTGTATACATCAGTATACATCTAAAACTTCGGGGCTTGGTTAGAAGTCTGAAAATCAGCACAATGTTATTTAAAAATAAGCAAAACAATACATTTTTACAAAAACACACCCAGATGGGCAATATGAATGGATCATCTACAAAACATTTATGCAAAGACAACTCTAGTGTGTAATGTCCCTTTAATAGTGCATTACTGCTCCTGAGCCTACCAAGATATGCTCTTCAACAAAGCATACCAAGAGAACGATGCTGCTAATATGATAATAGAATTAAACTGGAAAGTTGTTTAAAATCCCATGCTCTCTCTGAATCATGAAAGCTTAATTTTACTTTATTATCCTTTAACCTATAAGAGAAAATGCTCCTGGCTGCTTGTTGCTATGGGGTAGAAAAATATAAGTATCAAAAAGTATGTGCACAGTGCTCCAGTGCACACATGCATTTACGCTTTAGCCTCAATCCCCAATAGCAATGAGCATCTAAGAGCATAAACTAATGGACTTCATGAATTCAGCAATACAGCCTGTGAGTTGGTATATGGCACCTGCCACCAAAAACAAACAAGTTCTGGCATAAAGGGTAGTCTAAAGCTTTATAGAAAAGGTAACATTTTATAGGAATAACACAAAAAATGATCATACACAGTTCTAAGCAAAAAATAAAATAAAAATGGCAATAACAGTTTACAGATTTGTCCATCATTTATCCAATGGGCTGGAGACGTATCATATTTTAGAGATATGGAAGTCAAATATACACAGAGGCTATACAGCCTTAGCATAACTTTTAGAAACACTTTGCAGTGCAAAATGAGTTTTTTTTTTAAAACAAAGCCTTTTTTTCAAGCCCAAGTTAGTGATCAGTACACATACCTGTCACTGATATTCTGTTTTAATTGGTAGGTGTGCTTCATACATATGGCGCAAGCACACTTACCAGCCAATACCTGAGTAAACTCTGAGATCGACACCAGGAATGTGCACATGATGCTGATCTTGGCTGTAAAAAAGTATATGTCTAGAACATATATTTTGGGTAACCCTGAGAAGTCAGAAAATGGTGCAAAAGGGGATATTGAAGCCTTTTTTTTTTTCTTCCTTTTTTTATCACTTAGAAAGTAAGGTATTTTAAAATGTAATAGTGTTGTTTTGGTTTTTTTAAACACTAGTGTTCCTGCGCAGAAAAAACTTAGTTTTTTTTTATTGTGGGGTGTTTCTGTCCACAAATATAGCTGTGAGAGTTGTACTCAGCCAGTAAGCTTAAAGGGACACGGGATTTTAAACAACTTTCTAATTTACTCCTATTATCAAATTTTCTTCATTCTCTTGGTATCTTTATTTGAAATGCAAGAATGTAAGTATAGATGCCGGCCCATTTTTGGTGAACAACCTAGGTTGTCCTTGCTGATTGGTGGATAAATTCATCCACCAATAAAAAAGTGCTGTCCAGAGTTCTGAAACCCAAAAGAAACTTAGATGCCTTCTTTTTCAAATAAAGATAGGAAGAAAACGAAGAAAAATTGATAACAGGAGTAAATTAGAAAGTTGCTTAAAATTGCATGCTCTATCTGAATCACGAAATAAAAAATTTGGGTTCAGTGTCCCTTTAACTGGCCAGATATGTTCTTCCTGTTAGTTTCAAAAGCAAACCAATTTATAATATATACATTTTTACCATGTTTTATCATGCATTTTCATATTCATGATACATTGTTTTCAAGTGTAATGTTAACACAAGTCTTCCATGTAAAGTTTTCATTGCCTTTAAATGGTTAAGGGACTTGTTATCTGGTATGGAAGATGTATGGAAAGGTGTGCAGTTCTATTTTTATCCAGGATGGATTTGATTTCCAGAGAACTGCTAATGAAGAGTGAAACTTGACCTGACAACCAAGCAATAACGTACACCGTTGTTAGGTCACTGGGGATTAAGGTACACCTGCGTAATACAGTATACCTCATTTTCTAGGTGGTAATTGGAGCTTTGGAATGAAAATAGAAGGTTTAATACAGAGGTGCTTAGACAGGATTGGCTACTTAATTGCTAGTAATGTTAGTGCTGCAATTTATTTTTAAAGTTAGCATTTTAAATATTGTCAATTTTTACTTAATTCTATATCATTCGTACTTTAATACTTTTTTTCTTACTTGTTTAAGCAGGGAATGTTTTTTATTCTGTATCTTTCTGTATTACAAGGTGCATCATTTGACCACATTATCAGACCAGACCTTAATACTTGTGCGCTGTATCTAAATACTTTATCAGGTTTTCAACAATTTAGTAATTTCTGTCTCCTTTGTGGCAAGATTTGCAGTATATATTAATTGGGTGAGACATGTCTGCAGCAAGGAGACTGTGGCATATGTAAATAGAAATGTATAAAGAAACATTTATTTTCAAATCAGCTTTATTTATAAAATTAAATTCAAAAGTAAATAGAAGACATGCTCCTGGTAAGTGTCATGAAACCCAAAATTTTTATTTCGTGATTTAAAAAGAGCATGCAATTTTAAACAACTTTCTAATTTACTTCTATTATCTAATTGGTTTTAGTCTCTTGATATTCTTTGCTGAAAAGCATATCTAGATAGGCTCAGTAGCTGCTGATTCGTTGCTGCACTTAGAAGCCTTGTGTGTTTGGCTCACTAATGTACATTTCTATTTCTTCCATAAAGGATATCTAAAAAATGAAGCTTAATAAATAAAAGAAGTAAATTGGAATGTTGTTTGAATTTGTATTCTCTATCTGAATCATGAAAGAAAAAAAATTGGGTTTAATGTCCCTTTAAAGGGACATGAAAACCTTTTTTTTTCTTTTATGATTCAGATAGAGCATACAATTTTAAATAACTTTCCAATTAATTTATATTGTCTAATTTGTTTTGTTCTTTTTGTATCCTTTGTTGAAAAGTATACATAGGTAGGGTCAGGAGCTGCTGATTGGTGGCTGCACATATATGCCTCTTGTCATTGGTTTTCAGTTAGAGCCCAACAGTGCATTGCTGCTCCTTCAACAAAGGATACCAAGAGAATTAAGCAAATTAGATAGTAGAAGTAAATTTGTAGAAGTAAATTGAAAAGTTGTTTAAAATTGTATGTTCTATCTGAATCATGAAAGAAAAATTTGGGTTTCATGTCCCTTCAAGAAAAGTTTAATGATTTCCTATGAAATTCACCATTAAATTATATGTGGATTTTTGTGGATACATGAATTGATAGACTTTTAAAAGGATTGTAACTGACCCCAATTTTAAGTTTTTGGTGACTTTATTCATTGACCTACTGTGCTTTTCCATAAAATAAAATATTAGTGTTTTGTTTTCTTCAGGCTACACATTTTCTTAAAAATTGTACCACCTTACAGACCCAATGAAAATCACAATCTGCTAAATACAAAAAATAAATTAGCAAGTGTGCGTAAAAGAAATGATGCATTAACTTTTATAACTAGGGATTACCATTAATAATTGTAGCTCTTACTAAATATATGATCTATTTTGCTTAACAGTCACTAAATTAATTGTCTTGCTATAGAATTCTAAACTGTAATGATTTGCTTGTTCAAGGCTTTAACTGGATATATACTGTATATAATTGAAATTGCCTTTCCTACTGTTTTTTTTTTTTTTCATATTTTCATTTTGTATTTAGAAAGCAAAAATAGATAATGTGAATAATTTTAAAACAATGACTAGTATTTATTGAAATAATTATAAATACCTTTTTTGTAGTAGAAAAAATTGCAGTTTATAGAAAATTGTATCAAGTGCTATTAGCTACACATGAGCTATATTTTTTAACTTGTTTGATGCTGTAACAAGTTGTTCTTTGTATATTTTGTTTTTACTATTCCTTATAGTGAATATTATTTTTTCACTACATGATTCATGTTTCTACTAACACACAAAATATATAATTATGTTATTTTTTATAAATTTTTGTGTGCGCGTTGCATGCTGTTATTATGGGGCGTGCATATAAACTAATATTTATGTAAACCAGCAAATAATTGGTATTAAATCTGCAATATTCTGTGTATAGTTAATGACTTCTAGACAAAATAAGGTTTGCTTCTAAAAAAAAAAAATAGTTAACCTCTTTGTGGCACTACAATAGTGTTCACATCAGAACAAAGTTTCAATGTAAATAATATTAGTAAAAAGACTTGCATCAGATCATGGGGGACTGCCTACGCTGCTAGGCACACACCCCAGGCTGATACATGCCTTTGTCAAAGGGGGAAGCTACAGGACACAATATATGATAGAACATTCCATACCGTACATTCCATACCATACAGCGTTAAAGCCCAGTGCTGTTATGATGGCATGGAATGTCCTAATGGCGTGAAGGGGTTAAGGAGACATCCTGTGTACAATGAAAAAAGAAAAACATAAGAAAAACCTAATGAATTTGGGATTAAAGTAAGTTATTCTTTAACAAACAATCAACTGAACTGACTTTACCAAGGTTTTGAAACAGCTGAGCTATTCAGGCTAAATAAGCCTTTCAATGTGGAACCTAGTTGTTTGTTTTTAAACCAAGTTTACAGAATATAGAGGTGGTTAGCAAAATCTGCTTGCTTAGTCAATGCCAGTGGTAGCCAAAGAGATATCCAACAGTGTTCCTTTGGTAAAAACAAATATGTTAAAGGCAACATAAAAAAACAGCAAACAATTTACTTGTTTTCTTGCTAAATTAGCACTTCTCAGTATAGCCCCTCCCATCAGTTTGATGAGTGGACATTTTTTAAAACTTACATTTTATCCTGTCGGTTCTGAGCATGAGCAAGTCTGACTCCTTGTTATCTAGTCTATTCACTTTATAGTAAACCATCCTAGAAGTTTTATGACATTAGAGTAAGATAAACTTGCCTGCAGAGCCCCCCTCCTTCTCCTAAATATTTTTGTAAAATTAGAATGCCTCTCAATAAATGATTGTTACAGGAAATGCATTCTTGTCTCTAATCATTGTATGACTGTGACCTGCTGTAATTAGGTTTTTAAATGCTAAATGTAGAAAGTCATCAGGTGCAGTGTATACAACCTGAAAATCCTGGCTATAATGTTGACTGTATGTGACACATTCTATTGCAAGTTGTTTTTTTATGGATAGCTATTAGCAGGTTGATTATATTTGTTTAATAACTAACTTGAACCAATTTTAACTATTCAAGTCCATTGTAAAGGGGAACTTTGCAACCTACTTGCATTTTCAAAATAACCAACTCAGAGATTTATCTCCAAATTGTCTATTTTACCTAAGTTTCCTTAACTTAGTTCACAGTTGGTGAATACTCACACTGCCATGAATAGACACCTGATTATTAAAAAAAATGCCTGATAAGGGACTTGTTTGTCAGGCATTAATGGGACATTCAACAGTGCTCCTTTAATAAAAAAAATAAACATAAAAAGAAACAGATTGTGTTTAAAACAGCAAACGACTGTAAATGAGCACCTAGAAATTCTCAGTGTAGTCACTGCCTGCAGCTAGATAACAGAGCTACCATTACAGAACCTACGTTCTACTGTCACATGATTTTGGCAGCAAAAACTTATGCAATAAACTGACTGCAGCTATTAAAGGGGTCTCATAACAACACTTCAAAGGAAAAGTTGCTCCTTTGCTTTCCTGTAGAGACCACAACCCCCTTGTGGGTCAGTGACTGAAAGTAATTGACCCTGCACAAATGAAAAGGTAAAATCCTTTTCAAATTATAAATAATACATATTGCAATGATTTCTATTAAGTATAACCACTGCTTAATTATTTTTTTTATTACAACAATGAAACAGACTGCTTTATATCTGTTTACGTTTATTTAATTCCAGCCAGAGCGTTTTATTAAGCAAGTTTAATTTTTTTTCTGATTTGAATAATATCTTAAGTAGATTGCAATTTTATAACATTCATAATGTATAAATTGGTATACCAGCAAATAAAAATCACTCAATACTGTATGACAATATACATTTGCCATCAGCTTGACAAAAAAGTAGGTTTATTTAAGATAAGAACATTTTTTTTCTTTCAAAAAATTTTGACAAATTTTAAAACACTTTTATTTGGTTGCCACAATTAAAAAACATAGCAATTACTATGTCCCTTTAAAGGAACATAAAACCAATTTCTTAAATAAAGCTACATAGAGCCAGCATAATTAATTTACATTTTTGCATATACTCTATTTTAACATGTTGCCCCTGAGCGTGTGTATCGTAATGTCTGATAATTTTTATATAGTAAGCATGCTTTTTGTATAAAAAGATGCCACAAGTGTGTCTGCACTGCTGTACGTTATGTGTATAAAGAGAGGCTAGTTGGATTTCTGTTCTGCAGTTTCTATTTATAGAAACAGGCCAGCAAGGATTTTGTCCTGCTTACAACACGTGACATACATTTCAATCTTGAATATTGTCTATTTGGGATATTTTCATGGACTTTTAAAGTGACTTTGAGCTGTGTGTATAAAACATTAGATACAAAACTGGTTTAAATCCACAAGAATCATATGCATTCATATTTGAACAGGCAAGTTAATTTCTTGTTTTTTTAAAACAATTAAAACCATAAATATGCAATTAAAAAACTTGAAGAAAACATTTAAATATTTCTATTCATTTCAAACTCCTTATATATGTGTTTTAGTGTTTTATAAAACTGCTTTTAGTTGATTTGATTACTGTTTGATACTGAATGGTTGTCATATCTTGTTGGTTTGTGATAATGTGTTTGTTGCTTTGCCATTGAGTTATTAAGGATGCTTTGTGCAGCATTGAGAAAAAAAGCACCAAAAATATTCTGTATTCCTTTTTTTCTTTAGTGATGTAAGAAATAGCATATACAGAACGTGTTGGCAATACCTATCTGTGTCTATTAAAGGCTCTAAAAGCATCAATCAACGTGTGATGCATAGTTGTGGATTGTAGTGAGGAAAAATCACAAGAGAACCTGCTGTCAGTATTTAGCAATCAGCGGTCATCAGAATTTCAGTATCTCCTGGACAAAGAGCGGAGTTAGCCCCTGCACAATGCATAGGAAATGTTGCATACAATTCACCTGCAATTCTCCTATTTTAGCTGAATCGTACAAAGCATTAACTATGAAATGGGTTTGGCCCTTCATAATGCATAGTTAAAGGGACACTGAACCCAATCTTTTGTGATTTAGATCGAGCATGCCATTTTAGTCAACTTTCTAATTTACTCCTATTATCAAATTTTCTTCGTTCTCTTGCTATCTTTATTGGAAAAAGAAGGCATCTAAGCTTTTTTTTTGTTCTGTACTCTGGACAGCACTTTTTTTATTGGTGGATGATTTTATCCACCAATCAGCAAGGACAACCCAGGTTGTTAACCAGAAATGGGCCGGCATCTAAACTTACATTCTTGCATTTCAAATAAAGATACCAAGAGAATGAAGAAAATGTGATAATAGGAGTAAATTAAAAAGTTGCTTAAAATGTCATGCTCTATCTAAATCACAAAAGAAAAAATTTGGGTTCAGTGTCCCTTTAATGGCAGGAATTGAAATGTTTCAGTTCACCTGCCAATCACCTCTTAAAAAATAGACTCATATGTTACTTATTAAAAGTCCCATAGGTACGCATAGATGATTTCATTTGAGAAATGCTATTGTCTTTAGGTATACACAAAGACAGGGGTTTATGTATGTATTTTACTTGTAGCCGCTAGCAAGAATATTGAGGAGACAACAACTTTTCTGAAAGATGGCATTGTTGTATTTCTTTAAGAAATATTAGATCTGGGTGATTGTAATGGGGGGTATCCTTATCAATGTTTAACAGACCAACCAAGTTATTTTATTGGTTCTCACAGCTATCTCTAATAATAATACATTTAAAAACACAAAAACGGAATCAGTTCTAAATATAAAGTGATGGCAAACTGACTAGATAGTCTGCATGTTATTAGACTATAGCAGTGTTTTTCAACTAGTGTGCCGTGAGAGATCCTCAGGTGTGCCGCGGCAGACTGACAACAGTGCGAGGGGTGTCCCTCTTTCAAATTTTGAAATATTGGGAGGTATGTGACAGGCTCATCAGGTATCATTTACAACCATGACATTGACATTCATTCACAGACAATCATTATGATTGTTTGTGAATGAATCTCAGTATGTCATGTATAGTTTGTAGGAGTCATGGCATGACAGCACAGTACAGTGTGTATGTATATATATATATATCCTGTATTAGGCTACAATGTGTGATTTTGTAAAGTTTTGGGATGGTGGTGTGCCACAGGATTTTTTAATGTAATAAAGTGTGCCACGGCAAAAAAGGTTGCAAATCACTGGACTATAGCACCAGTGTAGGTGATATATATTAAAGGGACACTCAAGTCAAAATTAAACTTTCATGATTCCAATAGAGCAGCAATGTTAAACAACTTTCCAATTTACTTCCATTAACAAAATGTGCACAGTATTTTTATATTTCCACTTTTTTAGTGACTAGCTCCTACTGAGCATGTGCAAGAATTCACAGAATATACGTATATTCATTTGTGATTGGCTGATGGCTCTCACATGATACTAGAGGAGTGGAAATAGACATAACTTTAAAATGTGTCAAAAGAAAAATCTATTACTCATTTGAAATTCAGACTAAGTACTATTGCATTGTCTTTTTATCATGCATTTGTTTATTATGCAAATCTACTGTATTTACTGGTCCTTTAACATAAACATTCTTTAAAAACGTACTTTTCACTCTGGATAATTCAAGACCCCTCAGCTGCTTCTTGGAGCATTTTAATACATATCACCTAGAGCAGTGGTTCTCAACCAAAGTGACCTCAAGGCCCGGTAAATTTTAGCTAGACATGTCCAGGGCCCGGTAGTTTTTATATATATATATATATATATATATATATATATATATATATATATATATATATATATATATATATATATATATATGTATATATATACATATATATATATATATATAGTGAGCAGCAGGGGTGGGCTGATCAGCCAAGCAAATAGAGGGACCAGCAAGTAGGGGGGGCCACAAATAGCATCTCCACAGATCCTGGTGCATTCCTTAAGCTGGAATTTTCAGTTGCCCTATCAGTAAATAAGCAAAAAAAAGTATGGGTTTAGTGGGGGCACTGGCAGGGGTCTGTTGCTGTAAGGGCCATGGAGTGTGGGGTCTGGCCCTGGAGGATGGGTGCCCTTTCTCTTTACCTTAATGTTGGGGGTCCTGGCTCTGGAATACATTTTGGTCAGTGTGAGACAGTGTTCCTGGGGGCCTTGATTGGTATCAGTCTACCCCTGGTGTGCAGTGGGGTAAGAGTGTGCAGTGGGGGCATGACAGGTCGGGGCCCACCAGCAGGGCTATCACGGCCCGGTACTGGGCCACGGCCCGGCTGTTGAGAAACCAGGACCTAGAGTACATTAGTGATATACTCTAAAAACATGTAAAGTATTTAGTAAAAGCTTACCATCACTTTCCTTTAAAATAGCTCAGTGCAGGGCTTAATAATTTATTTAAAGAGAAAGAAAGGTCAAACTTGAACTGTGCATGGGTGGATTTCAATTTTAAATAGAAGCATTTTTGCAATATACTCCCATTAGCAAAAATTCTTCTAGTAAAATGTATTACTGTTTTTCAGCCGCATACACACATATCCCGTACAGCAGTATTCAAACACTACACCTTCTCAGAGACTCAGTAGTGGCTTGTATTGCACTAATTAAAGGTACAGTTTATCCTAAAAATGTCTGCCCTTTAATTTGTCTCCAATGGTCTATTTTACCTACAAAACTCTATTAAATTGTTTTAAAATAGCTCCTTTGCATTTATATCTGCATTTGAAATAGCTGATTTTGCCTGTGGTTTTCTTATCTATACTGACATTTTATATACTTAAGTATAGGCTATTGACAAGCTATGTAAACTCAGCCAGCAGTAGACGTTACACTCCCAGTTGGGTGTGAGAAAGGGAACATTTCTATTCTTCTTTCTAAGTACTGCATAGAGACAGAGATAAGAAATGATAGCCTTCACAGGCACAATGCACACCAGCTCTCTGAGCTTGAATATTGGTGCATGGGTACTCACAACATATGTGTGTATGCTGCTGAAAAACAGTAATAATTTTTACTAGAAGCATGTTTCCTACTGGAAGTAAATAGCAAGCATGCTTCTATTTAAAAGTTAAATGCACTCACGCACATTTCAATTTTGACTTTAAATTTAGTAAACAGACATTCTGCCTTAGTGTAGATTATTAGAGTGCAGAAAATGCTAATTTGTAGTTCTATGGCATGATGACTTCTTATTCCTGTGGCCTCCAGAGGTTTTATTTATTAATTTGATCACAAATCCTAATGAGAAACCTTTTGACTTTAGTTTGTCATCTAAAGGTTCCATTTAAATTACTGGCAGCCATCTTAGACCATCCTTAGGGACTTATAATATGTAGAATGGAAAATGTCAATGAATTCAGTTTTAAAGGGAGAAATAATTTTATTTTCACTAATAATGACAGCAGAAATATTAACAAAAATGCCTTTCTTTTCTGTTTATGGAACCAGTTTTGCTCTTATAGACTGAATATACAGCTGTACCTACACATTTTAGTTTATATATAACTCTATGTATCCACTTCAAACTTGAGATTAGAAAATTATTCCTGTATAAGTTATTTTTTATTTTTTGCTTATGAAACAGTTATCTATAGTGAGTAATAGAAATCTATAGTTTACATGTTTTTTTCAATGGACATATGTATTCAGATTTGGATGAATGCAAAAAAAAATAGTTTTACACTATTCAGTAAGGACCCAGATTTTTCCTTGTCCGTTGATTAATTTCTGTGCAGCCAATATATACCTTCACTTTTGTTCTTGACAAAAATACATAACAAAATAGCTATTGTTGTGCTGCTGGCTGAGTCTAAGCTGCTGTCCAACTTTTCCTGTGCTGCCCTGAATTCAAAATTAAACTTTATGATTCAGGTAGAGCAAGTAATTTTAAACAACCTTCCAATTTACTTCTATTATCAAATTTGCATTGTTCTCTTGGTATCTTTTGTTGAAGTGTAGGGGTTTAGTAGCGTGCACATGTTTTTAACAGTCTATGGCAGTGCTTGCAACTATGTATAACATAACTATAAACATTGTTCCAAACACTGCTGCCAGATAGCAAAAGACATGTGCATGCTAGAATTTAATACAAGTTAATTGTAAAGTTATTTAAAATGTTATGATTTATAAATCAGTTTAATTTAACTGTGACTTTACAATCCCCTTAAGGAATCTCATTAATTAACTAATAGTGTTGACAAAATTCAGCTGAACAGAGCAAACCAATTTATCTAATCTTTGGTGAAATTAAAGATTTTTATTTTTTTTTCCCCCATGATGAATAATTCGTCTGAAACAAATTTTCTGTCTGTGCACATGCCTATTTTTAGTGACATAAGATCAATTAATACAAACTAGATGACAATTCTTTACAAATATTTACTTATATTATAAATATAATAAAATATACAGTAATTAGATGCAACAAACTAAGAATTGCTTTGAATTATCACAAACAAAAAAATGCCAGTTTCTGTAGATTTGTGATAATGTTACATGCTAATTTTTTAAAGATTGTGAAAACTACACATAAAGGGCTCGAACCTGCAGTCAGGATTTATCAAGCAGGGATCATCAGAAGGCTGTTTTACTGTCTCTTAGGTAGATTACTTCAATCTCCCTGATCTCTTCTGGCCAGGGAGATTAACAGCTTCTGCTCTCATCTAATTGACTGTGCGCAGGCAGGGTTGCACAGGAGCGCTCATGCGCAATGGTAAATGCGGGCAGTTGATTGCTACCCGCCGGAGAAACCAGTGGACAGGGGCAAATATGTACGCCCTTGTCTGCCATGGATGATAAATTGAGCCCATAATGTTCCAAATCACATAATCTTCTATTACTTAAAATTAATCATTTTCAAAAGACTTGGGACTACAGTAAATATGACTGTCCAACTGGTTCAAAAAGAAACCATGTTAATTTTTGAACTTCAATTTAAATAATTGTTTCAATATTTCTTTTAGAACAGATATAATAAGATACAAATATACTCTGAGCAAAAACATTTTTAACATAGTAGCAATAAATATCACAGCAATACTATATTTATAAATTATCAACAAGCACAAAAATCGAGTTTAGAACAGGGGTTTCTAAGTTGCATAACAAATGTTCTGTTTCAGATACTGTTGAATACAGTGTTTGATTATAATAAAAATATTTCTCCACTGAGAAGTTAAAATATTTAGGGACTGGTGTGGTTTAAGGTGAAAATTAAGGCAAATTGTGTTTTGTTTTATTCTTGCTGTAGGCTATATGAAATTGATATAAATTATAATGTTTGGGAGATAAATAATGGGCATTATGTTATGTTTGGAACAAGACCTGAGTTTTTCTGATTGATTGCAGTTAATCATATACATTAATGCACCTTCTTTTCTGCCCACGTATTGTGTTTAGTGATAAAATTGCTGCCTGTCAGTTACTAAGTCTGAAAAAGCTGTTTTCTAAGAGGTAAAATGTAAAAGCTCACAAGGAAAAACATAATATCTGAGAATTAGTTGAAATAAAAGCAGACAGTTACTGTGTATAGTTGAAAAACATGTATTGATAGGTGTGCTTGCTGTACCTCACGCTGCTTCTGTCAGGGCAATAGCTTTTATATATATATATATATATATATATATATATATATATATATATATATATATATATATATATATATATATATATATATATATATATATATATATATATATATGTGTATATAAACAGGGCTTTTTGTGTGGGGGTACTCCCCGGTACTGAATACCACCACCTCTGCCAATTCATAACATGTAATATTTGTAATCATTAAAGGGACATTAAACCCCAACATTTTCTTTCGTGATTCAGATAGAAAATACAATTTTAAACAACATTCCTATTTACTTCTATTATCTAATTTGCTTCATTCTTTAGATATCTTTTGTTAAAGAAATAGCAATACACATGGGTGAGCCAATCACATGAGGCATCTATGTGCAGCCACCAATCAGAAGCTACTGAGCCTATCTAGATATGCTTTTCAGGAAAGAATATCAAGAGAATGAAGCGAATTATATAATAGAAGTAAATTAGAAAGTTGTTTAAAATGGTATTCTCCATCTTAATCATGAAAGAAAATTTTTGGGTTTAATGTCCCTTTAAGTAAATACTCTAGTTTTCACAAGAGGAGCTGTAAAATACATCACACAATAATGTTGTTCCTTTGTTTTTCTCAAAGTTACTGAGCAGAATATATCAATCAATAATTGATGAGTACCGGCACCTTTTTTTTTTTTACAAAAAAGCACTGTATATAAAAAATATAAACTTTAGGCAAGTTTTTTTAAAAAATGCTGTAAAGTTAGAATACAAAAAGTAATAATTCAAACGTAACTTTTTCATTACTGACCTTGGCTTACTTTAGGCCAGATTACAAGTGACACGCTATTTAGAGCTTTCGCTTGAGCAAAAACTTTAGCACGTGAGTGAAACCTGATGCGTTCTAACTAAAGGACTTTGGATATTGTGACCACTCTATATTCTTCTCCCCATAGACTTCAATGGAGAATGCAGAAAAATAATTAAAACTAATACTTATCGCTTGCACGCTAACCCAACAAGAGTTATTAATATTTCACATTCCAAAGCTCTTCACATAAGGGAAAATGTTAATTTTATATATATATATATATATATATATATATATATATATATATATATATATATATATATATATATATATATATATATATATATATATATATATATATATATATATATATATACCTGTATATCTATTCACATAGATGTATAGGTATAGATATATATATTTTAATTTAACATTATAATATATATATATATATATATATATATATATATATATATATAGATATAGATATAGATATATATATATAAAGTCAATTATTTTCTATGTGAAGACTATTGGAAAATAAAATGTGTATCGCACTTCGGGTTGTGCGCTCTAGGTCTAATACAGTGACGGGTTAGCGCACATGAAGATTTAGTTATTTTTAGGCGCGTTATGTAAATATTAAATATAAAATATTGAAAAATATTAATACTTGTAAAATAAATATATATTATTGATTGTTTTTAATTTTATATTTAATACATAATGTAACTCATGTTGGGTTAGCGCACATGAAGAATTAGTGTATTCTAATTCTTCATGTGTAGATAAAAGATAAAAGAGGGCGCTCCAATGGTGAAGTATGTCTCAATGGTACATATAGACAATTAAAGAGTATAAACTTAATACTCACAAACACATCGCACTCAATAGTGCAAGTGAGGCAGGCTTAACTCTCAGAGTTGTTCAGCCAACTCGCAGACCGGCTTATCCTCTCCGCTGCTCTCTCCACCCTTGCACAGCACCGCTATAGAATCCACGGTTCACAAACAAAGGCAAGGTAAGTAGGTCCAAAACTACCTCAATGGATACACAGAGGATAACCGGAGGCTCACAAAGGCTCACTGTTGAGTGCAATGTGTTTGTGAGTATTAAGTTTACACTCTTTAATTGTCTATACGTACCATTGAGGCACACTTCACCATTGGAGCACCCTCTTTTATCTTTTCTCTAGATTTCTCTGCCCACTTGAATTGCGGACTACATTCTATTCGTATGAAGAGGAGCTGCTGTGTGTTTGTCGAAAAACTTTTTTTTGTGATGAACATTTATCACTTATGAACTTTTTTCACTATACCCATTTATTTATTTTTGAGTCATATTTTAACATTGAGTTATAATATTAGAGTGAAATACCAAAGTTATTTATTATAATAATTTGGGCATGCATGTGACAGTCACTCACTGGAATCATTAATTTACCACTAATATTATTAATTTATCACTATTGAATTTTGTTGGTTGGTTGGATCATTGATAATCTTATTAATATATATTGGCTCTATTAGTCACTTTGGGAACTTGTTTGTAATTAATTTAATTCTTCATGTGCGCTAACCTGACATGAGTTGTATTAAGGTGCATTATGTATTTATTAAATATAAAATATTTATATTTATGAATAATTAATATTTACATAACACATTTTTCATGTGTGTTAACCCAACACTGCGTTAGACCTAGAGTGCGCAAATATAGATATATAGGAACACTAATTTAAAAAATACAAAGAATATTTACCCCTATGTGGAGAATATTGGAATGTTAAATATTTACAGTAAATACACAGTCAAATACATGGCCATATGCCAAATACATTTTCAACCCTTATAAATATTTTTCAATATTGTTTTGATGACTAATTTTTTATCAGATAGTGTTTATATGAGTGTAGCCATTTATTTTAATGTATTTATGTTGTGTTTGGTACAATTTTTATTGTATCCCTAACCCTTTACACAAGGTCTTAAGTCATGCTGACATGAAGCAGGTTAATTTAGATTACACTTGAGTCAACGCGTTTACTTTCAACTTGTAATACGCAACTATATTAATTAACCTGTAATATTGCTATATCGAGCAAGTTGTAAATTTAGTGCTCCATTTGTAATCTAACCCTATGTGTTTAACCCCCACAAAGGAGTTAAAAACACAAGTAAAATCTATCCAGTGAGCAGCAAGTGGAACAAAGCTGGAGAGCCAAGCAGGAGCAGGAGTCACACATAGCTGCCAATCTCCAGTTGTGTCTTGCTTTGGAGCTGCAATGCGGGTGGCTCTTGAGGAGGAATTTGCCTTTGAATTTAATACATTTGGGGGTCAGTAATGCACTAATGATTTAGAGCATGTAAATTTTGCATTAGAATATCCCTTTAAATTTTAAAGAAATTAATGTTGAATGTCAGTAGTTTATATAACATTAAAAAAAAGACTTAAAAAACAGCTCACCAATAACAAAGTCCTGGTGAGCACCAGATAAAACCTAACTTTTATTCTTTTTTCATGTAAAAACATTGAATAAACAACAGCATAATGTAACGTCAGACGTCCAATGACCCAGCTGACGCGTTTTGCATTAAAAACCAACTACCCTCATTTATTATGTATTTTTACTATTGTTCTTTTTCTTTATCACAATAAGAAGTAATATTAAAAATAATAATTGGTAAAAAAAATACCATATAAACACCCAGTCATTCTATAATATTGTCCTACAGCATAAGCAGTGGAGGCACTTAGTAAATGCACAACTATTTAATAGGTACACGTATAGTTTACAATATAGTTACAAATATGGCAGTTCTTAGCTATAGTATGTTCTTGCTTCCTGAATAAGAGCTAATTATCTGATGTTTGCATAAAAATAATATATGACAGCAATTTCTTATATTTGTCACAGATATATAAACTATGATGCAATGTCAGTTAAATAAACTGTGATAAAATTAAAGTCGAAGTCAAAACTCTAGAGCTTTAGTACAAGTTGTGCCTGTGAAAAAGAGTTTTTTAGCTAGTTCAGCTAGTAAGCGGATGAATGTCATTGGGTAGATCATTCTTCCTAAAATTGCATTGTTTGTGTTAATATATTTGTGCAGTTTATTAAAATACTGTATAGTTATTGGGCTAGACATTTAGAAGCTGTTGTAATCAGTCAGCCATTACATGGCTTTAATAAACAGTTGCAATATACAAATAAGCTATATATATATATATATATATATATATATATATATATATATATATATATATATATATATTTATATATTAGTAGTAGTATAAGTAACAGTTGGTGATTAAGTTCTGTGAAAAAATATTACATGCTAATGAGAGCTAAGCTTAATATAAAGATTGAGTATATACTCAATATATACAATTGTCTGTTTTTGTGCAAACGTTTCTGTTTTTGTAAGAGACCATAATGCGTGAAAGGCCTTCAGTACATCCTTTTGTAATAATATATTCGTTATCATACAATTCAATACCAGTTTAAAATGTCCCTGCTCATTCAGCAGCGTCATAGTGTGATATAGTCACATCTAATGCTAATTTAGTTTTAAATATTGTATTCCTAAAGGTCTTACATTTTTTGACAGCCACACAGTTTATTTACAATGCATTATCCAGGCTGAATGTTTACATATATTTTCCTGGGGTTTAAGGATCAGGTACACACACCAGATTGTCAGCTTCTCAATCCACTTAACTTCAGAAGACCATAGCTGTTTCTCATAGCCCAGGTCATAGTGCATTTGCAGGTAGCATGTCCCCCCCCCCCCTCATTCCCTGGACCAGTGAGGTAGGCTATAAAATATACCGCATGTCAGTGCCCAAAGAAAAAATATGGCCTTTGACATGCAGACTATTTTAATTCTTAAAGGCAATGAAAAACAGTCTAGGGGAGCGCTAGAAGCTGGTTGATAATAAAATAGTTTAATCTTATTAGGAGTTTTATAAAATCAGAATGGTGTTAGTCTAGAGGTCAATATATTCCTCCTCTTAAGGGTTACTTTATTAATTTTGTTTAAAGTGTAATCTGAAGATCATATGAGTTAAGTACAATATATCTTTTCTTGGAGCCTAAAATTATATACTAAAAGATGTATAAATTCATTGACGATAATTGTACAGATTTATTAAAATAGTATACTCTATATAAATGTGGATATTGAATAAACAAAATGTTAAAATATTCAAGTCTAAAATATATAGCGCAAAAAATATCGTAATAGATGATGTGGTAGTAGAAGACAAATGGTAACAATAAATCAGAGACCGAATGTATCGGTTAGGTGATCGTGAGAATATATATCCACTGCAACAGGTTTTGCAGTGAAACAATATTCTAGGTGTGCAATTACTATGATATACAAATTTGCAAAATATATATGGTTAAAAAGCACTAATATTATTACTAAATGCTGAGCTCAAACTAAAATGGAAATCACACTGCAGTGGATAAAAACAAACACTCTTATAATTGTATTTGGTGTTTGATTAAAAAGTGAACCTTGACTTAGAAATTGTATTTCATGGCCAAATATTAACGAAAGATATGAGTTCCGTTTATATAGGTTCCGTTTCGGAAATAGAAGGAACCAAGATGAAAGTACCTGTATAGCTGTCTCTCTGTTTTTCGTATAGTGACAAGCCGTTACGGGTTGTAGCTGTGTGTGACACACAGCTACAACCCGTAACGGCTTGTCACTATACTTTCATCTTGGTTCCTTCTATTTCTGAAACGGAACCTATATAAACGGAACTCATCTGAATCGTGAAAGTTTAATTTATTTTTTACTGTCCATTTTAAAGGTTAATGGGATATTCTTGAATATAATACTAAATATAATACTAAAGGTGAAGATTAGATCCACATATTTACCAATGCGCAATCTGCTTATAGTTGCTAATACATCCTATGGCTTTCTGTTTTCAGAGAAAAGGATATTGAATGCAGTCTGACTTTCTTTTAAAAGCAGATACATAACAGCTGTTTGTAGCATTTGTCTATATTAAGATCTACACAGCAATTGGTGGAACTATGGGATATACAGAAAAAATGAGTTATTTTATTTAAAGACACATTAGGTCTTATCATTGCTTATGTATACAGCTGCCTTTGGCACATCATTCATTCTGGCACATGCAAGTCCCATGACATGTATGTTGTTCATATCTACATGTCACTATATCTGTCGCACATATGGATTTATTAGGTCATTTATATGCAGTTTTCCATGTGTAAAAAAGTAAGAGTGCTTGTGAAGATGTGTCTGCTCAATACAACTATATGTCTTTTGTAAATATGTGCATTAGCCTGACCGCAGACCTTCTTCTATATAAATTTGTCTTGTTTAGTCTGTTTGATCTTTATCTATTATATCTTTTTTTTTTAAACATATATCAGTGACACTGAGTACTCCTACTCATATATCTATCCAGGGTTACTGAATTAGCTGGTGCTTTACATTTATATGATAATAGTAATAATAATAAGTGTAATTTGCTTTAGCATCTATTTTAGCTTCAAATATTGTACTCCTGAAGCTCTAACATTTTTTGACAGCCACACAGTTTATTTACAATGCATTATCCTGGCTGAATGTTTACATATATTTTCCAGGGGTTTGAGGATGATGTATACACACCTTCTTCTATATATCCTACTCATATATCAGGGTTACTGAATTAGGCAGTGCTTTACATTTATATGATAATAATAATACGTGTAATTTGCTTTAGCATAGCATGTTATTTCTAATCTGACATATGTCAAGAGGAAATGCAGACTATTGTGACTATTACCACCTCACAGAATATGCCTTTCTAAGCTAATAACACTTGAGCTTATTCAGTAAGCAATAAAAACATTTTAGAAAGGCTAAATATACTTAATAACTATTTTAAAATACTTTTTAAAGTGATAACATATTTTTTTTTCTTTTAATTCACAATCATCAATGAATATGATTGTTTTTCAGCATTTTAGTAACATCAAATACACCATTAGAGTAAGGCCTGAGTATGAAAGAGTAAATCTATTAATAATATCTTTAAAAAAAAAAAAAAGGCAAAAAACTTTTACATATTTAGCACAGGCATCACATGATGTTAAGGGACTAAACCAAGTGAAGACAGAATTTGAGAAACCTGCTGATTATGTTCTTATTCCATAGAGGTTTTGAGGTAAAATATTTTTTTAGTCTCTTGATTTGCAATGCAAATTCACCATTTGGCAACCAAGGCATAGCTCCTAATTGCTTTTTAGTTTTGGGGATTGTCAAGTATTGGCAGATCTCTTCAGATCTTCCTCTACGTCCCTCCAATGTGTGTACTTGTTCCTCTACCACCTATTGTTCTGCCCCACCCCCGAACAACCTAAATCCCAACTCCACCTCAAGACTCAGTTCCTCAAGTAAATCAGTAGCGGACCTTCTCAACAGAGGGCCCTGGTGCAAAAAAAATTGGGCCACCCCAAGGTAACTCTGTAGTAAGCAATAGTAGTAATATACATGCTGCTCTGTGTAATTATTTTGAGGATAGATGGACCTGCAATCTGCACTAATAAAAGGTTCCCCTGAATAGCATATTCTGCACACTGCTATGTATAGACTGGCTGCTATGGGCCCCCAGCACTCGGGCCCTGGTGCGACTGCACCTGCTGCACCAATGGTAGTTCCGCTCCTGCCTGGGACTTGACCCCCTTACATTTAGGCCTGGGTTATAATATGTGTGTATTGGGAGGTATGGGCGGGGGGGGGGGGTAAAGAAATGTCAGTGGGTGAACTGAATTGCTAGGTTAGAATTAAGTAAAGTTTGGTATAGACATGAGTTTATCATGAACATAAAACAAGAAATTGTTGTCTCTGTAATGAGACATTTAGGTATATAGAATGTTCACTAATGTGAGAGCTTTCACACTGGAAGACTTATTTTTTTCTATATTCTATGCTGTATCACACTAGAGAAAAGCAGATCATTTCAATGTATTATTTTTTTCCTTTGTAAATTAAAAGGTAATTTAAGTAAAAAAAAAGTTTTACTCTTACAAACCACCCAATCTTAATAAATATTTGTATCTATAAAAAATATGTAAAATAACTTAATCTTTCCCCTGCCCCTAACTCCATTTTCTAGGTTAGTTCTGCAGTCATAGTAGCTTATAGGCTGTGATATGGCTGTCTTGGGAGAGAGGACAGGGCAAGATATATTTGTTTATTTCCTTTTTTTAAGCTATAACAATATATAATATTAATAGTGGCTTGTTATAAAGTAATTTTGGTTTATTGTTGTACTGTTAATTTGTAACATTGCTCTAATGTGCTAGAAAATAATACTATTGCTTTAACTGAAGTGTGTGTTTAACCCCTTGTATTTTTGTTTAGGCACTTTGCGGAATTAAAGGTACATACAAGTAAAAACTGAACTTTCATAGTTCAGATAGAGCACTGGTTTTCAAACATCTTCCAGGCCAGATTTTCATTATTACCTTGAGAGCAGGTAAAATAACTGTTTACTAACCAGCTGATAATTTATCCTGTGCTCCAGTTCAGATATCCTCAAAATGTGGCATATTAGAGAGGCCTGAGGACAGGTTTGAAAACCAGTAAGATATAGCATACAATTTTAAGACATTTTTCAACAACAAAAACTTATCTTGGTAGCCTTTGTTGAAAAGCATACCTAGGTAGGCTCAGGAGAAGCAATCCCGTACTGGGAGCTAGCTGCTGATTGGTAGCTACATATATGCCTTTTGTCATTGGCTCAACAGAAGTGCTATGCAGTTAATCCATTTACAGGGGTTAAATATATAGTTTAAATCAAGCAATAGTGTCATAATAAAATGCTGTAATCACGTGTAACAGAGCATATTATTTTTGTACTTATGTTCCTTTAAGTCCCCCATTCTGTACAAGCATAGTGAAATAATCACACCCTCTAGCACATTATAGTATTACTTTTTAATGTCCCTTTAATTTCTTATACAAAAGTATTGTTACACAAAGCCAATCAAACATGAATTCCACTGTATTCATAGTATTTTTTTGACAAATGGAAATTGATTCCTTGGAATGATCTGAGCTCTGTAAAAATGCGTCAGTAGCACAGGAGCGGCACGTTGTCCATGTAAAATGTGTAATATCTGCATTCTTACTGTTTGGTTCCTAACAATGCTAAGTGGTTTCTTATTTTTAGGTAGTTGAGTCCATTTTGGCTTTAGGGAATTTGTTATATAATTGTATAAGGACTTGGAAAGCGTTGAAGTAAATACCTTTCTATTAATATTTATCAGCCTTTCCGTGTTTGTTTTTATTATAGATATTAAATGCTGCTTATGCTTTTAAATATCCCATGAGATCTTCTTTCTTAAATGTAGAAAAGGTTAAACTGTGGTTTCTGCAGATTTTTTTTTACGATTGTACCAATTTCAGCTAAAGAATATAAAAGATTGTTGTTGGAATGACAATTTTAGTGAAGTCTGTGGTTAGCCACAAGATATAATGGTATGTTAAGGAACTTGTAAATTGATCTTTTAATTGAAAGGACATGAAATGCAGTTGTTTTTATTGTATATTATATTTTTTGTCATGTGTCATAGAAGTCATCTGTAAACTATTAAAGGACCACTGCAAATTGATTTCAACGGCTTTTGTATTGGGGCTTTCAAGAAAGAAACCTTTCGCATTGTAGGTTTTCATATTCCCCAATACTTTGGATTGATAGAAATCCACAGCGTTTTTTTCTAGTTAATCAGAAAATACTTAATGAACACAGCCTTTGCCATAAGTTGTGGACTTTTTAAATTTAAAAGCAAATCCTGCACCTTTTTTGTTTTTGTGTGAAATTTGCACATACCCCACGCTCCTAGAAGGCTAAATAAAAAAAACTTTACAGTGCTACAGATCAATAGCTGTTCAACCACTTTGAACTCTTAAAAAACTATTTTGACCTATTTCAAGTGGATTATTTTGGCTCTTCAAATTGCTTCTTTGTTTTCTGTTTTTTTAGCATGCTGAGTTTACGTATTATTTCCTGGTTTAATATATTATACTATTTTAACTATGAAATCTTTACTCAACTAAAATATGGTCATCAGAAGGGTGTTAAAAATGACATACATATTAAACAAATTATCCATTGTAATCTAGTTTTGCTTCCAAATAGAGCTGGACAAATACCTCTACCAAAAAAAAAAAAAACCCTTGAAAAACCTGCTTTGTATATATTTTTTGGTGTTTATCCAATCCATGTAGAAGAGCAGATTTTCCTATTATATTATATTAATAATTCAGCTGTCTACTAATTTAAACTTCTGTTCTAACTGATTGTAATGTTATAGAAAACGATGCAAAGAAAAAAGTGTCCCCTTAACCCTTTGATGACAGGGTTAATTTGTCTACATCGGAACAACGTTCCGATGTAAACAAATTGAAATCCTGCGTTTGTGCACGCAATCTTGAGATTTCAATGATGGGATCAAATCAGGGGGGCGTCCCTGTGATGCTAGGCACGCGCTCCAGACCGCGATCACATCATGGAAGCACCATTGGCTTTAGGACAGCCAACGGTTATGATGTTCTATTTCGTCCTAACGGCACTAAAGCCCAGTGCAATTATGACGGAATAGAACGGCATAACGGCGTTAAAAGGTTAATATAAAAGTTGTTCACAAGCAAACATTCGTATAAAATTTTTATTGTAAACATTTTCTTGTAAAACATAGGATGTTAAACTATTGCTCTTTGATATGTATTTTATGAAATTTTGCTTTTTATGTCCCATGAAGTTCTTTTTTTTCTCATTTAATTATAAAAAGCACTTTATTTTTGTATTGTTAGGCACAAGGAATTGTACTTTTCTTGGTATTACTGTTGCAATAGACAGCTTGTAATTTGGGAATGATTGTGTAATGTAATCATAATTGTGTATTTTGTTAAAATGAATTGTATTTAAAAATGTATTTTATGTTAATTTTTTATGGTTCAAAATGTTTGTGTAAATTTGCACATGTACAAATGTAGATATGTATTAAAATCCTTTTTTTTTTTGTAGTTGTGTATATTTTTTTCATACTTAAAACCACCACTGTGTGATTTGCATTTATATAACACATATTGTACAATGACATATTATAGTGGAACTAAAAACCCTATGTGATAATTGGGAAAGTATCTGTAAGACTAAATAGAGAACAGCTTCATTCTGATGTCTGAAATAAAGAAGGCTTTAAAGGGCAATTAAACATATAGGGCCAGATTACAAGTGGTGCGCAAACAGTTACACGTAAAAAAAACGTTTTTTTGTGGCTGTTTGCAGGCATCGGTTGTAGTGCTCATATTACAAGTTGAAAGTAAACACGATTGCTTGAGTGACATTGAAGTTAACGCACGTCTGAAGAGCGCGTCCTCAGAGCTCTGGTTAACTGTTTTGAGAAACAAAAAGGTGGAACAAAACACATCAGAAATACATTACAAAGTACAGTTACACTTATAATAACACTGTCTAATAAATTATTTATTTAAATTAAATTATTATTTTTTTAAATTGCACAAAAAATAAGGTCTTAAAGATACAAGGTCTCAGGTGTTATAAAACAAAGGCAGGAAAATGACTTTAAAATAGAGATACATACTTATAAATGTATATATATATATATATATATATATATATTTGTATATATTTCTTGCATATAGGTGGCAAGAGTCCATGAGCTAGTTACTGATGGGATATACATTCCTACCAGGATGGGGCAAAGTTTCCCAAACCTCAAATACACAGCCTACCTCACTCATACCTCAGTTTTAAAAACTTTGCCTCCTTAGGAGGTGGTGAAGCACGATGTGCTTGATTTCGTCAATGAAAGGCGCTTCTAAGCATATTGAAGCCCAGTTCCTCTCTAAGTGCAGTGTTTGTTTGAGGGATGTTAGGGAGTATTGCCTGATGATACAATGTTTTCGCCTATGGGAAAGCTTTTCCTAAGGCTCTCTGTAAATTGGTCGCAGGGATTCATCTGCTGCCTCCCATTATATCTCGACAATATACTCTAGTACCATTACTTCTGCTGATATGTTTCAGTACTGGATTGGCTGTCTGCTATATGTGGATGGGTGTCTTACACGGTAAGTATGTACTTTTATTATATGACACTCTCAGCTATGGATTGGGCACTTTTTAAGTAAAGTTGTTATATATTGTTTGTATACATGCCTTGAGTCAGTAATTCAGAGCTTATTTTTAGCGACTTTATTTGTGGCTAAATATTTGCCATGGTTGGTAGAGTCTGTGAAACATACAGGCTTTTTTTGGAGCTAGTAATTTATTTATAAATTAGGATGCTAAGTATTATGTTAGTCTCATGGAATGTTGATAATCACATTTTATGCAGCTATAATAGAAGTATCCATTAGGCTTTATTTAGGTATATTTTGTTTTTTTGTGTTTACAATCAAAGTTCTTATCTGCTTTTTAGAGTGAGAGGTGTATTAGAAATTCACTACAGCTTTGCATGTCGCGCATGTGATTATTTATGTCATAGCGTGACGTGTCATCATTTTGCACAGTTTTTTTTACACCAAAAATTTTGCACCAAAAACTGTACATTTTCCCGCCAAAATTGCTGTTATAAGCTCCGCCCCATCTCATTCAGTGTTCTCAGATAACACTTAGAGAGCTTTCATGCAGCATTTTATGAAACCGTTTTCTGGGTTTTTTTTATAAATTTTCGCTCTTTTTCCCATTCTCTCAAGCCTGTTTTATATATATATATATATATATATATATATATATATATATATATATCATATATAGGAGCATGGATATAAATTTGCAGAATTAATTAATTTTTTTCAAATTTAGTTTTTTTGCAATTATGTCTCAAACTGAACCTGCCTCTGATGTTACCATAGGATTTCAGCTGCCTGAACACGTATCTACCAAAGCTAAGTGTGTTTGTTGTAATAAAGCTGATCCAAATTCTTCAGCTTAATTATGTGGCTCTTGTTTTGACAAATTGTTAAATGCTGTTAATATATCTATGAGTACAAATACACCCACTGTTATTCCATCTCAGTTTAATGTACATAGCATTTCTGAAGAAATGAAAGATTTATTGCTGCAGCTATAGAGAAGGCAATGACTTCTATTCCACCTTCAAATAAACGTAAAAGGGTTTTGCAACATTTTCCTAAACCTAGTGAATTAAGTTCTGACCTTCAGCATACTGATGTACCCTCTACTGATGGGGTTTCCTCTGATTCAGAGGATGCCACATTAGAGACAGATGTAGACAAATCTTCTTTTTTATTTAACATAGAATATATTTGTTCTCTCCTTAAGGAAGTTTTGTTTACTTTGGGTATTGAGGAGTCTAAACCTTCTGATGATAAAGCTAGTAATAATCTGTATTTAAGACTACTGTTATTACAGTATTCCTGAAATATTTCCTGTTCCTGACGCTATCTCTAATGTGATTGCTAAAGAATGGTCTAAGCCTGGTACTGGTTGTCTTCAGATTCTGAATTATCTAACTTTATTGCTTTACTTCAACATACAAATAATTTTATTAGTGATGCTATATTTGATGTTATGAAGATGAATGTCATATCCAGGTCTTTAGCCATTCTAACTAGAAGAGTTTTATGGCCTAAATCTTGGAATGCTGACATGGTGTCTAAAACTAGATTATTATCTCTCTCTTTTCAAGGTAAAAATCGTTTTGGTTCACAATTGGATTCTATTATCTCCACTGTTACTGGAGGTAAGGGAGTTTCTCTGACCAAAGACAAGAAATCCAAGGGTACATTTAAAGCTCCCAATCATTTTCGTTCCTTTTGTCAGAATAGAGAACAGAAAACCACTCCTTCCCCTAAGGCCTCTGGCTCTAATTGGAGATCATCTCTAAATTGGAATAAATCCAAGTCTTATAAGAAACCAAATCCTGACCCTAAACCTACATGAAGGTGCAGACCTCAGGCCAGTTCTTCTGGTAGGGGTCAGACTAAAGCTATTTCAAAGAGTTTCTCAGGGGTATCAAATAGGATTCAGAATAAGACCTCCCTTGGGAAGATTCTTTCTTACCCATGTACCAAAAAGCACAGTAAAAGCTCAAGCCTTTCTGAAATATTTTTCAGTTTTAGAACTTTCAGGGGAAATTATCCCAGTTCCACGGCAGGAACAAGTATTGGGGGTTTTATTCAAATCTATTCATTGTACCAAAGAAGGAAAATTCTTTCAGACCAATTTTGGATCTGAAAACTTTAAGTCGTTTTGTAAGAGTCCCAACTTTCAAGATGGTGACTATAAGGACTATTCTGCCTTTTGTTCAGCAAGGTCACTTCAAATTCACAATAGACTTACAGGACGCTTACCTTCACAAACAGATAACTCTCCAGGTCCAGGGATCCTCAGGCGGAATTGATGGATGTTCTAGCAGTTCCATGTGGCTAGATTACGAGTTGTGCGTTAAGGTAAAAAAGCAGCGTTAACAGGTCCTAACGCTGCTTTTTTATGCCCGCTGCTATTACAAGTCTTGCAGGTATAGGTGTACCGCACACTTTGTTGGCCTTAACGCAAAGCAACTTACGTAAATTTCGTAAAGACTTTTTTCTATGGGACATCCATAGCACCGGTATTACGAATCTGCCTGGGAGGCCAAAAAGTGAGCGGTACACCCTCTACCGCCAAGATTCCTAACGCATTCTAAAGTAGGTAGTTATGAGTTTTACGCTACAAAGCTATAGCATAAAACTAATAACTAAAGTGCTAAAAAGTACACTAATGTCATACTTCCCCTTTAAGATTATAGTATCCACCTCTTTCACATCCCCATAAGTAGGTGCTATCAACACCTGCATGTTGCTTGATTATTGAAATTGACTTAGCTGATACAACAAGTGCTCGCATACTCTGAAGGAATCTTTCAAGCCTTTTTCCTAAAAACAACTACCAGCAACCTTTTACAGCTTCTACTAAATTCTGGATTTAATACCTATCTTCAACGATTAAGTTACCTACAAGGCCGTTCACACTCCTATAGTCTGGAACTCTGACGTATTTACTAGAGCTGACTCACCTGAGGCCTAAGTTTTTCCACAGCTCTCAACCTTGCTACAATCTCTATCATCGCAGCTAAAGTGTGCTGCTTATCTCAACAACAACTGAGCGGTGTTTGGAGGACTAACCTTAATAACCAAGTAAGAACTTATACTTTGAATCTGTATTTAATTTCTGTCTGAAGTCTCAGAGTTAACCTTAAAGTAATCCTCTCTAAAGTAAAAGCGCAACTTTGTTTCCTGTCAGTTTTCTGTGCTGCAAGCAAAACTCTCCCAAAAACAAAAGCGCAACTTTGTTTCTTGTCAGTTTTCTGAGTTGTAATTTAACCTCAATCCTTTTGTTTAATACATGTATGAATTACCCTGAACAAGTCTGGTATCCACCAAATATCAAACAAGAGTCTTTTCATACAATCTACTTATATTTTATTTAGTTGTCACAACACAACTCATTATTATCTCAGAAGAGATTTCACTTGTAAAACTGCCTCTTTTTCATATAAAGGATAACTCTGAAAAGAGATTCACAATTATTCTGTTTTGTTATATGAACTGCTAATCCTGGTTGATAAATCAGCTTATTTAACCCCCGCATAATATCAACAAAAGGAATAGCTACACAAACACTTATTTTTTTAATACAAAGGTGTCAGCTGTTCATGATAACTAACACCCATAAAATACCTATTAACCCCTAAACCGAGGCCCTCCCACATCGCAAACACTATAATACATTTTTTAACCCCTAATCTGCCGCTCCGGACATCGCTGCCACTAGAATAAACATTAACCCCTAAACCGCCGCACTCCCGCCTCGCAAACACTAGTTAAATATTATTAACCCCTAATCTGCCATCCCTAACATAGCCGCCACCTACCTACATTTATTAACCCCTAATCTGCCGCCCCCAACGTCGCCGCCACTATATTATATTTATTAACCCCTAAATCTAAGTCTAAACCTAACACCCCCTAGCTTAAATATAATTAAAATCAATATAAAGAAAAATTCCTATCATTAACTAAATAATTCCTATTTAAAACTAAATATTTACCTATAAAATAAACCCTAAGCTAGCTACAATATAACTAATAGTTACATTGTATCTAGCTTAGGTTTTATTTTTATTTTACAGGCAAGTTTGTATTTATTTTAACTAGGTAGAATAGTTACTAAATATTTATTAACTATTTACTAACTACCTAGCTAAAATAAATACAAATTGACCTGTAAATTAAAACCTAACCTATGTTACAATAACACCTAACACTACACTAGAATTAAATAAATTCCCTAAATTAAATACAATTTAATAAATGAAATAAAAACCACTAAATTAAAAAAAACCCCACTAAATTACAGAAAATAAAAAACAATTTACAAGAACTTTAAACTAATTACACCTAATCTAATAGAAATATCAAAATAAAAAAGCCCCCCCAAAATAAATAAAAAACCCTAGCCTAAACTAAACTACTAAAAGCCCTTAAAAGGGCCTTTTGCAGGGCATTGCCCCAAAGAAATCAGCTCTTTTACCTGTAAAAAAAATACAAACAACCCCCCCAACAGTAAAACCCACCAGCCTAACTAAAAAAAACTCAGCTCCTCATTGCCCTGAAAAGGGCATTTGGATGGGCATTGCCCTTAAAAGGGCATTTAGCTCTATTGCTGCCCAAAGCCCTAACCTAAAAATAAAACCCACCCAATACACCCTTAAAAAATCCTAACACTAACCCCTGAATATTCACTTACCAGGAGAAGTCTTCATCCAAGCGGCAAGATGTCCTCAACGAAGTCGGCAGAAGTGGTCCTCCAGACGTGCAGAAGTGGTCCTCCAGATGGGCAGAAGTCTTCATCCAGACGGCATCTTTTATCTTCATCCATCTGACACGGAGCGGCTCCATGTTCGACATCCGGCACCGAGCATCCTCTTCAATCGACGGCTTCTTGCTGAATGAATGTTCCTTTAAGTGACATCATCCAAGATGTCGTCCCTTAGATTCCGATTGGCTGATAGAATTCTATTAGCCAATCGGAATTAAGGTTGAAAAAATCCTATTGGCTGAAGCAATCTTGGATGACGTCACTTAAAGGTACCTTCATTCGTCGTTAGTCTCCCGGTAAGTCAATTTTCAGGGGGTTAGTGTTTTTTAAGGGTTTATTGGGTGGGTTTAATTTTTTGGTTAGGGACTTTGGGCGGCAAAAGAGCTAACTGCCCTTTTAAGGGTAATGCCCATCCAAATGCCCTTTTCAGGGCAATGGGGAGCTTAGGTTTTTTTATTTGGGGGGTTGGTTGTGTGGGTGGTGGGTTTTACTGTTGGGGGGGTTGTTTGTATTTTTTTTACAGGTAAAAGAGCTGATTACTTTGGGGCAATGCCCCGCAAAAGGCCCTTTTAAGGGCTGTTAGTCATTTAGTTTAGGCTAGGGTTTTTTTTTTTATTTTGGGGGGCTTTTTTATTTTAATAGGGCTATTAGATTAGGTGTAATTAGTTTAAATTTCTGTAATTTGTTTATTATTTTCTATAATTTATTGTGTTTTTTTGTACTTTAGCTAATTTAATTTAATTTAGGTAATTTATTTAATTATAGTATATTGTTAGGTGTTAGTGTTAGGTTTTATTTTACAGGTACTTTTGTATTTATTTTAGCTAGGTAATTATTAAATAGTTAATAACTATTTAATAACTATTCTACCTAGTTAAAATAATTACAAACTTGCCTGTAAAATAAAAATAAATCCTAAACTAGCTACAATGTAACTATTAGTTATATTGTAGCTAGCTTAGGGGTTATTTTACAGGTAAGTATTTAGTTTTAAATAGGAATAATTTAGTTAATGATAGGAATATTTATTTAAATTTATTTAAAATATATTTAAGTTAGTGGGTGCTAGGTTTAGGGTTAGACTTAGGTTTAGGGGTTAATAACTTTAATATAGTGGCGGCGATGTTGGGGGCAGCAGATTAGGGGTTAAGACATATAATGTAGGTAGCGGCGGTGTCCGGAGCAGCAGATGGGGTTAATAATATAATGCAGATGTCGGGGGTGGCAGATTAGGGTTAATAAGTGTAAGATTAGGGGTGTTTAGACTCGGGGTTCATGTTAGGGTGTTAGGTGTAGACATAACTTTTATTTCCCCATAGCAATCAATGGGGAGTTTTACGCTGCTTTTTTGCAGGTGTTAGACCTTTTTTCAGCCAGCTCTCCCCGTTGATTCCTATGGGGAAATCGTGCACGAGCACGTTACACCAGCTCACCGCTGACTCAAGCAGCACTGGTATTGGAGTGCGGTAATGAGCAAAATTTTGCTCAATGCTCACTTCTTGTCTTTTAACGACGGGTTTCTGAAAACTCGTAATACCAGTGCTGCAGGTAAGTGAGCTGTGAGACAAAACTGCTCGTTAGCACCGCACAGCCTCTAACGCAAAACTCGTAATCTAGGTGTAAGATAGATACAATGTAACTATTAGTTATATTGTAGCTAGCTTAGGGTTTATTTTATAGGTAAGTATTTAGTTTTAAATAGGAATAATTTAGGTAATGATAGGAATTTTATTTAGATTTATTTAAATTATATTTAGACTTAGATTTAGGGGCTAATACATTTAATATTGTGGCTGCGACGTTGGTGCGGTAGATTAGGGGTTAATAAGTGTAGGTAGGTTGCGGCGACATTGGGGGCGGGAGATTAGGGGTTAATAAATATAATGTAGGTGTCGGCGATGTTGGGGGCAGCAGATTAGGGGTTCATAAGTATAATGTAGGTGGCGCGATGTCCGAAGCGGCAGATTAGGGGTTAATAATTTTAATGTAGGTGTCGGCGATGTCGGGCGGCAGATTATGGGTTAATAAGTGTAAGATTAGGGGTGTTTAGACTCGGGGTTTATGTTAGGGTGTTAGGTGTAAAATTAAAATGTGTTTCCCCATAGAAAACAATGGGGCTGCGTTACTGAGCTTTACGCTGCTTTTTTGCAGGTGTTAGACTTTTTCTCAGCCGGCTCTCCCCATTGATGTCTATGGGGAAATCGTGTACAAGCACGTACAACCAGCTCACCGCTCACTTAAGCAGCGCTGGTATTGGAGTGCAGTGTGGAGCGCAATTTTGCTCTACGCTCACTTCTTGCCTGTTAACGCCGGGTTGATAAAAACCCTTAATACCAGCGCTGCAGGTAAGTGAGCGGTGAGAATAAACTGCAAGTTAGCACTGCACAGCTCATAACACACAACTCGTAATCTAGCCGATGGTTTTACCAACCTGCTTACATATTTCCACCTCTGGTTCTTTTCTTCTTCCAAGAGTGATCTCAAATATCATAATGGAACAATCTTATGTGTTTCTGATAGCACCAGCATGGCCTCACAGTTGCCAAACTTGGTTGCTTCCTCTAAGATCAGACCTTCTGTCTCAAAAGCCTGTTTTTCCATATGGATCTCAAATCTCTAAATTTGAAGGCATGGAAATTGAAAGCTTAGTCTTTAGTCATAGAGGTTTCTCTGACTCTGTGATTCACACTATGATACAGGCTCATAAGCCCGTTTCAAGGAAAAATTATCACAAGGTTTGTAAAACCTATATTTCATGGTGTTCCACTCATGATTATTCTTGGCATTCTTTTAGAAATTCTAGGATTATTTAGTTTCTTCAGGATGGTTTGGATAAAGGTTTGTCTGCCAATACTTTGAAAGGAGAAATCTCTGCTCGTTCTGTTTTATTTCACAGAAAGATTGCTAATCTTCCTGATGTTCACTGTTTCGTACAGTCGTTGACTCGTTTCAAACCTGTTATTAAATCTATCTCTCTAAATTTGGTATTAAAGACTTTGTAGGCTCCTCCTTTTGAGCCTATGCATTCTTTGTACATTAAACTACTTTCTTGGAAAGTGTTATTTATCTTGGCTATCTCTTCTGCTAGAATAGTTTCTGAATTGCCTGCTCTCTCTTGTGAGTCTCCTTATCTGATTTTCCATCAAGATAAAGCTGTATTCGTTTGTGAATTCTAACAACATTAATAGGGAAATAATTTTTCCTTCCTTGTTTCCTAATCCTAAGAATACTCTTGAAAGATCTTTACATTCTTTGGATGTGGTAAGAGCTTTTAAATATTATGTTGATGCTACTAAAGATTTTTGAAAGACTTCTAGTCTATTTGTTATTTTTTCTGGTTCCAAAAAAGGTCAGAAAGTCTCTGCCATTTCTTTGGCATCTTGGTTAAAACTTCTGATTCACAAAGCTTATTTGGAGGCGGGGCAGTTCCGCCTCAGAGAATAACAGCTCATTCTACAAGATCAGTTGCCACATCTTGGGCTTTCAAGAATAAAGCTTCAGTTGATCAAATCTGCAAAGCAGTCACTTGGTCTTCTTTGCATACCTTTACTTAATTTTACCATTTTGAAGTTTTTGCTTTTTCGTAAGCAGCTTTTGGTAGAAAGGTTCTTCAGGCAGCTGTTTCAGTTTGATTGTAGTGCCTATGATTTAATTTTTTTAATTTTTAAGAAAACAAATTATTTTTTGGATTTATTTACTCAGCGAAAATTTCTGTTTTTATTTTATCCCTCCCTCTATAATTACTTGTGGACTTCCACATCTTGGGTATTAGATGAAAGAAAACATAATTTGTGTAAGAACTTACCTGATAAATTAATTTCTTTCATGGTGGCAAGAGTCCACGAGACCCACCCATTTTTTTGGGGTTATGGTTTGTTTCTATAAAGCACATTATTTATCCTGTTCATCTTTTTTATGCTTTTACTCCTTATACACCTCACTAACTTGGCTATACGTTAAACTGAGGTATGAGTAAGGTGGGAGGTGTATTTATAGGCATTTGAGGTTTGGGAAACTTTGCCCCCTCCTGGTAGGAATGTATATCCCATCACTAACTAGCTTGTGGACTTGTGCCACCATTAAATTAATTAATTTATTAGTTAAGTTCTTACATAATTTATGTTATATGTATATATGTATATAAGTGCATTTGAGCCCTTTCCTGTCACGTAGATGAAAATATGTTAAAGCATATTTATGCAATATTCATATTTAATAAAATAGATATATGGGACTAGAAGCGCTTATCTCAACCTTAATTATGATTAGCGAAAAGAGGAATCAATGTATTTACTAATATCAATAATAGTGCACACTTAAGAACTAAATCAATTAATCAATGTTCTTACTGATGAAATGTCTGTAAAGTCCATAAGTTGATATTATATCAAATGTAGCAAATGTCCTCCAGCGTTACACACTGTGGGTTAGTCACCTTTCAAACTGCTGCTCACAGAAGGTTGGCTGTTTGTCCTGCAGCCGAGTAGAATGATCCAAAGCAGAGAAGATCTGGAGCGCAAAAAGAAAAGGGAACTGCAATAGTGTGAGATCCAACAACACTTTTTATTAACACGCAAATAAAAACTACGCACAAAATTCCAAATTTGTCAAGCACATAACATCAAAACAGAGGAGTATTCCGGTGTTTGTCTCTCGGCTGTATCCTTTGCCAGAATCGGCGTGTGACGTCACCACCCGATCTATTCCCGCGAGATCTCGATCACACCTTTCTCCTCTGTCAGCTGTCAAACAGTTCACATTCAAGCATTCGGCGCCTCAACGCGTTTCCCCGCCTCCTCTGGCGGCTTTCTCAAGAGTACCAAATGCTTACTATAGGCTCCTATTTATACCAATGCGAAAAATAGTGCCCCCTGCTGTCAAAAAGTTTCTCTTTGAATGAAAATTGTACTTAATTTGATGTTATCCTTTTGTATCAACTTCGGGCAATACACCAATCCATTACGGTACAAAATATAACACATTATCTACAAATAGCTCCAAAATAAACAACAATTATAACATCATATATGATACATTCAATTACATTATTCAATATACTTTAAAAACACCACATTAAAATAAAAACATACATAAAATGAAAACCATTATTTTGGTGATTGAACTTGTGCATAAAAACATTCAATAACAATTAATATACACCAATTGTTTTTTTTTAAAAGTTTGTTTTTTTAAAAAGCATTTCAACTGTATGCTTATATGTACACGTCAATCTAATAAATTAATTTACAAAATTAATTTAAAATCAAAAATTTTTAAAATTTTATCCACAATATTAAACATTAAAAGGATGTTAGATTAGTTCATCTGGATAAGATATTAATGATTACGAACTCTAAAATGTTAAAAAAGAGACAAAATAAATACTATTATATTCCTATCATATGTATTTTTAGACACTATATAAATGCTGTGATATCTATATCTACATTCAGACCCTTAGGAGCGAGGGTGCCTAATTTGTGGATCCAAAAAGTTTCCCTCCTTCTCAATTTTAGTAGGCGATCACCTCCCATGGGGTCTTTAGGAACAATTTCTATCCCCTTAATGGTCAGACTAGAAGGATCACAATTATGCTTTTCTGCAAAATGTCTTGGGACACTATGTTTTAAAAAAGGTTTTTTAATATTTGCGGAATGTTCACTGAACCTTTTTGATAAAATTCTTTTGGTCCTGCCCACATATTGCAGGCCACACCCACATTCTAATAAATATACTACATACACACTTTTACAGGTGATAAAATTTTTTACTTTAAATTCCTGCCCCGTTGTATTAGATTTAATTATTGATCTTTGTGAACTAATATTCTTACACATTGGGCAGCGAGATTTATTGCATTTATATGTCCCATTAAGTTTCAAGAAATTTTTTTGAGTATTAGTTTTCAAGTCTCTATTTATTTTATTTACATCTCTGAGCTTGCTTGGGGCAACTAGATTCTTTAAATTAGTATTCTTTTTAAAAACTAAATTGGGTTTATTGTCAAGTACTTTATTCAATAACGGATCACTTGTTAGCACCGACCAATATTTATTAAGGACCCCTTTTACTTTGTTCACTCCCTCCCCATATTGAGTTATAAATTTTACTGTTGGTGGATTTTTATTTGCATCTATCGATTTTTTCTTATTTCTAAGTAACTTTTCCCTATCATCCATTTCAACAGCAGACATTATTTTGGAAAGGTCTGCCTCATTATATGATCGTGAAACAAATTTTTTACACAAAATATCCGCCTCTTGTTTGTAATCGGTAATTTTAGAACAGTTGCGCCTGATTCTTGTGAATTGGCTTTTAGGGATATTTTTTATCCACTTACTGTAATGTCCGCTTTTCGCATGTAGCAGACCATTACTATCTACATCTTTTCTAAAAATTTTTGTTAAAATTTCATTATTTTCTATAAATATACTTAAATCTAAAAAATCAATGGATTGGGTTTGAATTTTGCTAACCAAATTTACATTATACTCATTAAAATTTAAATACTCTAAAAACTTATTGGCTTCATCCTCAGACCCTCCCCAAATCATAAACACATCATCAATGAAGCGCTTATAAAATACAATCTGTTCCTTATAAATATTACCTTCATTCCAAATTAATCTATCCTCAAACAATCCCATGAACAGATTTGCATATGATGGGGCGAATTTCGTCCCCATCGCAGTTCCACATTTTTGATGGTAAAATGTTTTTTCAAATAAAAAATAGTTATGCTCTAACACATATCTGATACATTTTTCAAGGAATTGTATTTGTTTATTCGGGAACGTACCTTTTTTAACTAAAAAATATTTACATGCCTCTATACCTAAATCATGTTTAATTATAGTGTAGAGGGATGCAACATCACATGTAATAAGGTACATCCCTTCTTTCCACTCCACATTCTTTAGTTCATGTATTAGATGTATACTATCCTTTAAATGAGACTTTAAATCTAAAACTAGTGGGTTTAGGAAATAATCAACATAACTAGAGACATTTGCAGTAAGGGAATCAATCCCAGAGACTATGGGCCTACCGGGTGGATTTATTAGCGTTTTGTGTATTTTCGGTAAGTGATACATTGTTGCAATTTTTGGATGATCCTGATATAAAAATTTAAATTCATCATTAGTTAATATTTTTTCATCCAAACCATGTCTCAACAATGTTTCAAGGTCTTTCAAAAATATATTAGTTGGATCACTTTTTAATTTGTTATACGTTTCAATATCCCCTAACAAGCGTAATGCTTCCAATATATATGTTTCCCTATCTTGGATAACAATACCCCCGCCCTTATCTGCAGGGCGGATACTTATATTTGTGTTATCTATCAGTTTCCTCAAGCTCACTCTTTCACTTTTAGTCAAATTATCAGCTATCTCAGTGTCTACATTTAATTTATCCAAATCTTTTTCCACTAGGTTTTTAAAGGTTTTGATATATTCTCCTTGGGCATAAGTTGGATAGAAGGTAGACTGTTTTTTCTTATCACTATGGATACAGATATCATTTTCAATTTCACTACTTAGTTCCATATTGGATTCTTCTTGTAGTGCATTTAGGGATTCTAAAGCATTTACATCATCCCCCATAAGAATTCCCTTATGTTTCTCTGCATATTTAGTCTCCTTATTAGCAAAAAACCTTTTTAATGTAATATTTCTAATGAATCTTTGAAAGTCGATATAGACTTGGAATTTATCAATACTTTTATTAGGGGCAAACGATAATCCTCTACTTAAAAGGGTAAGTGAACTATCATCCAATGGATACTTGGATAAATTATAAATACTGGCTTGATTTTGATTCTTTAATTCCACCTTGCACTTTTTTGATTGTTTCTTTCTTCCCCCTCTGCATCCCCGTTTTGACTGAATCTTCTTTTCCTGTGTTGTCGCTCCTGTTCCCTCGCATAGTTCCCCTCCCCCCAGTATCTGTCTCCCCTGGGGTACTGATTCTGTTCCCATCTCTGTTCCCTCCAAGATTCTGCATCTGCTTTCCACCTGGTCATGTTCCTTGGGGACTGAAAAGGGATCACAGGGGTTCTATTATTATATCCACTATTGCTATTTCTTGGTCTAGCTCCCTCATTATACATATCCCTATCAGGTGCCTGCAATACTTCAAATCTATTTTGATAACTGGTATCGGATTCCTTATTGTTCTTTTCTCTATTTCCTGATTTTTTATTTTTATATCCAAACTCATTTCCTTTTTTCTTTGGTACATTATCCAAAGATTTATTATCTATATTTTCATTTCCCGGTTTGTTAGTATCTTTTGCTTTTTCTTTTTCTGTACTATTTAATAAAGTGTTATACAGTGGGTATTGAAATAATGGATGGGGCAAAATACTGTCAAATTCTTGAGGAAAATCTGCTGCCCTCTGCCAGGAAATTGTCAATAGGAACAAGATTTACCTTCCAACATGACAATGACCCAAAGCACACAGCAAAAATGACCACACAGTGGTTGAATGAGAAAAAGGTGAATGTCCTTGCATGGCCTAGTCAGAGCCCAGACTTAATCCCCATTGAATATCTGTGGCATGACTTGAAGACTGCAATCCACAAACGGTCACCATCAAATGTAATGGAACTTGAGCAGTTCTGCAAAGAGGAGTGGGCAAATATTGCAGTCTAGATGTGGAAAGTAAGTAGAGACATATCCCAACAGACTAAAGGCTGTAATAAAATGAAAAGGTGGTTAAACAAAATACACAAGGGGTGGTCCTTTTTGCAACAAAGTGATTCTGTTTTTTAATTATTATTTCTCTACTAAGATATGGAGAGTCTGCAATGTCATTCAATTACTAGTGGGAATATCACTCCTGGCCAGCAGGAGGAGGCAAAGAGCACCACAGCAAAGCTGTTAAGTGTCACTCTCCTACCCATAATACCCAGTCATTCTCTTTGCCTCTGTCAATGGAGGAGGTGAAGTTTGGTGTCTGAAGAAATTAATTCCTTTTTTGGGTACTTTTCCCTGCAAGCAAGAATCTGGGTCTAGCTGAGTCCACGTCAATCTCTTCAGTAGAGTAGTGGTGGCTTTAAGCAGTTAGGCAGTTGTGAGGTAGTGCTTACTAACACCTAGATTACGAGTTTTGCGTTAGAGGCTGTGCGGTGCTAACGAGCAGTTCATGCTCACCGCTCACTTACAGACAGCGGCTGGTACTACAGGTTTTTACAAACCAGACAAGAAGTGAGCGTCGAGCAAAGTTTTGCTCATTACCGCACTCCAATACCAGCGCAGCTTACGTTAGCGATGAGCTGGTGTAACGTGCTTGTGCACGATTTCCCCATAGAAATCAACGGGGAGAGCCGGCTGAAAAAAAGTCTAACACCTGCAAAAAAGCAGCGTAAAACTCCTTAACGCAGCCCCATTGATTCCTATGGGGAAATACATTTTATGTCTACACCTAACACTCTAACATGAACCCCGAGTCTAAACACCCCTAATCTTACACTTATTAACTCCTAATCTGCCGTCCCCGACATCGCCGACACCTACATTAAAATTATTAACCCCTAATCTTGCTCTCCGGACACCGCCGCCACCTACATTATACTTATGAACCGCTAATCTGCTGCCCCCAACATCGCCGACACCTACATTATATTTATTAACCCCTAATCTGCCTCCCCCAATGTCGCCACAACCTACCTACACTTTTTAACCCCTAATCTGCCACCCCCAACGTTGCCACCACTATAATAAACATATTAACCCCTAAACCGCCTCACTCCCGCCTCGCTAACATTAGTTAAATATTATTAACCCCTAATCTGCAGGCCCTAACATCGCCGACACCTAACTACATTTATTAACCCGTAATCTGCTGCCCCGAACGTCGCCGCCACTATATTAAAGTTATTAACCCCTAAACCTAAGTCTTACCCTAAACCTAACACCCCCTAACAAATAGCCCTTACAAGGGCCTTTTGCGGGGCATTGCCCCAAAGTAATCAGCTCTTTTACCTGTAAAAAAAATTACAAATGCCCCCAACATTAAAACCCACCACCCACACAACCAACCCTACTCTAAAACCCACCCAATACCCCCTTAAAAAAAACTAACACTAACCCCTTGAAGATCACCTTACCAGGAGAAGTTTTCATCCAACCCGGGCCGAAGTCCTCAATGAAGCCGGGGGAAGTCTTCATCCAAGCTGGGCGTAGTGGTCCTCCAGACAGGCAGAAGTCTTCATCCAGACGGCATCTTCTATCTTCTATCTTCATCCATCCGAAGTCCTCAACGAAGCCGGGAGAAGTCTTCATCCAAGCCGGGTGAAGTGGTCCTCCAGATGGGCAGAAGTCTTCATCCAGACGGCATCTTCTATCTTCATCCATCCGGCGCGGAGCGGGTCCATATTCAAGACATCCGACGCGGAGCATCCTCTTCATCCGACGGCTCTTCTGGAATGAAGGTTCCTTTAAATTACATCATCCAAGATGGTGTCCCTTCATTTCCGATTGGCTGATAGAATTCATCAGCCAATCAGAATTAAGATAGAAAAAATCCTATTGGCTGATGGGGGGATTTGTAATTTTTTTTTACAGGTAAAAGAGCTGATTACTTTGGGGCAATGCCCCGCAAAAGGCCCTTTTAAGGGCTATTTGTAATTTAGTGTAGGGTAGGGCTTTTTTATTTCATTACGGGGATTAGATTAAGTGTAATTAGTTTAAAAATCTTGTAATTTGTTTATTATTTTCTGTAATTTAGTGTTTTGTTTTGTTTTTTTACTTTAGCTAATTTTATTTAATTGTATTTAATTTTGGTAAGTCATTTAATTATAGTGTAGTGTTAGGTGTTATTGTAACTTAGGTTAGGTTTTATTTTACAGGTACCTTTGTATTTATTTTAGCTAGGTAATTATTAAATAGTTAATAACTATTTAATAACCATTCTACCTAGTTAAAATAAATACAAACTTGCCTGTAAATTAAAAATAAACCTTAAGATAGCTACAATGTAACTATTAGTTATATTGTAGCTATCTTATGGTTTATTTTATAGGTAAGTATTTAGTTTTAAATAGGAATACTTTATTTAATTGTAGTTATTTTCTTTACATTTATTTAAATTATATTTAAATTAGGGGGTGTTAGGGTTAGACTTACGTTTAGGGGTTAATAAATTTAATATAGTAGCGGCGACAATGGGGGCGGCAGATTAGGGGTTAATAAATATAATGTAGGTGTCGGCGATGTTGGGGGCAGCAGATTTGGAGTTCATAAGTATAATGTAGGTGGCGGCGGTGTCCGGAGCGGCAGATTAGGGGTTAATAATATAATGTAGGTTGTGGCGATGTCGGGGGCGGCAGATTAGGGGTTAATAAGTGTAAGATTAGGGGTATTTAGACTCGGGGTTCATGTTAGGGTGTTAGGTGTAGACATAACTTTTGCTTCCCCATAGGAATCAATGGGGCTGCGTTAGAAGCTGAATGCTGCTTTTTTGCAGGTGTTAGGTTTTTTTTCAGCCCGATCTGCCCCATTGATTCCTATGGGGAAATCATGCACGAGCACGTTTAGCCAGCTTACCGCTACCGTAAGCAGCACTGGTATTGAGGTGAGATGTGGAGCTAAATTTTGCTCTACGCTCACCTTTTTGCGGCTAACGCCGGGTTTAAAAAAACCCATAATACCAGCATTGTCTTAAGGGAGCGTTGAAAAAAAAATGCTCGTTAGCAACACACCCCTGTTACCACAAAACTTGTAATCTTGGTGTTAGTTAATTATAGTAATTTTTATTTAGATTGATTTAAATTATATTTAAGTTAGGGGGGGTTAGGGTTAGACTTAGATTTAGGGGTTAATAACTTTAGTATAGTGGCGGCGACGTTGGGGGCGGCAGATTAGGGGTTAATAAATGTAGGTAGGTGTCGGCGATGTTAGGGACGACAGATTAGGGGTTAATAATATTTAACTAATGTTTGCGAGGTGGGAGTGCGGCAGTTTAGGGGTTAATATATTTATTATAGTGGCGGCTATGTCCGGTTTGGCAGATTAGGGGTTAAAAAATTTTTTTTAGTGTTTACAATGCGGGAGGGGCCTCAGTTTAGGGGTTAATAGGTAGTTTATGGGTGTTAGTGTCCTTTTTAGCACTTTAGTTAAGAGTTTTATGCTACGGCGTTGTAGTGTAAAACTCTTAACTACTGACTTTAAAATGCGGTACAAGTCTTGACAGGAGTGGGTCTACCGCTCACTCCCAAGCAAGTCCCATTGAAAAAAGAGGATGCGCAATTTACGTAAGTGTATTTGCGGTATTTCCAAGTCTGGCCATAAAAGTGAGTGGTGAGCCTCTACCTTCAAGACTCGTAATACCAGCGGGCGTTAAAAAGCAGAGTTAGGACCTCTTAACGCTGCTTTTTTAACCTAACGCACAACTCGTAATCTAGCCGTTTGTTTCCTAACATATTGCTGCCCTTGTTATAGAAAGCCAGAGTTTGGTTACGCTGTTCTTTCTTTTTTCTACAGGCCTCTGTAAGGAGTTTGTGTCCTTTCACATATTGTGAGCTGTCTTCCTGCCGGACAGCTAGACTGCAGGTAAGTGCTTTTTTTGTGTTCTAGGTAAAGAAGACTTGCACTTAAGGAGTTAACTCTGCAGAATTTTGGGAATTAATTGGTAAACTAATTTATTATCCTTTATGTTTAGGATTATCGTGGCAGTGGGCAGGCACTTTTGCATTTGAAGGGACTTATGGGTTAAATCTTCTCTTATTGGGGAAGTTTTTTCCCTATTTGGCTCTTATTTATTTTAGCTTTATGTTTATAAGTTTATTTGGGGCATGTTGGACAATTTTTCAATTTTACAATTGTGTGGCGGTTCCTTTAAGATTTAAACGACTTTCTTTTTTCAGGAGGGAGCACATGCTTTTAGTTTTGCACAGTTCCCTGTTTCTGCCGGTCACGTGATCTTTTACACTTCCGTTCAGAGCGGTGTGGAGTCACGTAGAAGCTGCCTTGTGTGCTGTGCCGGCTATTGCGGCAGTAGAAGTTAAACAAGTCAGTCTCTGAGCGTCCTTCGTTTTCGAGAGTTGCCAGCAGTTCCGGTGCAGTCATTTTGGGGATCCTCTGAATGTGGTAAAGGTACCTCAGTTTATCTGAGGTGTGAAGGTTGCTGCAGTATTTAGTTTATCTGGGAAGTTTTTTTGTCTATAGCGTGTTAACGCTTTTAGGTGTTTAAATTTTTCTTAAAGTGACAGTAAAAAAAAAAAAAAAATCTATATAAATTCTCTTTTTGTTTGGGTAATTTGATTTGCTGCAAATGGACACAGATCTAGACTCTGTTTCTCTTGACAAGTGTCTATTATGTCTAGAGGCCCAGATTGTTTTGCCCATGCAATTTTGTGCCACATGTTTAGCTAGAACGCTAGAATGTAAGGACAAATTGTTGCCTTCTGAGCCTATTGTCTCCCAGGATAATGCTGTTCAGGTTTTGCCGCAGCCTTCTCCTCAAACGTCCCAAGCCACATTGGCATCACATGCAGTGCCCTGCAGTTCCTCTCCGCCTCCTGGAGTAGTTTATTTTCCTGCAGATTTTGCTGCACAGGTATCTGCAGCATTATTTGCTTTTCCTATGCTAGGAAAAACGCAAGAGGAAAATTAAACATTCAGATAGTAAGCAATACATCAATAAGAAGGAAGCAGGCAGGCCGCTCTATATTTAATTACTAATCTATATAAGTATTATCACACAACAGATAAATCTGCGGGCATGACATCTATTTAAGACAATGGTGCAGACCCTTTAGACTATATGCAACTTATTTACACAGAGAGATATACACATAAATGCATGTGTCAAATACAGTCATATGCAAAAGTTTAGGCACCCCTGACAATTCCGATTATCCTAGCTTTGTGAAGGTATAATCTAGATTTTATTAAAGAGACAGAGACTTATATTTTGCATAAGCCTTTTCCTTTACTACTCAACATCCATTCAAAGTAACATAATACATTTTAAACATTTAACATAGAAAGAATAGATATAAAAACAATGACCAATGAAAAGCAATGTTGAAAGTTGATATTCAAAACAGACCAATCAGCAATGTTCATTATGTTATAAACAGTCCACACACAATCCCAACTGCCTCCATGATCTTTGGTGCTTGAAAAGGAAAGTGTGGAATTTTAGGAAATAAATCCATATACGAAAATGAAGTACGTTTCTCATATTCTTTGAGACAAAGTACAACACATAAGGAAGAATGATCAGAAAAATAAGGATAAAATATAGAAGAAGACATAGACTTAGTTCTTCTAGAAATATTAAAAATTACACCTTGAGGTGAAAACATTTTAGAAGAAAAATCTATAGCTTTGACATCAGAAACTCTTCTGCAAGATAAAAGACAAAGAAGAGAAGCAAGTTTACAGGTAAGTTGTTTAAGTGAAAGAGATTCATTTAAAGGCGAAGATTGAAAGAGAGAAAATATTAAATTAACATCCCAAAATGAGGAATACTTAGCCAAAGGAGGTCTCTTAATCTTTATAGATTTCATAAGTCTGGAAACAGAAATATGTTGGCCAATAGGAGAATTGTTAATTAATTAATGGCCTGCAGAAATAGCAGATCTATAAACATTAATAGACCTATAAGCAAGGCCCTCCTCATAAAGGGAAGAAAGGAAATTCAAAATTTCATTTAAAGGAGCTGAAAAGGGATCCAAATGTCTTTGACTGCACCAGCCGGACCATCTAGACCAGGAAGATAAGTAAGATTTCTTAGTTCCTGGAGCCCATGAGTCTTGTAATAATGATCTAGCTGATGCAGAAAGACCCTTGGAAGCCCAAGATCCCCTGAAATTGTCCATGCAATAAGATGCAGAGAACCTTGAAGAACTAGGTCATGAAAATCTCCGTTTGGATTTGACAGAATGTAAGGAACCATGGGAAGTAGGATTGGAAACTGATATGACATTTCCAACAGAGACGGGTACCAGGACTGGGTTGGCCAGAAGAGGGAGATCAGGAGTAGCGAAATCTTGCTCCTCCTGACCACATTCAACACTCGAGGAATCATCGAGAAAAGTGGGAAGGCATAAGCTCCTTGAAGTGGCCAAGATTGGAGAAATGCATCTATGGCTAGAGCTTCCGGATCCGGACGCCAACTATAAAAGGGGAGAATCTGATAATTGAGATGGGAAGCAAATAAATCTATCGAGAAAGGACCTCTGATAAGAAGTAATTTTTGAAAGAAATCTGGATGTAATTTCCAATCGCTTGAGTCTAAAATATAACGGGAACCCCAATCTGCTTCAGTATTGGAGAGACCCGGAACATATTCCGCTTGAATAGAAATATTGTTCTGAAGGCATTGGTGAAAAAAATTCTTTGTGATATCTGACAATTGTTTGGAATGAGTGCCACCCAAATGATTCAGATAACGAATAGCTGAAATATTGTCCATCCTTAGAAGAATCGAAATAGGAGAATTCTGTTTGATAAAACTCTTGATTGCGAAGGATCCTGCTATCAGCTCGAGGCAATTGATGTGTAATTTGCATTCCAAAATGGACCATTTGCCTCCGGTTATTTGAGATCCACATCTTGCTCCCCAACCTGAATTGCTTGCATCCGATTATATTATAATATCTGGAGCTTTCCCAAATATAGCTTTGCTGTTCCAAGCTTCTATATTGGAAAGTCATCAGATCAATTCTAACCTGGCTTCTTCTGATAAAGAGATTCTGTGAGAATAAGAAAAACCCTTTCTTAAGTAAAATATTTTTAATCTCTGTAAAGCTCTGTAATGTAAGGGAGCTGAAACTATTGCTTGAATGGAAGAAGATAGAAGTCCCACAATTCTTGCAAGAGTCCTGATAGGGAAGAATTTCTTCTTTAAAAGATGGGAAATTTCTAATTTTATTTTCTTTATTTTCTCCGAAGGTAAACTTAGGGTAGAGACTGTAGTATCGACTAGGAAACCGAGAAAAAACAACTTCTGGGACGGTACTAGTTCTTCAAAATATCTGGGGCTAGTTCTATAGCTTGTTTCAAATGGAGATTGGAGATCTCTTGATTTAATAAATCTGAATCTGCTTTTGCAAACACAATGGGGTTTGGGATTTGAACTTGAAAGGGAGGGGAAAGAAAATCTAGAAGAAGACCTGAAACAGCTTTTATTACCCAAACATCTGAAGTAATTACTCTCCAATTTTCTATAAAAAGGGACAATCTGCCTCCAACTTTGTGTGGGGAAAAATTTGTGAAGTGTAAAGAAAATGGTTTTACCTGAGAAAGGTCTGGGACGAGATCTTGACCTTGAGAATCGAGGGTTCCAGGGACGTTGTCTCGAGGGGAAGAAACTTGAGAGGGAAGGGTTTGGAGGAGGATATTGTTGGAATTGTTGAAATTGAGGACGGTTATTAAAGTTTGAATGACCGGGAAAGCGACCTCTTCCTTTCCCGGCCCATTCAAAAACACGACTATGTTGAGGATAAAAAATCTTTTTTGTGGAAGTTTTAACTTTATTTAGAGAATTGAAGGTATTGACATATGCACTAAGTTCCTTCAATCCTAAATCTCCAAAGAGAAGGCCCTCTGCCTGGGGACCCATCTCTGTAGGAGCAAAATCTGAAATTTCGGGGTCAATGCGTCTTAAGACCATTCTTCTGTGTTGGGAAGACATGGCCATGTTGGCATCTCCAAATAAATAAACGGATCTTTGGATCCACTGCCTTACTGTGTAAGGATCCAACATAACCTTATTAACAATAGCCTCCTCTGTGAGCTCAACATTTTTTGTAATCGGACCCAAAGACTTTCAAAGTTGATCTGGCTTTATTAGAGAGAGATTTTCTCAAATAATGGTCCAGAAACTTAGCGACCCTTTTAGATGGTCTCCAATTAGAAGATCTAGGGTGCTGGAGATCTTCTGGGTCCAAGTATTCTAATCCTTCATTATCAACAAGTTTAATTTTAGATTTCTTTATTGATTTTTTAACTTTTTTGAGTTTTTTGGCTCTTTTGGCCTTAGGATAATAATCTGACGATGAACTCTCAGAAATTTCTGGAGAATAAATGGACTGCCAAGAATTCATATCAGTATTAACATCAGTTTCCATATTGGAGTCCGAAGACTCAGTTGTAGAGACTAAGTCTACCATTCTCTTGACAGCACGTTTCTTAGGAGCAATTATTTCTGAATCAGAATCTGAATCTGAATTTATTGCGATCTTTAAATCTAGAGTCTTATCTAGACAGACTAGACGCTCCATCAAAATCATTATAATTTTTTTTTTTTTAGATTTTTTAGATAAATGCTTACTCTTATGAGTAGCTTTTCTGGGGGTTCCAGAATTTTTGTAGACAGTATTAATTGCTGTCTGGAATTGATTCCTTAAATCAATCATATTTTTGACGGACTCTGCATTAAAAGCAAAAGAGTCTTCTTGAGACATATTGATAATGTAAAGAAAAACAAAATTTATGCTTAACTGATAAATTTATTTCTCTTGTGGTGTATCCAGTCCACGGGTTCATCCATTACTTGTGGGATATTCTCCTTTCCAACAGGAAGTTGCAAGAGGACACCCACAGCAGAGCTGTCTATATAGCTCCTCCCTTAACTGCCACCCCCAGTCATTCGACCAAAGACAAGCAAGAAAAAAGGAGAAACTATAGGGTGCAGTGGTGACTGTAGTTTAAAATAAAAAACACCTGCCTAAAAATTACAGGGCGGGCCGTGGACTGGATACACCACAAGAGAAATAAATTTATCAGGTAAGCATAAATTTTGTTTTCTCTTGTATCCAGTCCACGGGTTCATCCATTACTTGTGGGATACCAATACCAAAGCGTTAGGACACGGATGAAGGGAGGGACAAGGCAGGCCCTTAAACGGAAGGCACCACTGCCTGTAAGACTTTTCTCCCAAAAATAGCCTCCGAAGAAGCAAAAGTATCGAATTTGTAGAATTTAGAAAAAGCGAAGACCAAGTCGCCGCCTTACAAATCTGTTCAATAGAGGCCTCATTTTTAAAAGCCCATGTGGAAGCTACCACTCTAGTGAAATGAGCTGTAATTCTTTCAGGAGGCTGCTGGCCAGCAGTCTCATAAGCTAAGCATATTATACTTCTTAGCCAAAAAGATAGAGAAGTTACCGAAGCCTTTTGGCCTCTCCTCTGTCCAGAGTAGACAACAAACAAAGCAGATGTTTGACGAAAATCCTCCGTAGCTTGTAAATAAAACTTTAAAGCACGAACCACATCAAGATTGTGTAAAAGACCCCCAAATCTCTGAAACAGATAAGCGCAAACAGACTCAAGTGTAGGTAGATACAACAAACGCACCCCACTCTCTGAATTGTACTTACAAAATTGTAATTTATTCAGGCGGTTTGTTAACACAACATATGATATCCAAGGCAGTTAAAGCATAAATCTTTGCAAATGAAAATTTCGGAGCCAAAAGTGTCCGTTTTAGGTTAATGTCCGTTGTAGTGACTTCAGATGAAAAAACGCTGTGTTAGAAAGCGTCAGTGTAAAAGCCGATGTCGTCACTGGAGCAAAGTACGGATCCTCATGTAGTCCAAAAAGCCTCCTGAGGCTCCAGTGACGACATCGGCTTTTACACTGACGCTTTCTAACACAGCGTTTTTTCATCTGAAGTCACTACAACGGACATTAACCTAAAATGGACACTTTTGGCTCCGAAATTTTCATTTGCAAAGATTTATGCTTTAACTGCCTTGGATATCATATGTTGTGTTAACAAACCGCCTGAAAAAATTACAATTTTGTAAGTACAATTCAGAGAGTGGGGTGCGTTTGTTGTATCTACGTACACTTGAGTCTGTTTGCGCTTATCTGTTTCAGAGATTTGGGATTCTACTTTACTTCAGGAGGCACGCAGGACACCTTCGGTCATTTTTGCAGCAGCAGGTCTCGTATATAACAATTATTATACAGTTGTACTTATTTGCACCTATTGTGTTTTTTGCTCTATGTCTTTTCTTTAGGAATTTGTACATTAATCATTAGTGATTCTTAAATAATACACGTTAATCCATTTCATTCATTTTTAATTTCTTACTTTTATTAAGTATTAATTTTTATTATTATTATTTATTTTCTTGGTGTTTATTGTGTTACATCACAGCAATTTTGAATCACCCCTGGCAGCTAGCGCTGTTTAATTATTGTGTTTTGTAGTTGTGTAAAAGACGTTCCTTCTTTGAGGAAGGATTAGGACATAATGAAGGAACAACACTCTCCTGATTGATGTTCTTATTAGATACTACCTTAGGAAGAAACCCAGGTTTGGTACGCAAAACTACCTTATCTGCATGGAAAATCAGATAAGGGGAATCACACTGTAAAGCAGATAACTCCAAAACTCTTCGAGCCGAGGAGATAGCCACTAGAAACAGAACTTTCCAAGATAAAAGTTTAATATCTATGGAATGCAGAGGTTCAAACAGAACCCCTTGAAGAACCTTAAGAACTAAATTTAAACTCCATGGCAGAGCAACAGGTTTAAACACAGGCTTAATTCTAACTAAAGCCTGACAAAACGCCTGAACGTCTGGAACCTCAGCCAGACGTTTGTGCAAAAGAATAGACAGAGCAGAAATCTGTCCCTTTAAGGAACTAGCAGACAATCCTTTCTCCAATCCCTCCTGGAGAAAAGATAATATTCTAGGAATCCTGACTTTACTCCATAAATAACCCTTGGATTCACACCAATGAAGATATTTACACCATATCTTATGATAGATTTTCCTGGTGACAGGCTTTTGAGCCTGAATTAAGGTATCAATGACCGACTTGGAAAAACCACGCTTTGATAGAATCAAGCGTTCAATCTCCAAGCAGTCAGACGCAGAGAAATTAGATTTGGATGTTTGAAAGGACCCTGAAGTAGAAGGTCCTGTCTCAGCGGCAGAGTCCATGGTGGAAAGGATGACATGTCCACCAGATCTGCATACCAAGTCCTGCGTGGCCACGCAGGAGCTATCAAAATCACCAAAGCTCTCTCCTGCTTGATCTTGGCAATCAGATGAGGGAGCAGAGGAAACGGTGGAAACACATAAGCCAGGCTGAAGGACCAGGGCGCTGCTAGAGCATCTATCAGCGCTGCCTTGGGATCCCTGGACCTGGACCCGTAAAAAGGAAGCTTGGCGTTCTGACGAGACGCCATGAGATTCAGTTCTGGTTTGCCCCATAGATGAATCAACTGGGCAAATACCTCCAGATGGAGTTCCCACTCCCCCTGATGAAAAGTCTGCCGACTTAAAAAAATCCGCCTCCCAGTTCTCTACTCCTGGGATATGGATAGCTGAGAGATGGCAAGAGTGAACCTCTGCCCATAGAATTATCTTTGAAACCTCCAACATCGCCAGGGGGCTCTTTGTACCCCCCTGATGGTTGATATAAGCTACAGTCGTGATGTTGTCTGACTGAAATCTGATGAACCTGACCGCAGCAAGCTGAGGCCAAGCCTGAAGAGCATTGAATATCGCTCTTAGTTCCAGAATGTTTATCGGAAGGAGGGCTTCCTCCTGAGTCCACAAACCCTGAGCCTTCAGGGAGTTCCAGACTGCGCCCCAGCCCGGAAGGCTGGCATCTGTCATCACTATAGTCCATTCTGGCCTGCGGAAGCTCATTCCCCTGGACAGATGGACCCGAGATAGCCACCAGAGAAGACAATCTCTGGTCTCTTGATCCAGATTTAGCAGAGGGGACAAATCTGTGTAATCCCCATTCCACTGATTGAGCATGCAAAGTTGCAGTGGTCTGAGATGTAGGCGGGCAAACGGAACTATGTCCATTGCCGCTACCATTAAGCCGATTACTTCCATACACTGAGCCACTGACGGCTGAAAAGTGGAATAAAGAGCACGGCAGGAAGTTAGAAGCTTTGACAACCTGACCTCTGTCAGAAAAATCTTCATTTCTACTGAATCTATCAGAGTTCCTAGGAAGGAAACTCTTGTGAGAGGGGAGAGAGAACTCTTTTCTTCATTCACCTTCCACCCGTGAGACCTCAGAAAGGCCAGAACAATGTCCGTATGAGACTTGGCTATTTGAAAATTCGATGCCTGTATCAGAATGTCGTCTAAGTAAGGGGCCACCACTATGCCCCGTGGTCTTAGAACCGCTAGTATGGACCCTAGAACCTTCGTAAAGATTCTTGGTGCCGTGGCTAACCCGAAGAGAAGAGCCACAAACTGGTAATGCCTGTCTAGGAAGGGAAACCTGAGAAACCGATGATGATCTCTGTGTATTGGAATGTGGAGATAAGCATCCTTTAAGTCCACGGTAGTCATATATTGACCCTCCTGGATCAGAGGCAGGATGGTTCGAATAGTCTCCATCTTGAAGGATGGGACCCTGAGAAATTTGTTTAGGATCTTGAGATCCAAGATTGGTCTGAAAGTTCCCTCTTTTTTGGGAACTATAAACAGATTTGAATAGAATCCTTGCCCCTGTTCCTCCCTTGGAACTGGGTGGATCACTCCCATGACCAGAAGGTCTTGAACACAACGTAAGAATGCCTCTCTCTTTATCTGGTTTGCAGATAATTGAGAAAGATGAAATCTCCCTTTTGGGGATGAGGCTTTGAAATCCAGAAGATATCCCTGGGAAACAATCTCCAGAGCCCAGGGATCCTGGACGTCTCTTGCCCAAGCCTGGGCAAAGAGAGAAAGTCTGCCCCCAACTAGATCCGGTCCCGGATCGGGGGCTACTCCTTCATGCTGTCTTAGAGGCAGCAGCAGGTTTTTTGGCCTGCTTTCCCTTGCTCCAAGCCTGGTTAGGTCTCCAGATTGGCTTGGACTGGGCAAAATTTCCTTCTTGTTTTGAAGTAGAGGAAGTTGAAGCTGCGCCACTCTTGAAGTTCCGAAAGGAACGAAAATTAGTCTGTTTGGTCCTTAATTCGTTGGACCTATCCTGGGGAAGGGCATGGTCTTTCTCTCCAGTAATATCAGAAATGATCTCAATCAGTCCAGGCCCGAATAGGGTCTGCCCTTTGAAGGGGATGTTGAGAAGCTTAGACTTTGAAGTAACGTCAGCTGACCAGGATTTAAGCCATAGCGCCCTACGCGCCTGAATGGCAAAACCTGAATTCTTAGCCGCTAGCTTAGTTAAATGAAAAACGGCGTCAGAAATAAATGAATTGGCTAACTTAAGAGCTTTAAGCCTGTCTAGGATATCATCCAATGGGGTCTCCACCTGAGGAGCCTCTTCAAGAGACTCGAACCAGAAAGCCGCAGTGACTGGGGCAATGCATGCAAGAGGCTGGAGAATAAAACCTTGTTGTATAAAGATTTTCTTAAGGAAACCCTCTAATTTTTTATCCATTGGATCTAGGAAAGCACAACTGTCCTCGACGGGGATAGTTGTATGCTTAGCTAGGGTAGATACTGCTCCCTCCACCTTAGGGACCATCTGCCATGAGTCCCGTGTAGCGGCATCTATGGGAAACATCTTTTTAAACGCAGGAGGGGGAGAGAACGGTACACCTGGTCTATCCCATTCCTTCGTAACAATTTCTGAAAACCTCTTAGGTATTGGAAAAACATCCGTGTAAACAGGCACTGCAAAGTATTTGTCCATTTTACACAATTTCTCTGGGACTACAATGGTGTCACAGTCATCCAGAGTTGCTAAAACCTCCTTGAGCAACAAGCGGAGGTGTTCAAGCTTAAATTTAAATGCTGTCATTTCAGAGTCAGACTGGAGTAATGCCTTCCCTGAATCAGAAATGTCACCCACAGATAGAAGCTCTCCTGCTTCGGCTTCTGTACATTGTGAGGGTATATCAGACATAGCTACTAAAGCGTCAGAAAGCTCTGTATTTGTTCTAGCCCCAGAGCTGTCTCGCTTTCCTTGTAACCCTGGCAGTTTGGACAATACCTCTGTGAGGGTATGATTCATAACTGCCGCCATGTATTGTAAGGTAAACGCATTGGACGCGCCAGATGTACTTGGCGTCACTTGCGCGGGAGATATAGGTTCTGACACATTGGGAGAGCTAGGTGGTTTAACCTCCCTTTTGTCAGTCTGAGAAACCTCTGGTGATAAATCCTTAAAACCCATAATATGGTCTTTATAACTTATAGAAAGGTCAGTGCATTTGGCACACATTCTAAGAGGGGGTTCTACAATGGCTTCTAAACATAATGAACAAGGAGTTTCCTCTATGTCAGACATGTTTAACAGACTAGTAATGAGACCAGCAAGCTTGGAAAACACTTTAATAAATGTGAAAAAGCAATTAAATAAAAACGGTACTGTGCCTTTAAGAGAAAAAAACTACCTCATAAACTGCAAAACAGTGAAAAAAAGTAGTAAACTCTACGAAATTTTTACAGTGTGTATAAGAGACTAAAGCAGCATTGCACCTACTTGCAAATGGATGATTAACCCCTTAGGCCCCAAAACGGATTAGAAAAACGGAAAAAACGTTAAAAAACAGTCAAACACACTGCCACAGCTCTGCTGTGGCCCTACCTGCCCTTAAACACGATTTTTGCAGGAAAAAACACCCTCTATAGTGGTCCTAGATGCCAGAGGACTCCTTTAGGGAAGCTGTATGTCTCAGTCTGAATATCAACTGCGCATAAAGTGCGTTAAAATAGGCCCCTCCCACCATGCACTGAATGTCAGAGGGCCTTTTTTAGGAGTGATCTAATAAGCCATGTGGAAAACTAGGCCCCGAAATAAAGATTTACCACCCTCAGAGAAAAAACGTTTTTACTATAAAACATGCAAACGTTTTTACACTAAGTAATACGAGTATTAACATGAATATTACCCCTTTTTTGCAAGCATGATCTCAGTTGCTGTTAAATCACTGTATCAGGCTTACCTCAAATATACCAGGCACTGTCAGCATTTTCTAGACTTTATCATCTCTCTAGAAAAAAATATACTGAACATACCTCAAAGCAGGCAATCTGCAGACCGTCCCCCCAACTGAAGTTTTCTTTCCATACTCTTCAGTTATGTGGCAGTTAGGGGAGGAACTATATAGACAGCTCTGCTGTGGGTGTCCTCTTGACACTTCCTGTTGGGAAGGAGAATATCCCACAAGTAATGGATGAACCCGTGGACTGGATACACCTTTACAAGAGAAATATATATATTTTTAACAACAAAAAGAATAAAAATTAAATAAATATATATTAAAACTAAGGGGTTAATTAATGTGAGGAGATGCAAGAATTTCAATAATTTGATAATGAGTAAAAGATAATAATTAAAACATTTGAATATACAGTTAATATAAAATTAATATAAACAGTAAATATAATATAATGAGCTTCACAGAATAAGTATGAAAATAACGTTATTTGTATAAGTACTCAAAGGTCTGGGCGAGTAGCCAAAATGCTGAGCAGAGAGCAACATTGTAACAATGTTGCAACTCTGACAGCTGAGGGAAACAGAGGGCGGGAAAGAGCTGCGTCACTAGGTCTAGAGGGAAATCAAAGCGTCACAAGATAGGCGGGGTCACGTGACCTGTGAGTAAGATGTTGGCAAAGGAGCAGTAAGACCGACCGGAACAGCAAACAGGTGAGAAATGTACAGGAGGGGGTAATAGAAAACGGAACACTACAAAAAACTAAAACGGAATAATACAGAAAGCAAAAAGGAATAAAGTGAAAAATAAAGAAACGGATTAAAAAGCCTCAAAAACAAAACGAAACTTTGGGAAACAAAATAAAAACTTAATAAGGTATACCAACGAATTGGGACAATATTAGAACAAAACAATTCTTTAATACACAATAAATATTTCAAATGAGCTAGCAAATACATACTTATCCTTTGAGAGCAGCAAAAGAAAAGAGGCAGTTGGGATTGTGTGTGGACTGTTTATAATATAATGAACATTGCTGATTGGTCTGTTTTGAATATCAACTTTCAACATTGCTTTTCATTGGTCATTGTTTTTATATCTATTCTTTCTATGTTAAATGTTTAAAATGTATTATGTTACTTTGAATGGCTGTTGAGTAGTAAAGGAAAAGGCTTATGCAAAATATAAGTCTCTGTCCTTGTAATAAAATTTCCATGATTTTAATTTATAAATAATTGGGTGTTTGGATCAGCAATTTCATTTTGATCATTTAACAGAAAATTTGCAATATGTATCAAAATTAAATTAGACAGGTGCATAAATTTGGGCACCCCAACAGAAATATTGCATCAATATTTAGTAGAACCTCCTTTAGCAGAAATAACAGCCTCTAGACGCTTCCTATAGCCTGTAATGAGTGTCTGGATTCTGGATGAAGGTATTTTGGACCATTCCTCCTTGCAAAACATCTCCAGTTCAGTTAGGTTGGATGGTTACCGAGCATGGACAGCCCGCTTCAAATCACCCCACAGATCTTCAATGATATTCAGGTCTGGGGACTTGGATGGCCATTCCAGAACATTGTACTTGTTCCTCTGCATAAATGCCAGAGTAGATTTTGAGCAGTGTTTTGGGTTGTTGTCTTGTTGAAATATCCAGCCCTGGCGTAACTTCAACTTTGTGACTGATTCCTCAACATTATTCTCAAGTATCTGCTGATATTAAGTGGAATCCATGTGATCCTCAACTTTAACAAGATTCCCAGTACCGGCAATGGCCATACACAGCCCCACAGCATGATGGAACATCCACCAAATTTTACTGTGGGTAGCAAGTGCTTGTCTTGGAGCGCTGTGTTCTTTTGCTGCCATGCATAACGCCCCTTGTTATGACCAAATAACTCAATCTTTGTTTCATCAGTCCACAGCACCTTCTTCCAAAATGAAGCTGGCTTGTCCAAATGTGCGTTTGCATTCCTCAAGTGACTCTGTTTGTTGTGTGGCATCACTCTCCCATACAGCTTCTCCTTGTGCAAAGTGCTCTGAATTGTTGAACGATGCACAGTGACACCATCTGCAGCAAGATGATGTTGTAGGTCTTTGGAGGTGGTCTGTCGGATGTTTTTGACTGTTCTTACCATCCTTTGCCTTTGCCTCTCCGATATTTTACTTGGCCTGCCGTACCGTAGTACGTAGTGTACCGTAAATACATAGTATATATACATACAATTATACAAAAGAAGAATAGGCATATATAGATAGACTATTCTAACAGTGTGACCGGTGACGATTGTTGTTTGTACTAAGTGAACAAATAGTTATGATATATAACATTTGATGCAGCTGCCCAGTGAAGGCTCAAGCCTATCTGTACACCTAGACCCCCCAGTAATCCAAAGAAGTATAACTAGGACAGATATATGTATGGGAATAGAGCCATCTTATCAAACTTACTTATCAATCGGACCACACAAGTACTGTTATCTATGATGTGGAGGACTCCTTTCTCTCCTTTTCAATTTTTTGTAATGCATGGTTTTTATGCATTGAATAAATAGCCATGTTTTTCCATTATTCATGGACTGAGTCTACTTAAAAGTGTGGCTGTATTACGTAATTGGGAGCTGTGGTGAAGCTCCTCTGATCCTGGGCACCGGATATAGGATAACAAGTTTCCGGGAGGATTTTCTGTCTGTGGGACCAAGCACAGCGTAAGAAATGGAGCGGGGTCCAAGTACTAGAGCTTGTACCAACACAGGAGACTGATTTAAATCTTTGTTTGTACCTGGTTTGGCAGAAATTATTTTTGATATTACGGGTGGAAAAGGGTCTTTCTACCGCAACACAAGAAGAACAAACTTAAAGGACGTCAAAGTAATTTTTGTTCCTTTCATAACATCAAGGGTCAAAATTCTTCATCTTCCGCCTCTATGCAGAAGCAGTCCAAGTCTTCTTGGAAACCCAATCAGTCTTGGAGCAAGGGGAAGCAATCTAAGAAACCGTCAGCTGAGTCTAAGTCAGCATGAAGGGTTGGCTGCCAGTCCGGGATGGGATCAAGTGGGGGGCAGACTTTACCTTTTTTATCGAGTGTGGATACGAGATGTCACAGATTCTTGGGCTGTGGACATAGTATCTCAGGGTTACAAAATAGAATTCAAAGCTTTTTATCCCAGGGGCAGATTCCACCTCTCAAGATCGTCTGCAGACCAGGTAAAAAGAAAGGCATTATTGAACTACATTCAGGACCTTTCCTCCCTGGGAGTGATTGTTCCAGTTCCTGTAAGGGAACAGGGTCTAGGATTTTATTCAAATCTGTGTGTGGTTCCCAAAAAAGAGGGAACTTATCGACCCATTTTAAAACTAAAGTGCCTCAACAAGTTTCTCAGGGTACTATCCTTCAAAATGGAAACCATTCGTTCCATTCTTCCTTTGGTCCAAGAGGGTCAGTTCATGATGATCATAGACCTGAAGAATGCATATCTTCATGTTCCCATCCAAAGGGATCATAACAAGTTCCTGAGATTTGCCTTTCTAGACAAACACTTTCAGTTTCTGGCTCTTCCGTTTGGCCTTGCTACAGCTCCCAGAATTTTCTCAAAGGTTCTGGGGTCTCTTGGCAGTAATCAGGTCTCGGGGAATTGCAGTGGCGCCCTACCTGGATGACAAATTGGTTAAGGCGCCATCTTTTCAACAAGCAAACTCTCATACAGCGATCTTGTTGTCTTTTCTACTTTCCCACTGTTGGAAAGTGAATCTGGAAAAGAGGTCAGAAAATCCAAAATTCTCCTCTTGCCTCTCTCTTCAGTCTCGGCCATCAGTGGCTCAATATATGGAGGTAATTGGTCTGATGGTCGCTTCCATGGACATCATTCCCTTTGCTCAATTCTATTTGAGAGCTCTGCAGTTACGCATGCTCAGGCAATGGAACAAAGACCATTCAGATCTGTATCAGAGGATAGATCTAGATCAGTCGACAAGTGTCTCTCTCCCATGGTGGCTTTCTGAGGAGCATCTGGCTCTGTGCACATGCTTCCGGAGACCTTCCTGGGTGATTGTAACCACGGACGCCAGCCTGCTTGGCTAGGAAGCAGTCTGGGGCTGCAGCCTCTTTTAGCCTGCTCTCCTACATGCTTGTCTATCCCATGCCACAGCCACCGCCTACCAGCACAGCACAGGTAACTCCCTTTGTTAACTTTCTTCCTACAGCCACTGCCCTGCCCCCTGCCTCCCAGCCCCCCCACCTCCCAGCACCTATTTAATGGAAGTTGCTGCTGCCTTACTCTGAGACTGCAGCCTCTTCTAGCCTGCTCTCCTTCATGCTTGTCTCTCCCATGCCACAGCCACTGCCCTCCCCCCACCTACCAGCAAAGCACAGGTAACTCCCTTTGTTAACTTTCTTCCTACAGCCACTGCCCTGCCCCCCGCCACCCAGCCCTCCCACCTCCCAGCACCTATTTAATGGAAGTTGCTGCTGCCTTACTCTGAGACTGCAGCCTCTTCTAGCCTGCTCTCCTTCATGCTTGTCTCTCCCATGCCACAGCCACAGCCCTCCCCCCGCCTACCAGCACAGCACAGGTAACTCCCTTTGTTAACTTTCTTCCTACAGCCACTGCCCTGCCCCCCGCCTCCCAGCCCTCCCATCACCTATTTAATGGAAGTTGCTGCATGACCACGGCGCTAGCGCGCCAAAGGCAAGCCCGTCTGCGCCCGTCCGCGCCTGGACCGTGTCCAGCACCACTAACCCTGGCTCCCACAACCACCACCACTACGACGCCAGCACCCTCCTCCATCTCAACACCGGTAGATCATCTGCCTGCCACCATGCATCCCCGACGAACACCATAGGACCCTTCACCTGCCGCAACTGTGCCTTCTCCTCCCTCCGAACCACTAACCTGACAGTCACCTCTCACGCCTTCTCCTCCCTCCGAATCACTAACCTGCAAGTCACCTCGGGCAAAAACAACCGCAACCACCTCAACTGCATCCTCCTCAACACCCGCTCCGTCCGCAAGCACACCGTCGAAATTTGGAACCTGCTCAACTCCACCTCCCCAGACGTTGCCTTCCTTACTGAAACCTGGCTGAACCGCACATCAATGCCGGACATCGCCATCGCCATCCCCGACGGATACAAGATCTCCCACAAGGACTGCAGCAACCGACCGGGAGGAGGCATCGCCATCGTCCACAAACACTCCCATGTCACAACCAGCTCCAACTACTACTCACCAGGCTTGGAACACCTAAACTTCAAGATCCAGGTCAGTCCCAATACTACCCTCCGTGGCACCCTCATCTACAGACCTCCCGGACCTCGTCCTGCCTTCTGTGACTCCATCACCGACCTCATCGCACCCCACGCCCTCCCCTCAACTGACGACATCCTCCTCGGTGACCTCAACTTCCACCTAGACAACCCCAATGACCACAACACTGCCAACCTCTTAGAAAACCTTGGAACCATCGGTCTAAAGCAACTCGTCAACTCCCCAACCCACTCAGCCGGACACACACTCGACCCTATCTTCTCTGCAGGCAACCACATCTAAGTCAACCACATCACCGAACTCCATTGGACCGACCACCATTGCATACATTTTTCCTTTAACAAACCCACCGCACACCTCCGGCAGCACCACCCACCCTGCAGAAACTGGAACAACATCACTGAAGACCAACTGCACTCCACCCTGAACAAGTGCCCCCCAGCTACCTCCACAGATGCCAACTCCTCCTCCTGCAACCTCCACAACTGACTCACAGACTGCACCAACACCCTCGCCCCTCTCAAGAAACCATCCAACCGCCAACCCACCAACAAGGCTAGTTGGTTCACCCCTGCCCTCCAGGACTCCAAACGCCACTGCAGGCAATTGGAAAGGACCTGGAGATCAAGCAAGACCCCCTCAAATAAAACAGCCCACAAAGAAGCCATCACTACCCACCACCACCTCATCAAAACCACCAAGAAGACAGCCATCCAAGATAGAATCAGTGCCAACGTCCACAACAGCAAGAAGCTGTTCACAGTCATCAAGGAATTCTCCAATCCCAACAGCAGCACCAACGACATCCCGCCCTCCCAGGACCTCTGCGATAACCTCGCAATGTACTTCCACCACAAGATCGTCGACATCTATGACAGCTTCGCGCCCCAGAACTCACCCACCACCACCTACCCACCAACTTCCACCGATACCTCACCCAAATACACCACTGCCAACCCCCCACTGACCATCTGGAGCCCCCTCACCACAGTGGACACCATCAGGATCATGATATCGATCCACTCCGGAGCACCCTCGGACCCATGCCCGCATCAAATTTTCAACAAAGCGGGTGACACCATCGCCCCCGAGCTCTGCAGCACCATCAACTGCTCCATCAAAACCGGCACCTTCCCGGATGACTGGAAGCATGCAGAGCTAAAACCCCTACTGAAAAAACCCACGGCTGACTCCAATGATCCGAAGAACTACCGCCCAATCTCTTTGCTCCCCTTTGCAGCCAAAGTCATTGAGAAGTCCATCAACGCGCAACTTGTTGACTACATAGAAGCCAACCACACCCTGGACCCCTCCCAATCCGGTTTCAGGAGCAACCACAGCACCGAGACCGCCTTCCTCGCCGCCACAGACGACATCCTCGCCCTACTCGACCGAGGAGAGACCGCTGCCCTCATTTTCCTAGACCTCTCAGCAGCATTCGACACTGTCTCCCACCTCACCCTCCGCAACCGACTACACGATGCCGGCATACGCGACAAAGCCCTGGAATGGATCACCTCCTTCCTCACCGGCAGAACCCAGAAAGTTAGACTCCCACCCTTCACCTCCAAGCCCACAGAAATCAGCTGCGGTGTACCCCAAGGCTCTTCTCTGAGCCCCACCCTATTCAACATCTACATGGCCCCTCTCTCCGCCATCGCCCGACGACACGACCTCAACATCGTCTCCTACACCGACGACACCCAGCTAATCATCTCACTCACCAGTGACCCCACCACCGCCAAGAGAAACGTCCACGAAGGGCTGACAGCAGTCACCACCTGGATGAACTACAACTGCCTAAAGCTGAACGCAGACAAGACCGAAGTCCTCCTATTCAGTCCCACCACATCCGCATGGAATAACTCCTGGTGGCCCACAGTCCTCGGACACCCTCCAACCCCCACCGACCATGCACGAAACCTAGGCGTCATCCTGGACTCATCACTCTCCATGGACCGGCAAATCAATGCCATCTGTTCTGCATGCTTCCACACACTTCACCTGCTGCGAAAGATCTTCAAATGGATCCCAACCGAGACCAGGAAGACTGTCACTCACACCCTCGTCAGCAGCCAACTGGACTATGGTAACACACTCTACGTCGGCACCACCATCAAGCTCCAAAAGAGACTACAGCGCATCCAGAACTCCTCGGCCAGACTAATCCTTGACATCCCTCGTCAATGCCACATCACCAAATACCTGCGGGACCTGCACTGGCTCCCCATCAACAAAAGAATAACCTTCAAGCTTCTCACCCACGCATTCAAGGCCCTACACAACATCGGTCCCGAATACTTGAACCACCGCCTTACCTTCTACACCCCTGCCAGACAACTTCGATCGGCTGACCAAGCCCTCGCTGTCATCCCCCGCATCAGGAAAACCACAGCAGGAGGCAGATCCTTCTCTCACCTAGCTGCCAAGACTTGGAACACCCTCCCGCTGCACCTTAGACAAGCTACCGCCCTAACTAAGTTCAGAAAGGACCTCAAGACCTGGCTCTTCGACTGAACTGCAACCATCAGCGCCTTGAGACCCTTACGGGTGAATAGCCGCGCTTTACAAGAACCCAATAGATAGATAGATAGATAGATAGATAGATAGATAGATAGATAGAGGGCTCGTTAAAGATGCAGGGATTGAGGCGGAGCTAACCAGCAACAGGAACAGCAGTTTCTGAGAAGAGCTCTGTGAACAAAGAGAGATTAAACTACTAAAAAGAGGCTTTTTGAAGCCAGAATTTAACCCCCGTGTGTGTCTACAACTAGGGGGTAATTAGCAGAAATAAGTGGAGAAAGTTTCTGGTGAGCGCAGCTCGGACCGGAATTTCAGAACCAGGACAAATCCAGGAAAGTCCGCTGCTGCGGCCTACTCCGGACCGAGAGGCCGTTCTAAAGGGGACAAAAACTTCTGAGATTCTGCCTACAGCCCCCTCCAAACAAGATCAGGAGCAGAAGAAGAGAAGTTGAAGGCTGAAGAGAACCGGACACATATTTATCAAGCAACTGACAGCCTTACCGAGCAATAATAATAAGCTGCACAACTGTAAGTACACTAGGGACTTTTGATCTAAGGGGGATCATTATACTTGTGCTGGAACTGCAGAAAGTCACCAGTCAGCCCTAATTAAATAGTTGCAGTAAAAAACTGACGCAGCTCATAAATAGAAGACAGGAAAAGACGCCATTTTTATTTAGCACTCTGGAACTGAAAGCTACGCTGTAACTCTATACAGCTTTAAGAAGCCCAACAGAACTGATATATAAAATATAGAGCCCTGTCAAAGTTCGGTGTGACACTTAATGTAAAAAGGATATTGATCATGTGATACCTACAGCAAAAGCTTGAATAGGGATAGTTACTCACAGAACCTCCACAATCTACAACGATATACACCCTATCCTGGTAGTGCAGCTAAATTGGCTTCTACACAGGAAAGATATAGGGAAGTTATTGGAAAAGTTCATTAGTCTCCTGACGTGAGATTGCTATCATGCCTCAATCATATGATCGGCTACTTTACTCTAAATCATTAATGTGCTCACTCACACATGTTACATAACTAAGTAAGGGGTGGTCCGGAGTGACAGGGTCTTATGAAAATGTGAAATAAGAAGCCATAACTACAGTAAACTTCAAATGTACATCTGAATTTCTATGATACCCCTTCCCATATACCCACTTAGTATCCTGAGAGAGGAGCGCTGATTACACGGTAGTGCCTATTAAACTGCACATCTCCAGCTGTTGCCCAGCCTACAACAGAGAATAAGTTGAAAGACACCATGAAAAATAAAACTCAAACAGTTAAGGACTGTCTATCCTGGTTGCAGGCTAAGCAAAAAGCTATTGATAAGAGCACCCATAATATAGAAGATAGCCCCACGGTGAGCTCCTGTGACAGGCCTACCATTCAACACTAGACACATCAAATATTGAACTCTTGTCCCAGATTAAAGTTTTATTTCAAGAGGAGTTGAAATCAGCTCTAACAGAACTCAGGCAAGACATTAAAGAAATTGGCACTCGCACGGCTGAAATAGAGGAACATCTTGACAATGTAGTGGAGGAAATCCCTATAATGCACAATTTACTCCAAGAGCACTCAGAATAAATAGCTAAACTAGAATCCCAAATAGAAGATCTGGAAAATAGATCTAGACACTCAAATCTGAGAATCAGAAACCTACCAGAGTCTTATAAAGATCTACAGGACACAGTGACGAAGATTTTTCATCAACTAACCACTGAGATTGAGATTACCATGCTTTTAATGGACAGAGTATATAGAGCTTTGACTAAACCCCAACATATTGCTGCAAGAGATATTGTTGTAAAATTACACTACTACCATGTAAAGGAGGCAATACTGAGGCCAGCAAAAAGTGGAGTTTGAAGGATATCAAATACAAATCTACACGGATTTAGTGTCAATAACCCTTAAAAGAAGAAGGGACATGAGACTAATTACTTCAGCGCTTAACAAGACGCAAATAAAATACAGATGGCGCTTTCCCTTCAAGTTGATCTTCAATCATCTGAATAAGGTTTATTCCTGCACCTCAATGGAGGAGGGGAGTTCAATCCTTCTGAGGCTTCAAATACCAATAGAGACCCTAACACCAGCAGTGACCAGTAATCTACATAAAAAATCTTTTAAAAGAGAATAGACACCAGTGGGGAAACCAAAAAAAAACCCAAAAAACTAAATCTAATCCAAACACTCAGGATGCTGATGAATCCCTGGATGAAGAAGAAGACCCTCATTGAAGCCCAAGGACAGTAAGATATATAATGCCTTTCTTGCAGACCCCAACTTTGAGGTTCCTGGACTCTCACCCTGTTCAGGACGGTAGCTAATTTAATGCTATCAACCTTTGTTTTTATAAATGGTTGATTGTTCACCTAGTTAAGAAAATTTCTAAAGCTGTTTTCTGATTAAATGTCTTAAGTTTACCATGAAATTTCATCTCTTGGGATATCCCTTGACCTTTCCCTTCCCTCCCTCTCCCCTTCCCACCCCACCCTCCCCCTCCTCATAGAAAGTTACAGTTTTAAGTCCAACTTAGAGAATGGCCCGTCACTAAGACCTACATACATAATGGTCCGTAAGACCTTTCATAAATAGAGGCCATAAATTTATATCTGCTCAGACCTTGTTTAAATTTATAGCTAATAGTCCATTAGTTAACACTTATGTCGATTAAAATAATTACCCATAACGTCAGAGGACTGAACTCTGACGTTAAACAAAAGAAAGCAATCTCCAAATATAAATCCTTAAAAGCACATATAGTTATGATGCAGGAGACACACTTTACGAGGACCTATACCCCTAAATATTGGGATAAAATGTTCCCTACACAATACCACGCCATTAGGGACAAAAAAAATGTGGAGTTACGATCCTTTTACATTCATCACTTAACTTTACAGAGGAGGAGGTGATAAGAGATAAAAAAAGGTATATTTTTGATGGTTAGGGGTTTCATACAAAATACTCCAATAGTGTTAGTAAATATATATGCACCTAGTGAACAACAAGCCACTTTCATGACGCAAATAAGTAAAGAACTGACCACTTGGAAAAAATACAAGACTATAATAGGGGGGATTTTAACACTACACAGGATAACAGACTAGATAGGACAACACCTGGAGTGGTTAAGAAACTTAGTCACACACGTTCCAACTCAATCTTAAAAGATTTTGCATCTGACCATAACCTGATTGATAGTTGGAGAGCTTTGAACAAAGGGATGTTAGATTATACATATTACTCGCCTATGCATAATACACACTCCAGGATTGACTACGTTTTAATGAGTCAAATAATGATACCCCTAGTGATGAGAGCCACGATTATTAATTGTTCGCGGTCAGACCACTCGATGGTGGAAATCATCATGTCAGGATTAATTGATCCAAACAGAATCAAGTCCTGGACCTTCAATCCAAATATTCTTCAAGATAAGATTTTTTTACAAAAGCTCCAACGACAAATTTCTGATTTTATTACTACTAACGAGGGTTCCACGTCCAACCCAATATACACATGGGGGGCCCTTAAGGCATATACCAGAGGATTATTGATAACAGAATCTAGCATAATCAATAAAAAACTTAGAATTGAAATAGACAAACTAAAAGCAGATATAGAATCCTTAAGGAAACAATGTATTACCAATCCCAGGAGAAGTATTATTACACAATTAAAAAACAAAAATGAAGGTCTAGATAAACTATTGAACAAGGGGGTGGCTAGGTCTATTAGACTAATAGACTCTCAATATTATATCCACAGTAACAAACCCGATAGGATGCTTGCAAACAAACTGAAGGAGATCACTAAAATTACAACAATACCTCAAATACAGATAAAAGATGGTGGGGTCACGAACGACCCTCTCTCCATAGCTAACACTTTTGCTGATTACTATCAAAAACTATATAATTTTTCACCTACTAATAGAGATCAGGACACAACAATAGAACTAGATAAATTTCTTGGTAGTAGCAACATTCCAACTTTAGACAGGGAGGAATTGGATGCCTTGAATGCCCCAGTTACTCTAATGGAAGTTAAGCTGGCAATTAAGGAACTTTTCCTTCTCATGGGCCAAACAGTCACTTAAATATTTGGGGATTAACATCCCGAGTAATGTCTCCTCCTTGTATCAGATTAACTACATTCCCATGTTCTCGCTTCTTAGAAGCTTAATGGCAAAATGGCTGAAACTCAAATTATCATTCTATGGAAGAATCGTATCTACTAAAATGACTCTATTACCAAAGCTATTATACTTGTTTCTATCTCTTCCTATTCAAGTACCTATCTCAGAGCTGCACAAAATACAAAATGATATTCTAAAATTTATTTGGCAGGAAAAAAAGATAGGATTAATCAAAAAAACTCAGAAATAAAGGAGGATTGGGTTTTCCGGATTTGATAGCATATTATTATTCGGCAAGAATGTCCCAAACCTTACATTGGCATAAACTAGGCGAAGGCACCAAGTGGGTCCAAATTGAATCTAACATGATGAATGTGGAATTCCTCCCTCAGTTATTATGGGAACCCAGAGCTTCCAGACATCCTAAAAAAATATTTACATATCTATAAGACATACGATCCAAGTCTGGAATCTCCTAACGAATAGATTTCCCTAGTCCAAGAAAGATCGAGAATTACTCTAATAATATTATCACATTCCCTAATTAGTAAACAAACACAACAAAAATGGGCTAATAAGGGACTTTACCGTATTGCAGACACTCTTGTTAACAGTGACATACTGACTTTTGATCAATACGCGACACTAGACATAACAGAATATTTGGTATCATTATTTACAGTTGAAATCAAGAACAATGGAAGTACTGGGTAATAAGAAACCTCCCACTAACACAGCTTTTGAGTCTCTCTGCCTAACTAGAAACCACATTAAAGGCCAAATCTCATTATTATATCAGATCTTCAACACACCAGTTGAAGATATTAAACCTCCCTCTTTATTTAAGTGGGAACAAGACTTGGGCAATTCTTGGCCGGTTAGAACATGGAATTCCAATTTGTCCCAGGGTCTTTCGTTTTCGCCAAATGCTTCCCTTAGGGAAAACTTTTTGAAGGTGGCATTTAAGTGGTACCTTTACCCCACTAGATCTAACAGATCTGAGACAACAAATGCACAATTATGTTATAGGGGTTGCACTGAGAGAGGCACATATATGCACATGTGGTGCTATTGTGAGCAGACTAAGGTCATATGGGACCAAACATCCACATTAGTTAGCACTGTATTTCAAACTCAGATAAAATTGACGCCTGAACAAGCTCTTTTACATTTCCCAGTTACACAGGTACATAAGAGACACAGAAAACTCATCATGATCATCTGCACGATAGTCAGAATTGCAATAGCTAGGTTCTGGAAAACAACTCCCCCTAGTTTCACCTACATTAAAAAGAAAATTGAATATCACTATGACATGGCCAGCTTAAAGGGACATTATACACTCATTTTTCTTTGCATAAATGTTTTGAAGATGATCTATTTATATAGCCCATAAAGTTTTTTTTTAAATAAATGTATAGTTTTGCTTATTTTTAAATAACATTGCTCTGATTTTCAGACTCCTAACCAAGCCCCAAAGTTTTATTTGAATACCGTCAGCTACCTTCTCCAGCTTGCTCCTGTTTGTGTAAAGGGTCTTTTCATATGCAAAAGAAGGGGGAGGGGGGAGTGTCTTATTTGCCACTTGCAGTGGGCTTTCCAGCTACCTTTTCAACAGAGCCAAACTGACAGCTTCTAAGTAAGTTTTTAAACAGTTTTATACTGGATTTTTATATCAGTATCTGTGCATCTTATTCTTTATAGTAGTGTCTATTACATGCAGTTATATGAAAATGAGTGTATACTGTTCCTTTAATAGCTGAAAAAGAGGATAATAGGGCACGATTTATAGCTCAATGGGAGCCTTATATCATGTTTCATAAAAATGAGGCAAATCATTAGACCTATTATATTTAACAGGGAGTCGACTAAAACCACTACTCTTGAGGTACTGTTCTCTTATCTTGTCATATATGTAAATATTGGATGATTTTGAAGCCATAAAGAATCAAATTAAAGCCAGTTATTGATGCAAATTTGAATGTACCCACAATTATAATGCTTTGCTGATATATAATGTTATCATTCATATAACTTAATGTGACCGATAATAATTTGACATATCTTGTTTGTATTGTTTTCTACATATCTAAAACATGACAATAAAAATACTTTCAATATAAAGATGCAGGGATTATGGGCTCAGGAAGAGTCTGCTCTCCCCATAAACATTTTGGATTTGAGAGCGATTTACAATGTTTTGATAGCTTGGCCTCAGTTGTCCTTAGCCCGGTTTATCAGGTTCCAATCGGACAACATCACCGCAGTGGCTTATATCAACCACCAGAGAGGAACTCGGAGTTCCTTAGCCATGAAGGAGGTGGCTCTGATTATTCAGTGGGCGGAAGCTCACAATTGTTGTCTATCTGCCATCCACATTCCAGGGGTGGACAACTTAGAAGTGGATTTCCTGAGCAGACAGACATTTCATCCCGGGGAGAGTTTCGGAACTCTCGGCTTTGCAGTATGATTCCCTTACCTTATCTTTCATGCGGATAAGGTGGTTCTTCATACTAAATTGGGGTTTCTCCCTAAGGTAGTTTCGGTTAGAAATATTAGGAAATTGTTGTTCCTTCTTTCTGTCCTAATCCTTCTTCTCATAAGGAACGTCTGTTGCACAACTTGGATGTTGTGTGTGCTCTTAAATTCTACCTACAGGCGACTAAGGATTTTCGCCAGTCTTCTGCCCTGTTTGTTTGTTTCTCAGGAAAACGTAAGGGTCAGAAAGCTACTGCTACTCCTCTTTCCTTTTGGTTAAGAAGTATGATTTATTTTGCTTACGAGACTGCTGGACAGCAAGCAGCCTCCTGAGAGAATTACTGCTCATTCCACTAGGGCTGTCTCATCTTCGTGGGCTTTCAAAAATGAAGCTTCTGTGGAACAGATTTACAAGGCTGCAACTTGGTCCTCTCTCCATACTTTTTCCAAATTGGATACTTTTGCCTCGGCTGTGGCCTCTTTTGGGAGAAAGGTTCTTCAAGTGGTGGTGCCTGTCTTGTTCTCCCTCCCTATTCATTCTGTGTCCTCTAGCTTGGGTATTGGTTCCCACTAGTAATTGAATGACGTTGTGGACTCTCCATATCTTAGGAAAGAAAACTAAATTTATGCTTACCTGATAAATGTCTTTCTTTCCGGATATGGAGAGTCCACGACCCCACCCTTAATTAATACAGTTATTAAGACAGTTATTTTTTTACTAAACCTCAGGCACCTCTACACCTTTTGTGTTATACCTTTTTCCATTTCCCTTTGGTCGAATGACTGGGCATTATGGGTAGGGGAGTGACACTTAACAGCTTTGCTGTGGTGCTCTTTGCCTCCTCCTGCTGGCCAGGAGTGATATTCCCACTAGTAATTGAATGACGTTGTGGACTCTCCATCCGGAAAGAAAGAAATTTATCAGGTAAGCATAAATTTAGGGGTTTTTTTTTGCCTGACATGTTGGTGTTATATCTTTCACTTGGATGTTATAAGTTCCACTGAGTAATTACAACTGGATAAACAAAAACTTTGTCTGTCTTTATTTCAGGCTGCAAAGAAACAAAATGTGATTATTTTTTAAGGGGGGTGATTCTTTTTTAATGCTGTGTATTTACTTTAAATATTTCACATTCCAATGTTCAAGCATACAAAGAGAAAAAAACTCAGTAGCGCAAAAAACAATATGTAGTTGATAACCACTTTTGTCCAGCTAAAGATATAGTGGATTACAAACGTTAAACCAGCCTTTAGATCAAAGAGGTATGACGGTTTTGGATAGCCAAAGAAGCAAATACCGGAGTAAGTCCCCCCACTGCTGCCCAAGCCTGCTTTATTATTACCGGAATTAATGGGATCTGCGATGCACGGATACCTTATACCTCCTCCGAGTGCTCGTCTCTCCACCAGCTCAGCTGCTTGGCGTCCTCATGGGTATGGGAATGTACAGCGTCTCTCCTGCTCGCCTTTCACCGGGCGCCGAATCCTATTGGCTGGTAGTAATGTCAGTCAACTTGAGCCAATCCATGGTGTGAATAGAACTGAAAGTCCACCAATAGCTGTTAGTAGAAAACACACACCTCCCCACAGCACGATCATCCAGGAATCACTGGCCAAAATAGCATAAATAGAAAAATGGTAATCCTGGAGTGAATCAATAAAACGTCTTTTTTACAAAAAAAGTTAAAAACGAAAGGCATACACAAGAAAAAAAGAAAAAAGCACAGCAGGTGTGGCACTGTCTGGCTTACGCGTTTCGGCTTTAATCCGTAGTCATAGCCTGTAGTGCTATGTGACACACCTATTAAATACACATACCTAAAATCTAATTGGTTAAAAGAAATTGAAACACACCTGTTGCTTACCTAATCTATGCAATGTGTAACTATATTCTACAAACCTCCAAAGCAAATTAAACACTACCGAGAGCATGCTATTATATAGAATACAGCGTGACAGGGGAATGCAAAAGGGAAACACCAGGAGATAAATGCCATAGTTAAAGCAAAGATAATAATTCTTACACAGAGAATACAGAAAATACACATGATGTCCTGGAATTAAATAACATTGGTGCTACATTGAGGATCATAAGTACTCAAACTAACCCGTAAACATTATTATGGGGATAAAATAAGATTATAAGAAAGAGACTGTTAAACATTCTCCAATAAAGTGCTTATTAGGGTGGTATTTGGTACACTAAATTAGAATGCCTATAAATAACAAATGTTAAGCATGGAGTATGAAAGTCACATACGTAAAATACATATGAGAAATGCTAAACTCAATCTAGTATACAGAGACCTAACGAGTGGGGTTTACCACAAATTCATGATGTCATACTTGGAGTTGAGGCCATTGGGAATACGAGTGCCCATAGTAAAAATCCAATATGCCTCCCTCAGCTCCAGTATGCGATCAATTGAACCACCTCTTTTCGGTTTGTGAACCCTCTCGATAGCACTCCAAGAAAAGGAAGAGAGATTACCTCCATGATATACCCCAAAATGCTGTACTACAGGGGTACTTGATTTAGCTGTAGTAAAAGAGGAAAGATGTTCCCTAATTCTAGTATTTACATCTCTAGAAGTGAGACCTATGTATTGAATTCTGCATGATGAGCAGTTTAGTACGTAAATGACATTGGTACAGGTGCAATTTAGAAGTGTTTTGATGTTAAAAGTTTTTCCTGTGACATAACTTGTGAAAGTATTCCCTGTATGTGCAAGATCACAGAGTTTGCACTTCTTGTGGCCACATTTGTGCATACCCTGATGTCTAATCCAAGCACAGGCATCCTTGATGTTAGTAGGCAGCACAGTAGGAGACAGCAGAGATCCCAGAGTTGGACCTTTCTTGTAAGCACACCTAACCCCACTTTTAACTGTTTCAATTAATTTGTCATCAGCCTGTAGGATTTTAAAATGTTAATGGAGCAGATGTCATTGTATTGCCCACTGTGTGTGGTAACAAAGGTGACTCCATTGAAAGACTTAGAGTCAGTATTCTGTCTGTCAGCCAGGAGACTAGCTCTAGTTTTAGAATTCACTGAGTGTTTGGCCCTACAGATGGCTTTTTTAGGGTATTTTCTTTGCTGTAACCTGGATTCAAGGTCCCTAGCTAATATCCTAAAGTCACTGTCGTCTGAACAGTTCCTTTTGAGCCTGATCATCTCCCCCTTGGCAATCGCTTCAGGGACATGTTTTGGATGACAGCTTGTACCAAAAAGAACTGAATTCCCTAAGATAGGTTTCCTGTAGGAAACTGTTTTAACTTTGCCATTGGGGAGCCCTATAAGGGTAAGATCTAAAAAATTGACAGTCTTGTCATTATATTCAAATGTAAATCTGAGATTCATATCATTTAGATTAAGATATGTGCAAAATTCTTCTGCTTGATTTTGAGTTCCTGTCCATATGAAGATCAAATCGTCTATATATCTCTTGTATGTAGATACATAGGCACGAAAAGGGTTACTATCTCCAAAGATGTGGAAAAACTCCCAGAATCCTAGGAAAAGATTAGCATACGAGGGGGCAAATTTCGCCCCCATCGCTGTTCCACATCTTTGGCGATAGTACACCCCCTCAAACACAAAATAGTTGTGTGTAAGTAGGAACCCCACTACTTTCACGATGAAACAATTAAAATCTTCAGTGTAATCAGCGAAGTTCTCTAGGAAAAAGCATATTGCATTTAAACCTTTGTCGTGTGGTATGCAAGAGTAGAGTGAGACAGCATCCACAGTCAACCATCTAGACTGTGTTGTCCACACAACATCTTCCATTAACTGTAACACATGTTTTGTATCCCGCAAGTATGAGGGCAGAGAAGTTACAATCGGCTGTAGGATGCTGTCCACCCACTCAGATAAATTGCACAACAGGGAATCAACCCCACTCACAATAGGGTGACCCTTTACTTCAGAGAGGGACTTGTGGACCTTGGGAAAATGATGAAAAGCGAGGATTTTTGGAAAGTCAGGAACTAAATATGCAAAAGTTGTCGAATCAATAAAACCTGATTCCACTCCCTCATCCAAAAGATCCACAAGATCCCTCCTGAAGACAGAAGTGGGATCACATTTAAGGATGGAGTATTCATCCTTATTGTTAAGTTGTCTTAATGCCTCTGCAACATAAGCTTCACGGTCAAGTACAACAGTCATGCCGCCTTTGTCGGCTTTTCTTATGGTAATACTGGAGTTATCTTTTAGCTCCTTAACTGCTGTTCTTTCCCTGAAACTTAGGTTGTTCTTAGGGCGTTTATTGGACTGTTTTAAGGCGATAAGATCATGCTCCACCCTGTTGTAGAAGGTTTCTACAATATTACCCCTTATCTGTATGGGGTAAAAGGTAGATTTACCCTTCATAGAAGGGCCTCTACTTTGTGTACCTTGTAAATTATGGAGGGACTCTGACTGTAGTTTTTGCTAACCCTGAATCTCTTTCTTTTTCACAAACCTGTGATGTGGTCTCTCTTCAACAACTACAGTCAGAGTCCCTCCATAATTTACAAGGTACACAAAGTAGAGGCCCTTCTATGAATGGTAAATCTACCTTTTACCCCATACAGGTAAGGGGTAATATTGTAGAAACCTTCTACAACAGGGTGGAGCATGATCTTATCGCCTTAAAACAGTCCAATAAACGCCCTAAGAACAACCTAAGTTTCAGGGAAAGAACAGCAGTTAAGGAGCTAAAAGATAACTCCAGTATTACCATACTTTGTGTACCTTGTAAATTATGGAGGGACTCTGACTGTAGTTGTTGAAGAGAGACCACATCACAGGTTTGTGAAAAAGAAAGAGATTCAGGGTTCAGCTAACCCTGAATCTCTTTCCTTTTCACAAACATGTGATGTGGTCTCTCTTCAACAACTACAGTCAGAGTCCCTCCATAATTTACAAGGTACACAAAGTAGAGGCCCTTCTATGAAGGGTAAATCTACCTTTTACCCCATACAGGTAAGGGGTAATATTGTAGAAACCTTCTACAACAGGGTGGAGCATGATCTTATCGCCTTAAAACAGTCCAATAAACGCCCTAAGAACAACCTAAGATTCAGGGAAAGAACAGCAGTTAAGGAGCTAAAAGATAACTCCAGTATTACCATAAGAAAAGCCGACAAAGGCGGCATGACTGTTGTACTTGACCGTGAAGCTTATGTTGCAGAGGCATTAAGACAACTTAACAATAAGGATGAATACTCCATCCTTAAATGTGATCCCACTTCTGTCTTCAGGAGGGATCTTGTGGATCTTTTGGATGAGGGAGTGGAATCAGGTTTTATTGATTCGACAACTTTTGCATATTTAGTTCCTGACTTTCCAAAAATCCCCGCTTTTCATCATTTTCCGAAGATCCACAAGTCCCTCTCTGAAGTAAAGGGTCGCCCTATTGTGAGTGGGGTTGATTCCCTGTTGTGCAATTTATCTGAGTGGGTGGACAGCATCCTACAGCTGATTGTAACTTCTCTGCCCTCATACTTGCGGGATACAAAACATGTGTTACAGTTAATGGAAGATGTTGTGTGGACATCACAGTCTAGATGGTTGACTGTGGATGCTGTCTCACTCTACTCTTGCATACCACACGACAAAGGTTTAAATGCAATAAGCTTTTTCCTAGAGAACTTCGCTGATTACACTGAAGATTTTAATTGTTTCATCGTGAAAGTAGTGGGGTTCCTCCTTACACACAACTATTTTGTGTTTGAGGGGGTGTACTATCTCCAAAGATGTGGAACAGCGATGGGGGCGAAATTTGCCCCCTCGTATGCTAATCTTTTCCTAGGATTCTGGGAGTTTTTCCACATCTTTGGAGATAGTAACCCTTTTCGTGCCTATGTATCTACATACAAGAGATATATAGACGATTTGATCTTCATATGGACATGAACTCAAAATCAAGCAGAAGAATTTTGCACATATCTTAATCTAAATGATATGAATCTCAGATTTACATTTGAATATAATGACAAGACTGTCAATTTTTTAGATCTTACCCTTATAGGGCTCCCCAATGGCAAAGTTAAAACAGTTTCCTACAGGAAACCTATCTCAGGGAATTCAGTTCTTTTTGGTACAAGCTGTCATCCAAAACATGTCCCTGAAGCGATTGCCAAGGGGGAGATGATCAGGCTCAAAAGGAACTGTTCAGACGACAGTGACTTTAGGATATTAGCTAGGGACCTTGAATCCAGGTTACAGCAAAGAAAATACCCTAAAAAAGCCATCTGTAGGGCCAAACACTCAGTGAATTCTAAAACTAGAGCTAGTCTCCTGGCTGACAGACAGAATACTGACTCTAAGTCTTTCAATGGAGTCACCTTTGTTACCACACACAGTGGGCAATACAATGACATCTGCTCCATTATACGTAAACATTTTAAAATCCTACAGACTGATGACAAATTAATTGAAACAGTTAAAAGTGGGGTTAGGTGTGCTTACAAGAAAGGTCCAACTCTGGGATCTCTGCTGTCTCCTACTGTGCTGCCTACTAACATCAAGGATGCCTGTGCTTGGATTAGACATCAGGGTATGCACAAATGTGGCCACAAGAAGTGCAAACCCTGTGATCTTGCACGTACAGGGAATACTTTCACGAGTTATGTCACAGGAAAAACTTTTAACATCAAAACACTTCTAAATTGCACCTGTACCAATGTCATTTACGTACTAAACTGCTCATCATGCAGAATTCAATACATAGGTCTCACTTCTAGAGATGTAAATACTAGAATTAGGGAACATCTTTCCTCTTTTACTACAGCTAAATCAAGTACCCCTGTAGTACAGCATTTTGGGGTATATCATGGAGGTAATCTCTCTTCCTTTTCTTGGAGTGCTATCGAGAGGGTTCACAGACCGAAAAGAGGTGGTTCAATTGATCGCATACTGGAGCTGAGGGAGGCATATTGGATTTTTACTATGGGCACTCGTATTCCCAATGGCCTCAACTCCAAGTATGACATCATGAATTTGTGGTAAACCCCACTCGTTAGGTCTCTGTATACTAGATTGAGTTTAGCATTTCTCATATGTATTTTACGTATGTGACTTTCATACTCCATGCTTATTATTTGTTATTTATAGGCATTCTAATTTAGTGTACCTAAATACCACCCTAATAAGCACTTTATTGGAGAATGTTTAACAGTCTCTTTCTTATAATCTCATTTTATCCCCATAATAATGTTTACGGGTTAGTTTGAGTACTTATGATCCTCAATGTAGCTTAGCACCAATGTTATTTAATTCCAGGACATCATGTGTATTTTCTGTATTCTCTGTGTAAGAAATATTATCTTTGCTTTAACTATGGCATTTATCTCCTGGTGTTTCCCTTTTGCATTCCCCTGTCACGCTGTATTCTATATAATAGCATGCTCTCGGTAGTGTTTAATTTGCTTTGGATGTTTGTAGAATATAGTTACACATTGCATAGATTAGGTAAGCAACAGGTGTGTTTCAATTTCTTTTAACCAATTAGATTTTAGGTATGTGTATTTAATAGGTGTGTCACATAGCACTACAGGCTATGACTACGGCTTAAAGCCGAAACGCGTAAGCCAGACAGTGCCACACCTGCTGTGCTTTTTTCTTGTGTATGCCTTTCGTTTTTAACTTTTTTTGTAATAAAGACGTTTTATTGATTCACTCCAGGATTACCATTTTTCTATTTATGACATTCCAATGTTCTGTACATAGCAGAATATGTTCTATGTATTTTTAAATCTCTCTCTCTCTCTATATCTATATATACAGTATATATATATATATATATATATATATATATATCCAGAGATATTAAAACATTTATGTAGAAACAGAGACTTCCTATAGACTTATTTGTTAGGATAAAAGTCAATATTTGTAGGTAATGTGTCTCTCGGTGAAGTAATTCCTTTGTGCTGCTGTCTTGTGAAAAAATGGTTCCTTCAGTGCCGCTCTTGAAGGATGTCTTTTAGGAGAAGTTAATGGAACAAAAACAGATAAAAGAAGAAAAGAAAAAGACAAAAAATTCTTATAGAGTAATATGTACAACACTTCTGGTATTGCTGTTAGGCAGTAAATTGGAAACTGCTTAAATCTCAATGTTATGAGGTATATTTCTCGCTCAGGTAGGATGTAATCCCCACTGTTTTAAAGTTGAAACACTTGCAGAAACTTCCAGCAACTAACCAGGTGAGGAGAGTCGTGCTTGTATGGAACTTAACAATTAACATTATTAATATAATAGAGCTATATCCAATAGCAAAAAACAAAAAATATAGCCAAATGATGAATAGGGACTGTATAAAACCAATTTATTCCCAATACAATGAAAAGCAAAATAATAAGTAAATTCCTTATAAAATTGCTGATAATGATTTAAATAGTTTGAATTGCTTTTTTGTCCTTGCTGAAAATCACAAGGATGTATGACCAAGTACGATTCTTGCTGTAATGCCAAATAAAAAGTAATAGTGGTTTTCTAGTCCAGTAGGTAGTGAGTAATCCGAAAGAAACTTTACAGGTTTTTCAAGTCCCCCTGGCTAAAGTCCTGTGGAGGAAAAGTTTCCTTTCTGCAAGCTCCAGCGTGTGTTGGCGTTCAAAAGAACCACCATACTGGAAGTGATGTCACCACTGCTTATCGCTCTGCAATTACGCGCTTTGTGAACTCTTTCACGTCGTCAGAGGGAAATCCCTTGCCTTCCTCCTCCAGGGAGCTCAGATTACGAGTGGTGTGCTAACAGTTACACGCAAGCAAAAAGGGGGTTATCACAGCTGTAAGGACAAACATACCAAGCAGAATACAACAAAGATCAGATGAAAGTAAAAAGAGTAGCTCTGGATTACAGAACACTTACTCTGGTGAGCTGAAGACATTTTGAGGTCCCTGGAGGAGGATGGCAAGGGGTTGGCCTCTGACAAAGTGAAATAGTTCACGAAACGCACAAGGGAGGAGCGATATGCAACAGTGACTTCACTTCTGGTATAGATGGTTCTTTTGAACGCCAACACACGGTGAAAAAGACCTGTAGATCGCAATGTGAGTGGGTAACAAATATAGGGCATGTAGGAAAATATTTGCAGAGAAGGGCAAAGGTATAAAAGGGTACATTGTTATTATTAGTATGTTAATGTAAATAGCTTTTACATTTTTTTTAGTCTAAAGGGAGTCAGAGGAGTGATTGGCAGAGAGGTGCAGCAGACGAGAAGGGATTTGTAAAAAAGATAATTTATGATAGGTTCTAGAGGGGAGAGGAGGTATTGTAAGACCCCAGAGAATACAGTAATCCAGAAAGCATATGAGGAGAGAGTGTATTGGACAGTATCTTGGTTGCACCTTGTGAGGAAGTGCTAAATTTAAGAGATAGTTTTAAAATGGAAACAAGAGGACTTGGCCAACGACTAGATATCAGAAACAAATTAAAGTTCTGCATCAAATGTGACCCCCAATGTAGCAAACATGAGGGGTCAGTGTGATGACAGTGTTGTCAACAGTTATTGATATTTGAGGATTTGGAATATTTTGTGAATGAGGAGCTCAGTTTTGTAGAGGTTAAACCATATAATTAAAATGTATCCAGAATAATATATTTAATAGACAGCTAGTGACACTGATAAGGTGGGTCTTGTGCAAGATACTTTATTAAGGAACCAAGAAAACATGTAGATTGGAAAGAGAACAAGACCAAGAACCAAGGTTTGTGGCACTCTGACATCTTGTGATAAATAGGCAGAGGATGTGCCAGAGAAGGATGAACTGAATGTATAAGAGAGAACCACAAAATAGGGCTGTCTTGCAAATGCCATTGGATTGGAGGCCTGGAGCAGGTAAGAGTGATCAACAATATAAAATGCTGCAGACAGGTGGCGAGAGAGTAACAGAGAGAAATGGCCAAGTGATGCTTGGTATTAGGAAATGATGGTCAGAAAGAAGAAAACGGTGAATTACTAAAGTGAGAAACTGAACTACTGTGGCTAAATATCCATTCAAAGCAACATCCATCTTGGTGAGTTGAAGAAAGATCAACCCATTATGAGAAGGTAAGCTGGACATTACCTTTGATGCTTCAGAGATTGTCTCACCAGCAATAAGTTTAGGGGTTTTAAATTACATATAAATAAATATATTTTAATAGTATATTGGTATTCCAAAGGAAAAATGTGTGATCTACTACATGTTCTATTGCACAAAATGAAGCAACATTCACTGAATTATTTATGGTGATGGTCAAGAGAAATTTGCATATATTGGCTAACCTTAGTAACAAAAATGCTGAGTTGTTCCTCAATAAAAGGGACAGTAAATGTTGTGCAAGATGTTACATAACTCTGCACTATGTTCACAATTGTGTAACATAAGGATTGTTTTTAGAATGAAAAATTCTAAATAACTGAATTGAAGACTAAAACAATACTTCCCTTGTAAGCAAAGACAACCTCTTTGGTGCAGCACTTTTTTTAACTAGCGCATCACAGGATCACTATCTAATCAAAGTGTCCAATCCTGACAACAGCTTTACCTAGCGTGAAGCACATTTGATAATAGAAGTTAACTAGAAACCTTTTTTTTTTAAATCGTATGCTCTATCTGAATCACAAAAAGAACATTTTTGGGTTTCATATCCCTTTAAATTAGAATAGTAAGGTCTAAGTCCTTGCTAAACAATAGAGAGCAAGTTAAAATATACATTTTGTTTTCTTTTAAGACTTTAACTTCTTGGGGAATACATTATTTACCAGTAGCCTTTTGTTCTGCCCTATTCTGATTTCCTTTAATTTTGTAGTCAACAGTGATACAATTGTAGCCTTTTGCATCCATATTAGAGAAACACAGTGTAACATTACAGAGTATTACTTTTTGTATCTGCTGACTAGGTCATTTTAGTGTTGTTTAAATTCAAAGTTGAGGTTTATGCTGTTAACATATGATATTTTTGTTTCTACTGTGCTACTTTGTATTTCTGTTTTGCTTTTTCTTTGGGCTCAGTTCAAGATTCTGATTCTAAGCTTTGCTTATGTTCAGTTGTTCTTTAGTAGGTTCCCTGTATACTGGGTAAAACTGCTCTAAGCCATCAGAGCCTGGGTAAGTAGACAGTACTCTTTGATTCTTATTTTTTTACATGTATATTTATTTGTTGGGAAAAAATATATAATATTATATTTATAGTGTCATTTCTTTCTTTCATTACACTTTCAGTGAAGGTCAAAGGGGATTTAAACACTAAAGATGCTGGTTCTCTCTGTTTATTGTGAACTGACATTTCTGCTTTTCTTTTCTTCTTTTGAGGGGTTAATCTACACCATTTTCATTTTGCATCTTAGAAATATATATATATATATATATATATATATATATATATATATATATATATATATATATATATATATATATATATATAAATCCCTGCTACAGTGAGACTATAACTAAATAACTGCCTTTTACAATATATATATACCATTATATTTATTTTGATACATTCTCACTGCTTTTAGCACTGTTTTATAGAATGTCAGGCATAACTTGTAAGAGACCTTCCTGATCATATTTATACATCAGTTGAGAATCTTTCTCAGATTACCATATTCCAATTTAGTCATATATTAAGATGGCTTCAAGAAGAAATTCTAAAGCCGATAAAGCCGATAAACAAAACAAAAAACAGTCTCTCTTCTAGCTTCAGTCAGTAACTTTTTTCTACCACAAGAGGCTCCCATAATCACACCATCCAATGCTCCTACAGAAAATGTCAGTTTACATTCACAACAGGCGAATGAAATTGTTTCTATATCATCAGACTATGCCACACAATTAAAAATAGATATTGCTAACCTTCCCACTAAAGCAGACTTTCTTTCTGTCAGAGAACGTATCCATTCAGAATCAGCTGCAATGAAAAATTATAGGTTGCAGAGTCCTAGATTTAGAAGAAATGCAGGAAACTGCAAATGAGATACTAGATAATGTCTCACGCACTACAGCTCTACATGACAACCAAATTGAGGAACTTCAATTGAAAGTGGAAGACCTTGACAATAGGGGGAAGGAGGAACAATCTACACATTAGAGGTATACCTGAGGATATACAACCCAAAGAATTAGAAACATATGTACAAGGACTGTTCAGACAATTGCAAGAAATTATGTCTGCTACTCCTCTTGTTATAGAAAGGATTCCCAGAGCATTAAGACCACCTCCTATAACTAATGCACCTCCAAGTGATTTCATTCTTAGATTTTTTAATTTTCAGGACAAAGAAACTACATGGCAGAAAGACAGAAAAAGGCAATATATTTCATATTCTGATCATTAATTACAGGTTTACTTGTATTTAAGCCCGGACACTATCAGGAGGAGGAAAGTAGTCAAACATATTACTAAACAATTAAAAAAAAAAATATCAAGTACAGATGGGGATATCCGTTCATCCTCAATGTTACATGGGATGGATCAACATATATCTATAGAGGTCCCCAGGATTTAGAGAACTTTTCCAAAAATGTAGGACTTTCATGTTCTCCTCATGACTCTGAATAAACCTCTTTATTCACAAATTCACAGCGTACAAAGTCCATAAGACCGGAAAATTTTGATCAAAGACCAAGATGCTCCAAAGTCATTATGAAAAATAATAAAAGGAAACAGCCATTAGCTTCTCCATCTCAGAATGATACCCCATTCGAGACTCAAGATCCTGTATTATATGGGGACTGTTAATCTCTTTATTTAAAATTTTACAGCCAGTTAATTATTTTTCAGTAGTTGTTTTTCTATTAATGTTCATTTACATAATTTGTTTATATATTCTTGTTGACAGTGTTTTGTTCTATTATTACACTATTGTGTTAATCTTAATAAGCACTATTACAGAACTCTCCGGTTCTTCAGTGATTATCTCAATGATACTTTATTGTGGTGTTTCCATACTGCAATTCACCCTTTTAAATTGGAAATGATCGCTTGCGATTCCTTCCTTTTTTGTTCCTGTTTATATGTGTTATGTTGTAATATGTTCAATATTTACTCATTCTCTATTCAAATAGATGATACTCATATAATATAAGCAAACTTTTTTTTTCCATAAATTTGATTAGCCACCACACCCATAACAATATTCGACATCTTTCGATCATTTTATATTCTTATGGGATAAATACTTTAACAACCCTATACTTCACATATGGCGTCACATGTTCAGTTACATCTTACTTTGTTATCTATCAGTGTTAAAGGGCTGAATAGTCCTTTCAAATGTTCTACTGTTTTAAAAGACCTAAAAACAAAACTGGGCGATATAATTGTCATTCAAGAGGAGACCCATTTTATTAATGGTAAAGAACTGAAAACATTTTAATATAAATTTGGCTCCTGCTTCTACGCATCCAAATCTAAAAAAAACTATTGGTGTTTGAATAATAATTACGAAAAATATCCCCTTTTCTCGTCTTACTATTATTAAGCATAAAGAAGGTAGATGTCTTATTATTATTGGATTACTTTACAATACATTTATTACGTTTGCCAATGAACATGCTCCAAATATTAAATAAGATATATTTTTCATAACTTTTTAATACCTTATTAGAAAACCAAAAAGGTATATTAATAATAGCGGAAGACTTCAATATCACGATGGATCCTATATTAGATAATTCCAATAATAAATCATCTGTACCCTGCAACGTAATTCAAAGAGTAAAATCAGGGCTTCAAGACTCTTTAGTGTATGGAGAATATTAAATCAAGATACAAGGGATTATACTTTTTACACCTATCCACACAATAGATATTCTAGGATTGACTATTTTATGCTTTAAGTGAACAGTCTCTCCCTAGCAATTAATTCTGAAATTTTCCCTAGAACATGGTCAGATCATTCAATAAGAGGAAGGAATGAATATGACTGGAACGTCACTAAGGCTGGGGGCTCCTATGCTGGACATAAAAGGGTTAATTTTAGGATTAGGAGTAGAGAGGGGGGAAGCTGAAAAAGGAGAATAGGAGGTTAGGGGGAGGAAAGATAAGGAACAAAGGTATGGGCTGTTAGGGGAAAAGGGGGCGGCACTTAACAACAGGTAGTATAAATCAGAGTAGCAGGAAGTGAAGCACACTAATAAATTTTTCTTGTTTCAGAGCAGAGCATTTTTTTCTTTGTTGCAGAAAGGGCTCCAAGGAATATGCGGAAGCTGTGATTTAAAGGGGTAATTTTAGATATATAAATTAATATTAACTATATTAGTGTATCCTATATAATAATTATACTAGCATTAGTAAATTTATCACTGTAGAAAATGGGATTTTAGGATTTTATACTCATAAGTTAATTTTTAGTTACTGGTAAATATTTTAGAAATTGTATTGCAGCTGATCAGACTTATTAAGGCTGTACAGGTTGATATATTTAATTGTTAATAAGGTATAAATTGCTCTGGTTGATTATTTAAGTCATATAAGACTATTTTGGTTAGATAGCTATATTATACCTATCAGGTTAGGTTTGGTATTTGCTAGCAAAACGTTGTTAAATAAGCATTATGGCTAATTATAAATTGTTCTATCTAGTAACATTAAATTGTGATATCTGATAGTTAATTCAATTTGATTTAAAGTTAATTCCTAATAATATTGACCATATCCAGGATACAGGTGATTTAATTTAATATAAATTAAGCTAAATATTTCTATACCTTGCTTTATATTATAATTTTAATATGGTAATAATCTATTTATATATATCTGGTCATAATCAATATTCTATTTACTGCATAAATATAATCACTGTGTTTATAAAAAATAACCTGTTCAGAAATTAGGAAATATTTAATTTGGGATTAAATATTAATATTTGATAATAATCTTATTGTCATTAATTGCTAAATATCTCAATAGTGTTATTTTGGAGAGCGCTACTAAGATTATATAACATTTTTCTGGGGTGCACTGCTAAGATTCTACTATATGAATTGCAGGTATTGACAATGAAAATTGTATTGTTATTAATATTTATAATCCATAAATAATCTCATTAGGAGGGCACTCCTTAACTGTACTAATATTTATTGAATACACAGCTGAGATATTCTAACAAACAAAATATTTAATGGAGGGGAGAGAACGCCAAACGTTTGTGTCAGTCTTTATTATTATTAAATAAAGAAAATAAGTCGGGAGAAGGGAACATTATAAATTAATGTGAGTACAGGGAATGGAAAACTAAAGTTTAAATTCCTTAGTACAGTGTACTGATAGAATACCAAGAGAACAGCTTAAAGGGACACTCAGGTCAAATTAAACTTTAATGATTCAGATAGAACATGCAATTATAAACAACTTTCCAATTTACATCCATTAAAAAAAATGTGCAAAGTCTTTTTATATTTACACTTTTTGAGTCACCAGCTCCTACTGAGCATGTGTAAAAATTCACAGAATATACGTATATCCATTTGTGATTGGCTGATGGCTGTCACATGATACAGGGGGAGTGGAAATGTACATAACTTTAAAATTTGTTAGAAAAAAATCTAATGCTTATTTGAAGTTCAGACTAAGTGCTAGTGCATTGTCTTTTTATCATGCATTTGTTGATTTAGCAAATCTGCTGTATTGACGGTCCTTTAAGGAATTTACTTTGTTAGCAAAGGGAAGTAAGGAGTGGTTTGTTGCTTTAAGCTTGGTCAGTATTTAGATGCTATAGTAACCAGATAAGGAGTGGGGGAGTAAGCCAGGTTTACAGTTTCAGCTGGTCATGCTTCTCCTGGATTGATTAATTAATATGCGTGATGTCACTAGGAGGAGGGGTTGCATAGGGGACGATAAGAGGTGGGAATTCCTGTAAATATAGGCATGGGTGTAGATATTGTAATGGAAGTCACCCTGGCGTGGATTGTAAAAGGGGCAATGTGAATGGGCCCAGGTATTCCTTTCGAGGGCAGGATAATACCAGCAGTCCAGCAGTGGAGTTGGATTGGGGGTTGGCCAAAACACCGCTGAAAATAGATAGGTTGTTACAGGAATTACAGGCATATGAGAAGATAGAGGAAAAAAAATCTAGAGCATGGTTTGTCTGAGGGTTTTGTGGTACCAGTTCAATTTGAGATGAAAGGGGCAGGTAAGGCGAGAAATTTAAAATCAGCCATAGAGTTCCCAGAGGTGCTGCAAGAGAAATTGGACAAGGAGGTAAAATTAGGGAGGATGGCAGGCCCATTTAAAGAAAAACTGATTGAGGATTTAGAAGTGTCTCCCTAAGGTTTAGTCCCAAAGAAGGAGCAGGGCAAGTACAGGATGATCCAACACCTATCGTACCCTAGGGGAGGGTCAGTAAATGATGCAATAGCTAAAAATTATTCATAGGTGGAATACCAGTCTTTTGACAGGGCAGTGCAATATGGTGCATGCCTTGGGTAAGGGAGCTTTGTTATAAAAAATTGTCATAATATCAGCATTTCAGTTATTGCCCCTTAATCCAGAGAGTTTTTATTTAATGGGTTGCAAGTTCAATGGTAACTATTAGGTTGATAAAAGTTTACCCATGGGGTGTTCAATTTCGTGTTGTGTTTGAAAAATTTAGCTCTTCTTTGCATTAGTTAAGCGTTAAGAAGTCTGGTATGGACAATGTTGTTCACTATTTAGATGATTTTTTTTTGATGGGATTAGCAGGAGTTAACGATTGTGAAAAGTTAAAGGTGAATTTGTTGGGAATGTGGGAATACTTAGGGGTACCGGTAGTTAAGGAGAAGAGAGAGGGGACTTGTACCAGCCTAGCCTTTTTTAGGGATAGTCATAGACTCCATGAAGGGCCAATGTGGGTTAACAATGGAGAAGGGGAAAAAGGCCAGAGATCTGATAAGGGAAACTGTAGGGAGGAGAAAAATATCGCTCAGGAGGGGGGCTGGGGGAAGGCATAAAGGGCAGCTGAGATGGAAAGCAAGGATCACTAACCTTTTTTCTTTCTACTGACTTTGCATTTAAAGTCATACCAGTAGGGAGGATTTTTAAAAGGCATTTGTAGCTAAGCACAAAGGGCGCAAAAAGACCAGAACACATGATTAGGGTGTCAGGGGAGACAAGTGAGGATTTGAAAGTATGGGACAATTTCTTGCAAGAAGGAATCAGAATATGGCCAAGAGCAGCAGCAGCAAATGAGTTAGAGCTTTACACAAATGCAGTAGGGAGCGCAGGTTTCGGTGCATATCTACAGGGGAGATGGTATGCGGGCAAGTGGCCAGCAGATTGGGAAAGGAGCGGATGGGTGAGGAACCTGGTTTTATTGGAATTAGTCCCCATTGTGCTAGCAGTAGAGCTGTGGGGAGAAACACTGAAAAATAAAAACATTACGTTTGGGTCGGATAATCAGGGAATAGTAGACGTGATTAACAACCTTTCAGCATCTTCAATGCCGGTAATAAAGTATTTGAGATACTTAGTGCTAAAATGCTTGCAGCTGAACATCTGTTTTAAAGCGAAACACATTGCAGGCTATAAAAATGTAATATCCGACACTTTGTCGAGGTTTAATTGGGGGGTGTTTAGGAGGGCTGCGCCGGCCGCTAGAAAAGAAGGTGAATGCTGTCCCATCTTTCTTTGGCAGATTGGGAACGCTTAGAAGGTATAAGAGAACTGGTTGGAAAATCTTTGGCCCCAAGAACCTGGAGGGCATACGATTCCTATTGGAAGCAGTGGTTGCGATGTAAGGGTAACGTGATAGGGGGCGAGCGAAGTAGGTTCCTGGAATGGCTTTGGTCGCTAAAAGTAAAAGGCATGAAGAAAGATCAGGTCAGCATTGCATTAGCGGGTGTTTCTTTCTTTTCAAAATTAAGAGACATGGAGGACATGACAAAATCATTTGTGGTCAGAAAGGTATTAAGAGCATGGCAAGTGGGTGAAGTTAAAAAGTCAGATGACAGGGGACCAATCACAGAAGAAAGGTTGGGAAGAATGATAATGGTACTGGAGGAGGTGTGCAGAGATAGGACGGAAGCTAGTTTGTTATGGCCTTTTGGGGAGCATTTAGGATGGGAGAGCTAATAGCAGCAAGTAAGGGGGACGCAAAAAACGGAGTGGAAACTACCGATGCAAGGGTATAAGGGTACAACATAATGGTCTTAGTAAGGAAATAAAAAACAGACAGAGAAGGAAAAGGGGCGTGGGTATCAATGAGGGAGACAGGGAGCCTCACATGCCCAGTAGCAAGGGTGACAGAGATGTTACGAATAAAGCGCGAGGAGGGTAGGCTGTTTTTAAGACACAGGGACGGGTCCAATCTGACAAAGTATCAGTTTAAAAAGGTGTCGGAAATGGTGACAAAAAAGTTGGGATGGGATCACATGCGGTTTGCGCCGCATTCATTTCGAATAGGGGCTGCGACTAGCGCTGCAGAGAAAGGGTATTCAGAAGACAGGATAAAAAATTTGGGGAGATGGAAATCCCAGGCATTCAGATCCTACAGTAGAATAAAAGGAGAATGAAGGGGGAGTAAACGAATGTTAACAGTACAAGTAGTCGGATCGTTCATAATAACTGGAAAAATGTTTATCAATTCGTGAGTTTCATTGAACATTTGCTTTTTTCATTTCAGGAAGAGCGTTACGTGCATGGGTAGTAGGGCATTCATATGTACATTGGGCCCGGACAAGGGCAATCGCAACAGGTTTAGGGTTGCATCTGGGTTGCTCACACAAGGAAGCGAGTATAAGATGGCTAGGAAAAAGGGGTATGCGCTGGGATGAGTTAGTCGGGACTATACAGCAGGCAAGGAGAAGGTGGGGCCCCCCCAGATGCGCTGATAATACACCTAGGAGGCAATGATATAGGCGCAATTCCGTTAAAGGAACTGGAAGATAAGATAAAGGAAGTGATCAGATGGTTAAGGGTGGCTTGGCCGCAGGTGCGAGTCATATGGTCCAATATAATATCTAGAATACACTGGCGTGATACAGATACACAGAGGGCAGGATATAGGTCACGCAGAAGAGTTAATCAAATAGCAGGGCGAATAGTGAGACTGGGGGGTGAGTGATGGAGCATCCCCTGATTGTGGCAAAAAGGGAAGAGCTATTTTGGGGCGATGGAGTGCACTTGAATGAGGTCGGGAATGACCAGTTCTTGGAGGACATAAGGATGATAGTGGTGGAAATGGTTAAGGTAAGGAAAGGTCACTAAGCTGGGTTGGCGGAAAGGGAGGCTTTTGGTGGCGGTGAAATGAGCCTAGCACGTGGGCGTGGCATCGAGGAGGCAGGAGGATCCCACTGCGCACTCGGCTTGGGGCCGTGATCCGGTGGTCTAGCTGCTGGGCAGATTGTGCAGCGGGTTCTCTCGGCCAATTCCTCGGGTCTCGCCACGGGGGGTTTTATTGTGGTCACCCCCCCGAAATACGTGGGCTCATGTTCAATTGAAATGCTTGGGCATTATGTTGATTTGTGGTGTTGAAATTGCTGGAATTGATTTATGGCTCTCTTATCTGATTTTGGCTACAATAGCAAAATCTATATAAATAAAAGTGACCTTTCCATTTTTTATTGGCAAAATTGGTGTTGTGTATTTATTTCAGGTATTCATGATGGGCAGGCCATGGGGGGCTGGTTTCTTAGGGGTCTGGTTTAGGGAAGTAAAATGGACCCTCTAAGCGTTACTGTTATCAGCTGTAAAATAATATGGCCTAAAATATATCTGGCTTCTAAATGACTATCTTATAGAAGATCCCCGACATTTAAAAAAAATTGATAATATGGTTAAAGAATATTTTGCTCTTAATACAGGTACAGTCTTATACCTCTGAATCCTATGGGAAGATGTTGTCTAATAATGAAACTCAAAGCTTACACCTTAAGACAAAAATATCATTTAATGCAATAGACCCTCACTAAAATAGCAGACCTAGAATTAGCACACAAGACCCTTCAGACAATAAAATATTTCACAAATTAGACTCCCAAAGAAAGAACTTAAATACAATCGGCTAGATTACGAGTTTTGCGTTAGAGGCTATGCGGTGCTAACGAGCAGTTTTCCCTCACCGCTCACTTACATGCAGCGCTGGTATTATGGGTTTTTACAAACCCGTCGTTAAAAGACAAGAAGTGAGCGTTGAGCAAAATTTTGCTCATTACCGCACTCCAATACCAGCGCTGCTTAAGTCAGCGGTGAGCTGGTGTAACGTGCTCGTGCACGATTTCCCCATAGGAATCAACGGGGAGAGCCGGCTGAAAAAAAGTCTAACACCTGCAAAAAAGCAGCGTTTAGCCCCTAACGCAGCCCCATTGATTCCTATGGTGAATTTTTTTTTATGTCTACACCTAACACCCTAACATGAACCCAGAGTCTAAACACCCCTAATCTTACACTTATTAACCCCTAATTTGCCGCCCCCGACACCTACATTTATATTATTAACCCATAATCTGCCACTCCGGACACCGCCGCCACCTACATTATATTTATTAACCCCTAATCTGCCGCCACAATGTCGCCACAATCTACCTAAATTTATTAACCCCTAATCTGCCACTCCGGATACCGCCGCCACCTACATTATACATATGAACCCCTAATCTGCTGCCCCCAACATCGCCGACACCTACATTATATTTATTAACCCCTAATCTGCCGCCCCCAAATGTCGACGCAACCTACCTACACTTATTAACCCCTAATCTGCCGTCCCCACTATAATAAACATATTAACCCCTAAACCTAAATCTAACCCTAACCCCCCCTAACTTAAATATAATTTAAATAAAAGTACTATAATTTACTAAATTATTCCTATTTAAAACTAAATACTTACCTATAAAATAAACCCTAAGCTAGCTACAATATAACTAATAATTACATTGTATCTAGATTAGGGTTTATTTTTATTTTACAGGCAAGTTTGTATTTATTTTAACTAGGTAGTATAGTTACTAAATAGTTATTAACTATTTAATAAACTACCTAGCTAAAATAAATACAAAAGTACCAGTAAAATAAAACCTAACCTAAGTTACAATAACACATAACACTACACTATAATTAAATTAATTCCCTAAATTAAATACAATTATATACAATTAAATAAAATTAGCTAAAGTACAAAAAAAACACACTAAATTACAGAAAATAATTAACAAATTACACCCCTAACCCTAACCCCCTAACAAAATAAAAAAGCCCCCCAAAATAAAAAAACCCTACCCTACACTAAATTACAAATAGCCCTTAAAAGGGCCATTTGCGGAGCATTGCCCCAAAGTAATCAGCTCTTTTACCTGTAAAAAAAAATACAACCCCCCACCCCAACATTAAAACCCACCACCCACACAACCAACCCTACTCTAAAACCCAGCCAATACCCCCTTAAAAAAACCTAACACTAACCCCTTGAAGATCACCTTACCGGGAGAAGTCTTCATCCAACCAGGCCGAAGTCCTCAACGAATCCGGCAGAAGTGGTCCTCCAGATGGGCAGAAGTGGTCCTCCAGACGGGCAGAAGTCTTCATCCAGACTACATCTTCTATCTTCATCCATCCGGCGCGGAGCGGGTCCATCTTGAAGACATCGGACACGGAGCATCCTCTTCTTTCCACGGCGACTGAAGAATGAAGGTTCCTTTAAGTGACGTCATCCAAGATGGTGTCCCTTAGATTCCGATTGGCTGATAGAATTCTATCAGCCAATCGGAATTAAGGTAGAAAAAATCCTATTGGCTGATGCAATCAGCCAATAGGATTGAGCTGGCATTCTATTGGCTGATTGGAACAGCCAATAGAATGCCAGCTCAATCCTATTAGCTGATTGCATCAGCCAATAGGATTGACGTTCAATCCTATTGCCTAATTGCATCAGCCAATAGGATTTTTCCTACCTTAATTCCGATTGGCTGATAGAATTCTATCATCCAATCGGAATCTAAGGGACGCCATCTTGGATGACGTCACTTAAAGGAACCTTCATTATTCAGTCGCCCTGGAAAGAAGAGGATGCTCCGCGTCGGATGTCTTGAAGATGGACCCGATCCGCGCTGGATGAATGAAGATAGAAGATGCCGTCTGGATGAAGACTTCTGCCCGTCTGGAGGACCACTTCTGCCCGTCTGGAGGACCACTTCTGCCGGATTCGTTGAGGACTTCGGCCCGCTTGGATGAAGACTTCTCCCAGTAAGGTGATCTTCAAGGGGTTAGTGTTAGGTTTTTTAAGGGGGTATTGGGTGGGTTTTAGAGTAGGGTTGCTTGTGTGGGTGGTGGGTTTTAATGTTGGGGGGGATTTGTAATTTTTTTTGCTGGTAAAAGAGCTGATTACTTTGGGGCAATGCCCCGCAAAAGGCCCTTATAAGGGCTATTTGTAATTTAGTGTAGGGTAGGGTTTTTTTTTATTTTGGGGGGGCATTTTTATTTTGTTAGGGGGATTAGATTAGGTGTAATTAGTTTAAAAATCTTGAAATTTGTTTATTATTTTCTGTAATTTAGTGATTTTTTTGTACTTTAGCTAATTTTATTTAATTGTATTTAATTGTATTTAATTTAGGGAATTAATTTAATTACAGTGTAGTGTTAGGTGTTAGTGTAACTTAAGTTAGGTTTTATTTTACAGGTCAATTTGTATTTATTTTAGCTAGGTAGTTATTAAATGGTTAATAACTATTTACTAACTATTCTACCTAGTTAAAATAAATACAAACTTGCCTGTAAAATAAAAATAAACCCTAAGCTAGCTACAATGTAACTATTAGTTATATTGTAGCTAGCTTAAGGTTTATTTTACAGGTATTTAGTTTTAAATAGGAATAATTTAGTTAATTATAGTAATTTTATTTAGATTTATTTAAATTATATTTAAGTTAGGGGGGTTAGACTTAGAGTTAGGGGTTAATAACTTTAGTATAGTGGCGGCGACGTTGGGGGCGTCAGATTAGGGGTTAATAAATGTAGGTAGGTGTTGGCGATGTTAGGGATGGCAGATTAGGGGTTAATAATATTTAACTAATGTTTGCGAGGCGGGAGTGCGGCGGTTTAGGGGTTAATATATTTATTATAGTGGCGGCGATGTCCGGTTCAGCAGATTAGGGGTTAAAATTTTTCTTTTAGTGTTTGCAATGTGGGAGGGCCTCGGTTTAGGGGTTAATAGGTAGTGTATGGGTGTTAGTGTACTTTTTAGCACTTTAGTTAAGAGTTTTATGTTACAGCGTTGTAGTGTAAAACTCTTAACTACTGACTTTAAAATGCAGTACCAGTCTTGACAGGAGAGGGTCTACCGCTCACTTTTTGGCAGACTCGTAATACCGGCGCTATGCAAGTCCCATTGAAAAAAGAGGATACACAATTTACGTAAGTGGATTTGCGGTATTTCCAAGTCTGGCCAAAAAAGTTAGCGCTACACCTGTACCTGCAAGACTCGTAATACCAGCGGGCGTTTAAAAGCAGCGTTGGGACTGGCCAACACTGCTTTTTAAGCCTAACGCAAAACTCGTAATCTAGGTGATAGATAAAGAACATAAATGAGAAGCTCTAATTTTAAAACAAAGATACTATGATGGTGAAAATAAATGAAGTAGACTTCTAGCTAGACGACTCAAACGTAAAATTAATAGATCTTAGAAATTAAAGATCATATGGATCAAAATGGTGGCATGAAATATTCCAAACAGGGTCTAGATCAATACCTTGTGTTGTCTACTAAACACAAATTTAATTGTTTATAATTAAATTGAGTGATGGCAAAAATGCTAAAAAGTCACTTTGGGCAACTTATTCTCTGAAAATTCTGGTTCCTGAAGTGCTAAATATTTCTTCTACTGCTAAAAATAATTAAGGTAAATTAAGAAAAGCCAGAAAGCTTTTAAATAGTCAAACTGATCTGTCTCAGATGTATCCAGTCCTATAGCTATTTACTGAATATATAGGTTAACCACCCAGCCATGAACAATTAAGATAAAATAAGATAAAATATGATAAAGTAAAATATAAAATATGATAAAGTAAAAAGGAATAAAAATAAAAATAAAAAATAAATGAAAATAAAAAATAAAATATTGATAATAAAAAACATTATTAATAAAAAAATAAAAAAGCATTAATAATAAAAATAATAATAAAATTATAAAATAAAAAAAAAAATAATAAAAAAAAAATTAAAGAATAGAAAATAAAAATAAAATACGAAGGATCAATGAAATAGATATAAAATTAAGAAATAGTGAAAAGTGAATAGGAAAGAGGAAACATGTGTTATATAAATGCTGCTATCTTAATATCCTTATTTAAACCCCAATTGTTGTATGTCTTCATGGTGTGAATCCACCATAATTCTCGTTTGTCCATTTGTGTTTCAATTGTACCCCCTCTCCAATGTGTGGATACTTTTTCAATCCCTAACCAAAGAAAATTCTCTTTTTTGAAATCTTTGCAAGAATTGCAATGAATGGGTACCCCATGATTTTCATGTTTTTTTTCTATTTTGTTAAGATGTTCTAAAATTCGTGTTTTTAAAAATCTGGTAGTTTGTCCCAAATATTGAATTTTACAATTGCACTGTAAAAGATAGATCACATTGGTAGTTTTACAGGTTATAAAATGTTTGATTGTAAAGGTTTTCCCTGTCACAGAGGAGGTGAAGGTTTTATTTACTCGCTTAGTATAGTTGCAACCCTTACAGTGGCCGCAACTATAAAAGCCTTGGAGGTTCGCGATAGTTAGGGGGGCTTCTGGGTTCATTCCTTTTATTAATGAGGGAGCTAGTTTTTGTTTTAAATTATGGCCTTTCCTAAAGGTGATTTGTGGTCTAGATGGTAAGATCTCATTTAAAATGTCATCACTTTTAAGGACATGCCAATGCTTATTTATGATATTCTTGACTTGATGATGACCTGAATTGTAAGTAGTTATAAAACGGGGAAAAGTGTTGTCTTGTCTGGATTTGTGTGCTTGGCCTTTTAGTGTCAATTCTCGATTGAGATTTTTAATTTGTTGTCTATCCCTTTCTAGTTGTTCACACTTATAGCCTTTTTGTAAAAATCTAGTTTTGAGCATGGTAGATTGTTCTTCATAGTCTTCCAATGTATTACAATTACGCCTAATGCGTTGGAATTGACCTTTTGGGATAGCTCGAAGCCACGTGGGGTGGTGTTGGCTGTCATGTCTAATAAATGTGTTGGTATCACATTTTTTAAAAAAGGTTTTGGTGTAAATATCTCCTTCTTTCACTGAAATAGATAGATCTAAAAAAGTAGCTTCTGTTTTGTGTATGTCTGGAGTGAGAATGATATTCATATCGTTATTATTAAGATGAGTAATGAACTCTTGTAATGACTGTAGATCCCCCTTCCTTTTTTTCTCTTCATCATTAGAGAAAAAATCAGTATACAGACCAGCGCCATCTATCTATCTACAACGTTATATCTACAGTCCCAGGGGAGAGACTGTAAGAAAGCTCTTAGTTCTTAGTTTGTTAACAAATTTGTCTATTTATTTACATTGTATATTTATTTACATTGTGTATATGTTTTGCTTGTATTCTCATTTGATAATAGAAGTAAATCTGAATTATTATTTTTTTAAATTGCATGCTCTGTGAATCACAAAAGAAAACGTTGGGGTTTCGTGTCCCTTTTATGATCCTATTGTATTTTCTTTTCTAGCTGAAGCAGTGGCAAAACCTGGCTCTAAAGGTAATGTGCTGCTTAAATGGAAAGTATGATATTTTGCATACAAAGGTATCTTTTGCTACAAAAGTCTCAAAATCATCCAGAATGTTCCTCATCTACAGTGCTAAACAGGTTTCTATGCCAAGAAGGGAGGCTCATGGTAGTTTTGTGCAGACTAAAGATGGAGTTGGTGTTAACTGTAATCAGCATGATTCCACTGGCATATCTGGCAGCAGTTCACCTAAAATAAACAATCAGGAAGTTATATTATCTATGTTCCTTTTTTCTGATTCATCTGATCAGTTGTAATAAATGATGTACATTGTTGGATGGTAACTCACAGCCAGGGCCATCTACTCTTTTAGTATTCATGTAATTGCATTGTAAATATTACTCTGTCATCATACACCATTCTTATAGCAGCCGAATAATAATATAATTAGTCCAAGTTTGCACGAGTCTCGTAGGAAAATTGCCCTTGGTAATACCTATGGTAACCATTGCTAAGGTCAAATAGGTCAAGAACTCCCTTGTCTATTATTTTCTTCAAGCCTTGGCACATATTCACCCCAGACATATGTTTGTATTGTCTACATGGGATTTACTTTTGGTCATTTGGGGTTTAATAGTCTTTTTTTTATAGAATGATTGTAGGTAGCATCTCACTGGAATCTCACATTGAGGTTTTCTCTTTTCTGTTACTTCAACTAGAAGGGTAGCTGATTGTTTCAATAGGGCTAAATGATTCTCTATTGATTTTTTACCAAAGGTGGTGTTCAATCATTATCTCTCAGAGCTTTCCCAATAAGACAATAGTGAATGGAAATTTGCTTTACACACTGCGGGCTAGATTACAAGTTGAGCGCTATTTATTGTTTTCCGGTAGTGCCCCTATTACAAGTTGATAGTAAAACGTTTTTGCATAAGTGTTTACCTAACGTGCAAAAAAACGAACTTGGAATATCGTAACCACGTTAACATTTCCCCCATAGACTTCAATGGAGAGCAAAAAAAATGTGTAATGCAATGTTGGTTGCATTATATTGGTTTATGTGCCATAGTAATATCTGTGTTAGGATAAAAAAAAATTACATTATAGAAACAGCATAGATCCCTATACTTACGGCTTAGGTTTATATGTTTTTATATGTCACGCAATAATATATGTGCTATGATTTTAAAACTTGTGTGAATTCCAGTAGTGTTGAGCAATGACAATTACAGAATAAAATTAAAGTAATATAAATTTAATACAATATTTTGGAAGTAAATTTTAAAAAGGATGGAATCAACAGAAGTGTAGCTCCTTCTTGTTTACATAACTTTTCTGTATCCATTATTACTATTATCGGTTATTTGTAGAGCGCCAACAGATTCCGCAGGGCTATAAACATAGGCGGTATATAAGGTAACATTAATAGGGATAAGTGGGTAGAGGGCGCTGCCGAGTCGCACTGATTCAGTCAGCTCTTATGAAGGTGATCTGCAAACAGTTGGACTCTTAGGCTTACATGCTAAGGGAGTATTCAGATCTGTTGAAAAGAACGAAAACGATTAGAAGCTTTAGATTTACCCTTAGATTTTTTATCCTGAGGTAAAAAAAAACTCCCTTCCCCCCAGTGACAGTTGCAATAATTGAATCCAACTGAGAACCAAATAAATTGTTACCTTGGAAAGAAAGAGATAGTAATCTCGACTTAGATACCATGTCAGCATTCCAATATTTGAGCAACAAAGCTCTTCTAGCTAAAATAGCTAAAGACATAGATTTAACATCAATATTGATTATATCAAAAATAGCATCACAGATAAAATGATTAGCATGTTGAAGCAAGCGAACAATGCTAGACGAATCAGGATCTGTTTCCTGTTGTGCTAAGCTTTCCAACAAAAACGTTGATGCAGCTGCAACATCAGCCATGGATATAGCAGGCCTAAGAATGTAGCCAGAAAATAAATAAGCTTTCCTTAGATAAAATTTAAGTTTCCTATCTAAAGAATCCTTAAAAGAAGTAATATCTTCCATAGGAATAGTAGTACACTTGGCAAGAGTAGAAATAGCCCGATCAACCTTGGGGACTTTTTCCCAAAACTCCAACCTAACTGCTGGCAAAGGATACAACTTTTTAAACCTAGAAGAAGGAATAAAATAAGTACCAGGCCTATTCCATTCCTTTGAAATCATATCAGAAATAGCATTAGGAACTGGAAAAACCTCTGGAGTAACCACAGGAGGTTTATAAACAGAATTTAAATGTTTACTAGTTTTAGTATCAAGAGGACTAGTTTCCTCAATATCCAAAGTAATCAACACCTCTTTTAACAAGGAACGAATATACTCCATCTTAAAAAGATAAGTAGATTTGTCAGTGTCAGTATCTGAGGTAGGATCTTCTGAACCAGATAGATCCTCATCAGAGGAGGATAAATCAGCATGTTGACGGTCATTTGAAATTTCATCAACTTTATGAGAAGTTTTAAAATACTTTTTTTTTTTATTATTATAAACAAGCTTTATTATTCAATAATAAACAGTAACACATATGTTAGGTATGTCAAATATGACAGTTAATACACATGTGGTATCAAAGTTCAGAACTAATCATTAATGACGGTCCTACAAAAGCTTGATGTTTTATCTAATATTTTTCAAACAAATAAACTGATAATAACATTGAACATAGTCCTGGTTCTTCAGATTATCTTCTTCCTCTTGCCCTTTGTATTTAGGAGGTAACTATTTCTGAGTGGAAGAAGTTAAGGAGTAGAGAAAGATGAAGAGAAAAGATAAGGAGTGGGGCAGAAGGGAAGGTGAGCAAAAAGGGAGAAAAAAAAAAAAAGTAAATTACGCCTCTAGGGCCAACAGTCTGTAGTAGGTGGGCTCATTTAAGTAATGGAGCATTTCCATTGCTCCATTATTGTTTCATAGTGTCATGATTCCACCTTAAATCCCTTTGTCCACCTTTACTATTCACCTATAAAAGGATACCAGACACACCTGTCTAATGCTTGATTATTGAAGTTGTGTTTCTGAAGAACTTCCTGTTCCTCCGTTTCTACTCTCTCAAGCCTTTAACTAATTTCTGAGAATCATCTACATTGGATCAAGTTTTCTCTTTCAAAGAGTATCTCTACTGATTATATCTTACAAAACTTACTTCTCCAAGGTATTTATCCCTTGCCGTAATCTATAGCCTGAATCTGTGACGTCATCTCACACGCTGTATCACAGGATCGTACAGCTCTCACATCTTGCAGCCTCCTCCTCTCTGACCTGTTCAGTGAACGCTGCCTAATCATTAACGCTGCTTCCCAGCTGTGTCTTCGATACTTTTCAGTCTCCGATAAGGTACAAACATCCTCAAGCTCATAAACTGTTTTTGCCTCAACTAAGATTATCTTATAACTTACAAACTATATTTTTGTCAATTCAAGTTTACATATTATTATTATCGGATACATATTTTTTTCTATCTTTTTGCTCACCATTTTTGTCTCCTATTTTTCTCTTGTGCGCACAGAGTGTATTATTTTTTGTCATTAATACAGCCTGTCTCTGGTAAGACAAATCTTATTTCTGAGTGAGTTTACTTTAAGGATCTTATTCCTCAGATTTTCCACTCTGTATTATTTTTTATTTACACAAATCACTTATCAATTACTAATATTAAGTTGCTTTATTCCATGAGTTTAACTTATTCAAAGCTATATTTGTTAAATATTGGAAAAAAGCTACAATTCTATTTTTATTTTCCTGGAGACATGACAGAATAATCAAGCCTAAAAAATATATAAAGTTATTCTTAAATATGGATCCTGCAGCAATGGCAAATGAAATAACCAGTTTAAATCAAAAGGTGGAGATATTAGCTCAGGGTTTAACAGAGTTAAAAAATGAAAATAACACTTTGAAAAGTATTTTGAATGACTTTATTACACAAAAGGCAGCTGAACACCCTGAACCAAAGATTAACCCACCAAGTGTGTTTGCTGGTGTACGCACTCGCTTCCGTGAATTTCGCAATGCATGTTTACTCATGTTCTCTATGAAACCTAAAACATATTATTCTGATAGATTAAAAGTATGTACTGTGATCTCATATTTAAGTGGGGAACCCAGATTATGGGCTGACAAATTTTTTGAGGCTAATGATCCCATTTTAGGTTCACTGGAAGATTTCTTTAATGCAATGGCTTTATTATATGAGGACCGCAACACCCAACTCACTGCTGAAAATAATTTAAGAACACTTAAGCAGGGCAAACGGCCAGTTGAGGACTACGTCGCTGAGTTTCAACTATGGGCTACGGAGTCTCAGTGGAACTCAGTCTCTCTACGCAACCAGTTTCGTCTGGGACTATCAGAACATTTAAAAGATGAGTTATCTCGTATTGAGTTCCCAGACACGCTTGAGTCTCTCATAAAGATCTCTATTTCAATGGATAGGAGATTCAGGGAACGCCGTGCTGAAAAGGTACCACCTGAACCATTTCCAAAGAAGTACCATCAACCACATGTACAACAACCTTCTTCAAGTCCTGTACCTATGGAAATTGGCACAATTAAGGGTCCTCTAACATACGAAGAAAAACAAAGAAGAAGAAGTTTAAATCTTTGTATGTATTGTGGAAACAAAGACCACACAGTGTCCACTTGTCCAACTCTAATACGCCAGAAGAGGGGTAAGATATTGATAGTTAACCCTCAAATTAATTCTAAAATATTATCACACTTAACCATTTCATTGTCTTTGCAGTGGGATCAACATCTTCTGCTGAATGAGGCCATGATCGATTCAGGGGCGTTTGGCATGTTCATGGATCAAACTTATGTTACAAAAAATAAAATACCCAGAGTGTTAAAGCAATTCCCTATTCTTGTCAAAGTTATTGATGGTTCCACTCATTTAAAAGGTCCAATAACACACCACACTATTCCACTACTCACTACTACAGGTAATGGACATACTGAATATATCACATTCGATATACTACCTAACTCTATCCATCCTATCATTTTAGGATACCCTTGGTTGCAGCTGCATAATCCAAGTATTGATTGGGTAACCAATAATATACAATATACATCTCAGTACTGTACCAATACTTGTTATCCTACAATCTCTATAAACCACATACAACCTCAACTACCCCCTGAATACCTTGAGTTTTCAGATGTGTTTAATCTTAAAGAGGCAGAAAATCTACCACCACATAGGCCATTCGATTGTCCTATAGACACTAAACCTAATACCACCATACCTTTTGGTAAAATATATCCTATGTCTAATAAAGAATTACAATACCTTAGAGAAGGGGGGCGGAGCCAACTACTAAAGCAGCTAGAAGTGTTTCTATGAAGCTCCGGACCTTCAGACATAAATATATGGATTTATTTGTATATACAGAGCTCAAAATTCAGCTATAATAGAAAAGAATGTAACCAACATCTACCCTCCACTACAAGAAACGAAAAGCACATAATTCCGGGATGAGTTTTTGATAAAACATCCTCAGCGGTGCCACGTGGAGATACTGGAGAGTATCTATCATTAAAAAGACATTACCGGAATGGAGGCCCTGGCAGCTTGGGAACAGCGCACCCATCACCTTCTGGATAGACACTTTCAGAGTCTTAAAGATGATCTAGCACTGTTATTGCTATCTCTAACACCGCTGCCAGCTTATAATCTTCGGTACATTGACCCGACAACGGCTACTGGCGACTGCTCTGTACCGGCACTCAAGACCTTGGAAACCACAGAGATCCCACCTAACGGATACTCACTAAACCGCCGGAATTGCAGATTGGACCGAACATCGGATCTTTACCTGGTGCCGACTATAACAGTAGAGCTGGAGGCTGGGGAGGTGTTGCTTTCTGGAATCTCCCACGCACAAGGCAAATCAACACCTACAGTCATAGCAGCACCTTATGATCTCCCGGCCCCGCTCCAAGAGACTGCTCCTGAATGTGGAAACTGCGAGGATACCTGGGGAAACAGTCTGAGGCATGGAGGTCAGTTACTCCATACAACCGCAACTATCTCTGCGTGGGGTGAAAATACCTACCCATACACTTTGCCGAATTTGAAGATCTATGTACCAGACGGACTTCGAGTTGGAGTGGGGTAAACCTAGATTAACTGCTTCACTACCGCAGGTGCCCAACTCTAGCTGATTCGTTATGGGACTTACAGCAACAATGCGGTCTCCTCTGGGACTAATGCTGAATGCCTGCGAGTGAGGTTTTCTAGCTTTAGGTTTGTTTTGCATGTTAGAAGAATATTAGGTAACCACGCTACACCTACACTGCCTGATTGCATAGTTTGTTTTGTTTGGTTTGTGTTGGCAACTCTAAAAGAAAAAGGAAACAAAGCATGACACAGGACTTTTTATCTTACTTATTGAAGTTTAAGACTATATGCCGTGACTCTGTCAATTTAGCTTTTAAATGTGCATTTTTCCATAGCTAATCTACAGCTACATAGGTCTCTATTGTGCACTGGAGCGATTCATATACATATATATATATCTGCACATCTGGGTCCTGCTTGAATGTGTGTATATTCCTGTAAAAGGCACGCTTGTCATAACAAAATAATATCTGCCCGCAGCCCCAGTGCCCATAACAGGTGAGGTGTTAGCGGTTGCAGGGGCATCTCTATGAACTTGAGCTATAAGATACTTCACTTTGTCATGGCTATGGAGTGGGTCCTCGCTTACAATTGGGACTGCTCTTAGAACTCTATCTACTTATGCTGACTGTATCCTATTTAAGTTGCAAGGCATAGAACTTACTATCTTCCAACGCCTCCAAGGTTCTACATCTGACAAATAGTAGCTCCCCATAAAATTTTGTACATAGTTTAGAGTTGGCTAATTTTTGGCTTCATAGTTGTTTGCAGCCCCCCAAACAATCTAGTTATCTTGCTCACTCCCCATGAAGCTCATATGTTGGCTAAAGCTATAGCTGCATCAGATATTTGGCCCTGCTACAGTTATGCTTTTATGGTGATCATACACATATTGATATTACAGCATAAGGTGATTGATCTATATGTCTATAGGGAATTACTGTAATTTAACCATACAACTATATGTCTATGTGATATTCGAGATAGTTATTGTTAAGGATAGATAACACTTATTTTTGAATTAGCATATAGCACTATCTGTCTTGTTTGTAACATTTCGCACAGTGAAGATAGACCTTTATCGATACAGGTTCATGGTTCAGATAGTTTGTTTTCCCGCCAGATGCCTTGTGCTCCCAATGTTACTCACATTGTTCCTGTACTTAATATATATTCAAGCTCTTAGTTAGCATGCATATGTTTCATTTGTATATGTTGTGTGCCCTAATTCTGTGCAAACCTGTTTTTGATATTATATTCTGCATATAGTTAATTGAATTCCCTCACTGTACTGGCTCCCTAGGCGCTTAACTAACTATTTAGTTGGCAAATGTAAAGCTGTATTATAACCGCCCTTGTATTGCCCTGATGCACCCTATCTGACTTGCATGCAGAACACCCTTATCATCTATTGCCAGATAGTCATAAGACCTTACTGTATCTCCCACTGATATTGTCTCTGACTTTGCTATAATAAATAGAGATTACTGTGTTATTCCCTTTGACATGGTTACCTAGTATATACATCTCTAGATGTTCTCCTGCCGATGGGCATAGGGCCCGTGCCCAGGCGACAGGATACATACCTATTTTCAGGTTTTTCTAAAAGTTTATGAGACTGTGGTTATTATTTACTGTGCCTGCCTTCTTAATATACCCTAAGGGATAACTAGTTTGAGCAGAAGACAATTTTACAGCCTTATATAAGCACATTAAAATACTAGTCAGGTTTCTCAATGCAGGCTGGTCCTGTACCACCAACAGCAAAAATGGTCCCCTGTGAGTCTCCCTATATAGACTAATAGTCTAGCAACATTTCAACATTAGTATTTTGAGGCATCATACCATAACTGTCCTGCCCCTCACTACAAGCATAGAACCTATTATTATTATTATCCTTGAACATAAGCTGTTTCTCATACTGTATCTAAATAACAACCTCCCCCCCCCCCCACTTATGACTAATATACCTCCTTGATCTGGAGGTCGAATTAAGCGGTTAATCTTGCATATACCGCATCTTAAAAATTTTTATTTCATAAGTTATAACTATACATTACCTGTTGTTCCCATTGGGAAATATACTGTAACCCTGACTACTATATATGTATATCTATATAATAACCTAATCTAAGATTACAGGTCCTGCAGGGACCGTTACAGTAACTTAAATTCCCCTCTCTAGAATGTATTACACGTTTTTCAAAGCACAATAGTTGCCTATAATATCAGGTGAGGGAACAGACTTTGTTTAGTCCATGTTAAAAAGAAAAAGAGGTTTCAGCATTCTGTATAGCATGTATTATAATGCGAATCTTGTATATCTATAATGTAATCATTGAATTGTATTGTACCATCTTCAGTTTGACTTATGACATGTTACTCAAAATAAGCTGTAATGTTTCGCATAACCTCAATAAAAAAAAAAAAAAAAAAAAAAAAAAACAATACCTTAGAGAATATCTCGATGAAAATTTAAGAAAAGGGTTTATATCCACTTCCACTTCTCCAGCAGCAGCTGGAATGTTTTTTGTGACCAATAAAGACGGTACTATACGTCCTATTATAGATTACAGGGGTTTAAATGAAATTACAGTAAAGAATCGCTACCCACTTCCACTCATCCCTGAACTCTTAGAAAGATTAACTGATGCTCAAATCTTTACCAAACTAGATTTGAAAGGTGCGTATAATCTCATATGCATAAGAAAAGGGGATGAGTGGAAAACAGCTTTTAAAACTCGTTATGGCTTATATCAGTACAATGTCATGCCTTTTGGCTTGACAAATGCTCCAGCAACTTTTCAGTTTTTTATAAATGAGATATTCAAGGATTTATTAGATATCTGCGTAGTGATATATCTAGATGACATTTTAATTTATTCTAAGAACATAACTGATCACATCAAACACGTACGATGGGTTTTAATGAGGTTAAGAGAGCATCATCTATATGCTAAATTAGAAAAATGTCAATTCCATGTAAAGACAATCAAATTTCTGGGTTACATCATCTCCCCAACTGGCATAGAAATGGATCCTGACAAAATAAAGGTTGTTTTGGATTGGCCTGTCCCTACCAATTTAAAATCTCTCCAAAAGTTCCTTAGTTTTTCTAATTTTTACAGAAGATTTATTCAGGGGTATTCTTCCATAGTCCAACCCTTAACTAAATTGACAGGAAAAATTAAATTCTGTTGGACTACTGAAGCACAAGAAGCTTTCGAACATTTGAAAAAATGTTTTACTTCAGCTCCCATCTTACAGCTTCCTGATCCAGAAGCAGATTTTACCTTAGAAGTTGATGCCTCAAATGTTGGTGTTGGGGCAATTTTGTCTCAACGACGCATTGGTTCACAAGTTAACCATCCTGTTGCCTTTTATTCCCGACTCTTGACTCCAGCAGAAAGGAATTACTCTGTGGGTGACCTAGAACTTTTAGCAATAAAAGTTGCCATGGAACATTGGAGGCATATTCTTGAAGGCACATCCAAACCTTTTTTAGTACTTACAGATCACAAGAATCTACAGTACCTAAAGAAAAACAAAACTTTATCTTCACGTCAGGTCCGATGGTCCCTTTTTCTAGATCGCTTTAACTATCTCATCCACTACCGTCCAGGATCAAAAAACACTCAAGCAGACTCTCTATCCAGAACTTTTCAGAATGTACCTGAAAAGGAAGGGGCACAAAATATCATACCCACTCACAGATTCTTAGCCTCCATTACCTCATTCCATTCTGATCTACTAAATGCTCAACTCAAAGATTCCACAATCCCTTCAATCTGTATTAAGGATTCTAAGACTGGTTTATATCATTATCACAAACTTCTGTATGTACCACCAACATTAAGAAAACAATTACTTCATCATTTCCATAATCTTCCATTAGCAGGACATCCGGGTATTACTAAAACCCATGAATTGTTGAATAGAGAATATTGGTGGCCGAAAATGAAACAAGATATTTGTAGCCATATCACTGACTGCCAAGTTTGTTCCCGAACCAAACGACCTTCGCATAAACCATTCGGTTTGTTGACTCCTCTACCAATACCTGACACTCCTTGGCATATGATTTCAATGGATTTCATTGTAGAGTTACCACCTTCGAAGAACTATACCTGTATCCTAGTAGTCGTTGATCACCTTACTCGTATGGGACATTTCATTCCACTTAAGAAGATACCCTCTGCAACAACCACTGCTACCTGTTTCATCAACCATATCGTAAAATTACATGGTCTACCACTTTCAATAGTTACAGATAGGGGGACTCAGTTCACCTCCAGATTCTGGAGGGAATTGTGTCGTCTATTGAAGATCACCCCCAGATTCACAACAGCTTTTCATCCGCAATCTAACGGTTTGACAGAACGACTAAATCAAACGTTAGAGCAGTATCTTCGGTGTTATATATCTCAAGTTCAAGATGATTGGTCAGACTGGCTACCAATGGCGGAATTCGCTTATAATAATTCGATTAACACTTCTACTAAAATGACACCATTTTTTGCTTCTTATGGTTATCATCCGAGAACAATACCCACTTCTAACTTTACCTCATCTTCTCCCTATGCTGTCGAATATATTACTGAACTGAAAAACTCTATACCTTTATTGAAAAAACATCTGGAGAATGCAAAAGATAAACAAAAGTTTTATTTTGACAAGAAACATATACCACCCCCTTCATATAAACCTGGAGATCGTGTATGGTTATCCACGAAAAATATAAAACTGAAAGTTCCCTGCAAAAAATTGGCGACCCAATTTATAGGTCCCTTCAAAATTAAGAAAATCCTAAATCCTAATGCAGTCGTTCTCCATTTGCCAGCTCATCTACGGATTCATCCTTCCTTCCATGTGTCTTTCTTGAAACCTTATTCTGGTACATTAGACTCACTACCCGGGACTGATTCCTCTGATACGGATTTGTGTGCAGATCAGTCTGACTTCGAGGTGGAAAAGATCTTGGATTCCCGCAACCGTTGGAGACGAGTTGAATATCTGGTCCGTTGGTTGGGATATGGTCCTGAAGATGACTCTTGGATTCCCTTACGTGATATTCAGGCTCCAGAGCTCTTACGTGAATTTCATCTTCGCAACCCTTCCAAACCTGGGTCTCTGCTCCCAGGAGGTCCGCCTGGAGACGGGGGATCTGTCATGATTCCACCTTAAATCCCTTTGTCCACCTTTACTATTCACCTATAAAAGGATACCAGACACACCTGTCTAATGCTTGATTATTGAAGTTGTGTTTCTGAAGAACTTCCTGTTCCTCCGTTTCTACTCTCTCAAGCCTTTAACTAATTTCTGAGAATCATCTACATTGGATCAAGTTTTCTCTTTCAAAGAGTATCTCTACTGATTATATCTTACAAAACTTACTTCTCCAAGGTATTTATCCCTTGCCGTAATCTATAGCCTGAATCTGTGACGTCATCTCACACGCTGTATCACAGGATCGTACAGCTCTCACATCTTGCAGCCTCCTCCTCTCTGACCTGTTCAGTGAACGCTGCCTAATCATTAACGCTGCTTCCCAGCTGTGTCTTCGATACTTTTCAGTCTCCGATAAGGTACAAACATCCTCAAGCTCATAAACTGTTTTTGCCTCAACTAAGATTATCTTATAACTTACAAACTATATTTTTGTCAATTCAAGTTTACATATTATTATTATCGGATACATATTTTTTTCTATCTTTTTGCTCACCATTTTTGTCTCCTATTTTTCTCTTGTGCGCACAGAGTGTATTATTTTTTGTCATTAATACAGCCTGTCTCTGGTAAGACAAATCTTATTTCTGAGTGAGTTTACTTTAAGGATCTTATTCCTCAGATTTTCCACTCTGTATTATTTTTTATTTACACAAATCACTTATCAATTACTAATATTAAGTTGCTTTATTCCATGAGTTTAACTTATTCAAAGCTATATTTGTTAAATATTGGAAAAAAGCTACAATTCTATTTTTATTTTCCTGGAGACATGACACATAGATTGTTATTTGGCTTGTTTTAAGGAAGTGCAGTCTTTCTAAGGCAAGGAGGTCAGTTACTGAGGATTGCCAATCGTCAAATGAAGGGACATCAGGCGATTTCCAGTTTTTAGGGATCAGTCGTTTTGCTCCTGTGAGCATTAGTAACAAAAGAGATCGAGCGCACACGCTTTTAAGTTTAGGAAGGTTTAGGAAAAGTACAGTTTCTGGGGCTTCAGGTATCTCTATTTGTAAGATTTCCGAGATTTTCCTGATTATTACCGCCCAAAAATTCCCCAACTTCGGGTACGACCACCATATATGTGAAAGTGTGCCAAGTTCACCACATCCTCTCCAGCACAGAGGGCTGGCAGCGGGAAAAAGGCGATGCAACCTGGCCTGTGTGAGATACCATCTACATTGTAGTTTTAGTTGAATTTCTTGTACGGTGGCTGATATTGAGGATCGTCTGACCAGGGAGAATGCTCTGAACCACTCCTCCTGGTCGTATTCTCTGCTAAGTTCTCTGTGCCAAGTCTATATATATGTGGGGAGGGGCGTGTCAGGATTGTCCAATAAAAGTTTATAGATAAGGGATATCAGTCGTCTTTGTGGCTTACTCGCAATGCATAGTCGCTCAAATGGAGTGGGGTCTCTGGCTAATTGATCTCTGCATCTGAGGTGTGTTATGTAGTGCAACAATTGATTGTATCTCAACCATAAGGAGAAGATAGAGTCACTCAGCTCTATCATTTGAGGTTGTGATTTAAATCCCCCATTTTCTACAGCGCTATAAAGACATCCCTCTTTAAGGGAGTATGGTATGTGTAGTCTGGTTCCTAATTTGTAGTAGGGTAATGCAGGGTTTTCTAATATTGGTAACAACAGTGAAAGTCCATATGTAATATGGACATAGGAGGAGGCTGTCCTGTCCCACTCAGTCAACACATCTTTTAAAATAAGATATTTGTTTAGGACCTTGGGGCGTTGTGCTGCGGGTATCCAAGCCAGTGTGCCCACATTGTTGAATCCCAGGATCTGGCTGTCCACTCTAACCCACAGTTTGTGGCTCGTGTTTTGTGACCATTCCACAATGTGTTGTAGAGCTATAGCTTGTTTGTATGTTTTCAAGTCTGGGAAACCCAACCCTCCCTTATCTCTAGGAAGGTACATGGTCTTCCGTGGAATTCTGGGTTTAGTACCCGTCCATACAAATTGTTCTAATATTCTCTGTAACTGGGGGAGATAATCCCCCGGCAAGGAGATCGGGATAGTTTGCATAATGTACAGGATTCGCGGTAATATGTTCATCTTGATAACCCCTATTTTGCCGAGCCACGACAGCGGTTTATTTTTCCACGACGAAAGATCACTAATGATTTCATGTTTTAACTTTAAGTAATTGTCTTTAAATATATCTTGGTGTTTTTGTGGTATATAAATGCCCAAGTATCGGAGTTTCGATGTTGAAACTGGGACCCGGTACTTGTCTCGGAGCATATCTACGTGTTCCTGAGGAGCATTAATGTTCAGAAGTTCAGATTTCCCTAAGTTTAAGTGAAAGTTTGAGACTACACCGTATAGATCTATTTCCCTAAGAAGCTTGGGTACCGATGTGTTTATATTCGTCAGAGTATACAGGATGTCGTCTGCGTATAGTGCCTGTTTATGTACTGTGTCACCCAGTGTGATCCCTGTGATCTTGTCGTTATGTCGAATCTTTTGTGCTAAGGCCTCTATAGTTAAGGCAAACAAAAGCGGGGACAGGGGGCACACCTGTCTGGTTCCGTTTGTTATTCTAAACGGCTCTGAAAGCAAGCCGTTCACTCTAACACGGGCTCCCGGGTTCGAGTACAGAGCAAACACCATATTTAGGAAACTCTCTCCAAAGTTCATCGATTTCATCAACCGGCGCAGAAAAGGCCAGCCGACGCGGCCGAAGGCCTTCTCCACGTCGGTCGAGAAGAGGGCCAACGGCACTCCTTCAACTCTTGCATAGTTGACCAATTGTAGGACTTTAGGGGTGTTGTCCCGTGCCTCTCTGCCCGGGATGAAGCCCACTTGCTCCTGGGAAATCAAATTCGGGAGAAATTTATTTAGTCGTTTTGCTAAAATTTTAGCCAACAGTTTGATGTCTGTGTTTAATAAAGATATAGGTCTAAAATTTTCCGGAGCAGTGGGTTCTTTTCCCGGTTTGGGAATAATTGATATGTGTGCCTCTAGCATGGACTCCAGCATCCTAGGACAATCCCTTAAGCTATTGAATAATTGGAGCATGTGTGGGGCTAGTAGGGGAAGAAATGTCTTGTAGTATCTGGGTGTAAGTCCATCGGGACCCGGGCATTTCCCTTTAGGAAGATCTCTAATTGCATCAGTCAGTTCCTCTAGGGTAATATGAGCGTCCAGCACATCTACGTCTGCGTCATCTAGCCGGGGTAACTCTAAACCCGACAAGTATGCGTCGATTTGTTCCTCTTTGCTAGACAGTGAATCTTCAGTGTGTGTCATGTCAGTTGTGTTGGACAAGTTATATAGTTTACTATAGTATGTGTGGAAGGCGTCCGCTATCTGTCCGCAGCTTTTAAATTTGGTGCCATCCCATTTTTAGGTGATGTATATATGTTTTGAGCTGCGACCTTCGGATCGATCTAGCTAGCAATCTGCCGGGCTTATTGCCCCCCTCATAGTATTGCTGTTTGGTCCAAAACAGTCGTCTTTGGTAGGCTGTCAGTAGATGGTTTTTAAGATCATTCCTGGCCTTAGTGATGAAAGCTTTGATTGTTCTTTGGGTCGGATTTTGCTTGTGTTTAGCTTCAAGGTCAGAGATTGTCTTCAGTAGTTGTGTATGTTTCTCCCTATACGATCTGACCTGCCTGGCCTTATGTTTGAGGAAGATTCCACGTATAACACACTTATGTGCTTCCCATGTGTTTGTTAGTGAAGTATTTGAAGGGTCATTGATCGAAAAATATTCTGTCAAAGATTTACTAATGTCCTCAGCTATAGGGGGTGATTCTAACATGGAGTCATCTAGTCTCCAGATGTACATTGTGGGAGGGATGTCAGGCCATACCACTGTACAGGTCACAGGCGCATGATCGGACTATGTAATGGAGCCTAACTTACAGTCAACTGTCATGTCTAGTCCTATAGAGTCTGTAAAAAAGTAGTCTATACGTGAGTATTTGTCATGCGGGGGAGAGAAATATGTATAGTCACGATCCGTCGGGTGCAATGTTCTCCATATATCGTGAAGCTGGATGCCAGCGAAGGAGGCTCTTGCACTTTTGATAGTCCTGTAAGGAACATTAGACACCCCATTAGAAGTATCAAGATGTGGGTCTAAGGGGAGATTTAGATCTCCGGCCAGAAATATTGGACCTTTGGAGTGGTCCAGTAATACCCTAATTACTCGTTTTACATATTGATGTTGTGCTGTATTTGGGGCATATATGCAGACTAGTGTGATTGGGTGACTGTACAGTGTACCTTGCGCTAGTAAATATCGTCCTTCTGGATCTTTCTCGACATGTACTATCTTAATTGGTACTGTTTTGTGGAGCAATATTCCCACCCCTCCTTTCTTTTCAGAACCTGATGAAAAAATGGCTGTAGTGTATGTGTTGTCGAACCATTTTGGTTCTTTTCCCTTACGGAAATGCGTTTCTTGTATAAAGATTATTTGGCTATTTAAGCATTTAAATTCTTTTAGGGCAATCGACCTCTTACCTGGGTTGTTTAATCCCTTCGCATTTATTGAGGTAAATGTGAGGCTGTGGGACTGGAATCTGCTTTTCTTTAGGTCCATACTGATGAGAAGAAAAAAAAAGGGAAGGAAGGGAGGTTAAGAAGAGTAGAAAGAAAAGAAGAACTATATAATGTACAAAGGAGAAGGAACGAAGTTAGTGATTAGGAAGAGAAGTAACCAAGATTTTTCTTAGGTAAACAATTGCCCGACACCAAGGGCAAAATGAGTATACTGTGTTTGTTTAAGTACAGCTTTCCCTGTCAAAAAGATACTGTTTAAACTTCAAAGTAAATGAGACAGAAAAAACAAGACAATCAAACTAGTGTCTGTTGGGGTAGTAACCCTAAAGTGGATAACTTTTTAAACAATATGTATAAACCCTAATGGTTTAGTCTGCTGCTAGGTGGAGAATTATTTTATAGCAATCAGGATCAAGCTATGTATGAGGAGAGGGTGGGGGGTTAGTATAGTAAAGAAGAAGCGAGAGCATGTCTTTGCAGGGCTATACATGCTTCAGAGTCCGCAATGGGCTCTGGGGGCTGACTTGCGCTTCCACATGGTGGGTTCTTTTGTGGCTAGTTATATCTACTTGCGAAACCCACAGCAGTATCTAGTTGTGAATTGTAGGGATGGGATGGGAAGGGAGGGAATGTGAGAGTTGGTAGGTGAGGATAGAACGGGAAAGGAGGAGCAAAAATGGGATGGGTATGAGATGGAGGGCAAGGGAGGAGTTGCGGAGGGGATGAGTAGCTTGCGATTACATAGCTAGATCATTAAACTCATTATAAGACTAAAACCAAACAATATTTTAGCACAAAACCTTCTATAGTTTAGAGGATACAGAGAAAGAGTGTGAGCGGACACATCTTCAACCCTAGCACAAATTGGGTTTGTCTGAGATGATCATTGGCCTTAGAGGGCATCTAAGTCCAGTCCCTTTACGTGCCGCATCTTCCAATAGTCCTCTAGTTCAAATGAGACCTCTTTGTCTCCTACTGATTAGCATGAGAAAAGGCAGAGCAAGTTCTTGGGTACTTATTAACCCTGCTATGTTATGTTTATGTCCTCTGAGCTCTCCCGTTGTGTTGAAGTGGTCTCCTCTCTGCTAATTGCTAGGGCTGCATAGAAGGCCTGCGGGTCCCCACCAGGCCTGTAGACCGCCGTCTTGTTGTTATGTGTCGCCACCAATGAGACTGGGAAGCCCCAACGATATTGTACTTTATGTTCTCTAAGAGTCAGAGTGATGTGACTGAGCTCTTTTCTTTTTTGGAGTGTTACAGGCGATAGATCCGAGAAAAGCTGGATTTTTTTCTCCCGCATGCAGTATAGATTGTTTGACCCTGGCACATTTAAGGATTTCCTCTTTATACCTGAAATTCAGGAACTTGATTATTATGTCCCTGGGTGGACCTTTAGGCAGTGGCTTAGGTCGCAGGGCCCTATGTGCCCGCTCCATTACAACTTCAGGGGAGCTAGGTGTACCCTTTATCGTGCAGAAAAGACTCTGCAGATAACCTTCGATTGCCGGAGGGTGTATTGATTCAGAGACCCCTCTGACTCTTATGTTATTTCTGCTACATCGATTTTCAAGGTCCTCTAGTTTGTCAGAGAGGGCCTGCATGTCAGCCTGCTGTTGCTGTATATCTGTGCTGTTATGTTGCACTGTATTAGCTATTGTTACCTGTTCTGCTTCTGTTTTGGCCACTCTATTTTCCAGAGCTACAATATCTTTTTTCAAATCTCCAAAAAGGCTCCTCATTTCTTGGAGCACTCCCTTTATGTCCTCTTTTGAAGACAGGTAGCGAAGATCCCCTTTAGTTAAAGGTTGTGACTGCCCTTCAGTTTGTGGGGTTTGCTCCCTGCTGGCTTGTGTATGTTGGCTACTGGCCATTTCTCCTGTTTGTGTGTCAGGGCTGGTGTCTAACTGTTTAAGATATCTGCTTAGTGGTCTGGTAGCTTTGTTTTTGTCAGTTTTGTTGACTTTTTTATTAGGCATCCCCACTGCAGAGGGAGTGTCTGTTCAGGCATGTGTATATTGTCACCTAAAACTTTATAGTCTCTGTAATATCTGAGGTGCCTTATTATATTAGCGCCTCTTCCTTTCTGTGTAACTCTTCTGTTTGTTAATATTTGTAAATGTATTCCCTTTTATTCAGCTTTATGTCCACTTTCCGCCATTAGCCTGAATTAAGTTTGTAAGGCTCACTGCTACACTGCGTGCAACTAGGGCAGTGTGACAGGCCCAACAGGGGGTCTGCGATGCGCTGCGTGATAGCCTTAGTCAGTATTGGGGATCAGATAATAGTGTGAGCGTGAAAACCACAGTGTATAGGTGTTTTTTATACTTATTTGCCAGAGCCTGCTGGCGCATCAGCTCCCCTCTTACCCTCCCGAGGATCTCCGGTTAGATGGTGATGTCACCGCGTGGCCTGCCGCTCTGGTGTGTAGTTTTTTGTGGCTTAGATGTGCAGACCGTGCAGGGTATACAGCCGACCGCAGCGTGTTTGGTGTGGGGTTTTCTATTACCAGCTGGGCATTTATCGTGTGTCCGGTCCCGTGAAGATGCGCTTCAGTGTTCTTCCAGTAGAGTGGCTGTCAGTCTTCCCGGCGCCTATCAATGTCTCAGGCCGCTCTCAGCGTGACTCATATCCGTGTAGCAGGTAAACCTGCGTGAGGCTGTTTGCGATCCGGTGTCTTATTTAGCCAGGTCATTCACCATTACTTTATGAAGGTTTTGGGAACTTATAGGGGTCTAGTTGTGTCTTTAGATTGCGTTATCCACTTTCAGGATTAGGAGCTCTTTCAGCAACCAGCCATCCGCCCCTTTAAAATACCTTTTACGTTTATTAGAAGGCAGAATAGCAGACAAAGCCTTCTGTATTGCAGCAGCAATAAAATCTTTTATATTCACAGGGATATCATGTACATTAGATGTTGAAGGAACAATAGGCATTGTACTAGTACTGATGGATACATTCTCTGCATGTAAATGCTTATCATGACAACTGGTACATACTACAGCTGGAGATATAATCTCCGATAACTAACAACAGATACACTTAGCTTTGGTAGAACTGTTATCAGGCAGCAGGGTTCCAACAGTGGTTTTTGAGACAGGATCAGATTGAGACATCTTGCAAATGTAAGAGAAAAAAACAACATATAAAGCAAAATTCAATTTCCTTATATGGCAGTTTCAGGAATGGGGAAAAAATTTTAACAGCATAGCCCTCTGAGCATAAAAAGAGTCAAGAGGCATATAGGAAGTGGGGTTTAAATAATTAAATTATTTGGCGCCAAGTATGATGCGTAACGCAAAATGAAATTTTTTTGGCGATAACAACATCCAGAAATGACGCAACTCACGTCATGGCAGACACAACCTTGTGCAAGGAAACCTGGCGTCAACTAAGATGCCAGAAATGACGAATTGCATCATCGCACGTACCTTCGCGCTAAAAAATTCTCGCGCCAAGAATAACGCAATAAATATCAGCATTTTGCGACCTCGCGAGCCTAATTTTGCCCACAAAAATTCATGAAAAAGCAGTCAATTTGAAGAAAAGACTATACCCCAGGTAAGAAAAAATTACTTCCTAAATATGTTTCCCAATTTTGAAACTGATAGTGTGCAAAAGAAAATATACATAAACCTGACTCATGGCAAATATAAGTACAATACATATATTTAAAACTTTATATTAATACATAAAGTGCCAAACCATAGCTGTGAGTGTCTTAAGTAATGAAAACATACTTACCGAAAGACACCCATCCACATATTACAGATAGCCAAACCAGTATTGAAACAGTATCAGTAGAGGTAATGGAATATGAGAGTATATCGTTGATCTGAAAAGGGAGGTAGGAGATGAATCTCTACGACCGATAACACATAACATAGAATCAATAGGTGATACTGCCTTCACATCCCTCTGACAAACACTGTACTCTGAGAGGAATCGGGCTTCAAAATGCTGAGAAGCACATATCATCGAAGAAAATCAAGCACAAACTTACTTCACCACCTCCATAGGAGGCAAAGTTTGTAAAACTGAATTGTGGGTGTGGTGAGGGGTGTATTTATAGGTATTTTTAGGTTTGGGAAACTTTGCCCCTCCTGGTAGGATTGTATATCCCATACGTCACTAACCCATGGACTCTTGCCAATTACATGAAAGAAATGACAACATTGCCCCCCTTGTCAGAAGCCCTTATGACAATATCTTTAATAGTTTGTAATTGGCGCAATGCTGTCCTCTTAGAGTGTGAAAGGTTATCATGATATGAGGTTTTATCCAAGTTTTTTTCCATGGATAACAAATTTTCCTCAACTTTTTTTCTGGAAAGAGTTAATTAAGGGACCACGATACTGTATGGCATAAAAATCAGAATGTTTTTTTCCGGGTGATGGGATTATCGATGCCCAGTCACCATCATTGTCATCCATACAGTTATCCAGGCCTCTCAAAGCTTCAATTGCACAAAAATCTTTAAATTCTAATTTGTCATCAACATAGTGAGTTACACTTGGTAATGTATTCATTGTAACTGAAGAAGAAGCATGTGACTAATTTTTTGCAGATGCAAAATAACGCTTTAATGTAAGCTTGCAAACAAATTTGTTCACATAAAGCAGAGCAAATCCCATACCCCTTTGTAATACAGAAATTTGATCATCAGTGAAAGAAAAATCAGATAGATTTATAACAGATAACGTTAGTCCCTCTTTTGCACTCTGTGGTGCCTTGTGGATCTTCTTTCTTCTTCACTGGCCTGCCCTCAGGGTTCTTTTCCTAAAGGGACAGCCTTGCCAGTCTTCATTTTGGGTCTTGCTCCTCTTGAATCATCCTTTGAGGCAACCTGTGAAGACAAAAGAGGGGAATAGGTGGCCGAGGGAGAGGAATCATCTTGGTCATCAGGTTATCCTTGATCGGAAGATTCAGGTTCAGTGGATGAAAAACCCACTTTTCTGTCCTGTTAATTCTTCTTTTTATTTATGAGAATTGGCTTAGGTTGGGTATCAGCCTGTCCCCTTATTTGGAGTTATGTGTCCTTGTCTCCTAAATCTCATTTGATGATTCGGCCAGTGATAAACCTGATTATTATCATAGTCCTCTTTGTCTCTGACATATTTTTTACTCTTACAATCAGCTAGTTCTTTATCAGCCTTTTCAATATGCACTTGCATATTCTTTTTTTGTTCTTTAAAAAGTTGAGAGGCTGAAACTCTGCATCAGTTCCTAAGAAACAACAAGAGCTGTTATTTTCTATAGAAGCCACTATCACATTAGTGTCAGTATTGTATGACTTCTGCTGTTATATGGGGTAACTTACAATACTACCTAAACCCATTTTTCACAACATGTTGGCTGTTGGGCAATTATTTTTAGTAATTTTATTACAACATTTAAGCAGATAAAATATGGAGAATCAAACGAGAATTCACACTCCTTATTGAGTTAGCACATCAAATAAAGGAAAACTGTGCTTCTCCCACTACAATTAACCTTAGCCATGAATCTGACACTTTGCTACAAACTCTCCAGCATCGACGCAGTTCTCACTGGAATTCAATATAACTTTTGTTTCTGAGCACCATTAACTGTATGCATGACCTGCTCCATAACACTCAATGTACCCCACCTCTGCAATCATCCCTATCTACACAATCCTGCCTATTGAAAACACACTATTCTACATAATGCTCCCCTTGGTAACCCCTCTATATAACCCCCCATCACAAATACTACCCTTGACACCTATCCACTATTGCAAAACATAATCCCCCAATCTTGGAAAAAAAAAGTTAAAAATAATAATGTGACCCTTAAAACGACATGAAACTGTTTTTGTTTCTTTCATATTAAGATAAAGTATACAATTTTAAACAACTTTCCAGTTTATTTCTATTAAAAAAATTGCTGCATTCTATTGGTATTCTTGGTTGACAGAGCAGCAATGCCCTCCTGTGAGCTAGCTAAACACATTGGGAAGCCAATGACAAGAGGAATACATGTGTATCCACCAATCAACAGTTAGCTCCCAGTAGTGCAATACTGCTCCTGATGCTACCTAGATATGTTTTTCAACAAATGAAACCAAGATAAGAAAACAAATTATATAACAGAAATAAAATGAAAAGTTGTTTAAAACATGTATGCTGTGGGAGCTAACTGAGGAAGAGAACAGACATGAAAACTAAGAGCTCCTGAACAAGTTAGGTCTCAAAGTGGCTAAATTGCAACTAAACAAAGGGTTTAAAGTATTACCCCAGGACCTTCAACTGCCTACAGCATAGGACATCACCGGAAACAAGAAATATCGAATGTGGTGGTGCTTAGTCCTGTAAACGGGAGTGCGATGAGGTAACCAGAGAGGAGGAGAGTAGGAGGTCATGAGCAGAGCGAAGGGGACGGGAGGGAGAGTATCTAGAGACGAGGTCTGAGATATAGGGGGGAGCAGTACAGTTGAGGGCTTTGTATGTCAGAGTGAGAATTTTGTGTTTGATCCTAGAGGCAAGAGGAAGCCAGTGAAGGGGTTGGCAGAGAGGAGCAGCAGATGAAGAGCGACGTGTAAGGAAGATGAGTCTGGCAGAGGCATTCATTATGGATTCTAATGGAGCTAGGTGGAGACCAATCTCCCTTTATAAACATTGACACAAAAATGTATTCAAAAATATGGGCAAATAGTTTAGCTAAAGTTATTCCTTCACTAATACATGGAGACCAAGTAGGTTTTATCCTGGGTCCTGATAACACCAGGAGGTTACTTCACATATTCACTGAGGCTAAGAGAAGGGAGATCCCCCTCCTCGCCCTGTTGTTAGACGCCGAGAAGTCCTTTGACAGGGTGAAGTGCAAGTACTTGTGGGAGACTATGGGGGTATTTCAGTTCCCTAGGTCATTCTTGGTAGCAGTACAGGCCCTATACTCATGCCCCACAGCTAGAGTGAGAGGAATAGGCTTCACATCAGACAAGTTCACAATAACAAATGTCCCCTATCTCCTCTGCTTTTTGCTCTTGCTGTTAAAACCCTTGGCGCAGGCCATAAGGAAAGCAGACAATTTCAAAAGAATTGAGATAGGCAAATCCCAGTACAAAATAGCCCTGTTTGCGGATGACATCCCTCTATTATTTACGTCCCCTAGAACCTCTATACCAGCTGTAATGGAACTCCTTACATTTTTTGGAGATATTAGGCATTAAAAAATTAAATGAGACCAAGACGGAAGTCATGTACATTAAAGGGACAGTCAACACCAGAATTGTTGTTGTTTAAAAAGAAAGATAATCCCTTTATTACCCATCCCCTAGTTTTGCATAACAAACAAAGTTATAATAATACACATTTTACTTCTGTAATTACCTTTTATTTAAGCCTCTGCAGACTGCCCCCTTATTTCAGTTCTTTTGACAGACTTGTATTTTAGCCAATCAGTGCTCACTCCTCGGTAAATTCACGTGCGTGAGCGCAATGTTATCTATGTGAAACACAGGAACTAATGCCCTCTAGTGGTGAAAAACTGTCAAAGTGCTTTCAGATTAGAGTCAGCCTTCAAGGTCTAAGGCAATAGCATATGAACCTCCTAGGTTTATCTTTCAACTAAGAATACCAAAAGAACAAAGCAAAATTAGTGATAAAAGTAAATTGGAAAGTTGTTTAAAATAACATGCCCTGTTTGAATCATGAAAGATTTTTTTGGACTTGACTGTCCCTTTAATATCATAAAAGAAGATCTGGAGTATCTCCTTCTCTTCTTAGATAGGCTCCCTGAGTTTAGATTAGACATGTGCGATTCGTTTCGGATCGATTTGGAAATTCGGAAAATTCGGATCGATTCGAATTTCCGAATTAAAATACTGCCCAATCTACCGAATAAATCCGAATCGAATACATCCGAATCGATTCGAATACATCCGAATCGATTTGGATGTATTCGGTAGATTCGGATGGCCGTGCATTACACTAGTATTGTACAGTATATTAGGTTTTATCACTCTGCTATGGGTTAAACCTAATATACAGTACATAATACTAGTGTAATACACAGCACATCCCACCTAACACTTACCGAAATTCCAAATTTCCGAATCGATTCGAACCGAACCAAATTTTTTCCGAATCCGAATGAATCCAAATGAATCCGAAACGAATTCATTCAAATTTTTCCGAATTCGAATAGTTCCGAACCTGCACAAGTCTAGTTTAGATCCCTAATAGAATCCTGGAAGTTTTCAGAAATATCTTGGACAGGGAGGATTGCAGCAATTAAGATGTAATTTCTCCCAAAGCTCACTTACTTGTTTAGCTGTAATCAGTACAAATCCCAAGAACAATTCTTAACAAACTGCAAGGTATTATTACTACTTACATATGGAAGGGTAAGAAACCATGCACATCTAGGCTTATACTAAAGAAATTAACTAGAAAAGGTGGACTAGCCCTACCTAACATAATATTATACCACAAAGCAGCACAACTCTCCCACAACCTAGGGTGGGGTAATACCTCAAACCCTCCACGATGGCAATATGTGGAACGGGCTCTAATTCTGGAAACTATACAGCTGCCAGACTTTATATGGACCCCATCTTATTATAGAAAGCGTTTAGGAATTGAACACCCTATACTATTAGACAACTTGAATTTTTGGGACAGAATAAAACATCCCCATACTTTAGCTCCCCACCCTTCACCACGCCAATCAGTCAGGAGTATAGTAGGATGTCTACAAGAGACTCGCACCACCTTTATTGAAAAGTATACAGTACCCCCAAAATTCCAATTCAAGACTTTTAGATTCTTTAGTCTTGCAAGACATTGGGGATTCCAGAGAGAGTTGACAATGTTATGAGCTGCTTATTCTATTTAAACTATTTTATGTTTAACCAAACTTTTCCTTTTCTTTTACTGAACTCTTCTCTGAAACTGCAGATATATTACTTCTGTATTTTCCAGCAATTCACTTATAACCTAATAAGCTACGTATCTGTATTTGTCTAACAACTTGCTTCTAACCTAATAAGTTACACCTCTATAGTTATATCTCTTGTTACTACTTGTCTTTGCCTATTGTGAGGGACACATAGGTTTTGGGGAGTTTGGTGTTTTACTCAGCGCACACTACTTTACGCATGTGTTTAACTGATAAGTTACACCGACATATAACTGTTTTGGCTTTTTCTCATAGAATGTTTTCTAAATATCTTAAACTCAAGGCCTCTTTGTCTAGTATTATTTTTCCAACCCAATTAGCCTCTGGCCAAATTCCAAGAAAGCATATCATACTAATTCTAACATAGAGAACCTGTTTTTTTTAGCAACCACTAATCACGTGAGATTTATTAGCCAATTATTATAAGCCAATTAGCTCTCTGCTTTGTAAGGAACTGTAATAGTATAAAATGCATGTAGATGAAAATGTATTAGTCTTGCGTTGCTGTGTTTTGTGCTGGGACACTGTTGCAACAGTGTAATAAAGATTACCTCTCCTGAGGTGAGCCCTTGTTTGATAAATATCTGGTCAGGCCCTCTTTATTACTGCACTTGAGATGAGCTCACTCACGACAGTAACTTGGTGACTCTGGTGGGATGTGTTTCAGGTCGACCTTCCGTGCCTCCCTGGCTGGAAACCAACATCTGCGCGCACCCATCTGATTACTTGTTGGAGATTTTGTCTTGTTGGCTTGGGAGTCCTGGGGGGCGATAAGGGAGTACGTCCTGAGGAACAGACCACAAACAAAGGACACAATCTACCCCTTGGACCAGTCTGTGAGTGTCTTTCTTCTTGTCTTTTGTGTTCATGTATGTGTAATATATGTTGTGGGTCTTTTACCCTGTTTTTATATACTGGATCACTATTAAATTCAATGGGACACCTGTCTGGCAGTTAAACACCCTTAGGGTGCGAGCCCACTATAAAATAATGTTTCAGGTGATAGGGATTTTTACAGAGCCAGAAATAGTGATCCAAGACATATTGTGACTTGAGACTATAGTGCTAATCCCTCCCGCTAGGCAGGGACGTTGAGGAAGTGTCCGTCCGGTAACTGCAGGGACTTGATTAGGGATTAAAGTGGGGTGTGGATTTTGATGGGTTGAAGTGCCCCTGTTTTTGATCAAATTTTTGAAGACTGGGCACTTTGTCATCAAAATTTACATTCACTTTAAGGAACAGGGATATAATAATGGGATCCCGGCTGTCTAAAGTAGACAAAGACTCTTCCCTTGCTAAAGTATATGAAAATTAGGAAAAACTCAGTACTGCTTGGTTATAAAAAAAAAAATAGACTTTATACTTTGTGCACAGAGCTCTGGGTCTCCTATACTCTCGGCCTTGATCCTGAATTAAGGTGGCCGAGATTTGGGTCCTTTGAGCTCTCTAAATTAATTGCCCTCTGCAATCTTCTGGTTGATATATGCACTGGCCAGATGGACTACTATTATCTTTTTGAGAATAGTAGGGTTGCGGACATCAAAACCCAAATGAAAATGTGTTTTCTGTGTCACTAAAAGTTTCATGTATGTTAAAATTGCTTTAGAATAAATGCTGGGAGTGAAATATTTGCGGTATGTGAGATGATATGATTTTTGTATACAATCGCTGCAAAACAAAGCTGGTCTTGATGTTTGATGCAGGCTAGAGCTGTGTGTGTGTGTGTATCAGGGATTCTTAGTTAAGAAATTTGACGCTGTAATGATCTGCTTGTTATTGCTGTAACTTGTTTTGTTTTTTTTTTCATATTTTTATTTATAATTCAACAGTATAACAAGATTGTCAAAACAAAAACAGAACAAATTCTTACAGCATTCGTAAGTTACATTGAAATCAAATATTTCTGTTCCACTAACATCATGGAATTACATATACAAAATAATACCATAAATTTTCCCTTAAGAAAGTTTCCACGAGAATAAACATATAGTAGAGAAAACTCACAACAAAGGATCTTAGTTTAAGACACACTCTTCAAGTACTGAACTTAAGACTTGTCGGGCACTAGACCCTCTACTCTTGATACATTCTTATACTGTTGACTATTTTATTAGATTTTGTAAAACCGAACAAACACAAAAGCACAAAACAAAATAAAACAAACAAAAAAAAAAAGAAGAAAAAAATATATATATCCTCTCCCTCCTCAATATATATATCCTCTCCCTCCTCAATGAAGATATAACTATCTTATAGAATAGGGATATTGCATATTTCCCAGAATTAAATAGTTTTAAAACCGGCTCTAGAACATCCATTGTTCCTTCATCCATTGCTGTAACTTGGTTTTAAAGTCATATGTATGTTCTTAATTTTTTGTGCCAATAATAGATTTTTTTTTTTTAGTTTTAAGTGATATTTGTTTTATGCATGGGCTGATGAGAGATTTAATGTGTTTTCACCTGTTTGCGGCATATAAAATATATTGTTTTTGCAAGTGAAGTAACTAAGGACTTTGTAAGTGCGATGGTGTGTGTGATTTTCGGTCACACTCTAGTAAATATGAGAGTTTTTCTGGCATGTGAATAGGTTGATGTTGTATTTGCAAGAGTTTGTGGAAAAGATAAAATAAGGTAAAAACTGTGTCTTGTTTGCCATTGGAATTCTGCTTCTTTGCTGTATTGTGGACTGTATATCATTAAATATATCTAAAGTATGTGGGTCTGTTTCTTTTGCAATACATTTTTAAGTATATACAGGTTGTTGTGATGGTAAATTGGACAAGTTTTCTAATCATAGCTAGGTTATATATGTAATATACGCATGATAAATGGTAAGCCCTTATGGGGACAGTACACTGTAAAATTGTTTTTTATATTAATGTATTTTCAATGACTTTTTATACAAGCTGCATAGTATAAAATGTAGGAGAAATTTAATTTGCAAGTTTATTTGTATATATGAAGTAGCTGGTTTTGTGCTTTCAAAACACAGTTATTGTAATGGGTTGAATTTCAGATAATAAGCATATCTCATTGTGTTCCTTATCTTATATTTGTCTGTAAAACCGGAGCTCAGTGCTTAGACAGAGCAATGGAAAATTGTCATTTTATTACTTAAAGTGAATGTAAATTTTAATGCTAAAGTGCCCGGTTTTTAAAAATTTGATTAAAAACAGGGGCACTTTAATTCATCAAAATTTACATTTCACTCGTTGTGAAGAAATACTTTCCTTTTAAATTTGACAGCAGCTCCAGCTTCCTCCGGTCGTCGCAAGCCATTTCTGATGTCAAAAATGATGGATGGGTCATCCTCCAATCACGGCTCCCCTCCCCCCACCGGGGGAATCAGTGTCTGATTCAATGCCGTGATTGGAGGAAGCCGGATTCATCATTTTAGACCCAGGAAGAGGCTTTGCGACGGGTGGAGGAAGCTGGAGCTGCTGTCAAGTTTTAAAGGTAAGGTTTTTTTTCACAACAGGAGTGAAATGTAAATTTTGATGAATTAAAGTGCCCCTGTTTTTAATCAAATTCACTTTAGCATCAAAATTTACATTCACTTTAAAGGACCAGTTCACTCATGGGAAAGGGGTTCATGAGCAGCAATAATACTGTATTAACAAGTAAAGGAGATAATACATAAATGTAGTAGTTTGTAAAATTTATATATTTTTTACATTTTTTGTCTTCTTTGCAGTTCAGCTAAATGTCCCTGGAATGCCCTGATAAAAGGGCAGTGCTATAATGCTCTATTACCCTGCCCCATGGCCATTCAAAGTGCTTTAGTAAATGATATGCTAAAGACAGTAAACCTCCAATGTGCACACACAATCAGCAGCTAACAAAAAAAAATTAAAATATCACTCCCCACACTTTACATTTAACTTTCCCTGAAAGCATAATAATTGCATAAGACCTGGATGATTTTTTTATATATTTTTTTTAGTTTGTTTTACAATAGTTTGGTTACATAACCACCTTGTGCACAGATCCTTCCTTGTATGTATATATATATATATATATATATATATATATATATATATATATATATATATATATATAAATAATATAAAACCTGCCGTTTAGATAGCAGACATTTAGGCAGTGTAAATCAATCCTCTCTGTAATGCAAACTGAACTAATGACAGCTGCCTGCAGTCTTTGTGCTGCGATCTGTGAGACTAGCAGTGGGGGAAAAGTTACATTTGCTTTCCAGCTGATTGAGGCTTCATGCCGATGTGGATTTGACTTCTGAGTTGAATAGATACAGGTTTGTGTAAAAGTGTGTTCTAATACAAGAGTGGAATTGCATGTTGCAAACGTTTTGTTTTTTTTCTCTTCAAATAAGTCACAAACTGAGAGATATCACTGACCTGAATGTATTCAAGCTCTAAATAAAAACTGCTCGCTGCTCAACACGGAGTCAGGGGGTGGAGCATGTGCTATGCACTGAAGGCAGGGAAACCAAAAAAATATTTAAAGGGGTACAGGCAAACTGATATAAAAACATAATTTATGCTTACCTGATAAATTTATTTCTCTTGTAGTGTATCCAGTCCACGGATCATCCATTACTTATGGAATATATTCTCCTTCCCAACAGGAAGCTGCAAGAGTCCACCCACAGCAAAGCTGCTATATAGCTCCTCCCCTAACTGCCATATTCAGTCATTCGACCGAAAACATGCAGAGAAAGGAAAAACCATAGGGTGCAGTGGTGACTGTAGTTCAAATGAAAAAATTACCTGCCTTAAAGTGACAGGGCGGGCCGTGGACTGGATACACTACAAGAGAAATAAATTTATCAGGTAAGCATAAATTATGTTTTCTCTTGTTAAGTGTATCCAGTCCACGGATCATCCATTACTTATGGAATACCAATACCAAAGCTAAAGTACACGGATGATGGGAGGGACAAGGCAGGTACTTAAACGGAAGTTACCACTGCCTGTAAAAAACCCTTTCTCCCAAAAATAGCCTCCGAAGAAGCAAGGTATCAAATTTGTTAAATTTGAAAAGTATGAAGCGCAGACCAAGACTCCGTCTTGTAAATCTGTTCAACAGAAGCCACATTTAAAAAAGGCCCAAGTGAAAACCACAGCTCTAGTAGAATGAGCTGTAATCCCTTCAGGAGGCTGCTGTCCAGCAGTCTCATAAGCTAAATGAATTATGCTTTTTAACCAAAAAGACAGAGAGGCTGCTGAAGTCTTTTGACCTCTCCTCTGTCCAGAATAGACAACAAACAAGGTGAACGTTTGATGAAAATTGTAGTAGCTTGTAAGTAAAACTTTAAAGCACAAACCACGTCCAATATTGTGTAATAGACGTTCCTTCTTTGAGGAAGGATTAGGATACAAGCATGGAACAACTATCTCTTGAGTGATGTACTTGTTAGATACCACCTTAGGAAAAAACCCAGGTTGGTACGCAGGACTACCTTATCCGTACGAAGGACCAGATAAGGAGAATCACATTGTAACACAGATAACTTGGAGACTCTACGAGTCGAGGAATTAGCTACCCAAAAGGAACTTTCCAAGATAAAGATTGATATCTATGGAACAAAAAAGGTTCAAACGGAACTTCTTGAAGAACCTTAAGAATAAGGTTTAAGCTCCATGGCGGAGCAACAGTTTTAAACACAGGCTTGGATCTAACCAAAGCCTGACCAAATGCCTGAACGTCTAGAATACCTGCCAGACGCTTGTGCAAAAAAAATAGACAGAGTAAAAATCTGTCCCCTTTTAAGGAATTAGCGGACAACCCTTTTCTCAAAAACATCTTGGAGAAAAGATAATATCCTGGGAATCCAGACTTTACTCCATGAGTAACCCTTGGATTCATAACAATCAGATATTTACACCATATCTATGTTCAATTTTCCTAGAGACAGGCTTTCATGTCTGTATTAAGGTATCAATGACTGACTCGGAGAAGCCATGCTTTGATAACATCAAGCGTTCAGTCTCCAGGCAGTCCATCTCAGATTGATTCTATTTAGATGGTTGAAAGGACCCTGAGGTAGAGGGACCTGTCTCTGAAGCAGAGACCGTGATGGAAAGGATGACATGTCCACCAGATCTGCATACCAGGTCCTGCGTGGCTACGCAGGCGCTGTCAAAAACACCAAAGCCCTCTCCTGCTTGGTCTTGACCTCCGGAGGAAATCCCACTCCCCCGGAAGAAAAGTCTGACGACTTAGAAAATCCACCTCCCAGTTCTCAACACCTGGGATATGGATAGCTGATAGACAAGAGTGAGTCTCTGTCCAGTGAATTATTGTAAGACTTCTAACATCGCTAGGGAACTTCTGTTCCCCCTTGATGGCTGATGTAAGCCACAGTCGTGTATATTGTCCGACTGAGTATGATGTACCTCAGAGTTGCTAACTGAGGCCAAGTCTGAAGAGCATGGAATATCACTCCCAGTTCCAGAATATTTATTAGAAGGAGGGTCTCCTCCTAAGTCCACTATCCCTGAGCCTTCAGGGAGTTCCAGACTGCATCCCAACCTAAAAGGCTGGCATCTATTGTAACAATTGTCCCATCTGACCTGCGGAAGGTCATACCCTTGGACAGATGGACCCGACATAGTCACCAGAGAAGAGAATCTCTGGTCTCTTGGTCCAGGTTTAACAGGGGGACAAATCTGTGTAATCCCCGTTCCTCTGACTGAGCATGCATAGTTGCAGCGGTCTGAAATGTAGACGTGCAAACGGTACTATGTCCCTTGCCGCTACCATTAAGCCGATTTAATTCATGTACTGAGCCACCGAAGGGCGCGGATGGGATGAAAAAAACACGGCAGAAATTTAGAAACTTTGACAACCTGGACTCCGTCAGGTAAATTTTCATTTCTACAGAATCTATCAGAGTCCCTAGGAGGGAAACCCTTGAGATTGGGGATAGAGAACTCTTTCCTTGTTCACTTTCCACCCATGTGATCTCAGAAATGCCAGTACTACGTCCGTATGAGACTGGGCAATTTGGATGTTTGACGCCTGTATCAGGATGTCGTCTAAATAAGGGGCCACTTCTATGCCCCGCGGTCTAAGGACCGCCAAAGCGACCCCAGAACCTCCATAAAGATTCTTGGGGCTGTAGATATCCCAAAGGAAAGAGCTACAAACTGGTAATGCCTGTCTAGAAAGGCAAACCTGAAAAACGATGGTGATCTTTATGCATCACAATGTGAGGATAAGCATCCTTCAAATCCATTGTAGTCCTCTATTGACTCTCCTGGATCATAGTTAAGATGGTACGAATAGTTTCCATCTTAAATGACGGAATTCTGAGGAATTTGTTTAAGATCTTTAGATCCAAAATAGGTCTGAAGGTTCCCTTTCCTTGGGAACCACAAACAGATTTGAGTAAAAACTCTGTCCCTGTTCCTCTCTTGGAACTGGATGGATCTCGTACACAATGTAAGAATGCCTCCTTCTTTATCTGGTTTGCAGATAATTGTGAAAGGCGAAATCTCCCCTTTTTTTGGGGGGGGAATCTTTGAAATCCAGAAGATATCTCTGGGATATAAATTCCAATGCCTAGGAATCCTGGGCATCTCTTGCCCACGTCTGGGCAAAGAATGAAAGTCTGCCCCCTATAGGATCCGCTACCGGATAGGGGTCCGTTCCTTCATGCTGCCTTAGAGGCAGCAGCAGGCTCCTTGGCCTGCTTATCTTTGTTCCAGGTCCGATTGTCTCCAGACCGCCTTGGACTGAGCAAAAATTCCCTCTTGTTTTGCCTTAGAGGAAGAGGATGCCACACCTGCCCTGAAGTTTTTAAAAGGTACGAAAATTAGACTTTTTTTTTTTTTTTTTTTTTTGCCCTTGATTTAGACCTATCCTGAGGAAGGGCATGACCTTTTCCTCCAGTGATATAAGCAATAATCTCCTTCAAACCAGGCCCGAATAGGGTCTGCCCCTTGAAGGGAAGTTAAGTAGCTTATTTATTAAAGTCACGACAGCTGACCATGATATAAGCCATAGCGCTCTGCGCGCCAGTATAGTAAAAAACAGAATTCTTAGCCGTTAGTCTAGTCAAATGAACAAGGCATCAGAAAACAAAGGAATTGGCTAGCATAAGCTTGTCAAATATATTCATCCAATGGAGTCGCTTAACTGTAAAGCCTCATCAAGAGACTCAACCCAGAACGCCGCAGCAGCAGTGACAGAAGCAATGTATGCAAGGGGCTGCAGGATAAAACCCTGTTGAATAAACATTTTTTATCCATTGGATCTAAAAAGCACAACTGTCCTCGTCAGAGGTAGTGGTACGCTTAGCTAGAGTAGAAACTCTTCTCTCCACCTTAGGAACTGTCTGCCAGAAGTCCCGTGTGGTGGTAACTATTAGAAAACATTCTTCTAAAAAATAGGAGGGGAAGAGAACGGCACACCTGGTCTATCCCATTCCTTATTAAAAAAAATTTTAGTAAACCTCTTTAGGTATTGGAAAAACATCAGTACACACCGGCACTGCATATTATTTATCCAGTCTACACAATTTCTCTGGCCCTGCGATTGTACACATTCATTCAGAGCAGCCAAAGCCTCCCTGAGCAACAAGTGGAGGTTCTCAAGCATAAATTTTAAATGTAGAAATATCAGAATCAGGTTAAATCATCTTCCCTGAGTCAAAAAAAAAAATCACCCACAGACTAAGCATATTGTGAGGTAGTATCATACATGGTTCTTAAAGCGTCTGTATGCTCTGTATCTACCCCCAGAGCTAACTGCTTTCCTTTAATTTCAGGTAGTCTGACTAATACTGCTGCCAGAATATTATTCACCACCTTTGCCATGTCTTGTAAAATAAACGCTATGGGCGCCCTTGATGTACTTGGCGCCATTTGAGCGTGAGTCCCTGAAGCGGGAGTCGAAGGGTCTGACACGTGGGGAGAGTTAGTCGGCATAACTTTCCCCTCGACAGAATCCCTATGTTGAGGCTTGCAAGAGAATGACTGAATATGGCAGTTAGGGGAGGAGCTATATAGCAGCTTTGCTGTGGGTGGACTCTTGCAGCTTCCTGTTGGGAAGGAGAATATATTCCATAAGTAATGGATGATCCGTGGACTGGATACACTTAACAAGAGAAATCTGAGATTTAAAAAAAATATTTACAAAGAAAGAAAATGAAGTTTATTGTATGCTCAGCACTAGTATATTTAACTATGTCAGCAGTTTCAATTAAAAATATTTTTAATTTGGGTAAACTGTCCCTTTAACTATTCTGCACCCCACTGTGATTGTGGTTTCTTATGCTGGCTTGTTTACTTAGGCTGATTGATAGCTGAGACTCCAGTATAAAACTTTTACTATAGGTGGGTATGCCACAGACTAAATCAGCTATTTCAAATGCCAAAATAGAGGAAAGGAGCTTGTACAGGGACATCCTTTACACATTTATGTGCCACACACAGTACACCTCTTACACAATCAGAAAATTACACAACATTTCTCAAATCAACGTCTCACTAGGTATGAGACATTGCTCCTTGTAACTTCTAATATCACTATCCTCTGCTGTATCTCTCTCAACCCAGCAACTTTGTTACCTCTGCTCGATGATGGTTCCCCCACACCATGTTTATCTGTATCTCTCTTTTCCTCCAAACCAAGGGATGACTTCTCTGATGTACCTCTACCTGGCTTGGATCAGACACTGTTCTGTGATGGAAATTCAAGGATGGTGAATGGTTCTCGTCAATCTGGCTATGCTGTAGTTTTGACAGATTCTGTTATAGAGGCCGAGCCCCTCCCATCTCACTACAGTGCCCAAGCGGCTGAGCTACATGCACTCACACATGCTTGTCAACTCTCAAAGGACAGGTTAGTAAACATTTACACTGATTGTAAATATGCCTTTGGGATTGTACACACCACTGGTCAATTATGGAAATTAAGGGGTTTTCTAACTTCTGCTGGTATCCAAATTGCCAATGCACTACAAGTTTATGCACTCCTTGTCTCAATCCATTTACCCACTTCCATCTCTATCATGCATTACAAAGCACACACCTACTCATAGGACCCCATTTCACTTTGTAATAATTATGCTGATCGAATTGCTTAGCATGCAGATTCTCTGCCACTTATCCTTCTCTCAGTCACCCCCACTCACAAACCTCACCCTCTTGACAATACATTGTGTTCTCTTGACACTTACCTTACTGAACAAATTGTTCACCTCTGGACTAGTCTTGGTCTTACCTGTGACTCTTTTGGTATCTGGTTCACTCCAGATGGACGCCCTGCTCTACCTCAACCACACCTCTCTCTTATGCTATCCTTTCTGCATAAACTGAGGTACCACACAACTTGCTGAAACCCTTAACAGATACTAGTTTGCCCCCCAGTATCCATCAAGCTGCAAAATGAGTTGTATTGAATTGTGTGACTTGTGCTCAATTCAATCCAAGGGGGGAACCTAAAGGCCCACCAGGCGGACGCCCATGGACATTTCAACCTTTTGAACGTTTACAAATTGACTTTTCTGACATACCTCCCTGTAGGGGTTTCAAACATTTACTTGTGATTGTGGACCAACTTACTGGATGGGTTGAGGCCTTTCCTACTATAACTGTGAAAGCCCAAGAAGTTGCCAAGTGGATGCTAAAAGAACTTATACCCAGGTTTGGCCTCCCCAGAAAATTGAATCTGACAGAGGAACACATTTTACAAGTAATATTACTCAGCAACTGACATTAGCCTTAGGCTTTACTTGGCATCTCCATATCCCTTGGCATCCAGAAAGCTCAGGCCAAGTGGAAAGAAAGAACCAGACCCTAAAACAGACTATTGCTAAAATTTGTTCTCAAGCAAGCCTTAAATGTGTAGATGCTTTGCCCCTAGCACTCGCACAAACTATAGGGGGACCCTCAAACTTTCACCATATGAACTGTTGTTTGGTAGGCCACCTCTTTTGTATAGTGTATAGTGCCAACACCTTACACCTGCCTGACCTTGTGGTGGGTGATGTACAACTAACTGCCTATCTTTTGCAACTGCAAAAGCAATTACATTCTCTCCACAGACAGGCCTCTCTCTCTCAGCCTTTGCCATTGGATGTGACTGCACATCCCTTCCAGTCAGGTGACTTTATTTTAGTCAAGACCTATCAAAAGAAGCCACTGCAGCCTCTCTGGTCCTTACAGGTCCTTACTGGTTTTGCTGACTACTCCAACAATTATCAAAGTTGCCGAGGTCAACTCTTGGATCCATTACTCCAGGTGTAAATGATACAGCCCAGACAAAGAAGCAGCATGCAACGGACCAAAGAAAGAAGAAGCTGGGGCAACCAAGGCCTCTGAAGAAGGGGTAACCAAGACCCCTAACAACGAGTGGTTAATTAAGACCCTTGCTGGTTTGAAACTCCAACTAACCAGAAATAGTGAGATCTCACTAACTGAATGAGTGAAACTGAAAGATTTGTCTTCCTTACTCTTATTTTCATTGTCTCACTCCTCTGTTGATATCTTGAGTAACATTCCTCAATATGTCTCCTTTGTTTTGTGTCACACTTTTGACCATGCTCTCTTACTCTATTTCCCAATATGTGTCTCCTGGTCAGTGTGTTTGTTCTAACCCCTTTACTAAATAATCTTGTTCTGGTAACCTTGTATCTGTGGCAGTTTTCCCTCCCACTACTAGCTGCCCCAACAAGCAATTATACTCAAAGTTCACAATAAAAGTCCTAAGGGTTTTGTTATCCAGTCTATTTGCATAGCCCCCACTACTGAATGTGGTTTGAAAAATATGGAGTGGGTAGCTGAGAAACAAAAGTCACCCCTCCTTTCTTTGTGTTCCCATATAACTACCTTTGCCACAATCCATTTTACCCCCATTATTCTTTTCCCCGTAATGATAATTTACCTAATGCCCAATTGTCCTCAGAGAACGGTCCCTTAGGTGAATAGGGACTAAAATTACATGTGGTCCTACTCCAAACTATAGCCAATCACACAAGATGTGATTGATGACAAATTTTGCCTTGGAGGTATTTTTGACCATCTCTTTTATTGGCTAACTAATTTGGGATGGTTACGCTCCCTTTTTCTGTATGGCATTGTTATTATAGTATGCCTTATCCTGATGTGTTGCTGTATACAATGTGTACTTGGTTTAATTTCTACATGCAAGAGTGTTTTCTCTGTGTCTCATTCTTCCCCCAAATACTTAAATCTCTCTTGACCCTGACTTGTTCTGAGTTCACCTACTTCTCTCCTGCTCTATGTCTCTTTTGACCTCTTGATCTTACAATGTTATTGCCTAACCACCAGCTGTGCCCTAAATGTCCCTGTCTTATCCCTATGCAGGATGCACTACGTCCCTAGGATCGTCTAGAACTTTCATACATTGGGAAACTGGCCACTTGACAGACCATGGAGCATTATCTACCTTGATGGCCACCCCGGTCATAACCTGTATACCCATACCCCACTCCTTTTTTGCTCCCTGGTGGTCCCTATCTCTTCTGTCTTTCTGTGTTGTTTTAATTTTTGCTTTCATATTGCATTACCTTATACTTACACTCTCTATATTTCCTTCACAGGTGCAGAATTCCTTCACCTCCCAAACATGAAATGATACTGCCTGACAGTATCATGGCACTATTCGCCATCAACTCTGCAAGAATGATGGGGATTGTTAATTGTTGTTAATGAATCTGGGAGGGGATGTTTCTGCACTATGTCATGTCACACCGCATATATATATATATATATATATATATATATATATATATATATATATATATATATATATATATATATATATATATATATATATATAGGAATGTTTAGGTAGTTGCCTACTCCACCCGCCGGCGCTTAGCGTCCGGTAATAGCGGAATCGTCTACTACCTAACTTCACTCCTACCTTGCTTTTGGTTACCCTCTTGTAGTCCTGTGAACCATCTTGCAAGGGAGAATCCATGTGCTAATAGCATTGTGATTGTCAAACCGCCATGAGTCGCATTGACTTTTTGTGATTGCGGCACTTTGACATTATCCCTCAAAGGGGGGAATGTTATGAGCTGCTTATTCAATTTTCTTTATTTTATATGTTTAACCAAACTTTTCCTTTTCTTTTACTGAACTCTTCTCTGAAACTGCAGAAATATTACTTCTGTATTTTCCAGCAATTCACTTATAACCTAATAAGCTACGTATCTGCATTTTTCTAACAACTTTCTTCTAACCTAATAAGTTACACCGACAAATAACTTTGTTTTGGCTTTTTCTCATAGATTGTTTTCTAAATATCTTAAGCTCAAGGCCTCTTTGTCTAGTATTATTTTTCCAACCCAATTAGCCTCTGGCCTAATTCCAAGAAAGCATATCATACTAATTCTAACATCGAGAACCTGTTTTTTTTTAGCAACCACTAATCACATGAGATTTATTAGCCAATTATTATCAGCCAATTAGCTCTCTGCTTTGTAAGGAACTGTAATAGTATAAAAATGCATGTAGATGAAAATGTATTAGTCTTGCATTGCTGTGTTTTGTGCTGGGACACTGTTGCAACAGTGTAATAAAGATTACCTCTCCTGAGGTGAGCCCTTATTTGATAAATATCTGGTCTGGACCTCTTTATTACTGCACCTGAGACAAGCTCACTCACGACAATGAGATGGGAAAATTACTGGCTCACAGGACTGTGGGTATTCTTTCTTCTAATTATTACACCATTACAGACGTACAAGCTGAACTTATTTCCAATCCTCAAAGAGCATAAGAAAAAGACCTTGGCCTATCAGTGGACACTAACATTTGGAATAGGGAACTAGTTTTTGCTAGGAAGACTCTGCACAGTGCCACATTATGGGAATTACACTACAAGGTAGATGTCAGATGGCACTTAGTACCAACACATCTTCATATAAGATATTTCAAAATGTGTCGCCTTTATGCTTGAGAAATTGTGGAAAATTATGTAGCTGGGTACACATCTGGTGGGATTGCACTATGATCAGACCTTTTTGGAGAGAGTGCTTTAGACTACTGGAAGACATGAACTTTAACTTACCACGTACTCCAGAATTAGACCCGTTACACCTGTTTCTCCCCCAAAATGGCATTGACTAGAAAAATGTTTCTCACCTATTTTTTTACGTCAGACAAATTGATTATAGCCAGACAGTTTAAACAGTCAATACCACATACACTCCAGGCAGTACTAAGCCATATGAAATATATCAAGAAAATTGAAGAATACATCTTTAGATTCAAAGATAGGCTACACCTTTATTATAAAATCTGGACTCTGTGGAATGAGATGTTTCCAGATTAAATACAAGTATTGTCCTCCAAAGTTAGTCAGGACTAATTGAATAAAAGAGTGATCTTCAAAATAATACACTCCTATTTTTTTTCCTCTTAGTTTCACTTTCCTCCCCTCCCCTTCTTTTATTTTAGTTTTAATTTTCATTCACCGTAAGCCTGCTTCCAGTCAATAGCAACAAGTACTCTTCTTGATTCTTGCAATGTTTAGATTTTTCTTAAAAGCTCTCATGCCTATGGTTAAAAAAAAAAAAAAAAAAAATCCGGGGGAGGAGCCAACTCTAAAGCTGAGCGGCCGTACATCTTTACAGCTCTGATCATGAGATAACTATCTGTAAAACTACCGACCATTTTCGCCTAGTAACCTTAATAATTTTGTGTGCCAGAAAGCCTAGAGGTCTCATAAAGCCTGCTTTTTAGAGAGATTCATGCTTGCTGAGTCGCCAAGGCCTTGAAGTATCTGCGACTGCAGACACATCCCGGGAGCAGCCATCTTGCGGCCTTTGTACAATCTGGAGCACGGAACGAAACTACCTAAAGGCTGCCGCTCTACCCTCAAACAAACCACGCTGCTTAACTATGGAGACTCCGGATCGCATCATGGACAAGATCTTTTGCTTTCTTGAATACTGCCGATCAGCGTCTGAACACTCCTCTGTGTTAGCTTCACTGCAAACTACGGGGCAGTCTCCAGCGCACGCACCTCTATGTGATCTTAACACTAAGCCCCTGGGGACAGTGACACCAGTTACGCAACGAATGGCCACAGCTGACAAGAGGGTACTGCTTAACAAATATCACAGGTTGGAGCGGACTCTGGATAGAGGAGATCATGAGGCTAAGACAGCGGTGATCCTGCCTTATGAGTCGGGAGGTATATCCCAGCTAAAGCCTCAACTGCCGCAGAATGACTCACGGGTATGTCGGGTTACCAAGCCTTCTCACACAGCAGAACGACCTGCAGACTACCTTGACGGACCTGCTGACTCCCTAATTATATCCGATCTGCCTGGAGATAATCTGAGAGATTGGTTGGACAGAGGGGACTCCCTTACAAAGCGGTCCTTGCCCAAAGTAGCACCGGCTTTCACTCTGTGGAGTTTCACGCAGCATGTATGGGAAGGGTCTAGCTCTGATGTGAATCTGAACTACTATGAAATGGGATGAAATGGTCATTAGAAGGTTTTGCGCTTCAAGGAGCTGCATAATATACTGGACACTAATACACTGTCTTGCTGTCCCCTATGCGTAATTACCCCAGTTTGTAAGTTTAAAAATTACAGTTTAAGACAGACTATATTGATTATGTCCTTCCTTTTGCGTTTAACAGTTGATGTTGTTGTCTATTTTTTCTCTGTCCCCTATGCTTAAGTACTCACTCTTCCCTTCTGCACAGTTATGGAATTTTGCGCGCCCCATTAACTATTATAAATATATGGCGCTTGAGAGCTATACACGAAAATAAGTTATACTGTAGTGCATAGTATTAATTTAAGGTTATCAATGAAAATGAGTTTTAGCCACAGTATGCCTTGTTAGAGGGATAGAGGCTGGATCTTTGTTTATTTAACATAACCTGTTCTGCTTAATACCAATGGTCCTGGCCTTTATGTTGGTTTAAAGATGTAATTTAGATACAACTTATTCACTCCTCTCTCACTCTGCAAAAGTGAAGTTCTTTAGTTTGATGTATAAAAAGCTCCTATAGGCTTGTTACCCTAGCTTGTACACCATATCTGATCATTGAGATGTGACAATGTGTCTGCCAGACTGCTGCCTGTAACCACACATGGCTGTTTTCCTTAATATAGCTTTATAAAGCCTTGCATCTTCTTAATCTTGTACACTGCTTGCACCCTGGCATATTGAATCCCCCACTGAAGCACAGCTTCTTTGCACTGTTCACTTGAGACTGCAAAGTACCTTAATAGTTTAAAGAAATAGACACATAGATACTGGCAGAAATCCCAGAAGCTCTGTAACTAACGCGTAAAGCCTAACCATAGTATTTGACATGATACTAAGATGGGGGTACACACCAACAGTAGCATCACCTCTCTAACACACTCTTCCTATAGGATACCATTTAATTAGAGTCTTACCAAATGCGAATAGCAATTGCATGCTTAGGGCTAAGTAACTTATATGCCTACTGCTTATACATAGTGTCTGAATAGGATTAAGTAGTCTTACATCTACTGCCGATGGGCAAAGGGCCCTTGCCCGTTGGCAATCTTCATTTCCTCCTAGAATCCCTATTCATATTTTAGAAGCTGTTAGGCTTCCATACACAACATGAGGCTGGTCCTTGTTTAGAATACTGCTCAGATAACCAGCACTTTGAGATTTTTATTATTGCATGTCAGTTTATATGTTCTCATCTCCTATAGGCCAGAGTCCAGGTTGCACATAAGAGACATATTTATGTTCCAAATCAGTATATATTTGTTGGAAGCAGTGCCTAAGTGTCAATAAGTCCATTAGTTAATTTACCACCTCCTCCCCCCCCCCCCCCTCTACACCACACCTCCTTCGGTAGGAGGGTTAACTACACGGCTTATCTCGCTTATGCCGTAACCTACCTATTCGTTCCCACATATTTTACCATACTATTTATATCACTTCTATCATAACATTTATTTATATCACTCGTTGAGTTATACTATTCAGTGGTGCATTCTCGCATATCTAACTTCAATAACCTCCCACATAACATATCTTGCTAGAAGAAATATACCCACAGATTTGCACCCAATCCTATAATTGATATAATTACTATTTATATCACTCCTACCATAATATCTATTTATACCACTTGCTAAGTTACACTATTCAGCGGTGCATTCTCGCATACCTTACTACAGTAACCATCTATACAACATATCTTACTAGAAGTGATACATCCATAGATTCATACCCAACCCTATAATTGATATAGAAAAAGAGGTTTGTTTTGTGGCCCATATGTGGTCTCTGTTACCCCATACCAACCTTCACTAGCTGTCTTATTTTGTTTATGTTTGAGGCCCAAAAGAGGCCCTTAGAGTTCATTAGAAGGTTTATATTTAAACTGGCAAATTTTAATTACAAACTACAGTTGTTCATTGATGCTTGTCCTCTCTCGATTGTCTGTATGCATTTAACGCTGTATTGTACTTGACATTCTCTGCAATGACTAATTGTGTATACTGCTTTTCTTTTTTCCATTTTGTAATTTTCCTTTTGAAACCTCAATAAAAGAATTTAAAATAAAAAAAAAAAAAAAAAATCCTAAGACAACACCAATCAACAAGTATTGGTTAATGGAACACTCTTGTACACATGTTCACGGCAGTAAACAAACATAACAATTTCTACAGTTTAATACATACTCCATGCTGCCAGGTTTACATTGAAAAATGTGTTCTATAAACAGATTTGCCACTACTAGAGTTCAATTTAACCTCTTAAGGACATATGACGGAATTTTTCCGTCATAAAACAATTGAGCAAACTGAGAGCTGTGTCCTTAAAGGGTTAACAGGTCATAGTAGCACCAAAAAAAAAAAATGGGTGCAAGTTACACATGCCAGTTCACTGCAGAAAACAACATCAATATTTTCTACAAACAGTTTAATATCTAAATATTTGCTCAGGCATATTCTGATAGGTTTACAGTAATAAAAGTGACACAGTGCCATTTCTAGAGTTCAAACAATTTAGCCAGCAAATTAAAAGGACAAAGTAGCCAAAACATGTCACCAAAAATTGGTTGATGTGCAATTTAGACATGCCAGTTCACTACAGAATTATATAGTGGATTCAAGTAGTTTTGCAGCCATTGAATTTAGTCCCAGAACACTAGTATCACTCAAAGGCATCTGCCTAAATTTCCCAAAAATCCACAACTCACAGTGGTTTAATGTTTAAAACTATTTACAGGCAACATTGTGCTGCGTTATAGTGTATTCAAGTAGTTTTGCAGCCATTAAATTTAACCTGTGTGGTCACACAAAGTCTGATGTGCAGATACAGTCATTCATCACATTATGAGCAAAAGTAAATATTCACACTACAGTTGTGTCCACTCAACCTCGGCTCTTCTACCCTGGCTTTCTCTTCTTCTTTGGAACCCTTGATTTCAGAGCACTACACCTTCTGTCAATCCATTAGCTGACTGGTCATTGGATCCTTGTGACTGGGGTCAGAAGGCAACATGATGTCGTTTTATTATTATTATTCTTTTCTTTATTTATAAAGCGCCAACAAATTCTGCAGTGCTGTCCATGGGTACAAAAGATAAAAGTTCAACAATGAATACAGGAGGAATTGAGGGCACTATTCCTGTGGGAATTTACAAGCTACACAGGTAGGAGGGTGAGAAACAGGAGGTGGGGACTACAAAGGTGAGAATGATGTTAGTGCGGTTAGATGAGGGCAACTATTAGGCAAGTGAAATTAATTTGTTACTGAATTGGGTAATAGGTTTCCCTGTACAAAAATGTCTTTAGGGAGTGTTTAAAGGAGGACACATTAGGGGAAAGTCTGGCACTGTGAGTAAGTGCTAGAGGTTTGGACCCACACGAGAGCAGTCCTGCAGTCTAGTATGGGTGGGGGGCAATGTTGGCAAGGGCGTTGTAGGTCAGGGTGAGAATTTTTAATTGAATTCTGCTGTGACTAAAGAGCCAGTAAAGGGACTCACAGAGAGGTGCAGCAGATACAGAGCGTCGGGAAATGTGGATTAGCCTGGCAGAGGCATTTAGGATGGATTGAAGGGGGGAAGCTAGGCTACTTAGAAGGTTGAGTAGTGAAGTCAGGAAATTACCAGGGAGTGGATTAGCAGCTTAGTGGTGGCAGCACTCATAGATGGACATATTTTGGAGATACTGTGTAGGTGGTTGTGGAGGATGAAGAAAGTAATTGGATGGGAGGTATTAAGGACAGATTGGAGTCAAGTGCAACTCTGAGGCAGTGGACCTGGGGTTATGGGGAGATAGTGTTGCCACCAACAGTGATAGAAAAGTTAGAAACCGGAGCAGAGTTATAGGGGGAAGGATTTGGAGCTCAGTCTTGGACATGTTAATTTTTAACTGGTTAGAGGCTATCCAGGAAGAAATGCCAGATAAGCAGTCGCTGATGTGAGAAAGGACAGAAGGAGAGAGAGCAGGGGTGGCGAGTTAGATCTGAGTTAAAAACGCGTTGGATGAGAAACACGTTGCTAGTATTTTTTAAATATTTTAATAAAGTAAGTTTTTGATTATACTTACCACTTGCTGCCAGACCTTTTTACTTCACATTGGCTCCTTTCTGGATTACTGGGAGTTCCTGTCTTACCAGATATCAGTCTACTGGGTGACTGTTTGATCCCAGTTTGCCTCTAGTGCACCAAGGGAGGTGCTTTTCTAAATGTGGGTATATCCATTACCACATACTGCTGCTATTATTTGTCCATACAATACTAGGCCATATTGGCGCTGTATTTGTTTATACCTTCCACAGGGCATTGATCAGCCATTGGAGATCAGTCTGCTGGGTGACTGTATGTGATCCCAGGCTGCTTCCTCTACACCACTAGGGGTGGCTCACCAAATGTGAGTGTGTCATTACACTGATACTTGTTTTCATTTGTCAAACAATATTAAGCCATGTGGTGCTTCTGTTCTTTTGTGTTGTCTACAAAATTGAAGATGTCAAAGGTGGCACTCATAATGGGAAAGGATATATTACCTGTAAAAGCTTGGGGGTGGTCTGTTCTTTCCTGCTCTTGCCCCATACAATATGTTGGGAAAACGTATCAGGAGTTTAAAGAAAGGATAAAGCACATAGAAGGGATATTGTAAATAAACGGATTAAAACAAGTGGTATTGCTCACCACTTCTTTGATTATCAGTCTAGCAGTAACAAAGATCTACGCTTTATGGGTGCTGAATATATCAGTGAGAGAGAGGTGGTGATTGTGATAAGACACTCCTTAAAGCAGAGTGCAAATGGATTTTCAATTTAGACAGTCTAACCAGGTGGTTGAAACAAGGAATTGAATTATGCCCCCTTATTATAAGTAGATATATGTTCTTTGTGTACTTCAACACTGCCCCTTTAAGAGAAGATAGGGTGTGAATGACATAAAGGTTTTCCTTTAATTTGGATTTTAATATCAAGGCCAAAAGGATTTCTTTTAAGGGCTTTCATTAATATACAAATTTGACGTGCATTACCTCTAAATTGTCAGTGTATATAACATTAATAATCTTATTAAAAGCTTAACCTATTCATGTTAATAATTAAAAAGTATACTTATGGCATGCTTGTACTCTATACTTTGATCTCCCTTTAAAAAGAAGTTTCATGTAAATTATTGAGGTTGTGTTAAACTTCAAGAATATTTGTTTCACCTGGGTTGAATATATAAAGGCATAGGATTGGACTATTGCATCATATGCCTGAGAAAGCCCAATCTGATTGGTTGTTGAGTGAAACACGTGTAGCATTGTTAACCACGCCCACTGGAGCTCCGTGAGTGTGGCGGTGTGCTGTATGATCCTTTGGAGTCACCCTGATGTTAATCTTAATGGTCCAGTGAGTGGTATAATCGAGTAATATCTGGATGTGCTGTGGATTAATCTGGAGGAGCAAGACGTCACTCCTGCGGCGGACAAAGCCTAAACCCAATCGCTAATGTTGACAAACATGCGTATAAGTGTATGGTGAGCTGTTAATCTGTATTTTTTCGAATCCGTTTGTTTTCTCGGATCCATTCTTTATTTATATTCATTATTCTATTCTGAAATTTAAAAAACAAAAAGATTGGAAAAAACGATTTAACTTAACATAACTAATATGTCGGCAATTGCCGGAAACAAAATTATCTAAAACCGCCACCACCCACATCGCCGACACTAAATAAAGCTATTAACCCCTAAACTGCTTTCCCCCCCTCATAGTCAACATTAGCTAAACCTATTAACCCCTAAACCGCAGTTTCGACATCGCCAACACAAACTAAACCTATTAACCCCTAAACCGCAGTTCCCCCGACACTAACTAAACCCCTATTAACCCCTAAACCGCAGTTCGCCGACATCGCCAACACTAACTAAACATATTAAAGGGACATTATACACTCAAAAAATATGCGCTAATTAAATAAAGCATTAAAAGAAAATAGTTTTTATTTAAGATGTATTATCAATTTTGCTGCTTAAGGTCCTAAAAATGATGTTAAAGTTTGTAGTCCTCTGACTTCATGAGAATACGTTCGTAATACCCAGTAGCTACAGAACAAGGTTTTTTTCCACACTCCCTAAATGGTGTTTACAGACAGCCCTCCTGCTGGAACGGTCTGTGTAATGTGCTTTGTGCAGTACTATGTTCAAAGGCAGAAACGATGCAGATATACACAGAAGCTGCTAAACTCAACAGCTTATTTTCCCTTCTGTCCCTTCTAACTCTGCAGGAATTCCACTTCCCTTCCCCCCTCCCGGTTACCACAGATCTCCCCCCCGGTCTCTGCAATGCCGTGGTAACCGGGAGAGGGGAAGGGAATTGGATGGACCTTACTGGGCAAAGGATGTGAAGGTGCCCCCATTTCAGCAGAACCCTTTCTGTGTGTGTGAAACCAGCAGCTGCAGATATACACAGAAGTTGCTAAACTCAGCAGCATATTTTCCTTTCTGTCCGTTCTAACACTGCAGGAATTCCACTTCCCTTCCTCTCTCCTGGTTACCACAGCATTTAATTAGGTTGTGCAGAGACTGGAGGAGATCTGTGGTAACTGGGAGGGGGAAAGGGAAGTGGAATTCTGCAGCTTCTGTGTATATCTGCATTGTTTCTGCCTTTGAACATAGCACAAAGCACATTACACAGACCATTCCAGCAGGAGGGCTGTCTGTAAACACTATTTAGAGAGTGTGGAAAAAAGCCTTGTTCTGTAGCTACTGGGTATTACGAACGTATTCTCATGAAGTCAGAGGACTTCAAACTTTAACATCATTTTTAGGACCTTAAGCAGCAAAATTGATAATACAAGTTAATTAAAAACTTTATTTTCTTTTAATGCTTTATTTAACTAGCGCATATTTTTTTGAGTGTATAATGTCCCTTTAACCCCTAAACCGCAGTTCACCGACACTAACTGAAGTTATTAACCCCTAAACCGCCATACACCCACATCGCCAACACTAACTAAACCTAATAAACCCTAAACCGCCGGCCCCCACATTGCAACAACATAAATTAAACTATATTAACCCCTAAACCTAACACCCCCTAATTTTAACATAATTAAAATAGACCTAAATTAAAGTAACAATTATTAACTAACTACCTATTCAAAAATAAATACAAATTTACCTGTGAAATAAAAATAAAACCTAAGCTAGCTACAATATAACTATTTACTAACTACCTAGTTAAAAACCTAAGCTTACACTAATAAAACCTAACATTACTAAAAATAAAAAAATTACCATTACAAAAAATAACAAACGAAATTATCCAAAAAAATAAAAAAAATATTCCTATTCTAATACCCCGTTTAAATAAAAAACAAACAAAAAACACCCTAAAATAAAAACACCCAAATCTATAATACCAACCCTCTGGAACGCACTTCCTCGACTTGCCCCTAACCTCTCCTCTTTCAAACGTTCCCTAAAGACCCTTTCTGTTTAGGGAAGCTTATCGCCCCAACTTATTAACAAACTAACTTCACTTAACTAACAGTTGCCCTCATCTATCTCCTCACTAATATCATTCTCACCTTTGCAGTCCCCACCTCCTGTTTCCCATCCTCCTACCCATCTAGATTGTAAGTTCCCACGGGAATAGGGCCCTCAATTCCCCCTGTATTTGTCTGTAAAAAAATTGTATTGAATTTTTGTTGTTTTAAAAGATAGATAATCCCTTAATTACCAATTCCCCAGTTTCGCATAACCAACACAGTTATAATTATACACGTTTTACCTCTGTAAATACCTTGTATCTAAGCCTCAGCAGACTGCCCCCTTATTTCAGTTCTTTTGACAGACTTGCATTTTAGCCAATGTTATCTATGAAACACGTGAACTAATGCCCTCTAGTGGTGAAAAACTATTAAAATGCATTTAGATTAGAGGCGGCCTTCAAGATCTAAGAAATTAGCATATGAACTTCCAAGGTTTAGCTTTTAAGAATACCAAGAGAATAAAGCAAAATTGGTGATAAAAGTAAATTGGAAAGTTGTTTAAAATTGCATGCCCTATTTGAAACATGAGGTTTTTTTTGGACTTGACTGTCCCTTTAAGAAGCTCTCATTCCTATTGGCTGACATAGTAACACCTTTACTAACTATTGTTATATTAAAGGGACAATCTAGTCCAAAAACAAAATTTATGCTTACCTGATAAATGTATTTCTTTCTTGACACGATGAGTCCACAGATCATCATTAATTACTGTTGGGAATATCACTCCTGCCCAGCAGGAGGCGGCAAAAAGCACCACAGCAAAGCTGTTAAATTTCACCTCCCTTCCCTCCCACCCCAGTCATTCGACCAAAGTAAAGGAGAGAAAGGAAGCAACAAGGTGCAGAGGTATCTGAAGTTTATAAAATACTAACAACCTGTCTAAATAACAGGGCGGGCCGTGGACTCGTGTCAAGAAATAAATACATTTATCAGGTAAGCATAAATTTTGTTTTCTTTCTAATGACACGAGTCCACGGATCATCATTAATTACTGTTGAGAATCAATACCCAAGCTAGAGTACACAGATGATAAGGGAGGGATAAGACAGGAAACCTAAACGGAAGGCACCACTGCTTGAAGAACCTTTCTCCCAAAAGTGGCCTCAGCCGAGGCAAAATAGTCAAATTTATAGAAGTTTGAAAAAGTGTGAAAAGAGGACCAAGTTGCAGCCTTGCAAATCTGTTCCATAGAGGCTTCATCTTTGAATGCCCAGGAAGAGGAAACAACCCTCGTAGAAAGAGCCGTTACTCCCTCAGGAGGCTGCTGTCCAGCAGATTCATAGGCAAAGCAAATGATACTCTTCAGCCACAAAGAAAGAGAAGCAGCCGTAGCTTCCTGTCCCTTACGTTAAACAGAAGACTGACGAAAATCCTTAGTCGCCTGTAAATAGAATTTTAGTGCACATACCACGTCCAGATTGTGTAGAAGCCGTTCCTCCTGAGAAGGAGGATTAGGACACAAGGAAGGAACAGCAATCTCCTGATTAATGTTCCAATCTGCAACTACTTTAGGGAGAAACCCTAATTTAGTACAAAAAGCCACCTTATCTGATGAAAAATAAGGTAAGGGAACTCATACTGTAATGCCGAGAGCTCTGACACTCTACGAGCAGAAGAATAGCAACAAGAAACAAAACTTCCCAAGATAACAACTTAATATCTAAGGAATGCCTAGGCTCCAATGGAGCCCCTTAAAGAACCTTAAGAACTAAAATAAGACTCCAGGAAGGCGTAACTGGTTTAAACACAGGTCTGAGCCTGACCAAGGCCTAACAAAAAGATTGCATGTCTGGGATATCCCCAGACACTTAAGTAACAAAATAGAGAAGGCAGATATTTGACCCTTTAGGGAACTTGCCAATAAACCCTTCTCCAAACCTTCTTGGAGAAAAAAACAGAATTCTAGGAATCCCAACTTTACTCCAAGAGTATCCTTTGGATTCACACCGATATAGATATCTTATGGTAAATCTTTCTAGTCACAGGTTTACGTGAATCAAGGTCTCAATGACTGAGTCCAAAATCCACACTTGGATAAATTTAAGCGTTCAATCTCCAATCAGTCAGACTCTGAGAAACTAAATTAGTATGAAGGAAGGCCCCTTGAAATAGAAGGTCCTTCCCCAAATGAAGTCTCCAAGGTGGAAGAGATGACATGTCCACCAGGTCTGCATAGCAAATCCTGTGAGGCCACACCGGTGCAATGAGGGACACCAACGCCCTCTCCTGCTTGATTCGAGCAATGACTTGATGAAAAAAAGCGAACAGAGACAATAGATATGCGAGACTGAAATTCCAAGGTACCGCTAGAGCGTCTCTCAGTACTGTACCTCGGGAGCTTGGCATTCTGCTGAGATGCCATGAGATCCAATTCCAGCTGACCCCATTTAAGAATCAGGCTGGAAAACACTTCCGGATGGAGCTCCCACTCCCCCGGGTGAAGGGTCTGCCTGCTCAGGAAGTCCGCCACAGCAATTGTAGGTCTCTGCCCACTGAATGATCTTTGCTACCTCTATCATGGCCAAGGAACTCCTAGCTCCTCCCTGATGGTTGATGAAAACCACTGAGGCTAAATTGTCCAACTGGAACCTGAAGAACCGGGCCGAAGTTAACAGACCAGGCCAGGAGAGCATTGAAGATTGCTCTCAGTTCCAGAATGTTTATGGGAAGAACACACTCCGACTGAGTCCCTGTTCTCTGAGCCTTTAGAGAGCCTCCCAGAAGGCTGGCATCTGTTGTCACAATCACCCAAGAGGTTCTGCGAAAGCAGGTTCCCTGGGAAAGATGATCCAGAGACAACCACCAAAAATAGAGAATCCCTTGCCTCATGCTCCAGCAGTAATCACGGAGACAGATCTGCCTAATCTCTGTTCCACTGCCTGCACCTTAACTGCAGTGGTCTGAGATGGAAACGGACGACCGGGATGATGTCCATTGCCGCTACCATCCAGTGTTAATTTTGACGGCAAATTTCAATTTAGTCTTAGTTTTAGTCTTTTGACTAAAATGCCATTTTAGTTTTAGTCGTATTTTAGTCATCTGAATTGTTTTAGTTTTAGTCTAGTTTTAGTCGACTGAATCTCCAGTAGATTTTAGTTAAAGTGTAATGCATTATTTAAGCATTTCTCTATCATTTGCAAACTGATGACATACTCCAGGAGTAAACATAACACCTGTTAATATTTATGGTATTAAGGTTTAAACATGCAATACAGAAACAGATTTAGCCGTTGTGATATGTAACATCTTTATTAAACTTAAAATTAAATAAAACCAAGTTTCATAAACAAACAGAAGTGCAACTTTAAAATATAAAAAAAACAAAACTGAACTGTATTGGCTGTATTGCACATATTACCTAATATAAAAACGTTAACAGTTCTCTGTTAATAATTAAAACAAGTATCAAGTAACTCAACACAACAAAAAGTTTCTGCAGCTAGCACAGGCACAGCATAACAAACCCATATTCGTGGGTTATGCTTATTTCTATAGGAAGAATCAATTGATTGTTTACAGATTCGTAAAATTTTCGGCAAAGATATTAGCACTGCTCTAGAACTTCCAAACTCATTATATACTCCTGGAGTAAAGGTTTATTAACCTGTTTTTTTATGGTATTAAGGTTTCAACATGCAATACAGATATAACAGATTTAACTGTTGTGGTATATAACATGTCTTTATTTATCTTAAAATTTAATAAAATTAAGTTTCGTAAATTTTACAAAAGAGAAGTAATTGGATATGGATTGATTATAACACCTTGCATAAAATGTTTTTGTCAGCAAATTTTGATTTAGTTTTAGTCATAGTCTTTTGACTAAAATGTAATTTTGATTTAGTTTTAGTCAGTCTTTTGACTAAAATGTCATTTTAGTTTTAGTCGTATTTTAGTCATCAGAATTTCTTTAGTTTTATAGTCATTTTAGTCTAGTTTTAGTCAACGAAATTAACACTGCTACCATCAGCCCGATTACCTCCATACACTGAGTCACTGATGGCTGAGGAGAGGACTGAAGTGCTAAGCAAGAATCGAAAATCTTCATTGATAAGGAATCTATTATGGTTCCCAAGAAAAACACCTTTGTATTTGGAACTAAGGAACTCTCTTCCAAATTCACCTTCCATCCGTGAGCCCGCAGGAAAGAGAACAACATTTCCGTGTGAGATCTTGCTTGTTGAAAGGAAGACGTCTGAACTAGAATGTCGGTCAGATAAGGTGCCACTGCAATGCCCCACAATCGGAGCACCGCTAGCAGGGATCCCAGGACCTTTGAGAAAATTCTGGTAACTGTGGTAAGACCAAATGGAAGAGCCACAAACTGAAAGTGTTTAACTAGAAAAAGCAAACCTTTGAAACTTGTGATGGTCCCTGTGTCGGGGAACATGCAGGTACGCGTCCTTTAAATCCACCATTGTCATAAATTGACCCTCCTGGACCAAAGGAAGAATGGAACGAATAGTTTCCATCTTGAAGGATGGCACTCTGAGGAATTTGTTTAGACTCTTAAGATCTAAAATCGGTCTGAAGGTTCCAGTTTTTGGGAACCACGAACAGATTGGAATAGAACCCCAGACCTTGTTCGTGCGTTGTAACAGGAACCATTACTCCCAGGTCGGAGAGGTCCCGAACACAGTGTAAGAATGCCTCTCTCTGTGTCTGGTCTACAGATAATCTTGAAAGCAGAAAACTGCCCCGGGAGGAAAGGTCTTGACTCTAGTTTGTATCCCTGGGGCACGATGTCCACCGCCCAGGGATCCTGAACATCTCATACCCAAGCCTGAACGAAAAATGAAAGTCTGCATTCCTACAAGACCCCTCATGCTGCTTTTGATGCAATAGCAGGCTTTTTGGATTGTTTTCCCATGTTCCAAGACTGATCGGGACTCCAGGAAGGCTTGGACTGCTCCTTCTTGGAGGAGGAAGTGAAAGGATTTCCATTTAAATTTCGAAAGGAACGAAAATTACTCTGACATCCCTATTGATTATTTATCTTATCCTGAAGGAGGAAAAGTCCCTTTCCTCCCGTGATGTCAGCAATTATTTCCATCAACCACGGCCCAAACAAAGTCTTTCCTTTGTAAGGAATCGCCAAAAGTTTAGACTTAGATGACACATCCGCAGACCAAGATCAGCGGGCCAGTATGGAAAAAAACAAAATTGTAGCTACCAGCTTAATAACCTGAAGGGAAGCATCCGTGGTAAAGGAGTTGGCCAACTTAAGGGCCTTTATCCTACCCTGGATTTCTTCAAGGGAAGAGTCTGTTTTTAATAGATTCAGAAAAGGCATCAAACAGTATGCTACCGCAGTAGTGACAGAAGCCATACAAACTGCGGGATGTCATTGTAAACCATGGTGTACATATCCTGTAACTTCTTATCCATAGGATCCTTAAAGAAGCAACTATACTCTATAGGAATAGTAGTTTTCTTGGCCAGCATGGAAATTCCACCTTGGATACCGTCTGCCAAGATTCCATGATAGAATCTGCTATAGGAAACCTTTTAAATACAGGGGATGGAGAAAAACATAATTTATGTAAGAACTTACCTGATAAATTCATTTCTTTCATATTAGCAAGAAATGAATTTATCAGTCCATGAGCTAGTGACGTATGGGATATACATTCCTACCAGGAGGGGCAAAGTTTCCAAAACCTCAAAATGCCTATAAATACACCCCTCACCACACCCACAAATCAGTTTAACGTATAGCCAAGAAGTGGGGTGATAAGAAAAAAGTGCGAAAGCATAAAAAATAAGGAATTGGAATAATTGTGCTTTATACAAAAAAATCATAACCACCACAAAAAAGGGTGGGCCTCATGGACTCTTGCTAATATGAAAGAAATGAATTTATCAGGTAAGTTCTTACATAAATTATGTTTTCTTTCATGTAATTAGCAAGAGTCCATGAGCTAGTGACGTATGGGATAATGACTACCCAAGATGTGGATCTTCCACGCAAGAGTCACTAGAGAGGGAGGGATAAAATAAAGACAGCCAATTCCGCTGAAAAAAATCCACACCCAAAATAAAGTTTAAATCTTATAATGAAAAAAACTGAAATTATAAGCAGAAGAATCAAACTGAAACAGCTGCCTGAAGTACTTTTCTACCAAAAACTGCTACAGAAGAAGAAAACACATCAAAATGGTAGAATTTAGTAAAAGTATGCAAAGAAGACCAACTTTGTAAATCTGATCAACTGAAGCTTCATTCCTATATACGCCCAGGAAGTAGAAACTGACCTGGTAGAATGAGCTGTAATCCTTTGAGGCGGAGTTTTACCCAACTCGACATAGGCATGATGAAACAAAAATTTTAACCAAGATGCCAAAGAAATGGCAGAAGCCTTCTGACCTTTCCTAGAACCGGAAAAGATAACAAATAGACTAGAAGTCTTTCGGAAATCCTTAGTAGCTTCAACATAATATTTCAAAGCTCTAACTACATCCAAAGAATGCAACGACTTTTCCTTAGAATTCTTAGGATTAGGACACAATGAAGGAACCACAATTTCTCTACTAATGTTGTTAGAATTCACAACCTTAGGAAAAAATTTAAAAGAAGTTCGCAACACCGCCTTATCCTGATGAAAAATCAGAAAAGGAGACTCACAAGAAAAAGCAGATAATTCAGAAACTCTTCTAGCAGAAGAGATGGCCAAAAGAAACAAAACTTTCCAAGAAAGTCATTTAATGTCCAGCGAATGCATAGGTTCAAACGGAGGAGCTTGAAGAGCCCCCAGAACCAAATTCAAACTCCAAGGAGGAGAAATTGACTTAATAACGGGTTTTATACGAGCCAAAGCTTGTACAAAACAATGAATATCAGGAAGACTAGCAATCTTTCTGGGAAAAAGAACAGAAAGAGCAGAGATTTGACCTTCCAAGGAACTTGCAGACAAACCTTATCCAAACCATCCTGAAGAAACTGTAAAATTCTAGGAATTCTAAAAGAATGCCAAGAAAAAATTATGAGAAAAACACCAAGAAATGTAAATCTTCCAGACTCGATAATATATCTTCCTAGATACAGTTTTACGAGCCTGTAACATATTATTAATCACAGAGTCAGAGAAACCTCTATGACTGAGAATCAAGCGTTCAATCTCCATGCCTTCAAATTTAAGGATTTGAGAAACCTGATGGAAAAAAAAAAAGGACCTTGCGATAGAAGGTCTGGTCTTAACGGAAGAGTCCACGGTTGGCAAGTGGCCATCCGGACAAGATCCGCATACCAAAACCTGAGAGGCCATGCTGGAGCCACCAGCAGAATAAACGAACGCTCCTTTAGAATCTTGGAAAAAGAACTAGAGGCGGAAAGATATAAGCAGGATGATACTTCCAAGGAAGTGACAATGCATCCACTGCTTCCGCCTGAGGATCCCTGGATCTGGACAGATACCTGGGAAGCTTCTTGTTTAGATGAGAAGCCATCAGATCTATTTCTGGAAGTCCCCATATTTGAACAATCTGAAGAAATACCTCTGGGTGAAGAAACCATTCGCCCGGATGTAGCGTTTGGCGACTGAGATAATCCGCTTCCCAATTGTCTATACCTGGGATACGAACCGCAGAAATTAGACAGGAGCTGGATTCCGCCCATACAAGTATTCGAGAGACTTCTTTCATAGTCAGAGGACTGTGAGTTCCTCCTTGATGATTGACATATGCCACGGTTGTGACATTGTCCGTCTGGAAACAAATGAACGACTCTCTCTTTAGAAGAGGCCACGACTGAAGAGCTCTGAAAATTGCACGGAGTTCCAAAATGTTGATTGGTAATCTCACCTCCTGAGATTCCCAAACCCCTTGTGCTGTCAGAAACCCCCATACAGCTCCCCAACCTGTCAGACTTGCATCTGTTGAGATCACAGTCTAGGTCGGAAGAACAAAAGAAGCCCCCTGAACTAAACGATGGTGGTCTGTCCACCACATCAGAGAGTGTCGAACAATCGGTTTTAAAGATATTAATTGAGATATCTTTGTATAATCCCTGCACCACTGGTTCGGCATACAGAGCTGAAGAGGTCGCATGTGAAAACGAGCAAAGGGGATCGCGTCCAATGCAGCAGTCATAAGACCTAAAATTTCCATGCATAAGGCTACCGAAGGGAAAGATTGAGACTGAAGGTTTCGACAAGCTGAAACCAATTTCAGACGCCTCTTGTCCGTCAGAGACAGAATCAAGGACACTGAATCTATCAGGAAACCTAAAAAGGTTACCCTTGTCTGAGGAATCAAACGAACTTTTTGGTAAATTGAACCTCCAACCATGTTCTTGAAGAAACAACACTTATAAAAGACTGGAAAGGTTCTTTCTAGTGAAAATGAGCAAAGGGAATTGAATCCAATGCTGTGGCCATAAGACCTAAAACTTCTATGCATATATAGCAACTGAAGGAAATAATAGAGACTAAAGGAACCGATAGACGGAACCCTATAAAATTATCCCTTGTCTGATAGAGACAAGGACAGTGACACAAACTATCTGGAAACCTAAAAAAGGTGACCCTTGTGTGAGGAATCAAGAGCTTTTGAAAAAAAGATCCTCTAACTATGACCTGAAGAGCAAGTAAATCATATGAGATTCCGCATCCTCAGAAAATAATCTGAATGAAAACAGAAAAATGAAAATATGCATTTATTGTATCTAATGAAAACAAATAATGCTATCAATGACCATAAAAAGGCAAAATAGTTTGAATAAAACTCCAAAACCCGGTTCCTCAAAAAGGAACTGGAAGAAATACCCCAGAAGATTCCAGGTCTGAGCAGCGCTTGAACCCCATGGGTGCCCAGCCATGCTTCAACAGTACCCAAAATATATAGGACAAAAACACAGTTAAAGAAAGTGTTAGCCTTACTGGAATAAAATCAAAGAAATTTGGACAAAATAAATTTCAAAGAAACCTTAACCTGCCCCTTACCAGCCAAGCTGGAATACGGCACGTACATCGCAATATTAGGGAGCTGATTTCGAACTCCAATTATAGACATGTTACTTGGGAAAGAATTCAGGAATACGTTCCTTAATAAAAACAACCAAACCAGTATAAGCATAAAGTTTTAGTCTTAGAACTCAATCTTGAAGCCCAGAGTAACAGTTAAGAATTGAATCCAATTATAAAACAAATAACTGATTATCTTAGAAAAAAAGAAATATGGATTTTTTTATTTTTTTTTTAAATCACAAAATTCTTCTAGCTAAAAAAAAGCTAAAGACATAGATTAACCCTCATTTGCGAAAATATTCAATAAAATGAAGACACAAATGAAATTATTAGCATGATAGTCCAGTTTAAAGGATCAGCCAATACAGTGGACTTGCATAATCAATAAATGCAAAACAACAAGACAAATGCAACAGCACCTAGTCTAGTAAATGTTGTCCCTTTAACAATGCTAAAATAAATCATAATCTGATACTTGATCTTAAAGTAAACAGAGAAAATGAAGCAATTGCAATATCCAAATAAATCACAGGACCAAGAAAAGTACCTGAAACTAAATAATTTTCCATAAATAAGATACAACTATCTAAAGGAAAATAAATACTATTTTGCTATAGAAACAATAGCATAATTAGTAGAATTAGAGATAGCCCCAATAAATTGGAGAACCCTCCAAATTGAGTTTAACTGCTGGCAAAGAATATAGTTTAAAACCTTTGAAGAGGAAATAAAAGAAAATTCTCAGCCTATTCCATTCCCTAGTATGGGGAATTGGAAAGAAAACCTCTGAAAACACAGAAGAAATAAATAGGCAGAAATAATGTCAGCTAGTCTTAAAGAACTAGTTACCTTAATATCCAAAATAATCAACACCTTTTCAACAAAGAACAAATGTACTTTAATAATGGAAAAATAATAAAAAAGTAGATTTGTTAGTGTCAATATCTGATGAAGAAAATTTCTGAAAAAGAAAAAAATATCATCAGAGAAGGATAAATCAGTATGTTGGTCATTTGAAACTTCAATAATTAAAAAAGAAGTGAAAAAAGACCTAAAAATTTTTATTAGAAGGCACGAAGTCAGACAAAGCCTTTAAAATAGAATCAGAAAAATATTTCTTAAAAATCTTCTAAATATTTCTTGTAAGAAAGGAAATATATAAAGCATAAATACTAATGGATTCCGCATGTAAAAGTATAACATAATAACTTATTACAAACCATAGCTAAAGATAAACATTTATAACATTTAAAATAAATGAACTTAGCTTTGGTAGAACTGAAACTCAGTTAAGCGTTTTTCCAGAAGTGGCTTCTGATTCAGAGTCAATCTGAGACATCTTGCAATATGTAATAGAAAAAACAACATATAAAGCAAAATTGATCAAATTCCTTAAATGACAGTTTCAGGAATGGGAAAAAAATGCCAATGAACAAGCTTCTAGCAACCAGAAGCAATAAATAATGAGACTTAAATATTGTGGAGACAACAATGACGCTCAAATTTTTTAGCGCCAAAAAAGCCGCCATTTTTTGGCGCAAAAACGTCAAAAAAATGACGCAACTTCCGGCGACACGTATGACGCCGAAAATGACAAGAAAATGTTTGCGCCAAGAAAGTCCACGCCAAGAATGACGCAATAAAATTAAGCATTTTCAGCCCCCGCGAGCCTAACAGCCCACAGGAAAAAAAGTCAAATTTTAAGGTAAGAGAAAATTTCAATTATTCATATGCATTATCCCAAATATGAAACTGACTGTCTGAAAATAAGGAACGTTGAACATCCTGAATCAAGGCAAATAAATGTTTAAACACATATATTTAGAACTTTATATAAAAGTGCCCAACCATAGCCCAACCATAGCTTAGAGTGTAACAGAAAATAAGACTTACTTACCCCAGGACACTCATCTACATGTAGTAGAAAGCCAAACCAGTACTGAAACGAGAATCAGTAGAGGTAATGGTATATATAAGAGTACATCGTCGATCTGAAAAGGGAGGTAAGAGATGAATCTCTACGACCTATAACAGAGAACCTATGAAATAGACCCCGTAGGAGATCATTGAATTCAAATAGGCAATACTCTCTTTACATCCCTCTGACATTCACTGCACACTGAGAGGAAAACCGGGCTCCAACCTGCTGCGGAGTGCATATCAACGTAGAATCTAGCACAAACTTACTTCACCACCTCCATGGGAGGCAAAGTTTGTAAAACTGATTTGTGGGTGTGATGAGGGGTGTATTTATAGGCATTTTGAGGTTTGGGAAACTTTGCCCCTCCTGGTAGGAATGTATATCCCATACGTCACTAGCTCATGGACTCTTGCTAATTACATGAAAGAAAAGGGATACCCAGTCTCTCCCATTCTTTAGCAATAATCTCAGTAGCTCAATCTGGTACAGGAAAAACTTCCACCATGGAAGGTACATCAAAATACTTATGTAGCTTACTGGACCTTTTAGGATTGACAACCACCATGGTGTCGCTGTCATCCAGAGTAGCTAAAACCTCCTTGAGAAACAGACGGAGGTGTTCTAGCTGAAACCTGAAGGATACAACTTCAGAATCAGTAGGAAGAATTACACTGTCTGAGTCTGAGATTTCACCTTCAGATGCTACCGAAGTATCCTCCTCCTCAGGCTTCTGGGAGGGGGCATTAAAAATAGCAACAACAGCGTTAGCAACCTCACTTACTGAAAGTTTACCTTTCCTCTTGCGCTTTCCCTGCAGCATGGGAAAAACAGACAACCCATCAGAGACTGCAGAGGACATGAGGGAAGCGATGTGTTACAACATGACTCCAGGTGGCATTACAGAGGAAGCACAGGGCACTGTATGAGTGGGGAATACAATTTTTGGACACTTGAGGAGAAAGCTGCGGTATATAGTGAACATTGTCTTTAGGCACCTAAACAGTATCTGCCTTAGACAATGTTGGCTCAGAAAAAAAAATCTATCCCTGTAATTTTAAGTTCTCTCAAAACATAAGGAACAGAAGGGATAGGTGGTTCCACATAGCACCAAAACAAGCATTTTGAAAGGCCTCTTGGTCCATTCTGACTCACAATGGAACAATTTATCACAAAAAAATACTTAAATTTTAATAAAAATTTAAACACAAAAAAACGATACTGTCACTTTAAATTTTAAAACGTAACCTTTTTTATATTCTGCAGTAAGTAACTAAATAGGGTGTATGCAAGTACTATTAACAACCTGTACACCTCAGATTAGCTTTGCTGAGGTGCCTACCTGCCCTGCTGACACCAGATAGAATCTCTCTAGTAAATGATCCGGAACTCGCAAAATATCAACAACAGTGTCTGCATTATAGTGAGCAGCTGTCCGGTCCCAAAAGTGCAGATTTAAACTTTATTATGTGCTTTCCAGTGAGATTGTTATCCGGTCACAGTAAATGCAGGGGAAAATGGAGCGCCCCAGTAAACCGCCGCCTCAGTTAGCCCCGCCCATCGTGGGAGTCTGAAAAATGAATCTCCCGGTCGGCATATTATAGATTCAAGCCGCCGGGAGAAATGAAACCACATAACAAGAGCCTATATTTTAACAATCCTCAGTCCCAGTGCCTGCGTTAACATACTGCCAGTATGTTCCCTTTAACATATAGGAGAAAAACTGTGTGCCCCTTAATGAATAAATAACGTAGGCAAAGAGAATGTCTGGGGTGGGAGGGAAGGGAGGTGAAATTTAACAGCTTTGCTGTGGTGCTCTTTGCCGCCTCCTGCTGGGCAGGAGTGATATTCCCAACAGTAATTAATGATGATCTGTGGACTCATCGTGTCATTAGAAAGAAATAAACTTTCATGATTCAGATAGGGCATGTCATTTTAAACAACTTTCCAATTTACTTTTAACACCAATTTTGCTTTGTTCTCTTGGTTTTCTTAGTTTAAAGCTAAATCTAGGAGGCTCTTATGCTAATTTCTTAGACCTTGAAGGCCGCCTTTTTTCTAAATGCGTTTTGACAGTTTTTCACCAATAGAGGATGTAAGTTCATGTGTGTCATATAGATAACACTGTGCTCACGTACGTAGAGTTACCTAGGAGTGAGCACTAATTGATTAAAATGCAAGCCTGTTAAAAGAACTGAAATAAATGGGCAGTTTGCAGAGGCTTAGATACAAGATAATCACAGAGGTGTATTAATATAAAACATTGTTGGTTATGCAAAGCTAGGGAATGGGTAATAAAGGGATTTTATATCTTTTAAAACAATAACAATTCTGGTGTAGACTGTCCCTTTAATATACTTTATAACCTCTAAACCTCTGCCTGTTTCTAAGCCCCTGTTAGTCGCCTCTTATCTCAATTCATTTTAATAGCTTTTCACAACCAGACAGTGCTAAGCCATGTTTTATGTGTAACACACTTTATTAGGACCAAATAATCAGATAGGTTAGCTGATGTTCCTTAAAGTGATAGTAAAGCAATTTTGAAATGCTAGGATTTACCAGTGAAACAAATAAAGGGGACTTTCAGTCATGAAGTATAAAAACATCATTTATGTAAGAATTTACCTGATAAATTCATTTCTTTCATATTGGCAAGAGTCCATGAGCTAGTGACGTATGGGATATACATTCCTACCAGGAGGGGCAAAGTTTCCCAAACCTCAAAATGCCTATAAATACACCCCCCACCACACACACAATTCATTTTAACTAATAGCCAAGAAGTGGGGTGATAAGAAAGGAGCGAAAGCATCAACAAGGAATTGGAATAATTGTGCTTTATACCAAAAAATCATAACCACCATAAAAAGGGTTGGGTCTCATGGACTCTTGCCAATATGAAAGAAATTAATTTATCAGGTAAATTCTTACATAAATTATGTTTTCTTTCATGTAATTGGCAAGAGTCCATGAGCTAGTGACGTATGGTACAGCAAATACCCAAGATGTGGAACTCCAAGCAAGAGTCACTAGAGAGGGAGGGATAAAAATAAAGACAGCCAATTCCGCTGAAAAATTAATCCACAACCCAAATCAAATGTTTTAATCTTTATAATGAAAAAACTGAAATTATAAGCAGAAGAATCAAACTGAAACAGCTGCCTGAAGTACTTTTCTACCAAAAACTGCTTCTGAAGAAGAGAAAACATCAAAATTGTAGAATTAAGTAAAAGTATGCAAAGAAGACCAAGTTGCTGCTTTGCAAATCTGATCAACAGAAGCTTTATTCTTAAAAGCCCAGGAAGTAGAAACTGACCTAGTAGAATGAGCCGTAATCCTCTGAGGCGGGGATTTACCCGACTCCAAATAAGCATGATGAATCAAAAGCTTTAACCAAGATGCCAAAGAAATGGCAGAAGCCTTCTGACCTTTCCTAGAACCAGAAAAGATAACAAATAGACTAGAAGTCTTTCTGAAATCTTTAGTAGCTTCAACATAATATTTCAAAACTCTTACCACATCCAAAGAATGTAAAGATCTCTCCAGAGAATTCTTAGGATTAGGACACAACGAAGGGACAACAATTTCTCTACTAATGTTGTTGGAATTCACAACTTTAGGTAAAAATTTAAATGAAGTCCGCAAAACCGCCTTATCCTGATGAAAAATCAGAAAAGGAGACTCACAAGAAAGAGTAGATAAATCAGAAACTCTTCTAGCAGAAGAGATGGCCAAAAGGAACAACACTTTCCAAGAAAGTAATTTAATGTCCAGAGAATGCATAGGCTCAAACAGAGGAGCCTGTAAAGCCTTCAAAACCAAATTAAGACTCCAAGGAGGAGAAATTGATTTAATGACAGGCTTGATACGAACCAAGCCTGTACAAAACAATGAATATCAGGAAGTTTAGCAATTTTTCTGTGAAACAGAACAGAAAGAGCAGAGATTTGTCCTTTCAAAGAACTTGCAGACAAACCCTTATCTAAACCATCCTGAAGAAACTGTAAAATTCTAAGAATTCTAAAAGAATGCCAAGAGAATTTATGAGAAGAGCACCATGAGATGTAAGTCTTCCAAACTCAATAATAAATCTTTCTAGACACAGATTTATGAGCCTGCAACATAGTAATAATCACTGAGTCAGAGAAACCTCTATGACTAAGCACTAAGCGTTCAATTTCCATACCATCTATGGCTCTATGACTAAGCACTAAGCGTTCAATTTCCATACCATCAAATTTAATGATTTGAGATCCTGATGGAAAAATGAACCTTGAGATATAAGGTCTGGCCTTAATGGAAGTGGCCAAGGTTGGCAACTGGACATCTGAACAAGAACCATATACCAAAACCTGTGCGTCCATGCCACCAGCCACCAGCAGCACAAACGATTGCTCCATGATGATTTTGAAAATCACTCTTGGAAGAAGAACTAGAGACGGAAAAAACATAATTTATGTAAGAACTTACCTGATAAATTCATTTCTTTCATATTAGCAAGAGTCCATGAGCTAGTGACGTATGGGATATACATTCCTACCAGGAGGGGCAAAGTTTCCCAAACCTCAAAATGCCTACAAATACACCCCTCACCACACCCACAAATCAGTTTAACGTATAGCCAAGAAGTAGCGTGATAAGAAAAAAGTGTGAAAGCATAAAAAAAAAGGAATTGGAATAATTGTGCTTTATACAAAAAAATCATAACCACCACAAAAAAAGGGTGGGCCTCATGGACTCTTGCTAATATGAAAGAAATGAATTTATCAGGTAAGTTCTTACATAAATTATGTTTTCTTTCATGTAATTAGCAAGAGTCCATGAGCTAGTGACGTATGGGATAATGACTACCCAAGATGTGGATCTTCCACGCAAGAGTCACTAGAGAGGGAGGGATAAAATAAAGACAGCCAATTCCGCTGAAAAAAATCCACACCCAAAACAAAGTTTAAATCTTATAATGAAAAAAACTGAAATTATAAGCAGAAGAATCAAACTGAAACAGCTGCCTGAAGTACTTTTCTACCAAAAACTGCTTCAGAAGAAGAAAACACATCAAAATGGTAGAATTTAGTTAAAGTATGCAAAGAAGACCAAGTTGCTGCTTTGCAAATCTGATCAACCGAAGCTTCATTCCTAAACGCCCAGGAAGTAGAAACTGACCTAGTAGAATGAGCTGTAATCCTTTGAGGCGGAGTTCTACCCGACTCGACATAAGCATGATGAATCAAAGATTTTAACCAAGATGCCAAAGAAATGGCAGAAGCCTTCTGACCTTTCCTAGAACTGGAAAAGATAACAAATAGACTAGAAGTCTTTCGGAAATCCTTAGTAGCTTCAAGATAATATTTCAAAGCTCTAACTACATCCAAAGAATGCAACGACTTTTCCTTAGAATTCTTAGGATTAGGACACAATGAAGGAACCACAATTTCTCTACTAATGTTGTTAGAATTCACAACCTTAGGTAAAAATTTAAAAGAAGATCGCAACACCGCCTTATCCTGATGAAAAATCAGAAAAGGAAACTCACAAGAAAGAGCAGATAATTCAGAAACTCTTCTAGCAGAAGAGATGGCCAAAAGAAACAAAACTTTCCAAGAAAGTAATTTAATGTCCAGCGAATGCATAGGTTCAAACGGAGGAGCTTGAAGAGCCCCCAGAACCAAATTCAAACTCCAAGGAGGAGAGATTGACTTAATGACAGGTTTTATACGAACCAAAGCTTGTACAAAACAATGAATATCAGGAAGACTAGCAATCTTTCTGTGAAAAAGAACAGAAAGAGCAGAGATTTGTCCTTTCAAGGAACTTGCAGACAAACCTTTATCCAAACCATCCTGAAGAAACTGTAAAATTCTAGGAATTCTAAAAGAATGCCAAGAAAAATGATGAGAAAAACACCAAGAAATGTAAATCTTCCAGACTCGATAATATATCTTCCTAGATACAGATTTACGAGCCTGTAACATAGTATTAATCACAGAGTCAGAGAAACCTCTATGACTGAGAATCAAGCGTTCAATCTCCATACCTTCAAATTTAAGGATTTGAGATCCTGATGGAAAAAAGGACCTTACGATAGAAGGTCTGGTCTTAACGGAAGAGTCCACGGTTGGCAAGTGGCCATCCGGACAAGATCCGCATACCAAAACCTGTGAGGCCATGCTGGAGCCACCAGCAGAACAAACGAGCACTCCTTTAGAATCTTGGAAATCACTCTTGGAAGAAGAACTAGAGGCGGAAAGATATAGGCAGGATGATACTTCCAAGGAAGTGACAATGCATCCACTGCTTCCGCCTGAGGATCCCTGGATCTGGACAGATACCTGGGAAGCTTCTTGTTTAGATGAGAAGCCATCAGATCTATTTCTGGAAGTCCCCATATTTGAACAATCTGAAGAAATACCTCTGGGTGAAGAGACCATTCGCCCGGATGTAACGTTTGGCGACTGAGATAATCTGCTTCCCAATTGTCTATACCTGGGATATGAACCGCAGAAATTAGACAGGAGCTGGATTCCGCCCATACCAGTATTCGAGATACTTCTTTCATAGCCAGAGGACTGTGAGTCCCTCCTTGATGATTGACATATGCCACGGTTGTGACATTGTCCGTCTGAAAACAAATGAACGACTCTCTCTTTAGAAGAGGCCATGACTGAAGAGCTCTGAAAATTGCACGGAGTTCCAAAATGTTGATTGGTAATCTCACCTCCTGAGATTCCCAAACCCCTTGTGCTGTCAGAGACCCCCAAACGGCTCCCCAACCTGTCAGACTTGCATCTGTTGAAATCACAGTCCAGGTCGGAAGAACAAAAGAAGCCCCCTGAACTAAACGATGGTGGTCTGTCCACCACGTCAGAGATTGTCGTACAATCGGTTTTAAAGATATTAATTGAGATATCTTTGTATAATCCCTGCACCACTGGTTCAGCATACAGAGCTGAAGAGGTCGCATGTGAAAACGAGCAAAGGGAATCGCGTCCGATGCAGCAGTCATAAGACCTAGAATTTCCATGTATAAGGTTACCGAAGGGAATGATTGAGACTGAAGGTTTCGACAAGCTGAAACCAATTTTAGACGTCTCTTGTCTGTCAGAGACAGAGTCATGGACACTGAATCTATCTGGAAACCTAAAAAGGTTACCCTTGTCTGAGGAATCAAAGAACTTTTTGGTAAATTGATCCTCCAACCATGTTCTCGAAGAAACAATACAAGTCGATTCGTATGAGATTCTGCTAAATGTGAAGACTGAGCAAGTACCAAGATATCGTCCAAATAAGGAAATACCACAATACCCTGTTCTCTGATTACAGAGAGAAGGGCACCGAGAACCTTTGTAAAAATCCTCGGAGCTGTTGCTAGGCCAAACGGCAGAGCCACAAACTGGTAATGCTTGTCTAGGAAAGAGAATCTCAGAAACTGATAGTGATCTGGATGAATCGGAATATGCAGATATGCATCCTGTAAATCTATTGTGGACATATAATGCCCTTGCTGAACAAAAGGCAGAATAGTCCTTATAGTTACCATCTTGAATGTTGGTATCCTTACATAATGATTCAATATTTTTAAATCCAGAACTGGTCTGAAGGAATTCTCCTTCTTTGGTACAATGAAAAGATTTGAGTAAAACCCCAGCCCCTGTTCCAGAACTGGAACTGGCATAATTACCCCAGCCAACTCTAGGTCTGAAACACATTTCAGAAATGCTTGAGCCTTCACTGGATTTACTGGGACACGGGAAAGAAAAAATCTTCTTGCAGGAGGCCTTATCTTGAAGCCTATTCTGTACCCTTGTGAAACAATGTTCTAAATCCAAAGATTGTGAATCGAATTGATCCAAATTTCTTTGAAAAATCGTAATCTGCCCCCTACCAGCTGAGCTGGAATGAGGGCCGCACCTTCATGTTGACTTAGGAGCTGGCTTTGGCTTTCTAAAAGGCTTGGATTTCCAAACTGATACTGCTCCTGTAGGGGAAGGATCAGGCTTTTGTTCCTTATTGTGACGAAAGGAACGAAAACGATTAGCAGACCTAAATTTACCTTTAGATTTTTTATCCTGTGGTAAAAAAGTTCCTTTCCCTCCAGTAACAGTTGAAATAATAGAATCCAACTGTGAACCAAATAATTTATTACCCTGGAAGGAAAGGGAAAGCAAAGTTGACTTAGAAGACATATCAGCATTCCAAGTTTTAAGCCATAAAGCTCTTCTAGCTAAAATAGCTAGAGACATATACCTGACATCAACCCTGATGATATCAAAGATGGCATCACAAATAAAATTATTAGCATGTTGAAGAAGATTAACAATGCTATGAGAATTATGATCTGATACTTGTTGCGCTAAAGCTTCCAACCAAAAAGTTGAAGCTGCAGCAACATCCACTAAAGATATAGCAGGTCTAAGAAGATTACCTGAACATAAGTAAGCTTTTCTTAGAAAGGATTCAATTTTCCTATCTAAAGGATCCTTAAAGGAAGTACTATCTGCCGTAGGAATAGTAGTATGTTTAGCAAGAGTAGAGATAGCCCCATCAACCTTAGGGATTTTGTTCCAAAACTCTAATCTGTCAGATGGCACAGGATATAATTGCTTAAAACGTTTAGAAGGAGTGAATGAGTTACCCAAATTATTCCATTCCCTGGAAATTACTTCAGAAATAGCATCAGGGACAGGAAAAACTTCTGGAATAACTACAGGAGATTTAAAAACCTTATTTAAACATTTAGATTTAGTAACAAGAGGACCAGATTCCTCTATCTCTAATGCAATTAAGACTTCTTTAAGTAAAGAACGAATAAATTCCATTTTGAATAAATATGAAGATTTATCAGCATCAACCTCTGAAACTGAATCCTCTGAACCAGAGGAAACATTATCAGAATCAGAATGATGATGTTCATTTAAAAATTCATCTGAAAAATGAGAAGTTTTAAAAGACCTTTTCCGTTTGCTAGAAGGAGAAATAACAGACATAGCCTTCTTAATGGATTTAGAAACAAAATCTCTTATGTTAACAGGAACACTCTGAGTATTAGATGTTGATGGAACAGCAACAGGTAATGTAACATTACTAAAGGAAATATTATCTGCATTAACAAGTTTGTCATGACATTCATTACAAACAACAGCTGGAGGAACAGATACCACAAGTTTACAGCAAATGCACTTAACTTTGGTAGATCCAACATCAGGCAGCGATTTTCCAGAAGTATCTTCTGATTCAGGGTCAATCTGAGACATCTTGCAATATGTAATAGAAAAAACAACATATAAAGCAAAATTGATCAAATTCCTTAAATGACAGTTTCAGGAATGGAAAAAAATGCCAGTGAACAAGCTTCTAGCAACCAGAAGCAAATAAACAATGAGACTTAAATAATGTGGAGACAATAATGACGCCCATATTTTTTAGCGCCAAAAAAGACGCCCACATTATTTGGCGCCTAAATGCTTTTGGCGCCAAAAATGACGCCACATCCGGTAACGCCGACACTTTTGGCGCAAAAACGTCAAAAAATGACGCAACTTCCGGTGACAAGAACGACGCCGGAAATAACAAATAATTTTTTGCGCCAAAAAAGTCCGCGCCAAGAATGACGCAATAAAATGAAGCATTTTCAGCTCCCGCGAGCCTAACAGCCCACAGGGAAAAAAGTCAAATTTTAAGGTAAGAAAAAAATTGATTATTCAAATGCATTATCCCAAATAATGAAACTGACTGTCTGAAATAAGGAATGTTGAATATCCTGAATCAAGGCAAATAAATGTTTAAACACAATTATTTAGAACTTTATATAAAAGTGCCCAACCATAGCTTAGAGTGTCACAAAAATAACTCACTTACTTACCCCAGGACACTCATCTACATGTAGTAGAAAGCCAAACCAGTACTGAAACGAGAATCAGTAGAGGTAATGGTATATAAGAGTATATCGTCGATCTGAAAAGGGAGGTAAGAGATGAATCTCTACAACCGATAACAGAGAACCTATGAAATAGACCCCGTAGAAGGAGATCATTGAATTCAAATAGGCAATACTCTCTTCACATCCCTCTGACATTCACTGCACGCTGAGAGGAAAACCGGGCTCCAACCTGCTGCGGAGCGCATATCAACGTAGAATCTAGCACAAACTTACTTCACCACCTCCTCAGGAGGCAAAGTTTGTAAAACTGATTTGTGGGTGTGGTGAGGGGTGTATTTGTAGGCATTTTGAGGTTTGGGAAACTTTGCCCCTCCTGGTAGGAATGTATATCCCATACGACACTAGCTCATGGACTCTTGCTAATTACATGAAAGAAATATAGGCAGGTTGAAAACTCCAAGGAAGTGTCAATGCATCCACTGCTTCCACCTAAGGATCCCTGGACCTGGATAGGTACCTGGGAAGTTTCTTGTTTAGATGAGATGCCATCAGACCTATTTCTGGAAGCCCCCACATCTGAACAATTTGAAAAAAATACATCTGGGTGAAGAGACCACTCTCCCAGATGTAAAGCTTGACGACTGAGATAATCCGCTTCCCAATTGTCTATACCTGGGATATGGACCGCAGAAATTAGACAGGAGCTGGATTCTTCCCAAGCAAGTATCCGAGATACTTCTTTTATAGCCTGAGGACTGTGAGTCCCACCCTGATGATTGACATATGCCACAGTTGTGACATTGTCTGTCTGAAAACCAATAAACGTCTCTCTCTTCAATAAAAGCCAAAACTGAAGAGCTCTGAGAATCGCACGGAGTTCCAAAATATTGATTGGTAATCTCGCCTCTTGAGATTTCCAAACCCCTTGTGCTGTCAGAGATCCCCAGACAGCTTCCCAACCTAAAAGACTTGCATCTGTTGTGATCACGGTCCAGGTTGAATGAACCAAAGAGACCGTAGAACTATACGATGGTGATCTAACCACCAAGTCAGAGATAGATGAGTATTGGGATTCAAGGATATTAAATGTGAAATCCCAGAATAATCCCTGCACCATTAATTCAGCATTAAAAACTGGAGAGGTCATGAGACCTAAAACTTCCATGCATATAGCTACTGAAGGAAATAATAGAGACTGAAGGGTCCGACAAGCTGAACCCAATATAAATTGTCTCTTGTCTGTTAGAAACAAAGAAATTGACACAATCTATCTGGAAACCTAAAAAAGGTGACCCTTGTTTGAGGAATCAAGGAACTTTTTTGGTAAAATGATCCTCCAACCATGTCTTGAAGAAACAATAGAAGTTGAATCGTATGAGATTCTGCAGAACGAAAAGACTGAGCAAGTACCAAGATATTGTCCAAATAAGGAAACACCGAGAACCTTTGAAAAGATTCCTAGAGCTGTCGCTAGGCCAGAAAGGAAAAGCAACAAATTGGTAATGCTTGTCTAAAAAAGAGAATCTCAGAAAATGAAAATAATCTGAATGAAACAGAATATGAAGATATGCATCCTGTAAGTCTATTGTGGGCAAATAATGCCCTTGCTGAACAAAAGGCAGAATAAATCTTAGAATCACCATTCTGAAAGATGGTACTCTTACATGACAAATCAAAAGATTTTCTTTCTTTGGGACAATGAATAGCTCTGAATAAAAACCCCAGACCCCGTTCCTGAAACGGAACTGGTAGGAATATCCCAGATAACTCAAGGTCTGAAAAAACACTTCAGGAAAGTCTGAGCTTTTACTGAGATCGCTGGAATATGTGAGAGAGAGAAAAAAAAACTTCTCACAGGCGGTCTTACTCTGAATCCTATTCTGTACCCCAATCTAAGGAGTTTGGACCGAATTGAACCAAACAACTTCAGAAAAATCTTAACCTGCCCCCTACCAGCTAAGCTGGAATAAGGGCCGCACCTTCATGCGAATTTGGGGGCTGGCTTTGAACTCTTAAATGGCTTGAATTCATTCCATTTTGAAGAAAGCTTCCAATTAGAAACATATTACTTGGGGAAGAATAAGGCTTCTGTTCCTTATTAAGAACAAAAATGGAAATAAGCTTAAGATTTACCCTTAGAACTTAATCTTGAGGCAAAAAAACTCCCTTCCCCACAGTAACAGTTGAAAGTATTGAATTCAACTGAACAAAATAATTTATTACCTTGGAAGGAAAGAAAAACAGAATTTATGTTTACCTGATAAATTTCTTTCTCCAACAGTGTGTCCGGTCCACGGCTTCATCCTTACTTGTGGGATATTCTCTTCCCCTACAGGAAATGGCAAAGAGAGCACCCAGCAAGAGCTGTCCATATAGCTCCCCCTCTGGCTCCGCCCCCCAGTCATTCGACCGACGGTTAGGAGAAAAAGGAGAAACCATAGGGTGCCGTGGTGACTGTAGTGTATAAAGAAAGAAATTTTTCAAACCTGATTAAAAACCAGGGCGGGCCGTGGACCGGACACACCGTTGGAGAAAGAAATTTATCAGGTAAACATAAATTCTGTTTTCTCCAACATTGATGTGTCCGGTCCACGGCTTCATCCTTACTTGTGGGAACCAATACCAAAGCTTTAGGACACGGATGAAGGGAGGGAGCAAACCAGGTTACCTAAAAGGAAGGCACCACGGCTTGCAAAACCTTTCTCCCAAAAAACATAATTTATGTAAGAACTTACCTGATAAATTCATTTCTTTCATATTAGCAAGAGTCCATGAGCTAGTGACGTATGGGATATACATTCCTACCAGGAGGGGCAAAGTTTCCCAAACCTCAAAATGCCTATAAATACACCCCTCACCACACCCACAATTCAGTTTAACGAATAGCCAAGAAGTGGGGTGATAAAAAAGTGCGAAAGCATATAAAATAAGGAATTGGAATAATTGTGCTTTATACAAAATCATAACCACCACAAAAAAAGGGCGGGCCTCATGGACTCTTGCTAATATGAAAGAAATGAATTTATCAGGTAAGTTCTTACATAAATTATGTTTTCTTTCATGTAATTAGCAAGAGTCCATGAGCTAGTGACGTATGGGATAATGACTACCCAAGATGTGGATCTTTCCACACAAGAGTCACTAGAGAGGGAGGGATAAAATAAAGACAGCCAATTCCTGCTGAAAATAATCCACACCCAAAAATAAAGTTTAATGAAAAACATAAGCAGAAGATTCAAACTGAAACCGCTGCCTGAAGTACTTTTCTACCAAAAACTGCTTCAGAAGAAGAAAATACATCAAAATGGTAGAATTTAGTAAAAGTATGCAAAGAGGACCAAGTTGCTGCTTTGCAAATCTGGTCAACCGAAGCTTCATTCCTAAACGCCCAGGAAGTAGAAACTGACCTAGTAGAATGAGCTGTAATTCTCTGAGGCGGAGTTTTACCCGACTCAACATAGGCAAGATGAATTTAAGATTTCAACCAAGATGCCAAAGAAATGGCAGAAGCTTTCTGGCCTTTTCTAAAACCGGAAAAGATAACAAATAGACTAGAAGTCTTACGGAAAGATATCGTAGCTTCAACATAATATTTCAAAGCTCTAACAACATCCAAAGAATGCAACGATTTCTCCTTAGAATTCTTAGGATTAGGACATAATGAAGGAACCACAATTTCTCTACTAATGTTGTTGGAATTCACAACTTTAGGTAAAAATTCAAAAGAAGTTCGCAACACCGCCTTATCCTGATGAAAAATCAGAAAAGGAGACTCACAAGAAAGAACAGATAATTCAGAAACTCTTCTGGCAGAAGAGATGGCCAAAAAGAACAAAACTTTCCAAGAAAGTAATTTAATGTCCAATGAATGCATAGGTTCAAACGGAGGAGCTTGAAGAGCTCCCAGAACCAAATTCAAACTCCAAGGAGGAGAAATTGACTTAATAACAGGTTTTATACGAACCAAAGCTTGTACAAAACAATGAATATCAGGAAGAATAGCAATCTTTCTGTGAAAAAGAACAGAAAGAGCAGAGATTTGTCCTTTCAAAGAACTTGCGGACAAACCCTTATCTAAACCATCCTGAAGAAACTGTAAAATTCTCGGTATTCTAAAAGAATGCCACGAAAAATGATGAGAAAGACACCAAGAAATATAAGTCTTCCAGACTCTATAATATATCTCTCGAGATACAGATTTACGAGCCTGTAACATAGTATTAATCACAGAGTCAGAGAAACCTCTTTGACCAAGAATCAAGCGTTCAATCTCCATACCTTTAAATTTAAGGATTTCAGATCCTGATGGAAAAAAGGACCTTGTGACAGAAGGTCTGGTCTTAACGGAAGAGTCCACGGTTGGCAAGAGGCCATCCGGACAAGATCCGCATACCAAAACCTGTGAGGCCATGCCGGAGCTACCAGCAGAACAAACGAGCATTCCTTCAGAATCTTGGAGATTACTCTTGGAAGAAGAACTAGAGGCGGAAAGATATAGGCAGGATGATACTTCCAAGGAAGTGATAATGCATCCACTGCCTCCGCCTGAGGATCCTGGGATCTGGACAGATACCTGGGAAGTTTCTTGTTTAGATGGGACGCCATCAGATCTATTTCTGGAAGTTCCCACATTTGAACAATCTGAAGAAATACCTCTGGGTGAAGAGACCATTCGCCCGGATGCAACGTTTGGCGACTGAGATAATCCGCTTCCCAATTGTCTATACCTGGGATATGAACCGCAGAGATTAGACAGGAGCTGGATTCCGCCCAGACCAAAATTCGAGATACTTCTTTCATAGCCAGAGGACTGTGAGTCCCTCCTTGGTGATTGATGTATGCCACAGTTGTGACATTGTCTGTCTGAAAACAAATGAACGATTCTCTCTTCAGAAGAGGCCAAAACTGAAGAGCTCTGAAAATTGCACGGAGTTCCAAAATATTGATCGGTAATCTCACCTCCTGAGATTCCCAAACTCCTTGTGCCGTCAGAGATCCCCACACAGCTCCCCAACCTGTGAGACTTGCATCTGTTGAAATTACAGTCCAGGTCGGAAGCACAAAAGAAGCCCCCTGAATTAAACGATGGTGATCTGTCCACCATGTTAGAGAGTGTCGAACAATCGGTTTTAAAGATATTAATTAAGATATCTTCGTGTAATCCTTGCACCATTGCTTCAGCATACAGAGCTGAAGAGGTCGCATGTGAAAATGAGCAAAGGGGATCGCGTCCGATGCAGCAGTCATAAGACCTAGAATTTCCATGCATAAGGCTACCGAAGGGAATGATTGTGACTGAAGGTTTCGACAAGCTGCAATCAATTTTAGACGTCTCTTGTCTGTTAAAGACAGAGTCATGGACACTGAATCCATCTGGAAACCCAGAAAGGTTACCCTTGTCTGAGGAATCAAAGAACTTTTTGGTAAATTGATCCTCCAACCATGATCTTGAAGAAACAACACAAGTCGATTCGTATGAGATTCTGCTAAATGTAAAGACTGAGCAAGTACCAAGATATCGTCCAAATAAGGAAATACCACAATACCCTGTTCTCTGATTACAGACAGAAGGGCACCGAGAACCTTTGTAAAAATTCTTGGAGCTGTAGCTAGGCCAAACGGCAGAGCCACAAACTGGTAATGCTTGTCCAGAAAAGAGAATCTCAGGAACTGATAATGATCTGGATGAATCGGAATATGCAGATATGCATCCTGTAAATCTATTGTGGACATATAATTCCCTTGCTGAACAAAAGGCAAGATAGTCCTTACAGTTACCATCTTGAACGTTGGTATTCTTACATAACGATTCAATATTTTTAGATCCAGAACTGGTCTGAAGGAATTCTCCTTCTTTGGTACAATGAAGAGATTTGAATTAAACCCCATCCCCTGTTCCGGAACTCGAACTGGCATAATTACTCCAGTCAACTCTAGATCTGAAACACATTTCAGAAATGCTTGAGCTTTTACTGGATTTACTGGGACACGGGAAAGAAAAAATCTCTTTGCAGGAGGTCTCATCTTGAAACCAATTCTGTACCCTTCTGAAACAATGCTCTGAATCCAAAGATTGTGAACAGAATTGATCCAAATTTCCTTGAAAAAACGTAACCTGCCCCCTACCAGCTGAGCTGGAATGAGGGCCGCACCTTCATGTGGACTTAGAAGCAGGCTTTGCCTTTCTAGCTGGCTTGGATTTATTCCAGACTGGAGATGGTTTCCAAACTGAAACTGCTCCTGAGGATGAAGGATCAGGCTTTTGTTCTTTGTTGAAACGAAAGGAACGAAAACGATTATTAGCCCTGCTTTTACCTTTAGATTTTTTATCCTGTGGTAAAAAAGTTCCTTTCCCACCAGTAACAGTTGAAATAATGGAATCCAACTGAGAACCAAATAATTTGTTACCCTGGAAAGAAATGGAAAGTAAAGTTGATTTAGAAGCCATATCAGCATTCCAAGTTTTAAGCCATAAAGCTCTTCTAGCTAAAATAGCTAGAGACATAAACCTGACATCAACTCTGATAATATCAAAAATGGCATCACAGATAAAATTATTAGCATGCTGTAGAAGAATAATAATATCATGAGAATCATGATGTGTTACTTGTTGCGCTAAAGTTTCCAACCAAAAAGTTGAAGCTGCAGCAACATCAGCCAAAGATATAGCAGGTCTAAGAAGATTACCTGAACACAGATAAGCTTTTCTTAGAAAGGATTCAATTTTCCTATCTAAAGGATCCTTAAACGAAGTACCATCTGACGTAGGAATAGTAGTACGTTTAGCAAGGGTAGAAATAGCCCCATCAACTTTAGGGATTTTATCCCAAAATTCTAATCTGTCAGACGGCACAGGATATAATTGCTTAAAACGTTTAGAAGGAGTAAATGAATTACCCAATTTATCCCATTCTTTGGAAATTACTGCAGAAATAGCATTAGGAACAGGAAAAATTTCTGGAATAACCACAGGAGCTTTAAATACCTTATCCAAACGTTTAGAATTAGTATCAAGAGGACCAGAATCCTCTATTTCTAAAGCAATTAGTACTTCTTTAAGTAAAGAACGAATAAATTCCATTTTAAATAAATATGAAGATTTATCAGCATCAACCTCTGAGACAGAATCCTCTGAACCAGAAGAGTCATCAGAATCAGAATGATGATGTTCATTTAAAAATTCATCTGTAGGGAGAGAAGTTTTAAAAGATTTTTTACGTTTACTAGAAGGAGAAATAACAGACATAGCCTTCTTTATGGATTCAGAAACAAAATCTCTTATATTATCAGGAACATTCTGCACCTTAGATGTTGAAGGAACTGCAACAAGCAATGGTACTTTACTAAAGGAAATATTATCTGCTTTAACAAGTTTGTTATGACAATCAATACAAACAACAGCTGGAGGAATAGCTACCAAAAGTTTACAGCAGATACACTTAGCTTTGGTAGATCCAGCACTAGACAGCGATTTTCCTGTAGTATCTTCTGACTCAGATGCAACGTGAGACATCTTGCAATATGTAAGAGAAAAAACAACATATATATAAAGCAAAATTGATCAAATTCCTTAAATGACAGTTTCAGGAATGGGAAAAAATGCCAAAGAACAAGCTTCTAGCAACCAGAAGCAATAAAAAATGAGACTTAAATAATGTGGAGACAAAAGCGACGCCCATATTTTTTCGCGCCAATAAGACGCCCACATTATTTGGCGCCTAAATGCTTTTTGGCGCCAAAATGACGCCACATCCGGAACGCCGACATTTTTGGCGCAAAATAACGTCAAAAAATGACGCAACTTCCGGCGACACGTATGACGCCGGAAACAGAAACGAATTTTTTGCGCCAAAAAAGTCCGCGCCAAGAATGACGCAATAAAATGAAGCATTTTCAGCCCCCGCGAGCCTAACAGCCCACAGGGAAGAGTCAAATTTTTGAAGGTAAGAAAAAATGATTAAATCAAATGCATTATCCCAAATATGAAACTGACTGTCTGAAAATAAGGAAAGTTGAACATTCTGAGTCAAGGCAAATAAATGTTTGAATACATATATTTAGAACTTTATAAACAAAGTGCCCAACCATAGCTTAGAGTGTCACAGAAAATAAGATTTACTTACCCCAGGACACTCATCTACATGTTTGTAGAAAGCCAAACCAGTACTGAAACGAGAATCAGCAGAGGTAATGGTATATATAAGAGTATATCGTCGATCTGAAAAGGGAGGTAAGAGATGAATCTCTACGACCGATAACAGAGAACCTATGAAATAGACCCCGTAGAAGGAGATCACTGCATTCAAAATAGGCAATACTCTCCTCACATCCCTCTGACATTCACTGCACGCTGAGAGGAAAACCGGGCTCCAACTTGCTGCGGAGCGCATATCAACGTAGAATCTAGCACAAACTTACTTCACCACCTCCATCGGAGGCAAAGTTTGTAAAACTGAATTGTGGGTGTGGTGAGGGGTGTATTTATAGGCATTTTGAGGTTTGGGAAACTTTGCCCCTACTGGTAGGAATGTATATCCCATACGTCACTAGCTCATGGACTCTTGCTAATTACATGAAAGAAATAGCCTCCGAAGAAGCATAAGTATCGAATTTGTAAAATTTGGCAAAAGTATGCAGAGAAGACCAAGTCGCTGCCTTACAGATCAACAGAAGCCTCGTTCTTGAAAGCCCATGTGGAAGCCACAGCTCTAGTAGAATGAGCTGTAATTCGTTCAGGAGGCTGCCGTCCGGCAGTCTCATAAGCCAATCGGATGATGCTTTTCAGCCAAAAGGAAAGGGAGGTAGCAGTAGCTTTCTGCCCTCTCCTCTTACCAGAATACACAACAAACAAAGATGATGTCTGTCTGAAATCCTTTGTGGCTTCTAAATAGAACTTTAAAGCACGGACCACATCTAGATTGTGTAACAAGCGTTCCTTCTTTGAAACTGGATTCGGACACAGAGAAGGAACAACAATTTCCTGGTTAATATTCCTGTTGGAAACGACCTTTGGAAGAAAACCAGGCTTGGTACGTAAAACTACCTTATCTGTATGGAATACCAGATAGGGAGAAGTACACTGCAAAGCAGATAATTCAGAAACTCTTCTAGCAGAAGAAATAGCAACCAAAAACAGAACTTTCCAAGATAGTAACTTAATATCTATGGAATGCATGGGTTCAAACGGAACCCCCTGAAGAACTGAAAGAACTAAATTCAGACTCCAAGGAGGAGTCAAGGGTCTGTAAACAGGCTTGATTCTAACTAACGCCTGTACAAACTCCTGTACATCTGGCACTGCTGCCAGACGTTTGTGTAACAAAACAGACAGAGCAGATATCTGTCCTTTTAAGGAACTAGCTGACAAACCTTTATCCAGACCTTCTTGGAGAAAGGAAAGTATCCTAGGAATTTTAATTTTACTCCAAGGGAATCCCTTGGATTCACACCAACGGATATATTTTTGCCATATCTTATGGTAAATCTTCCTAGTTACAGGTTTTCTGGCTTGAACCAGAGTATCTATGACTGTATCTGAAAACCCACGCTTAGATAGAATCAAGCGTTCAATTTCCAAGCAGTCAGTTGGAGAGAGACTAGATTTGGATGTTGGAACGGACCTTGTACTAGAAGATCCTGCCTCAAAGGTAGCTTCCATGGTGGAACCGATGACATATTCACCAGGTCTGCATACCAAGTCCTGCGTGGCCAAGCAGGGGCTATTAGAATCACCGAGGCCTGCTCCTGTTTGATCCTGGCTACAAGCCTGGGAAGGAGAGGGAATGGTGGAAATACATAAGCTAAGTTGAACGACCAAGGCGCCACTAATGCATCCACCAGTGTCGCCTTGGGATCCCTGGATCTGGACCCGTATCGAAGAACCTTTGCGTTCTGGCGAGACGCCATCAGATCCATATCTGGAATGCCCCATAGTTGAGTTAACTGGGCAAAAACCTCCGGGTGGAGTTCCCACTCCCCCGGATGAAAAGTCTGCCGACTCAAATAATCCGCCTCCCAGTTGTCCACTCCTGGGATGTGAATTGCAGATAGGTGGCAGGAGTGATCCTCCGCCCATTTGATGATCTTGGATACCTCTCTCATCGCTAAGGAACTCTTTGTTCCCCCCTGATGATTGATGTACGCTACAGTCGTCATGTTGTCTGACTGGAACCTTATGAATTTGGCCTTTGCAAGGTGAGGCCACGCCAGGAGCGCATTGAATATCGCTCTCAGTTCTAAAATGTTTAATCGGGAGAAGAGACTCTTCTCGAGACCATAGACCTTGAGCTTTCAGAGAGTCCCAGACCGCACCCCAGCCTAAGAGACTGGCGTCGGTCGTGACAATGACCCATTCTGATCGTGAGACAACCACCAGCGGAGAGAATCCCTGGTTACCTGGTCTACTTGAATCTGGGGAGACAAGTCTGCATATTCCCCATTCCACTGATTGAGCATGCACAGTTGTAATGGTCTTAGGTGAATTCGAGCAAAAGGAACTATGTCCATTGCTGCAAGCATCAATCCTACTACTTCCATGCACTGAGCTATGGAAGGCTGAAGAATAGAGTGAAGAACTTGACAAGCGTTTAGAAGCTTTGACTTTCTGACCTCTGTCAGCAAGATCTTCATTTCTAAAGAATCTATTATTGTTCCCAAAAAGGGAACTCTTGTTGACGGAGACAGGGAACTCTTTTCTACGTTCACCTTCCACCCGTGAGATCTGAGAAAGGCTAGAACAATGTCTGTATGAGCCTTTGCTTTGGAAAGAGACGACGCTTGGATTAGAATGTCGTCTAGGTAAGGTGCTACAGCAATGCCCCTCGGTCGTAGAACCGCTAGAAGGGACCCTAGCACCTTTGTGAAGATTCTGGGAGCAGTGGCTAAACCAAACGAAAGAGCCACGAACTGGTAATGTTTGTCTATGAAGGCGAACCTCAGGAACTGATGATGATCTTTGTGGATAGGAATATGCAGGTACGCATCCTTTAAGTCCACGGTAGTCATATATTGACCCTCCTGGATTGTTGGTAAAATTGTCCGAATGGTTTCCATTTTGAATGATGGAACTCTGAGGAATTTGTTTAGAATTTTTAGATCCAGAATTGGTCTGAAAGTTCCCTCTTTTTTGGGAACTACAAACAGGTTTGAGTAAAAACCCTGACCTTGTTCCGCTGTTGGAACTGGGTTTATCACTCCCATTTTTAATAGGTCTCCTACGCAATGTAAGAATGCCTGTCTCTTTATCTGGTCTGAAGATAAGCAAGACATGTGGAACCTTCCCCTTGGAGGAAGTACCTTGAACTCTAGAAGATACCCCTGAGAGACTATTTCTAGTGCCCAGGGGTCCTGAACATCTCTTGCCCAAGCCTGAGCGAAGAGAGAAAGTCTGCCCCCTACTAGATCCGGTCCCGGATCGGGGGCTACCCCTTCATGCTGTCTTGGTAGCAGCAGCAGGCTTCTTGGCCTGTTTACCCTTGTTCCAGCCTTGCAATGGTTTCCATGCTGGCTTAGGCTGGGAAGAGTTGCCTTCTTGTCTGGAGGCTGCAGAGTTAGGATTCGGTCCGTTCCTGAAATTGCGAAAGGAACGAAAATTAGATTTGTTCTTAGCCTTGAAAGGCCTATCCTGTGGGAGGGCATGTCCCTTTCCACCAGTAATGTCTGAAATAATCTCTTTCAATTCCGGCCCGAAAAGGGTCTTACCCTTGAAAGGAATATTAAGCAATTTATTCTTGGACGACACATCCGCCGACCAGGATTTTAGCCAAAGCGCTCTGCGCGCCACTATTGCAAACCCTGAATTTTTCGCAGCTAACTTAGCCAATTGAAAAGCGGCATCCAAAATAAATGAATTAGCCAACTTTCGTGCGTGAATTCTGTCCATGACCTCATCATATGGAGTCTCTTTTTGGAGCGAATTTTCTAGTTCCTCGAACCAAAAATACGCTGCCGAGGTGACAGGAATAATGCACGAAATTGGTTGAAGCAGGAAGCCTTGCTGAACAAATATCTTTTTTAGCAATCCTTCCAATTTTTTATCCATAGGATCTTTAAAAGCGCAACTGTCCTCAATAGGAATAGTTGTGCGTTTAGCTAACGTTGTAGCTAACGTTGACACTGCCCCCTCAACCTTAGGAACCGTTTGCCATGCGTCCCTTCTGGGGTCAACAATGGGGAACATTTTCTTGAATATAGGAGGTGGAACAAAAGGTATACCTGGCTTTTCCCACTCCTTAGTCACTATATCCGCCACCCGCTTGGGTATCGGAAAGGCATCAGCGTGCACTGGGACCTCTAAGAATTTGTCCATCTTGCACAATTTCTCTGGAATTACCAAAGAATCACAGTCATCAAGAGTAGTTAGGACCTCCTTAAGCAGGGCGCGGAGATGTTCTAACTTAAATTTAAATTTTACGACATCAGTGTCTGCCTGCTGAGAAACTTTTCCTGAATCAGAAATTTCCCCCTCAGACAGGCCCTCCCTCACTGCCAATTCAGATTGATGTGAGGGTATAACTGATAAATTGTCCTCAGCGCCAACCTGCTCATCTTCTGTATTTAAAACTGAGCTGTCGCGCTTTCTAGGATAGGATGGCAGTTTGGATAACAGATTTGCTATAGAATTATCCATTACTGCTGTTAACTGTTGCATAGTAACAAGCATTGGCGCGCTAGATGTACTAGGTATCGCCTGCACGGGCAAAACTGGTGTTGACACAGAAGGAGAGGATGAGGAACTATCCCCACTACCTTCATTAGAAGAATCATCTTGGGCAATCTTATTCAATGTGGCAGTACTGTCCATACTTTGTTTGGACGCTATGACACAATTTGCACAAACATTAATTGGGGGAACCACCTTGGCTTTCATACACACAGAACATAAGCCATCTGAAGGTATAGACATGTTAAACAGAATTTGGCAGGCTAATAATGCAATAAAAGCGTTTTTAAAGAAAAGCGTTACTGTCCCTTTAAATAATAAACAGGCACACTTTATTTCTGATATATTGAAAAACAATGAAGGCAATGTCCGATTTTTACAAATTTTTTACCCAGGAGTCCTTATGCCCTGAAAGTATTGCACACCAAGTTTCAAGACTTTAAACCCTTAAAATGAGCAAACCGGAGCTATTTGTTCAATTAGACAATTTTAGTACACTACAATCACAGCCACAGCCTTGCTGCGGCTTTTTACCTTCCCTGAGAGTTATTCAGCAATGAAATAAACCTTCCAGAGTCCGTTTTAGTATGCCACAGGACCCCTCACATGAAGCTGCATGCACTGCCATGGAAGTAAACTGCGCAATTGAGGCGCGAAAACGGGGCCTCCTTCCTCTGCATACCAGAGTGAAGGGGCCTTCCTGACTGAAATAGCCGTCTAACTCAATGCCAGGCGATAAAAAAAAAACGTTCCCAAAGTGCTTTTAAGTGCACAAAACACTCTAAATGCCATTAAAATATGAAATAAAACAATCGATTTAGCCCACAATAGTGTCAACCAGTGTATAGCCCATTTGTAAGCCTTAATCTGTTATGAGTCTAAGAAAATGGCTTACTTACCCCTTAAGGGAAAACTGACAGTCTTCTACCATTAACATGTCTTGTTAGAAATATGACTGATCATACCTTGAGCAGAAAAGTCTGCAAACTGTTCCCCCCAACTGAAGTTCTCTGGGCTCAACAGTCCTGCGTGGGAACAGCAATTGATTTTAGTTACTGCTGCTAAAATCATACTCCTCTTTAAACAGAACTCTTCATCCTTTTCTGTTTTAGAGTAAATAGTACAAACCGGCACTATTTTAAAATAACAAACTCTTGATAGAAGAATAAAAAACTACAACTAACACCACATACTCTTTACCATCCCCGTGGAGATGCTACTTGTTCAGAGCGGCAAAGAGAATGACTGGGGGGCGGAGCCAGAGGGGGAGCTATATGGACAGCTCTTGCTGGGTGCTCTCTTTGCCATTTCCTGTAGGGGAAGAGAATATCCCACAAGTAAGGATGAAGCCGTGGACCGGACACACCAATGTTGGAGAAATAGAAATCTGGATTTAGAAATCAAATCAGCATTCCAAGATTTAAGCCACAAATTTCTTCTAGCTAAAATAGCTAAAGACATAGAATTAACCTTAATTTTGATAATATCAAAAAATGGCATCACAAATGAAATTATTAGCATGTTGAATCAAGTTAACAATGCTAAACAAATCATAATCCGATACTTGTTGCGCTAAAGTTTCCAACCAAAAAAGATGAAACAGCTGCAACATCAGCCAAAGAAATTGCAGGCCTAAGAAAAGGACCTGAAAATAAATTAATTTTCCTTAGATAAGATACAAGTTTCCCATCTGAAGGATCTTTAAAATAAATACTATTTTCCATAGGAATAGTAGTACGTTTAGCAAGAGTAGAGATAGCCCCATTAACTTTGGGGATCTTTTCCCAAACTCCAAACTAACTGCTGGCAAAGGATACAATTTTTAAAACCTTTAAAGAAGGAATAAAAGAAGTACCAGGCCTATTCCATTCCCTAGTATTAGGAACTGGAAAGAAACCTCTGAAGTAACCACAGGAGGTTAAAAAACAGAATTTAAATGTTAGCTAGCCTTAAAATCAAGAGGACTAGTCACCTCAATATCCAAAATAATCAACACTTTTTCAACAAAGAACGAATGTACTCCATTTAAGAATAAAAAAGTAAATTTGTTAGTGTCAATATCTGATGAAGGATATTCTCAATCAGATAAATCCTCATCAGAGAAGGATAATTCATTATGTTGTCGGTCATTTGAAAATTCATCAACTAAATGAGAAGTTTAAAAAAGACCTTTACATTTTATTAGAAGGCGGGATGGCAGACAAAGCCTTTAGAATAGAATCAGAAAAATATTCTTATAAATTCCCAGATATATCTTGTACATTAGATGTTAAAAGAATAGCAATAAACAATGCATTAATACTGATGGACAGTTTCTCTGCATGTAAAAGTTTATCATGATAACTTATTACAAACCATAGCTGAAGATAAAAATTCATAACATAAAAATAAATGAACTTAGCTTTGGTAGGACTGATATCAGTCAGCAGGAATCCAACAATGTTTTCTGATACAGGAACAGTTTTGAGATATCTTGCAAATGTAAGAGAAAAAACAACATATAAAGCAAAATATCAATTTCCTTATATGACAGTTTCAGGAATGGGAAAGAAATGCAAAACAAAATAGGCCTCTGGAAACCAGAAGCAAAAAGAAATGAAGACTGCAACAAACACGAGCGTCTGCAACAAACACGAGCGTCATAGATGACGCAACTACGTGAAAACTCTCGGCGCCAACTAAGACGCCGGAAATGCCGAAAATACGTCAACAAACGTAATTCTCGCGCCAAGAATGACGCAATAAATTATAGCATTTTGCGCTCCCGCGAGCCTAACAGCCGCAATTTAGAAAAGAGAGTCAATTTGAAAATTTCAGATAAGAATTTATTTTTTTATATGCATTTCCCAAAATGAAACTGACAGTCTGTAAGAAGGAAATATACTGATTACCCTGAATCATGGCAAATATAAGTACAAAACATATATTTAGAACTTTACATATAAAGTGCCAAACCATAGCTGAGAGTGTCTTAAATAAAAGAAAATATACTTACCAAAAGACACTCATCTACATAAAGTAGATAGCCAAACCAGTACTGAAACGAAAATCAGTAGAGGTAATGGTATATGAGAGTATATCGTCGATCTGAAAAGGGAGGTAGGAGATGAATCTCTACGACCGATAACAGAGAACCTATGAAATAGATCCCCGTTAGGAAGACCATTGCATTCAATAGACAATACTCCCTTCACATCGCTCTGTCATTCACTGCACTCAGAGGAACCGGGCTTCAGCATGCTGAGAAGCGCATATCAACATAGAAATCTAGCACAAACAAAAGTTTGTAAAACTGAATTGTGGGTGTGGTGGGGGGTGTATTTATAGGCATTTTGAGGTTTGGGAAACTTTGTCCCTCCTGGTAGGAATGTATATCCCATACGTCACTAGCTCATGGACTCTTGCCAATTACATGAAAGAAATAACTGTACTGCTATAGCTACCTAAGTATGGCTGTTAAAGCAGGTAGTGGCCAGCAGGTCTGATAAGGATGTGACAGGAACGACAGGCAGGTATAGCATTTCAGGGGTATCAGGAATAGAGCTGAGGCTAGAGGTCTATTTACTTGAAGAGGCTTGCTAGAAATGCCCCTTTAACTTTATTACACCAGAAGGTATAAATAAATACTTTTGAATTTCTGTTGTCACTGTGATAGAATGATTAGTGTAAAAAATGTTATAAAGTATTAAAGTACCAACTACGTGATAGCTCTGTATCTTTTCCGCTGTGTGATCCGGCTTCTTTATTTCATTCCAGCTTCAATTCCTGACACCTCGTCTGGCTTGACGTTTGAATTTATCTCCATGCTCGTTTGGAAATCATCAGTACCTTCATTTTGATTACCAGTCTTCTCTCAATTGTTACATTATTATTTTGCAACAAAATTTAAGCTTATTGTTGCTAATATTTTGTTTACATTTGTATCATTCTATGCTACACTTTATTTTGCGCCTGATCAACGCATGTCGAGTGTTTTGTAATTTATATTGCAAATTGTGTCTATTTTAATCATTAGTTATGTATTAAATTTATGTAGATTTTGCACTTTATCCTTTTTGTTTGTTTTCACTCAGCCGTTTATAGGCTGTCTTTTTGATCCACCTATATTTTATAACATTCAAAATATCAGATTTTTTTAGCCTATCACAGGCCTTTCTCACATTTGATCATATGTTTTATTATTTCAATTTTTTTCACAGAATTTTTTCACATAGTGAATTTTTTATTACAATATATATACTCATATTTGTTTAAGTATTGTACATCACCTATTTTAAGCTTTTAGTAGCGCTTATGATTTAAAGATTTTTTCCAGTTTTTTTTTCTTTTTCTTTCAATTATCACAGAGGGTGAGGTCCCTCACATTTTTTTCATAAGCTTAATAGGGTTTCTTAGCGCAGTTAACCAAATACTTTTTTGCACTCACAGTATTGAGTAATGCCCACTAGATGGCAATATTCTATTACTGTATTTTTTCATATACTGTAAGAGTTGCTTCTACAGTATGTTTGTAATAGTCGTCACTTTTCACCTTTGAAGACAATCAAATTATGGAATGATTACTTGGGTTTTATTCAAAGGGACATTTTGTGTAAAAATTGCCCCAAACTAGAGAGGTTAAAAAGCAAGATCTGTAACCTAGGTTTCCAAAATGCTGCAAATTGCCAGAATCAGCTATTATTTGCTGCTTGGCCTCTAAGGGAGATTGGGACTAGAGTTGCCACCCAATCAGAAAAGGCATATTTTTGTGGTTCAGTTCAATATGGATAATAAAGAATAAATATAGAAACAAAGGTTCTGACATGCTAAACGTCTTCTGTGTGTGTTGGAATCTACTTGTAAACAAATAGCTCTTAAAAAGCTATGTAATTATTTATGCTAATGAGCATGACCAATATTCCCCCCCCCCAAAAAAAAAACTAAATGGGACAAACCAGAGGCGTAACTAGAAACCACAGGACCCAGGTGCAAGAATTCAAGTTTTATTACCCACCTAAAAGGTAGTTACACAGGCTTCTGGCTCCCTATACCACATTATAAGTCTGCAGATATGTATCTCAGCTCATATCACTCTGTCTCTTGCTAATTCTAGCTGCTGCTGCTATCTCCCTCAGGGTCTGATGATCAAGAGAGGAATCACAAACTTTAAGGTTATTGTTGGAGCATTATATTATAATGCATTTGTCTCCTTTATATTCCGAACTTTGCAGTGTGTGATAAACAGCTTTCAATCTACAATGTGTCTTTCTAAAATTATTTGAGGGCCCTCATAGTACTGACCAGATACCTTAGAATGATCATAGAGTACTTAGTCAATTCGTCCACCAATGTCTACTGAGAAGTCACACTGTGTGTGTGTGTATACTTTTTTTTCCCCAGTGTATATATACACACACACAGTTAATTAAAGGGACAGTCTACTCCAGAATTTGTATTGTTTAAAAAGATAATCCCTTTATTACCTATTCCCCAGTTTTGCATAACTAACACTGTTATAGTAATATACGTTTTACCTATGTGATTAACTTGTATCTAAGCCTCTGCAGACTGCCCCCTTACTTAAGTTGTTTGACAGACATTTATTTTAGCCAATCAGTGCTGATTCCTAGGTAACTCCACGTGCGTGAGCACAATGCTATCTATATGACACACATGAACTAATGTCCTCTAGCTATGAAAAACTGTCAAAATGCCCTGAGATAAGAGGCGGCCTTCAAGGCCTTAGAAATTAGCAAATGAGCCTACCTAGGATTAGCTTTCAACAAATAATACCAAGAGAACAAAGCAAATTGGTTTATAAAAGTAAATTGGAAAGTTGTTTTAAATTGCATGCCCTATCGTGAATCATGCAAGTTTAGTTTTGACTAGACTGTCCCTTTAAACTACTTTCTAAGGAGGGTATAAAGAAAGCAATGCAGGAGAAGCCAGAGAAGGCATTCAGAGTCCAGAAGGGTCTAACCAAACCAGTTCAAACTGACTTGAAATTGACTGGATTCTGACAGACTTTCTAGGGTTAGCAAATAAATATACATAAGTGTCTCAAACAGGGGCAGGAATGGCCCCCACTGGAATTGTGATCCTTGTGTTCAAATCTAAGCATCAACATGAGTCACTTTTTTACGTCAATCAGCCACAATTTCTAAAAAGATGTGCAGCTCATATGCACCTCTCTCCTGCCTTTGCTATGCGCCTTGATTTACCATCACTTTAATAATATGAAACGCTAGGATTTACCATCACTAAAAATAAACAGCTTTGGTCATCATTTACAAAAAAACAAAGTGTTAATCTCACTCTATCTGTGCTGAAACTTTATTGCTACCTCAGCACCCCGGCCAACCAGGGCCCAGCGCTCTTCCTCAATGAGGTGAGGTTTCCACATCTAAACCAATAGCTACGCGTTTCATCCGACAGTGTTCTGTATCCACGCACGGCTCTGGGTTTAGAGGTGGAAACATCACCTCATTGGAGAAGAGTGCTGTGCCATGAGTTAGCAATATAGTTTTGGCACAGATAGGGTGAGATTAAAACTTTTTTTTTTTAGTAAATGATGATTGGAGATGTTTATTTTTAGTGAATTGAATCCTAGTATTTGTTATACGCTTGGATTTACCATCACTTTAAGTTTAGCAAATTTTATTTTTTGCTACATCCTTGAAAATTGTGTGGATTCTATGGAGATATATATATATATATATATATATATATATATATATATATATATATATATAGCTTTTACACTGGAGAATATTATTATGACTGCTATGTCAATGTTTAAAGAGACATTGCATGTTCTGATTTGTTAAGAGTTTCTGGGTGAGTAGTACAAAAATGCTCTGTGTGTTTATCCCCTGCAAAGAGGTTAAATCAATAGGTGCTGTCCTGCAGATTAACCCCCTCAAAGTATAAGGAGCCAAACACAGAGTTTCAGGGTGAGTAGTGCAAAATGTACACTCTCTAAGGAATGTCCCTTAAAGATGTAGGTATATGATCAGAATTATCACATTCATTTGTTTTTAAGTAAAAATAAGCTTTTAATACCAAATTATAGGTGACTACAGTTGTCAGCTGTATTCCCAAGAAATACTGAGTAACCTGTAGGTGACTGGACACACAATCCCCCCCCCCCACCCCCATCCCAAAAAAAAATAATCTACCTTAGCCACCCTTTATCTACAATGTATATGTTTCACAACTAAGCTTAGCTCCCCCTTGGCTGCCAGTAATATACAGATCAATAATCTCTCTTTCACTGCCAATAACATAAGTAAACCGTAGTGATTTGACCCCTCGACTCCTAGGAGCTCACAGAGCACTGACTGCCTTCAACACATAAGACATAGTTTTTCCTGCCAGCAACACATAGCATAGACCGAAATGCGCCACTTCCTCCCAAAAGACACAACTAAGATTTTAATCCACTCTCTTACCTTTCGTCTGGACTATTGCAACGCCATCCACTCCGGTTCCCCTAGCTGCGGTCTATCTCCTTTACAAACCAAAATGAATGCCTGTGCCAGGCTGATCTTCCTTACAAGTCGCTCCTCATCTGCTGAATCTCTCTACCAATCACTTCACTGGCTTCCTCTAATCTCCAAAATAAAACACAAAATCCTGACTCTGGCATTCAAGGTCCTTAATAAAACTGCTCCCCCTTATATCTCAGACCTCGTCTCCAGATACTCTCGCTCCTGCCGCCTTAGCTCTGCTCACAACCTCCCCTCCTTTCTTGTTACCTCCTCACATTCCTGTCTAAATGACTTCTCCAGACTGGCTCCTATCTTGTGGAACACTCTGCCTCGCTCTACACAACTCTCCCCTAGTTTTCAAAGTTTCAAGCTCTCTTTAAAGACTCTACTGTTCAGGGATGCATTCAATTCACGCTAACCTTCCTTACCTCCGTTCTGCTCCTCGTTTTGTCATCCCCTGAACTGCCTTAGCATGTAAGTCTGTGAGCCCAGATGTTTTATAGATCACCTTAATGAGAGCTGATTTACAACATTGCAAATCCTGGTAGGGGCCCTATATGCATTCGTCACCCAAAAATGCTACCTTGCACATTAGACCTGCGGAATCTGCTGGTGCTCTACAAATAACAGATAGTAATAATAATAACATGCACAGTGTAACTTTCTTGGCCATATTTGTAGCTCACCGAGGATGCAGGAGCCCTTTTACATTTATAGGCATTTATCTAATGAGACACACAAATAAATATACAAATATTTAAAAAAAAAAAAAACATTGGGATTTTAAAGTGGATTCTCAAAATGGTTTACTTAAAGTATCATGGAAGCAATGAAATAAGTGGCTAAAGCAAAAGTGAAGCATGTCAGGGACATTCTATTCAAAATTAAACTTTCATGATTCAGATAGGGCATGCAATTTTAAACAACTTTCCAATTTACTTTAATCAACTAATTTGCTTTGTTTTCTTGGCATTATTTGTTGAAAGCTATTTCTAAAGCTAAACCTAGGTAGGCTCATATGCTAATTTCTAAGCCCTTGAAGGCCGTCTCTTATCCCAGTGCATTTTGACAGTTTTTAACAGCTAGATGGTGCTAGTTCATGTGTGCCAGATAGATGAAATTGTTAGTTATTGGAATTATTTATGAGTCAGCGCTGATTGGCTAAAATGCAAGTCTGTCAAAAGAACTGAAATAAGGGGCAGTCTGCAGAGGCTTAGATGCAAGGTAATGACAGAGGTAAAAAGTATATTAATATAAACATCAGGTTGTGCAAAACTGGGGAATTGGTAATACAGGGATTATCCATCTTTTTAAACAATAACAATACTGGAGTAGACTGTCCCTTAAAATGCTGGTGCTTTCAAATATACATGAATCATAAATGAACATTTACATTATTGAATTTAGTTTGTGAACAAACTTGATAGTTTTAATTTTAACTTTGTTTTAAATGCAAAGTTTAGACCCAATACATAATCTTGATTACTTATTGTTACATACCAGAGAAGCATCCGGCAACTGGTCCCACATCTATAAGCTTGTAAGAAGCACATGAAACATTTACATATTCGTATTAGGAAGGAATTGAAAATGGCTGCCAAGCTCTGCCCACCTACTGCTAGTATATTTTGGTAGGTTAAGTTTCTCCAATCACAATCATCTTGTGAATACGTTTTCCTACTTGCACATGCTGATCTGTGCACGTGCAATTTGAAATGGCTAACTGAAAGATATTAAACGTGCACTGCTAAACTGTCATACAAGAAAACAGCTAACTGGACAAGAAGAAAGTTGTGGGCAGAACTCGGCAGCCATTTTTTGGCTGCTAACAAACGATTATTTAAAAGTTTTATGTACTTATTACTAGCTTATAGATGTAGAACCCGTTGCATGATGCTTGTCTGGTATGTAACCAAGTATTGGGTCTAGACTGTCCCTTTAAATTAGAAGGGTTTCAGTTATATATTAGAAAACCAGAGCTTGCGAGAAAATGCTGAAGAAAGCAAAGAACGACCTCTGGTGGCAAAAATGCAAAAGTACAACTGGTGCTATTGTATCAAAACCTTTATTCAGAGTTGGCAACTGAGTGGCAGGATATAAAAAAAGAGAGACTGCGTAAGCTGTTACCCAAGCCTTGTTTTAGGTCCCAATCATAATAGGTGTGTGTGATGTACATCCTGTAGTGGCAGAGATAGCTTGTGTACAGTGTGTGCTGGGGAATCTCTAAACATTGAGGTTGCAGGAGACACAATAAGACCACCTCAGTTCATATTAAAGGGAACAGACAAGGGTCACAGAGATTGGGATGAGGTAACAGGAATTTTCCAGTAGTAAAAGCAAAACGGAAGTAGTCTTCGCCACACAAAACTTGATGGTGAGCAAAATGTGTTTCACTCAATGGACTAGAATTACCACCTGCTTTGATTCCTCTCATGATGAATGAGAGTGAAATTTGGCTTATAACTGAAACCTTCACATTAATTAAGGCACAAAAATAAAAAGGTTTACGATAGCATTGTCCTAACATATAGGGGCAGTAAAATATAAACAAATTAAATTAAAAATAATAATATAAAAAAACTAAAATGTATGTTTACCTGATACATTTAATTATTTCTTGACATGGTGAGTCCACGGATCATCAATTACTGTTGGGAATATCACTCCTGGCCAGCAGGAGGTGGCGAAGAGCGCCACAGCAAGGCTGTTAAGTATCGCTTCCCTTCCCACAACCTCCAGTCATTCGACCAAAGGAAAATGAGAGAAAGGAAATAACACGAGGTGCATGAGGTTTATATATATAAATATCTGAAAAAACAGGGAGGGCAGTGGACTCACCGTGTCAAGAAATAAATAAATTTATCAAGTAAACAAATTTTGTTTTCTTTCTTAAGACACGGTGAGTCCACGGATCATCAATAACTGTTGGGAATCAAAACCCAAGCTAGAGGACACAGATGATTAGGGAGGGCAAGACAGGAATACCTAAACAGAAGGCACCACCACTTAAAGAACCTTTATCCCAAAAGAAGCCTCAGCCAAGGCAAAAGTATCAAATTTAGAAAATTTAGAAAAGGTATGCAGAGGACCAAGTTGCAGCCTTGCAAATCTGTTCCACAGAAGCTTCATTTTTGAAGGCCCAGGAAGAGGAAACAGCCCTTGTCGAATGAGCTGTGATTCTCACAGGAGGATGCTATCCAGCAATCTCATAAGCCTAACAAATTATACTCTTCAGCCAAAGAGAAGTAGCCATAGCTTTCTGACCCTTTTGTTTCCCAGAGAAACAAACAAACAAAACAAAGCAGGAGACTGGCGAAAGGCCTTAGCCGCCTGCAAGTAGAATTTCAGCGCACGCACAACATCTAGGTTGTGTAGCAAACGCTCCTTATGAGAGGATTAGGACACAGAGAAGGAACAACGATTTCCTGATAAATATTCCTGTCTGAAACAAATTTAGGAAGGAAACCTAACTCAGTATGAAGAACCACCTTATCAGCATAAAAGATAAGATAAGGGGATTCACACTGCAGTGCCAAGAGTTCCGAGAACCAAGCAAAAGATATAGCAACAACAAACAAAACCTTCCAAGATCACCTCTTAACATCTAAGGAATGCATAGGCTCAAACGGAGCCTGCTGTAAAACTTGAAGAACATGGTTAAGACTCCATGGAGGAGTAACAGGTTTAAACACAGGCCTGATTCTGACCAAGGCCTGACAAAAAGATTGCACATCTGGCACGTCCGCCAGACGCTTATGCAACAAAATAGACAATGCAGAGATCTGACCCTTCAGAGTACTAGCTGACAAACCCTTCTCTAGACCTTCCTGGAGAAAAGACAAAATCCTAGGAATCCTGACTCTACTCCAAGTGTAACCTCTGGAATCACACCAATACAGATATTTAAGCCATATCTTATGGTAAATCTTTCTTGTCACAGGCCTGCGAGCCTGGATCAAAGTCTCAATGACCGACTCGGAAAACCTGTGCTTAGATAAAATTAAGCGTTCAATCTCCAAGCAGTCAGCTTCAGAGAACGAGATTTGGATGAAGGAAGGGACCCAGAAGTAGAAGGTCCTTCCTCAGAGGTAGTCTCCAAGGTGGAAGAGATGACATTTTCACTAGGTCTGCATACCAGATCCTGCGAGGCCCCGCCGGTGCTATGAGAATAACTGACGCCCTCTCCTGCTTGATCTGAGCAATGACTCGTGGAAGGAGAGCAAACGGAGGAAACCGGTATGCTAGACTGAAATTCCAAGGGACTGCCAGAGCATCTATCAGAAACGGCCTGTGGATTCCCTTGACCTCGAATCGTACCTTGGGAGCTTGGCATTCTGCCGAGATGCCATGAGATCCAGTTCCAGATGCCCCCATTTGAGGGTCAAGCTGGAAAACCCCTCCGAATGGAGTTCCCACTCCCCGGGATGAAAAGTCTGTCTGCTTTAGAAAATCCGCTTCCCAATTGTCCACTCCTGGAATGTGGATCGCAGATAGACAGCAGTTGTGGGACTCCGCCCACTGAATAATTTGAGCCACCTCTGTCATGGCCAAGGAACTCCAAGTTCCTCCCTGGTGGTTAATGTAAGCCACCGATGTTATGTTGTCCAACTAGAACCTGATAAACTGGGTTAAAGCCAACTGAGGCCAGGCCAGCAGAGCATTGAAGATCGCTCTCAGCTCTAGGATGTTTATGGGGAGGTCTGACTCCTCCCGAATCTATAGACCCTGAGCCTTCAACAAGTCCCAGACTGCTTCCCAGCCCAGCAGGCTGGCATCCGTGGTCACAATCACCAAGGAAGGTCTGCGGAAGCAAGTTCCCTGGGAGAGGTGTTCCTGAGACAACCACCATGGAAGAGAGTATCTTGTCGCCTGATCCAGATCTATTCATTGAGACAGATTTGCATAGTCCCCGTTCCATTGTCTTAGCATGCATAACTGCAGAGCTCTGACAAGTAACCAAGCGAACGGGATGATGTCCATGGAAGTTACGATCAGACCAATTACCTACATACATTGAACCACTGACGGCCGAGGAGAGGACTGAAGGGCAAGGCAAGAATTGAAAATCTTGGATTTCCTGACCTCTGTCAGAAATATCTTCATCGATAGGGAATCTATTATGGTCCCTAAGAACACCACCCTTGTAGCTGGAACCAGGGAACTTTTTCCCAGATTCATCTTCCATCCGTAGGAGCAAAGAAAAGACAACAAGATCTCCATATGAGAGTTTGCTTGTTGAAAAGACGGCGCCTGAATCAGAAACCTTACTAACTGATTCTTTAAAATTTCCTCTTGCGCTTTCCCTGAAGCATGGGAAAGGCAGACAAGGCCTTAGATACCGCAGAGGATGCCTGGACAGCAATGTCTTGCAAATAAACTCCTACAGGAGCGTGAGAGGAAACGCAGGGCACTGCATGTGGAGACGATAATGATTGGGACGCTTGAGGAGAAAGCTGCGGCATATCTGATACTGGAGAAACCTGAACAGCATCAGCCTTAGATAATGATGGCTCAGGTTCAAAAAGTCTATCCTTGTAAAACAAAGTTCTTTAAATGCATGAAAAACAAAAAGGTATAGGTGGTTCCACCTGGGAGTTAAAACAAAGCTTACATGCAACATTTAGCAAAGCCTCTTGGTCCATATTACAAAACAAGAAGGCCAATAAAAGGAAAAAAAATTGAAATAAACTCAACAATCCCCAGGCAATCCTCTACACCTCAGCTATGTCGCTGAGGTGCCTACCTGTCCTGCTGACTGGAAATTCAGAAGCTTGAAAAAACGTTCCGGTTTACTCCTGAATCCTTAGAGACAAAGTCGGCTGAGATTGAAGCCGAAGTTGGCAACAGCGTCACCACTCTGGAACTCACAGGAAGTGAGCCCAGAAGCGTGCCTCTCATAGTATTCAGGGGTGGTCCCGGCGGCCATTAAGACTGGAAACGTCAAAAGTCTTATTTAGAAAACCGTATGGTCGGTTAATATGTCTAACTAAAAACTTACACTGTCCTTGACCGGGTCTACACCGGAGCTAAGGAAACTGACTGAGCCACTAATAAAATTAAAGTTATCACCCTGGAATAACTCACACAATCCTCATTGTCCACAGTGCCTGCTATTCTGCCCTTATTAATTAACCCTAATAGGGTCAATAATTCAAAACGTCCCCATGCAATCCTAGACTGCTTAAGTGCCAGAATTTTTTTGCACTTACCTGTATCTAAGTCTGTCCGGCAGAAGGACAGCGCTCCCAGTTTGAGAGGATGCCATTCCTCACATGGACCTTTGGAGAAAGAAAGATCCAAGTAAACTTACTCAGGCTTTCTGAATAGGGCAGCAAATCTGTTGGGAACTTGTGAGGTACAATCCTGACTGCATTTTCTCAACTGCTTAAAACCCACTGAAGAGACCTCCTCCACTTTCCTCATCCCCCAGTCATTCTGCCAGGGCAACAAGGAACAGTAGGAGAAATATTGGGGCGAAAAAAGGTGCCAGAAGAATGAATAAAAAAAGAATTTAAGGCCACCCATATAAAAAAAACGGGCGGGGAGCTGTGGACTCTCCCCGTACTGAAGAAAAGAAAATTATCAGGTAAGCATAATTTAAGTTTTTCTTCTTAAAATGGGGAGAGTCCACAGCTGCATTCATTACTTTTCGGAAATCAATACCCAAGCTTATAGAGGACACTGAATGCAAACGGGCGGGAACAAAAAGGCGGTCCAGTCTGGTGGCACCACAGCCTGACAATCCGGATTCCCGATAAAAAACTACTTCACCAGAAGTAGGAAGAACAAAAATATGGAAAGAGGACAAGGTAACTGCCCATCAATTAGAACCATAAGGATCCCAGTTCTGGACTCCACTGAGTACAAAAGCCTCTATGGAGACAAAAGTCCCAATCTCTAAAAGCACACAAATACATCCTCTCCATGAACATTTGCAAGGGAAACAAACAAACTCCCACACCACATTCTCCCTAACGGAAAGAAGGGAAGAAACAGATAAGAAGATCCGAAAGAACTTCCAGAAACAATCCCAGAAGATTCAAGGACAAAACAGAGAGAATCCCCTAGTATAACTTGAAAAGAGCGGCTACCAGGCTGTAAGAGGACAAAGTCCCGTAGAAAATACTCTACAGACGGAGGAGAGCAAAGAAGGAAAAAATTCCAGATCACTTCCTAAATGGATCCAAAGGAACCAATGTAAAGCCTTAACCGGAACCGAAGTCCCAGAAGGACAAAAGGTAGAACAAGACTACCTTACCATAGACAGCTAACTAGCACAGAGAAACTGAACACCCGTAGGTCAGGAAAAAAAACCCGGAGCAGGACAGGAACGGAATAGTAACATCTGTTTACGCCACAAACGAAAGCAGCAGCTTCCATCGAATAGGTAATCAGACTAAACGTTAAACCATAGTAACTAGCCAACCGAGTAGCTAGCAAACTTGCACCAGGACATTCCTGGAAAAGAAAAAGTACAAACACAGAAAGCAAGGCGGACCAACTCCTAGAGTCAGATGAGGAAAACTACCTCAGGAGGAACCAACTGGATAGGCGCAGTAGACTAGACCCTTCCAAATAGAAGGAAAACAAAGAAACCCCAGAATATTCCAGTAAAGAAATTCCCAGGAAAACTTTCTCCATCTCTCCAGAAGAGAGAAAAAGTACCGCTCCAGTAGGAACAAGGAGATTTCCCTAGGACCGTGAAAAAGGAAATTTATGCTTACCTGATAAATTGATTTCTTCTAAGATACGAGTCCACGGATTCATCCTTTACTTGTGGGATATTATCCTCCTGCTAACAGGAAGTGGCAAAGAGCACCACAGCAGAGCTGTCTATATAGCTCCTCCCTTGACTCCACCCCCCAGTCATTCGACCAAAGGTATAGGAAGAAAAAGGAGAAACTAAAAGGTGCAGAGGTGACTGAAGTTTTAAACAAAAAAATATAATCTGTCTTAAATTGACAGGGAGGGCCGTGGACTCGTCGTATCTTAAAAGAAATCAATTTATCAGGTAAGCATAAATTTCCTTTTCTTCTATAAGATACGACGAGTCCACGGATTAATCATTTACTTATGGGATACAATACCAAAGCTACAGGACACAGATGAATGGGAGGGACAAGACAGATACCTAAACAGAAGGCACCACTGCTTGAAGAACTTTTCTCCCAAAAATAGCCTCATAAAAAGCAAAAGTATCAAATTTGGAAAATTTGGAAAAGGTATGAAGGGAAGACCAAGTCGCAGCCTTACAAATCTGTTCAACAGAAGCATTGTTTTTAAAAGCCCATGTGGAAGCCACTGCTCTAGTAGAATGAGCTGTAATTTTTTCAGGAGGCTGCTGTCCAACAGTCTCGTATGCCAAACGGATGATGCTTTTCAGCCAAAAAGAAAGAGAGGTAGCCGTAGCTTTTTGACCTCTACGCTTTCCAGAATAGACAACAAACAGAGAAGATGTTTGACGGAAATCCTTGGTCGCTTGCAAGTAAAACTTCAAGGCACGAACCACGTCCAAGTTATGTAACAGAAGCTCCTTCTTAGAAGAAGGGTTAGGACACAGAGAAGGAACAACAATTTCCTGATTAATATTCTTATTTGAAACAACCTTAGGAAGGAATCCAGGTTTAGTACGCAAAACCAACTTATCAGAATGGAATATAAGATAAGGCAAGTCACATTGTAACGTGGATAGCTCAGAAACTCTTCGAGCAGAAGAGATAGCAACTAAAAACAGAACTTTCCAAGATAGAAGTTTAATATCTATGAAATGCATGGGTTCAAACGGAACCCCTTGAAGAACATTAAGAACTAAATTCAAACTCCATGGCGGAGCAACAGGTTTAAACACAGGCTTAATTCTAACCAAAGCCTGACAAAACGCCTGAACGTCTGGGACATCTGCCAGACGCTTGTGTAGTAAGATTGACAAAGCAGAAATCTGTCTCTTTAAGGAACTAGCTGATAACCCCTTCTCCAATCCTCCTTGGAGAAAGGACAAAATCCTAGGAATCCTGATCTTACTCCATGAGTAGCCCATGGATTCGCACCAATAAAGATATTTACGCCATATCTTATGGTAAATTTTCCTAGTGACAGGCTTTCGAGCCTGAATCAAGGTATCAATGACCGACTCAGAGAATCCCCGCTTAGATAAAATCAAGCGTTCAATCTCCAGGCAGTCAGCTGCAGAGAAACTAGATTTGGATGTTGGAACGGACCCTGAACGAGAAGGTCTTGTCTCAGTGGCAGTTTCCATGGTGGTAGAGATGACATTTCCACCAGGTCTGCATACCAAGTCCTGCGTGGCTACGCAGGCGCTATCAAGATTACCGAAGCCCTCTCCTATTTGATTCTGGCAATCAGACGAGATAGGAGAGGAAAAAGGAGGAAACACATAAGCCAGGTTGAACGACCACGGTACTGCTAGAGCATCTATCAGTACTGTTTGAGGATCCATTGATCTGGACCCGTAACAAGGAAGTTTGGCATTCTGACGAGATGCCATCAGATCCAATTCTGGTGTGCCCCATTGATGAATCAATTTTGTAAACACCTCCGGATGGAGCTCCCACTCCCCTGGATGAAAAGTCTGACGAAAATCTGCTTCCCAGTTCTCCACTCCTGGGATATATATTGCTGATAGATGGCAAGAGTGAGTCTCTGCCCATAAAATTATTTTGGAAACCTCTATCATCGCTAGAGAACTCTTTGATCCCCCTTGATGATTGATATATGCTACAGTCGTGATATTGTCCGACTGGAATCTTATGAATTTGGCCGAAGCCAGCTGAGGCCATGCCTGAAGCGCGTTGAATATCGCTCTCAATTCCAGAATATTTATTGGTAGTAGGGACTCCTCCCGAGTCCACACACCCTGAGCCTTCAGGGAATTCCAGACTGCACCCCAGCCCAAGAGGCTGGCGTCCGTCGTCACTATGACCCATGCTGGCCTGCGGAAGCACATTCCCTGGGACAGATGATCCTGTGACAACCACCAATGAAGAGAGTCTCTGGTCTCTAGATCCAGATCTATCCGCGGAGATAAATCCGCATAATCCCCATTCCATTGTCTGAGCATGTACAGCTGCAGTGGTCTGAGATGTAAGCGAGCAAACAGAACTATGTCCATTGCCGCTACCATTAGTCCAATTACCTCCATACACTGAGCCACTGATGGCCGAGGAATGGAATGAAGTGCTCAGCAAGTGGTTAAGATATTTGATTTTCTGACCTCCGTCAGAAAAATTTTAATATCTACCTAGGAATGGAACTCTTGTCAGAGGAACAAGTGAACTATTTTTTATGTTCACCTTCCACCCGTGAGTTCTTAGAAAAGCCAACACGATGTCCGTGTGAGATTTGGCTAGATGGCAAGTTGACGCCTGAATCAAAATATCGTCCAGATAGGGCGCCACTGCTATGCCCCGCTGCCTTAGAACTGCCAGAAGGGACCCTAGCACCTTTGTGAAAATTCTGGGAGCTGTGGCCAACCTGAAAGGAAGGGCCACAAACTGGTAATGTTTGTCCAGGAAGGCAAACCTGAGGAACTGGTGATGATCTTTGTGGATAGGAATAAGAAGATACGCATCCTTCAAATCCACGGTGGTCATATATTGACCCTGCTGGATCATTGGTAAAATTGTTCGTATGGTCTCCATCTTGAACGATGGGACTCTGAGAAATTTGTTTAGAGTTTTGACATCTAAAATCGGTCTGAATATTCCCTCTTTTTTGGGAACCACGAACAGATTGGAGTAAAACCCCTGCCCTTGTTCTAATTTTGGAACTGGACAGAATACACCCATGGTATATAGGTATTCTACACAGCGTAAGAACGCCTCTCTTTTTGTCTGGTTTACAGACAAACGTGAAAGATGAAATCTCCCCCTTGGGAGAGAATCCTTGAATTCTAGACGATACCCCCGGGTCACAATTTCTAATGCCCAGGAATCCTGAACGTCTCTTGCCCAAGCCTGAGCGAAGAGAGAAAGTCTGCCCCCTACTAGATCCGGTCCCGGATCGGGGGCTGCCCCTTCATGCTGTTTTAGTAGCAGCAGCGGGCTTCTTGGCCTGTTTACCTTTATTCCAGGTATGGTTAGGTCTCCAGACTGACTTGGATTGAGCAAAGTTCCCCTCCTGCTTGGAGGCGGATGAGGAAGTAGAGGGACCGCCTTTAAAGTTTCGAAAGAAACGAAAATTAATCTGTTTGGTCCTCATTTTAATCGTCTTGTCCTGAGGAAGGGCATGACCTTTACCTCCAGTAATGTCAGAAATTATCTCCTTTAGTTCAGGCCCGAATAGGGTTTTATCCTTAAAAGGAATAGCTAAAAGCTTGGATTTAGATGACACATCAGCAGACCATGACTTAAGCCATAGCGCTCTACGCGCTAAAATAGCAAAGCCTGCATTCTTAGCCGCTAATTTAGCCATTTGGAAAGCTGCATCTGTAATAAAAGAATTTGCTAGCTTGAGAGCCTTAATTCTATCCAAAATATCATCTAATGGGGTCTCAACCTTAAGAGACTCCTCTAGACCCTCAAACCAAAAAGCTGCTGCAGTAGTTACTGGAACAATGCACGCTATAGGTTGCAGAACAAAACCCTGATGAATAAACAACTTCTTTAGAAGCCCTTCAAATTTTTTATCCATAGGATCTTTGAAAGCACAACTGTCCTCAATAGGTATAGTTGTACGCTTAGCCAGGGTAGAAATAGCTCCCTCCACCTTAGGGACCGTCTGCCACGAATCCCGAATGATGTCAGATATGGGAAACATTTTCTTAAAAGTAGGAGGGGGAGAAGACGGAATGCCTGGTCTATCCCATTCCTTAGTAACAATGTCCGAAATTCTTCTAGGGACTGGAAAAACATTAGTGTAAGTAGGGACCTCTAGATATTTATCCATTTTACACAGTTTCTCTGGTGGGATGACAATAGGGTCACAATCAGCCAGAGTCGCTAAGACCTCCCTGAGTAACAAGCGGAGGTGTTGAAGCTTAAACTTAAAGGCCGTCACATTTGAGTCTGTTTGAGGGAACATCTTTCCCAATTTAGAAAGCTCTCCCTCAGACAGCAATTCCCCCACCCCCAAATCAGAACACTGTGAGGGTACATCGGAGATGGCCAATAAAGCATCAGAGGGCTCAGCATTTACTCTAATACCTGACCTGCTGCGCTTTCCCTGTAAACCTGGCAGTTTAGATAATACCTCTGTAAGGGTAGTAGACATAACTGCAGCCATATCTTGCAGGGTGAAAGAATTAGACGCACTAGAAGTACTTGGCATCGCTTGGGCGGGCGTTAAAGGTTGTGACATTCGGGGAGAAGTAGATGGCATAACCTGATTCTCTTCTGACTGAGAATCATCCTGAGACATAATTATATCAGCTAAAATATGTCCTTTGCAATGTAAGGCCCTTTCAGTACATGAGGGACACATTTGAAGTGGGGGTTCCACAATGGCTTCTAAACACATGGAACATTGGCTTTCCTCAATGTCAGCCATGTTAAAACAGGCTAGTAATGACCACAAACAGGCTTGAAAACACTTTATTTTGTTAAAAAAATAATCTGAAAAAACGGTACTGCGCCTTTAAGAGAAAAATGCATACAACTTTTTCAAAACTGCTTTAAAACGATAAAATTATCTAAATTTTATGATAAATGTATCCCAACTTGCCAGCTAAGATTGCACCACAAGAAAAGGAATACTTAACCCTTAAGGACAAAAAACGTTATACCAAAAACGTTATAATTAAGCAAAAAAAAAAAACCCTGCACCTCAGCACAGCCCTGCTGTGGCGCCTACCTGCCCTCAGGGGTCTGCAAAATCGGATTAACCCTTCGATTAGGCCCAAACTTTCCTGAAAGGCCCACCGGAGCTGGAGCTTGCTGCTTGCATGGGGAATACAACTGCGCAACTAAGGCGCGAAAATAGGCCCCGCCCATCTACCTTGATGTTTCACAGCATTAAACAATAACCGCACCAGAGCGGTCTAAAAAACATAATTTATGCTTACCTGATAAATTTATTTCTCTTGTGATGTATCGAGTCCACGGATTCATCCTTACTTGTGGGATATTCTCCTCCCCTACAGGAAGTGGCAGAGAGAGCACCCACAGCAGAGCTGTCTATATAGCTCCCCCTTAGCTCCACCCCCCAGTCATTCGACCAAAGGCTAGGAAGAAAAAGGAGAAACTATAGGGTGCAGTGGTGACTGAAAGTTTAAAAATAAAAATATATATTCCTGTCTTAATAAAAGGGCGGGACGAGGACTCGATACATCACAAGAGAAATAAATTTATCAGGTAAGCATGAATTATGTTTTCTCTTGTAAGATGTATCCAGTCCACGGATTCATCCTTACTTGTGGGATACCAATACCAAAGTTTTAGGACACGGATGAAGGGAGGGACAAGACAGGGACCTTAAACGGAAGGCACCACTGCTTGTAGAACCTTTCTCCCAAAAATAGCCTCCGAAGAAGCAAAAGTATCAAATTTGTAAAATTTGTAAAAAGTATGAAGCGAAGACCAAGTCGCTGCATTACAAATCTGTTCAACAGAAGCCTCATTTTCAAAAGCCATGTGGAAGCCACAGCTCTAGTAGAATGAGCAGTAATTCTTTCAGGAGACTGTTGGCCAGCAGTCTCATAAGCCAAACGGATGATGCTTTTCAGCCAAAATGAAAGAGAGGTAGCCGTAGCCTTCTGACCTCTCCGCTTACCAGAATAAAGAACAAACAATGAAGATGTTTGATGGAAATCTTTAGTAGCTTGTAAGTAGAACTTTAAAGCACGAACCACATCAAGATTGTGCAACAGACGTTCCTTCTTTGAAGAAGGATTAGGACACAGTGAAGGAACAACAATCTCTTGATTGATATTCTTATAAGAAACAACCTTAGGAAGAAACCCAGGTTTGGTACGCAAAACCACCTTATCTGTATGGAAAATAAGATAAGGGGAATCACACTGTAAAGCATATAGCTCAGAAACTCTTCGAGCCGAAGAGATAGCTACTAAAAACAAAACTTTCCAAGATAGAAGCTTAATATCCATGGAATGCATAGGTTCAAACGGAACCCCTTGAAGAACTTTAAGAACTAAATTTAGGCTCCATGGCGGAGCAACAGGTTTAAATACAGGCTTGATTCTGACTAAATGCTCGAACGTCTGGGACATCTGCCAGACGTTTGTGTAGAAGAATAGACAAAGCAGATATTTGTCCTTATAAGGAACTAGCTGATAATCCCTTCTCCAAACCTTCTTGGAGAAAAGACAATATTCTAGGAATCCTAATCTTACTCCACGAGTAACCTTTGGATTCACACCAATAAAGATATTTGTGCCAAATCTTATGATAGATCTTCCTGGTGACAGGCTTTCTAGCCTGAATCAGGGTATCAATGACCGACTCAGAGAAACCACGCTTTGATAGAATCAGGCGTTCAATCTCCAAGCAGTCAGACGCAGAGAAATTAGATTTGGATGCGTGAACAGACCTTGGATTAGAAGGTCCTGCCTCATTGACAGAGTACATGGTAGAACTGAGGACATGTCCACTAGGTCTGCATACCAAGTCCTGCGTGGCCACGCAGGTGCTATCAGAATCACAGAAGCTCTCTCCTGATTTATTCTGGCAACCAGACGTAGAAGGAGAGGAAATACATAGGCCAGATTGAAGGAACAAGGTACTGCTAGAGCATCTATCAGTACCGCCTTGGGATCCCGGGACCTGTACCCGTAACAAGAAAGTTTGGCATTCTGATGGGACGCCATCAGATCCAATTCTGGTGTGCCCCATAGCTGAATCAGCTGGGCAAATACCTCCGGATGGAGTTCCCACTCCCCCAGATGAAAAGTCTAATGACTTAGGAAATCTGCCTCCCAGTTCTCTACTCCTGGGATGTGGATTGCTGAGAGATGGCAAGAGTGATCCTCTGCCCATCGGATTATTTTGGTTAACTCCATCATCGCTAGAGAACTTCTTGTTCCTCCTTGATGATTGATATAAGCTACAGTCGTGATGTTGTCCGACTGAAACCTGATGAATTTGGCAGCAGCAAGCTGAGGCCACGCCTGAAGCGCATTGAATATCGCTCTCAGTTCTAGAATATTTATCAGGAGAAGAGATTCCTCCCGAGACCATAAGCCCTGTGCTTTCAGGGAGTTCCAGACTGCATCCCAGCCTAGCAAGCTGGCATCTGTCGTTACAATGAGCCACTCTGGCCTGCGGAAACACATTCTCTGAGACAGGTGGTCCTGAGACAACCACCAGAGAAGAGAATCTCTGGTCTCCTGGTCCCGACGCAGTTGAGGAGACAAATCTGCATAATCCCCATTCCACTGTTTGAGCATGCATAGTTGTAGTGGTCTGAGGTGTAGGCGGGCAAAAGGAACTATGTCCATTGCCGCTACCATGAGTCCGATTACTTCCATATACTGAGCCACTGATGGCCGAGGAATGGCATGAAGAGCTCGGCAAGTGGTTAAGAGCTTTGATTTTCTGACCGCCGTCAGAAATATTATCATTTCTACAGAGTCTATCAAGAGTCCCTAGGAAGGAAACTCTTATAAGAGGGAAGAGAGAACTCTTTTTTATGTTCACCGTCCACCCGTGAGATCTCAGAAAAGCCAACACAATGTCCGTGCGTCACGTTATTACCTTGTTCCCTGCCTTTTTCATTTTTTCTGCTCTAAATTCTACGCTATACCTTTAAATTTCAATTACACTTACCACTCATTCCTATAAATCTCCCATCAACCCTCACTACTTTGCTTGGTATTGAATTTTGGTTAAGTCCTACTGAGCTCCTGATATCCCTGTGATTTTCATTGGACACCGTAACTCTCTCTCTCAAAGTGACATACTGTGACTTCCTTCTCTGTCACTTTCTACCTGTTTGTTTTGCCAAACTGCTGCAATACTACATACCTTGTAGTAACTCTATCCCGGATCTCCTCTGTTTTGCTATCCGGACTCGGCTTCCATTAGCAGCCCCTCAACGGATCAATCCGCGGTGACGTCACACGCCAGCTTCACGCATCTACCCGCATTCAGGAACCAGCCTGCACCGCTGCACACCACGCTCAGGACCCTCTCTGCCTACTTCCCACAACGGACCAGCCTGAAAGGTTACTGCTCTCAAAGGTATAACGCTTGTTATTACTTATGCTGTCAAAGCTCCTACATGTTATTTGCAGTTCTTATGTCAAGTTTAACTCTGCACCTCTGTCTAGCTGTTAACTTAGTTTGTTTTATGCACTCCAGCTTAGCTTATTGTATTTTGATTACCTTACTGAACAGTTTAGTACTCAACTCCCAGGTTTACAAACTGAAGAGCTCTGCTGCAGGTTTTTGTGTTTAAGATAGCACAGGTGGCAACAATAGAGTGCTTCCTTTTCTTAAACATTCACATTAAACTGCTGAATAGTTATATGAGGCCTGCAAACTACCCTCTAGGTAGTTTATTTGCTTACCTCACACTCTACAGCAACATTACCACATATTTATATCTCAGCAGCTGCGGTTCTAACAAAAGTAAAACTTTTATCTTCATAGAAATTCTGACTTGCCTGACAGACCGTATGGAAGATGCAAATATCCGGGCAATTGTAGATTGGCCCACTCCCAAGTCTAGAAAAGAGGTCCAGAGTTTTCTTGGCTTTGCGAACTTCTATCGCAAGTTCATAAAGAAATTTTCCAGCATAACCAAACCACTAACTAATCTAACGAAAACTAATACGTTTTTTTTGTTGGGATGAAAAAACCCAGAAGGTTTTTAATCATCTAAAGCTGAGATTCACCACTGCACCCATTCTAAGGTTTCCAAATCCCAACCTACCTTATACCCTTGAGGTAGATTCTTCAGATGTTGCAGTAGGCGCAGTTCTTTCACAACGCCAAGGTATTGATAAACCGTTACATCCAGTCACCTTCTATTCCCACGGTTTATCTTCCTCAGAACAAAATTATCCCATCGGAGATAAAGAATTGCTCGCAATCAAAATGGCACTTGAGCACTGGCGACACCTACTTGAGGGCACCACCATTCCAACGGTTATATATACGGATCATCGGAACCTTCAGTACCTTAAAACAACAAAAATTCTATCCTCTAGACAGGTTAGATGGAGCCTTTTCTTTTCTAGGTTCAATTTTCAAATCGTGTACCGTCCTGCAAATAGAAACCATAAGGCAGATGCTTTATCTAGATTGCCCACTTACACCCGCTCCAAAACTCCTGAGAACACTATTATTCCTTTGGAGAACTTTCTATCTTTTGCTATTGACTCCAAGTCATATCTCCAACAGGAACAAAACAACGATTTATCCAAACCTTTGTCTCAATTACAGAAAAAACAGGATGGTTTTTTCTATTTCCAAAACAAATTATACATTCCTCCTAGTCTACGCAAAATGGTACTCACATCCTCTCATGATTCTCTACTCGCAGGACACCCGGGCCTTAAGAAAACCCAAGAACTTATTGGACGTACCTACTGGTGGCCTGGTATAACACATGACATCGGTACTCATATCACCTCCTGTGCACAATGTACCACTTCTAAAAAAGCAAAACATTCCCCCTATGGATTACTTATACCTCTACCGACTCCCACTAGGCCTTGGTTGGAAATCGCAGTAGATTTCATCGTAGATCTGCCAAAATCCGATAGTAAGACTACTATTCTCGTAGTTGTTGATCTATTTATTAAAATGTCCCACTTCATTCCCTATCATAAACTCCCTACAGCTTCAGAAACTATCCATCTACTCATTTCCAATGTTTTCAAATATCATGGTATTCCTAACAGCATACTAAGCGACCGGGGTACCCAATTTTCTAGTAGGCTATGGACTGAATTCTGCAAAATCTTCTCCATCGACAAAAAAATGAGCACCGCTTACCATCCTCAGACAAACGGCCAAACGGAGAGGACGAATCAATGGCTGGAGCAATTTCTCAGAACCTACTGTTCATCACAGCCTCTCACTTGGTCCACTCATCTCCCTTATGCAGAATTCTGTTTCAACAACACCATCCACTCAACTACAAATAAAACCCCATTCTTTGTGAACTATGGTTTCCACCCCAGGTTTCAGATTCTTCCAGATAATCAATGCACTTCACTCAATGTATGTGAACTCTCGGATCTCATCTCTTCTAAATTTTCTTCCATAAAGACAGCTATAGACGATGCGAAGAAAACTCAAAAGTTCTATTATGATAGGAAGAGGTTACCATCACCAAGATACGCTATCGGAGACCTAGTGTGGTTATCCACAAAAAATCTCAAACTCAATACTCCTTCGAGGAAACTGTCACCTCTATTCGTTGGACCCTATCCTGTTTCCAAACTCATCAACACCAACGCTGTTCGCCTCAAGCTGCCCGAATCCATGAGAATTCATCCTACGTTTCACGTTTCCCTGTTGAAACCCTACAGGGCACTCAGGAATTCTCTTCCCCTCACTCCAGATCCTCCCATACTTGCGGATCCTAACATGGAATATGAGGTGCATTCGATCCTGGATTCTAGACGTACCCGGGGATCTCTCCAGTATCTCGTCCGTTGGAAGGATTTCTCTCCGGATGATGACTCTTGGGAGCCTGCCTCTAACATCTCGGCTCCCCGGCTGGTTGCCCTGTTTCATCGTCGGAACCCGGACCGTCCAAGACCCTGAGCACCAGGGTTGCTCCTTGAGGGGGGGGGGTCCTGTCACATTATTACCTTGTTCCCTGCCTTTTTCATTTTTTCTGCTCTAAATTCTACGCTATACCTTTAAATTTCAATTACACTTACCACTCATTCCTATAAATCTCCCATCAACCCTCACTACTTTGCTTGGTATTGAATTTTGGTTAAGTCCTACTGAGCTCCTGATATCCCTGTGATTTTCATTGGACACCTGAACTCTCTCTCTCAAAATGACATACTGTGACTTCCTTCTCTGTCACTTTCTACCTGTTTGTTTTGCCAAACTGCCGCAATACTACATACCTTGTAGTAACTCTATCCCGGATCTCCTCTGTTTTGCTATCCGGACTCGGCTTCCATTAGCAGCCCCTCAACGGATCAATCCGCGGTGACGTCACACGCCAGCTTCACGCATCTACCCGCATTCAGGAACCAGCCTGCACCGCTGCACACCACGCTCAGGACCCTCTCTGCCTACTTCCCACAACGGACCAGCCTGAAAGGTTACTGCTCTCAAAGGTATAACGCTTGTTATTACTTATGCTGTCAAAGCTCCTACATGTTATTTGCAGTTCTTATGTCAAGTTTAACTCTGCACCTCTGTCTAGCTGTTAACTTAGTTTGTTTTATGCACTCCAGCTTAGCTTATTGTATTTTGATTACCTTACTGAACAGTTTAGTACTCAACTCCCAGGTTTACAAACTGAAGAGCTCTGCTGCAGGTTTTTGTGTTTAAGATAGCACAGGTGGCAACAATAGAGTGCTTCCTTTTCTTAAACATTCACATTAAACTGCTGAATAGTTATATGAGGCCTGCAAACTACCCTCTAGGTAGTTTATTTGCTTACCTCACACTCTTCAGCAACATTACCACATATTTATATCTCAGCAGCTGCGGTTCTAACAAAAGTAAAACTTTTATCTTCATAGAAATTCTGACTTGCCTGACACCGTGTGAGACTTGGGTAGCTGGAAAGTTGACGCCTGAAATAAGATGTCATCTAGATAAGGCGCCACTGCTATGCCCCGTGGTCGTAGAACCGCCAGAAGGGACCCTAGCACCCTTGTGAAAATTCTGTGAATAGGGATGTGTAGATACGCATCCTTTAAGTCCACGGTGGTCATATATTGACCCTCCTGGATTAGAGGTAGAAAAGACCGAATAGTCTCCATCTTGAATGATGGAACTTTGAGGAACTTGTTTAGAATTTTGAGATCCAAGATTGATCTGAAAGTTCCCTCTTTTTTGGAAACCACAAACAGGTTTGAGTAAAAAAAAAAAACCTTTGAAAAAGCCCTATACGGGTGAAACCGGTCAGGGGGTTGTAGAGCTTAGGGGAGCTCTATTTATTTTTTTAAAACTTTACCTAGAATTGTTAGCCTATATAGGTGGAAATAGATACAATACCAATATTTAATAATCGTAAATAACAAACTTACAAATATGTTATTTGGTTAAAAAATTGAGCTATCGCTAACTCAGACCAAACAGAATGTATCTAGTTACACACTATTAGAGAGGAATCTTATTCAAACCTGGCTACGTAATATAAACGGCATACTGGCACTTTATGCAGGGAATATGTTTGATATCAATCGACTTTAACTAAGAAGTTAGGCAAACGATCACTCCAGGTGATAACGGTCTGCTGATTTTGCTGCAACTAGTAATAATTTAGTTACTATTGTTATAAAGAACCAATAGGATTGACATTATTGTTGAAGCACAAAATAACAAAATAACCTATTAACAAGTGGCTTCATAAGTGGATATATTTCCTTAGCGGCATCAAGTACAAACCGGATATCTACCGGCACAGTTATAGGACTGTAAAAAACCTTTTACATCAGTACAATTTTTAGATGCACGCTTAGCCATCGCAAATCCCCTCGCTTATTTTCTGCAATTCATTGCATACAAACTTTGTCTCCTATGGTACTATCCCACTGGTACAACAGTGGATAAACTATCTCTAACACAAAGCAAATAATCAGCAATTGTATTAACTTAAGTCATTGGTAATGAGATATACTAGACGTAAATGACATATTTATTGTAGAAAATATACTCCTACCTGACAATTCAGGAAAAATATTCTAACTTGATATGCCGAACTAATTGATGTGCTAATACACACTACTATAGTAATATTAAGAAACTAAGCCAGAACTATATTGCAAGATTAAGTAATAAGACACGGGCACCACTTTATCTAAGTTGATCTTTATTTCTAGAAACCAATATGGAAAACTTACCATAAAATCATACAGTTGGTGCTGAACGTGTTTTTATTGCCTCACTTAATATTATCTCAAGGATAATATGAAAGTGATACTAAAGTGATATCACACAGTTACCAAAACCATAGGAAAGTTTTCATAAGGAGTTACATGCAATTCGCATGCTCTTAAAGTTACATCATCCAGTATTAACTTAAATACTACATGAACATGATACTATGTGCATAAATAATGTGATGTCACACAGTCACAAACAATATATATAAATACACTCACAAGAGGTTGTGTGCTATTTGAATGCTTTGAAATCTGTTGTGTGCTATTTGAATGCTTTGAAATTTATTATTTCAACTCTAGTATAATATGAACATGATGGTACAAGCACAAATAAAGTGATACCACACAGCCATAAAAGTGCATATAAACACTTATAAGGTGTCACGTTCTATCTATATGCTTTGAAAATATATAATCACAACATACCTTGTGAATAATATTGCAATATTGATCCTCACTACCTATTATTAATTTGTCTAATAGTGGTCATAGATATAGCTCCCCACCTATATAAATTCCTTATATTACTGTGGACATATCAAAGGCTTACTGATAATTCAGGAATGGGCTTCCAATTCTTTGGTTGTTTTTAATTGTGAGTTTTATTTTAAATATACCAAATAAAAGTTGTATTTTAATTTTCCCAATTTCTCCACTACCAGTCCAGGCTTAGAGTGCTATATGTGCAGTCTTTTGAGAGGTCCCTTCCTCTTTTTTGCTCAGTATATTACATACTGCACAGCACCAACTTTTCTGCTATAATAAGAATATAGACAAGAACAAGTGTTTTTGTCAGCTAATACTACTATAGAAAAGGTCGCCGTTGTGGTGCCACTGTATTTGTGTTGTGTTAAAGGTTTGAGTAAAAACCTAGCCCCTGTTCCTCTTTTGGGACTGGGCGGATCACCCCCATGGTATGTAGGTCTTCTACACAGCATAAGAACGCCTCTCTCTTTGTCTGTTTACAGACAATCGAGAAATGTGAAAAGTCCCCCTTGGAAGAGAGCCTTTGAATTCCAGAAAATATCCCTGGGACACAATTTCTAAAACCCAGGGATCGTGAACATCTCTTGCCCAAGCCTGAGCGAAGAGAGAGAGTCTGCCCCCTACTAGATCCGGTCCTGGATTGGGGGCTACCCCTTCATGCTGTCTTAGAGGCAGCTGCAGGCTTCTTGGCCTGTTTACCCTTGTTCCAAGCCTGGTTAGGTCTCCAGACTGACTTGGATTGGGCAAAATTCCCCTCTTGCTTTGCAGCAGAGGAAGATGAAGCGGGACCACTCTTGAAATTCCAAAAGGAACGAAAATTAATTTTGTTTGGTCCTCATCTTATTTGATCTATCCTGAGGGAGGGCATGACCTTTCCCTCCAGTGATGTCTGAAATAATCTCTTTCAGTTCAGGCCCGAATAGTGTCTTTCCTTTGAAAGGGATGTTCAAAAGTTTAGTTTTAGATGACACATCAGCAGACCAGGATTTAAGCCATAACGCCCTGCGTGCTAAAATGGCAAAACCTGAATTCTTTGCCGCTAATTTAGCCAGTTGAAAAGCGGCATCTGTAATAAAAGAATTAGCCAATTTAAGGGACTTAATTCTGTCCAAAATTTCTTCTAATGGAGTCTCCATCTGAAGAGCCTCTTCTAGAGCCTCAAACCAGAAAGCAGCTGCAATAGTTGCAGGAACAATGCACGCAATAGGTTGAAGAAGAAAACCTTGATGAACAAAAATTTTCTTCAGGAGACCCTCTAATTTTTTATCCATAGGAACTTTGAAAGCACAACTGACGTCAATAGGTATAGTTGTACGCTTAGACAGAGTAGAAATAGCTCCCTCCCCCTTAGGAACTGTCTGCCATGAGTCCCGCATGGTGTCAGATATGGGAAACATTTTGTTAAAAACAGGAGGGGGAATGAACGGAATACCTGGTCTATCCCACTCCTTAGCAATAATATTCACAATCCTCTTAGGGACTGGAAAAAAACATCAGTGTAAACAGGAACCTCTAAGTATTTATCCATCTTACACAATTTCTCTGGGACCACTATAGGGTCACAATCATCTAGAGCCGCTAATACCTTCCTGAGCAATAAGCCGAGGTGTTCAAGCTTAAATTTAAAGGCCGTCATATCAGAATCTGTCTGAGGAAGCGTCTTTCCTGAATCAGAAATTTCTCCCTCAGATAACAAATCCCTCACCCCTACCTCAGAGCATTGTGAGGGCATATCATATACGGCTACTAAAGCGTCAGACTGCTCAGCATTTTTCCTTAACCCAGAGCTTTCCCGCTTTTCTTGTAAACCAGGCAGTTAGGATAAAACCTCTGTGAGGGTTGTATTCATAACTGTGGCCATGTCTTGTAAAATAAATGAATTTGACGCACTAGAGGTACTTGGCGTCACTTGTGCGGGCGTTACTGGTTGTGACACTTAGGGAGAGCTAGATGGCGAACCCTCATTTACTTCTGACTGAGAATCATCTATTGCTCTATTTTTAAGTGCTAATATATGTTCTTTATAGTTTATAGACATATCAGTACAATTGGGACACATTCTAAGAGGGGGTACCACAATGGCTTCCAAACATATTGAACAAGGATTTTCCTTGGTGTCAGACATGTTAAACAGGCTAGTAATGTAACAAGCAAGCTTGGAAAACACTGTAATCAAAGTAAATAACACTTAGAAATAAAACAGTACTGTGCCTTTAAGAGAAAAAAAGCTGCACAAATTCTGCAAAACAGTGTAAAAAAGCAGTAAACATAACAAAATTTTTACAGTAGTATCATATAGCCTTAGTAACATGGCACAGCTATGTTAATAAACAATTAACCCCTTAATGGCAAAACCGGATTGAAAAAACATCAAAACCGGTAAAAAAGGCTTTCAGCACTTTGCCACAGCTCTGCTGTGGCTCCTACCTGCCCTTCAGAACAATTTGTGGGGGGAAAAAACTTCTTTTACAGCCCTCAAACACGGCAGGAACCTCTGGAGAAGCAGTTAGAAGTCTCAGAGGAAAAGAAACTGCACAACTGAGGCGCGAAAATAGGCCCCTCCCACCTCACTCAATGTTTTGAGGCCTAACAGACAAACACTAGAGTGTCTCTAAATTAACCATGTGGGTTTGAAAACTCAAAAACAAGCCACAATGACCCCTTTAGTCCCTTCAAAAAAAACGTTATAATTGCATCATTCACTGAATAAACAAAAACGTTTTTACCAAACAGTGTCACCAGTAACTAATGAGCCCTTCATGCAAGCTGAAATTCCTATCCAAGTGTCTGAATACAGCTTACCCTTCCCTCATGGGGATATTGCCAGCCTTTCCTAGAAATAAATAGACTGAACATACCTTAATGCAGTTTAGCCTGCAAACTGTTCCCCCAACTGAAGTTTTCCTGTACTCTTCAGCCCTTGTAAGAACAGCAGTGGATCTTAGTTACAAAATGCTAAGATCATCATCCTCCTTGCAGAAATCTTCATCCCTTTTCTGCCAGAGAGTAAATAGTACACACTGGTACCATTTAAAAAACAGAATTTATGTTTACCTGATAAATTACTTTCTCCAACGGTGTGTCCGGTCCACGGCGTCATCCTTACTTGTGGGATATTCTCTTCCCCAACAGGAAATGGCAAAGAGCCAGCAAAGCTGGTCACATGATCCCTCCTAGGCTCCGCCTACCCCAGTCATTCGACCGACGTTAAGGAGGAATATTTGCATAGGAGAAACCATATGATACCGTGGTGACTGTAGTTAAAGAAAAAAAAAATTATCAGACCTGATTAAAAAACCAGGGCGGGCCGTGGACCGGACACACCGTTGGAGAAAGTAATTTATCAGGTAAACATAAATTCTGTTTTCTCCAACATAGGTGTGTCCGGTCCACGGCGTCATCCTTACTTGTGGGAACCAATACCAAAGCTTTAGGACACGGATGAAGGGAGGGAGCAAATCAGGTCACCTAAATGGAAGGCACCACGGCTTGCAAAACCTTTCTCCCAAAAATAGCCTCAGAAGAAGCAAAAGTATCAAACTTGTAAAATTTGGTAAAAGAGTGCAGTGAAGACCAAGTCGCTGCCCTACATATCTGATCAACAGAAGCCTCGTTCTTGAAGGCCCATGTGGAAGCCACAGCCCTAGTGGAAGGAGCTGTGATCCTTTCAGGAGGCTGCCGTCCGGCAGTCTCGTAAGCCAATCTGATGATGCTTTTAATCCAAAAAGAGAGAGAGGTAGAAGTTGCTTTTTTGACCTCTCCTTTTACCAGAATAAACAACAAACAAGGAAGATGTTTGTCTAAAATCCTTTGTAGCATCTAAATAGAATTTTAGAGCGCGAACAACATCCAAATTGTGCAACAAACGTTCCTTCTTCGAAACTGGTTTCGGACACAGAGAAGGCACGACTATCTCCTGGTTAATGTTTTTGTTAGAAACAACTTTTGGAAGAAAACCAGGTTAGTACGTAAAACCACCTTATCTGCATGGAACACCAGATAAGGAGGAGAACACTGCAGAGCAGATAATTCTGAAACTCTTCTAGCAGAAGAAATTGCAACCAAAAACAAAACTTTCCAAGATAATAACTTAATATCAACGGAATGTAAGGGTTCAAACGGAACCCCCTGAAGAACTGAAAGAACTAAGTTGAGACTCCAAGGAGGAGTCAAAGGTTTGTAAACAGGCTTGATTCTAACCAGAGCCTGAACAAAGGCTTGAACATCTGGCACAGCTGCCAGCTTTTTGTGAAGTAACACAGACAAGGCAGAAATCTGTCCCATCAAGGAACTTGCAGATAATCCTTTTTCCAATCCTTCTCGAAGGAAGGATAGACTCTTAGGAATCTTAACCTTGTCCCAAGGGAATCCTTTAGATTCACACCAACAGATATATTTTTTCCAAATTTTGTGGTAAATTTTTCTAGTTACAGGCTTTCTGGCCTGAACAAGAGTATCAATAACAGAATCTGAGAACCCTCGCTTTGATAAGATCAAGCGTTCAATCTCCAAGCAGTCAGCTGGAGTGGGACCAGATTCGGATGTTCGAACGGACCTTGAACAAGAAGGTCTCGTCTCAAAGGTAGCTTCCATGGTGGAGCCGATGACATATTCACCAGATCTGCATACCAAGTCCTGCGTGGCCACGCAGGAGCTATCAAGATCACCGACGCCCTCTCCTGATTGATCCTGGCTACCAGCCTGGGGATGAGAGGAAACGGCGGGAATACATAGGCTAGTTTGAAGGTCCAAGGTGCTACTAGTGCATCTACTAGAGTCGCCTTGGGATCCCTGGATCTGGACCCGTAGCAAGGAACCTTGAAGTTCTGACGAGAGGCCATCAGATCCATGTCTGGAATGCCCCACAGTTGAGTGATTTGGGCAAAGATTTCCGGATGGAGTTCCCACTCCCCCGGATGCAATGTCTGACGACTCAGAAAATCCGCTTCCCAATTTTCCACTCCTGGGATGTGGATTGCAGACAGGTGGCAGGAGCGAGTCTCCGCCCATTGAATGATTCTGGTCACTTCTTCCATCGCCAGGGAACTCCTTGTTCCCCCCTGATGGTTGATGTACGCAACAGTCGTCATGTTGTCTGATTGAAACCGTATGAACTTGGCCCTCGCTAGCTGAGGCCAAGCCTTGAGAGCATTGAATATCGCTCTCAGTTCCAGAATATTTATCGGTAGAAGAGATTCTTCCCGAGACCAAAGACCCTGAGCTTTCAGGGATCCCCAGACCGCGCCCCAGCCCATCAGACTGGCGTCGGTCGTGACAATGACCCACTCTGGTCTGCGGGAGGTCACCCCTTGTGACAGGTTGTCCAGGGACAGCCACCAATGGAGTGAGTCTCTGGTCCTCTGATTTACTTGTATCTTCGGAGACAAGTCTGTATAGTCCCCATTCCACTGACTGAGCATACACAGTTGTAATGGTCTTAGATGAATGCGCGCAAAAGGAACTATGTCCATTGCCGCTACCATCAAACCTATCACTTCCATGCACTGCGCTATGGAAGGAAGAGGAACGGAATGAAGTATCCGACAAGAGTTTAGAAGTTTTGTTTTTCTGGTCTCTGTCAGAAAAATCCTCATTTCTAAGGAGTCTATTATTGTTCCCAAGAAGGGAACTCTTGTCGACGGAGATAGAGAACTCTTTTCCACGTTCACTTTCCATCCGTGAGATCTGAGAAAGGCCAGGACTATGTCCGTGTGAGCCTTTGCTTGAGGAAGGGACGACGCTTGAATCAGAATGTCGTCCAAGTAAGGTACTACAGCAATGCCCCTTGGTCTTAGCACCGCCAGAAGGGACCCTAGTACCTTTGAGAAAATCCTTGGTAATGTTTGTCCAGGAATGCGAACCTTAGGAACCGATGATGTTCCTTGTGGACAGGAATATGTAGATACGCATCCTTTAAATCCACCGTGGTCAAGAATTGACCTTCCTGGATGGAAGGATTGTTCGAATGGTTTCCATTTTGGACGATGGAACCTTGAGAAACTTGTTTAGGATCTTGAGATCTAAGATTGGTCTGAACGTTCCCTCTTTTTTTGGGAACTACGAACAGATTGGAGTAGAACCCCATCCCTCGTTCTCTTAATGGAACAGGATGAATCACTTCCAGAAGATAACCTTGGGAGACTATTTCTAGCGCCCAAGGATCCAGAACATCTCTTGCCCAAGCCTGAGTGAAGAGAGAGAGTCTGCCCCCCACCAAATCCGGTCCCGGATCGGGGGCCCGCATCTCATGCTGTCTTGGGAGCAGTGGCAGGTTTCTTGGCCTGCTTTCCTTTGTTCCAGCCTTGCATAGGTCTCCAGGCTGGATTGGCTTGAGAAGTATTACCCTCCTGCTTAGAGGACGTAGCACTTGGGGCTGGTCCGTTTCTGCGAAAGGGACGAAAATTAGGTTTATTTTTGGCCTTGAAAGACCTATCCTGAGGAAGGGCGTGGCCCTTGCCCCCAGTGATATCAGAGATAATCTCTTTCAAGTCAGGGCCAAACAGTGTTTTCCCCTTGAAAGGAATGTCAAGCAATTTGTTCTTGGAAGACGCATCCCCTGACCAAGATTTTAACCAAAGCGCTCTGCGCGCCACAATAGCAAACCCAGAATTTTTCGCCGCTAACCTAGCCAATTGCAAGGTGGCGTCTAGGGTGAAAGAATTAGCCAATTTAAGAGCACGAATTCTGTCCATAATCTCCTCATAAGAAGAAGAATTACTAATAATCGCCTTTTCTAGCTCATCGAACCAGAAACACGCGGCTGTAGTGACAGGGACAATGCATGCAATTGGTTGTAGAAGGTAACCTTGCTGAACAAACATCTTTTTTAGCAAACCTTCTAATTTTTTATCCATAGGATCTTGGAAAGCACAACTATCTTCTATGGGTATAGTGGCGCGCTTGTTTAGAGTAGAAACCGCCCCCTCGACCTTGGGGACTGTCTGCCATAAGTCCTTTCTGGGGTCGACTATAGGAAACAATTTTTTAAATATGGGGGGAGGTACGAAAGGTATACCGGGCCTGTCCCATTCTTTATTAACAATGTACGCCACCCGCTTGGATATAGGAAAAGCTTCGGGGGGCCCCGGGGCCTCTAGGAACTTGTCCATTTTACATAGTGTTTCTGGAATGACCAGATAATCACAATCATCCAAATTGGATAACACCTCCTTAAGCAGAGCGCAGAGATGTTCCAACTTAAATTTAAAAGTAATCACATCAGGTTCAGCTTGTTGAGAAATTTTTCCTGAATCTGAAATTTCTCCCTCAGACAAAACCTCCCTGGCCCCCTCAGACTGGTGTAGGGGCCCTTCAGAAACAATATCATCAGCGTCCTCATGCTCTTCAGTATTTTCTAAAACAGAGCAGTCGCGCTTTCGCTGATAAGTGGGCATATTGGCTAAAATGTTTTTGATAGAATTATCCATTACAGCCGTTAATTGTTGCATAGTAAGGAGTATTGGCGCGCTAGATGTACTAGGGGCCTCCTGTATGGGCAAGACTGGTGTAGACGAAGGAGGGGATGATGCAGTACCATGCTTACTCCCCTCACTTGAGGAATCATCTTGGGCATCATTTTTACTAAATTTTTTATGACATAAATCACATCTATTTAAATGAGAAGGAACCTTGGCTTCCCCACAGTCAGAACACAATCTATCTGGTAGTTCAGACATGTTAAACAGGCATAAACTTGATAACAAAGCACAAAAAACGTTTTAAAATAAAACCGTTACTGTCACTTTAAATTTTAAACTGAACACACTTTATTACTGCAATTGCGAAAAAGTATGAAGGAATTGTTCAAAATTCACCAAAATTTCACCACAGTGTCTTAAAGCCTTAAAAGTATTGCACACCAAATTTGGAAGCTTTAACCCTTAAAATAACGGAACCGGAGCCGTTTTTATATTTAACCCCTTTACAGTCCCTGGAATCTGCTTTGCTGAGACCCAACCAAGCCCAAAGGGGAATACGATACCAAATGATGCCTTCAGAAAGACTTTTCTATGTATCAGAGCTCCACACACATGCAGCTGCATGCCATGCTGTTCTCAAAAACAAGTGCGCCATACCGGCGCGAAAATGAGGCTCTGACTATGATTAGGGAAAGCCCCTATAGAATAAAGTGTCTAAAACAGTGCCTGCCGATATTATTTTACAAAAAATACCCAGATTAAATGATTCCTCAAGTCTAAATATGTGTAAATATGATCGATTTAGCCCAGAAAATGTCTACAGTCTTAATAAACCCTTGTGAAGCCCTTATTTACTGTCTGAATAAAAATGGCTTACCGGATCCCATAGGGAAAATGACAGCTTCCAGCATTACATCGTCTTGTTAGAATGTGTCATACCTCAAGCAGCAAAAGACTGCTCACTGTTCCCCCAACTGAAGTTAATTCCTCTCAACAGTCCTGTGTGGAACAGCCATGGATTTTAGTAACGGTTGCTAAAATCATTTTCCTCATACAAACAGAAATCTTCATCTCTTTTCTGTTTCAGAGTAAATAGTACATACCAGCACTATTTTAAAATAACAAACTCTTGATTGAATAATAAAAACTACAGTTAAACACTAAAAAACTCTAAGCCATCTCCGTGGAGATGTTGCCTGTACAACGGCAAAGAGAATGACTGGGGTAGGCGGAGCCTAGGAGGGATCATGTGACCAGCTTTGCTGGCTCTTTGCCATTTCCTGTTGGGGAAGAGAATATCCCACAAGTAAGGATGACGCCGTGGACCGGACACACCTATGTTGGAGAAATAAACTTTTGCTTGAGAAAATAAAAACCTAACAATTTTGTGACCACACTCCTCTTTGCCCTTCCTAGCAGTTAAGCAGGCAGAGAGCATGACTGGGGGGTGGAGCTAAGGGGGAGCTATATAGGCAGCTCTGCTGTGGGTGCTCTCTCTGCCACTTCCTGTAGGGGAGGAGAATATCCCACAAGTAAGGATGAATCCGTGGACTCGATACATCTTACAAGAGAAACCTAGCCATGTGGGTTCATATACCCAAGTCTAAATGAAGCCATGTGTACCCTCCATTGCCAAAATAAATGAAAACGTTTGTCCACAAAAAACGTTATTTTATCTCCCATCATAGAATCGTTTGCCCACAATCATCATGTTATCAGTGTCAACCATTTTTTACAGCCCAACATACAGGTCCAGTAATACCCTTCTCTATAGATTAGGATTACTGCTTACCCCTTCCCTCATGGGGATACTGTCAGCCAATTCTGAAATAACACAGTCTCTCCAGAAAAAAAATGACTGAACATACCTCAATGCTTGTAGCATGAAAAACGTTCCTCACACTGAAGTTTCTTAAGTACTCCTCAGTCATTCTGTGGGAACTACTCTGGATCTTAGTAACAACTGCTAAGATCATCAGTCTCCAGGCAGAAATCTTCATCCATCTGCTGCCTGGGAAAAAATAGCACTAACCGGTACCATTTAAAATAAAAAAAGTCTTGCTTGAAGAAAATAAAAACTAACATTTTATCACCTCTTTCACTTTACCCTTCCTATTACTTAGATTAAACAAAGAGAATGACTGGGGGTGGAGTCAAGGGAGGAGCTATATAGACAGCTCTGCTGTGGTGCTCTTTGCCACTTCCTGTTAGCAGGAGGCTAATATCCCACAAGGATGAATCCGTGGACTCGTCGTATCTTATAGAAGAAACAGGCCTGCTACTGAACAAAGGACTATTAAAATCTTGAAAAAAGAGTAACCAAAATGCCAAGTCAAAAACAAGGACTAGGTTAAAAAAACGGACCCTCAGAACCAGGTGCCGGATCAAGACCAAAAACCTTGCGGAACAACCACAAAGTTACCTGGAAATGAAATTTGCACCAAAGTTGATGCATGCCATACCCAAATGGGGTCTTGAACTCTGATCTCTCATGATGTATCCCAGTGGCTGTCCACTCAGCCCCAAAGGCCTCTAAGATAACACCTACAAAGACAAAGGAAGGACCCGAAAGAGATCAGAACTCCATGATTGAGAGAATATGACAGTCTCTAAAGATCCAGTCTGGATTACCCTCAGAAAACCTACAGCTCAAGTAATTAACAAATGAACGAGCATACTAAAACTCCTGTTGATGGTAAGAGAGACTGCATAACAATCCCCCAGATCCCCAAGTATATAGGATCAAAAATGGGATACTGTAAGGACAAAAACGGTCCCTAAGAACCTAGTGTCTGCAACCAGATGACCGAACATTCTACTCCAAAAGGCAAGGGGAAGTGAAAAGCATAGCAATCCTCAAAAATGAGGTGAAAGATCTGAAAATCGGACAATCCAATACATGAGTACCAATAGTGGGGAATAATCGCCCCCTACACCAGGTACTGGAGATCTCCATGCAGTCATCTGATCCTCCCCCCCTCGGAAGGGAAGACTCTAGCTCCTGTCCAAGGACCTCAGGAACTACAAATATACTGCCATAGCAGAATTTGTAATCCCAGCAAACCACGTAAGCTATGCAGGGACAAAACACTTAGTATCGAGTACGACCAACATCGGACGCCCCATCAAGATAAAATAACGTAGGATCAGCCTGGTATCTAGGATAGAAGGGCCTCCTATAACTTGTAGAAACAAGAAAAACAACCTTGTAACAAGAGGTAAGCAAACTTAGCACCCAACCAGGACAAGCCTGTTGTCAAGGATACAAAATGTCTGATATAACCTCAAAAGAACACAGAGTGAACTAGTACCCCAACCAGGACCAACCTGCTGACCAGGGTACAACCGAACTGTTCAAGGGCTAACTGTTTAGTCTAGCCCTGCTAAGGTTTAGAATTTTCAAACAGACAAACGACAGAAAAATTAGCTCTAAAGCTTAAACATTGTCTTAAAACCCCCAGGTATTCTCATTTTTTTTTTTTGACTTCCGCCAGAAGTAACATCTATCGCAACCATAAAATCCCAGAGAAAAAGTAATTTCCCTAAAAAGGAAAATATACAACAGCCACAAGCTCCAAATAAAGAAATAAAACACATCCTAACCGGATCAAAAGAAAGTAGGCCGCACCCGCAGGTGAATGCCAAAGAGGAATGGAAACACTAACAGGATCAGCCTGTCAAATAGCCTAATCCTCAAGAGCTCAGAACTGGGATTAGACACGCAAAACAAGAGACGACCAGGAGTAGGATCTCATCCCTCCATCGTCTAGCGCTGTTCGCCATCTGATTCAGAAGCCTGAGGATCCGTTGACTAATCTGAACTGGAATGCTCCAAAGCCGCCAACACTTGCCGCAGCAGTACACGCAGGTGCACTAGTCTGAAACTAAATGCAAAATCCACCTCCGGTGGAGCATCTGAAGGCCCCGACCCTAAAGGCTGTACCCCTGAAGCCTCAGAGGAAACCGCTTCCCCAGAGGAAAGGTCCAATATAATCAAACTCGCACCTGACCCCCCAGGTTAAGGGGACGCAGATTAACTTTTCGCTTGCAATTAAGAAGATGTAAGTGCGCCAATGCCAAAGATATGGCCACGTGGAACCGTGCAGTAACCTCTGGTGGAAATAAACCTCCTTCCGGAAAAGGGGTAACGGTATTCGGGACAACTGCCTGTGTAGGAACAGAATATTCTAGGGAACGCACCACATGGGACACAGAATCCTCGGAGGCGGATGGCTCAGCAGTCTCCGCCTCACCTCAGAGGGAGAAGAGAGCACTCTATCACGGCATACGGAACATAATTGATTGGGCTGGATTACCCTGGCCTTCCCACAATCTAAACAAATAATAGAATCTGAATCAGAGAAATCCTTCTTCGAACAATCAGAATCCTCCATAGCTTGACTTATTAAATTATGGACAAAAGCAACTGGCACCTTATACCCCCAATGGCCGGGGCACTCACCACCTCCTATGACCCAGACAAGTAGAGAAACAGATCCCCTCCACCGACACTCGGTCACGAATACAGAAATGGAGAATAAAAACATGACCACACCTGGTCACAAGGTGCAACATGTAGGCCAAAGAAAAGCGCGCCAGTCCACAAGAACTGCGTAGCCTGAAAAAATTGTACGTTCCGTAATAGCCATGAGCCCCAACATTTCCACACATAAGCAGACAGAATCACATAAACATGATTAAAGTCCCCCACTGCTCAATAACCCCCCTCAGGTGATATAAACCCTTGATTCCATAAAGATAAAGGAGTCCCACTGAGACCCTGTCTTCTATCATTTACATTACATTCCCACAACGAAGGAAAATAAATCGATCTTACCGGAATCTATGCCGTGGAACAGTAACATGGTCCTCCAAGTTTGACAGATAGTAGCGTTGCTTCTGACATGGACTTGAGTGAAGAAAGCAGGCAGCAAAACTTGTCAACACTGATTGCTTATGGAGCTGTTAATATGAGTCGGGATGGTTTTGCAGAAAGACTTTCCCTGCATCTCGGACTCTAACTTTCATCCATGCTCTCACTGAGAGGCTGACAGGACTACTTAAAACTCCTGTCCCATCTCGAAGAGTACTACCCTCCATAAAATAACTACTCCGTAATCTTCCGACACTTCTCCGCCAACCTCTTGTGACGAAAGGCAAAGAATGACTGGGGGATGAGGGAAGTGGAGGAGGTATTTAAGTCTTTGGCTGGGGTGTATTTGCCTCCTCCTGGTGGCCAGGTTCTGTATTTCCCAAAAGTAATGAATGCAGCTGTGGAATCTCCTTGTTTTATGAAGAAAATCTTGATTGAACTAAACGTCTTTTCAGACACCGAAAACTTCACCTCCTCCTTGTACCGCAGGCAAAGAAAATTACTGGTGGTTGTTGGAAGGGAAGTGATACTTAACAGCTTTGCTGTGGTGCTCTTTGCCTCCTTCTGCTGGCCAGGATTGATATTCCCAACAGTAATTGATGATACGTGGACTCACCGTGTCTTAAGAAAGAAAATACAATTATAGAAACAAACACTTTATACTAATCAACATTTATACTAAGTAAAACGTTATGGTAAAGTTTTTAACCTATGACTTATGTTCCATGCAATCGGATACAGTAATTTGTCAGGCAATGGAGTTAAAATTTTTATTAAACAAATCGGTACATAGCCTTGCAATATTTTATGTTAAAATTATTTAATTTTAGTACATTGATTCGGTTCAATTCTAAAGATTTTCACTTGGATTTAATGCAAACCTACATGTTCAATGAAAGACGGCAGAGGAGGCTTTTGTTGCACTCAAACAAAGCAAGATAAAATGTACTAGATACCTTCACAAATGACTGCTGTCAAGTTTGGTCTTCAGCATCTTCATTGAAAGAAAAAGAAAAATAATCTTGGCAACAAACAGTGGTTGAGCTGGTCAAATAGCACTTCTCAAGAGAGAAGAACTGATGTTTTGGATAGATGAGTCTATGTGATTTGAGTTTTTAGACAAATAATTTACTTTCTTTTTTAGGATTAAATAAGGGGTGAATTTATTAGGTTAATATCTAAAAAAAAAGAAACAAAGCAAGGTTTTCTTGGCCCTCAAGATGTTTCAAAACCACATTTTCCATGATGCTCAACTGGACTTCAGAGTGCCTAAGCATCATGGGTAATGTAGTTCTGAAACATCAGGAGGGCAAAGGTTCTCCATCCCTGTAATCTAAAGCAAACATTAAAAATATCCATGTTTTCTGAATTCTATCTGAAACCTATATAATACTCCAGTCCTAACCGTAGGCAGTATACATCCTCTCCACAATGTGTGGCCACTCATTCCTACTACTTCACTTCCTCTACCAATCTACTCTCTGATCTGAGACCTCCTCTCAAACTATCAAAGGCTGAAATGAATCTCCATATACTTAGATACGTACATACAAAATAGAGAACTACTAAAAAGACACGTTTGTACAAGAGTTTAATCTGGCACAACATTTCAGTTCATTCACAGTATAATTTAAGTCATATTTTAAGTAATTAATAAAACTCCACACCACAATATCGACCAGGGAGGACCAAATGATTCAACCAAGGAGCCACATTTTATTTATTTTGTAGCCTTGCAGAGCCAAATTATAACTTTATTCACTGAAACAAAAATATAGCCTTCCATCCATATAAACAAACTTCAAAAGAGCAATACTTTGCCAAGGTGTGTCACAAACCTTCATAGGACGTCTAAAAACAAGACAAATCTAGTAATTGACTATGTGCAAAGTTGGCAAACACTCAATGTGTGTTTCATATGGAGAGGAATAGAGTAGAAGTATAAAAGGGAAGGTGGAAAGACAAATAAAAATATAATTACAGTGGCCTCTAGCCTTGGGTACGAAATGCTGTCAGACTATACAGACTATGTGCCATTTGTCAAATTTGTAAACAGTATTATTGTGAAACCTTGTCTTGTAGTGTAGGTGTGATGACCAACAACAGCATGGTTGTTGTGCAAACTGATAACTACAGCATGAGTTTACACCAGCCTAAGAAAGAGCTTAGACTTCCTAAAACAAACATTTCCAACAGGCTTTTACAGTCTGCAGCTATTCTTATATCTTAAGCAAACACAAAACATTTCCAGAGGTAATGGCATCTAATAAGTTATTACAACCTCTAAAATTCTATATTTTAAAAAAAAGAGGACACTAGATCACTTTCTATGACACTGATTTTGGATAAAGTTTAACATTTAACAAAACAAAACAAAACAAAAATGTAAAAATGTGTTGTCCCTAGCAATTCGGTTGTGTTTAAAAACTCTGCTTGTTCACATTTGTAAGAAAATTTACAAAATACCTACAAAATCCTAGATCATTCTATTCTACCGTTTGGTGACAAACACCATATAGCTATAGTGGGTAAAAAACAAACAATGGCTCATTACCATACACCACAGTTTAAAACACTGTAGAGCCTATAAGGATATTAAACACCAGCTTTTGGAAAACGCACAGTGCATTCTTTTCAAACACTGAAAACGTTTTTTTTTTATAGCTTTTAAATTGCTGTAACACTATAAACTCTCTCACAAATAAGCTAAAAGTGAGCATGTATTTATAAATGCAGGCGATAAGACAAATTGAACATTGTGCAAAGACAGCAGTTTTGTAGTCGAGTGGAATATTATATTTGCTGGCTTTGCAGCATATGCTTCAAAACATATCTCTATCCATTGTATGTATAAGAAAAGTTACCTGTATTTAAATGTTAAAATAACTAATCACAGTCTAAAACTCAAGGGGCCTGAATTAATTACAATCTAAACTATTTATATTAAAACAATTATATTCACCTTGTGTCCCTGAGATTATCTGGCATTCTTCATGTCAGATATTTAGCTACACGTTATTATAAACTGGTCGTTTGAAGGCAAGTAGATATCGGATGCCTTTTATACCAACAAATCTCAAACTGACCGTTTGTAAGAGGCCACGGGTGCCATTAACAATTTCACTAAGTTAGTATTAAATGTAATCTTGAAAAAACTATAAGATGTTGTCCTGTTATCAGTCAGACCAATCGTTTTCATCAAACTCAGAGTCATCTTCCGATTCGCTGTACTCAACAGCTATGCGCCGGGACAGAATGGTTGCAACATCATTCCCAACCGGTTCGCGCTTTGCTTCTTGTTCACGCTGTTCTTGCACTTTCTTCAGCTGAATGCCTGTTTTATTAAGAACAAATATTAATTAAGTTGGTAGCTTTTTTAAGGCTGTTATCAATGTTTAAGGCTGTTATACTTTACATCTGCACTAAAATTTACTAGTATAAACAATAGATTATACACTTTTTACAGTATGAAAAGCTTTTCTTTGATTATCTTTTAATTTGTGATTTATTAACACATTTAATGCAAATATATAGCTAATATATTTTTTTTATAAAGCTATTACTTTTATATACCTGGACTAATAACTGTAAATTGCAACAAAGAATGTGCCAGATAGTATGGCTAATAAAAGAACATTAAAGGGACATGAAACCCAAATTGCTTCTTTCAGGATTCAGATAGAGCATACAAATGTAAACAACTGTCTAATTTACCTTTTTTTTTGTAATCATAGTTTTTATTGAAGTTTTATGAACATTTACAATAAACAATAGTGATAGCTATTTCAAAAAGAAAGTGATACATATCTCAACCTTCTAGACCTTCTGGAGTAAAAGGTCTCTATAAGTCATATCTCTCCACACATAATAACAGAGTTACGAAGAGCAAGACAGTTTTTAATAATGCTAACAGCTTGAGGTCATAAGGTAACATTATTTGAACAGTACATTTTCTCCGAGGATTCTATTGGTAACTAGTAAGTTGAGAAGAATAAGGAAGAAATGAAAAAAAGAGAAGTATAAAAATAGGAATAGCAACCGGTCTAATACGGAAGAAAGTTAAGGATAGGAATGGGAGGGAGGGTACAAGGGATAGGGGAGGGAGGGGGTAAAATATCTGCATGTGCTTTGATGTTTCGGGAGAAATAATTGCCTATCAGGTTATTGCCATATTTTATGAAATTATTGTGTCCCAGTAAAACTTAACATTATGAATCACGTCTATTCTGTTTGTTTTGAGATAAGAGTGTTCTTCTAGGGATAGTAATGCTTGTGTTAGAACTTTCCATTCGGCCAGATTGGGAATAACTGTAGATTTCCATTTCTCGTGATTAGGAACTTTGCTCTGTTTAAGCAGATCTGGAGAAGAAGCTGTCTTAATTTACATCTACACTTGGGACTATTGTTAATTAAAACTATCATAGGTGTAAGTTTAAATTAGGGATCGAATAACTTGTAACTAAGTGTTCCCTCAAGTCCGGAAATCTCTCAAGAGGGGGCATAATCACCAAATGTGTGATAGTGTTCCGGTCTCTCCACAGCCCCATCAGCATTGATGGGATACGTTATGGTAAATTAATTTTAGTCTACTGGGTTTAAGGTACCATCTAGATAAGAATTTGTATTTCCTTTCCAATATCTGTGTGGATGTAGAAGATTTATGTGTGTATTCGAAAAAATTGTTTTTGGTAGAATTTCCACTGATAATTCCCTCTGCCAGCCCCTGGTATAGTTAGGTAAGGTTTTATATTTAAAATTATCTATTTTCCTCCTGGCTATGGACAGTGAACCTTTCAAAGCAGTGTGTTGCCTGCACAGCTCCTCAAAACGTGTGGTAGACTGTCTAATTTACTTCTATTATCACATTTTCTTTCTCCTCCCAGTATCTTTCGTTGAAAAGCAGGGATAGAAGTTAAGGAGCATGCATGTGTCAGGATTACTATATGAAAACAGTGTTGCAAGAGCACTATTTCCTGACATGTAATGCTCCAGCCACCTACCTAGGTATCTGTTAAAAAATAAATACATGGTAACAAAGCTAATTTGATAACAGAAGTACATTGGAAACGTAAGATGGCATACTCTGAATCACAATTTATGTTTACCTGATTAATTTCTTTCATGGTGGTGAAAATACACGGTCCTTATTCTTGGTAATAACTCTTCTCTACCACTAGGAGGAGGCAAAGATTCCCAAACCGCAAGAGCTCTATAAAACCCCTCCCACCTAACACATACCTCAGTCTAATGTATAGAGAATCAAGTGAGGTAAGAAAAAGGAATAAGAGCCAAAAAAGGAGCAGGGAAAAAAGATGAGCTGAAGAAAAAAAAAACAGAAAAAAACAAGGGTGGGGTCTCGTGGACTCTCACAACCATGAAATAAATTAATCAGGTAAGCATAAACTACATTTTCTTTCATACATTTGGTTAGTTTCCACGATCCTTACTCTTGGGAACAATTGCCCAAGCTGTGGAGTCCACAATAAATAACAAATGGAGGGATTTAAAAACATCTTGTCTCACCAAGAAAATAAAATTCATAACCCCAATGATTTTTTTTTTTTTTAAAAGCACTTCAAAATAGACAACTGCCTGAAGAACCTTGCTTCCAAAGGCTGCTTCAGAAGAAGCAAAAACATGGTAGAATTTAGTAAATGTATGCAAAGAAGACCAAGTAGCTGCCTTGCAAATCTGATCAACTGAAGCCTAATTCTTCAAAGCCCAAGAAGTGGCAACTGACCTAGTAGAATGAGCAGCAATTCGCTGCAGGCGGAGGCTGACCTGATTCCAAATAAGCTTTGTGAATCAAAACCAAGAGGCTAAAGCAATAGCAGGGGCCTTCTGACCTTTCCTTGGGCCAGAAAAAAGAACAAACAAACTAGAAGTTTGTCTGAAATCCTTAGTAGAATCAACATAATATTTAAATGCCCTATCAACATCCAGAGAATATATAGATCTAATCCTGAGAATGCTTCTGAAAGGACACAAAGAAGAAACAACAATCTCTCTGATAAAGTTGTCTGACGACAACTCAAACTCGTCTAGTAGAAGAAATAGCCAAAAGAAACAATACTTTCCAAGAAAGTAGTTTAATTTCCAATTTATGAATAGGTTCAAAAAAGAGAGCATGCAAAACCCTTAACACTGGGTTAAGATTCCATGGAGGAGAAATAGGCTTGAAAACAGGTTGGATACGAACCAAAGCCTGAACAAAACAATGAACCTCAGGAAAATTAGCAATCTTTCTGTGGAACAAAACTAAAATCTGCCCTTTCAGATAGGCCTGTATCTACACCATCCTGCAAAAACTGCAGAATCCTAGGAATCCTGAAAAAATGCCAGGAAAAAGGAAATTTATGCTTACCTGATAAATGTATTTCTTCCACGATATGACAAGTCCACGGATTTCATCCTTACTTGTGGGATATTAACCTCCTGCTAACAGGAAGTGGCAAAGAGCACCGCAGCAGAGCTGTATATATAGCTCCTCTCTTCCCTCCACCCCCAGTCATTCGACCGAAGTTAGGAAGAGAAAGGAAAAGCCAAAGGTGCAGAGGTGACTGAAGCTTAACAAAAAAATAATATAAACCTGTCTTAAAAATGACAGGGAGGGCCGTGGACTCGTCATATCGTAGAAGAAATAAATTTATCAGGTAAGCATAAATTTCCTTTTCTTCTACAAAATATGACGAGTCCACGGATTTCATCCTTACTTGTGGGATACAATACCAAAGCTACAGGACACGGATGAAAGGGAGGGACAAGACATGAACCTAAACGGAAGGCACCACTGCTTGAAGAACCTTTCTCCCAAAACCAGCCTCAGAAGAAGCAAATGTATCAAATTTGTAAAATTTGGGAAAAGTGTGAAGAGACGACCAAGTTGCAGCCTTGCAAATCTATTCAACAGAAGCATCGTTTTTAAATGCCTATGAGGAAGCCACAGCCCTAGTAGAATGAGCCAGCAGTCTCATACGCCAGACGGATGATACTCTTCAGCCAAAAAGAAAGAGGTAGCTGTAGCTTTCTGACCCCTACGCTTTCCAGAAAAAAACAATGAATAATGAAGATAATTGACGGAAATCCTTAGTCGCCTGTAAGTAAAAAGAAAAATTAACCAAAAAACTGCGCTTCCCAGAAATAAACTAAATTCCACTTTTAGTCTTAATGGAATCTAGTGGTTTATATTCAACCCAAATGGGAATATTAGCCAATAGAAAATAGTATAACAAGGTGTAGATATTTTAGCCAATGTGATGACTTTGTGCTTAGGTTTTATATAAATATCAGGCGATTTGGACCCAACCATATTCAATACACAATTTAGAAATAACAAGCTATACACTGGTCCATATGGCTCTTGATATTTAATCGAATGTCTCAAAATACAATGTAAATGCCTATACAAATTAAAAAACAACAATGCAGATAAGGTTTAAAAAAAAACTGTATTACAAGGGATAAGAATACTCCCAAATTCGGTGTGACGAGTGGGTGCAGCTCCAGAGTGAGATACAGGGCTGTGTTCCTGATCGCAAAAGAAAGCTAGAAAACAAAAGAAGACACAGAGCGCATCCCACTCTAAGTGTAACACCGTTTTAATGAAACAATAATCAAAGTGTGTGAATCACACATACAAGATAAACAAAGTTAAAAAGCACTATCACCAAGTCCGAGTCCTTTACTTCTGATGCTGTGGGTGTGTTCTCCGTCACCCCGTCAGCTGTGTCCTCTGGAAAGCTTCCGGAAAGCCGTGAGGGGACTCACCGTGTCGGGGGATACTCTGTAGTCAGCACCGGAGTTACAGTGTCCCGGATAAGGTGCTATTGCGGCCTCAACGCGTTTCGTCAGGCTGCGACCTGACTTTTTCAAGAGGAAGTATAGAACTGTATAATTGTGGATCCTTTTAAAAGACCCGGGTCAGGCGTGCCTCCTAAGGTAATGATCTCATTGGCTGTAAGTTCGTCAATGACCTTAAAGCGAGGCTTCACACTCCTATTACACCGGTCTGGTCATTTTCGTAGTATCCACTCATATGTCACTTTTGCCCTACAAACAATCAAATTTAACCGTGTCTTTTACTGACGAGAAACCTTTGTCATTGGCCGTGAACTCACGGCCAATGACAAAGGTTTCTCGCGGTTACATTTCAGCTGACGGGGTGACGGAGAACACACCCACAGCATCAGAAGTAAAGGACTCAGACTTGGTGATAGTGCTTTTTAACTGTTTATCTTGTACGTGTGATTCACACACTTTGATTAATGTTTCATTAAAACGGTGTTACACTTAGAGTGGGATGCGCTCTGTGTCTTCTTTTGTTTTCTAGCCTGTAAGTAAAACTTCAGGGCACGGACCACGTCCAAGTTATGCAACAGATGCTCCTTCTTAGAAGAAGGATTAGGACAAACTCTACAAGCAGAAGAAATAGCAACCAAAAATAAAACTTTCCAAGATAACAACTTAATATCTATGGAATGCATGGGTTCAAACGGAACCCCTTGAAGAACACTAAGAACTAAATTCAAACTCCAGGGTGGAGCAATTGGTCTAAACACAGGCTTAATTCTGGTTAGAGCCTGACAAAAAGACTGAACGTCTGAAACATCTGCCAAACGTTTGTGTAGCAAAATCGATAAAGCAGAGATTTGTCCCTTTAAGGAACTCGCTGATAACCCTTTCTCCAATCCTTCTTGGAGAAAGGACAGAATCCTGGGAATCCTAACTCTACTCCATGAGTAGCCTTTGGATTCACACCAAAAAAGATATTTACGCCATATCTTATGATAGATCTTTCTAGTGACAGGCTTACGTGCCTGAATCAAAGTATCAATGACCGAATCAGAGAACCACCCCTTAGATAAAATCAAGCGTTCAATCTCCAAGCAGTCAGTTGCAGAGAAACTAGATTTGGGTGATGGAAAGGTCCCTGAATGAGAAGGTCCTGACTCAATGGAAGCTTCCACAGTGGCAGAGAGGACATGTCCACTAGATCGGCATACCAAGTCCTGCGAGGCCACGCAGGCACGATTAGAATTACTGAAGCCCTCTCCTGTTTGATCCGAGCAATCACCCGAGGCAGGAGAGCAAACGGCGGAAACACATAAGCTAGGTTGAACGACCAAGGCACTGCCAAGGCATCTATCAGTTTGGCCTGAGGATCCCTTGACCTGGATCTGTATCTTGGAAGCTTGGCATTCTGACGAGACGCCATCAGATCCAACTCCGGTCTGCTCCATCTGAGGATCAGAGTGGCAAAGACCTCCGGATGGAGTTCCCACTCCCCCGGATGAAACGTCTGTCTGCTTAAAAAGTCCGCTTCCCAGTTGTCCACTCCTGGGATGTAGATTGCTGATAGATAACAAGAGTGGGCCTCCGCCCACCGAATTATCTTGGATACCTCTGTCATCACTAAGGAACTCCTTGTTCCCCCCTGATGATTGATGTAAGCCACAGTCGTGATGTTGTCCGACTGAAAGCGAATGAATTTGGCCGAAACCAACTGAGGCCATGCTTGAAGCACATTGAATTCTGCTCTCAAATCCAGAATATTGATTGAAAGTAGAGACTCCACCTGAGTCCACACACCCTGAGCCTTCAGGGAATTCCAGACTGCACCCCAACCTAGAAGGCTGGCGTCCGTCGTCACTATTACCCATGAGGGTCTGCGAAAGCACGTCCCTTGGGACAGATGATCCTGAGACAACCACCAAAGAAGAGAGAGTCTCTTGTCTACTGATCCAGATTTATCTGAGGAGACAAATTTGCATAATCTCCATTCCACTGTCTGAGCATGCTCAGCTGTAGTGGCCTGAGATGAAAATGAGCAAACGGAATGATGTCCATTGCCACCACCATTAATCCAATTAACTCCATGCAATGGGCCACTGATGGCCAAGGATTGGACTGAAGGGCTCAGCATGTATTCAGAATCTTTAACTTTCTGAACTCTGTCAAGAAAATCTTCATGGATATGGAATCTATTAGTGTTCCCAGGAAGGGAACCTTAGTCTGTGGAATCAATGAACTCTTTTCTAGAGTCACCTTCCACCCATGAGTCCTCAGAAAGGACAGAACCATGTCTGTATGAGACTTTGTCAGATGGTAAGACGACGCCTGGATCAGAATATCGTCTAGATAAGGCGCCACTGCTATACCCCGTAACCTGAGAACCGCCAAAAGAGACCCTAAAACCTTCGTGAAGATCCTGGGTGCTGTGGCCAACCCGATGGGAAGAGCCACGAGCTGAAAATGTTTGTCCAGGAAGGCAAACCTTAGGAACTGATGATGATCCTTGTGGATAGGGATATGCATCATTTAAGTCCACGGTAGTCATATATTGACCCTCCTGGATCAATGGCAGAATTGTTCGAATAGTCTCCATTTTGAAGGATGGGACAATGAGAAACTTGTTTAGACTCTTGAGATCTAAAATGGGCCTGAACGTTCCCTCTTTTTTGGGAACCACGAAAAGATTTGAGTAAAACCCCTGTCACTGGAACAGGACGAATTACTCCCATAGTAGAAAGGTCTTTTACACAACGTAAGAACGCCTCTCTTTGTCTGGTCTGCAGACAATCGTGAAAGAAGGAACCTCCCCCTTGGGAGAGAACTTTTGAACTCCAGCTGATACCCTTGGGACACGATCTCCAGTGTCCAAGGATCCTGAACATCTCTTACCCAAGCCTGGGCAAAGAAAGAGAGTCTGCCCCCTACTAGATCCGGCCCCGGATTGGGGACCGCCCCTTCATGCTGTCTTGGTAGCAGCAGCGGGCTTCTTGGGTTGTTTACCCTTGTTCCAAGTCTGGTTGGGTCTCCAGACCGCTTTGGTCTGAGCAAAATTCCCTTCCTGCTTGGTGGAGGAAGAGGAACAAGAGGGGACTCCTCTAAAGCTCTGAAAATTATTTTGTTTACCCCTCAGTTTAGTTGTTTTATCCTGAGGTAGGAGATGACCCTTACCTCCCGTAATGTCAGAAATGATTTCTTTAAAGTCAGGCCCAAATAGGGTCTTTCCTTTGAAAGGAATAGCCAAAAGCTTTGACTTAGATGACACATCTGCAGACCAAGATTTTAACCATAACGCTCTACGCACTAAAATGGCAAATCCGGCATTCTTAGCCACCAATTTGGCAATCTGAAAGGCGGTATCTGTAATAAAAGAATTAGCCAGCTTAAGAGCCTTAATTCTGTCTAAAATATCCTCTAAAGGAGTCTCAGATTTGAGAAACTCTTCTAAGGCCTCAAACCAGAAGGCCGCCGCAGTGGTAACTGGCACAATGCAGGCCGTTGGTTGTAAGAGAAAACCCTGATGAATAAACAATTTCTTTAGAAGACCCTCCAATTTCTTATCCATAGGGTCTTTGAAAGCACAGCTGTCCTCAATAGGGATATTTGTACGCTTAGCCAGGGTAGATATAGCTCCTTCCACCTTAGGGACTGTTTGCCAGGAGTCCCGAACAGTGTCAGATATAGGATACATCCTTCTGAAATTTGGAGAGGGTGAAAACGGGATACCCGGTCTGTCCCATTCCCTCTTAATAATCTCCGAGATTCTCTTAGGAACCGGAAAAACGTCAGTGTAAGCAGGTATCTCTAAGTATTTCTCCATCTTACACAATTTCTCTGGTGGAACCACAATAGGATCACAGTCATCCAGAGTCGCTAAAACCTCCCTAAGTAACAGACGGAGGTGCTCAAGCTTAAACTTAAAGGACATGACGTCTGAGTCCGTCTGAGGTAATGCACTTCCCGAATCAGAAAGTTCAGACAGCCCCAATTCAGATCCCTGTGAGGGTACATCGGAAATGGCTAACAATATATATATATATATATATATATATATATATATATATATATATATATATATATATATATAAAAATTCTAAATATATCGTGTATAACAAGATTTTAATACTTATATAAATATGGCCCCTGCACCACGCCGCAGCTCTGCTGTGGCGCCTACCTGCCCCCGGAATGAAGTTGTTGAAGCTGCTATATCGTGAAAGTACTTTTCGATAAGTTAGTAGACAAATCAGGCCACTCAGAGCCCCAGTCTCTGCTGCTATGTCCGGATGAACACTGCACGTCTGAGCGTGCAAAATTAGGCCCCGCCCACCATGGGCATACACAGAATCGCAGAATACAATAAAAAATATATGCCATGTGCCCCCTCGATATGCAGGCTAAATCGTAACCCTGCAGTCCTGCACCAGGAATAAAGTTAACAGTGCATCAAGTAAAAAAACGCATCTCCCACCGTCCAGCCCCAGATAAGCCCCAAAGGTCTTTACATACTTTAGGCAAATACCATAAAATAAAGGGATTTCAGGTACACCATTCTTTAATTAGTGCATACTGCTTACCCTTCCCCATATAGGGGACAATGACAGTCTGTTCTGATTCAATCTCCCCAGAAACAAAAGACTGCACATACCTCAATGCTGCTTGTAGCAAGACACCGTTCTCCACACTGAAGATCTTCTCACACATACCTTCAGCTGCGTTGTGGGAACCATTATGGATCTTAGATAATGTTTGCTAAGATCATTATCAGGGCAGAAAAAGGAAATTTATGCTTACCTGATAAATTGATTTCTTCTACGATATGACGAGTCCACGGATTTCATCCTTACTTGTGGGATATTATCCTCCTGCTAACAGGAAGTGGAAAAGAGCACCACAGCAGAGCTGTATATATAGCTGCTCCCTTCCCCTCCACCCCCAGTCATTCGACCGAAGGTTTAGGAAGAGAAAGGAAAAGCTAAAAGGTGCAGAGGTGACTGAAGTTGTAAAAATAAATAAAATATAATCTGTCTTAAAATGACAAGGAGGGCCGTGGACTCGTCGTATCGTAGACAAAATCAATTTATCAGGTAAGCATAAATTTCCTTTTCTTCTACAAGATACGATGAGTCCACAGATTTCATCCTTACTTGTGGGATACAATACCAAAGCAATAGGACACAGATGAAAGGGAGGGACAAGACAGAGACCTAAACGTAAGGCACCACTGCTTGAAGAACTTTTCTCCCAAAAACAGCCTCAGAAGAAGCAAAAGTATCAAATTTGTAAAATTGGGAAAAAGTATGAAGGGACGACCAAGTCACAGCCTTACAAATCTGTTCAACAGAAGCATCGTTTTTAAAGGCCCATGTGGAAGCCACAGCTCTAGTAGAATGAACTGTAATTCGTTCAGGAGGCTGCTGTCCAGCAGTCTCATATGCCAGGCGGATGATACTCAGCCAAAAAGAAAGAGGTAGCCGTAGCTTTCTGACCCCTACGCTTTCCAGAATAAACAATGAATAATGAAGATGATTGACTGAAATCCTTAGTCGCCTGCAAGTAAAACTTCAAGGCACGGACCACATCCAGGTTATGTAATAGACGCTCCTTCTTAGAAGAAGGATTAGGACACAAGGAAGGAACAACAATTTCCTGATTAATATTCGTATTTGAAACAACCTTAGGAAGAAATCCAGGTTTGGTACGTAAACCACCTTATCAGAATGAAATATAAGATAAGGCGAATCATATTGTAACGCTGAAAGCTCAGAAACTCTTCGAGCAGAAGAAATAGCAACTAAAAACAGAACTTTCCAAGATAACAATTTAATATCTATGGAATGCATGGGTTCAAACGGAACCCCTTGAAGAACTCTAAGAACTAAATTCAAACTCCAGGGAGGAGTAATTGGTCTAAATACAGGCTTAATTCTAGTTAAAGCCTGACAAAAAGCCTGAACATCTGGCACATCTGCCAAACGTTTGTGAAGCAAAATTGACAAAGCAGAAATGTGTCCCTTTAAGGAACTCGCTGATAACCCTTTCTCCAATCCTTCTTGGAGAAAAGACAGAATCTTGGGAATCCTAACTTTACTCCATGAGTATCCCTTGGATTCACATCAATAAAGATATTTACGCAATATCTTATGATATATTTTTCTAGTGACAGGCTTTCGAGCCTGTATCAAAGTATCGATGACCGAATCAGAGAATCCTCAGATAAAATCAAGCGTTCAATCTCCAAGCAGTCAGCAGCAGAGAAATTAGATTTGGATGTTTGAAAGGACCTTGAATGAGAAGGTCCTGTCTCAAAGGAAGTTTTCACGGTGGCAGAGAGGACATGTCCACTAATTATTCCGCATACCAAGTCCTGCGTGGCCACGCAGGCACTATCAGGATTACTGAAGCTCTCTGCTGTTTGATTCGAGCAATCATGCGTGGAAGGAGAGGAAACGGTGGACACACATAAGCTAGGCTGAACGTCCAAGGCACTGCCAGGGCATCTATCAGTTCGGCCTGGGGATCCCTTGACCTGGATCCGTAACGTGGAAGCTTGGCATTCTGACGAGACGCCATCAGATCCAGTTCCGGTCTGCCCCATTGGTGAAACAATGAAGCAAACACCTCCGGATGGAGTTCCCACTCCTCCGGATGAAAAGTCTGACTACTTAGAAAATCCACTTCCCAGTTTTCTACTCCTGGGATGTAGATTGCGGACAGATAACAAGAGTGGACCTCCGGATTATCTTGGATACTTCTATCATCGCCAAGGAACTCCTCGTTCCCCCCTGATGATTGATATATGCCACAGTCGTGATGTTGTCCGACTGGAATCTGATGAATTTGGCCGAAGCCAACTGAGGCCATGCCTGAAGCGCATTGAATATTGCTCTCAGTTCCAGAATATTGAGTGGAAGTAGAGACTCCACCTGAGTCCAAACACCCTGAGCCTTCAGGGAATTCCAGACTGCACCCCAGCCTAGAAGACTCGCGTCTGTTGTCACTATCACCCACAAGGTTCTGCGGAAAACATGTCCCCTGGGACAGATGATCCTGCGACAACCACCAGAGAAGAGAGTCCCTGGTCTCTTGATCCAGATTTATCTGAGGAGATAAATTCGCTTAGTCCCCATTCCACTGTCCAAGCATGCACAGCTGCAGTGGTCTGAGATGAAAGCGAGCAAACGGAATGATGTCCATTGCCGCTACCATTAATCCAATGACCTCCATACACTGAGCCACTGATGGCCGAGGAATGGACTGAAGTGCTCGGCAAGTATTTAGAATCTTTGATTTTCTGACCTCCGTCAGAAATATTTTCATGTCTACCGAGTCTATAAGAGTTCCCAAGAAGGGAACCCTTTTCCGTGGAACTAGTGAACTCTTTTCTATGTTCACCTTCCAACCGTGAGTTCTCAGGAAAGACAACACTGTGTCCGTGTGAGATTTTGTCAGATGATAAGTTGACGCTTGAATCAGAATATCATCCAGATAAGGCCACTGCTATGACCCACGGTCTGAGAACCGCTAGAAGAGACCCTAGAACCTTTGTGAAGATTCTGGGTGCTGTGGCTAACCCGAAGGGAAGAGCCATGAACTGATAATGTTTGTCCAGGAAGGCAAACCTTAGGAATTGATGATGATCCTTGTGAATAGGAATATGAAGGTATGCATCCATCAAGTTCACGGTAGTCCTATATTGGCCCTCCTGGATCATTGGTAAGATTGTTCGTATAGTCTCCATCTTGAATGACGGGACTCTGAGAAACTTGTTTAGACACTTGAGATCTAACATGGGTCTGAAAGTTCCCTCTTTTTTGGGAACCACGAAAAGATATGAGTAAAACCCCTGTCCCTGCTCCAGTTCTGGAACGGGACAAATTACTCCCATGGTAGAGAGGTCTTTTACAGTGTAAGAACGCCTCTCTTTTTATCTGGTCTACAGACAATCGTGAAAGATGAAATCTCCCTCTTGGGAGAAAATCTTTGAATTCCAGTTGATACCCGTGGGTCACGATTTCCAGCGCCCAGGGATCCTGAACATCTCTTGCCCAAGCCTGAGCAAAGAAAGAAAGTCTGCCCCCTTCTAGATCCGGTCCCGGATCGGGGGCCGCCCCTTCATGCTGTTTTTATAGCAGCAGGCTTCTTGGATTGTTTACCTTTGTTCCAAGCCTGGTTGGGTCTCCAGACTGACTTAGATTGAGCAAAATTCCCTTCCTGCTTTGTGGAGGAAGAGGAAGCAGAGGGTCCTTCTTTAAAGTTTCGAAAATTATTTTGTTTACCCCTCATCTTAACAGACTTATCCTGAGGTAGGGCGTGGCCCTTACCTCCAGTAATGTCAGAAATTATTTCCTTCAATTCAGGCCCGAATAGGGTCTTACCTTTAAGAGCTTAGATTTTGATGACACATAAGCAGACCAAGATTTGAGCCATAACGCTCTACACGCTAGAATGGCAAATCCTGCATTCTTCGCCGCTAATTTAGCAATTTGAAAAGCGGCATCAGTAATAAAAGAATTAGCTAGCTTGAGAGCCTTAATTCTATCCAAAATGTCATCTAATGGAGTCTCAACCTTCAGAGACTCTTCTAAAGGATCAAACCAAAAAGCTGCTGCAGTAGTTACTGGAACAATGCAAGCCGTAGGTTGTAAAAGGAAACCCTGATGAATAAATAATTTCTTTAGAAGACCCTCTAACTTTTTATCCATAGGGTCTTTGAAAGCACAACTGTCCTCAATAGGTATAGTTGTATGCTTAGCCAGGGTAGATATAGCTCCCTCCACCTTAGGGACCGTTTGCCACAAGTCCCGAATGGTGTCTGATATGGGAAACATTTTCTTAAAATTAGGAGGGGGAGAGAACGGAATACCTGGTCTATCCCATTCCTTTTTAACAATTTCTGAAATTCTTTTAGGAACCGGAAAAACATCAGTGTAAGTAGGCACCTCTAGATATTTGCCCATCTTACACATTTTCTCTGGTGGTATCACAATAGGGTCACAATCACCCAGAGTTGCTAAAACCTCCCGAATTAACAGGCGGAGGTGTTCCAGCTTAAATTTAAAGGACATTACATCCGAATCTGTCTGAGGTAACACATTTCCTGAGTCTGAAAGTTCTCCCTCAGACAGCAATTCCCTGACCCCCAACTCAGAGCACTGTGAGGGTACATCGGAAATAGCCAATAAAGCATCAGAGGATTCAGTATTTACATTAATACCTGACCTACTGCGTTTACCCTGTAACACTGGTAATTTAGATAATACCTCTGAAAGGGTAGTTGACATAACTGCAGCCATCTCCTGCAAAGTAAAATAATTAGACGCACTAGAGGTACTTGGCGTCGCTTGTGTGGGCGTTAAAAGTTGTGACACTTGGGGAGAATTGGATGGCATATCCTGGTTCTCTTCAGATTGAGAATCATCCTTAGGCACACTTTCTTGACCTAAAATATGCTTTTTACAATGTAAGGCCCTTTCAGTACAAGAGGTACACAATGTAAGAGGGGGTTCCACATAGAACAATGAAATTCCTCAATGTCAGACATGTTGAACAGACTAGTAATAACCACAATAGTCGTTAAACACTTTATTTATTGCTTAAAACAATTTTTTGATAAACGTGTACTGCGCCTTTAAGTAATAAAAAGCGCACAAATTTTCCAAAACTGCTTAAAATGTTAATTTGCTCTTAAAAATTAACTACACCTAATTAATGGCTCCAAAAAATATTGCACCCCAAGAGTAAGGGGAGAAATTAACCTCTAAAAGGTATTTATAGACACAATTATGTTAAATTTGACAAATATACCCCCTGCACCTCGCCACAGCTCTGCTGTGGCGCCTACCTGCCCCCAGGGTACTTCAAAAAGACTCAACAACGATCCAGTAAACAGAACCCCTGTCTAGGCTCAACCGGAGCTAATGCCTGCTGCTTCTCAGCCAGAGTCTAATGCGCGTCTGAGCGCACGAAAATAAGCCCCGCCCATCATGTCCGATGATCGAGTAGGCCTGAACAAAAGCATGGTGAAGCGGTTTAAAGTATAAGCCATGTGGAAGTCTTTAACCCCTAAGTACCTCCCAATACGGTCAAACTGTTTATTTTGAACAAAAAAAACGCATATTCCTGCCTCTCCCAGTGTGTTTATAATGCAGTGAAGCCCATTATAATGCTTGGCCCAATATGTCAACTGAAAAAATTAAGCACAGGTTTCCCAGTAACACCCCTTTTGTTTTACAGGTCTACTGCTTACCCCTTCCCTTGCAAGGAAATAAATGTCAGCCAGTTCTGATATACCAAGTCTCCTCAGAAATAAGGGCTGTACATACCTCAATGCTGCTTGTAGCATGAAACCGTTCTCCACACTGAAGATGTCTCTTGTATTACCTTCAGAAGCTCTGTGGGAACCAACAAGGATCTTGGTTACAGCTGCTAAGATCATCAACCTCAGGGTAGAAATCTTCTTTCATATCCCCCTGAGGAAAATAGTACTCACCGGTACCATTTAAAATAAAAAACATCTTGATTGAAGAAACTAAAACTAACACCACAGTTTACCTCTTCCTAGTATAACACAGGCAAAGAGAATGACTGGGGGTGGAGGGAAAGGGAGGAGCTATATATACAGCTCTGCTGTGGTGCTCTTTGCCACTTCCTGTTAGCAGGAGGATAATATCCCACAAGTAAGGATGAAATCCGTGGACTCGTTATCTTGTAGAAGAAATAATATGTCTCCACTCCTCTTGGGAAGCAATAGACTGACGATTTCCCCCTGAGAAAAATAGTACTCTCTGGCACCATTTTAAAATAAAAAAACTTCTTGATTGAAGAATCTAAACTAACACCTCACTTTACCTCTTCCTATTACTAACACAGGCAAAGAGAATGACTGGGGGTGGAGGGGAAGGGAGGAGCTATATATACAGCTCTGCTGTGGTGCTCTTTGCCACTTCCTGTTAGCAGGAGGTTAATATCCCACAAGTAAGGATGAAATCTGTGGACTAGTCATATCTTGTAGAAGAAAACATGATTTATACACCAAGAAATAAAAGGTCTTCCAGACCTTGTAATAGATTTGCCTAGTATTAGGCTTATGAGCCTGAATCAGCATTCCAATCACAGAATCAGAGAAACCCCTATGTCTCAGAAATAAGCTTTCAATTGCCATGCCATTAAGTTTAGAGACTTGAGATCTGGATGGAAAAAAGTACATTGGAACAGAAGGTCTGACCATAGAGGAAGAGGCCAAGGAGGGCAACTGGCCATCTGAACCATATCTGCATACCAAATCCTGAGAATCCAAGCTGGGGCAATCAGGATTACAGATGACTTTTCTTGGAAATCGCTCTGGAAAGAAGAACCAGAGGTGAAAACAGATAAATAGGCTTAAATGACCAATAAACTACTAGAGCATCCACTAACTCTGCCTGAGGACCCCTGGACCTTGCAAAGTACCTGGGAAGTCTGTTGTTCAAATGAGAGGCCATCAGATCTATTTCTGGGAGACCCTACAGATCCCCAATCTGAATGAACACATCCTAGTGAAGAGACCACTCCCCCTGGATGTAGAGTGTGCCTCCAAATTGTTTACTCCTGGGATGTGAATTGCAGAAACTTGACAAGAATTGGCTTCTGCCCTGGAGAGAATCCGAGACACCTCCATCACTGCCAGGGAACTGTGAGCTCCCCTGATGGTTGATATAATCTACTGCTGTGACATAGGCCTCTTTTGAAAAGGGAGTCTCATCTCTGTTTTCAGTCAGACAAACTTGAAGGGCCCTGAAAATTCTAGAACATTGATTGGCAACCTTGTTTTCCGAGGATCGCAAACCCCCTGTGCTGTCAGAAACCACCAGACAGCTCCCCAACCTGAAAGACTTGCATCTGTAGTGATCACAGTCCAGGTAGGATGAGCAAAAGAAGTCTCCTGAAAATTAAACTAAAGATCCAGCAACCAAGCTAGAGACTGCCTGGTACTGGGATCCAAAAAATATCTTTTGGTATAGCTGAGTATAATCCCTGCACCATTGACGGAGCATACAAAGCTGAAGAGGCCTCGTGAAATAAAGCAAATGGAATTGCATCTGAGGCTGTAGTCATGAGACCTAGTACTTCAATACACAGAGTCACAGAGGGAAATGAGAGAGACTGAAGGTTTAGGCAAGCTGACACCAATCTTAACCTTCTCTGCTCTGTCTTAAGGATACTGAGTCTATTTAGAAACCTATGAAAATTACCTTTGTCCAAGGAATCGAAGAACTCTTTGGAAAATTGATCCACTAACCATGCTGTTGAAGAAACAACAAGAGTTGTTTGGTGTGAGATTCTGCTAAAGGAAAAGACGGAGCTTGAACAAAGATATTGTTCAGGTAAGGAAACACTGCAATACCCTTACTGATACTGATCACAGATAAAAGGGCACCCAGAACCTTTGTAAATATTTTTGAAGCTGTAACCAGAAAAAAATGGTAGAGCAACAATCTAAAAATGCTTGTCCAGAAATGCAAACCTCAGAAACTGGTAATGTTCTCTGTGAATTGGAACATGAAGGTAAGCATCCTTTAAATTTATTGTGTACATAAATTGACCTAGCTGAACAAAAGGCAGAAAAGTCCTGATAGTTTTCATTCTGAAAAATGAAATCCTTACTAATTTGTTCAGAGCTTTTAGATCCAGAACTGGACCTTCCTTCTTTGGAACAATGAAGAGATTTGAATAAAATCCCATCCCTTGTTCCAACAAAGGAACTTGAAAAATCACTCCCATATTTTCCAAATCTGAGACGGACTGAAGAAAAGCTTGAGCTTTTACAGGATTCCTTGGAACATTGGACAGAAAAAAACCTTCCCATGGGAGGCCTTGTTCAGAATCCTATTCCATAATCCTTGAGAAACAATATTCTAAACCCAGGGATCTGAAACAGACTGAAACCAAGTCTCCTGAAAGAGAATTAATCTGCCTGTTACCTTATCCATTAGAATCTTTAGGGTCTTCAGCCTCTAAAGTAACTAGGACCTCCTTTTAAAAAGATAACAAACATGTTCAACTTTAAATAAAAAAGAGGAAATATCAGGTTCAATTTCAGATGAGGAATCCTCATCCCCAGAGGAAACTCCACCATCTGAAGACATAACAGTATCCCTGGTCTCAGGGCACTTAGCACTTGTAGAAGGTAAAATATGAACTGAACTTTTATGCTTGTTTGAAGGTGGGAGAGCAGCCATCGCTTCAGAAACTGCAGCCTTGATAACATTTTTCATGGCAGGAGGCACTACCTTAGCATTAACCTGTAATGAACAAAGAGTAGATACATTAGTACTCAACGAAAAAGCATTAGGTCTGATTGCATTAAAGGGACAGTATACTGTAAAATTGTTTTATCACATTGTGTACATATACATGCTTCTTTATCTTTTATCTGTCCATAAACCAAAGACCAATATTTGGACAGAACAATGGAAAATTAAAATTTTATTAACCTTATCTCTTCTATACCCCACTAGGAGTGTAATTTATTCTGCTGGCTGTGTTTACGCAGCTTATCTATAGCTTGGACCTAAGGCCAGCAACTTTCAGAATAGGTGGGGATACCACAGGCAAAAATCAACTATTTCAAATGCCAATATAAGGGTTAAGGAAATACTTGTAAACAATTTAATACATTCCAATAGGTAAAGTGGATCATTGGGAACAAATTAAAGGGAGACATTTTTTGAGTAAACTATCCACTTAAACCTAAAAACCATGAGCCACATAAATGAGCTGGAGGAGACATTCAGCCTTTTTACAATAAGCACACCCAATAATAGTAGAAAAGCATTCAGGAGGCTCAGTTTCTTGGGTAGATTTAGGGACAGAATCCTGCTGCTCCATCATAGCATATGGCAATGCAATTAACTCTATTAAACCCCCTAAAAAAGCTCTTGAGGAAATGAAACCATTTAACCCCTCCTAAGCAGTTTTAAAAGGAACAATGCACGCTAAGCAGAGCTGATAAAACAAAACAGGAGAAACAAACATTACATCCAAACGTGCGCCAAACTACCGACAACTAAGAAGGAGAATATGCATGCCAAAAACCCAACCTACGCATAACCGAGCGAAAGTGCCCTAAAGCAACGTGCGTATACCAATGAGCAAGGAAAACTATAGGCTAACAGAACGTGTGCTAAAAACGAAGCGCTACAAAAAAGCAGCCGTGCGCAAAAGCAAGGGAATAGTGAAAAAGGATCTGCCCCAGGGTCATATATAACATCTATAGATATACTCTTTTAAAAAGTGCCCACAACATAACTACATGAGTGTCTAAATGTTAAATAAAAAGATACTTACCAAGACACTCATGCACTAGCAAGCAAGTAGCAGACAGCCAAACTAGTACTGAAACATATCAGCAGAGGTTATGGAATAGGAGTATATTGCAGATCCATAAAGGGAGGCAGAAGACAAGTCCCTGCAACTGATTAAAGAGGATTTCTGAATAATTTCCCATGAGGTAAAACAAAGAATAAAACTATATCCCAAATACAGGCATACCTCATTTTATTGCGCTTCACTTTATTGCGCTTCGCAGATATTGCTCTTTTTTTACCAATTGAAAGTTTGCGACAACCCTGTGTCGAGCAAGACTATGGGCACCATTTTTCCAACATATATACACATATAAACACTTAAATACATATGAATACACATAAATACACACCTACACTATCAGCAAAAAGATTCTGACTTGCTGAAGGCTCAGATAATGGTTAGCATTTTTTTTTAGCAATAAAATATTTTTTAATTAAGGTATGTACGTTGTTTTTAGACATAATGCTATTGCATACTTAATAGACTACAGTATAGTGTAAATATAACTTTTATAAGTGAGTGCAACTCACTTTATATTGCAATATTCACTTTATTGCGGTGGTCTGGAACCAAACCCGCAATATCTCCGAGGTACGCCTATACAAGCCACTGACAAGCACTGTACTCTGCGTGAAAACCGGGCCTCAATACAGACTGAAACCCTCTCTAAAGAATCATATGCACATCTTCATTCTTCAACCACCTCCAGTGGAGGCACAGTAAAGACTGAGGTATGTGTGAGGTTTTATAGAGCTCTTAGGAATTGCTCTTCTCTACCACTAGGAGGCGGCAAAGATTCCCAAACCCCAAGGGTAAGCATCATGGACTCTCACCACCTGTATGAAAGAAAATTGGGTGTCATAAAGCTTTAAAAAAACATGAAACTCAACCGTTTTTTTTTTTTTATGATTCAAAAATAAAAGGATTTATGTATTATCAAATTAAACTTCTTGGTTTCATTGGTTCAAGAGCATACCCAGCTTGGTTTGTGCCTGGAGCTCTGTATAGAAGCAGTCTTTGCACTATGTATTAAACTGTTAAATGCATTGTTTCAAAATTGCTGCCACGCAGTATTCCAAACACATTCAGACCCCTTAGTCTTCGTTGGTATGCTCTCCAACTAAGGATACCAAGAGAACAAAAGAGCAAAAAAATGTTTCAAAATTGTATGCTGTATCTGAAACATGAAAGAAACATTCAGTCACTTTAAATCTGCACAAAAATTTTAAATGCTGATGCTTTAATTATAAATATAATAAACTGTCAAAGAGACAATAATTGGAAAACACTAAGGTAACCAATTTTCTGACAGCTGCTTGGAAAAAAAACTTGCAGTTCTTATTAGTAATAAAACTTAATGAAATATATTTTTACTCTTACCCATACGAATGGCAGAAAGGAGATCACTACGGGCATCACTGCTCAGTCCAAGTGTATGTGCTGCATCATGACGTTTGGCTTCTATCAATCTGGTGAAATGTACCGGGGAAGAGGTGAGAGATAAGATAGATGCCGGGGGTCCTGCAGGAGGAGGTGGTGGACCATGTAACAATGAAAGGAGATTAAGATGCCCACTAGGAGTGGGAGATGGTGCATATAAAGAATTGGAGATTTGTGCTGCAGGTGAAGAAGGTACAGGATGCTGAAGAGGACTAACAAAAGCAGTCTGAGCCGAGGGAATAACAGGAGGAGGTGGGGGAGGCGATCCTGGAGGATAGAATTCCATCATCTGAGTTTGTAGCACTCTCCTTGAAAGGACAACAATATATTGTTATTACCTGAATATAAACTTGCAACAACATTTCCTACACATTCAAACTGGTTATTCAGTTACTTTAATAACGGAAATTAGATTAAATAAAAATAGGTTGTGCTCTAAGATTTTGCTGGTGAGATCATGTAAAAATCTCAAGATAAAACTTAAGGACTAAGAAACTAATTTTCTTAAAATTGTTGTTCTCCTGGAATTAGTCTTATGTGTGAACTGTTATAACATAAAAAAGGTTTAAACACATCTAGAGGCCAAAATGTCTAACCTAGGTTTCTAAAATGCTGCAAATTACCCAAACCAGCTACTTCATTTGCACATAAAAGAAATTGTTTTGTGGCTTCACTAGTGATTGTCAGTTAAGCAATTTTTTTATAACAAAACAAAAGATGTTTAACCCCTTAAGGATGGGGAATTTTAAAGAAAAACTTGTCCAAAGTACCAGAGAATTGTTTAGCATTTTTGTCATCATTAAATTTAAACAGAAACATATATACATTTTTTTTAGTATACAACCAAAAGGTATTGATCCCTGGCAGTGCCCCCACTAGAAATTTTTGGGCCCCTTACTATACCATTGATTGGGCCCCCACAACCACAGAAATACACATATAAACGCACACAGACACTCTCACACACACAGACACACACACAGATACTCTTACACTGTGGTGGTAGTTGTCCTTATTAATCCCAGTGAGCCATAAACCTTCAGGAAACAGTTGTGCACAAACCTGCATTTCCTATAATATTTTAAACAGCTTTAATGAAACACGTTTACATTTTTTTTTATGTGAATAGGATAATTCTGGCACATTTATAAATTTATTTTTCCTTCCTGCTTAATAAACATTTTTTATTTTAACACTCCATTAAGAGAAACTTGGTCCTTTTAGAAGTTTATTTTCTTATTTATTAAGTCATTGGCTTGCTAAATTGTGCATCTCGGCCCTCTCTGTTTATACCTTTGATTCAACTTATTAATACAGGGTCATGGTTTACTTTTTTAACAAAAGATTCAGGCACAAGATATGTTAAAAAAAAAATGACTTGTTGCTGCATAATTTATTAAAATGATATTAGTTACCTAATGCAGGCACATGGCTTTTTTTTTTTAAGAAAAGATGCACAGAGATAGCTCAGAAAGATGGTACATGGCATTTTCCTTTAAATAATGCAGGCACTGTACCTCTTATTTTTATTTTTTTACTTGCTATCAGTGGCTGAGCCTGACCATACTGATTCACTGCCACAATTTTCTGCCACTTAAGTGAGTGTGTTCAATACAATATTATAAAAATGGTTTAAGAAAACTTTTTAACAAAATTACATAAAATGCCATTTGGTCAAAAGGGTTAAATGCTTGTTAAATAACTAAAACAAAGATGTCCCTCTTTAGCACCAGCAGTTAGAGTGAAGTGAGCTTAGGAGCAGCAGATCCAAGGAATGCACTGACAATCAAAATATATATATTATACACTCACATATACATATGTGTAAAAATCAAGAAACCAGAGAAAAACATAATTTATGTAAGAACTTACCTGATAAATTCATTTCTTCCATATTAGCAAGAGTCCATGAGCTAGTGACGTATGGGATATACATTCCTACCAGGAGGGGCAAAGTTTCCCAAACCTTAAAATGCCTATAAATACACCCCTCACCACACCCACAATTCAGTTTAACGAATAGCCAAGAAGTGGGGTGATAAGAAAGGAGCAAAAGTATCATAACAAAATCATAACCACCACAAAAAGGGTGGGCCTCATGGACTCTTGCTAATATGAAAGAAATGAATTTATCAGGTAAGTTCTTACATAAATTATGTTTTCTTTCATGTAATTAGCAAGAGTCCATGAGCTAGTGACGTATGGGATAGCAGATACCCAAGATGTGGAACTTCCACGCAAGAGTCACTAGAGAGGGAGGGATAAAATAAAGACAGCCAATTCCGCTGAAAAAATTAATCCACTACCCAAATCAAAAGTTTCAATTTTTATAATGAAAAAAAAATGAAATATAAGCAGAAGAATCAAACTGAAACAGCTGCCTGAAGTATTATTCTACCAAAAACTGCTTCTGAAGAAGAGAAAACATCAAAATGGTAGAATTTAGTAAAAGTATGCAAAGAAGACCAAGTCATTACTTTGCAAATCTGAACAACAGAAGCTTCATTTTTAAAAGATAGCGCTGCGTAATCTGTTGGCGCTCTACAAATAACCGATAATAAAAAAAAATAATAATAATAAAAGTCCAGGAAGTAGAAACTGACCTAGTAGAATGAGCCGTAATCCTCAGAGGCGGGGATTAACCCGACTCCAAAGAAGCATGATGAATCAAAAGCTTTAACCAAGAAGCCAAAGAAAAGGCAGAAGCCTTCTGACCTTTCCTAAAACCAGAAAAGATAACAAATAGACTAGAAGTCTGTCTGAAAACTGAGTAGCTTCAACATATTTCAAAATTCTTACCACATCCAAAAATGTAAGAATCTTACCAAAGAATTCTTAGGATTAGGACACAAGGAAGGGACAATAATTCCTCCACTAATGTTGTAAGAATTCACAACTTTAGGTAAAAATTGAAATGAGGACAGCAAAAACCACCTTATCCTGATGAAAAATCAGAAAAGGAGATTCACAAGAAAGAACAGATAATTCAAAAACTGTTCTAGCTGAAGAGATGTCTAAAAAGAACAATACTTTCCATGAAAGTAATTAATGTCCAAAGAAAGCATATGCTCAAACAGAAGAGCCTGTAAAGCCTTCAGAACCAAAATAAGACTCCAGGAGGAGAAATTGGCTTAATGACAGGCTTGATACGAACCAAAGTCTGAACAAAACAATGAATATCAGAAAGATTTAGCAATTCTTACTGTGAAACAGCACAGAAAAAGCAGAGATTTGTCCTTACAAGGAACATGTAGACAAAATCTTATGAAGAAACTATAAAATCCTAGGAATTCTAAAGAATACCAAGAGAATTCATAAGAAGAGCATCATGAGATGTAAATCTTCCAAACTCGATAAATCCTACTAGACACAGATTTACGAGCCTGCAACATAGTATTAATCACTGAGTCAGAGAAACTTCTATGACTAAGTACAAAGCGTTAAATTTTCATACCATCAAATTAATAATTTGAATTCCTGATGAAAAAAACCCCCAAAAAACCCCCGAATGTTAAGATATAAGGTCTGGCCTTAATGGAAGTAACCAAGATTGGCAACTGGACATCCGAACAAGAACCATAAACCAAAACCTGTGTGGCCATGCTGGAGCCACCAGCCACACCAAAGATTGCTCTCTGATGATTTAGAAAATCACTCTAAAAAGAAGAACCAGAGATGAAAAAATATAGGCAGATTGATAATTCCAAGGAAGTGTTAATGCATACACTACTTCTTCCTGAGGATCCCAGGACCTGAATAGGCCCCTGGGAAGTTCCTTATTTAGATGAGATGCCATCAGATCTATTTCTGGAAGCCCTCACATCTGAAAAATTGAATAACTTATCTGGGTAAAGAGACCATTCTCCCGGATGTAAAGCTTGATTAACAGAGATAATCCGCTTCCCAATTGTCTACAGAGAGTGCAGAATTATTAGGCAAGTTGTATTTTTGAGGATTAATTTTATTATTGAACAACAACCATGTTCTCAATGAACCCAAAAAACTCATTAATATCAAAGCTGAATAGTTTTGGAAGTAGTTTTTAGTTTGTTTTTAGTTTTAGCTATTTTAGGGGGATATCTGTGTGTGCAGGTGACTATTACTGTGCATAATTATTAGGCAACTTAACAAAAAACAAATATATACCCATTTCAATTATTTATTTTTACCAGTGAAACCAATATAACATCTCAACATTCACAAATATACATTTCTGACATTCAAAAACAAAACAAAAAAAAATCAGTGACCAATATAGCCACCTTTCTTTGCAAGGACACTCAAAAGCCTGCCATCCATGGATTCTGTCAGTGTTTTGATCTGTTCACCATCAACATTGCGTGCAGCAGCAACCACAGCCTCCCAGACACTGTTCAGAGAGGTGTACTGTTTTCCCTCCTTGTAAATCTCACATTTGATGATGGACCACAGGTTCTCAATGGGGTTCAGATCAGGTGAACAAGGAGGCCATGTCATTAGATTTTCTTCTTTTATACCCTTTCTTGCCAGCTACGCTGTGGAGTACTTGGACATGTGTGATGGAGCATTGTCCTGCATGAAAATCATGTTTTTCTTGAAGGATGCAGACTTCTTCCTGTACCACTGCTTGAAGAAGGTGTCTTCCAGAAACTGGCAGTAGGACTGGGAGTTGAGCTTGACTCCATCCTCAACCCGAAAAGGCCCCACAAGCTCATCTTTGATGATACTAGCCCAAACCAGTACTCACCTCCACCTTGCTGGCGTCTGAGTCGGACTGGAGTCAATCCAGCCACGGGCCCATCCATCTGGCCCATCAAGACTCACTCTCATTTCATCAGTCCATAAAACCTTAGAAAAATCAGTCTTGAGATATTTCTTGGCCCAGTCTTGACGTTTCAGCTTGTGTGTCTTGTTCAGTGGTGGTCGTCTTTGAGCCTTTCTTACCTTGGCCATGTCTCTGAGTATTGCACACCTTGTGCTTTTGGGCACTCCAGTGATGTTGCAGCTCTGAAATATGGCCAAACTGGTGGCAAATGGCATCTTGGCAGCTGCACGCTTGACTTTTCTCAGTTCATGGGCAGTTATTTTGCGCCTTGGTTTTTCCACACGCTTCTTGCGACCCTGTTGACTATTTTGAATGAAACGTTTGATTGTTCGATGATCACGCTTCAGAAGCTTTGCAATTTTAAGAGTGCTGCATCCCTCTGCAAGATATCTCACTATTTTTGACTTTTCTGAGCCTGTCAAGTCCTTCTTTTGACCCATTTTGCCAAAGGAAAGGAAGTTGCCTAATAATTATGCACACCTGATATAGGGTGTTTATGTCATTAGACCACACCCCTTCTCATTACAGAGATGCACATCACCTAATATGCTTAATTGGTAGTAGGCTTTTGAGCCTATACAGCTTGGAGTAAGACAACATGCATAAAGAGGATGATGTGGTCAAAATACTCATTTGCCTAATAATTCTGCACTCCCTGTATACCTGGGAAACCCCCCTGCACAGAAATTAGATAGGAGCTGGATTTAGCCCAAGCAAATATCCGAGATACTTCTATCACAGCCTAAAGACTGATAGTCCCACCCTGATGATTGACATACGCCACAGTTGTGACATTGTCTGTCTGAAAAAAACGTTTCTTCTTCAAAAAGAAACCAAACTGAAGAACTCTGAGAATGCACGGAGTTCCAAAATATCAAATGGTAATCTCGCCTCCTGAGATTTCCAAACCCCTTGTGCTGACAGAGATCCTCAGACAGCCTCCCAACCTAAAAGACTCGCATCTGTAGAGATCATGGTCTAGGTTGAAAGAACCGAAGAGACCTGTAGAACTAAATGATGGTGATCTTAACCACCGAATCAAAGATAGTTAAACATTAGGATTCAAAGATATAAAAAGTGATATCCTAGAATCCCTGCACCATTATTCAGCATAAAAAACTGGAAAGGTTTCCTATGAAATGAGCAAAGGGAATCGAATCCAATGCTGCAGCCATGAAACCTAAAACTTCCATGCATATATAGCAACTTGAAGGAAATAAAAGAGACTGAAGGTTCTGACAAACGGAACCCAATAAACTTGTTACTTGTCTGTTAGAGACAAAAACATTGACACAATCTATCTGGAAACCTAAAAAAGCTGACACTTGTGTGAGGAATCAAGGAGCTTTTGATAAAAAGATCCTCTAACCATGTCTTGAAGAAACAACAAAGTTGAATCGTATGAGATTCTGCAGAACGAAAAGACTGAGCCAGTACCACGATACCGTCCAAAAAGGAACACTGAGAACCTTGAAAAGATTCTTAGAGCTGTCGCTAGACCAGAAGGAAAAGCAACAAATTGGTAATGCTTGTCAAAAAAAGAGAATCTCAGAAAATAAAAAATAATCTGAATGAAAACAGAAAATGAAGATATGCATCTATTGTACACAAATAATGCCATCAATGACCAAAAAGGCAGAATAGACCATATAAACACCATTCTAAAAGATGGTACACTTATATGACAGTTCAAAAAGATTTTCTATCTTTGGAACAATGAATAGTCTTGAATAAAAACCCCAAACCCAGTTCCTAAAATGAAACTGGAATAAATACCCCAGAAAACTCCAGGCCTGAGCAGCGCTTGAGCCCCAACGGGTGACCAGCCGCACTTCACCAGTACCCAAAACATATAGGTCTGAAACACACTTCAGGAAAGTGTTAGTTTTACTGGAATAGCTGGAATATGATAGAGAAAAAAAGACTTCTCACAGACTGTTTTACTCTGAAACGTATTCTGTACCCAAAGTTTAAGAAGTTTGGACCGAATAGAACCAAATAAATTTCAAAAAAGTCTTAACCTGCCCCTTACCAGCCAAGCTGGAATAAGAACCGCACCTATATGCAAATTTGGGGAGCTGACTTTGAACTTTTAAAAAGGCTTAATTGAATGAGGAAAAAAACTTCCAATTATAAACACATTACTTAGGGAAGAATTCAGGATTCCGTTCCTTAGTAAGAACAGAAAACTAATATAAGCTTAAAGTTTTAGTCTTAGAACTCAATCTTGAAGCCCAGAGTAATCAGTTAAAAGAATTGAATCCAATTATGAACCAAATAATTGAATATCTTGGAAAAAAAGAAATATGGATTTTAGAAATCAAAATTGAAATCACAAAGTTCTTCTAGCTAAAATAGCTAAAGACATAGATTAAACCTCATTTGCGAAAATATTTAATAAAATGAAAACACAAATGAAATTATTAGCATGTTAATTAAGTTAAAGGACCAGTCAACACACTGGACTTGCACAATCAACAAATGCAAGATAACAAGACAATGCAATAGCACTTAGTCTGAACTTCAAATAAGTAGTAGATTTTGTCCTTAAAACAATGCTAAACGAATCATAATCCGATTCTTGATCTTAAAGTATCCAACCAGAAAGATGAAGCAATTGCAACATCAGCAAAATAAATTACAGGTCTAAGAAAAGTACCTGAAAATAATCTTCCTTAAATAAGATACGACCATCTGAAGGAAAAAAATAAATACTATTTGCTATAAGAATAATAGTATATTTAAACAGGAGTAGAGATAGCCCCATAAACTTGGGGAATCTTTCCTCAAAACTGAAAACTAACTGCCGGCAAAGAATACAATTTAAAAACCTTAAAGAAGGACTAAAGAAAATTCTCAGCCTATTCCATTCCCTAGTATCAGGGACTGGAAAAAAACCTCTGAAGAAACCACAGAAGATAAATAAGCAGAATTGAAAAGTTAGCTAGTTTTTAAAATCAAAAGAACTAGTTACTTCAATACCCAAAATAATCAACACCTTTTGAACAAAGAACAAATGTACTCTATTAAAAAATAAAAAAGTAGATTTGTTAGTGTCAATATCTGATGAAGAAAAATTCTGAATGAGAAAAAACACCATCAGAGAAGGATAATTCATTACGTTGTTGGTCATTTGAAACTTCATCAACTAAAAAAGAAGCTTGAAAAAGACCTAAAAATTTTATTAGAAGGCGAGATGTCAGACAAAGCCTTTAAAATAGAATCAGAAAAATATTCTTATAAATTTCTAAGTATATCTTGCACATAAGATATAAAAAGAATAGCAATATATAAAGCATAAATACTAATGGATTCTGCATGTAAAAGTTTATCATGATAACTTATTACAAACCATAGCTAAAGATAAACATTCATAACATTAAAATAAATTAACAGCTTTGGTAGGACTGATATCAGTCAACAGGAATCCCTCAGCATTTCTTGATACAGGAACAGTGATTGAATATCTTGCAATATGTAATAGAAAAAAACAACATATAAAGCAAAATTATCAAATTCCTTAAATGACAGTTTCAGGAATGGGAAAAAATGCAAAATAAACAAGCCTCTAGCAACCAAAAGCAACAAAAAAATGAAACTTAAATAATGTGAAAAAAAGTGGAACAAGTATGACGCCCACATTTTTGGCGCCAAGTATGATGCCCACATTATTGGCGCCAAGTACAAAGCCCATATTTTTTGGCGCCAAGTATGACACCACATCCTCTGACGCCGAAAACGACGCCCACATTTTTTGGCGCAAGAAAACGTCTGAACACGCATGCGTCAAAAAATGACGTAACTACGAACAAACTTCCGGCGTCAACTACGGCGCCGGAAATGACAATTTTGCGCCAAAAAAAGTTCGCGCCAAAAATGACGCAATAAATTGAAGCATTTTCTGCCCCCGCGAGCCTAACAGCCCGCAGGGAAAAAAGTCAATTGAAAATTTTCGAGGTAAGAAAAAAATATTTATTCATATGCATTATCCCAAATAATGAAACTGACAGTCTGAATGAAGGAATACTGATTATCCTGAATCATGGCAAATATAAGTTTAAACACATATATTTAGAACTTTACATATAAAGTGCCCAACCATAGCTTAGAGTGTCACAAATAAAATAAGACTTACTTACCCCAGGACACTCATCTACATATAGTAGATAGCCAAACCAGTACTGAAACGAGAATCAGTAGAGGTAATGGTATATAAGAGTATATCGTCGATCTGAAAAGGGAGGTAGGAGAAGAAATCTCTACGACCGATAACAGAGAACCTATGAAATAGATCCCCTAGAGGAAGACCATTGTATTCAAATAGGCAATACTCTCTTCACATCCCTCTGACATTCACTGCACTCTGAGAGGAAAACCGGGCTTCAGCCTGCTGCGAAGCGCATATCAACGAAGAATCTAGCACAAACTTACTTCACCACCTCCATGGGAGGCAAAGTTTGTAAAACTGAATTGTGGGTGTGGTGAGGGGTGTATTTTAAGGTTTGGGAAACTTTGCCCCTCCTGGTAGGAATGTATATCCCATACGTCACTAGCTCATGGACTCTTGCTAATTACATGAAAGAAAATGTGTATTTTTGCAAAACAAATAAGCATTATGGTAACATTCTGAGAAACTTGAAATTAATTCACAGTAAAAAAAACAAACAAAATATAGCTGCAAGCAGCGATAGAGGTGGCCATGCGCATCGGCATTGCAATGGCATACAAGCAGCTAAGTCACAATATAAAGCTTTATAGAAGTTTTTACAATTCTAACATTAGCAGTTGGAAAGAAAACACATTTTCGAAATTTTTGCGTTTTTCAAGATGGCTGCCCCACCATATGACCAATACTTTCATCATGATCAGATGTAACTCTAGGTCACAAGATTTTGTTTTACAGCAAATTTCACAGCTTTAACATAAGCAGTTGGAAAGAAAACGTGTTTTCGAAATTTTCGCGTAAACCAATATGGCTGCTACAGCTTGTGACCAATTCCTTCAACATGAACAACTGTGACTCTAGGTCACAATATAAGGTTATACAGCAAGTTTCACAGTTCTAACATAAGCAGTTGCAGAGAAAATAGATTTTCGAAATATTCGCATAAAACAAAATGGCTGCCAGATCATATGATATACAGCCTCCATATTATGCACAGTAATTGTCACCATAGATGTCAATAAACATGGCAAAAATAAAGCATTTTTGCAAAACGGTTTTTGTTTTATTATTAATTTAAAAATATCGTTAAGCGTTTTTGAACAATTCAAAATGGCTGCCAAACCACATGACCTATCAACTTCTCTTGAACAAATCTGAATGTTAGTCATAAGATAACTCTATAAACAAAATTTCAAGTCTGTGCCATAAGCGGTTTCGGAGAAGAAGATTTTTATAGTTTTTAAAAACAGCGCATACGAAACAAAATGGCCTCCAAGCTATGCATTGTATGGCTTTCAAATTGCACATACTAATGCTCACTATAGACCTCTACAATTTGCAGAAGTTTTATGAAAATTTGCAAATGTTTTATTTCACGAAGGCGACTGCGCAGTGCGAATTTTTACTGCAATATTGCCTTTAGGGGTCATGACTATGTGTACTCATGTGTCTGCTACACTGTAATATAGTTAAATAGTGTAAACATAATGCATAAAGTGCAAATTTACGCAATTAAACAGCGATAAAAAGGCGAATGGCTCATAGCAGCCATGTTGATTATGGAAAATTCGCAGTTTGAACAAACTTGGTAGAGGACCTTGCAAGGAGCACATGTGCAAAATTGCGCTTCATTGCACTTAGCGGTTGCAGAGAAGAAGATGTTTAAAGATTTTCGCACAATTCAAAATGGCAGCTAGGTCATGTGACTAAATCACTTCTCTTGAACAAACTTTATTCTAGGTCAGTACAGCAGTACACACAGCAAGTTTTACAGCTGTAACATAAGGGGTTCTGGAGAAGAAGATTTTCAAGCGGTTGTCGAAATTTGTCGCAAAAAGCAATATGGCTGCTAGATCACATGACCTATGAGATTTATTTTGCATAGGATTATGCACAGCATAGATCTTTAGCATAGTGCCAAGTTTCATGAGTTTTAGAGTTATGCTGTTGTTTTTATAAGCATTTGAATAAGTGGCGGAATAATAATAATAATAATAATAATAAAAAAAATAATAATAATAAATATAGCTGCAAGCAGCAATAGAGGTGGCCAGCGCTTTATTTTTGCAATGCCATATAAGTAGTTATGTCACAAAAACATAATTTATGCTTACCTGATAAATTCCTTTCTTCTGTTGTGTGATCAGTCCACGGGTCATCATTACTTCTGGGATATAACTCCTCCCCAACAGGAAATGCAAGAGGATTCACCCAGCAGAGCTGCATATAGCTCCTCCCCTCTACGTCAGTCCCAGTCATTCGACCAAGAATCAACGAGAAAGGTGTAACCAAGGGTGAAGTGGTGACTGGAGTATAATTTAAAAGATATTTACCTGCCTTAAAACAGGGCGGGCCGTGGACTGATCACACAACAGAAGAAAGGAATTTATCAGGTAAGCATAAATTATGTTTTCTTCTGTTATGTGTGATCAGTCCACGGGTCATCATTACTTCTGGGATACCAATACCAAAGCAAAAGTACACGGATGACGGGAGGGATAGGCAGGCTCATTATATAGAAGGAACCACTGCCTGAAGAACCTTTCTCCCAAAAATAGCCTCCGAAGAAGCAAAAGTGTCAAATTTGTAAAATTTGGAAAAAGTATGAAGCGAAGACCAAGTTGCAGCCTTGCAAATCTGTTCAACAGAGGCCTCATTCTTAAAGGCCCAAGTGGAAGCCACAGCTCTAGTGGAGTGAGCTGTAATTCTTTCAGGAGGCTGCTGACCAGCAGTCTCATAGGCTAAACGTATTATGCTACGAAGCCAAAAAGAGAGAGAGGTAGCAGAAGCTTTTTGACCTCTCCTCTGTCCAGAATAAACGACAAACAGGGAAGAAGTTTGGCGAAAATTTTTAGTTGCCTGCAAGTAGAACTTGAGGGCACGAACTACATCCAGATTGTGTAGAAGACGTTCCTTCTTTGAAGAAGGATTTGGACACAAGGATGGAACAACAATCTCTTGATTGATATTCCTGTTAGTGACCACCTTAGGTAAGAACCCAGGTTTAGTACGCAGAACTACCTTGTCTGAGTGAAAAATCAGATAAGGAGAATCACAATGTAAGGCTGATAACTCAGAGACTCTTCGAGCCGAGGAAATAGCCATTAAAAACAGAACTTTCCAAGATAACAATTTTATATCAATGGAATGAAGGGGTTCAAATGGAACACCCTGTAAAACGTTAAGAACTAAGTTTAAACTCCATGGCGGAGCAACAGCTTTAAACACAGGCTTGATCCTAGCTAAAGCCTGACAAAAAGCCTGGACGTCTGGATTTTCTGACAGACGCCTGTGTAACAAGATGGACAGAGCTGAAATCTGTCCCTTTAATGAACTAGCTGATAAACCCTTTTCTAACCCTTCTTGTAGAAAGGACAATATCCTAGAGATCCTAACCTTACTCCATGAGTAATGTTTGGATTCGCACCAGTATAGGTATTTACGCCATATTTTATGGTAAATCTTTCTGGTAACAGGCTTCCTAGCCTGTATCAGGGTATCAATAACCGACTCAGAAAAACCACGTTTTGATAAAATCAAACGTTCAATTTCCAAGCAGTCAGCTTCAGAGAAGTTAGATTTTGATGTTTGAATGGACCCTGTATCAGAAGGTCCTGTCTTAGAGGTAGAGACCAAGGCGGACAGGATGACATGTCCACTAGATCTGCATACCAAGTCCTGCGTGGCCATGCAGGCGCTATTAGAATCACTGATGCTCTCTCCTGCTTGATTTTGGCAATCAATCGAGGAAGCAGCGGAAAGGGTGGAAACACATAAGCCATCCCGAAGTTCCAAGGTGCTGTCAAAGCATCTATCAGAACCGCTCCCGGATCCCTGGATCTGGACCCGTAGCGAGGAAGTTTGGCGTTCTGGCGAGACGCCATGAGATCTATCTCTGGTTTGCCCCAACGTCGAAGTATTTGGGCAAAGACCTCCGGATGAAGTTCCCACTCCCCCGGATGAAAAGTCTGGCGACTCAAGAAATCCGCCTCCCAGTTCTCCACTCCCGGGATGTGGATTGCTGACAGGTGGCAAGAGTGAGACTCTGCCCAGCGAATTATCTTTGATACTTCCACCATTGCTAGGGAGCTTCTTGTCCCTCCCTGATGGTTGATGTAAGCTACAGTCGTGATGTTGTCCGACTGAAACCTGATGAACCCCCGAGTTGTTAATTGGGGCCAAGCTAGAAGGGCATTGAGAACTGCTCTCAATTCCAGAATGTTTATTGGAAGGAGACTCTCCTCCTGATTCCATAGTCCCTGAGCCTTCAGAGAATTCCAGACAGCGCCCCAACCTAGTAGGCTGGCGTCTGTTGTTACAATTGTCCAGTCTGGCCTGCTGAATGGCATCCCCCTGGACAGGTGTGGCCGATGAAGCCACCATAGAAGAGAATTTCTGGTCTCTTGATTCAGATTCAGAGTAGGGGACAAATCTGAGTAATCCCCATTCCACTGACTTAGCATGCATAATTGCAGAGGTCTGAGGTGTAGGCGTGCAAAAGGTACTATGTCCATTGCCGCTACCATTAAGCCGATCACCTCCATGCATTGAGCTACTGACGGGTGTTGAATGGAATGAAGGACACGGCATGCATTTTGAAGCTTTGTTAACCTGTCCTCTGTCAGGTAAATCTTCATTTCTACAGAATCTATAAGAGTCCCCAAGAATGGAACTCTTGTGAGAGGAAAAAGAGAACTCTTCTTTTCGTTCACTTTCCATCCATGCGACCTTAGAAATGCCAGAACTAACTCTGTATGAGACTTGGCAGTTTGAAAGCTTGAAGCTTGTATTAGAATGTCGTCTAGGTATGGAGCTACCGAAATCCCTCGCGGTCTTAGTACCGCCAGAAGGGCACCCAGAACCTTTGTGAAGATTCTTGGAGCCGTAGCCAATCCGAATGGAAGAGCTACAAACTGGTAGTGCCTGTCTAAGAAGGCAAACCTTAGATACCGGTGATGATCTTTGTGGATCGGTATGTGAAGGTAAGCATCCTTTAAATCCACTGTGGTCATGTACTGACCCTCTTGGATCATGGGTAAGATTGTCCGAATAGTTTCCATTTTGAACGATGGAACTCTTAGGAATTTGTTTAGAATCTTTAAATCTAAGATTGGCCTGAAAGTTCCCTCTTTTTTGGGAACCACAAACAGGTTTGAGTAGAACCCTTGTCCTTGTTCCGACCGCGGAACCGGATGGATCACTCCCATTATTAACAGATCTTGTACGCAGCGTAGAAACGCTTCTTTCTTTATCTGGTTTGTTGACAACCTTGACAGATGAAATCTCCCTCTTGGGGGAGATAATTTGAAGTCTAGAAGGTATCCCTGAGATATGATCTCTAGTGCCCAGGGATCCTGAACATCTCTTGCCCAGGCCTGGGCGAAGAGAGAGAGTCTGCCCCCCACTAGATCCGGTCCCGGATCGGGGGCTCTCGGTTCATGCTGTCTTTGGGGCAGCAGCAGGTTTCCTGGCCTGCTTGCTCTTGTTCCAGGACTGGTTAGGCTTCCAGCCTTGCCTGTAACGAGCAACAGCTCCTTCCTGTTTTGGTGCAGTGGAGGTTGATGCTGCTCCTGTTTTGAAGTTCCGAAAGGGACGAAAATTAGACTGTCTAGCCTTAGCTTTGGCTTTGTCTTGAGGTAGGGCGTGGCCCTTACCTCCTGTAATGTCAGTGATAATCTCTTTCAAACCGGGCCCAAATAAAGACTGCCCCTTGAAAGGTATATTAAGTAATTTGGACTTAGAAGTAACATCAGCTGACCAGGATTTTAGCCACAGCGCCCTACGTGCCTGTATGGCGAATCCTGAGTTCTTAGCCGTAAGTTTGGTTAAATGTACTACGGCCTCCGAAATGAAGGAATTAGCTAGTTTAAGGACTCTAAGCCTGTCCGTAATGTCGTCTAGCGTAGATGAACTAAGGTTCTCTTCAAGCGACTCAATCCAAAATGCTGCCGCAGCCGTAATCGGCGCGATACATGCAAGGGGTTGTAATATAAAACCTTGTTGAACAAACATTTTCTTAAGGTAACCCTCTAATTTTTTATCCATTGGATCTGAGAAAGCACAGCTATCCTCCACCGGGATAGTGGTACGCTTAGCTAAAGTAGAAACTGCTCCCTCCACCTTGGGGACCGTTTGCCATAAGTCCCGAGTGGTGGCGTCTATTGGAAACATCTTTCTAAATATTGGAGGGGGTGAGAACGGCACACCGGGTCTATCCCACTCCTTAGTAACAATTTCAGTTAGTCTCTTAGGTATAGGAAAAACGTCAGTACTCGCCGGTACCGCAAAGTATTTATCCAACCTACACAGTTTCTCTGGTATTGCAACGGTGTTACAATCGTTGAGAGCTGCTAAGACCTCCCCTAGTAATACACGGAGGTTCTCCAATTTAAATTTAAAATTTGAAATATCTGAGTCCAATCTGTTTGGATCAGAACCGTCACCCACAGAATGAAGCTCTCCGTCCTCATGCTCTGCGAGCTGTGACGCAGTATCAGACATGGCCCTAGCATTGTCAGCGCACTCTGTTCTCACCCCAGAGTGATCACGCTTGCCTCTTAGTTCTGGTAATTTAGACAAAACTTCAGTCATAACAGTAGCCATGTCTTGTAATGTTATCTGTAATGGCCGCCCAGATGTACTAGGCGCCAAAATATCACGCACCTCCCGGGCGGGAGATGCAGGTACTGCCGCGTGAGGCGAGTTAGTCGGCATAACTCTCCCCTCGCTGTTTGGTGAAATTTGTTCACATTGTACAGATTGACTTTTATTTAAAGTAGCATCAATACAGTTAGTACATAAATTTCTATTGGGCTCCACCTTGGCATTGGAACAAATGACACAGATATCTTCCTCTGAGTCAGACATGTTTAACACACTAGCAAAAAAACTTACAACTTGGTTATAATCTTTTTTAGCAAAAAATGTACTGTGCCTCAAAGAGGTACTAACGATTAAATGACAGTTGAAATAATGAACTGAAAAACAGTTATAGCATCAAACTTTAAAATAACAAAACTTTTAGCAAAGGTTTGTTCCCATTAGTAAAATAACAATAATTAAATTTGACATAAAAAATACAAAGCAACGTTTTTATTCACAGTCACTATAAGAATTCTCACAGCTCTGCTGAGAGAATTTACCTCCCTTCAAAGAAGTTTGAAGACCCCTGAGATCTATCAGAGATGAACCGGATCATGCAGGAAAAATAAAAGTAACTGACTGGTATTTTTTGATGCGTAGCAAAGAGCGCCAAAAACGGCCCCTCCCTCTCCCACACAGCAGTGAAGAGAAACGAAACTGTCACAATTAAAGCAAAAAAACTGCCAAGTGGAAAATAATGCCCAAATATTTATTCACACAGTACCTCAGCAATGTAAACGATTCTACATTCCAGCAAAAACGTTTAACATGATAAATAGTTATTAAAAAGGATTAGTGACCCTTAACAGAGTAGTTCCGGTGAAATACCATCCCCAGAATACTGAAGTGTATACATACATGTCATTTTAACGGTATGGCAGGATTTTCTCATCAATTCCATTCAGAAAATAAAAACTGCTACATACCTCAATGCAGATTCATCTGCCCGCTGTCCCCTGATCTGAAGCCTTTACCTCCCTCAGATGGCCGAGAACAGCAATATGATCTTAACTACTCCGGTTAAAATCATAGTAAAAAACTCTGACAGATTCTTCCTCAAACTCTGCCAGAGAAGTAATAACACGCTCCGGTGCTATTTTAAAATAACAAACTTTTGATTGAAGTCATAAAAACTAAGTATAATCACCATAGTGCTCTCACACATCCTATCTAGTCGTTGGGTGCAAGAGAATGACTGGGACTGACGTAGAGGGGAGGAGCTATATGCAGCTCTGCTGGGTGAATCCTCTTGCATTTCCTGTTGGGGAGGAGTTATATCCCAGAAGTAATGATGACCCGTGGACTGATCACACATAACAGAAGAAATAAAGTTATATAACAACTGTTTACAGTTCTAACATAAGCATTTGGAAAAAAAACACATTTTCGAAATGTTTGTGTTTTTTTAAAATGGCTGCCACACCATATGACCTATACTTTCAACATGAACAAATGTAACTCTAGGTGACAATATATGGTTATACAGCAAATTTCACAGTTTTAACATAAGCGGTTGGAAAGAAAACACAGTTTCAAAATTTTAGCGTAAACCAATATGGCTGCCACAGCTTGTGACTAATTCCTTCAACATGAACAACTGTGACTCTAGGTCACAATATAAGACTGTATAGCAAATTTCACAGTTCTTACATAAGTGGTTGCAGAGAAAATAGACTTTCGAAATTTTCGCGTAAAACAAGATGGCTGCCCGATCGTAAGATATACAGCCTCTATATTATGTACAATAGTGCTCACTATAGATGTCAATAAACATGGCAAAAATAAAGCATTTTTGTAAAACGGTTTTTGTTTTATTATTAATTTAAATATATCGTTAAGCAATTTTGAACATTTCAAAATGGCTGCCAAACCACATGACATATCAACTTCTCTTGAACAAATCTGAATGTTAGTCATAAGATAACTCTTTAAACAAAATTTCAAGTCTGTCCCATAAGCGGTTTCGGAGAAGAAGATTTTTATAGTTTTTAAAAATGGTGCATACGAAACAAAATGGCCGCCAAGCTATACAATGTATGGCTTTCAAATTGCACATACTAATGCTCACTATAGACCTCTACAATTTGCAGAAGTTTCATGAAAATTTGCAAATGTTTTATTTCACGAAGGCGACTGCGCAATGCGAATTTTAACTGCAATATTGCCTTTAAGGGTTATGACTATGTGTAATCATGTGTCTATTACACTGTAATATTGTTAAATATTGTAAACTAATGTATAAAGTGCAAAATTGCGCAATTAAATGGCGATAAAAAGGTTAATGTCTCACAGCAACCATGTTGATTATGGAAAAATCGCAATTTTAACAATCTTGGTAGAGGACCTTGCAAGGAGCATACGTGCAAAATTGCGCTTTATTGCACTAAGCGGTTTAAGAGAAGAAGATGTTTAAAGATTTTCGCAATATGCAAGATGTTTGCTACATCATGTGACCAAGTCACTTCTGTTGAGCAATGGAACATCTAGGTCATAGCATCACTAAGCACAGCAAGTTTCTAAGTTGCAACATAAGCAGTTCTAGAGCTAAAGATTATTAAGCAGTTCTCAAAATTTGTCGCAAAAAAAACAATATGGCTGCGTAACCTTATGACCTATGAGTTCAATATTGCATGAGATGTAGCATTGCAATAGGCTGTACCAGCATACCTGATTTCAAGAGTTTAGCATAAGTAATTTGTGTTTTGTGAGCAATTTACTCAAAAGAGGAAGTATTGAATTACAAATAATTACGATAAACATAAAACCGATATTGCTGCCGCATCATGTGACTGATTTTCTCCTAATGAGCAATTATGAATCTAGGTAACAATATAAGACTGTACAGCAAATTTCACAGTTCTTACATAAGCGGTTGCAGAGAAAATAGACTTTCGAAATTTTCGCGTAAACCAAGATGGCTGCCCAATCGTAAGATATACAGCCTCCATATTACGCACAATAGTGCTCACTATAGATGTCAATAAACATGGCAAAAATAAAGCATTTTTGTAAAACGGTTTTTGTTTTATTATTAATTTAAATATATCGTTAAGCAATTTTGAACAATTCAAAATGGCTGCCAAACCACATGACGTATCAACTTATCTTGAACAAATCTGAATGTTAGTCATAAGATAACTCTATAAACAAAATTTCAAGTCTGTCCCATAAGCGGTTTCGGAGAAGAAGATTTTTATAGTTTTTAAAAATGGCGCATACGAAACAAAATGGCCACCAAGCTATGCAATGTATGGCTTTCAAATTGCACATACTAATGCTCACTATAGACCTCTACAATTTGCAGAAGTTTCATGAAAATTTGCAAATGTTTTATTTCACGAAGGCGATTGCGCAATGCGAATTTTAACTGCAATATTGTCTTTAAGGGTTATGACTATGTGTAATCATGTGTCTATTACACTGTAATATTGTTAAATATTGTAAACTAATGTATAAAGTGCAAAATTGCGCAATTAAATGGCGATAAAAAGGTTAATGTCTCACAGCAACCATGTTGATTATGGAAAAATCGCAGTTTGAACAAACTTGGTAGAGGACCTTGCAAGGAGCATATGTGCAAAATTGCGTGTCATTGCACTAAGCGGTTTAGGAGAAGAAGATGTTTGAATATTTTCGCAAAATGCAAGATGGCTGCCACATCATGTGACCAAGGCACTTCTCTTGAGCAATAGCAATTTCAGGTGATAGTAGCACTAAGCACAGCGAGTTTCAAAGTTGTAACATAAGCAGTTCCAGAGCTAAAGATTTTTAAGTGTTTGTCGAAATTTGTCGCAAAAAGCAATATGGCTGCCAGAGCATGTGACCTATGAGTTCAATTTTGCATGAGATGTAGCACAGCAATAGGCTGTACCAGCATACCTGATTTTAAGAGCTTTGCAAAAACAGTTAAGCAGTTATGGGCAATTGAATACAAAGCTTGGCGGAATAAAAAGAATAATAATAATAATAATAATAATAATCCGAACAATAACAATAGGTTGTCCTGCAACTTTGTTGCTGGCCACCTAATAATCCTGACAATAACAATAGGTTGTCCTGCAACTTCGTGCAACTTCGTTGCATGGCCACCTAATGAAATATCTTTATGTTGTTGTGGGCTTTAGTATTGAGGGCAATTAAGAGTTTACCTTATTCTCCACAAGGGATTCTGAGATATGTGTCCACTCCAGTAATGTTGTGGATGAGATTCTACTCCTTTCCACAGTCTTTATCTCTTTCACTTCTCTTTGACCAAAAAATATAGAAATCCTCTAAATTGCTGTTTGGAACAGCGCCCTCCCTCATCCACTATCAATCTTTATAGCTAACTAAGCCAAGTCAAGTCTTATACATTTTTAATATACGTTAGTATAGTAACTAAAACTCTAAAAGCATATTTTGACCCCATAGTTTGTCCAGTAACGTTATTAGTAGTAATATGCAGGTAATGGAGAACTTCAACTTGAACTAACTGTTAGTTCAAGTTGAAGTTCTCCATTACCTGCTGCGTATTACTACTAATAACATTATGTAAAATATATTTGGCAAACATTAACATAGCAGTAAACTTTACTGGAGGTCAAACTATGGGGTCAAAAATGCTTTGGATTATATTACACCGTGACCACTGTGACTGTTGAGTTCATGATTTACCTGAACCCTCAGCCTGAGGTCAGACAGACTGAGACTCCTGACACACGTGGCTCCGACTCGCTCCTCCACACACAGCTGACACTGACAGCTCCTGGCTAGTCACTCGTCTCGTCGACGACCGACATACAAGGCCAGGCCCTACAACTCAACACAAGGCAGCAATACACAGTACAGGGCAGGCACGCACTGGTCTGGCACTCAGCAGCTCCCTCCTACTTGTACTGTCTTCCCGCCTGATGTGTCGCGCGACGAAAATCTGATTCCGACGTCACCCTGACTCAGCAGCCCAGCATTGCACAGGCACGCCTCCCCAGCAGCGCTGATGCTGATTGGCTGGGATCTAGCTCCATCATGGAGGCGGTTTTGAGAACCGCCTCTATTGGAGCTTGTATGGGGCCTGGCGAGACAACATTGGGTGGCGCTAGCTCTAAGTGAGCTGAGAACTATATTCAGTATCCATGTTGCGCAATAAATGGAGGGCAGCGGAACGGCTCACTGCCTCCTTATTGCGCAACATGGATGCTGAATTTCATCGGCACAAACTTTCACAAAGGCAATATTAAAATGATGATGTGGGTAATTGCCAGCGTGGGGGGGGGGGGGGGGGGGTACCCTTGGGGGGGCGTGGCCAAAAAAAGACAAAAAAATACTTTTTTATAAATATTTCAAATCTTTTTTCTCCGATTGGCTGCCTCCTATTACTGCATGACACTGGATCTGGGCCCATTTTGGTATATTTCATGCCACTGTGTCACCGCCAAATGCAATCATACTATTTTTTCCCAAAAAAAACTTTGGGTTTCTCACTGAAATTATTTACACACAACTACTGTAGTCATAAGACAAATGGTTGTTAAATCTTCTCTGGCGTCCCCTTTGCTCAGAAACAGCAGACATGCATGGCTTTGGCTCCCACCTGACACCTCCGTGATCTTGCCAAAACAGTCTGCCAGTACGAAGTATGGCGTAAGCAATCAGAAGTTTACACCACTAGAACTCTCAGCCCTCTCTCTTGTGTCAAGTCCTCTTACATGTGCCGGTCTCTTGTCAGCTTTTTATTTATAGCACACACAACCTAACTACTGCTGAAGCACACTCCAGGTGCCACTGTTACATTTATAGTTGTCTTTAAGCTTCTTATTAATTTTCTCCTTCCTAGTAAGGGATCTACTGAATGGTGTGTTCTGATCTTAAAGGGACATTTAAGATTACATTTTTAAAATTCAGATAGAGCATGCAGTTTTAAGAGACTTTCCAATTTAATTTTATTATCAAATTTTGCATATTCTTTTTATAGAGACACTTTTTGAGGCACTAGCCTGTCTTAAGGGTGCTGGAATAAAACAATACTGAGGATTTGTTTTTTATATTTTATTTTTGCTAAAACACTACTGAAAGTTTAACAACTAGATGGCATTTTATGAGGTAATGTTTTGCTGTAGCAGTGATTGTTGGCAGCAGGTTAATAAATCTAGAAATGCCCCAGTAAATCTTATTTTTTTGTATGTTCTCTAAATTTCAATCCCAGCACACGAAGAGCCTGATATCTTAAGCCCCTGCTACGCAAAGTCTCAGTATAAAAATGGAGGAAATTACATATGTTCTAAACTGTGATACACTTCAGAGATGCCTTGCTTCATCACCCCTTGTCTCCTAGCCTCCCTGGTATTACATATCACATGGATTCCCCTTACTGGTAACCTGTAGACACACTTCACAACATAACAGAAGATAACAGATAAAGTTTCAGAAAAAACAACTTACATACAGTAAGCAATCAGTAATAATATAGGTTGCTATGCCTTCGATTTTACTCTGTGGTGGGAGTACTGTACTGCACACAATATTATTAAACTAAACACAAGCTGAACATGACACATACTTTATAGACAGGAAGCAAAAAATGGGACTGTCCCAGGAAAAACTGGACTGTTGGAAACTATGCCCTGGCTGCACTGGTTGCCAGACTTGTTACACCCACAGCAGCAGCAGCTCTCCCACTGCAACATCTCAGTTGTTGTATGGGCTGGGGTATGTCTATCGGGACCATGTCACTAAATTAACAGCATTTCAGCCCCCTGGTGGGTCTCAGATAACAAAGAAACAAACACACACATCAAAATAATTTATTATAATTTTAGCATCTTATAAACTGATAGATTGTTGGCAACTATGCCCTGGCTGCACTGAATGTTGCCAGGGTTGTTACACACACAACAAAATAATTTGTAATTATAGCAGCTTACCACCATATAGATATTGGTCAACACTCCTGTAACTCCTCCAGTAACACTTATATGTATTGTATTAGGCAGTGAAATTTGTAAAGTCCTTGCATATACTTATTCACACACACACACACACACACTCATACATGCATTCATACATACACCCACTGACTGCATACAGAGCTTCTAGGCAGTGTGCAGGCTGAGTCCTCCTATACACCAAGAAGCTAAGAATGCAAGTGCATTGTATTTTTTTTTTAAAGAAAGACATCAGTATTTGTGTAATGAGGGGCACACACTCTGTAGCTCTCGTACAGCTCGCATGATTTTAGAGAAGATATGGGTAATCACTGCGCCTGGGTGTGAGCGAATGCATATGAGCAAATACACAATCTAATCTAGAACATTTATTAAATCATTACTGCAACCAGTCTTACTCATTTCTCCCATGGTTACTAATCTATTAGACACCATATAGCTTTAGGCCATGGGTTACTTGTATTGGGAGGGGAAAAAAAGGAGTTGTATTTTTTTCTCTCGCTTTTTCCATGGGAGTAAGCACAATGTTATCTATATGGAACACATGAACTAGCACTGCACTAGCTGGGTGCAAGACTGTACAAAGCTAAAGTAAAGCACTGAGATAAGAGGTGGCATTCATGGGCTTAGGCAATCTTACAAGTTATAAAATATATTAATATAACAAGGTTTGTGCAAAGCTGGGAATGGGTAGTAAGGGCGTTATCTATCTTTTGACTATCTCTTTTGCTACAAGAGTTTCTGATTTATCAGCTCTCTCTTGTGTGTCTCCCTATCTGATTTTTTTCATCTAGATAAGTTGGTTTTTTCCTAAGGTTGTGAATTTGAACAACATTAGTAGAGAAATTGTTGTTCCTTCTTTGTGCCCTAATCCTAAAGAATTCTTTGAGAGTTCTTTACATCCTTTGGATGTGGTAAGAGCTTTATAATTCTAGGATTTCAGAAGACTTCTAGTCTATTTGTTGTTTTTCTGGTTCCAGAAAAGGTTAGGAAGCCTCTGCCATTTCTTTGGCATCCTGGTTAAAGCTTTTGTTTCTCAAGGCTTATTTGAAGGCAGGCTCCGCCTCAGAGATTTACAGCTCATTCTACTAAGTTCAGTCGCCATTTCTTGGGCTTTTCCAGAATGAAGCTTCGGTTGATCAAATTTGCAAATCAGTAATTTAATCTTCTTTGCATATATATATATATATATATATATATATATATATATATATATATATATATATATATATATATATATATATATATATATAAAAATAATTTATATAAGAACTTACCTGATAAATTAATTTCTTTCATATAGGCAAGAGTCCATGAGCTAGTGACGTATGGGATATACATTACTACCAGGAGGGGCAAAGTTTCCCAAACCTCAAATGCCTATAAATACACCTCCCATCACACCCACAACTCAGTTTAACGAATAGCCAAGTAGTTAGGTGATAACAAAAAGGAGTAAAAAAAGCATACAAAAAGAGGAACTGGAAATATAATGTGCTTTTATAAAAAATAAAAAAAACATAACCACCATAAAAAGGGTGGGCCTTATGGACACTTGCCAATATGGGATAGAAATACCCAAGATGTGGAAGTCCACAGAAGAGTCAGAGAGGGAGGGATAAAACAACAACAGCTATTTCCACAGAGAAATTAAATCCACACAATAATTAAGTTTTTCTTATAAAACTTAAATCTAAAGCAGTAGAATCAAACAGCTGCCTGAAGAACTTTTCTACCAACGGCTGCTTCAGAAGAAGCAAAATACATCAAAATGGTAAAAACAAGAAAAGTATGCAAAGAAGACCAAATTACTGATTTGCAAATGTGATCAACCAAAGCTTCATTATGAAAAAGCCCAAGAAATGGCGACTGAACTTAGTAGAATGAGCTGTAAATCTCTGAGACGAAGTCTGCCTTCAAATAAGCCTTGAAAAACAAAAGCTTTAACCAGGATGCCAAAGAAATGGCAGAGGCTTCCTAACCTTTTCTGGAACCAGAAAAACAACAAATAGACTAGAAGTCTTCTGAAATCCTAGAAACCTTGATATAGAATAATAAAGCTCTTACCACATCCCAAGGATGTAAAGAACTCTCAAAGAATTCTTTAGGATTAGGACACAAAGAAGGAACAACAATTTCTCTACTAATTGTTCAAATTCACAACCTTAGGAAAAAAAGAAGTCCACAAAACAACTTATCTAGATGAAAAAAATCAGATAAGGAGACACACAAGAGAGCTGATAAATCAGCAACTATTGTAGCAGAAGAGATAGTCAAAAGAAACAACACTTTCCAAGAAAGTAGATAATCTTCAAAGAAAATATAGGCTCAAAAGAGAAGAGCCTGCAAAATCTTTAAACCAAATAAGACTCCAAAAAGGAGAAATTAATAAATGAACAGGCTTGATACCAACCAAAGCCTGAACATAACAGTGAACATTGGGAAGTTTAAACAATCTTTCTAGGAAATAAAACAGAAAGAACAGAGATTTGTCCCTTCAAAATATTTGCAGACAAACTTATCCAAAACATCCTGAAAAAACTAAAATCCTAGAAATTCTAAAAGAACACCATAAAATATAGGTTTTCCAAACCTGATAATACATATTCCTTAAAACAGACCCATAAGCCTGCAACATAGTGATAAAAAGTCAGAGAAACCTATATGGCTGAACACTAATCAATTTCCATACCATCAAATTAGTAATTTGAGATCCCGTTGGAAAAATAGCCCCCAGAACAAGAGGGCTGGCCAAAGAGAAAGAGGCCAAGGATGGCAACTTGGACATTTGAACAAGATCCACATACCAAACCTGTGAGGCCATGCTGATGCCATCAGAAACACACAAAACTGTTCCAATATGATCTTGGAAATCACCCTTGGAAGAAAAAAACAGAGGTGGAAAGATGAAGTCAGGTTGCAAAACCAAGACACTGCTAATGCATCCACCATTTCTGCTTGAGGGTCCCTGGACCTGAAAAGGTACCTGGAAAATTGAGAAAACACATCTGTATAGAGATACCACTCTCCCGGATGTAAAGACTGACGGCTGAGATAATCCACCTCCCAAATGTCTAAACCTGAGATAAAAAAAATCATAGAAAATAGACAGGAGATGAATTCCATCTAAGAACGTATTCAAGATACTTCTTAATTGCTTAAGGAACTATGAGTCCCTATTTGTTGATTGACATATGCCACAGTTGCGATATTGTCTGTCTGAAAGCAAAAAAACATAATTTATGTAAGAACTTACCTGATAAATTCATTTCTTTCATATTAGCAAGAGTCCATGAGCTAGTGACGTATGGGATATACATTCCTACCAGGAGGGGCAAAGTTTCCCAAACCTTAAAATGCCTATAAATACACCCCTCACCACACCCACAATTCAGTTTAACGAATAGCCAAGAAGTGGGGTGATAAGAAAGGAGCGAAAGCATCAAAAAAATAAGGAATTGGAATAATTGTGCTTTATACAAAAAAATCATAACCACCACAAAAAAAGGGGTGGGCCTCATGGACTCTTGCTAATATGAAAGAAATGAATTTATCAGGTAAGTTCTTACATAAATTATGTTTTCTTTCATGTAATTAGCAAGAGTCCATGAGCTAGTGACGTATGGGATAATAAATACCCAAGATGTGGAACTTCCACGTAAGAGTCACTAGAGAGGGAGGGATAAATAAAGACAGCCAATTCCGCTGAAAAATTAATCCACTACCCAAATCAAAAAAGTTTCAATTTTTATAATGAAAAAAAAAAACAAACTGAAATTATAAGCAGAAGAATCAAACTGAGACAGCTGCCTGAAGTACCATTCTACCAAAACTGCTTCTAAAGAAGAGAAAACATCAAAATGGTAGAACATAGTAAAAGTATGCAAAGAAGACCAAGTCATTGCTTTGCAAATCTGATCAACAGAAGCTTCATTCTTAAAAAGCCCAGGAAGTAGAAACTTACCTAGCAGAATGAGCCGTAATCCTCCGAGGCAGGAATCCACCCGACTCCAAATAAGCATGATGAATCAAAAGTTCAAGCAAGATGCCAAATAAATGGCAGAAGCTTTTGACCTTCCTAAAACCAGAAAAGATAAAAAACAGACTAGAAGTCTATCTGAAATCTGAATAGCTTCAACATAGAATTTCAAAAACTCTTACTATATTCAAAGAAAGCAAGAATCTCACCAAAGAAGTCTTAGGAAAACAATAATTCCTCCCTAATGTTTGTTAGAATTTACAACTTTAGGTAAGAATTGAAATGAGGACAGCAAAAACCACCTTATCCTGATGAAAAAAATCAGAAAAAAGAGATTCACAAGAAAGAACAGATAATTCAAAAACTGTTCTAGCTGAAGAGATGTCCAAAAAGAACAATACTTTCCATGAAAGTAATTAATGTCCAGAGCAAGCATATGCTCAAATAGAAGAGCCTGAAAAACCTTCAGAACCCAATTAAGACTCCAAGGAGGAGAAATTGGCTTAATGACAGGTTTGATACGAATCAAAACCTGAACAAAATGATGAATATCAGGAAGTAACACTGCCTTATCCTGATGAAAAATCAGAAAAGGATATTCACAAAAAAGAGCAGATAACTCAAAAACTCTTCTAGCAGAAGAAATAACCAAAATGAACAATACTTTTCCAAGAAAGTAATTTAATGTTCAGAAAATGCATAGTTTCAAACGGAGGAGCCTGTAAAGCCCTCAGCACCAAATTGAGACTCCAAAGAGGAGAGATTGAAATAATGACAGGCTTGATACGGACCAAAGCCTGTACAAAACAATGAATATCAGGATGATTAGCAATCTTTCTGTGAAAAAAGAACAGAAAGAGTAGAGATTTGTCTTAACAAAGAACTGAAGACAAAACCTTATCCAAACCAACCTGAAAAAATAATAAAATTCTATGAATTTTAAAAGAATGCCAAGAAAAGTAGGTCTTCCAGACTCAATAATAAATCTTTCTAGAGACAGATTTACGATCCTGAAACATAGTATTAATCAATGAGTCAGAAAAACCTCTATGACTAAAAACCAAGCGTTCAATCTCCATCCCTTCAAATTTAAGGATTTGAAATCCTGATGGAAAAAATGGGCCTTGAGAAACAAGGTCTGGTTTAAACGGCCATCCGAATGAGATCCGCATACCAAAACCTGAGAGGCCATGCTGGAGCCACCAGCATAACAAACAAATACTCCATAAGAATTTTGGAAATCACTTTGGAAGAAGAACTAGAGGCGGAAAGAAATAGGCAAAAAGATAATTCCAAAGAAATGTCAATGCATACACTACTTCCGCCTGAAGATCCCCGGACCTGAATAGGCCCCTGGGAAGTTCTTTATTCAGATGAGATGCCAACAGATCTATTTCTAGAAATGCTCACATTTGAAAAATTGAAAAACACAGAATTTAGATAGGAGCTGGATTTAGCCCAAGCTAATATCCGAGACACTTCTGTCACAGCCTAAGGACTGATAGTCCTACCCTGATGATTGACATACACCATAGTTGTGATATTGACTGAAAAACAATAAACGTCTCTTCTTCAAAAAGAAACTAACTGAAAAACTCTGAGAAAACACGGAGTTCTAAAATATCAAATGGTAATCTCGCCTCCTGAGATTTCCAAACCCCTTGTGCTGACAGAGATCCTCAGACAGCCTCCCAACCTAAAAAAGACTCGCATCTGTAGAGATCATGGTCCAGGTTGAAAGAAACGAAGAGACCTGTAGAACTAAATCAAGAGAGATAAATATTAGGATTCGAAGATTTAAAATGCGAAATCCTAGAATCCCTGCACCATAATTCAGCATAAAAGACTGGAAAGGTTCTTTCTATTGAAAATGAGCAAAGGGAATTGAATCCAATGCTGTGGCCATAAGACCTAAAACTTCTATGCATATATAGCAACTGAAGGAAATAATAGAGACTAAAGGTACCGAGAGACGGAACACAATAAAATTGTCCCTTGTCTGACAGAGACAAAGACAGTGACACAAACTATCTGGAAACCTAAAAAAGGTGACCCTTGTGAGAGGAATCAAGAGCTTTTGAAAAAAAGATCCTCTAACTATGTCCTGGAAGAACAAAGTGAATCATATGAGATTCCGCATCCTCAGAAAATAATCTGAATGAAAACAAAAAAATGAAAATATGCATTTATTGTATCTAATGAAAACAAATAATGCTATCACTGACCAAAAAAAGGCACAATAGTTTGAATAAAACTCCAAAACCCAGTTCCTAAAAATGGAACTGGAAGAAATACCCCAGAAGATTCCAGGTCTGAGCAGCGCTTGAACCCCACGGGTGATCAGCCATGCTTCAACAGTACCCAAAATATATAGGACCGAAACACACTTAAAGTGTTAGCCTTACTGGAATAAAAAGAAATTTGGACCGAATAGAACCAAATAAATTTCAAAAAAGTCTTAACGTGCCCCTTGCCAGCCAAGCTGGAAAACGGCACGTACATCGCAATTTTAGGGAGCTGATTTCGAACTGAAAAATTTCCAATTAAAAACATGTTACTTGGGAAAGAATTCAGGAATTCGTTCCTTAATAAGAACAACCAAACTAGTATAAGCTTAAAGTTTTAGTCTTAGAACTCAATCTTGAAGCCCAGAGTAACAGTTAAGAATTGAATCCAATTATAAAACAAATAATTGATTATCTTAGAACAAAAGAAATATAGATTTTTAGAAATCACAAATTCTTCTAGCTAAAACAGCTAAAGACATAGATTAAACCTCATTTGCGAAAATATTCAATAAAATGAAGACACAAATGAAATTATTAGCATGATAGTCCAGTTAAAGGACCAGACAATACAGTGGACTTGCATAATCAATAAATGCAAAACAAGACAAATGCAACAGCACCTAGTCTAGTAAATTTTGTCCCTTTAATAATGCTAAAATAAATCATAATCTGATACTTGATTTTAAAGTAAACAGAAAAAATGAAGCAATTTTAACATCCAAATAAATCACAGGTCCAAGAAAAGTACCTGAAACTAAATAATTTTCCATAAATAAAATACAACCATCTAAAGGAAAATAAATACTATTTTGCTATAGAAACAATAGCATAATTAGTAGGAGTAGAGATAGCCCCAATAAATTGGAGAACCCTCCAAATTGAATTTAACTGCTTGCAAAGAATATAGATTAAAACCTTTGAAGAAGGAATAAAAGAAAATTCTCAGCCTATTCCATTCCCTAGTATGAGGAATTGGAAAAAAACCTCCGAAAACACAGAAGAATAAATAAGCAGAAATAGTGTTAGCTAGTCTTGAAAAAGAACTAGTTACCTTAATATCCAAAATAATCAACACCTTTTCAACAAAGAACAAATGTACTTTAATAAAAATATAAAATAAAAAAGTAGATTTGTTAGTGTCAATATCTGATGAAGAAAATTCTGAATGAGAAAAAACATCATCAAAGAAGGATAAATCAGTAAGTTGTTGGTCATTTGAAACTTCAATAATTAAAAAAGAAGTTTGAAAAAGACCTAAAAATTATATTAGAAGGCACGATGTCAGACAAAGCCTTTAAAATAGAATCAGAAAAATATTTCTTATAAATCTTCTAAATATTTCTTATACATAAGATGTAAAAAGAATGGCAATATATAAAGCATAAATACTAATGGATTCTGCATGTAAAAGTTTATCATGATAACTTATTACAAACCATAGCTAAAGATAAACATTCATAATATTTAAAATAAATGAACTTAGCTTTGGTAGGACTGAACTCAGTCAACAGGAATCCTCTTAGATTATTTTGAAACAGGAACAGTGAAATCTTGCAATATGTAATAGAAAAAAACAATATTTAAAGCAAAATTATCAAATTCCTTAAATGACAGTTTCAGGAATGGGAAAATAATGCAAAATAATAAGCTTCTAGAAACCAGAAGCAATAAAAAAGTGAGGTTTAAATAATGTGAGGAAAAAAAGTGAAACAAAAAATACGCCCACATTTTTGGGCGCCAAATATGACGCCCACATTATTGGCGCTAAATACAACGCCCATATATTTGGCGCCAAGTATGACGCCACATCCTCAGACGCCAGAACCGACGCCCACATTTTTTTTGCGCAAAAAAATGTCTGAATACACATGCGTCAAAAATGACGTATTAACAGAATACAACTTCCGGCGTAAACTACGGCGCCGGAAATGACGAAATTTTTGCGCCAAGAATGACGCAATAAAAAGAAACATTTTCTGCCCCCGCAAGCCTAACAGCACACAAGGAAAAATGATCAATTGAAAATTTTCAAGGTAAAGAAAAATAAATTGAATTAAAATGCATTATCCCAAATAATGAAACTGACAGTCTGAATTTTAAAGGAATACTGATTATCCTGAATCATGGCAAATATAAGTTTAAAGACATATATTTAGAACTTTACATAGAAAGTGCCCTACCATAGCTTAGAGTGTCATAATAAAATAAGACTTACTTACCCTAAGACAATCATCTACATATAGTAGATAGCCAAACCAGTACTGAAACGAGAATCAGTAGAGGTCATGGTATATAAGAGTATATCGTCGATCTGAAAAGGGAGGTAAGAGATGAATCTCTACGACCGATAACAGAGAACCTATTAAATAGATCCCGTAGAAGGAGACCATTGAATTCAAATAGGCAATACTCTCTTCACATCCCTCTGACATTCACTGCACTCTGAGAGGAAAACCGGGCTCCAGCCTGCTGCGAAGCGCATATCAACGTAGAATCTAGCACAAACTTACTTCACCACCTCCATGTGAGGCAAAGTTTGTAAAACTTAATTGTGGGTGTGGTGAGGGGTGTATTTATAGGCATTTTAAGGTTTGGGAAACTTTGCCCCTCCTTGTAGGAATGTATATCCCATACGTCACTAGCTCATGGACTCTTGCTAATTACATGAAAGAAATGAAAAAAGTTATCTCCTAAAAGAGGCCAAGCCAGAAAGAACTCTGAAAAATAGCACGGAGTTCTAAAATATCAATTGTAAACCTCGCCTCTTGAAGTTTCCAAACCCCTTGTGCTGTCAGAGACCCTCAAGACAGCTCTCCAACCTGTAAAACTTGCATCCATTAGGAATACAGTCCAGGAAGGACGAACAAAAGGAGGCCCCCTGATTTAAACGATGATAGACTAATCACCAAAACAGAGAGAGTAGAGTGTTAGGATTTAAAAATATCAACTGTGATATCTAAAAACAATTCCTGAATCATTGATTCAGTATGCAAAGCAAAAAGAGATCTCAGATGAAAAACAAGCAAAGGGAACCTGCCCGATGCTGCAATTATGAGACCTAAAACTTCGATGCACATAACCACTGAAAGAAATGTTCTAGACTGTAATTTAGACAGGCTAATGCCAATTACAATTGGCTTTTGTCCGATAAAGACAAAGACATGAAAACAGAATCCACCTAGAAACCAAAAAAGAAGTGACCCTTGTTTGAGGAATTATGAAACTCTTAAGTAAATTAAATCCTCTAACAATGTTTTGAAGAAACAAAACTTAGTTGATTCATGAGGGATTACAAAAAAAGAAAAAACAGAATTTATGTTTACCTGATAAATTACTTTCTCCAACGGTGTGTCCGGTCCACGGCGTCATCCTTACTTGTGGGGATATTCTCTTCCCCAACAGGAAATGGCAAAGAGCCCAGCAAAGCTGGTCACATGATCCCTCCTAGGCTCCGCCTACCCCAGTCATTCGACCGACGTTAAGGAGGAATATTTGCATAGGAGAAACCATATGGTACCGTGGTGACTGTAGTTAAAGAAAATAAATTATCAGACCTGATTAAAAAAACCAGGGCGGGCCGTGGACCGGACACACCGTTGGAGAAAGTAATTTATCAGGTAAACATAAATTCTGTTTTCTCCAACATAGGTGTGTCCGGTCCACGGCGTCATCCTTACTTGTGGGAACCAATACCAAAGCTTTAGGACACGGATGAAGGGAGGGAGCAAATCAGGTCACCTAAATGGAAGGCACCACGGTTTGCAAAACCTTTCTCCCAAAAATAGCCTCAGAAGAAGCAAAAGTATCAAACTTGTAAAATTTGGTAAAAGTGTGCAGTGAAGACCAAGTCGCTGCCCTACATATCTGATCAACAGAAGCCTCGTTCTTGAAGGCCCATGTGGAAGCCACAGCCCTAGTGGAATGAGCTGTGATTCTTTCGGGAGGCTGCCGTCCGGCAGTCTCGTAAGCCAATCTGATGATGCTTTTAATCCAAAAAGAGAGAGAGGTAGAAGTTGCTTTTTGACCTCTCCTTTTACCGGAATAAACAACAAACAAGGAAGATGTTTGTCTAAAATCCTTTGTAGCTTCTAAATAGAATTTTAGAGCGCGAACAACATCCAAATTGTGCAACAAACGTTCCTTCTTTGAAACTGGTTTCGGACACAGAGAAGGTACGATAATCTCCTGGTTAATGTTTTTGTTAGAAACAACTTTTGGAAGAAAACCAGGTTTAGTACGTAAAACCACCTTATCTGCATGGAACACCAGATAAGGAGGAGAACACTGCAGAGCAGATAATTCTGAAACTCTTCTAGCAGAAGAAATTGCAACTAAAAACAAAACTTTCCAAGATAATAACTTAATATCAACGGAATGTAAGGGTTCAAACGGAACCCCCTGAAGAACTGAAAGAACTAAATTGAGACTCCAAGGAGGAGTCAAAGGTTTGTAAACAGGCTTAATTCTAACCAGAGCCTGAACAAAGGCTTGAACATCTGGCACAGCTGCCAGCTTTTTGTGAAGTAACACAGACAAGGCAGAAATCTGTCCCTTCAGGGAACTTGCAGATAATCCTTTTTCCAATCCTTCTTGAAGGAAGGATAGAATCTTAGGAATCTTAACCTTGTCCCAAGGGAATCCTTTAGATTCACACCAACAGATATATTTTTTCCAAATTTTGTGGTAAATCTTTCTAGTTACAGGCTTTCTGGCCTGAACAAGAGTATCGATAACAGAATCTGAGAACCCTCGCTTCGATAAGATCAAGCGTTCAATCTCCAAGCAGTCAGCTGGAGTGAAACCAGGTTCGGATGTTCGAACGGACCCTGAACAAGAAGGTCTCGTCTCAAAGGTAGCTTCCAAGGTGGAGCCGATGACATATTCACCAGATCTGCATACCAAGTCCTGCGTGGCCACGCAGGAGCTATCAAGATCACCGACGCCCTCTCCTGATTGATCCTGGCTACCAGCCTGGGGATGAGAGGAAACGGCGGGAACACATAAGCTAGTTTGAAGGTCCAAGGTGCTACTAGTGCATCCACTAGAGCCGCCTTGGGATCCCTGGATCTGGACCCGTAGCAAGGAACTTTGAAGTTCTGACGAGAGGCCATCAGATCCATGTCTGGAATGCCCCACAGCTGAGTGACTTGGGCAAAGATTTCCGGATGGAGTTCCCACTCCCCCGGATGCAATGTCTGACGACTCAGAAAATCCGCTTCCCAATTTTCCACTCCTGGGATGTGGATAGCGGACAGGTGGCAGGAGTGAGACTCCGCCCATAGAATGATTTTGGTCACTTCTTCCATCGCTAGGGAACTCCTTGTTCCCCCCTGATGGTTGATGTACGCAACAGTTGTCATGTTGTCTGATTGAAACCGTATGAACTTGGCCCTCGCTAGCTGAGGCCAAGCCTTGAGAGCATTGAATATCGCTCTCAGTTCCAGAATATTTATCGGTAGAAGAGATTCTTCCCGAGACCAAAGACCCTGAGCTTTCAGGGATCCCCAGACCGCGCCCCAGCCCATCAGACTGGCGTCGGTCGTGACAATGACCCACTCTGGTCTGCGGAATGTCATCCCTTGTGACAGGTTGTCCAGGGACAGCCACCAACGGAGTGAGTCTCTGGTCCTCTGATTTACTTGTATCTTCGGAGACAAGTCTGTATAATCCCCATTCCACTGACTGAGCATGCACAGTTGTAATGGTCTAAGATGAATGCGCGCAAAAGGAACTATGTCCATTGCCGCTACCATCAACCCGATCACTTCCATGCACTGAGCTATGGAAGGAAGAGGAACGGAATGAAGTATCCGACAAGAGTCTAGAAGCTTTGTTTTTCTGGCCTCTGTCAGAAATATCCTCATTTCTAAGGAGTCTATTATTGTTCCCAAGAAGGGAACCCTTGTTGACGGAGATAGAGAACTCTTTTCCACGTTCACTTTCCATCCGTGAGATCTGAGAAAGGCCAGGACTATGTCCGTGTGAGCCTTTGCTTGAGGAAGGGACGACGCTTGAATCAGAATGTCGTCCAAATAAGGTACTACAGCAATGCCCCTTGGTCTTAGCACAGCTAGAAGGGACCCTAGTACCTTTGTGAAAATCCTTGGAGCAGTGGCTAATCCGAAAGGAAGCGCCACGAACTGGTAATGCTTGTCCAGGAATGCGAACCTTAGGAACCGATGATGTTCCTTGTGGATAGGAATATGTAGATACGCATCCTTTAAATCCACCGTGGTCATGAATTGACCTTCCTGGATGGAAGGAAGAATAGTTCGAATGGTTTCCATCTTGAACGATGGAACCTTGAGAAACTTGTTTAAGATCTTGAGATCTAAGATTGGTCTGAACGTTCCCTCTTTTTTGGGAACTATGAACAGATTGGAGTAGAACCCCATCCCCTGTTCTCTTAATGGAACAGGATGAATCACTCCCATTTTTAACAGGTCTTCTACACAATGTAAGAATGCCTGTCTTTTTATGTGGTCTGAAGACAACTGAGACCTGTGGAACCTCCCCCTTGGGGGAAGCCCCTTGAATTCCAGAAGATAACCTTGGGAGACTATTTCTAGCGCCCAAGGATCCAGAACATCTCTTGCCCAAGCCTGAGCGAAGAGAGAGAGTCTGCCCCCCACCAGATCCGGTCCCGGATCGGGGGCCAACATTTCATGCTGTCTTGGTAGCAGTGGCAGGTTTCTTGGCCTGCTTTCCCTTGTTCCAGCCTTGCATTGGTCTCCAAGCTGGCTTGGCTTGAGAAGTATTACCCTCTTGCTTAGAGGACGTAGCACTTTGGGCTGGTCCGTTTCTACGAAAGGGACGAAAATTAGGTTTATTTTTTGCCTTGAAAGGCCGATCCTGAGGAAGGGCGTGGCCCTTACCCCCAGTGATATCAGAGATAATCTCTTTCAAGTCAGGGCCAAACAGCGTTTTCCCCTTGAAAGGAATGTTAAGTAGCTTGTTCTTGGAAGACGCATCAGCCGACCAAGATTTCAACCAAAGCGCTCTGCGCGTCACAATAGCAAACCCAGAATTCTTAGCCGCTAACCTAGCCAATTGCAAAGTGGCGTCTAGGGTAAAAGAATTAGCCAATTTGAGAGCATTGATTCTGTCCATAATCTCCTCATAAGGAGGAGAATCACTATCGACCGCCTTTATCAGCTCATCGAACCAGAAACATGCGGCTGTAGCGACAGGGACAACGCATGAAATTGGTTGTAGAAGGTAACCCTGCTGAACAAACATCTTTTTAAGCAAACCTTCTAATTTTTTATCCATAGGATCTTTGAAAGCACAACTATCCTCTATGGGTATAGTGGTGCGTTTGTTTAAAGTGGAAACCGCTCCCTCGACCTTGGGGACTGTCTGCCATAAGTCCTTTCTGGGGTCGACCATAGGAAACAATTTTTTAAATATGGGGGGAGGGACGAAAGGAATACCGGGCCTTTCCCATTCTTTATTAACAATGTCCGCCACCCGCTTGGGTATAGGAAAAGCTTCTGGGAGCCCCGGCACCTCTAGGAACTTGTCCATTTTACATAGTTTCTCTGGGATGACCAACTTGTCACAATCATCCAGAGTGGATAATACCTCCTTAAGCAGAATGCGGAGATGTTCCAACTTAAATTTAAATGTAATCACATCAGGTTCAGCATGTTGAGAAATGTTCCCTAAATCAGTAATTTCTCCCTCAGACAAAACCTCCCTGGCCCCATCAGACTGGGTTAGGGGCCCTTCAGAAACATTATTATCAGCGTCGTCATGCTCTTCAGTATCTAAAACAGAGCAGTCGCGCTTACGCTGATAAGTGTTCATTTTGGCTAAAATGTTTTTGACAGAATTATCCATTACAGCCGTTAATTGTTGCATAGTAAGGAGTATTGGCGCGCTAGATGTACTAGGGGCCTCCTGAGTGGGCAAGACTCGTGTAGACGAAGGAGGGAATGATGCAGTACCATGCTTACTCCCCTCACTTGAGGAATCATCTTGGGCATCATTGTCATTGTCACATAAATCACATTTATTTAAATGAATAGGAATTCTGGCTTCCCCACATTCAGAACACAGTCTATCTGGTAGTTCAGACATGTTAAACAGGCATAAACTTGATAACAAAGTACAAAAAACGTTTTAAAATAAAACCGTTACTGTCACTTTAAATTTTAAACTGAACACACTTTATTACTGCAATTGCGAAAAAACATGAAGGAATTGTTCAAAATTCACCAAATTTTCACCACAGTGTCTTAAAGCCTTAAAAGTATTGCACACCAAATTTGGAAGCTTTAACCCTTAAAATAACGGAACCGGAGCCGTTTTGAACTTTAACCCCTTTACAGTCCCTGGTATCTGCTTTGCTGAGACCCAACCAAGCCCAAAGGGGAATACGATACCAAATGACGCTATCAGAAAGTCTTTTCTAAGTATCAGAGCTCCTCTCACATGCGACTGCATGCCATGCCTCTCAAAAACAAGTGCGCAACACCGGCGCGAAAATGAGGCTCTGCCTATGCTTTGGGAAAGCCCCTAAAGAATAAGGTGTCTAAAACAGTGCCTGCCGATATTATTATATCAAAATACCCAAATAAAATTATTCCTCAAGGCTAAATATGTGTTAATAATGAATCGATTTAGCCCAGAAAAAGTCTACAGTCTTAATAAGCCCTTGTGAAGCCCTTATTTACGATCGTAATAAACATGGCTTACCGGATCCCATAGGGAAAATGACAGCTTCCAGCATTACATCGTCTTGTTAGAATGTGTCATACCTCAAGCAGCAAGAGACTGCTCACTGTTCCCCCAACTGAAGTTAATTGCTCTCAACAGTCCTGTGTGGAACAGCCATGGATTTTAGTGACTGTTGCTAAAATCATTTTCCTCATACAAACAGAAATCTTCATCTCTTTTCTGTTTCTGAGTAAATAGTACATACCAGCACTATTTCAAAATAACAAACTCTTGATTGAATAATAAAAACTACAGTTAAACACTAAAAAACTCTAAGCCATCTCCGTGGAGATGTTGCCTGTACAACGGCAAAGAGAATGACTGGGGTAGGCGGAGCCTAGGAGGGATCATGTGACCAGCTTTGCTGGGCTCTTTGCCATTTCCTGTTGGGGAAGAGAATATCCCCACAAGTAAGGATGACGCCGTGGACCGGACACACCTATGTTGGAGAAAGTTAATATATTTGAATACTGCTCTTTCATATGTATGTATTGGGTACTTGTAAAGCGCGTCTAATCACCCGTAAGGGACTCAAGACGCTGCTCATTTAATCAACCTCGGAAGGATGAAAGGCTGAATGGACCTTGCAACCCTCAGGTTGCTACAGAGCTCAGCCACAGTGAATTAGCATGCTGAGCTGAGCTATCTGTCCAGCTTTAATAAAAAAAAAAGTTTAAGCTAATACCAAGATACCATCCAAATAAGGAAGCACCACAATACCCTATCTGAAAACAGAAAGAAGGGCACCAAGAACCTTTGAAAAGATTTATAAACCTGTCGCTAGACCAAATGAAAAAGTGACAAATTGGTAAAGCTTATCTAAAAAGAAAAATCTCAGAATCCACAAGTGGTCTGAATGAAATAAAATTACCTTGCTGAAAAAAAAGGCATAATAGTCCTTATAATATCCAACCTAAAAGTCGAGACTCTAACAAAACAATATAAAAGTCTTTAGATCCAAGATTGGACTAAATAAACCTTTCTTCTTTGGGACAAAGAATAGAATTTAAAAGAAACCCAAACCCTGTTCCTGCTAAAAGAACTGGTATAATCACTCCTGAAAAAAATTCACAAAGTGTACTGAGAAAGATTCTTCCCATAGGAGGTCTCATTCTAAAAAAATCTATTCAAACCCTAAGAATAATATAGATTTTGGACTGAGTTCATCCAAAAACAATTTAATCTGCCCCCCACCAGAAGGACTGGTTAGAGAACCGCACCTTCATGCAGTCTAATAACTAGTAATTATGTAGCGTTTTTCTCCCAGGAGGATACAAAAAACGCTTTTTCAGTGCTTACACAAATTAACAGCTAAAAAAACAGTTATTATTACCCAAATAAATGGTACACAATAAATTGACCTCAAAGGACCAAAGGGCTGTATTAACCCTGCTGGGAAATAAATCTATGACCCTTGATCTAGAACAAGCGTTTGTAGTCAGGACATTCACCAACTGATCTACATCACCGAACTAAAAGTAAAGCAGAAAAAAAAACTCTAAACCTCGAGAAATTATTATCCTAACAAGATTGAGATAATAAAATATATTTGAAATCATAATAGATACAGTAAACATAATTAAATGAATACATCTAAAGTAAATAAACAGTTATATACTTGAGAATCTGAAACTGCTTATGCTAACTGTTCAACAAAGGTTGAGAGAACAGTAATTTCAGCCACAGATAAAGTTGAGCTAAAAATATAAACAGTACGTGAATATGCTCTACTAAGGTTATATTAAAATAATAAAGAATCCTGAAAATAAGTACCAATTTCCATAGAAATAGAAGTAAAGTCCGAAGAGGGAATCAGAATAACCATTCTCTAGAATATAATAGAGATAGTATATTGAATAGGAAAAGACCTCAAGAGCAAAAATTTTTAAATCCAGATTTGAAAAGGATTATTAACATAGTTAATAGGAGGATTAGACTCCTAAAAGCTATAAATAACAACATTTCCTTAACAAAGATCAAAAAAATGTTCAAATGAAAAATAAAGAGAATTTTTAACAAACTGTCTGATACAGGAGCCTTTGAGCCAAAGAAACCTTCATGAGAAGAATAAGCTTAAATATGCCGTTGATCAGTACAAAATTAATTAAATCTTAACAATTTTGAAAAGACCTCGTAAGTTTACTTAAAGGCATAATAGCAGTCATTAGAGAAAAGGTTAACACAACCGTGCAAAAACAGAATTTATGTTTACCTGATAAATTACTTTCTCCAACGGTGTGTCCGGTCCACGGCGTCATCCTTACTTGTGGGATATTCTCTTCCCCAACAGGAAATGGCAAAGAGCCCAGCAAAGCTGGTCACATGATCCCTCCTAGGCTCCGCCTACCCCAGTCATTCGACCGACGTTAAGGAGGAATATTTGCATAGGAGAAACCATATGGTACCGTGGTGACTGTAGTTAAAGAAAATAAATTATCAGACCTGATTAAAAAAAAACCAGGGCGGGCCGTGGACCGGACACACCGTTGGAGAAAGTAATTTATCAGGTAAACATAAATTCTGTTTTCTCCAACATAGGTGTGTCCGGTCCACGGCGTCATCCTTACTTGTGGGAACCAATACCAAAGCTTTAGGACACGGATGAAGGGAGGGAGCAAATCAGGTCACCTAAATGGAAGGCACCACGGCTTGCAAAACCTTTCTCCCAAAAATAGCCTCAGAAGAAGCAAAAGTATCAAACTTGTAAAATTTGGTAAAAGTGTGCAGTGAAGACCAAGTCGCTGCCCTACATATCTGATCAACAGAAGCCTCGTTCTTGAAGGCCCATGTGGAAGCCACAGCCCTAGTGGAATGAGCTGTGATTCTTTCGGGAGGCTGCCGTCCGGCAGTCTCGTAAGCCAATCTGATGATGCTTTTAATCCAAAAAGAGAGAGAGGTAGAAGTTGCTTTTTGACCTCTCCTTTTACCGGAATAAACAACAAACAAGGAAGATGTTTGTCTAAAATCCTTTGTAGCTTCTAAATAGAATTTTAGAGCGCGAACAACATCCAAATTGTGCAACAAACGTTCCTTCTTTGAAACTGGTTTCGGACACAGAGAAGGTACGATAATCTCCTGGTTAATGTTTTTGTTAGAAACAACTTTTGGAAGAAAACCAGGTTTAGTACGTAAAACCACCTTATCCGCATGGAACACCAGATAAGGAGGAGAACACTGCAGAGCAGATAATTCTGAAACTCTTCTAGCAGAGGAAATTGCAACTAAAAACAAAACTTTCCAAGATAATAACTTAATATCAACGGAATGTAAGGGTTCAAACGGAACCCCCTGAAGAACTGAAAGAACTAAATTGAGACTCCAAGGAGGAGTCAAAGGTTTGTAAACAGGCTTAATCCTAACCAGAGCCTGAACAAAGGCTTGAACATCTGGCACAGCTGCCAGCTTTTTGTGAAGTAACACAGACAAGGCAGAAATCTGTCCCTTCAGGGAACTTGCAGATAATCCTTTTTCCAATCCTTCTTGAAGGAAGGATAGAATCTTAGGAATCTTAACCTTGTCCCAAGGGAATCCTTTAGATTCACACCAACAGATATATTTTTTCCAAATTTTGTGGTAAATCTTTCTAGTTACAGGCTTTCTGGCCTGAACAAGAGTATCTTCGGAGACAAGTCTGTATAATCTCCATTCCACTGACTGAGCATGCACAGTTGTAATGGTCTTAGATGAATGCGCGCAAAAGGAACTATGTCCATTGCCGCTACCATCAACCCGATCACTTCCATGCACTGAGCTATGGAAGGAAGAGGAACGGAATGAAGTATCCGACAAGAGTCTAGAAGCTTTGTTTTTCTGGCCTCTGTCAGAAATATCCTCATTTCTAAGGAGTCTATTATTGTTCCCAAGAAGGGAACCCTTGTTGACGGAGATAGAGAACTCTTTTCCACGTTCACTTTCCATCCGTGAGATCTGAGAAAGGCCAGGACTATGTCCGTGTGAGCCTTTGCTTGAGGAAGGGACGACGCTTGAATCAGAATGTCGTCCAAATAAGGTACTACAGCAATGCCCCTTGGTCTTAGCACAGCTAGAAGGGACCCTAGTACCTTTGTGAAAATCCTTGGAGCAGTGGCTAATCCGAAAGGAAGCGCCACGAACTGGTAATGCTTGTCCAGGAATGCGAACCTTAGGAACCGATGATGTTCCTTGTGGATAGGAATATGTAGATACGCATCCTTTAAATCCACCGTGGTCATGAATTGACCTTCCTGGATGGAAGGAAGAATAGTTCGAATGGTTTCCATCTTGAACGATGGAACCTTGAGAAACTTGTTTAAGATCTTGAGATCTAAGATTGGTCTGAACGTTCCCTCTTTTTTGGGAACTATGAACAGATTGGAGTAGAACCCCATCCCTTGTTCTCTTAATGGAACAGGATGAATCACTCCCATTTTTAACAGGTCTTCTACACAATTTAAGAATGCCTGTCTTTTTATGTGGTCTGAAGACAACTGAGACCTGTGGAACCTCCCCCTTGGGGGAAGCCCCTAGAATTCCAGAAGATAACCTTGGGAGACTATTTCTAGCGCCCAAGGATCCAGAACATCTCTTGCCCAAGCCTGAGCGAAGAGAGAGAGTCTGCCCCCCACCAGATCCGGTCCCGGATCGGGGGCCAACATTTCATGCTGTCTTGGTAGCAGTGGCAGGTTTCTTGGCCTGCTTTCCCTTGTTCCAGCCTTGCATTGGTCTCCAAGCTGGCTTGGCTTGAGAAGTATTACCCTCTTGCTTAGAGGACGTAGCACTTTGGGCTGGTCCGTTTCTACGAAAGGGACGAAAAACATAATTTATGTAAGAACTTACCTGATAAATTCATTTCTTTCATATTAACAAGAGTCCATGAGCTAGTGACGTATGGGATATACATTCCTACCAGGAGGGGCAAAGTTTCCCAAACCTTAAAATGCCTATAAATACACCCCTCACCACACCCACAAATCAGTTTAACGAATAGCCAAGAAGTGGGGTGATAAGAAAAAAAGTGCGAAGCATATAAAATAAGGAATTGGAATAATTGTGCTTTATACAAAAAAATCATAACCACCACAAAAAAGGGTGGGCCTCATGGACTCTTGTTAATATGAAAGAAATGAATTTATCAGGTAAGTTCTTACATAAATTATGTTTTCTTTCATGTAATTAACAAGAGTCCATGAGCTAGTGACGTATGGGATAATGACTACCCAAGATGTGGATCTTTCCACACAAGAGTCACTAGAGAGGGAGGGATAAAATAAAGACAGCCAATTCCTGCTGAAAATAATCCACACCCAAAATAAAGTTTAATAAAAAACATAAGCAGAAGATTCAAACTGAAACCGCTGCCTGAAGAACTTTTCTACCAAAAACTGCTTCAGAAGAAGAAAATACATCAAAATGGTAGAATTTAGTAAAAGTATGCAAAGAGGACCAAGTTGCTGCTTTGCAGATCTGGTCAACTGAAGCTTCATTCCTAAACGCCCAGGAAGTAGAAACTGACCTAGTAGAATGAGCTGTAATTCTTTGAGGCGGAATTTTACCCGACTCAACATAGGCAAGATGAATTAAAGATTTCAACCAAGATGCCAAAGAAATGGCAGAAGCTTTCTGGCCTTTCCTAGAACCGGAAAAGATAACAAATAGACTAGAAGTCTTACGAAAAGATTTCGTAGCTTCAACATAATATTTCAAAGCTCTAACAACATCCAAAGAATGCAATGATTTCTCCTTAGAATTCTTAGGATTAGGACATAATGAAGGAACCACAATTTCTCTACTAATGTTGTTGGAATTCACAACTTTAGGTAAAAATTCAAAAGAAGTTCGCAACACCGCCTTATCCTGATGAAAAATCAGAAAAGGAGACTCACACGAAAGAGCAGATAATTCAGAAACTCTTCTAGCAGAAGAGATGGCCAAAAGGAACAAAACTTTCCAAGAAAGAAATTTAATGTCCAATGAATGCATAGGTTCAAACGGAGGAGCTTGAAGAGCTCCCAAAACCAAATTCAAACTCCATGGAGGAGAAATTGACTTAATGACAGGTTTTATACGAACCAAAGCTTGTACAAAACAATGAATATCAGGAAGAATAGCAATCTTTCTGTGAAAAAGAACAGAAAGAGCGGAGATTTGTCCTTTCAAAGAACTCGCGGACAAACCCTTATCTAAACCATCCTGAAGAAACTGTAAAATTCTCGGTATTCTAAAAGAATGCCAAGAAAAATGATGAGAAAGACACCAAGAAATATAAGTCTTCCAGACTCTATAATATATCTCTCGAGATACAGATTTACGAGCCTGTAACATAGTATTAATCACGGAGTCAGAGAAACCTCTATGACCAAGAATCAAGCGTTCAATCTCCATACCTTTAAATTTAAGGATTTCAGATCCGGATGGAAAAAAGGACCTTGAGACAGAAGGTCTGGTCTTAACGGAAGAGTCCATGGTTGGCAAGATGCCATCCGGACAAGATCCGCATACCAAAACCTGTGAGGCCATGCCGGAGCTATTAGCAGAACAAACGAGCATTCCCTCAGAATCTTGGAGATTACTCTTGGAAGAAGAACTAGAGGCGGAAAGATATAGGCAGGATGATACTTCCAAGGAAGTGATAATGCATCCACTGCCTCCGCCTGAGGATCCCGGGATCTGGACAGATACCTGGGAAGTTTCTTGTTTAGATGAGAGGCCATCAGATCTATCTCTGGGAGCCCCCACATTTGAACAATCTGAAGAAATACCTCTGGGTGAAGACACCATTCGCCCGGATGCAACGTTTGGCGACTGAGATAATCCGCTTCCCAATTGTCTACACCTGGGATATGAACCGCAGAGATTAGACAGGAGCTGGATTCCGCCCAAACCAAAATTCGAGATACTTCTTTCATAGCCAGAGGACTGTGAGTCCCTCCTTGATGATTGATGTATGCCACAGTTGTGACATTGTCTGTCTGAAAACAAATGAACGATTCTCTCTTCAGAAGAGGCCAAAACTGAAGAGCTCTGAAAACTGCACGGAGTTCCAAGATATTGATCGGTAATCTCACCTCCTGAGATTCCCAAACTCCTTGTGCCGTCAGAGATCCCCACACAGCTCCCCAACCTGTGAGACTTGCATCTGTTGAAATTACAGTCCAGGTCGGAAGAACAAAAGAAGCCCCCTGAATTAAACGATGGTGATCTGTCCACCACGTTAGAGAGTGCCGAACAATCGGTTTTAAAGATATTAATTGATATATCTTCGTGTAATCCCTGCACCATTGGTTCAGCATACAGAGCTGAAGAGGTCGCATGTGAAAACGAGCAAAGGGGATCGCGTCCGATGCAGCAGTCATAAGACCTAGAATTTCCATGCATAAGGCTACCGAAGGGAATGATTGAGACTGAAGGTTTCGACAGGCTGTAATCAATTTTAGACGTCTCTTGTCTGTTAAAGACAAAGTCATGGACACTGAATCTATCTGGAAACCCAGAAAGGTTACCCTTGTTTGAGGAATCAAAGAACTCTTTGGTAAATTGATCCTCCAACCATGATCTTGAAGAAACAACACAAGTCGATTCGTATGAGACTCTGCTAAATGTAAAGACGGAGCAAGTACCAAGATATCGTCCAAATAAGGAAATACCACAATACCCTGTTCTCTGATTACAGACAGAAGGGCACCGAGAATCTTTGTGAAAATTCTTGGAGCTGTAGCAAGGCCAAACGGTAGAGCCACAAATTGGTAATGCTTGTCTAGAAAAGAGAATCTCAGGAACTGATAATGATCTGGATGAATCGGAATATGCAGATATGCATCCTGTAAATCTATTGTGGACATATAATTCCCTTGCTGAACAAAAGGCAATATAGTCCTTACAGTTACCATCTTGAACGTTGGTATCCTTACATAACGATTCAATAATTTTAGATCCAGAACTGGTCTGAAGGAATTCTCCTTCTTTGGTACAATGAAGAGATTTGAATAAAACCCCATCCCCTGTTCCGGAACTGGAACTGGCATAATTACTCCAGCCAACTCTAGATCTGAAACACAATTCAGAAATGCTTGAGCTTTCACTGGATTTACTGGGACATGGGAAAGAAAAAATCTCTTTGCAGGAGGTCTCATCTTGAAACCAATTCTGTACCCTTCTGAAACAATGTTCTGAATCCAAAGATTGTGAACAGAATTGATCCAAATTTCTTTGAAAAAACGTAACCTGCCCCCTACCAGCTGAACTGGAATGAGGGCCGTACCTTCATGTGAACTTAGAAGCAGGCTTTGCCTTTCTAGCAGGCTTGGATTTATTCCAGACTGGAGATGGTTTCCAAACTGAAACTGCTCCTGAGGACGAAGGATCAGGCTTTTGTTCTTTGTTGAAACGAAAGGAACGAAAACGATTATTAGCCCTGTTTTTACCTTTAGACTTTTTATCCTGTGGTAAAAAAGTTCCTTTCCCACCAGTAACAGTTGAAATAATAGAATCCAACTGAGAACCAAATAATTTGTTTCCCTGGAAAGAAATGGAAAGTAGAGTTGATTTAGAAGCCATATCAGCATTCCAAGTCTTAAGCCATAAAGCTCTTCTGGCTAAGATAGCCAGAGACATAAATCTAACATCAACTCTAATAATATCAAAAATGGCATCACAGATGAAATTATTAGCATGCTGGAGAAGAATAATAATATCATGAGAATCACGATTTGATACTTGTTGCGCTAGAGTTTCCAACCAAAAAGTTGAAGCTGCAGCAACATCAGCCAATGATATAGCAGGTCTAAGAAGATTACCTGAACATAGATAAGCTTTTCTTAGAAAAGATTCAATTTTTCTATCTAAAGGGTCCTTAAACGAGGTACCATCTGATGTAGGAATGGTAGTACGTTTAGCAAGGGTAGAAATAGCCCCATCAACTTTAGGGATTTTGTCCCAAAATTCTAACCTGTCAGGCGGAACAGGATATAATTGCTTAAAACGTTTAGAAGGAGTAAATGAATTACCCAATCTATCCCATTCCTTAGCAATTACTGCAGAAATAGCATTAGGAACAGGAAAGACTTCTGGAATAACCGCAGGAGCTTTAAAAACCTTATCCAAACGTATAGAATTAGTATCAAGAGGACTAGAATCCTCTATTTCTAAAGCAATTAGTACTTCTTTAAGCAAAGAGCGAATAAATTCCATCTTAAATAAATATGAAGATTTATCAGCATCAATCTCTGAGACAGAATCCTCTGAACCAGAAGAGTCCAAAGAATCAGAATGATGGTGTACATTTAAAAATTCATCTGTAGAGAGAGAAGATTTAAAAGATTTTTTACGTTTACTAGAAGGAGAAATAACAGACAAAGCCTTCTTTATGGATTCAGAAACAAAATCTCTTATGTTATCAGGAACATTCTGCACCTTAGATGTTGAGGGAACTGCAACAGGCAATGGTACATCACTAAAGGAAATATTATCTGCATTAACAAGTTTGTCATGACATTTAATACAAACAACAGCTGGAGGAATAGCTACCAAAAGTTTACAGCAGATACACTTAGCTTTGGTAGATCCAGCAGGCAGAGGTTTTCCTGTAGTATCTTCTGGCTCAGATGCAACGTGAGACATCTTGCAATATGTAAGAGAAAAAACAACATATAAAGCAAAATAGATCAAATTCCTTATAAGACAGTTTCAGGAATGGGAAAAAAATGCCAAACATCAAGCTTCTAGCAACCAGAAGCAAATGAAAAATGAGACTGAAATAATGTGGAGACAAAAGCGACGCCCATATTTTTTGGCGCCAAATAAGACGCCCACATTATTTGGCGCCTAAATGCTTTCGGCGCCAAAAATGACGCCACATCCGGAACGCCGACATTTTTGGCGCAAAATAACGTCAAAAAATGACGCAACTTCCGGCGACACGTATGACGCCGGAAACGGAAAAGAATTTTTGCGCCAAAAAAGTCCGCGCCAAGAATGACGCAATAAAATGAAGCATTTTCAGCCCCCGCGAGCCTAACAGCCCACAGGGAAAAAAATCAAATTTTTGAGGTAAGCAAAAAATATGATAATTAAAGCATAATCCCAAATATGAAACTGACTGTCTGGAAATAAGGAAAGTTGAACATTCTGAGTCAAGGCAAATAAATGTTTGAATACATATATTTAGAACTTTATAAATAAAGTGCCCAACCATAGCTTAGAGTGTCACAGAAAATAAGACTTACTTACCCCAGGACACTCATCTACATGTTTGTAGAAAGCCAAACCAGTACTGAAACGAGAATCAGTAGAGGAAATGGTAAATATAAGAGTATATCGTCGATCTGAAAAGGGAGGTAAGAGATGAATCTCTACGACCGATAACAGAGAACCTTATGAAATAGACCCCGTAGAAGGAGATCACTGCATTCAATAGGCAATACTCTCCTCACATCCCTCTGACATTCACTGCACGCTGAGAGGAAAACCGGGCTCCAACTTGCTGCGGAGCGCATATCAACGTAGAATCTAGCACAAACTTACTTCACCACCTCCCTTGGAGGCAAAGTTTGTAAAACTGATTTGTGGGTGTGGTGAGGGGTGTATTTATAGGCATTTTAAGGTTTGGGAAACTTTGCCCCTCCTGGTAGGAATGTATATCCCATACGTCACTAGCTCATGGACTCTTGTTAATTACATGAAAGAAATTAGGTTTATTTTTTGCCTTGAAAGGCCGATCCTGAGGAAGGGCGTGGCCCTTACCCCCAGTGATATCAGAGATAATCTCTTTCAAGTCAGGGCCAAACAGCGTTTTCCCCTTGAAAGGAATGTTAAGTAGCTTGTTCTTGGAAGACGCATCAGCCGACCAAGATGTCAACCAAAGCGCTCTGCGCGCCACAATAGCAAACCCAGAATTCTTAGCCGCTAACCTAGCCAATTGCAAAGTGGCGTCTAGGGTAAAAGAATTAGCCAATTTAAGAGCATTGATTCTGTCCATAATCTCCTCATAAGGAGGAGAATCACTATCGACCGCCTTTATCAGCTCATCGAACCAGAAACATGCGGCTGTAGCGACAGGGACAACGCATGAAATTGGTTGTAGAAGGTAACCCTGCTGAACAAACATCTTTTTAAGCAAACCTTCTAATTTTTTATCCATAGGATCTTTGAAAGCACAACTATCCTCTATGGGTATAGTGGTGCGTTTGTTTAAAGTGGAAACCGCTCCCTCGACCTTGGGGACTGTCTGCCATAAGTCCTTTCTGGGGTCGACCATAGGAAACAATTTTTTAAATATGGGGGGAGGGACGAAAGGAATACCGGGCCTTTCCCATTCTTTATTAACAATGTCCGCCACCCGCTTGGGTATAGGAAAAGCTTCTGGGAGCCCCGGCACCTCTAGGAACTTGTCCATTTTACATAGTTTCTCTGGGATGACCAACTTGTCACAATCATCCAGAGTGGATAATACCTCCTTAAGCAGAATGCGGAGATGTTCCAACTTAAATTTAAATGTAATCACATCAGGTTCAGCATGTTGAGAAATGTTCCCTGAATCAGTAATTTCTCCCTCAGACAAAACCTCCCTGGCCCCATCAGACTGGGTTAGGGGCCCTTCAGAAACATTATTATCAGCGTCGTCATGCTCTTCAGTATCTAAAACAGAGCAGTCGCGCTTACGCTGATAAGTGTTCATTTTGGCTAAAATGTTTTTGACAGAATTATCCATTACAGCCGTTAATTGTTGCATAGTAAGGAGTATTGGCGCGCTAGATGTACTAGGGGCCTCCTGAGTGGGCAAGACTCGTATAGACGAAGGAGGGAATGATGCAGTACCATGCTTACTCCCCTCACTTGAGGAATCATCTTGGGCATCATTGTCATTGTCACATAAATCACATTTATTTAAATGAATAGGAATTCTGGCTTCCCCACATTCAGAACACAGTCTATCTGGTAGTTCAGACATGTTAAACAGGCATAAACTTGATAACAAAGTACAAAAAACGTTTTAAAATAAAACCGTTACTGTCACTTTAAATTTTAAACTGAACACACTTTATTACTGCAATTGCGAAAAAACATGAAGGAATTGTTCAAAATTCACCAAATTTTCACCACAGTGTCTCAAAGCCTTAAAAGTATTGCACACCAAATTTGGAAGCTTTAACCCTTAAAATAACGGAACCGGAGCCGTTTTGAACTTTAACCCCTTTACAGTCCCTGGTATCTGCTTTGCTGAGACCCAACCAAGCCCAAAGGGGAATACGATACCAAATGACGCCTTCAGAAAGTCTTTTCTAAGTATCAGAGCTCCTCTCACATGCGACTGCATGCCATGCCTCTCAAAAACAAGTGCGCAACACCGGCGCGAAAATGAGGCTCTGCCTATGCTTTGGGAAAGCCCCTAAAGAATAAGGTGTCTAAAACAGTGCCTGCCGATATTATTATATCAAAATACCCAAATAAAATGATTCCTCAAGGCTAAATATGTGTTAATAATGAATCGATTTAGCCCAGAAAAAGTCTACAGTCTTAATAAGCCCTTGTGAAGCCCTTATTTACGATCGTAATAAACATGGCTTACCGGATCCCATAGGGAAAATGACAGCTTCCAGCATTACATCGTCTTGTTAGAATGTGTCATACCTCAAGCAGCAAGAGACTGCTCACTGTTCCCCCAACTGAAGTTAATTGCTCTCAACAGTCCTGTGTGGAACAGGCATGGATTTTAGTGACGGTTGCTAAAATCATTTTCCTCATACAAACAGAAATCTTCATCTCTTTTCTGTTTCTGAGTAAATAGTACATACCAGCACTATTTCAAAATAACAAACTCTTGATTGAATAATAAAAACTACAGTTAAACACTAAAAAACTCTAAGCCATCTCCGTGGAGATGTTGCCTGTACAACGGCAAAGAGAATGACTGGGGTAGGCGGAGCCTAGGAGGGATCATGTGACCAGCTTTGCTGGGCTCTTTGCCATTTCCTGTTGGGGAAGAGAATATCCCACAAGTAAGGATGACGCCGTGGACCGGACACACCTATGTTGGAGAAATAGGTGCGCTATCACTTTAAATTGTGCACGTCTGCACAAATTGACTCTGATACTAAGTATGAAGTATAATATTGCAATATATCAATAGAGTATAATTATACTGTAGGTAACAAAAATTGTAGTTGACAAAAATGGCTAAATATTGACAGAAAGAGTATATATAACGTAAAAAGTCCAATAATTGTATATGTTTGATGGCACACAAACATAGATAGGCTGCTCTCCTCAGGGAAAAAAGGCCATCCACTTCAAGGTATATCTATATGAAAAGGAGAAGGCGCCAAAATAGCATAATTCTGCAAAAGAATTGCTGAATATAAAATTAGAGCAAACACACTCACATGTATTCAAGCACTGTAATGTAGTGCATACTGGGCAGGCCAGATCCTCTGAGTTGTCCAGCAAAACTCTACTCAGGTGTATATGGCAAACAATGAAGAAGAGTGTGTTTCACTCACACATCTGCTCTATAAAAGTAATACAGTAAAGGAATATTGTTAGGCAGGTAGGTGAATAGTATACACTCACTTGTGGTCTAGCACTGTAATGTAGTGCAGACTAGGCAAACCGGAACCTCTGAGTTGTCCAGCAAACTCTCCTCCACAGGTGAATGAAACCAGGTGTGTTGTATGTCATGGAGCTTACTCGCAAGATGATATATGCAAATGCCTCTCACAGAGCTGTATTTTTTTAGTGTTTACTAAACACTTGTTTTTAAGTTTTATTACTTGCTACTTTTTTATTTCTGCCTATTTTTCACTCACAAACTCCTACATATCTGTGAGAGGCATATATCATCTTGCGAGTAAGCTCCAAGACATACAACACAACTGGTTTCATTCACCTGTGGAGGAGCGTTTGCTGGACAACTCAGAGGTTCTGGTTTGCCTAGTCTACACTAAATTACAGTGCTAGACCACAAGTGAGTGTATACTATCCACCTACTTGCCTACCAATATTCCTTTACTGTATTACGCTATGTGGGGTTTGTTTCTTTTATAGAGCAGATGTCTTAGTGAAACGCACTCTTCTTCATTGCTTGCCATATACACCTGAGGAGAGTTTTGCCGGACAACTCAGAGGATCTGGCCTGCCCAGTATGCACTACATTACAGTGCTTGAATACATGTGAGTGTATTTGCTCTAATTTTATATTCAGCAATTCCTTTGCAGAATTACGCTATTTTGGCACCTTCTCCTTTTCTTATAGATAATAGCAGTCAAAACCTTTTATGATATAAGCAAAAACATGATGTTTGCAGATGAAATCAAGTACATGAACTGAATATGTAAAAAAAACAGTAAAATGTTATTGTACATGTAGAAACATTGCTAGCATAAAACATGATAAATAAATGCCACATAATTGAGCTGAAGAAATAACAGCAGCTTAATAATGAAAAGAACACACTTAGCTTTGTAGAATTGTGTTCCAGGGCATCATAGTTTCTACAGTAACATCAGAGTCAGGATCAAAATGAGACATCTCGCAAAATGTAACAGAAAAAGAAAAACATAATTTATGCTTACCTGATAAATTCCTTTCTTCTGTAGTGTGATCAGTCCACGGGTCATCATTACTTCTGGGATATTACTCCTCCCCAACAGGAAGTGCAAGAGGATTCACCCAGCAGAGCTGCATATAGCTCCTCCCCTCTACGTCACTCCCAGTCATTCGACCAAGGACCAACGAGAAAGGAAAAGCCAAGGGTGAAGTGGTGACTGGAGTATAAATTAAAAAATATTTACCTGCCTTAAAAACAGGGCGGGCCGTGGACTGATCACACTACAGAAGAAAGGAATTTATCAGGTAAGCATAAATTATGTTTTCTTCTGTTAAGTGTGATCAGTCCACGGGTCATCATTACTTCTGGGATACCAATACCAAAGCAAAAGTACACGGATGACGGGAGGGATAGGCAGGCTCTTTATACAGAAGGAACCACTGCCTGAAGAACCTTTCTCCCAAAAATAGCCTCCGATGAAGCAAAAGTGTCAAATTTGTAAAATTTGGAAAAAGTATGAAGCGAAGACCAAGTTGCAGCCTTGCAAATCTGTTCAACAGAGGCCTCATTCTTGAAGGCCCAAGTGGAAGCCACAGCTCTAGTAGAATGAGCTGTAATTCTTTCAGGAGGCTGCTGTCCAGCAGTCTCATAAGCTAAACGAATTATGCTACGAAGCCAAAAAGAAAGAGAGGTAGCGGAAGCTTTTTGACCTCTCCTCTGCCCAGAGTAAATGACAAACAGAGAAGACGTTTGTCGAAATTCCTTAGTTGCCTGTAAGTAAAATTTTAGAGCACGGACTACATCCAGGTTGTGCAGTAGACGTTCCTTCTTTGAAGAAGGATTTGGGCATAAAGAAGGAACAACAATCTCTTGATTGATATTCCTGTTAGTAACTACCTTAGGTAAGAACCCAGGTTTAGTACGCAGGACTACCTTATCCGAATGAAAAATCAAATAAGGAGAATCACAATGTAAGGCTGATAATTCAGAGACTCTTCGAGCCGAGGAAATAGCCATTAAAAATAGAACTTTCCAAGATAACAACTTTATATCAATGGAATGAAGGGGTTCAAACGGAACGCCCTGTAAAACATTAAGAACAAGGTTTAAACTCCATGGTGGAGCAACAGTTTTTAACACAGGCTTAATTCTGGCCAAAGCCTGACAAAAAGCCTGGACGTCAGGAACTTCTGACATACGTTTGTGTAACAGAATGGACAGAGCTGAGATCTGTCCCTTTAATGAACTAGCAGATAAACCCTTTTCTAAACCTTCTTGTAGAAAAGACAATATCCTAGGAATCCTAACCTTACTCCAAGAGTAACCTTTGGATTCACACCAATATAGGTATTTACGCCATATCTTATGGTAAATCTTTCTGGTAACAGGTTTCCTAGCCTGTATTAAGGTATCAATAACCGACTCAGAAAATCCACGTCTTGATAAAATCAAGCGTTCAATTTCCAAACAGTCAGCTTCAGAGAAGTTAGATTTTGATGTTTGAAGGGACCCTGTATCAGAAGGTCCTGTTTCAGAGGTAGAGACCAAGGTGGACAGGATGACATGTCCACCAGGTCTGCATACCAAGTCCTGCGTGGCCACGCAGGTGCTATTAGAATCACTGATGCTCTCTCTTGTTTGATTCTGGCAATCAATCGAGGAAGCAACGGGAAGGGTGGAAACACGTAAGCCATCCTGAAGTCCCAAGGTGCTGTCAGAGCATCTATCAGGACTGCTCCTGGATCCCTGGATCTGGACCCGTAACGAGGAAGCTTGGCGTTCTGTCGAGACGCCATGAGATCTATCTCTGGTTTGCCCCAACGTCGAAGTATTTGGGCAAAGACCTCCAGATGAAAAGTCTGACGACTTAAGAAATCCGCCTCCCAGTTCTCCACTCCCGGGATGTGGATTGCTGACAGGTGGCAAGAGTGAGACTCTGCCCAGCAAATTATCCTTGATACTTCCATCATAGCTAGGGAGCTTCTTGTCCCTCCCTGATGGTTGATGTAAGCTACAGTCGTGATGTTGTCCGACTGAAACCTGATGAACCCCCGAGTTGTCAACTGGGGCCAAGCCAGGAGGGCATTGAGAACTGCTCTCAATTCCAGAATGTTTATTGGCAGGAGACTCTCCTCCTGACTCCATTGTCCCTGAGCCTTCAGAGAATTCCAGACGGCACCCCAACCTAGAAGGCTGGCGTCTGTTGTTACAATTGTCCAGTCTGGTCTGCTGAATGGCATCCCCCTGGACAGATGTGGCCGAGAAAGCCACCATAGAAGAGAATTTCTGGTCTCTTGATCCAGATTCAGAGAAGGAGATAAGTCTGAGTAATCCCCATTCCACTGACTTAGCATGCACAGTTGCAGTGGTCTGAGGTGTAAGCGTGCAAAGGGTACTATGTCCATTGCCGCTACCATTAAGCCGATTACCTCCATGCATTGAGCCACTGACGGGTGTTGAATGGAATGAAGGGTGCGGCAAGCACTTTGAAGTCTTGTTAGCCTGTCCTCTGTCAGGTAAATCTTCATTTCTACAGAATCTATAAGAGTCCCCAGGAAGGGAACTCTTGTGAGTGGAACGAGTGAACTTTTCTTTTCGTTCACCTTCCATCCATGTGACCTTAGAAATGCCAGCACTAACTCTGTATGAGACTTGGCAGTTTGAAAGCTTGAAGCTTGTATCAGAATGTCGTCTAGGTATGGAGCTACCGAGATTCCCCGCGGTCTTAGTACCGCCAGAAGAGCACCCAGAACCTTTGTGAAGATTCTTGGAGCTGTAGCCAATCCGAATGGAAGAGCCACAAACTGGTAATGCCTGTCTAGGAAGGCAAACCTTAGGTACCGATAATGATCTTTGTGAATCGGTATGTGAAGGTAAGCATCCTTTAAATCTACAGTGGTCATGTATTGACCCTCTTGGATCATAGGTAAAATTGTCCGAATAGTCTCCATCTTGAACGATGGAACTCTTAGGAATTTGTTTAGGATCTTTAAGTCCAGGATTGGTCTGAAAGTTCCCTCTTTTTTGGGAACCACAAACAGATTTGAGTAAAACCCCTGTCCCTGTTCCGATCGTGGAACTGGATGGATTACTCCCATTAACAAGAGCTCTTGTACGCAGCGTAGAAACGCCTCTTTCTTTGTCTGGATTGTTGACAATCTTGACAGATGAAATCTCTCTCTTGGAGGAGAGTATTTGAAGTCCAGAAGGTATCCCTGAGATATTATCTCTAGCGCCCAGGGATCCTGAACATCTCTTGCCCAAGCCTGGGCGAAGAGAGAAAGTCTGCCCCCCACTAGATCCGATCCCGGATCGGGGGCCCTCAATTCATGCTGTTTTAGGGGCAGCAGCAGGTTTCCTAGTCTGCTTGCCCTTGTTCCAGGACTGGTTAGGTTTCCAGCCTTGTCTGTAGCGAGCAACAGCTCCTTCCTGTTTTGGTGCAGAGGAAGTTGATGCTGCTCCTGCTTTGAAATTACGAAAGGAACGAAAATTAGACTGTCTAGTCTTGGCTTTGGCTTTGTCCTGAGGCAGGGCATGGCCTTTACCTCCTGTAATGTCAGCGATAATCTCTTTCAACCCGGGCCCGAATAAGGTCTGCCCTTTGAAAGGTATATTAAGCAATTTAGACTTAGAAGTAACATCAGCTGACCAGGATTTTAGCCACAGCGCCCTGCGTGCCTGAATGGCGAATCCTGAATTCTTCGCCGTAAGTTTAGTAAGATGTACTACGGCCTCCGAAATGAATGAATTAGCTAGTTTAAGGACTCTAAGCCTGTCCGTAATGTCGTCCAGAGTAGCTGAACCAATGTTCTCTTCCAGAGACTCAATCCAGAATGCCGCTGCAGCCGTGATCGGCGCAATGCATGCAAGGGGTTGCAATATAAAACCTTGTTGAACAAACATTTTCTTAAGGTAACCCTCTAACTTTTTATCCATTGGATCTGAAAAAGCACAGCTATCCTCCACCGGGATAGTGGTACGCTTAGCTAAGGTAGAAACTGCTCCCTCCACCTTAGGGACCGTTTGCCACAAGTCCCTTGTGGTGGCGTCTATTGGAAACATTTTTCTAAATATCGGAGGGGGTGAGAACGGCACACCGGGTCTATCCCACTCCTTAGTAACAAGTCTCTTAGGTATAGGAAAAACCTCAGTACTCGTCGGTACCGCAAAATATTTATCCAACCTACACATTTTCTCTGGTATTGCAACTGTGTTACAATCATTCAGAGCCGCTAACACCTCAGAATAAACGTTTTTTATCTCAGTCAAACTATAATTCTCACAGCTCTGCTGAGAGAAATTACCTCCCTCAAAATAAGTTTTGAAGACCCCTGAGCTCTGTAGAGATGAACCGGATCATGCAGGGAATACAATGAGTTGCTGACTGAAATATTTGATGCATAGAAAAAGCGCCAAAAAACGGCCCCTCCCCCTCACACACAGCAGTGAGGGAGAACAGAAACTGTCAGAAAAACAGATTAAGCAACTGCCAAGTGGAAAAATAGTGCCCAAACATTTATTCACACAGTACCTCAGCAAATGAAAACGATTTTACATTCCAGCAAAAACGTTAAACATAATCTCTAGTTATTAAACAGCTTTATGTATTTCTTACAGTGTAATTCTAGTGAAGTACCATTCCCCAGAATACTGAAGTGTAAAGTATACATACATGACATTATATCGGTATGGCAGGATTTTCTCATCAATTCCATTGTCAGAAAATAAAAACTGCTACATACCTCTATGCAGATTCATCTGCCCGCTGTCCCCTGATCTGAAGTTTACCTCACTCCTCAGATGGCCGAGAACAGCAATATGATCTTAACTACTCCGGCTAAAATCATAGCAAAACTCCGGTGCTATTTTAAAATAACAAACTTTTGATTGAAGATATAAAACTAAGTATAATCACCATAGTCCTCTCACACATCCTATCTAGTCGTTGGGTGCAAGAGAATGACTGGGAGTGACGTAGAGGGGAGGAGCTATATGCAGCTCTGCTGGGTGAATCCTCTTGCACTTCCTGTTGGGGAGGAGTAATATCCCAGAAGTAATGATGACCCGTGGACTGATCACACTTAACAGAAGAAAATAACATTAGGAAAACATTACATTTCCACAATGTAACAGTTTCAGTAGAGAAAAACAAAAGATATATATATATATATATATATATATATATATATATATTTTATTTTTTTTAAAATAAAATCAATAAGAAGGCATAATAGCTTTCAAAGTTCATGAAAACAGCGAGCAATAGAGGGAGAGGGGTAAAATAACTCAAATTTGGCGCCAAGAATGACGCATTACGCAAAAAGAAGTTAAAAAATGTTGGCGCAAAACTAACACCAGGAAATGACAACTTGCGTCAAACGCGATTTCGCGCCAAAACAACTAGCGTCAACAAAGACGCAGGAAATGCCGAAATTTGCACCAAAGGCACAACTTTGCAGCAAAAAAATTTGCGCCAAGAATGACGCAATAAAAAACAGCATTTTGCGCCCTTGCAAGCCTAGATTTGCCCGCGAAAAAATGAAAGTCAAATTAGAAAAAGACTGATCCCCAGGTAAGAAAAGAGTTTAAATAAACTTCCCAAAGATGATTCCTATACTGAAACTGTTTAGACTGCACCGGGAAATACACATAAACCAGACTCATGGCAAACATAAATAAAATACATATATTTAAAATTTTATATTAATACATAAAGCGCCAAACCATAGCTGAGAGTGTCTTAATTAATGATACATACTTACCAAAAGACACCCATCCAATATAGCAGATAGCCAAACCAGTACTGAAAACTAACAACAGAGGTAATGGTATATAAGAGTATATCGTCGATATGAAAAGGGAGGTAGGAGATGAATCCCTACTACCGATAACAGAGAACCCTTGAAAAGATTTCCTGTGAGAGAAACCATAAAATCAATAGGTGATACTCTCTTCACATCCTTCTGACAAACACTGTACTCTGAGAGAAATTGGGCTTCAAAATGCTTAGAAGAAATCATAAAAATCAAGCACAAACTTACTTCCCCAGCTCCATAGGAGGCAAAGTTTGTAAAACTGAGTTGTGGGTGTGGTGGGAGGTGTATTTATAGGCATTTGAGGGTTGGGAAACTTTGCCCCCTCCTGGTAGGAATGTATATTCCATGCGTCACTAGATGATGGACTCTTGCCAATTACATGAAAGAAATGATATATATATATATATATATATATATATATATATATATATATACACACACACATAAACACACTATACCACACTTCACAAACATTTAAACCCCTTTACCACACCCCTAGCTCTGCACACGACTCCAATTATTATGTTAACTCTAATCATAGGCCACAGGCCACACTATTAATTATCAAATACTCAATATCCCTATGATATAGTTATTTTAATCTTTCACTGTTTTGAAACTCAATTTTACTTTACTTTATCTTATTCTAGTAAGTGCTAGTGTTTCCAGCATGCTCTCTCCTCCTTATTGTTACTAAGTGCATCACACTATGTGATGTATCACATTTCCTGCCCACCTTTATCGATGTTCTCATCTATTTTAACGGGGCTACTATTAGGTTATCTAAGTATGAGGAGTATGGATATAATACTATACACAGCATCGCTAAAAACTATTTTAAGATTCTAGTTACAAAAGCAATTTAGACTGCTTACTTTAATTTAAAGGAAGCGTGTCATGGACTACATCCATTTGATCAGCAATATCATGATTTCTACTACATGTATGGGGCGGTGTCCCTGGCCATTTTGGCACAAACTGAAGTGTGCCCCCAGACAATCCTGTATGTAACCAAGTACTTGTATGTTGTGGGTCAACAAGATACGCTAAATGTCATGACAACCCCCACCCCCACATTAATAGCGATGTTGATCAAAAGAATAGCAAGTAATCCTGATAAGTATTCAGACCCTTTGGACTCAGGGTTTACAACTACTGTCAAAAAACTAAATTTATGCTTACCTGATAAATTTATTTCTCTTGTGGTGTATCCAGTCCACGGATCATCCATTACTTGTGGGATATTCTCCTTCCCAACAGGAAGCTGCGAGAGGATCACCCACAGCAGAGCTGTCTATATAGCTCCTCCCCTAACTGCCACCTCCAGTCAATAGACCGAAGACAAGCAAGAGAAAGGAGAAACTATAGGGTGCAGTGGTGACTGTAGTTTAAAAATAAAAAACACCTGCCTTAAAATGACAGGGCGGGCCGTGGACTGGATACACCACAAGAGAAATAAATTTATCAGGTAAGCATAAATTTTGTTTTCTCTTGTAAGGTGTATCCAGTCCACGGATCATTCATTACTTGTGGGATACCAATACCAAAGTTATAGGACACGGATGAAGGGAGGGACAAGGCAGGCGCTTAAGCGGAAGGCACCACTGCCTGTAAGACCTTTCTCCCAAAAATAGCCTCCGAAGAAGCAAAAGTATCAAATTTGTAGAATTTAGAAAAAGTATGAAGCGAAGACCAAGTTGCCGCCTTACAAATCTGTTCAACAGAAGCCTCATTCTTAAAAGGCCATGTGGAAGCTACCGCTCTAGTAGAATGAGCTGTAATTCTTTCAGGAGGCTGCTGGCCAGCAGTCTCATAAGCTAAGCGGATTATACTTCTTAGCCAAAAAGATAGAGAAGTTGCCGAAGCCTTTTGGCCTCTCCTCTGTCCAGAGTAGACAACAAACAATGCAGATGTTTGACGAAAATCTTTAGTAGCTTGTAAATAAAACTTTAAAGCGCGAACCATGTCAAGATTGTGTAATAGATGTTCCTTCTTTGAAGAAGGATTAGGACACAGTGACGGAACAACAATCTCCTGATTGATATTTTTATTAGATACCACCTTAGGCAGAAAACCAGGTTTGGTACGTAACACTACCTTATCTGCATGGAAAATGAGATAAGGGGAATCACATTGTAAAGCAGATAACTCCGAAACTCTTCGAGCCGAGGAGATAGCTACTAAAAACAGAACTTTCCAAGATAAGAGCTTAATATCTATGGAATGCAAAGGTTCAAACGGAACCCCTTGAAGAACTTTAAGAACTAAGAACTAAATTTAACTCCATGGCGGAGCAACAGGTTTAAACACAGGCTTGATTCTAACCAGAGCCTGACAAAACGCCTGAACATCTGGAACCTCAGCCAGACGTTTGTGCAAAAGAATAGACAGAGCAGAAATCTGTCCCTTTAAGGAACTAGCTGACAAACCCTTCTCCAATCCTTCTTGGAGAAAGGATAATATCCTAGGAATCCTGACTTTACTCCATGAGTAACCCTTTGATTCACACCAATGAAGATATTTACACCATATCTTATGATAGATTTTCCTGGTGACAGGCTTTCGCGCCTGTATTAAGGTATCAATGACCGACTCGGAGAAACCACGCTTTGATAAAATCAAGCGTTCAATCTCCAAGCAGTCAGACGCAGAGAAAACATAATTTATGCTTACCTGATAAATTCCTTTCTTCTGTTGTGCGATCAGTCCACGGGTCATCATTACTTCTGGGATATAACTCCTCCCCAACAGGAAATGCAAGAGGATTCACCCAGCAGAGCTGATATAGCTCCTCCCCTCTACGTCAGTCCCAGTCATTCGACCAAGAATCAACGAGAAAGGAGTAACCAAGGGTGAAGTGGTGACTGGAGTATAATTTAAAAGATATTTACCTGCCTTAAAAAACAGGGCGGGCCGTGGACTGATCGCACAACAGAAGAAAGGAATTTATCAGGTAAGCATAAATTATGTTTTCTTCTGTTATGTGCGATCAGTCCACGGGTCATCATTACTTCTGGGATACCAATACCAAAGCAAAAGTACACGGATGACGGGAGGGATAGGCAGGCTCATTATACAGAAGGAACCACTGCCTGAAGAACCTTTCTCCCAAAAATAGCCTCCGAAGAAGCAAAAGTGTCAAATTTGTAAAATTTGGAAAAAGTATGAAGCGAAGACCAAGTTGCAGCCTTGCAAATCTGTTCAACAGAGGCCTCATTCTTAAAGGCCCAAGTGGAAGCCACAGCTCTAGTGGAGTGAGCTGTAATTCTTTCAGGAGGCTGCTGTCCAGCAGTCTCATAGGCTAAACGTATTATGCTACGAAGCCAGAAGGAGAGAGAGGTAGCAGAAGCTTTTTGACCTCTCCTCTGTCCAGAATAAACGACAAACAGGGAAGAAGTTTGGCGAAAATTTTTAGTTGCCTGCAAGTAGAACTTGAGGGCACGAACTACATCCAGATTGTGTAGAAGACGTTCCTTCTTTGAAGAAGGATTTGGACACAAGGATGGAACAACAATCTCTTGATTGATATTCCTGTTAGTGACTACCTTAGGTAAGAACCCAGGTTTAGTACGCAGAACTACCTTATCTGAGTGAAAAATCAGATAAGGAGAATCACAATGTAATGCTGATAACTCAGAGACTCTTCGAGCCGAGGAAATAGCCATTAAAAACAGAACTTTCCAAGATAACAATTTTATATCAATGGAATGAAGGGGTTCAAATGGAACACCTTGTAAAACGTTAAGAACTAAGTTTAAACTCCATGGCGGAGCAACGGCTTTAAACACAGGCTTGATCCTAGCTAAAGCTTGACAAAAGGCCTGGACGTCTGGATTTTCTGACAGACGCCTGTGTAACAAGATGGACAGAGCTGAAATCTGTCCCTTTAATGAACTAGCCGATAAACCCTTTTCTAAACCTTCTTGTAGAAAAGACAATATCCTAGGGATCCTAACCTTACTCCAGGAGTAACGTTTGGATTCGCACCAGTATAGGTATTTGCGCCATATTTTATGGTAAATCTTTCTGGTAACAGGCTTCCTAGCCTGGATCAGGGTATCAATAACCGACTCAGAAAAACCACGCTTTGATAAAATCAAGCGTTCAATTTCCAAGCAGTCAGTTTCAGAGAAGTTAGATTTTGATGTTTGAATGGACCCTGTATCAGAAGGTCCTGTCTCAGAGGTAGAGACCAAGGTGGACAGGATGACATGTCCACTAGATCTGCATACCAAGTCCTGCGTGGCCATGCAGGCGCTATTAGAATCACAGATGCTCTCTCTTGTTTGATTTTCGCAATCAATCGAGGAAGCAGCGGGAAGGGTGGAAACACATAAGCCATCCCGAAGTTCCAAGGTGCTGTCAAAGCATCTATCAGAACCGCTCCCGGATCCCTGGATCTGGACCCGTAGTGAGGAAGTTTGGCGTTCTGGCGAGACGCCATGAGATCTATCTCTGGTTTGCCCCAACGTCGAAGTATTTGGGCAAAAATCTCCGGATGAAGTTCCCACTCTCCCGGATGAAAAGTCTGGCGACTCAAGAAATCCGCCTCCCAGTTCTCCACTCCCGGGATGTGGATTGCTGACAGGTGGCAAGAGTGAGACTCTGCCCAGCGAATTATCTTTGATACTTCCATCATTGCTAGGGAGCTTCTTGTCCCTCCCTGATGGTTGATGTAAGCTACAGTCGTGATATTGTCCGACTGAAACCTGATGAACCCCTGAGTTGTTAATTGGGGCCAAGCTAGAAGGGCATTGAGAACTGCCCTCAATTCCAGAATGTTTATTGGAAGGAGACTCTCCTCCTGATTCCATAATCCCTGAGTCTTCAGAGAATTCCAGACAGCGCCCCAACCTAGCAGGCTGGCGTCTGTTGTTACGATTGTCCAGTCTGGCCTGCTGAATGGCATCCCCCTGGACAGGTGTGGCCGATAAAGCCACCATAGAAGAGAATTTCTGGTCTCTTGATTCAGATTCAGGGTAGGGGACAAATCTGAGTAATCCCCATTCCACTGACTTAGCATGCACAATTGCAGCGGTCTGAGGTGTAGGCGTGCAAAAGGTACTATGTCCATTGCCGCTACCATTAAGCCGATCACCTCCATGCATTGAGCCACTGACGGGTGTTGAATGGAATGAAGGACACGGCATGCATCCTGAAGCCTTGTTAACCTGTCTTCTGTCAGGTAAATCTTCATTTCTACAGAATCTATAAGAGTCCCCAAGAATGGAACTCTTGTGAGAGGAAAAAGAGAACTTTTCTTTTCGTTCACTTTCCATCCATGCGACCTTAGAAATGCCAGAACTAACTCTGTATGAGACTTGGCAGTTTGAAAGCTTGAAGCTTGTATTAGAATGTCGTCTAGGTACGGAGCTACCGAAATCCCTCGCGGTCTTAGTACCGCCAGAAGGGCACCCAGAACCTTTGTGAAGATTCTTGGGGCCGTAGCCAATCCGAATGGAAGAGCTACAAACTGGTAGTGCCTGTCTAGGAAGGCAAACCGTAGATACCGTTGATGATCTTTGTGAATCGGTATGTGAAGGTAAGCATCTTTTAAATCCACTGTGGTCATGTACTGACCCTTTTGGATCATAGGTAAGATTGTCCGAATAGTTTCCATTTTGAACGATGGAACTCTTAGGAATTTGTTTAGAATCTTTAAATCTAAGATTGGCCTGAAAGTTCCCTCTTTTTTGGGAACCACAAACAGGTTTGAGTAGAACCCTTGTCCTTGTTCCGACCGTGGAACTGGATGGATCACTCCCATTAATAACAGATCTTGTACACAGCGTAGAAACGCTTCTTTCTTTATCTGGTTTGTTGACAACCTTGACAGATGAAATCTCCCTTTTGGGGGAGATAATTTGAAGTCTAGAAGGTATCCTTGAGATATGATCTCCAGCGCCCAGGGATCCTGAACATCTCTTGCCCAGGCCTGAGCGAAGAGAGAAAGTCTGCCCCCCACTAGATCCGGTCCCGGATCGGGGGCTCTCGGTTCATGCTGTCTTTGGGGCAGCAGCAGGTTTCCTGGCCTGTTTGCCCTTATTCCAGGACTGGTTAGGTTTCCAGCCTTGCCTGTAACGAGCAGCAGCTCCTTCCTGTTTTGGTGCAGAGGAGGTTGACGCTGCTCCAGGTTTGAAATTCCGAAAGGGACGAAAATTAGACTGTCTAGCCTTAGCTTTGGCTTTGTCTTGAGGTAGGGCGTGGCCCTTACCTCCTGTAATGTCAGCGATAATTTCTTTCAACCCGGGCCCAAATAAAGACTGCCCTTTGAAAGGTATATTAAGTAATTTAGACTTAGAAGTAACATCAGCTGACCATGATTTTAGCCACAGTGCTCTACGTGCCTGTATGGCGAATCCAGAGTTCTTAGCCGTAAGTTTGGTTAAATGTACTACGGCCTCCGAAATGAATGAATTGGCTAGTTTAAGGACTCTAAGCCTGTCCATAATGTCGTCTAGCGTAGATGAACTAAGGTTCTCTTCCAGAGACTCAATCCAAAATGCTGCCGCAGCCGTAATCGGCGCGATACATGCAAGGGGTTGCAATATAAAACCTTGTTGAACAAACATTTTCTTAAGGTAACCCTCTAATTTTTTATCCATTGGATCTGAAAAAGCACAGCTATCCTCTACCGGGATAGTGGTACGCTTAGCTAAAGTAGAAACTGCTCCCTCCACCTTAGGGACCGTTTGCCATAAGTCCCGAGTAGTGGCGTCTATTGGAAACATCTTTCTAAATATTGGAGGGGGTGAGAACGGCACACCGGGTCTATCCCACTCCTTAGTAACAATTTCAGTTAATCTCTTAGGTATAGGAAAAACGTCAGTACTCGCCGGTACCGCAAAGTATTTATCCAACCTACACATTTTCTCTGGTATTGCAATGGTGTTACAATCATTGAGAGCTGCTAAGACCTCCCCTAGTAATGCACGGAGGTTCTCCAATTTAAATTTAAAATTTGAAATATCTGAATCCAATCTGTTTGGATCAGAACCGTCACCCACAGAATGAAGCTCTCCGTCCTCATGCTCTGCAAGCTGTGACGCAGTATCAGACATGGCCCTAGTATTGTCAGCGCACTCTGTTCTCACCCCAGAGTGATCACGCTTGCCTCTTAGTTCTGGTAATTTAGACAAAACTTCAGTCATAACAGTAGCCATATCATGTAATGTTATCTGTAATGGCCGCCCAGATGTATTAGGCGCCATAATATCACGCACCTCCCGGGCGGGAGATGCAGGTACTGCCGCGTGAGGCGAGTTAGTCGGCATAACTCTCCCCTCGCAGTTTGGTGAAATTTGTTCACATTGTACAGATTGACTTTTATTTAAAGTAGCATCAATACAGTTAGTACGTAAATTTCTATTGGACTCCACCTTGGCATTGGAACAAATGACACAGATATCATTCTCTGAGTCAGACATGTTTAACACACTAGCAATAACTTGCAACCTGGTTATAATCTTTTTTAACAAAAACGTACTGTGCCTCAAAGAGGTACTTAAACGATTAAATGACAGTTGAGATAATGAACTGAAAACAGTTATAGCATCAAGTTTAAAATAACACAACTTTTAGCAAAGGTTTGTTCCCATTAGTAAATAACTAAATTTGACATAAAAAATTATAGAGTAACGTTTTTATTCACAGTCAATAAAAATTCTCACAGCTCTGCTGAGAGAATGTACCTCCCTTCAAAGAAGTTTGAAGACCCCTGAGATCTGTCAGTGAACCGGATCATGCAGGAAATATAATAGTAGCTGACTGGAATTTTTTGATGCGTAGCAAAAGAGCGCCAAAAACGGCCCCTCCCTCTCACACACAGCAGTGAGGAGAAACGAAACTGTCACAATTTAAAGCATACAACTGCCAAGTGGAAAATAATGCCCAAACATTTATTTACTCAGTACCTCAGCAATGTAAACGATTCTACATTCCAGCAAAAACGTTTAACATGACAATATTTATTAAAAGGATTAGTGACCTTTAACAGAGTAGTTCCGGTGAAAAACCATTCCCAGAATACTGAAGTGTATAGATACATGTCATTATAACGGTATAGCAGGATTTTTTCATCAATTCCATTCAGAAAATAAAAACTGCTACATACCTCAATGCAGATTCATCTGCCCGCTGTCCCCTGATCTGAAGCCTTTACCTCCCTCAGATGGCCGAGAACAGCAATATGATCTTAACTACTCCGGTTAAAATCATAGTAAAAAACTCTGGTAGATTCTTCTTCAAACTCTGCCAGAGAAGTAATAACACGCTCCGGTGCTATTGTAAAATAACAAACTTTTGATTGAAGTCATAAAAACTAAGTATAATCACCATAGTCCTCTCACACATCCTATCTAGTCGTTGGGTGCAAGAGAATGACTGGGACTGACGTAGAGGGGAGGAGCTATATCAGCTCTGCTGGGTGAATCCTCTTGCATTTCCTGTTGGGGAGGAGTTATATCCCAGAAGTAATGATGACCCGTGGACTGATCGCACATAACAGAAGAAATTAGATTTGGATGGTTGAAAGGACCCTGAAGTAGAAGGTCCTGCCTCAGCGGCAGAGTCCATGGTGGACCAGATCTGCATACCAAGTCCTGCGTGGCCACGCAGGTGCTATCAAAATCACCGAAGCTCTCTCCTGCTTGATCTTGGCAATCAGACGAGGGAGCAGAGGAAACGGTGGAAACACATAAGCCAGGTTGAAGGACCAAGGCGCTGCTAGAGCATCTATCAGTGCTGCCTTGGGATCCCTGGACCTGGATCCGTAACAAGGAAGCTTGGCGTTCTGATGAGACGCCATGAGATCCAGTTCTGGTTTGCCCCAAAGTTGAATCAACTGTGCAAATACCTCCGGATGGAGCTCCCACTCCCCCGGGTGAAAAGTCTGTCAACTTAGAAAATCTGCCTCCCAGTTCTCTACTCCTGGGATATGGATAGCTGATAGATGGCAAGAGTGAATCTCTGCTCATAGAATTATCTTTGAAACCTCCAACATTGCTAGGGAACTCCTTGTTCCCCCTTGATGGTTGATGTAAGCTACAGTCGTGATGTTGTCCGACTGAAATCTGATGAACCTGACCGCAGCTAGCTGAGGCCAAGCCTGAAGAGCATTGAATATCGCTCTTAGTTCCAGAATGTTTATCGGAAGGAGTGCCTCCTCCTGAGTCCATGATCCCTGAGCCTTCAGGGAGTTCCAGACTGCACCCCAGCCCAGAAGGCTGGCATCTGTTACTATTGTCCAATCTGGCCTGCGGAAGGTCATACTTTTGGACAGATGGACCCGAGATAGCCACCAGAAAAGAGAATCCCTGGTCTCTTGATCCAGATTTAGTAGAGGGGACAAATCTGTGTAATCCCCATTCCACTGACTGAGCATGCAGAGTTGCAGCGGTCTGAGATGTAGGCGGGCAAACGGCACTATGTCCATTGCTGCTACCATTAAGCCGATTACTTCCATACACTGAGCCACTGAAGGGCGAGAAGTAGAATAAAGAACACGGCAGGAATTTAGAAGTTTTGACAACCTGGCCTCTGTCAGGTAAATCTTCATTTCTACAGAATCTATCAGAGTTCCCAGGAAGGAAACTCTTGTGAGAGGGGATAGAGAACTCTTTTCTTCGTTCACTTTCCACCCATGAGACCTCAGGAATGCCAGAAAAATGTCCGTATGGGACTTGGCAATTTGAAAATTCGACGCCTGTATCAGAATGTCGTCTAGGTAAGGGGCTACTGCTATACCCCGCGGCCTTAGGACTGCCAGGAGTGACCCCAGAACCTTCGTAAAGATTCTTGGTGCTGTAGCTAACCCAAAGGGAAGAGCCACAAACTGGTAATGCCTGTCTAGGAAGGCGAACATGAGAAACCAATGATGATCTCTGTGTATCGGAATGTGAAGATAAGCATCCTTTAGGTCCACGGTAGTCATATATTGACCCTCCTAGATCATAGGTAGGATGGTTCGAATAGTCTCCATCTTGAAGGATGGGACCCTGAGAAATTTGTTTAGGCTCTTGAGATCTAAGATTGGTCTGAAGGTTCCCTCTTTCTTGGGAACCACAAATAGATTTGAATAGAAGCCTTGCCACTGTTCCTCCTTTGGGACTGGGTGGATCACTCCCATAACTAGGTGGTCTTGAACACAATGTAAGAATGCCTCTCTCTTTATCTGGTTTGCAGATAATTGTGAGAGGTGAAATCTTCCTTTTGGGGAAGAAGCTTTGAAGTCCAGAAGATATCCCTGGGACACAATTTCCAACGCCCAGGGATCCTGGACATCTCTTGCCCAAGCCTGGGCGAAGAGAGAAAGTCTGCCCCCTACTAGATCCGTTACTAGATTGGGGGCTGATCTTTCATGCTGTCTTAGAGGCAGCAGCAGGCTTCTTGGCCTGCTTTCCTTTGTTCCAAGCCTGGTTAGGTCTCCAGACCGGCTTGGACTGGGCAAAATTTCCCTCTTGTTTTGTATTAGAGGAAGTTGATGCCGCGCCAGTCTTGAAGTTTCGAAAGGCACGAAAATTAGTTTGTTTGGTGCTTAATTTTTTGGACCCATCCTGAGGAAGGGCATGACCTTTCCCTCTTGTAATATCAGAAATGATCTCCTTCAGTCCAGGCCCGAATAGGGTCTGCCCCTTGAAGGGAATGTTGAGAAGCTTAGACTCTGAAGTAACATCAGCTGACCAGGATTTAAGCCATAGCGCCCTACGCGCCTGTATAGCAAAACCTGAGTTCTTAGCCGTTAGTTTGGTTAAATGAACAACAGCGTCAGAAACAAATGAATTGGCTAGCTTAAGAGCTTTAAGCTTGTCAAGTATATCATCCAATGGGGTCTCTACCTGTAAAGCCTCTTCCAGAGACTCAAACCAGAAGGCCGCAGCAGCAGTGACAGGGGCAATGCATGCAAGAGGCTGGAGAATAAAACCCTGTTGAATAAACATTTTCTTAAGGTAACCCTCTAACTTTTTATCCATTGGATCTACGAAAGCACAACTGTCCTCGACGGGGATAGTTGTACGCTTAGCTAGGGTAGAGACTGCTCCCTCCACCTTAGGGACCGTTTGCCATAAGTCCTGTGTAGCGGCATCTATGGGAAACATCTTCTTAAAAACAGGAGGGGGAGAGAACGGTACACCTGGTCTATCCCATTCCATAGTAATAATTTCTGAAAACCTCTTAGGTATTGGAAAAACATCAGTGTAAACAGGCACTGCATAGTATTTATCCAATCTACACAATTTCTCTGGGACTATAATGGTGTCACAGTCATCCAGAGTAGCTAAAACCTCCCTGAGCAACACGCGGAGGTGTTCAAGCTTAAATTTAAATGTAGACATATCAGAATCAGGTTGAAGCATTTTCCCTGAGTCAGAAAAATCACCCACAGATAGAAGCTCTCCTGCCTCAGCTTCTGCATATTGTGAGGGGATATCAGACATAGCTACTAAAGCGTCAGAGTGCTCTGTATTTTTCCTAGCCCCAGAGCCGTCTCGCTTTCCTTGTAACCCTGGTAGTTTGGACAATACCGCTGTAAGGGTATGATCCATAACTGCCGCCATGTCTTGTAAGGTAAACACTATGGGCGCGCTATATGTACTTGGCGCCTCTTGAGCGGGAGTCATAGGTTCTGACACGTGGGGAGAGTTAGTCGGCATAACTTCCCCCTTGTCAGTTTCCTCTGGTGATAAATCTTTTAAAGACAGAATATGATCTTTATAATATAGTAAGATCAGTGCATTTGGTACACATTCTAAGAGGGGGTTCCACAATGGCTTCTAAACATAATGAACAAGGAGTTTCCTCTATGTCAGACATGTTTAACAGACTAGTAATGAGACCAGCAAGCTTTGAAAACAATTAATGTAAAAAAGCAGAATATAAAAAACGGTACTGTGCCTTTAAGAGAAAAAAACAAACACAAAAACTGCAAAACAGTGAAAAAAGCAGTTAACGCTATGAAATTTTAACAGTGTATGTATTAGGGTAAAATAGCATTGCACCCACTTGCAAATGGATGATTAACCCCTCAGGCTCAAAAACGAAGCCAAAAAACGGTAAAACCGTTATAACAGTCACAGGCAATCTGCCACAGCTCTACCGTGGCTCCTACCTTCCCATAAAACGACTTTTGTAGGCACAAAAACCCTTTACAGAGGTCCAATATGTCAGGGGACTCCTTCAGGGAAGCTGGATGTCTCAGAGTTGAAAAGTTACTGCGCAACTAGAGCGCGAAAATAGCCCCTCCCACCATGCACTGAAAGTCAGAGGGCCTAAAAAACTACTCCTAGGAGTCAAATAACAGCCATGTGGAAAACTAGGCCCCAAAGCAAGATTTATCACCCTTAGTAAAAAACATTCCTTATAACTCATGTAAACGTTTCACATACTAAGCTATAAGAGCAATTAACATGAAAATTACCCTTTACTGCAAGCATGATGCCAGTCGCTATTAAATCACTGCAATCAGGCTTACCTCTATATATATATATATATATATATATATATATATATATATATATATATCAGGCACTGTCAGCATTTTCTAGACTTCTTATTATCTCTCTAGAAAAAAATATACTGAACATACCTCAAGGCAGTTGATTCTGCAGGCCGTTCTCCCAGCTGAAGTTTTTCCCATACTCTTCAGTTATCTTAGAGGATCTTAGTTACAACCTGCTAAGATCATCAAAAACCTCAGGCAAAACACTTCTTCTAATTTCTGCCTGAGGTAAAAACAGTACAACTCCGGTACCATTTAAAAATAACAAACTTTTGATTGAAGATAAACTACACTAAGTCATCACATCTCTCTAGCTACTTCCCTTGTCGAGAGCTGCAAGAGAATGACTGGGGGTGGCAGTTAGGGGAGGAGCTATATAGACAGCTGTGCTGTGGGTGATCCTCTTGCAGCTTCCTGTTGGGAAGGAGAATATCCCACAAGTAATGGATGATCCGTGGACTGGATACACCTTACAAGAGAAATTGGAGTTACTCAGAAAAGCAGCAAGATGGATCTACCTTTTGGTGTATCAAATATTTAAGCTAGTAAAATCTTCTTTCCAAAGAATTAACATGATTTTAATATTAAAAAGAAGCAACACCAACAAATGTATCATGCACTTAAATTACCTGCACTCAGAGGATACCAGATGGACTGAATGAGGTCCATCCACAGCTGGTGGAGGGGGCGGAGGGGGCTGCTGAGGTCTACTTAAGGTACCATGTCTTAGTGTTCCAGATGATAATCTGTAATCATGTTCAATGATCTGACTGGAGCTGTGATGATGCGAATCTCCTGATCCAACATACGTAGGTGTTGTGGGAGGCTGGTGAAGTGAGTGGTTTGGAGTTGCAGGATAGGAATACTCTGTAACATCGGACACATGAGATCTAAAGATAAAATAAAAAACAAAAATAAATAAAAAAAGGAATTGCTCTGAAACCTTTATTGCAAATGTAACATTAATATGTTAAATTAAAAACGGAGCTTTCAATATGTATTTTAAATAAAAATCACACACTTATTATTTAAGGGACTGGGATTTTTTGTTTAGTGAGGCTATTTTATCATAATTAAAAAAAAAAAAAACAGAATTTTCTAGTATAAAAAAGGAAACAAATCTATTCTTTACAACTTCATATAATTAGTACAGGTAGTAAATAAAAATAAACATGCATAGGTCCTTAAACTCATTACACAAATATAAAAACATATTAAATTAAGCTTTACCCCTAGGGTGACTAATGAATACAAATTAGCAAATTCCTGTAGAGAAACACAGCAAAACAGTTCAACCATAAAATGATGTGCACGCCAGCTGTGCTAAGTGCAAGCCATGCCGGTTTTACATGCTAGTATAAAGTAGTTATTAACTTTCCAGCACCAATGAAAACAGGTCAGGCAGTAAAAACACAGAATTTCAAATGAAAGAAGAAAAAAAGGACCAACCACTCTAAGCAATCGCTCTTTTCAAGATTCTTCTCTGATCCAGTTTCTCTGAGACAATCACAAAAACTATGATAATGCACATTCTTATTCTTCTTCTCTTGATGTTAATTATAAATAAGATATAGCGTTAAAAATTCTCAAACTGAAATAGTATAGTGCGCATAAACTAAGTTGAAAACATCCAGTTACACTTGAAAATCCCAGCTTCTCATGAACTAAAACATGTGCACCCAAACAAGCATTCGTCCTGCACAAATAATCGTCATTTTTACTTTTGTAATAAATGACTTGCTATTTAAAAATACCCTATTGGACCAATCTTTTTATATGTATTAGCTTATCACAAGCTTAAAGTGAATGTAAACTTTCATGAATTAGTGCCCGGTTTTTAAAAATACTATTAAAAACAAAGGCACTTTCATTAATGAAAGTTTACATTGCAGCATATTTTTACAAATACCTTTTTCTTTAGCAAAGTCGGATCGGCGGTCCCCTCCTCTGTACTTACGTCACCAATGACGGAACCGGCTTCCTCCAATCATGGCTTCCCCCACAGAGCGTCCATCTCGTGAGGCCACGCCGTAATTGGAGGAAGCCGGTTTAGTCATTGCTGTGTAATTACAGCTTGAGAAGCGGGCGGGGTATAGCTGATCCAGCTTTGCTGAAGAGAAAGGTAAGTAGTTGTAAAAATACGCTGCAATGTAAACTTTCATGAATGAAAGTGCCACTGTTTTTAATAGTATTTTCAAAAAACGGGCACCAATTCATGAAAGTTTACATTCACTTTAAACAACACTGCCGTTTTAAATGATGTACTAATGAGGTAGAAATGGTGTCCAAGTTGGTGGTAAGTTTACAATTCCATTCATAAAGCTAATTGTTTAATAGTTACTCATTTTAAAAAATTACTTTGAATGTCTATTTAGCTTGAAATCCCCCACAAAGATTTAAAGTACATATATCAAAGTGAAAAAATTGCAGTGTTATCCAAAAAGGTAAACATATCTAAATTAAATCATAAGATTATTTTAAAATAAAAAAAAAAGTTATAAATTATGTAAGCAAAAGAAAAAAAAAATGGATTACATATATAACCTAAATGCTTAAAAGGATAGAAAGGTCAAAAATGAAATGTGCATGGGTGCATTCTAATTTTAAACAGAAGCATTTTTGCAATATACTTCCATTAACAAAAATGTTTCTAGTACAAGTTTTTCTTATGTACATATATATATCTGTGTGTTAATGTGTGTATATATACACATATTAACACAAATATATATGTATATAAGCATATACATATATATTTACAGGGAGCACACAGTTCCCGTAGACCGTAATGTAAAAGCACTTTTCAGTGCTGTTTTTTTTTTTTTCTCCAACAACCCACTCCCGCCAACTTTACCCCAAAAATATTGCCTAGTGCAGTTATTTTATTAAAAAATAAAAATGGTACAATTTAAAAAAAAAAAAAAATATAGACTACACTGTATATTGGGGGCATTTGGGGTATATTTATAAAATTAACCAGCGATCTCGGCTCACGGCACTTGTAATGGCTGGTTATTTATCGCACGTCTGCAAACGGGCAAATTGTAATCTAGCCCATAATCTACAATGGTCATTACCATTACAGAGAACACAAGTACTTTAAAATGATGCATAGTTATTTTTATATACAGCATTTTTAATATGATGATTGTTAGAGTGTGCATATTATTGCAAGAGATATAAGCATAGGTTATTGCTTCGCTGTCAATGATGAACTGTAACGGTTACAGAAGTGTAAGCAACTCAAATCAAGTGTTTATCTTGATTTCCATTTAAATTTTCTTATTATTTATGTTTGTTTTTTTATTTTAGAGATATGTTTTCTGTGTAAGTAAATAAATGCAAATAGACACCTCTTCTATATATTCATACACAATCCTCCTTATTTTATCTCTCACTGTAAACACTTAGAGAAAGAACAATTTAAAATGAACATTTTAGTACCTAACTCTCCTACCCCTGCACAGTGAATGTGATTTCTTCTGCACCTCATTGTTTACATAACTTTTCTATAATTAGTTCTGCTGTAAGTAACTATTTTAAAAGTCAAAATAAAGGTAAATGAGCTATTTGTAAACAAATGTGTACACCATCACGTAAAATGGAAAATTAGGAATACATTTAAAAAAAAAAAAAAAAAAGGGCGGGTGGGGGTCACTATACAGTGCCCTATTAATTCACTGTTATACCTGCAAGAGCAAGACTGGTCTAAAAAAACACCTAGTTGAAGAAGGAATCCTCATCTTTTCATAGTGAAATCATGTTAATATATGCAAACAATCTTTTAGCTAAGTTCAGAAAATGAGCTACAGTATATTGCACAGCTAAAACATGTAAAATTAGAGATACCATAAGAAATGCGACATTGTGTTTTTAATGATCTATATACTTTACAAAATATTACCAATAGAAATATAAAAACAAAATTATATTTATGTTTTTCTAATATCTGCATCAACATTCCAATATGTTCCTATCGATGCAGCAAAGCTTAGGGCAGTAATCTTTATGAAAGGTTTTCACAGGGCAGACGGCTGAATTGTTCACAGACCTAGTATCAGGGGATAGTGATCCCTCGGAAGAGGCGACTTGGTAGACATTAGGAGACAACCTGTTGTCAGGTCTAAGCTCTTTATCATACTGCATAATGTTCCATTCCTGTCGTCTGTTCCTGGCTTTTCTAACCTTTTTCACCTCACGAGTTGTGCCATCTACTCGCTTTTGTTCCTGACGTGCAAAGAAAAGAGAAGCAAAGCAAAAAGACAAGAAGGAAGAGAGAATAGTTAAACAGAGTTAAGCCAGAAAGGAAGACTTGCTTAAATATATTTGTGCTATTAAGCAAAGTGCCGCTTTCTTTTAGTAACATTTGTACAAGCATTACAAAAAAGCATCAAAGCTGTGATAAGATAGACCAGTTAAAAGGACAGTAAACACCTTATTTAGTTATACAAAGTAAAACAATGCTGCATTATTTTGCCCCCTTTTCATGTAATGTAGCTCTGAAAAGTGTGGCTTTTCTAATAGCTGAAAATGCCCCTTACAGACTCCACAAGGCGAACCCTGCAACATATCGCATCCTACCTGGCTTTAACAGTTAAGATTGTCAAAACAATGCTTCTTATAGTAACAATAAGCGTGTGGCTAAACTTGTCATTTGTGGACTCGGGGCCAGATAGGCTCCTCCAAATGAGACAAGTAGTGGGTAGGGTTTGGTTATTGAAAAAAATTACAGCTAACAAGATGCCAGTTTATTTTAGAAGTGTTTAGACTTGGCCGGTATGTTATTCCATAGCAAGACAATAAGAGTCTTGTAATTGCAAGGCGTTTACGGTCCCTTTAACAAATGCAAGAAATCCAACAATTTTTTTTTTTGGTGCATTTCGTTATTTAGAGAAAAGAGAAAAACAAAATATGAAACGGATGAATTTGTGCTGAAAGAGAAGATTAAAACCATTACTAAAGAAAGAGGTCAGAATTCAGCAACGATTACCATTTGGAGACTAAGGCTCCAATAGTCTGTTTTAGTAACTGAACAGCCTGGATAATTGTCCTCATAAAGGAAATGAAATTATATTATTGGCATTTAGCATTGAGGATATTAATAAAATCTGATTTGTGTTTATTCCTGGAAACAAAAGGGGCATAGAAAACATTTCTTACATTTGCTTCTGAAAAGATGGCATTTAACAATGCATTTTTTTTTATTTTCTGCAAGAACAAATGTCACCGAAGATATAGGTTTGCAGAGGTGTATCCCTCTCCAGAAGTAAACCTAGTACACAGCTGATACCTCTGTATTAGTATGCATTTAAAGAAATTAAAGATTAAACTTTCATGATATAAATAGATCATATTTTAAAACACTTAACTTCACTTCTGTTATCAAATTTACGTTTTTCTTGGTATTTATTAAGAAAAAGCATATTTACATATCCATCAGCAGCAATATAGTAATAGAAACTTGCTGATGATTGGTAGCTACACATATTTGGTAATTGTTATTGGCTCACAGACAACTAGGTCCTAGTAATGCATTTCTACTCTAGTGCTGACTTAACTATCACCTAGTTTACAAGTTTGCGCTAAACAGGGTGCAAAACTAACGCCAAAAAATTTGCGTTATTTCACCCTCCATAGCACTGCCATTACGAGTTACTGAAAAGCCTCCTTGTGCGTGTGATATGGTGGCATTAAGCTTCATACCGCACAAAAGCCAAGGGCTGCTTTGATGTGCTCGTGCACACGTTCCCACAAAGACATCAATGGGGAGAGAGTGTTAGAAAAAAACCTGAAGTGCGGAATAAAAATTCTCTTTAACGCAACACCATTGATGTCTATAGGGGAAAAAAAGTTCCTTTTAAACCTGACACCCTAACATAAACCCCATGTCTAAACACTAGTGATGTCGCGAATAGTTCCCGGCGAACATAGCTTGTTCGCGTTCGCCGCGGACGGCGAACATATGCGATGTTCGGTCCGCCCCCTATTCGTCATCATTGAGTAAACTTTGACCCTGTACATCACAGTCAGCAGACACATTCCAGCCAAATCAGTGGCAGACCCTCCCTCCCAGACCCTCCCACCTCCTGGACAGCATCCATTTTAGATTCATTCGGAAGCTGTATTCTTAGTGAGAGGAGGGACAGTGTAGCTGCTGCTGATTTAATAGGGAAATCGATAGCTAGGCTAGTGTATTCAGTGTCCACTACAGTCCTGAAGGACTCATCTGATCTCTGCTGTAAGGACAGCACCCCAAAAAGCCCTTTTTAGGGCTAGAACATCAGTCTGCTTTTTTTTTTTTTTCCTGTGTAATCTAATTGCAGTTGCCTGCCTGCCAGCGTGTGTGTCAGGCTCACAGCGTATACTGTGCCCACTTGCCCAGTGCCACCACTCATATCTGGTGTAACAGTAGTGTACATTTAAAAAACAACAACACTTTTTTGACTGTGAAATAATAGCAGACAGCTGCCAGTACCCAAGATGGCCGCCAATAAGGCAGATGGGGAGGGTTAGAGAGCTGTTTTTGGGGGGGATCAGGGAGGTTGGGGGCTAAGGGGGATGCTACACCACAGCATATGTAAATATGCTAAAAAATAATAATACATTTTTTAAAAAAAAAAAAAACTTTTATTTTAGTACTGGCAGACTTTCTGCCAGTACTTAAGATGGCGGGGACAATTGTGGGGTGGGGGAGGGAAGGGAGCTGTTTGGGAGGGATCAGGGGGTCTGATGTGTCAGGTGGGAGGCTGATCTCTACACTAAAGCTAAAATTAACCCTGCAAGCTCCCTACAAACTACCTAATTAACCCCTTCTCTGCTAGCCATAATACACGTGTGATGCGCAGCAGCATTTAGCGGCCTTCTAATTACCAGAAAGCAACGCCAAAGTCATACATGTCTGCTTTTTCTGAACAAAGGGGATCCCAGAGAAGCATTTACAACCATTTGTGCCATAATTGCACAAGCTGTTTGTAAATAATTTCAGTGAGAAACCTAAAGTTTGTGAAAAAGTGAACAATTTCTTTTTATTTGATCGCATTTGGCGGTGAAATGGTGGCATTAAATATACCAAAATGGGCCTAGATCAATACTTTGGGTTGTCTACTACACTACACTTAAGCTACAATTAACTCTACAAGCTGCCTACATGCTCCCTAATTAACCCCTTCACTGCTGGGCATAAAACACGTGTGGTGCGCAGTGGCATTTAGCAGCCTTCTAATTACCAAAAAGCAACGCCAAAGCCATGTAAGTCTGCTATTTCTGAACAAAGGGGAACCCAGAGAAGCATTTACAACCATTTATGCCATAATTGCATAAGTTGTTTGTAAATAATTTCTGTGAGAAACCTAAAGTTTGTGAAAAAGTGAACAATTTTTTTTATTTGATCGCATTTGGCGGTGAAATGGTGGCATTAAATATACCAAAATGGGCCTAGATCAATACTTTGGGTTGTCTACTACACTACACTTAAGCTAAAATTAACTTTACAAGCTCCCTAATTAACCCCTTCACTGCTGGGCATAAAACACGTGTGGTGCGCAGTGGCATTTAGCAGCCTTCTAATTACCAAAAAGCAACGCCAAATCCATATAAGTCTGCTATAATGGCATGTCTGGCACACAGTGTTGGGGCAAGGGTCCATCTGACCACTGATACCTGGTCTGCAAAGCATGGTCAGGGCAGGTATATCACCTACACTGCGCACTGTGAAGCGGGCGTAACCCTTACACTACCTGATCGATACAAAATCATACCTGATGTTTTAAAGCATGTTATTCCAAACAATTTAGGAATGTTAGGTGATTTATGCCCTTTATGGACTCAGTAGAAATGAAAATATTTCTGACGGATGTCAGAAAATCAAAATTTTTAATCACTTCCCAAGCTCTTCATTCCATTCCTCGGCCATCAGTGTCTCCGTGTATGGAGGTAATCGGACTCATGGTAGCGGCAATGGACATAGTTCCCTATGCCCGCCTACACCTCAGACCACTGCAACTATGCATGCTCAAACAGTGGAATGGGGATTATGCAGATTTATCAGAGAATTATATGTAAATTATATTCACACTTGTGAAGTAAAGGGACACTGAACCCAAATTTTTTCTTTAGTGATTCAGATAGAGCATGCAATTTTAGGCAACTTTCTAATTTACTCCTATTATCAAATTTTCTTTATTCTCTTGTTATCTTTATTTGAAATGCAAGCAGATTTACCGAGCCCATCTTAGGCAAGGCGAGCACAATACCAAGGAGCTAAGTTAGTATCTGAACCTAGAGGGTTGGTGGACAGGTCCACATTTCACCTGGGGAGGGCTGTGAGTCTACAAGGAGAAGCTCACTGTAGACCAGGGACTTGGTGGACCAACTTGCACCTGGGAGGTCTGCAAACATTTTTCAGAGAAAAGACCTTTCACTGCCTGGCGGATAAATCCTTGCCTGCCGCTCTGAACGATAAGTTACTGTGAGGAGGATTCAGGCCTCCAATCAGTTAGAGGATCCCCTTTGAAACAATGAGTAGATCTTGCACTTCACTTTCACCTCACTCGTCATCAAGAAGGCAAAAGAAAAAAGGAATGAGGATCATGGGAAGTGGTGGGATTTAAAGCTCTGGTGTGTTGGGGTGGCTTTTGCCTCTTCCTGGTAGTCAGGAGGGGAATATTCCCAGACGTGATGACATATGAACTCTCACATCTAATGAAAGAAATTAGTCTGTAATGTTGCTCCCCAATGCAGGTTGCCATCAAACAGCACATCAATGGTCCACAAGGACAGTACTAATTTGGAAAACGAATAGAAGCTTTATTTTGTGATGCCAAAGCTTTAGCATGAAGGCTCCAATTGGAAGCACCCTCTATCGGGACCAATGTACAATTATAATAGTTGTGTACAAATTATACAAGAGTCTAATCCAAGAAGAGACTGCAGGACTGTGATGTGATCTGACATATCAAACCAGCTGAATAATGAGGACTCTTTCCCTGTGTGAGATCTTTGGAAATGACCAATTACAAATATATTTATCTGGATATTATTGTTAAAATGTTTGTTGATGTTGACCGCACTAAAGAAGGGCACAAAAAAAAAAAAAAAAAAAAAAAAAAACTGAATACAGTAGTCTCAAATGGCAAATAAGGAAACACTGTACAGTAGCCTCTAGAATATGCAGATAGGCATATTTCAGACCCAGTTACATAATAAAAGCATGTGAAGGGATCATGCTGGCAAGTGTCATTAAAGATTTTAATATAGAACATCTGTAGGTGCTTTTGTAATTGAGAATCAATTCAATAAAAAAAATTGTTAATGTCTTTCAAACAGCATCAATGAGAATTAAAGATCTGACAAAACATCTGTTAATGGAAAATTTTGATCGATCACATTCAGTACCCATACATCTGAAACCAAATTCAGATGCATAACAATCAGACTCGGCTGATGTAGAAAGGATTTGTGACTATTGAAACTATCATGGACGTCAAATAAAGCAAGATCTTTAGTAATGCCAGCAGTTATATCCTTCTCTTAGTCATACCTCAACTGCAGGCTCCAAAGCATGTTTATCAGAGGCAGGCTGGATATGGAGCAGTTTAACTAAATGTTGTTCAATACATGAATAACAAATGTCTGAATCTCCAAACTTCTTTGGTAGATAATGAATACACAAGAGCAGCAGCATTCTTAAGAAGACATTGCACACAAAAATGAAAAAGTACTTAAAGGGACAGTCAAGTCAAAGTTTTTTTTTAATGATTTAAATAGGGCATGTCATTTTAAACAACTTTCCAATTTACTTTTATTACCAATTTTGCTTTGTTCTCTTGATAGTCTTAGTTGAAAGCTAAATCTAGAAGGTTCATTAGCTAATTTCTTAGTCCTTGAAGACCACCTCTAATCTGAAAGCATTTTGACAGTTTTTCACCACTAGAGGGTGTTAGTTCATGTGTTTCATATAGATAACATTGAGCTCAGGCACGTGAAGCTCCTAGGAGCAAGCACTGATTGGCTAAAAATGCAAGTCTATCAAAAGAACTGAAATAAGGGGGCAGTTTGCAGAGCCATAGATACAAGGTAATCACAGAGGTAAAAAGTATATTATTATAACTGTGTTGGTTATGCAAAATTGGAGAATGGGTAATAAAGGGATTATCTACCTTTTTAAACAACAAAAATTCTGGTGTTTACTGTCCCTTTAAAAAAAAAAATATATATATATTCTGCTGTGTATAATCTCGCCCCAACCTCATTAATCCCCCCCAAAGAGCTGTCTAACCCTCCCCCCACTAACTATTTCCCAACATTTTGGGTACTGGAAGCTGTCCCCCCCCCCCCCTGCATAGCCTACCCCCTCCCCCTCCTAGATCTATTTTTAAAAATTATTTCCCCCCTCCTCTCCAATTGTTAAGCCCGGATCGCAGGCGCACATGCACGCACCCGGCAATCTTTTCCGACTGCTGGCAATGGGCCGCCCACCCGCCTCCCTACAGCTGTTCCCACCCACCAACGATCGGCACCCATCGCTGGCCGATGGCCCTCTCTGCATCGGTGTGCCAAAAAAGGTATTGCAGGGATGCCTCAATATTGAGGCATCACTGCAATACCTTAGAAGCTGCTGGAAGCCATCAGGATCACTTCCAGAGCTTTAAACCCCAGAGGACGTGCCAGGCACGTATTTGGTCGTTAAGTGACCTCCAATGGAGGACGTGCCTGGGATGTCCTTGGTCGTTAAGGGGTTAAAAAGATAGATATCCCTTTATTACCCATTCCCCAATTTTGCATAACCAACACAGTTATAATAATATACTTTTTACCTCTGTGATTACCTTGTATCTATGCCTCTGCAAACTGCCCACTTATTTCAGTTCTTTTGACAGACTTGCATTTTTAACCAATCAGTGCTGACTCCTAGGAGCTTCACGTGCCTGAGCTCAATGTTATCTATATGAAACACATGAACTAACGCCCTCTAGTGGTGAAAAATTGTCAAAATGCTTTCAGATTAGAGGCAGTATTTAAGGTCTAAGAAATTAGCATATGAACTTCCTAGATTTAGCTTTCAACTAAGAATACCAAGAGTACAAAGCAAAATTGGTAATAAAAGTAAATTGGAAAGTGGTTTAAAATTACATGCCCTATCTAAATCATGAAGTTTTTTGTTTTTTTTTACTTTACTGTCCCTTTAAGCGTATTTTACTTTTAAATATAGGCATTTCCCTCCAATATATTTGCATTAACAAAAATGCCTCTAGTAAAAACATAATTTATGTAAGAACTTACCTGATAAATTCATTTCTTTCATATTAGCAAGCGTCCATGAGCTAGTGACGTATGGAATATACATTCCTACCAGGAGGGGCAAAGTTTCCCAAACCTCAAAATGCCTATAAATACACCCCTCACCACACCCACAAATCAGTTTAACGAATAGCCAAGAAGTGGGGTGATAAGAAAAAAGTGCGAAAGCATAAAAAATAAGGAATTGGAATAATTGTGCTTTATACAAAAAAATCATAACCACCACAAAAAAGGATGGGCCTCATGGACTCTTGCTAATATGAAAGAAATTAATTTATCAGGTAAGTTCTTACATAAATTATGTTTTCTTTCATGTAATTAGCAAGAGTCCATGAGCTAGTGACGTATGGGATAATGACTACCCAAGATGTGGATCTTTCCACGCAAGAGTCACTAGAGAGGGAGGGATAAAATAAAGACAGCCAATTCCTGCTGAAAATAATCCACACCCAAAATAAAGTTTAAATGAAAACATAAGCAGAAGATTCAAACTGAAACAGCTGCCTGAAGTACTTTTCTACCAAAAACTGCTTCAGAAGAAGAAAACACATCAAAATGGTAGAATTTAGTAAAAGTATGCAAAGAAGACCAAGTTGCTGCTTTGCAAATCTGATCAACCGAAGCTTCATTCCTAAACGCCCAGGAAGTAGAAACTGACCTAGTAGAATGAGCTGTAATCCTCTGAGGCGGAGTTTTACCCGACTCAACATAGGCATGATGAATTAAAGATTTCAACCAAGATGCCAAAGAAATGGCAGAAGCTTTCTGGCCTTTTCTAGAACAGGAAAAGATGACAAATAGACTAGAAGTCTTTCGGAAAGTCTTAGTAGCTTCAACATAATATTTCAAAGCTCTAACAACATCCAAAGAATGCAATGATTTCTCCTTAGAATTCTTAGGATTAGGGCATAATGAAGGAACTACAATTTCTCTACTAATGTTGTTGGAATTCACAACCTTAGGTAAAAATTCAAAAGAAGTTCGCAACACCGCCTTATCCTGATGAAAAATCAGAAAAGGAGACTCACAAGAAAGAGCAGACAATTCAGAGACTCTTCTGGCAGAAGAGATGGCCAAAAGGAACAAAACTTTCCAAGAAAGTAATTTAATGTCCAATGAATGCATAGGTTCAAACGGAGGAGCTTGAAGAGCCCCCAGAACCAAATTCAAACTCCAAGGAGGAGAAATTGACTTAATGACAGGTTTTATACGAACCAAAGCTTGTACAAAACAATGAATATCAGGAAGATTAGCAATCTTTCTGTGAAAAAGAACAGAAAGAGCAGAGATTTGACCTTTCAAGGAACTTGCGGACAAACCTTTATCTAAACCATCCTGAAGAAACTGTAAAATTCTCGGAATTCTAAAAGAATGCCAGGAAAAATGATGAGAAAGACACCAAGAAATATAAGTCTTCCAGACTCTATAATATATCTCTCTAGATACAGATTTACGAGCCTGTAACATAGTATTAATCACAGAGTCAGAGAAACCTCTTTGACCAAGAATCAAGCGTTCAATCTCCATACCTTTAAATTTAAGGATTTGAGATCCTGATGGAAAAAAGGACCTTGCGACAGAAGGTCTGGTCTTAACGGAAGAGTCCACGGTTGGCAAGAGGCCATCCGGACAAGATCCGCATACCAAAACCTGTGAGGCCATGCTGGAGCTACCAGCAGAACAAACAAGCATTCCTTCAGAATCTTGGAAGAAGAACTAGAGGCGGAAAGATATAGGCAGGATGATACTTCCAAGGAAGTGATAATGCATCCACTGCCTCCGCCTGAGGATCCCGGGATCTGGACAGATACCTGGGAAGTTTCTTGTTTAGATGAGAAGCCATCAGATCTATTTCTGGAAGTTCCCACATTTGAACAATCTGAAGAAATACCTCTGGGTGAAGAGACCATTCGCCCGGATGCAACGTTTGGCGACTGAGATAATCCGCTTCCCAATTGTCTATTCCTGGAATATGAACCGCAGAGATTAGACCGGAGCTGGATTCCGCCCAAACCAGAATTCGAGATACTTCTTTCATAGCCAGAGGACTGTGAGTCCCTCCTTGATGATTGATGTATGCCACAGTTGTGACATTGTCTGTCTGAAAACAAATGAACGATTCTCTCTTCAGAAGAGGCCAAGACTGAAGAGCTCTGAAAATTGCACGGAGTTCCAAAATATTGATCAGTAATCTCACCTCCTGAGATTCCCAAACCCCTTGTGCTGTCAGAGACCCCCACACAGCTCCCCAACCTGTAAGACTTGCATCTGTTGAAATTACAGTCCAGATCGGAAGAACAAAAGAAGCCCCCTGAACTAAACGATGGTGATCTGTCCACCACGTCAGAGAGTGTCGTACAATCGGTTTTAAAGATATTAATTAAGATATCTTTGTGTAATCCCTGCACCATTGGTTCAGCATACAGAGCTGAAGAGGTCGCATGTGAAAACGAGCAAAGGGGATCGCGTCCGATGCAGCAGTCATAAGACCTAGAATTTCCATGCATAAGGCTACCGAAGGGAATGATTGTGACTGTCAGATTCAGCTGTCTCAATACCTCCTCTCCTAGCCACACCTATTATTTCCTGATTGGTTGCCCCTTCCTTAAATAAGCTGTTCACCTTTCATTCCCTGCTCAGTATTGAAGTTTTCTGCCACAGTGAGGATTGCTTGCCAAAATCTCTCCTAATTCTCCTTGAAGAAAGGATTCTCTGAGCCTCCGGTTCTACTACTGAATTACATTGGATTCCTTACTCAGGACACTCTCTCACATTCATGGGGTAAAGTACTTTGTCTAACTTTGCATAATTCTCCTCCTTGCCTCTTGCCGCAGCTGCAACCTTCTCTGTTACGCTTGTGCTTGTCAGCAAGATTCAACGCTGCTCCCAAAACCACCGGACGTCACTTCCGGTTTCTCCGGTCTCAAACTTACTTCACTCAGACGCCACAGAAGGGATTGCTGCTAGCTCTCCACACTTTACTTTGCTCCAAGGTACTTTCTACTTGTTTATGCAAATACCATATCAACCTCAGGCACTATATTGCTACATGTTCGCTAAGCACATACCGTAACCTTTGTTCTGGCTCTTTCCTACTATCTGCATATTTTCTCTGTGTATCTGCCTGTTTGAAATCTCTATCTGTCTCCGCATATGCTGTTGTTATCTGAGTGTGATAATAACAGTTGTAGTCCACAATATCCAGTACCATTCTGTATGAACTTACCATACTTGATATAGTATATCTAATCACTACACTGAAGGAAGCCTTTCCAGCGATAAGGGTTTCAGACAGTTTCGTGATACATACATACATTTATTTAGTATTCTGCAGTTGTGTTCCAGTCCTACTTTTATAGACTGAGTCTGATATATATTGTTTCTAACAGTGACTGAAGGTTTCGACAAGCTGAAATCAATTTTAGACGTCTCTTGTCTGTCAAAGACAGAGTCATGGACACTGAATCTATCTGGAAACCCAAAAAAGTTACCCTTGTCTGAGGAATCAATTAACTTTTTAGTGAATTGATCCTCCAACCATGATTTTGAAGAAACAACAAAAGTCGATTCGTATGAAATTCTGCTAAATGTGAAGACTGAGCAAGTACCAAGATATCGTCCAAATAAGGAAATACCACAATACCCTGTTCTCTGATTACAGATAGAAGAGCACCGAGAACCTTTGTAAAAATTCTTGGAGCTGTTGCTAGGCCAAACGGCAGAGCCACAAACTGGTAATGCTTGTCTAGGAAAGAGAATCTCAGAAACTGATAGTGAGCTGGATGAATCGGAATATGCAGATATGCATCCTGTAAATCTATTGTAGACATATAATGCCCTTGCTGAACAAAAGGCAGGATAGTCCTTACAGTTACCATTTTGAATGTTGGTATCCTTACATAACAATTCAATATTTTTAGATCCAGAACTGGTCTGAAGGAATTCTCCTTCTTTGGTACAATGAAGAGATTTGAATAAAACCCCAGCCCCTGTTCCAGAACTGGAACTGGCATAATTACTCCAGCCAACTCTAGATCTGAAACACATTTCAGAAATGCTTGAGCTTTCGCTGGGTTTACTGGGACACGGGAAAGAAAAAATCTCTTTGCAGGAGGTCTTATCTTGAAACCAATTCTGTACCCTTCTGAAACAATGTTCTGAATCCAAAGATTGTGAACAGAATTGATCCAAATGTCTTTGAAAAAACGTAATCTGCCCCCTACCAGCTGGGCTGGAATGAGGACCGCACCTTCATGTGGACTTAGAAGCTGGCTTTGCTTTTCTAGAAGGCTTGGATTTATTCCAGACTGGAGATGGTTTCCAAACTGAAACTGCTCCTGAGGATGAAGGATCAGGCTTTTGTTCTTTGTTGAAACGAAAGGAACGAAAACGATTATTAGCCCTGTTTTTACCCTTAGATTTTTTATCCTGTGGTAAAAAAGTTCCTTTCCCACCAGTAACAGTTGAGATAATAGAATCCAACCGAGAACCAAATAATTTATTACCCTGGAAAGAAAGGGAAAGTAGAGTCGATTTAGAAGACATATCAGCATTCCAAGTTTTAAGCCATAAAGCTCTTCTAGCTAAAATAGCTAGAGACATAAACCTGACATCAACTCTGATAATATCAAAAATGGCATCACAGATAAAATTATTAGCATGTTGAAGAAGAATAATAATGTTATGAGAATCATGATCTGTTACTTGTTGCGCTAAAGTTTCCAACCAAAAAGTTGAAGCTGCAGCAACATCCGCCAAAGATATAGCAGGTCTAAGAAGATTACCTGAACACAAATAAGCTTTTCTTAGAAAGGATTCAATTTTCCTATCTAAAGGATCCTTAAAGGAAGTACCATCTGCCGTAGGAATAGTAGTACGTTTAGCAAGGGTAGAGATAGCCCCATCAACTTTAGGGATTTTGTCCCAAAACTCTAATCTATCAGACGGCACAGGATATAATTGCTTAAAACGTTTAGAAGGAGTAAATGAATTACCCAAATTATTCCATTCCCTGGAAATTACTTCAGAAATAGCACCAGGAACAGGAAAAACTTCTGGAATAACTACAGGGGATTTAAAGACCTTGTCTAAACGTTTAGCTTTAGTATCAAGAGGACCAGAATCCTCAATTTCTAATGCAATTAGGACTTCTTTAAGTAAAGAACGAATAAATTCCATTTTAAATAAATATGAAGATTTATCAGCATCAACCTCTGAGACAGAATCCTCTGAACCAGAAGAATCATTAGAATCAGAATGATGATGTTCATTTAAAAATTCATCTGGATAAAGAGAAGTTTTAAAAGACTTTTTATGTTTACTAGAAGGAGGAATAACAGACATAGCCTTCTTAATAGATTCAGAAACAAAATCTCTTATGTTATCAGGAACACTCTGAACATTAGATGTTGATGGAACTGCAACAGGTAATGGTATTTTACTAAAGGAAATATTTTCTGCATTAACAAGTTTGTCATGACATTTAATACAAACAACAGCTGGAGGAACAGCTACCAAAAGTTTACAGCAGATACACTTAGCTTTGGTAGTTCCAGCACCAGGCAGCGATTTTCCTGAAGAATCTTCTGACTCAGATGCAACATGAGACATCTTGCAATATGTAAGAGAAAAAACAACATATAAAGCAAAATTGATCAAATTCCTTAAATGACAGTTTCAGGAATGGGAAAAAATGCCAAAGAACAAGCTTCTAGCAACCAGAAGCAATGAAAAATGAGACTTAAATAATGTGGAGACAAAAGCGACGCCCATATTTTTTTAGCGCCAAATAAGACGCCAAAAATGACGCCAAAAATGACGCCACATCCGGAACGCCGACATTTTTGGCGCAAAAGAACGTCAAAAAATGACGCAACTTCCGGCGACACGTATGACGCCGGAAACAGAAAAGATTTTTTGTGCCAAAAAAGTCGCAATAAAATGAAGCATTTTCAGCCCCCGCGAGCCTAACAGCCCACAGGGAAAAAGTCAAAATTTTTTAAGGTAAGAAAAAATGATGGATTCAAATGCATTATCCCAAATATGAAACTGACTGTCTGAAAATAAGGAATGTTGAACATCCTGAGTCAAGGCAAATAAATGTTTGAATACATATATTTAGAACTTTATAAAAAAAGCGCCCAACCATAGCTTAGAGTGTCACAGAAAATAAGACTTACTTACCCCAACACACTCGTCTACATGTTGTAGAAAGCCAAACCAGTACTGAAACGAAAATCAGCAGAGGTAATGGTATATATAAGAGTATATCGTCGATCTGAAAAGGGAGGTAAGAGATGAATCTCTACGACCGATAACAGAGAATCTATGAAATAGACCCCGTAGAAGGAGATCATTGCATTCAAATAGGCAATACTCTCCTCACATCCCTCTGACATTCACTGCACGCTGAGAGGAAAACCGGGCTCCAACCTGTTGCAGAGCGCATATCAAAGTAGAATCTAGCACAAACTTACTTCACCACCTCCATAGGAGGCAAAGTTTGTAAAACTGATTTGTGGGTGTGGTGAGGGGTGTATTTATAGGCATTTTGAGGTTTGGGAAACTTTGCCCCTCCTGGTAGGAATGTATATCCCATACGTCACTAGCTCATGGACTCTTGCTAATTACATGAAAGAAATATACTATTTTAAGTGAGAGCTTTTAAATTGTGTATGTGCACGTGATGCATATCAAATTATGTTTCATACACCAGTACTATACGCAGTGTGTCTTCCCAGAGAGCCAGTGGTGCATTGAATTGTGTTGCTGATGACTCCGTTTGCAAGATACAAGCCACTGCCAGTTCTCTGCACACACACACACCTTTTAAAATATTGGCGTATGAACCATATTTAGATATGCTTCACAGGCACAGTAAAGGCTCACATTAAAAAAAAAACTGTGATAGCTTTTATAAGCATTTTTGCTAATTCAAGTATGCTGCAAAAATATTTATATTCAAAAATTAAATGCATCAATGTACATTTCAATTTTGGCTGGAACTTACTGCGGCTATCTCTTGGGTTAAATAATAAGTGTTCAAGAAAATTACATACATTAAAAATGTGGAAAGGAACAGGTCATCCAGTATCAGCCATCCCAAATAATAAGCATCTAATCAAGGCAAAAAAGCATAAATATAATGAAAGCAAATAAAGTGATGGAAAAAAGTAAATTCTACCTAGATGTGAGAAATATAAACTCACTAATCAATATGAAATAGGTGTCAGGATGTGAAACTATGGCCAGCAAACTGAACTAAAATATACTAAGCTTATTTAAAATTACAACGTGCTTGCAGAAAGATACAGTGACATTGGATGCTAAAAAATATATGCACACCTGCAAGTAGGAGTACAGCTAAAAGGCTGCACAGCATGGATGAGAAAAGTGAGACCTTATAATGCTGGCCTCAACAAAAACGCAAATAATAACTGCCCAGACTTCAAGCAACTACTGCAGTTCATGGTAACTCTGTGAATGAACGAGATATGTAAAGTCAAAATGAAACTTAAATTGACTGGATAGAGCATGTAACAACTTTCCAATTCACTTCTATTATCAATTTTGCTTAGTTCTCTTGGTATCCATTGTTCAAGAGTAATAAAAGAGCTCAGGAGCGTGCATGTATATTTTGTCATCTGGCAGCAGTGTTTATTACAATGTTTATAGCAATATTATACAAAGTTGCAAAGCACTGCTGCTATTTTCAAAATAACTGCTCTCTTGGTATCTTTTGTTGAAAAATAATATGTACATATCATTATTGGGAGCTAACTGGCCATTGCTGGCTACACACAACTGTCTCAATTTAAACATGTGTTTTCCCCCTTAGCAGGGGTTTAACACCGTGATATACAAGCAACAGTGAATTAATAAAATACTTTAACACACTTGTAACATTCACTAACATCAATAAAGGTAAATAATGAGATGGAACAAAAAACATGATTCTAATGTCAGTCACTGATGTATAGAACAATAGACCAGAGTATCTGAGTATTGGTGACAATGTCAGCTGCAGAATTTTAAAAACTACACAAAAATGCTTTTTGAAAACCTGGTTATAACAGCACGACTGGTCACGTTTATTAGAAACTACACATTATTACCTTCTGCTTTCTTTTCTCTTTTCTTTTATCTTCAGTATCCTGAAGCATTTTTTCTTTCCAAAGGTCAAAGAAGTAAGAGGGATCCGTGTAAAACTTTAATCCATCTTTTTTATCATCTCTGGAAACACAAAAATGCACAAGGGAGAAAAATATCTGTAAAATCTGGTTTTGTGGTCACTGGTATAACTTGTGCAGAGGTTAACACCACAAGTTCAGCAGTACTGTGTACCCTGCAAAACACACATGAACAGCTACTTAAAGAAATATTCTACTTCTTTAGACCATTTTATTTGTAAACAAATTTGTATCTTTTCCTTTTTATATAACCCCTACAAACGGATTAAATGCATTGTCAAAATTTTGCTCTTGTGCCACTGCATATGAGAATACAGCTGCAGAACAAATGGGAAGCGTATCCTCCAATCACTCCTTCTATTCTCATCTGGAGCGGACTGGGGATTTTCCAGAAGGACAAATTTGACTCTTTATTTAACTTTTTTCAACTCATTAAACACATAGTAAAAGAAGGGAATGTGTTTCAAGATACATTTTCTAATTAAATAAAGCATTTAAATAAGGGAGGATTAATATTTTTAGGAGAAGGAAGATCAGTTCTTAGGTTCTTTAAATAAGGAATGTTGTTACAATGCTTGAGTAAACCGTGAGTGATGGTAAACTTTTGACTTTGTATAAACAGATACGGAAAGTTAGCAATATTTTACATGGAGTTGAATTTATCAGTTGTAATGAAGATGCGCTATAACTTAAATTTTAATGTAGATATGAGATTCAAATACCCCGTGCTCCGGCCACCCACTTTAAAAGTATTTTTTTTTCAGTGAGCTGAAGGTTTGAACTTTCCGCCAATCATTGCTCTAGCTACAAAAAATACATTATGTGAGTGCCGTATGGCTAGAGCGCTCATTGGAGAACAGTTCACAACATTAGCTCACAAAAAATTACTTTTGAAGTGGGCGGCCGCGGAGCAGGGGGTATTAGAATTGTCAGTGCTACATTAAAAAAGTTAAAGCGCATCTTTATTACAACTGATTAATTAAACGCCATCTAAAATATCACAAACATTCCGGATCTGTTTATACAAAGGGGAACATTTACCTTCACTTTAACTAATACATTTCAATATAATTTACCATTGTCTATTGATACAAAGTATTGGATCAAATAAATAATCAGTCAGAGATGAAGTACATAACATTCAAGCGTCTCAAGAAATTATACATTTTCTACAAATAAGTTGCTTTAACCAGGAATAAAAAAATAAAATACAAACATAAACATAAAAATGAAAATTAACTTTTATGGTTCAGATAAAGCTTGCAAGTTTAAGAGACTCTTCAATTTACTTTTACTATCAAAGCATACCTAGGTAGCAGCAAAGCAATACTGGGAGCTAGCTAGCGATTGGTGGCTATGCAGATTGGCCTCTTGTCATTGGCTCACCAGATGTGTTCAGCTCCCAGTAATGCATATTTATATGGAAGCAATAGTGCAATAATACAGAGCAATTTCTTAGAGCACTTTTATGTCACTTTCAGCTCTTGATTTTGGGATGTTACATTTTTATGAATGACAAGGACTTGTTTTTAAATACAAACCTGTATGGTGACAATATGTTCAAGGGAGGAGGTTTATCACTGGTGTTATATATGTCTTTAACAGGATTTGGAACACTGCTCTGTGAAACCACTTGCTGGTCTTGTGTGGTAGAACTTTTGAAAGCCTTCTTCATGTTAATATCTTGTAATGAAACTATGATAAAAGCAGACAAAAACACAAGTGTTACTATAAATAGGCACACACACACACACACATATATATATATATATATATATATATATATACATACATATACACATACACACACATACATATACACACACATACACACATCATTTAACATACAGAATGACAACATTAAAGGGACATGAAACCCAAAAATTATCTTTCATGATTTAAATAGAGCATACCATTTTAAACAACTTCCAGTTTACTTCTATTATCTAATTTGCTTCATTCTCTTGATATCCTTTGTTGGAAAGCATACCTATATAGGCTCAGTAGCTATGAGCTAGCTGCTGATTGGTGGCTGCACATATATGCCTCATCATTGATACAACAGATGTGTTCAGATAGCTCCCAGTAGTGCACTGCTGTTCCTTCAAAGGATTACCAAGAGAATTAGGCAAAATTGATAATAGAAGTAAATTAGAAAGTTATTTAAAGGGACATTAAACTGCTGGGTACAACTACAGTAGCATGGTTACTACTCAGCATACTATTGCAATTCCTGATGTACCTATTTTAACTCATTACAGAATCCAGTTGGTAAAGCTCTGCATCTTATACTGGGCGCCGCCATCTTGTAGCACTTGTATTGTTGCATCCTGTGTTAGGAGCAGTGCACTTTCATATATCTGGCTTTCACTTTAGTTAAGCTCACATAATAGAGAGCAAAATTGTTATATTTTTGTACAGTATAAAAACACAATTTATGCTTACCTGATAAATTTATTTCTCTAGTGGTGTATCCAGTCCACGGATCATCCATTACTTATGGGATATTCTCACTCCCAACAGGAAGTTGCAAGAGGATCACCCACAGCAAAGCTGTTATATAGCTCCTCCCCTCACTACCATATCCAGTCATTCGACCGAAAACAAGCAGAGAAAGGAGAAACCATAGGGTGCAGTGGTGACTGTAGTTTAAATTTAAAAATAACCTGCCTTAAAATGACAGGGCGGGCAGTGGACTGGATACACCACTAGAGAAATAAATTTATCAGGTAAGCATAAATTGTGTTTTCTCTAGTAAGGTGTATCCAGTCCACGGATCATCCATTACTTATGGGATACCAATACCAAAGCTAAAGTACACGGATGAAGGGAGGGACAAGGCAGGTACTTAAACGGAAGGTACCACGGCCTGTAAAACCTTTCTCCCAAAAATAGCCTCCGAAGAAGCAAAAGTATCAAATTTGTAGAATTTTGAAAAAGTATGAAGCGAAGACCAAGTCGCCGCCTTGCAAATCTGTTCAACAGAAGCCTCATTTTTAAAGGCCCAAGTGGAAGCCACAGCTCTAGTAGAATGAGCTGTAATCCTTTCAGGGGGCTGCTGTCCAGCAGTCTCATAGGCTAAGCGTATTATGCTTCTTAGCCAAAAAGAAAGAGAGGTTGCCGAAGCCTTTTGACCTCTCCTCTGACCAGAGTAAACAACAAACAAACAAAGTAGATGTTTGTCGAAAATCCTTAGTAGCTTGTAAGTAAAACTTTAAAGCACGAACCACATCCAAATTGTGTAATAGACGTTCCTTCTTTGAAGAAGGATTAGGACACAAGGATGGAACAACAATCTCTTGATTGATATTCTTGTTAGATACCACCTTAGGTAAAAACCCAGGTTTGGTACGCAGGACTACCTTATCAGAATGAAAAATCAGATAAGGATTATCACATTGTAAGGCAGATAACTCGGAGAAAAAAGTGAACGCTGGAGTCGCAAATTGTGTCAAACAAAGTGATAGCTTTTATTCTTCCATAAAAACAGGATAACAAAGTGTACTGCTCTTCAGATAATTACAAGCTTACGCGTTTCGGCTGTATGCCGTAGCCATAGCTCGCTAGTAACCCTTAATACTGATGAGCTTTAAAAAGGGTGTAAAAAACATTTCATAGGCTGAGCGGCAGTTACCATTTTTAACTCCTTACTTACTTTTTAACACTATATAATATATAAGTGTAAATGTAGAGTGTCCTGTTTATTGTTTTTATTAAAATTGATTGGTCATTGCATATGTTTGTGGCTGTACAATTGGATTATAATCATAATGTGTAACTAGTCTATGTGTAAATAACAAAGTGTTATATAACAGTAACCTTGTAATTTTAATTACTAATTAATTTACTTTGATTCTAAAAATGCAATTTGTAAAGATTTGCAAAAAGATTATAATTTGCAAAAAGGTATATAATTTGTAAAAAGGTTATAATAGACTATTACTCAGAAATGTAGCCCCACTGATCTGATTAGATAGCTTATAGTACCTAAATGGGAATACCTTCTTGCTTATAATGTGTTATTCACATAGTAAAGATTCCTACTTTGATTGAGGCCCTCAGATCCTGTTTTGTAAACAGGTTGGCTTATAATGGCCCTTCTTGTTCAATATAAACCCTAAATTTCCCCATAACACCATTATTAGGGAATAATGTGGCTCAACACTGCCAAATACATAAATTAGTGTATCAAATATAGGGAATAGGGTTGCTTTAGGTATTCTAAACATGAGCTCATGTAAAATCAGAAAAGTGTTATTGACTGGGAGTATGCTATACTACATCCAGTGATTGATTAAATCATAAGATGAATTTAATCCTGTGGGATATCTTGTCCTCAATTTAAAAATCCAGAACACCTCTTTTTTGGCAAGTGCGGATTCTCTGTCCCCTCCTCTTCGTCCTACTTCCACTGTTTCAATTATGGTCCATTTAAAATGGGCACTGTCTTTGTTGTGGACCAACTTAAAATGTTGGACGAGTGGGGTGGTCAGAGTTCCCGCCTTGATATCCAGGAGGTGTTCTCTGATACGTACTCGTGTCTCTCTTGTTGTCATGCCAACATACTGTAATCTGCATAATTCACAACTAGCTAGATAAACTGAAAAGTTATTCCTGCAGTTCATGCACCTTTTATGGTTAAAAGATTCATTTGTAACACTGCATCTAAAGCCTTCTCCTATCGATAGATGTTCACATGCTTTACAGGTGATGTTACTACACCTATAAACTCCTTTAAATCTAAGCCAGGAGCTGGGTTGTTCCCTTCTGCTATTTTTCAATTGGGTAGGGGCCAATAGGTTCCCCATAGTGACTCCCTTTCTGAACGAATGCTTGCAACCTTGCTTTACTACTTCAGCCAACGCATTGTCAGCTGCTAGTATTTTGAAATGCTTGTTTACTATTTGGCATATTTTGTTATATTGGATGCTATAGTCTGTTACAAAAAACACACTACCACTTTTTGTGGGCTTGCTTTCGGCTTTTTCCAATAATTTTCTCCTATTAATGGAAGTGACCTCTTCTCGTGCTTTCTGTATTTCAAATGTCCTGTACCCTCTCACCTTCAAACGTTCTGACAGTTGATCAGCATGTTTATCAAATTGTTCTGAGTTACTGCAATTGCGCTTCAATCTAGTCAATTGGCCCTTCGCGACTGATTTAAACACTTGCTTTGGATGACTGTTCCTGGCGTGGAGTAGTGTGTTCCCAGTTATAGGCTTTCTATAGACCTCGGTTTCGACACCCACTTTGGGGACCCCCTTTAAAGTGAGATCCAAGAAATTTATCTGACTCTTATTTAGTTCAAAAGTGAACTCCAACCCAAAGTCGTTGTCGTTTAACCAATTCACAAAGGTCTCAGCACTTTCCACTGTTCCCCTCCACACCAGGAGCAAGTCATCTATGTAACGCCGATAGAATTGTATGTTCTCCCTGAAGGGGTTCCCATCCCCATAGATGCGGGACAGTTCCCACCAACCCATATATAGGTTGGCGAAAGAGGGCGCAAATTTTGCGCCCATCGCTGTCCCGCACCGCTGGAGATAGAAAACCCCCTCAAAGGAGAAATAGTTGTGTGTCAAAAGATAACGCACAACTCTCAGTATGAAATTCACTGAATCATCATTAAAGCCTGTATTTCTCCTTAGAAAGAATTCAATAGCCATTAAACCTTTCTCATGTGGTATTGAGGTATAAAGGGCTCTAACATCAATGGTGAGCCACATGTTAGTCTCTTCCCAATTCAAATTTTCCATCAAATTTAAGACATGTGTTGTGTCTTGTAGAAAACTCGTTAATTTCCCCACCATGGGTTGCAGAATACTATCTAGCCATTGCGAGACCCTTTCAAGGAGTGATCCTATACCACTAACAATGGGTCTACCTGTGACCCCCTCCAGTGATTTATGTACCTTGGGAAGATGGTTAAATATAGGTGTTACCGGATTGTCCACCAGGAGGAAGTCACAGGTAGACTCATCCAGGATCCCCAACTCCTTACCATCATCGAGTATCTGTACCAACTCCCTTTTGTACCTGTTAGTGGGATCCCCTCTTAGGACCTGATAAAATCTGCTGTCTTGTAGTTGTCTTTCTGCTTCTATGATAAATTGATCTCTTGTCATAACTACCACTGAGCCTCCCTTATCCGCATTTCTAATAGTCAAGTTATCATTATTTTGAAGTTTTCTCAATGCTTCTCTCTCTTTCTGATTCAAATTGTATTGATTGCTGGGTGTATCCCGATGCAACATTGTCAGGTCTCTTTCCACTCTCTTCTGGAAAGTTTCCAATATGTCACCCCTATAATGTATAGGGTAAAACTTGGATGCCTCCCTAAATTTTGGCATTTGGGCCCCTGACACTGTTGCATCGGTATCTCCCTCACTCAGCAATGTTTCCAAATTTTGGATATCACATTCCTCATTAAAGGGAAATTCATTAGTAATTATGCGTCTGTTCTGCTGTGAAGGGGACAAATTTGTGTCCTCAATGGCCTCCCTATAGAAGAACTTTCGTACTGTCAAGCCTCTAATCAATTTATTAACGTCAATCAAAGTGTTAAATAAATTGAATTTTTGTGATGGAACAAACCCTAGTCCCAAACTTAACACCTTTATTTCTATATCAGTTAAAATATAGTCAGATAAATTGATTACATTCATATCCCTCACTGGTATTTGCTCCCCCGTTTGCCCCGTCTCGTGGATTGACGGTTTTGACTTATCTGTCCTGACTGGCCCCCTCTCCCTCTCCCCCCACCTTCTGGTTTCTTTTGGGGAAGGGAAAAAACCTGTTCTAGGTCCTGCTTGTCCCTCTGATCAACAATTGCCCCTCTGTCAACATTAGATGGTCCTGCAGGGGATGTGTCATCTGGAATATATTTAGACCCTCCTTGCTGTTTTTTTAGTATAGAGGGCATACGTGTGCTGGAAGCTTTTGGTTTAACCACCTGCTGATCATAAACTGGTGATTCCAGGAGATCGATTACTTCATTGCTATCCTCCCCACCTGACGCTGAACTTTCGTCATACGACTCTGCTTCACTTTCTGAAAACTGTACCTTTTTCTCCTTGTGGTATCCAGCTTCCCCTTCCTTTATTGCTTTCTTATCTTCCTGTCTGGTATTTCTATTGTTAAAGAAACCTCTGCCTCTCCCCCTACCTCGTGACCTATTGTATGCTCTACGACCTTCGGCCCTATCCTTCCTGTTCTAGACATATACCCTGTTCATATCATAGTCTGATTGATCTCTAAGGTACTTATTATGTTTTGTTGTAATCAACAATACCTTGGACTCCATTAGGGTTTTTTGTAAAATGCTGTCATACTTTGGATACTCCAAAGTCCCTCTCCTCTGATTCAATTCCACCTGAATCGTTTCTATCTGTATAGTGATTACATTTAGGGCTTTGGTTTTGTATTCAACAAGAAGGACCATTAATCGAAGGGAACAATCTGACAATATAATATTCCATTCATTAATGAAATCACGGTCCTCTGTCTGAAATGTAGGGAATTTGTTTATCCTCAGGCCTCTCGGTATGATTTTCAATTCTTGATATTTATTTAGGGTCATAATATCCCATCTTAATTTACTTTCCTTCAACAATAGAAATTCCATTTCCTCAAAGAGTTTACCTAAGGTAAACTTAGATCTATCTGTACAAAAAACCTCCTCTAATTCATAGGCACTGTTGTCTCTTTCTTGTAATGTTTTGAGAGAAAAATAATTATAGTTCTCCCCTGTATTTGTGGCTGCTAATTCCATATTGAGGTTTGGTTATAGATATAGTCTATCCGATTTATCTCCAATCTACATGTAATTCACTACAGGGGGTATGTGAGGGTTTGCTTTAATGTTTATTCTCCTGATGTATACTGTTGAATGTTTTCTGATCTGTCTGTGGCTAATATGAAAGTGTTAACTGCCGCACCTACTATTTAAGTGATGTTAGCAAAAAATTGTTTACTCTTTGTGCCACTTTTTTCATATGATATCCAAACTATAGACATTCCATGTTATTGTGAATACAATTTGTATCCATGCATAATCATTCAAAACTTAAACTCCATAATAGCAACAATAAACTACTTAAACCTTGAATAGCAAACTTTAAATAATAAGAATTCCGTTGTCACAGCAAATGCTGTCACCCAATTTATATTATGATATAATTTATGTTTATGGGCCAAATTGCCTGATACTCAGGCATACAGTTTATCTGTTATTATCTCCCATTAATATGTTATTCACTGCGGAAGATATAAAGGGCTTGCATTTAAAACTTATTTTTCTCTCTTTATGCCACTATTTCCATTTGGTGTCCCAGCTTATAAACAATCATTATTATTGCAAGCATAGTCTATTTCAATGTATAACATTTCAAAACATAGATTCCATAATAGTAATGAGCTCATTGAACATTGGACAGTAAACTTTAGGCATTAATATTTTAGTTGTCACAGCTTCTATTATCACCTAATTTGTATTGAGATGTTTATACACTTTCAGACCAACTGCTGGATACTTAAGCATTTAACCCCTACACAATTTCTCACCTTTCAGTGATTTGAATGTCAGAAATTAATGCAATAAAAAATGTATATATAATTGTTCTAAAACAAAAAAAAGGAAAAAAAGAAAAAAAGGAAAAAAAAAACAAAAAAAAAACCCAACTGTTATATAACACTTTGTTATTTACACATAGACTAGTTACACATTATGATTATAATCCAATTGTACAGCCACAAACATATGCAATGACCAATCAATTTTAATAAAAACAATAAACAGGACACTCTACATTTACACTTATATATTATATACTGTTAAAAAGTAAGTAAGGAGTTAAAAATGGTAACTGCCGCTCAGCCAATGAAATGTTTTTTACACCCTTTTTAAAGCTCATCAGTATTAAGGGTTACTAGCGAGCTATGACTACGGCATACAGCCGAAACGCGTAAGCTTGTAATTATCTGAAGAGCAGTACACTTTGTTATCCTGTTTTTATGGATGAATAAAAGCTATCACTTTGTTTGACACAATTTGCGACTCCAGCGTTCCCTTTTTTCTATGTGCAAGTAAGCCGTTGATTTGGAGTCAGCATTTATCCTTGAAGCAGTGACCAAGTTCAAGCTACAAATTAACCCTACGAGGTGGAGGAGCAAGGACCCTTGGTTGAAGAGGTTTAACCGGACTATACTTACCCCCCGCAAGCCGGCACCGGTAGGTGACATCAGACCTGTGAGCCGGTTGAGTCACTGAGGCGGCGACAGACGGAGAGGCTCATTGAGCGTGGAGGCTCTGAGCACAGTAAACTGATCGATGTCCGCCTGAAGTGGGAATATACTCACGGCTGTTTTGAGGCGCAGGCATCACCCAGGACCAGGAGCCGTGAAGAGGGGGTAAGCATGAGATAAATAAGTATCATTTCCACCTTGTCTCCTACTTTTGATGGAAGGGTTTTACCGGTGCTACTATTAAGGGGTACGTTTCTTTCCCTGCATTGGGAATTGGACTTTTGCATAGATAACTCGGAGACTCTACGAGCCGAGGAAATAGCTACCAAAAAAAGGACTTTCCAAGATAAAAGTTTTATATCTATGGAATGAAGAGGTTCAAACGGAACTCCTTGAAGAACCTTAAGAACCAAGTTTAAGCTACATGGTGGAGCAACAGGTTTAAACACAGGCTTTATTCTGACTAAAGCCTGACAAAATGCCTGAACGTCTGGGACATCTGCCAGACGCTTGTGTAAAAGAATAGACAGAGCAGAAATCTGTCCCTTTAAGGAACTAGCTGACAATCCTTTCTCCAATTCTTCTTGGAGAAAAGATAATATCCTGGGAATCCTGACCTTACTCCATGAGTAACCCTTGGATTCACACCAATAAAGATATTTACGCCATATTTTATGGTAAATTTTCCTGGTGACAGGCTTTCGTGCCTGTATTAAGGTATCAATGACTGACTCGGAGAAGCCACGCTTTGATAAAATCAAGCGTTCAATCTCCATGCAGTCAGTCTCAGAGAAATTAGGTTTGGATGGTGGAAAGGACCCTGAAGTAGAAGGTCCCGTCTCAGAGGCAGAGTCCATGGTGGAAAGGATGACATGTCCACTAGCTCTGCATACCAGGTCCTGCGTGCCCACGCAGGCGCTATTAAAATCACTGATGCTCTCTCCTGCTTGATCTTGGCAATCAGTCGAGGGAGCAGAGGAAACGGTGGAAACACATAAGCCAGGTTGAAAGACCAGGGCGCTGCCAGAGCATCTATCAGCGTCGCCCTGGGGTCCCTGGACCTGGATCCGTAACAAGGAAGCTTGGCGTTCTGTCGAGACGCCATGAGATCCAGTTCTGGTTTGCCCCAGCGATGAATCACTTGTGCAAACACCTCCGGATGGAGTTCCCACTCCCCCGGATGAAAAGTCTGTCGACTTAGAAAATCTGCCTCCCAGTTCTCCACACCTGGGATATGGATAGCTGATAGGTGGCAGGTGGCAGGAGTGAATCTCCGCCCAGTGAATTATCTTTGAGACTTCTAACATCGCTTGGGAACTTCTTGTTCCCCCTTGATGGTTGATGTAAGCCACAGTCGTGATGTTGTCCGACTGAAATCTGATGTACCTCAGAGACACTAACTGAGGCCAAGCCTGAAGAGCATTGAATATCGCTCTTAGCTCCAGAATATTTATTGGAAGGAGAGACTCCTCCCGAGTCCACGATCCCTGAGCCTTCAGGGAGTTCCAGACTGCACCCCAACCTAGAAGGATGGCATCTGTTGTTACAATTGTCCAATCTGGCCTGCGAAAGGTCATACCTTTGGACAGATGGACCCGAGATAGCCACCAGAGCAGAGAATCCCTGGTCTCTTGGTCCAGATTCAGTTGAGGGGACAAATCTGTGTAATCCCCATCCCACTGACTGAGCATGCATAGTTGCAGCGGTCTGAGATGTAAGCGTGCAAACGGCACTATGTCCATTGCCGCTACCATTAAGCCGATTACTTCCATACACTGAGCCACCAAAGGTCGCGGAATGGAATGAAGAACCTGGCAGGAATTTAGAAGCTTTGATAACCTGGACTCCGTCAGGTAAATTTTCATCTCTACAGAATCTATCAGAGTCCCTAGAAAGGAAACTCTTGTGAGTGGGGATAGAGAACTCTTTTCCTCGTTCACTTCCCACCCATGCGACCTCAAAAATGCCAGTACTACGTCCGTATGAGACTTGGCAATTTGGAAGTTTGACGCCTGTATCAGGATGTCATCTAAATAAGGGGCTACTGCTATGCCCCGCGGCCTGAGGACCGCCAGAAGGGACCCTAGAACCTTCGTGAAGATTCTTGGGGCTGTAGCTAACCCAAAGGGAAGAGCTACAAACTGGTAATGCCTGTCTAGAAAGGCAAACCTGAGAAACCGATGATGATCTTTGTGTATCGGAATGTGAAGGTAAGCATCCTTTAGATCCACTGTAGTCATATATTGACCCTCCTGGATCATAGGTAGGATGGTACAAATAGTTTCCATCTTGAATGATGGAACTCTTAGGAATTTGTTTAAGATCTTTAGATCCAAAATTGGTCTGAATGTTCCCTCTTTCTTGGGAACCACAAACAGATTTGAGTAAAAACCCTGTCCTTGTTCCTCTTTTGGAACTGTATGGATCACTCCCATAGCTAGGAGGTCTCGTACACAGTGTAAGAATACCTCTCTCTTTATCTGGTTTGCAGATAACTGTGAAAGGTGAAATCTCCCTATGGGGGGAGAAGCTTTGAAGTCCAGAAGATACCCCTGGGAAATAATTTCCAACGCCCAGGGATCCTGAACATCTCTTGCCCACGCCTGGGCGAAGAGTGAAAGTCTGCCCCCCACTAGATCCGTTACCGGATAGGGGGCCGTTCCTTCATGCTGTCTTGGAGGCAGCATCAGGTTTTTTAGCCTGCTTACCTTTGTTCCAGGTCTGGTTTGGCCTCCAGACCGCCTTGGACTGAGCAACAGTTCCCTCTTGTCTTGCATTAGAGGAGGTTGATGCCACACTTGCTTTGGAGTTTCAAAAGGCACGAAAATTAGACTGTTTGGCCCTGGATTTGGACCTGTCCTGAGGAAGGGCATGACCTTTACCTACAGTGATATCAGCAATAATCTCCTTCAAACCAGGCCGAATAAGGTCTGCCCCTTGAAGGGAATGTTAAGCAGCTTAGACTTTGACGTCACGTCAGCTGACCATGTTTTAAGCCATAGCTCTCTGCGCGCTTGTATAGCAAAACCAGAATTCTTAGCCGTTAGTTTAGTTAAATGAACAATGGCATCAGAAACAAAAGAATTGGCTAGCTTAAGTGCCCTAAGTATGTCATCCAATGGAGTCGCTACCTGTAAGGCCTCTTCCAGAGACTCAAACCAGAACGCCGCAGCAGCAGTGACGGGGCAATGCATGCAAGGGGCTGAAGGATAAAACCTTGTTGGCAAAATATTTTCTTAAGGTAACCTTCTAATTTTTTATCCATTGGATCTGAAAAAGCGCAACTGTCCTCGACAGGGATAGTCGTACGCTTTGCTAAAGTAGAAACTGCTCCCTCCACCTTAGGGACTGTCTGCCATAAGTCCCATGTGGTGGCGTCTATAGGAAACATTTTTCTAAAAATAGGAGGGGGAGAGAACGGCACACCTGGTCTATCCCATTCCTTATTAATAATTTTTGTAAACCTTTTAGGTATTGGAAAAACATCAGTACACAACGGCACTGCAAAGTATTTATCCAGTCTACACAATTTCTCTGGCACTGCAATTGTGTCACAGTCATTCAGAGCAGCTAAAACCTCTTTAAGTAACACGCGGAGGTGTTCAAGCTTAAATTTAAATGTAGAAATATCAGAATCAGGGATTCTCCCTGAATCAGAAGCATCACCCGCAGACTGAAGTTCTCCTTCCTCAACTTCAGCATATTGTGAGGCAGTATCAGACATGGTTCTTAAAGCGTCAGTATGCTCTGCATTTCGTCTAACCCCAGAGCTATCTCGCTTACCTCTAAGTTCAGGTAATCTGGCTAATACCGCTGACAGTGTATTATCCATGACTGCCGCCATGTCTTGTAAAGTAAACGCTATGGGTGCCCTTGATGAACTTGGCGCCATTTCAGCGTGAGTCCCTTGAGCGGGAGTCAAAGAATCTGACACGTGGGGAGAGTTAGTCGGTATAACTTCCCCCTCGCTAGATACCTCTGGTGATAAATTTTTTAAAGACATAATATGATCTTTATTGCTTAGAGTGAAGTCAGTACAATTGGTACACATTCTAAGAGGGGGTTCCACCATGGCCTTTAAACATAATGAACAAGGAGTTTCCTCTGTCAGACATGTTTATACAGACTAGCAATGAGACTAGCAAGCTTGGAAAACACTTTAATTCAAGTTAACAAGCAATATAAAAAAAAAAAAAAAAACGGTACTGTGCCTTTAAGGGAAACAAATTTTGTCAAAATTTGAAAAGCAGTGAAAAAAGGCAGTTACACAAACGAAATTTTTACAGTATGTAATAGGCTAACAGAGCATTGCACCCACTTGCAAATGGATGATTAACCCCTTAGTACAAAAAACGGATCAAAAAAACGACAGACGTTTTTTAACAGTCCCAGCAAAGTGCCACAGCTTTACTGTGGCTCCTACCTTCCCCAATAAACGATTTTAGGCTCTTTAGAGATGTCCTGTATCATGCAGGGGACTCTTGAGGAAAACTGGATGTCTCAGTCTGTAATTATAACTGCGCAAAAAAGTGCTAAAATAGGCCCCTCCCACTCATATTACAGCAGTGGAAAGCCTCAGGAAACTGTTTCTAGGCAAAAATACAGCCAGCCATGTGGAAAAAAATAGGCCCCAATAAGTTTTATCACTAAGCATATATAAAAAACGATTAAACATGCCAGCAAACGTTTTATATAGCATATCTATAAGGGTATTACCCCTGAGAATAAGCATGATACTAGTCGTTATTAAATCACTGTATTCAGGCTTAACTTACATTTATCAGGAATCAGCAGCATTTTCTAGCATTTCCAATCCTAGAAAAAATCATAACTGCACATACCTGATAGCAGAATAAACTGCACGCCATTCTCCCTCTGAAGTTACCTCACTCCTCAGACATGTGTAAGAACAGCAATGGATCTTAGTTACAACCTGCTAAGATCATAGAAAACTCAGGCAAATTCTTCTTCTATCTCTGCCTGAGAACAAATAGCACAACTCCGGTACTATTTAAAATAACAAACTTTTGATTGAAGTTAATAAACTAACTATTTTTCACCACTCTCCTCTTACTACCTCCATGCGCGTTGAGAGTTGCAAGAGAATGACTGGATATGGTAGTGAGGGGAGGAGCTATATAACAGCTTTGCTGTGGGTCCTCTTGCAACTTCCTGTTGGGAGTGAGAATATCCCATAATAATGGATGATCCGTGGACTGGATACACCTTACTAGAGAAAGTTAAATAACAAATATAAGCTCCAAGATGGCGGCGCCCAGTGTGAAGATGCATAGTTTTTCTAACCAATACTTGTAAGGGGTTCAAAAAATAAAATTATTTTTTAAATCATCTGTTCAAATTATTAGGAGTCACACTTCTAATTTTCAATCTTACACCCATACAACTAATTCAGGCTTCCAAAAATGACAAATCAATGTCCATCACATTCAGTAGTGAATCATTGAGACAGATTTTGTCAGCAGATAAAAACGGTTGAATCTGACAATATTTCCTTTGGGAGTGTAAGCTTTATAAATAAATAGGAAAGCATTATGCATACCCCTGGCATGTTTTAATTAGTCACTGTTTTACTGAGTACTGGTGGTTACAAAGCAAATATTGAAAAATTCTGGGTAAAAGGACATTAGAAAAATAAGACATGTGTCTGGTAAATGCTCTCAGATCTGCTGGTAGAGACTAAATGAAAATCAAAAAGGAAACGGACACTCCCTTTCATGTGGCAGCCAGGATTAGTGTTCTCTACCCCTTTTCATTCCACCTTACCTTCAACTCTCCTTGCTGTTTGACATAGAAGGGGTGAAAAATCACTGCTGTGCTTTAATTACTAGCAACCACTATTATTGGCACTAAAACAGAGTTTGACAAATGGTGCCCTGGTAATTTGGCCTGGAATCTGGATTTATGAGACCTGCTACAACCCATTTTCCTTTTACCCTACTGTAGATGTTGCTTTAAAGGACATAGTAGCATCTTGTGACCACTTGGATGAAGTAAGTTGCTACTCAGTTGAGTAATACATGTCAATTTCAGGCAATCAAATGTTTAAATCACTGTTGCTTTGTTTGCAGCAGTCATTTAAGATGCCCAATGTGCATGCACTTGGCTTACCTGTGTATGTTATGGGAGCTGCGAGCAACTGTGTCTGGCTAGAAAATTACAAAACCTGTTTTACCATGCTGCATCTTCATTAGGTGCCTCAGTGGTAATAATATTCAGTAAATGAATGCCATCCTTCAAGCTATGACTAGAACCTTGATAGACATTCATAGAAATGTTCACATAACAAATCTGAGAAAATGATCAGCAGCCAAGACAATAACTGCATATAACCATTTTTGTTTAATGAAAAAAGATATAACAAAGGGCTCCTTAATGCTCACTTCTTAGGAACAATGAACATCCAGGAACCGATTTTACATAGTAAAAGGAGCAACTTTCTGGATTGCTTTGAGACTGAGGAGCAATAGAACACAATCATGAAGGATCATCTGTTGCATATGATCTGTGGGTACTAGAGACATGACAATTACTTGGCAGAAATCTTCTTCAATCCAATGATATATCTTTTACCTATTAACATTCAGTTCCCAAGTATGTTTCATGAAGGCTGAAAACAACTTCAGAAAAAGGATAGATGTTTTCCTACTGGCACAGTCTGAAGTAGTAACATCAGCATGAAAACGGAGGATGCAGCCATGGTTCATTTGAGTTTCAGACCTCCACTTCTGCAAGCAAAAGCTCTCTCTGAATATAAAGTAAATGGAAGAGCATTGGAAAGCTGCTAAAAGGAGTAGGGATAAAAACCGTGAGTTTCTTCTTAGAGCCTGGGTATTGTTTAACAAAGAAGATTGAAAAGATAAACCACAAATATTAGCTTTAAACCCAGCGTTCTCCACCCAGTGATGCCAACTGAGCACTGCCCTATCAATATTAGCTGCAGCTACGCTTTTAGCATCATATATTTTCAGATCTGCTGTGGTTTCAGCTAGAAAAGAAAACATACGGTTGATAAATTCTATCAGAACCATCAGGCCTTGATATTTTTTTAACTGATAGGAGAGCTTTCTGTAAGTCATCTGACCAGCATACAGAGGCTATACGAACTGACATAACCAACAGTTGAGAATATAAAAACAAATCATGAAGCTTCTTTTAAGATTAGCAGACTTCATTTTCTTATCACTATGATTAAGACATAGACCAGAATTATACACACAAGGAAAAGTATTATTAATATATGTAGTGTGATTGTGGCATCAATTTAAGAAGGGTGATCCATATATTTAGCAACCAATTATGTAACTGGATATAGCCGAGTCAGTCTATCAGGAATCTGTAAATGCTTCTTGGCTTTTTCAACCTGGAATACCTCTAGCAAGGTAGTAGGACCCCAGATACATACCAAATTAAAAGCAGCTGTTGAAGAAGGAAGCTGATGAATATGAAGGGTATATTACTTTTAACAGCCTTAATATCTGAAAGTACAAACAGGTCAAAGAAATAAGGTTCTTTACAAATATCTGCATCTGTAGGATCAACAAACTACACATCAATGAATAAAGTAGGTATACTTGAATGTTCACATTCCAAATGAATATCTTCATCAGTCTATACACATTTTATGAAATCCAGCTAAACAAGGAGATATGGAGACAGGCAATGTAAGCTGTTAATAATGCATCCCTACAAACAGCTGGCAACTGGAAAGAATAGTATACTAACCAAAGGAAGATTAAAAAAAGAAGCTGTTAAACAGTAGGTATGAAACAGTAATGGTGTCAACAGAATTATCTCAACACTTCCCTTAAGCATCAAATAAACCACAGTGCACAAAACCATGTTTAAAGCATGTGAACAATGATGTGTAAAACTGATATAATTATTGATGAACTCATTAACTTCAAAAACAATGTAGTCTATCAATGTAAAACTTAAAAGGGACAGTAAAGTCAAGAATAATCTATCATGATTCAGATAGATTCAGAGAGTATGTAGTTATGAATTGAATAATATCAGCTTTTAAAACAATAGCTACACCTTCTATATTTCCTCTAAAACAGTAAGGTCATCCCTCTTCTGCAAAAATTCAAGGGAAACAAACATATATGCAGAAAATTCTCAGTTTACCTTACTTAGTATACAGAACATTTTGATAACAGACGTCATGCACAATGATAACATACGACTATAAAAATCCTAACAATAGATTGAAGCACCTTGCCAGAAAACACGCTACTCAGCTTTAATTTTAAAAACATTAAAAATGTTGAAGACACCATATCTGTTGGTTTCAGAGACATCTTTAGGTTACATGCCAGCCTGCCATACAGCCAGTTCAATAGGTTGCAGAATACTTTCTTCCATGTAATTGGCAAGAGTCCATGAGCTAGTGACGTATGGGCTATACAAGCCTAGCAGGAGGGGCAAAGTTTCCCAAACCTCAAAATGCCTATAAATACACCCCTCACCACACCCACAATTCAGCATTTTGAAGCCCGATTCCTCTCAGAGTACAGTGCATGTCAGAGGGATGTGAAGGGAGTATCACCTATTCAATGTAATGGTTTTCCTTGCAGGAAATCTATTTCATAGGTTCTCTGTTATCGGTTGTAGAGATTCATCTCCTACCTCCCTTTTTCAGATCGACATACTCTCATTCCATTACCTCTACTGATAACTGTTTCAGTACTGGTTTAGCTATCTGCTATATGTGGATGGGTGTCTTTCAGTAAGTAGGTTTTCATTACTTAAGACACTTAAGACAGTGGTTTGGCACTTTATGTATTAATATAAAGTTCTAAATATATGTATTGTAATTATATTTGCCATGAGTCAGGTTTATGTATATTACCTTTTGCAGACTATTCAGTTTCATATTTGGGAAAAAACATATTTAGGAAAATATTTTTACCTGGTGTTTAGTCTTTTTTTCAAATTGACTGCTTTTTCACGGGCAAAATTAGGCTTGCGAGGCGCAAAATGCTGACGTTTATTGCGTCATTATTGGCGCGAGAATTTTTTTGGCATGAAGGTACGTCCTGTGACGCAAGTTCGTCATTTCTGGTGTCTTAGTTGACGCCGAGTTCCTTGTCCAAGGTGCGTCTGCAATGACGCAAGTGTGTCATTTCCGGATGTTGTTAGCGCCAATACATTTTCATTTTGCGTTGTGCGTCATACTTGGCACCAAATAATTTCATTATTTAAAACCCCATTCCTATGTGCCTCTTGCCTTTCTCTATGTCAGAGGGCTATGCTGTTTGCATTTTTTCCCATTCCTGAAACTGCCATATAAGGAAATTGATCATTTTGCTTTATATGTTGTTTTTTCCTCTTACATTTGCAAGATGTCTCAATCTGATCCTGTCTCAGAAACCACTGTTGGAACCCTGCTGCCTGATAACAGTTCTACCAAAGCTAAGTGTATCTATTGTAAATTTGTGGAGATTATATCTCCAGCTGTGGTATGTAATAGTTGTCATGATAAGCTTTTACATGCAGAGAATGTATCCATCAGTAATAGTACAATGCCTGTTGTTCCTTCAACATCTAATGTACATGATATCCCTGTGAATATAAAAGATTTTATTGCTGATGCGATTCAGAAGGCTTTGTCTGCTATCCCACCTTCTAATAAACGTAAAAGGTCTTTCAAAACTTCTCATAAAGTTGATGAATTTTCAAATGACCGACAACATACTGAATTATCCTCCTCTGATGAGGATCTATCTGATTTAGAAGATCCTACCTCAGATATTGACACTGACAAATCTACTTATTTATTTAAAATGGAGTATATTCGTTCCTTGTCAAAAGAGGTGTGGAATACATTGGATATTGAGGAAACTAGTCCTCTTGATGTTAAAACTAGTAAACGTTTAAACTCTGTTTATAAACCTCCTGTGGTTACTCCAGAAGTTTTTCCAGTTCCTGATGCTTTTTCTGATATGGTTTCTAAGGAATGGAATAGGCCTGGTACTTCTTTTATCCCTTCTTCAAGGTTTAAAAAATTGTATCCTTTGCCAGCAGTTAGTTTGGAGTTTTGGAAAAAGATCCCCAGAGTTGATGGGGCTATTTATACTCGACAAACGTACTACTATTCCTATAGAAGATAGTACTTCCTTTTAGGACCTATTAGATTGGAAACTTGAATCTTATCTAAGGAAAGCTTATTTATAGTCTGGCTATCTTCTCAGGCCTGCCATTTCTATGGCTGATGTTGCAGCTGCATCAACTTTTTGGTTGGAAAGTTTAGCGCAACAGGAAACAGATCCTGATTTGTCTAGCATTGTTCGCTTGCTTCAACATACTAATCATTTTATCTGTGATGCCATTTTTGATATCAAAATTGATGTTAAATTTATGTCTTTAACTATTTTAGCTAGAAGAGCTTTGTGGCTTAAATATTGGAATGCTGACATGATATCTAAATCTAGATTACTATCTCTTTCTTTCCAAGGTAATAATTTATTTGGTTCTCAGTTGGATTCAATTATTTCAACTGTCACTGGGGGAAGGGAGTTTTCTTGCCTAAGGATAATCTAAAGCTTCTAACCGTTTTCGTTCCTTTCGACAAAATAAGGAACAGAAACCCAATCCTTCCCCCAAAGAATCTGGTTCCAATTGAAAATCTTCTTCAAGTTGGAATAAATCCAAGCCGTTTAAGAAACCAAAGCCAGTCCTCAAGTCTGCATGAAGGTGCGGCCCTCATTCCAGCTCAGCTGGTAGGGGGCAGATTCAGATTCTTCCAAAGCATTTGGGCAGATTCTGTCCAAAATCAATGGATTCAGAGTATTGTCTCTCAAGGGTACCGAATAGGATTCAGAGTGAGACTTCCTGTGAGAATATTTTTTCTCTCTCATGCATCCCAGCAAATCCAGTTAAGGCTCAGGCTTTTCTGAAGTGTGTTTCAGACCTGGAGCTTTCAGGGGTAATCATACCAGTTCCGTTTCAGGAACAGGGTCTGGGGTTTTATTCAAATCTATTCATTGTCCCAAAGAAAGAAAATTCATTCAGGCCAGTTCTGGATCTGAAAATTTTTTATCGTTTTGTAAGAGTACCAACTTTCAAAATGGTGACTATAAGGACTATTCTGCCTTTTGTTCAGCAAGGTCATTATATGTCCACGATAGACTTACAGGATGCATATCTTCACATTCTGATTCATCAAGACCACTATCAGTTTCTGAGATTCTCTTTTCTAGACAAGCATTACCAATTTGTCGCTCTTCCATTTGGCCTAGCGACAGCTCCAAGAATTGTTTCAAAGGTTCTCGGTGCCTTACTCTCTGTAATCAGAGAATGGGGTATTGTGGTGATTCTTATTTGGACGATACCTTGGTACCAGCTCAGTCTTTACATTCTGCAGAATCTCACACAAATTAACTAGTGTTGTTTCTTCAAAGACATGGTTGGAGGATCAAATTACCAAAAAGTTCCTTGATTCCTCAGACAAGAATCACCTTTTTAGGTTTCCAGATAGATTAAATATTTTAGAACTCCGTGCTATTTTCAGGGCTCTTCAGGTGTGGCCTCTGTTAAAGAGAGAACCGTTCATTTGTTTTCAGACAGACAATATCACAACTGTGGCATATGTCAATCATTAGGGTGGGACTCACAGTCCCCAAACTATGAAAGAAGTATCTCTGATACTTTCTTGGTCAGAATCCAGCTCCTGTCTAATTTCTGCAGTTCATATCCCAGGTGTAGACAATTAGGAAGCGGATTATCTCAGCCGTCAGACTTTACATCCGGGGGAGTGGTCGCTCCATCCAGATGTGTTTTCTCAAATTGTTCAGATATGGGGTCTTCCAGATATAGATCTTACAGCTTCCCATCTAAACAAGAAACTACCCAGGTACCTGTCCAGGGATCCTCAGGCGGAGGCGGTGGACACGTTAGCAGTTCCTTGGTGTTACCAACCTGCTTATATTTTCCCGCCTCCAGTTCTTCTTCCAAGAGTGATCTCCAAGATCATCATGTAACATTTGTTTGTGTTGCTGGTAGCTCCAGCATGGCCTCACAGGTTTTGGTATGCGGATCTTGTTCGGATTTCCAGTTGCCAACCTTGGCCACTTCCTTTAAGACCAGACCTTCTGTCGCAAGGTCCGTTTTTCCATCAGAATCTCAAATCATTAAATTTGAAGGTATAGAAATTGAACACCTAGTGCTTAGTCATAGAGGTTTCTCTGACACAGTGATTAATACTATGTTATAGGCTCGTAAATCTGTTTCTAGGAAGATTTATTATCGAGTTTGGAAGACTAATACTTCATGGTGTTCTTCTCATATATTTTCCTGGCATTCTTTTAGAATTCCTAGAATTTTACAGTTTCTTCAGGATGGTTTGGAAAAAGGTTTGTCTGCAAGTTCCTTGAAGGGACAAATATCTGCTCTTTCTGTTTTATTTCACAGAAAGATTGCTAAGCTTCCTGATATTCATTGTTTTGTGCAGGCTTCAAGCCTGTCATTAAATCAATCTCTCCTCCTCGGAGTCTTAATTTGTTTTTTTAGGCTTTACAGGCTCCTCCGTTTTAGCCTATGCATTCTTTGGACATTAAACTACTTTGTTGGAAATTGTTGTTCCTTTTGGCCATCTCTTCTGCTAGAGGAGTTTTTCGAATTATCTGCTCTTTCTTGTAAATCTCCTTTTATTATTTTCCATCAGGATAAGGCAGTTTTGCGGACTTCATTTCAATTTCTACCTAAGTTTGTGAATTCTAACAACATTAATAGAGAAATTGTTGTTCCTTCGTTGTGTCTTAATCCTAAGAATTCTTTAGAGAGATCCTTACATTTTTTGGATGTTGTAAGAGCTTTGAAATATTATGTTGAAGCTACTAAAGATTTCAGGAAGACTTCTAGTCTATTTGTTGTCTTTTCTGGTCCTAAAAAAAGGTCAGAAAGCTTCTGCCATTTCCTTGGGATCCTGGTTAAAGCTTTTGATTCGTCAGGCTTATTTGGAGTTGGGTCAGGCCCCGCCTCAGAGAATTACAGCTCATTCTACTAGATCAATCTCCACTTCGAGGACTTTTAAGAATAAAGCTTCAGTTGATCAGATTTGCAAAGCAACAACTTGGTCTTCTTTGCATACATTTACTAAATTCTACCGTTTTGATATATTTGCTTCCTCGGAAGCAGTTTTTGGTAGAAAAGTTCTTCAGGCAGCTGTTTCAATTTGATTCTTCTGCTGATGTTTAAGTTTTTTCTTTTCATTTATGAGAATAAACTTATATTTTGGGTTGTGGATTAATTTTTTTCAGCGGAAAATGGCTGTTATTATTTTTATCCCTCCCTCTCTAGTGACTCTTCTGTGGAGTTCCACATCTTGGGTATTACTATCCCATACATCACTAGCTCATGGACTCTTGCCAATTACATGAAAGAAAACATAATTTATGTAAGAACTTACCTGATAAATTCATTTCTTTCATATTAACAAGAGTCCATGAGACCCACCCTTTTTATGCTGGTTATGATTGTTTGTTTAAAGCACAATTATTTCCAAATTCCTTTTTTGATGCTTTTTACTCCTTTATCACCCCACTACTTGGCTATTCGTTAAACTGAATTGTGGGTGTGGTGAGGGGTGTATTTATAGGTATTTTGAGGTTTGGGAAACTTTGCCCCTCCTGGTAGGATTGCATATCCCATACGTCACTAGCTCATGGACTCTTGCCAATATGAAATAAATAAATTTATCAGGCAAGTTCTTACATAAATTATGTTTTTGTTGCTGAAGCTTTAAAGTGATGGTAATTTTTATACTTTTTGATAATGGATTCTGTTAATATGTATATATATATATGTTATAGTTGCTAACTTTTTTTTCATATATCCAATTTATTTAGATATATAAATACTTACGATTCTATTCAGGTGTTCTGTCGAGAACTCCAATTCCTCGAAAACTCCAATGTGACGCCACTTCTGGTGAGTTCTATTTTCAGTATCTGTTCTTGCCTGTCCTGGGGGACACACCGCCGATCCTCTGGCATACACCCCAAGTAAACCTTGGGGAATGAGGTTTACTTGAACCCCCCCAGGTGGAGGCAAAATAGATAGTGAAGATAGACGATTACATTGCCCATCTGATTGGTTGTGAATCTTGTCACTGACTGAGACACGGACCAATCAGATGTGTGAAATCACCGGAAGTGACGTCAGATTGGAGTTCTCGATGTATAGGAGTTCTCGATAGAACACCGGCATTCTTAAGTTCCCCCTCCTACATCCTTGATTTTGCAGTGCAATGTTAGAGAGCGGTCCCACGCATTCTCTAATGATGCATGAATCGATGCTGACATTCAATACATTTGCTTGAACGCTGAGAAGCATGACGTTGAGAACGCATGCACAAATGTTCCCTTTTTTTTTTTAAAACACTCAAACATACTAAAATGCCACAAATATGGAAAACGTCATAGGAAGAAGAAAAAAAAGCTGTTAGTGTCAGGGCTGCCGGACCGTGCTATAGAATTAGAGCAGTTTGACAGAGATTATTATAGTAAGTCTGAAATCTTTAATCAATGAAACTCATTTTCATTTTTAGATTTAGAATGATTGCCAGTAAGAAACCCTTTTGAATTTACTATCACTAAGTCGGAAATTTATCTGCAAAAAGTCATATTGAAACCAGACAACGAAACAAGATGTCAAGTTAGTTTAAAATCCAGTTATGTTATCCCTATGCATAGCTTTGCATTATAATATCTTTGAATTCCCTGAAAACACAAAAGCTCTTGGAAATGAATCTGTCTGAAAGAAAAAAATAAACTATGATAGTTCAATCTGGGATGACACCCAAAGATCTCACCCACAGAGAGGAAGGTCCCAGTAAAATATGTAAGGAGCCTGAAAAAATTAAATTAAAAAACACAGCAGGGTAGAAAAAAAGCTACAGCCCTACACCACCATACAAGAAATAGGCAGAAAAATAACTGATTCATGAAGGAAGGAGATGAATGTGACTATTATATATAGGGAAGAAAATAACTCATGAAGATTTCTGAGACTTAGCCCAAGGCAATATATACCCCCAGTAATGAACAATATCAAGCCAGTACAGAGAAACAGAGACATTACCATTACTATAATGCAATACTTAATACAGAGATATAATGAAGATGAATTCCACTTAACATCCAAATTTGTTATCTCGACACTAGCGTGGGCAGGACTGCAGCTATTCAGACAGTAAAATCAATCCATGCTGGCTTTCAAACATCATATTGACATAACAGTAGTAACAATATGCCCCCTGCCAATTAGTCTGATACATCAGGCGCATGCTGCATCTTGGAAAGACAAAATAGGACTCCAGCTAAGAGACAGCAATTTCTGAGTAATTAATTGTAGCTTTTTTTTTTTTTAGGCATTACTTCCAATACAGTGGTTTCATGCAGATACCCACCCTCTTCCACTGTTGAATCCAGCTGGGTGACTTTGACAGCAAGGCGATCAATTCGGTCTTGAAGAGAATTTGCTCTGATGTAAAAAACATTTGCCTCGTTAAACAACTCACCAAATATGTCTTCAGCATGTTTGCCTGCAAAAGAAACAAACACACATTGACTTATTACCAATCAACTAATTTATTTGGGGGGGGGGGGGGACACATTCTGCAAATTAAACATGGTTTGCCACATCAGCATATATTTTATAACCAGATGGAATATTGATTAGCAAGCCACACATTTATTTAGGATTCAGACTAGGAAAAAAAAAATAGTATATAATATAAGAATTATGAATTTTCCATACCTGGACACAACACAGTTTATTTGTGGATATAAAATGCAAAGTAAATACATTTGAAATAAAAAAAAATGGATAGTCTATGTAAAAATGAGATGTTCGTTTGTATTGAGCATTTTACTTTTAAACAGAATCCTACCTCTCACTTAAAATCAATGTGTTCACACTCAGAGCAGAACCATATGAGTACTAGAGGGTAGATAGATGTACACTGATCACTGCAGTAGGTAGAAATTCCTTTCAGATACCTGAGGGGATGGACGCCCTCACCCCTACATTTACAACTGTGCACTTTTTTTTTTTTTTTTTTTTTTTTTTTTTAAATTATTTTTTATTGAATTTCAGGATATAAAACAACATAATCAATTCGTCAAGATAAATCTTTGTAGATACATTCATATCACAGCAGATTTTTAAATCATAAATAACATGGTTTTTAACTCCCTCACCGGGATTAAGTATCTACCCAAGAGATGAAAAAAAAAGAAAGAAAAAACCACTTATTCTGAACCTCCCTTTTGTGAAAAAAAAGAAAACAGTGCTAGTTTATATACAATTAGATTTATGCTTTGATGGGAATCCAAGTGTCTCACCACCATGAAACGTCCCGGGGGCTCATAGCACTGAAACATTGAAGCATAGAGGGAAGAGGGAAGGGGGGGAAGGGAGGGGTGGGAGAAAAGCGTGGCGGTGGAAAGAAAGAAAAAAGAAGAAGAGGAGAAAACGAAAGAAAAAAAAAAAAAAAAAAGAGAAGCGCTACCCTTATGTAGCACTGGCCCTTTCTAATAACCATGACCTAGGCAGTACCCCAGCTACAATTAGATTTAAAAATGGCGTGGCATTCTGGAAAGGCTTTAGGAAGTAGCCCTGCTGCTCTGATGACCAGGAGCTGATCAGACTTCCCCATTTTTTAAAGTAATTCTTGAACTGCTTTTCTGAGTCTACCCTGAGATTCTGCCTTTCTACGAGCATCTGCGCTTTGATGGTGTTGGTGACCTCCCCCATACAGGGGGTTTCTCGTTGTCTCCATTTTTTAAAGAGCAAACTGCGGGCTACCAGTATGACTAAATTAACCAGTTGTCTGTCCCCCGTGGTATCCAACTTCTTAAGAAAAAAAATGTGTTCTGCCTGCAGCTCAATTTTGCTCTGAAGATGGCGGTTCAGCCAATACTGGGCCTTGGCCCAGTATTGTCTGACTTTTGGGCAGCTCCAGATACAGTGTAGGAGGTCTGCTCCTATGTGGGTGCACTTAAAACAGCTCCCTGTCTTTGGCTCCCCCCATCTAGCCATTCTGGCTGGAGTTAGATAAAAATTATTTATAATTTTGCATTGAGATTCTCTCCAGCTAATACATGAGGTCGCCTCGGCTGTAAGTTCAATACTTTTTAATATATCCTCTCCTTGTAGCCATTCAAAATATTTATTAAATTTTCCCTTAACCCCTTAATGACCACAATGTACCCTGTATGTCACTGGTCGTTAAGGGTTTTTTCAGGACATAATAGCACAAGTCTAGCAAGAACACGCTATTAATGCACTCCCTCCAGCAGGCTTTGTGGAATAGAGCAGTCTCAACGCTGGTGGCAAGACCGCACTATAAAACAATCAAGTCCCAAAAAAAGGCCAGCGACATACAGGGTACGTCGCTGGTCCTTAAGGGGTTAATCAGGTCTATATGCTCCAGGCCCTTATTTGTCAGTATTTTTTGATACCACCAAGAAATTGACCGTTTCCCCGCTTGATATAATTTTAAGCCCGACATTAATTGGGCCAGTCCCCAATCAGTTACCACTTCTCTATTTGCTTTTTCGATATAATGGCGTGCCTGCAGATATGCATAGAAATTATTAGTTGGAAGGTGATATTGTTCTATAAGGCTCTGGAAAGTACGTGTTTGACCATCCCTTTCATCTTTTAGTTGTGAAAAATAGGTTAAACCTTTTTCCTTCCAATCAAAAAATACTTTGTGATTGAAGCCTGCTGGGAAATCCACACACCCGATAATCGGTAAGTATGGGGACACGCGAAATTCCTGTCCCACCAAAGAGCAGTATAACTGCCATCCTTTAATAATATTAGCAAATGTTAACATGCTATCTACATTCTGGGGCAGCTTCCTATATGGACAATGTAGCATAGCAAGGGGGCTGAAAGGTCTAATCAGCTCCGCGTCTAGCTTGTAATATGTTACGTAGTCTGAGTTAGTGAGCCAGTCTATTCCAAATTTAGCTAATGCTATTAAATTGTAATATTTAATATTTGGAATAGCGAATCCCGCATATGTTTTAGAATTACTCATTTTATCTATAGAGATTCTTGGTGTTTTCTTCCCCCAAATAAAGAAAGAGCAAGCTTTATTATATTTAACTATGTCTTTCCTTGTCACAAGGAGAGGTAAATTTTGCAAAAAAAATAGAATTTTAGGAAATATGATTGTCTTAATGATCATACATCTGGCCGAGATTGACAGGAAAAGTAGATTCCATTTATTTAGATTGGCTTGGATTTTATCAAAGAATTCCTTGAAGTTTAATTGATACCAGTCCCTGGGATTTCTAGAGATCTTAATCCCTAGATAATTAATAGCCTTTACCTCCTTAAAAATATAATTATGACTTTGCCTTGTTTTGTTGACCCATAGTAGCTCTGATTTCTTGGGATTAATTTTATAACCAGAGAATGTGCTGTACTCTGTGATAATATCCAAAACATTTGGGATGGAATTTACCGTGTCTTGTAAGAAAAGTAATATGTCGTCGGCATATAGTGAGATGAGTAGAGTCTCCCTACCAATCTGGACTGGTTGTATTGTCTGACGTAGATATACTGCCAAAGGCTCTAGGGCGAGGTCAAATAGGAGCGGGGATAGTGGGCAACCCTGACGGGTTCCTTTTTGTAAAGTAATATATTGCGTTAAATCCCCATTCACTAAAAGCTGTGACCTGGGTTTCCTATAGACCATTCTCACCATATCGACCAAATGACCCGAAAAACCAAAGTTTTCGAGGGAGGTTATAAGGTGATTCCATTCAATGGAATCGAAAGCTTTTTCAGCATCTATGGTAATTAAGGCAAAATCTTTTTCCTTATTATTATGCCCTTCCCTTCGGCTCTGCTGGCCGACATGGTGAAAATGGTCCACCGCTGTCAATACTCTTCTCATGTTTCGAACAGAGTTCCTGTTCGGGATAAAGCCAGTCTGGTCTGTGTGTATCAATTTGCCTATGACTCTCTTTAATCTATCTGCAATAATTGACATCAGGATTTTATAGTCCTGGTTTAACAGGGAGATTGGGCGATATGCCGCTAGATCCTCTGGCTTTTTACCTTTCTTGTATATCAAAGTGACAATTGAGTCAGTGAAGTAAGGAGACTTTAAGGCCTGTGATAGGAAATAATCATTAAAAAGCTTCTTTAATGTGATGCCAATTGTGGCTGATAGAGTTTTATAGTATTCGATCGGAAGACCGTCAGGGCCTGCTGCTTTTCCAGATTTGCACTTTAATATTACACTGGCAATTTCTGGCTCTGTTATGGCCGCATTAATTTGTTCTAGATCCCCTGCAGATATATTGGGTAGTCTGATTTTTTCCCAAAATTTTGCCTTGGCTTTTTCATCAATTCCACTGCTGGTATATATGTTATGAAAGTATTTATAGAATGCCTCCCTGATCTCTGTCGCTTGCGTGATTACCTTATTACCAGTTTTTATTGTTGCTATGGTATTTTTCTTTTGTCTGAACTTTGTTAGTTTAACCAGATGTTTGGCTGCAACCCCCTGATATCCTTGAAACTTAGCCCTTGCTTTGAGATCTTCCCCTGCCCATTTCTCCCTGAGAAAATCTTCCCTTACATTTTTAGCAGAGATGTATCCGCTCCATGTAACTGAATTTGGAGAGCGAAGATATCTATTATATGCGTTCCTAAGCTGATTGGCCACTTGTAGCTCTCTAGCTTTCAATTTGCGTGTTAACTTGACCATGTATCCCTTGATTTCTCCACGCATGACGGCTTTCCCTGCTTCCCAAAAGGTTTCTGTTTTATCATTGTAACCTTTGTTCAGGTCACAATATTCTAACCACTTTCTGTTTAACCAATTAGAAAACTGTATATTTTGACTCATATAGGCCGGAAAGTGGAACGAGTTCCCAGGACTTCCAGTCCGCTTATCTGGCCAGACCCGCAAGCTTATAATAGCGTGGTCAGATAACAATATGTCTGCTATGTGAGTTTCAATTGGACGCTTAGCTACTTGCTGACTTATTAGGAACAGATCAATACGGGAAAAACTTTTATGAGCCTTAGATTCACATGAAAATATCCGGGCATCCGGATGTTGTTGGCGCCAAATGTCATTTAATTTTAGCGTCTTGATATAATTCCTGAAAAATTTCGCTTCTCTATTATTTATCTGAGAGCCTCTAACTCTGGACCTATCCACCTCTGGGTATAACGTGAGATTCATATCACCGGCTATAATCAAGTTCTGTTCCAAGTGTGGAATAAGTTTCTGCTGGATTTTTTGCCAAAAGTTTTTCTCAAGTTTGTTAGGGGCATAAATATTGCAGAAGGTCCAACAGATGCCCTCTATCTGCATCTGGAGGACTATAAATCTACCCAGCTGATCACACTCTTGACTGAGGATTTTGTAGTTAACCTTTTTATTTATGATAATGGCCACACCTCTCTTACGCCTGTTACAGGGAGTGGCGACAATTTCTGCCACCCAATTAACTTTCAGTTTTGCTATTTCATGGTCCTTTAGGTGTAATTCCTGCATAAAAATAATGTCTGCCTTCTCACTTTTTAATAACCTCAAGACATTTTTCCTCTTAATGGGGGAGGTTATGCCCCCCACATTCCAGGACACTAATTTTAAAGGGTCTGACATTTTAATCTAAGGAGAAAAGAGAAAAAAAATAAAATAAGAAAAGAATAGAAAGAAAGAAAGGAGAAAAAAAAGAAAAGAGAAATAAGAAAAAAATAAGAAAGTGGAGAGCAAAAAAAAAAAAAAAAAAAAAAAAAAAAAAAAAAAAAAAAAAAAAACACAAAAGGGGAGGAAAAAAAGAAAGAAGAAAAGAGCAAGATAAGACTCCCACAAGAAACCGCCCATTCCCCCCCCTTCCTGTAACCCACCATTATGATAACTATCTTTCCCTTTTGAGGAAATCTTCTAGTCTTCAATGCCCTCACAATATGTGGATCCCCTCTTGAGGTTTTAAAATTTATGAGCATTCTCATTGCCTTTATTTAAAAATTATGAACATTCTCATTGCCTTTAATGTCCTAATGGCCTGCTAATGCGTGTTTGGACTTCTATGTTATTCTCCTGGCAAAAATCCTGTGCTTCTTTTACTGAGTTTAACACTACTCTCCCTTCCATGGTTAAAACTGTTATTTTGGCAGGGTAGATCAGAGCTGCTTTAAGCCCAGCTCTGATCAACCCTGAACAGAATGGAGCCATGGCTTTCCTTCTGGAGGCAGTCTCGAACGAAAAGTCCTGAAATAACAGAACATTCTTTCCTTCGATTGTTAGTGTCTGTAGTTTCCTAAAATGTTGCATTATGCTGATCTTATCCTGAAAGTTCAGGTATCTAATTAAAACCATCCTGGGACGTGTATTTCCATCTATATTGGTCCTGATACTTCCTACCCTATGTGCCCGTTCTACCTGGAATGTGTCTCTATCTGACTGAATCCCTAATAACCTGGGGAGTGTATCTGCCGCGAATTTTAAAAGGTCCTGAAACTCCCTACTTTCTGGAAGACCGACTACCCTAACATTGTTTCGGCGGGATCTATCCTCCAGATCTTCCACCTTTAACAAAAGTGCCTTAATTTTATCGGTATTTTCCTTCATATTTATGTCTTGAATGTTAAGCTTATCTTCTGCTTCTGAAACCCTGGACTCTATTTCTGCCATTCTGACTGAAAACTGCCTGATCTCCTGCGATAAGCCTGCAATATCTTTTTTCACCAATTCAAACTGTGGAAGTAAAAGATCCGCTAATTGATTTATAGTCATTTGTGTGTCCTGATTTACCAGCGGACTTTCTGGGTTAACCTCGCTGCTTACTTCTAGTCCTAATCTCTGCTTCCTGTCCTTCTTTGGGGGCATGGCCGGGGACTTATTTTTAGTGCTTGCCATGTATTTATCCATCGAGACTAATAGCACCTCTCTCTGGAAATGGCTATAATATGTTCACTGCTGAGTGGGGAAAAGATATTCTAACTTTTTTATGTATTCTCCCCTTCTCTGCCCTCCCTTCTGATGTAATTTTGTGTGGTCTATTTTAATTTATTTACACTCAGTTTCAGGAACTCAAGACCCTTCACCATCAACTTGCTAGCTACCACTCCACTAGTTAACCGAGAAATAAATTATATCGGAGAACAGGGGTTATTACATACTTTCATGCCAACAGGCCAAGCTACAATACCTTACAGTCGTTCTGTATAACAATATAATTTTTAAGCCAATGTTCTGCAGAACCTAAACCCTGAAAATTTAGATTTTTATTTGGACACAGTTTCCACTAATTCAGCCTGCTGGGTGCCGGGGCTACTACTGACCGGTGACTGACGGGGGGAGTCTACTTTGTACTAATCTTACCTATTGGTGCCTAAAGTGTTATTGCAACATTGGTTGCCAGTGTAATCTGCTTTACTGGTGTGTGTTTTCCCCTTATTCCCCCTTCTCCCTTCTCGCCCTACAGTCCCACTGTGAAATCTAAGTGAGGCTTCAAATGTCTGTGTAATTTATTGGGTGACAAAAAAAAAAAAAAAAAAAAAAAAAAAAATACCTAAATAAGCTGACCGTTCAAGCTGTCTCGCTATGTCTCCTCCCACCCTGTGACTGTGAAAACTGTTCACGCTCCCCCGCGACTTGTAGCCGAAATGATAAGGACAGTACTCTGCCCCAGTCCTCTCGGCGCTCTCTATCTTTCTTTCTCTGTGTGAGTAATAATTTCAGCTTTAAGATTGTTTATTGTGTACCTTGGTGCCCTGTACCCTAGCTATGCTAACCAGATCCCTGAACCCTCAGAATCTTTTCCTTTTAACACTGGATTTACTTTAGTTTGTACAGTACGACAATTTAATTCTATTGATAGCCATCAACACAGACATTCCCCTGCAGTTTATAACAAAAATAGTGGGATCAATACTTTGTCCCAATAGAACAGCACTCTCTATCTTTCTTTCGCTGTATGAGTGGTGGTTTCGGCCAAGAGAGTAATTATTATAGGTCTTGGTGCCCTGTTCCCTAACTGTGTTAACCAAATCCCTGAAATCTCGGTATCTTTTTCCTTTAACACTGAGTTTACTTTAGTTTATACAGTGCAACAATAACATTCCATTAATAGCCATCAAAACAATAACTAAAGGGTTCTATCACCCCTGATGAGTTTTATCACCACCTAGAAAATGTCACAAGATACTGTAAATAGAAACTTTCCTTGCCAGCATACATAAAGGTTACTGACAGTAAGCGGTGCATAAGCTGTGACCGTAGACAATTGCCACAATGTTAGCTTTGACTAATTTCTGCTCTCTTAGTCCATATATATATGATTGGGAGATTTTATTCTTAGTCCTCCTTTTATCTCCAGATCTTGGGCTTTCTGTATCTTTACTTTTTTTTTCTTCCCTCCTTCTTTTCTCCTTTCCTTCCCTTTTTGACTATATATCAGTCCAACTGCAGATTTCTACCCTAACAGTTCCACTGATCTGTTCTAGCCTTAGCGTTTTCTTACAAGCACGTATAAGCATGAAAAGACAGAATACGGCAGGAACCAGACACAGCATAAAGTTTCCAACTTTACAGCCTCTTCTCCCACAACATAGGGCTCTCTTTCAGAAATCGTACGATTAATATACGTAACCTTTCCATTTTTAGGGACTGTTGTCTTATGGCTCGTATATTAGATAGATTCTCATAGTCCAGCATATTTCAAAAGGCTTTACTGTTATGATACCCTCCCCTGCCCTCCGTGACCGGCTTAGCTTTAAGTGAGGAGGTTTTCTTTCTTTTTTTTTTTTAATTCTGAAACACCACACACTCTCCCGCTATCACAGCGCCCCCTTTAAAGTCTGTACCTTAGGTTGGGATCTGTATGCTTCTCCAGACTCTCACTCTGGCTTTTTGCTAGGTTGACAACACAGACACCTCAATGACCCCTTTTGCACAAACCCTCCGAACTCTGACCAGCAAGAAAGAAAGGTAGAATTAATACTTGCGCTCCTGTGACACTCTTTATGCTGCGTTCCAGGCCGCAGCTCCACAGCTCCTTTGCCGCTTCTCCGTCTATCCGGCTGCAGTCAGGACACCTCCCATCTGCACCCGGTGCTTGAAAACAGCTGACGATTCCGGCTGGTTTTTAGAGATAGCCGCAAGCTTTACCCAGGCAGGGCAAAAAGTCCCGCACGCCGTGGCGTGCGGCTTGGTCAGAGTCGGGTGTCTGGGTCCGTCTTCAGGGCGCTGTGATGCGTATCTCCGGCCGGGACCAACCGGCATAAACTCGGGTGTAGTTAGGCTTCCGCTCCTGGTGTATATTTGTCTCCCCAGGCAGGGCTCTCACCCCCAGCAATAGGAGTAAGTTTGGCGGGGTATGGTAGTAAGTTGTCTCCCTCTCACAGAGCTCGAGCGTGCACGTCCTCCTCACGCTCCTCCCACCGGAAGCCAACACAACTGTGCACTTTAATCAGATCATAAGCAGACAACAAAAATCTATTCTGGGGAAAGGGAGCACAACACTAATGTGTGGTAAGCAGGGTTCTACTTTTATTCTTGTGGCCAACAAGTTTTTAGAGCCCATAACACTGCTCTGAACTATAAAACCATGCAGTGTAGCTGCTGAGCTATGAAAAAAGATGACATCTCTGCTTAGCTGCAGTTGTCTCAAATAAAACAAACCTAAAAAAAACCATCATGCTTGTGAGGTTTTGGACATTTTATTTTTACTAGAAATGTCCTAGGAAGATCTGTATCTAGAATAATAGAAAATTAACACGGTTCAATGGAACAAGAGAACCATCCAATCACCTTGGATGCATGACAAGCCACTAGCTCTACTGATGATGCTTAAACACTCAGATAAGAAGTCACAGAAATACCTTGTGACCTGACCTTTGCCAGAGGAGCTAGAACCTTAGAAAACATCCTTGGAGCAGTAGCCAATAAGGAAATAAACATTTTCCACTACAGAGCAGATACGTTATCTGGATGGATGGTAACACAAAGATAAACATTGTCAAAATGTTACCTGGTCATTAACTAAATCAACTTTGAGGCAACTGCTTGTAAATCAGGCTTTCTTGGGTTTGCATAATTTTTCAAGGAAGTTATATGGAAACTTCCAAGATAATTTTTTAGCCATCTAATTCTTTCTATGGGAGAAAAAGCTACACTGGCCCTTCTAGGGTTGGCATAAGTGCTTGCACTTATAATTCTTTGATATACAGGAGCTCATACTATCTGTTAGACTGAGACAAAACAAAACATTAACTGTACAGTAAACTCAGAAAGAATGCATCTAAAGCCATAATCAGAAATCCAGAGCTCTCATTATAAAGACTAAAAGCCATGGACGGCTATTGTAGTTCTAGTGACCAAAACCAGAAAAAAATAAAAAAGAGAGAACGCTCTATGCTTCATATATATAATGCTTGCACCTGGACTCAGACAGCAAGACGTGCAGCATATGTGCAGTTTGTCTACAGTATAGTTGTGTAGAACTCCAATGTAAACAGGGAGTCAGCAATATTACAGTGATTTACGGTTTACTGGGAGCATAGCAAACAATAGTTTGAGTAAATCATATGTTTCAATCAAATACATCCTTAAAACTTGATTGTGTATATTAATTATTAAAACCGTTCAAGACTAAATTATTATGATGCCTACATGTATGATAAAATGTTATGGTTTCAAAATTGAAAACATTAAAACTTAGAGACTAAGCTGATGTTTGTTGTGGTCCATGGGGTATACAAAACTCACTAAGTACAACTTGCTGGCTATCCTCCAAATAAACAATGAATCAAAATAACATTAACATAGCTGATTCAATATTCAAACTGTTTTACAGACTTCCTTTCTTGATGAATTGAGCATGTGCACTTTATTACCATGGTTTGCCAAGGGGTGAGAGTGAGATGTCATTTAGATCAGAGGAACTTGTGGCACAGCTTCAAATTGGTTGCACTGCACAATACATCAACAAAGAAAAAAATGAGGGCATACAGAAGCTGCATTAAAGATAGGAAATATTAAAATAAATTACTTCCAACAGCCTATTTAAAAAAACAAAAAGAAAGGTGCTTTATCAAGGCAATTCATAGATTTGCCTTCATGCATTGTGTGGTAGATGATTTACTATCACTTTAAACAGTTTTTTCGCTTGATCTGTCAACAGACACAAAAGGACTTATGTTTTTTCCTACTAAAACTAGAGGAAGAGGAGTCATCATATGAAGTACAGCTCCTGACTGAGAATTATTTCTGAATGTAATTATAGTAAGCTTTATATTCATACTTTCTCTGCGCCACAAGAGTAACTAGGGCACCTGTCAGTGCTCTGATGAATACTTTTGGGTAGTATTTATTGTAATATTAATTCAGAAAGGATCCATTCTAAGGACTATCCTTAGTAGACAACCCTAAAGAAATCTGAGCCTTCAAAGAACATGGAGCTGCTAGAAACACAAGGGGAAACATCAGGAACATTGTAATCGGCTAACAAAAAACAGTAGTACATACATAGCATAATCTGTTTGTAATAAATGTAGCCATACAGGGTACACAACATTTCTCTCCACTAGAGGATTGGTTAACATGTACAAGGACAACAATTATACATACACAAATTTAGAAATTAACTACTCTCAACCAAAATGCAACGTAGCTAAAGACTAATGCTGAGAAGCATGAAAAAAGTGATGCCAAAATTGCATCATTATGCTCTTATCAACTTGACATTTACAAATAAATATATTCATTAAAGAAATAATGGTCCAAAAAGTGTTGGGTTTTTTTACTACATAAAGCAGTTTTTATAAGAATATGTTTTAACCAAACCATAGGCATAATAAACACAAAAAAGAGTTTAAATAGTACATGGAGTTTATTTACTTAGACTACTCAGCTGTCGGATGATAGCAGCAAGAGTGCTATTGGTAACACATTCCAATTCACTGGTAATTCCATCTGGTATTGTTCCGCGGCATAGATGCCTGGGTTCTATATTCCTCTTGACTAACGGCATGATTCAGTAACTGAAATAAAAAAAATAAAAGGAAAAAGAATGTAGACTAGAAGTACATTGCATTTATACAACTGCAAGAGATTCACTAGAGAGTTATGAACACTTTAATTGCTAGGACATGACAAATCGAAAATATTCTGGTAAATTTATGATACTCTACAGCAGGTGTCAGCAACCTTGACACCCCATATGTTTTGGAACTACATTTCCCATGATGCTCAGACACTCTTTAGGCTGGCTGAGTATCATGGAAAATGTAGTTCCAAAAAATCTGGGGTGCCAAGGTGGCTGACCTTTGCTCTACAGAAATGTCTCACTAAAAGAAAAGCAGCATTAGTATCTCTCATCTGAATGTGTTTAAACAAATATATTAAAAATACTGACCTGTAGTTTAAATACATATGTTTAATATTCTTTATTCACCAACTTTAAACACATACAATTTAAATACAAGCTTCAAAAGACTAATGAACTAGATGAAGCAGAAACAAAAACATAATTTATGCTTACCTGATAAATTTATTTCTCTTGTAGTGTGTTCAGTCCACGGGTCATCCATTACTTATGGGATATATTCTCCTTCCCAACAGGAAGTTGCAAGAGGATCACCCAAGCAGAGCTGCTATATAGCTCCCCCCCTCACATGTCATATCCAGTCATTCGACCGAAACAAGACGAGAAAGGAGAAACTATAAGGTGCAGTGGTGACTGGAGTTATAATTTTAAAATTTAGAACCTGCCTTAAAAAGACAGGGCGGGCCGTGGACTGAACACACTACAAGAGAAATAAATTTATCAGGTAAGCATAAATTATGTTTTCTCTTGTTAAGTGTGTTCAGTCCACGGGTCATCCATTACTTATGGGATACCAATACCAAAGCTAAGTACACGGATGATGGGAGGGACAAGGCAGGAACATTAAACAGAAGGAACCACTGCCTATAGAACCTTTCTCCCAAAACCAGCCTCCGAAGAAGCGAAAGTGTCAAATTTGTAAAATTTGGAAAAAGTATGAAGTGAAGACCAAGTTGCAGCCTTGCAAATCTGTTCAACAGAGGCCTCATTCTTAAAGGCCCAGGTGGAAGCCACAGCTCTAGTGGAATGAGCTGTAATTCTTTCAGGAGGCTGCTGTCCAGCAGTCTCATAGGCTAAACGTATTATGCTATGAAGCCAAAAAGAGAGAGAGGTAGCCGAAGCCTTTTGACCTCTCCTCTGTCCAGAATAAACGACAAACAGAGAAGAAGTTTGTCTAAAATCTTTAGTTGCCTGTAAGTAGAACTTCAGAGCACGGACCACGTCTAGATTATGCAAAAGACGTTCCTTCTTTGAAGAAGGATTAGGACATAATGATGGAACAACAATCTCTTGATTGATATTCCTGTTAGAAACAACCTTAGGCAAAAACCCAGGTTTAGTACGCAGTACTACCTTGTCTGAATGAAAGATCAGATAAGGAGAATCACAATGTAAGGCAGATAACTCAGAGACTCTTCGAGCCGAGGAAATAGCCATCAAAAACAAAACTTTCCAAGATAAAAGCTTAATATCAATGGAATGAAGGGGTTCAAACGGAACACCCTGAAGAACTTTAAGAACCAAGTTTAAGCTCCACGGAGGAGCAACAGCTTTAAACACAGGCTTAATTCTAGCCAAAGCCTGACAAAAGGCCTGGACGTCTGGATTCTCTGCCAGACGTTTGTGTAAAAGAATAGACAGAGCTGAAATCTGTCCCTTTAGCGAACTAGCGGATAAACCCTTTTCTAAACCCTCTTGTAGAAAAGCTAATATCCTAGGAATCCTAACCTTACTCCATGAGTAACTCTTGGATTCGCACCAATATAAATATTTACGCCATATCTTATGGTAAATTTTTCTTGTCACAGGTTTCCGAGCCTGTATTAATGTATCAATAACCGAATCCGAAAACCCACGCTTTGATAGAATCAAGCGTTCAATTTCCAGGCAGTCAGCCTCAGAGAAATTAGGTTTGGATGGTTGAAAGGACCCTGAATTAGAAGGTCCTGCCTCAGAGGAAGAGACCATGGTGGACAGGACGACATGTCCACTAGGTCTGCATACCAGGTCCTGCGTGGCCACGCAGGCGCTATCAGAATTACCGATGCCCTCTCCTGTTTGATCCTGGCAATCAGCCGAGGTAGCAACGGAAATGGTGGAAACACATAAGCTATGTTGAAAACCCAAGGGGCTGCTAATGCATCTACCAGCACCGCTCCCGGGTCCCTGGACCTGGATCCGTAACAAGGAAGCTTCGCGTTCTGGCGAGATGCCATGAGATCCAGATCCGGTTCGCCCCAACGACGAATCAGTTGAGCAAATACCTCCGGGTGAAGTTCCCACTCTCCCGGATGAAAAGTCTGGCGACTTAGGAAATCCGCCTCCCAGTTCTCTATGCCTGGGATGTAAATCGCTGACAGGTGGCAAGAGTGAGACTCTGCCCAGCGAATTATCTTCGAGACTTCCAACATCGCTAGGGAACTCCTGGTTCCCCCTTGATGATTGATGTAAGCCACAGTCGTGATATTGTCCGACTGAAATCTGATGAACCTCAGTTTTGCTAACTGAGGCCAAGCTAGAAGAGCATTGAATATTGCTGTTAATTCTAGAATGTTTATTGGAAGGAGTTTCTCCTCCTGAGTCCACGATCCCTGAGCCTTCAGGGAATTCCAGACTGCTCCCCAGCCTAGAAGGCTGGCATCCGTTGTTACAATCGTCCAATCTGGTCTGCGAAAGGTCATTCCTTTGGACAGATGAACCGGTGACAACCACCAGAGAAGAGAATCTCTGGTCTCCTGGTCCAGAATTAGCAAAGGGGACAGATCTGAGTAATCCCCGTTCCATTGACTGAGCATGCATAGTTGCAGCGGTCTGAGATGCAGGCGCGCAAATGGCACTATGTCCATTGCCGCGACCATTAAGCTGATTACCTCCATGCACTGAGCTACTGATGGGCTTGGAACGGAATGAAGGACACGGCAAGCATTGAGAATCTTTGATAACCTGGACTCCGTCAGGTAAATCTTCATCTCTACAGAATCTATAAGAGTCCCTAGAAAAGGAACCCTTGTGAGTGGTAACAAAGAACTCTTTTCCACGTTCACTTTCCACCCATGCGACCTCAGAAATGCTAGAACTATCTCTGTATGAGACTTTGCATTCTGAAAACTTGACGCTTGTATCAGAATGTCGTCTAGGTACGGAGCCACCGCTATGCCTCGTGGTCTTAGTACCGCCAGAAGTGAGCCCAGAACCTTCGTAAAAATTCTCGGGGCCATGGCTAACCCGAAGGGAAGAGCCACAAACTGGTAATGCCTGTCTAGAAAGGCAAACCTTAGGTACCGATAATGATCTTTGTGAATCGGTATATGAAGGTAAGCATCCTTTAAGTCCACCGTGGTCATATATTGACCCTCTTGGATCATGGGTAGGATGGTTCGAATGGTTTCCATCTTGAACGATGGTACCCTTAGGAATTTGTTTAAGATCTTTAAGTCCAAGATTGGTCTGAAGGTTCCCTCTTTTTTGGGAACCACAAATAGATTTGAGTAAAATCCTTGTCTCTGTTCCGATCGCGGAACTGAGTGGATCACTCCCATGATTAAGAGGTCTTGTACACATTGTAGAAATGCCTCTCTCTTTACTAGGTTTGTCGATATCCTCGAAAGATGGAACCTCCCTTGTGGAGGAGAGGTTTTGAAATCCAGAAGGTATCCCTGAGATATAATCTTTAACGTCCAGGGATCCTGCACATCTCTTGCCCAAGCCTGGGCAAAGAGAGAAAGTCTGCCCTCCACTAAATCCGTCTCCGGATAGGGGGCCCTGTCTTCATGCTGTCTTAGGGGCGGGAGTAGGCTTTCTGGCCTGCTTGCCCTTGTTCCATGACTGGTTGCCTTTCCAACCCTGTCTGTAACGAGCAGTAGTTCCTTCCTGTTTTGGAGCGGAGGAAGTCGATGCTGCTCCTGCCTTGAAGTTACGAAAGGCACGAAAATTAGACTGTTTGGCCTTTGGTTTGGCCCTGTCCTGAGGAAGGGCGTGGCCCTTACCTCCCGTAATGTCAGCAATAATTTCCTTCAAGCCGGGCCCGAATAAGGTCTGCCCTTTGAAAGGAATGTTAAGTAGCTTAGACTTGGAAGTTACATCCGCTGACCAGGATTTAAGCCAGAGTGCTCTGCGCGCCTGTATGGCGAATCCGGAATTTTTAGCCGTAAGTTTGGTTAGATGTACTACGGCATCTGAAACAAACGCATTAGCTTGCTTAAGGGTTCTAACTTTGCTCAAAGCCTCATCCAACGGCTCTGTGCGAATCGCCTCTTCCAGAGACTCAAACCAGAATGCCGCTGCAGCAGTGACAGGCGCAATGCATGCAAGAGGCTGCAATATAAAACCCTGTTGAACAAACATTTTCTTAAGATAACCCTCTAATTTTTTATCCATTGGATCTGAGAAAGCAGAGCTATCCTTCACCGGGATAGTGGTACGCTTGGCTAACGTAGAAACTGCTCCCTCCACCTTAGGGACCGTCTGCCATAAGTCTCGTGTGGTGGCGTCTATAGGGAAAATTTTTCTAAATATCGGGGGAGGGGAAAAAGGCACACCGGGTCTATCCCACTCCTTACTAATAATTTCTGTAAGTCTTTTTGGTATAGGAAAAACGTCAGTACACACCGGTACCGCATAGTATCTATCCAACCTACACAATTTCTCTGGAATTGCCACCGTGTCGCAATCATTCAGAGCCGCTAATACCTCCCCTAGTAACACACGGAGGTTCTCAAGTTTAAATTTAAAATTTGAAATTTCTGAATCCGGTCACCGACAGAATGAAGCTCACCGTCCTCATGTTCTGCAAAATGTGACGCAGTATCAGACATGGCTCTCGTGTCATCAGCGCGCTCTGTCCTTAACCCAGAGCTATCGCGTTTGCCCCTTAATTCGGGCATATTATATAATACTTCTTTCATAACATTAGCCATATCATGTAAAGTGATTTGTAAGGGCCTAGATGTACTTGGCGTCTCAATCCTACGCATCTCCCGAGCGGGAGACGCAGGTACTGACACGTGAGGAGAGTTAGGCGGCATAACTTCCCCCTCGTTGTCTGGTGATAGTTTCTTTATCGGTACAGATTGACTTTTATTCAAAGCAATATCAATACAATTGGTACACATCGTTCTATTGGGCTCCACATTGGCTTTTGAACATGATGAACAAACAGTTTCCTCTGAATCAGACATGTTTAAACAGACTTAGCAATGAAACTAGCAAGCTTGGAAATCACTTTCAATAAGTTTACAAGCAATATAAAAAACGCTGCAGCGCTTCAAAAATACAGATATAATTAAACAATTCTTAACAAGAAGTGTATTATTAGCAGAGGATTGCACCCATTAGCAAAAGGATGATTAACCCCTCAATACCCAAAACGGATAAAACAGATATCAATTAAGATTTAATGCTTTTAATCACAGTCAGCACACTGTCACAGATCTGCTGTGACTGATTACCTCCTTCACAAATGAATTTTGCAGACCCCTGAGCTCTCTAGAGACGTCCTGGATCAAGGAGGAAGAAGCAGGAAGACTGTGCAAGAATTTTAACTGTGCAACAAGGCGCTAAAACAAGGTCCCTCCCACTCCTATCACAACAGTGGGAGCCCTGATATAACGGTTTCCATGCAGAAAAATATGTTAGCCATGTGGAAAAAAATCATGCCCAAAGCGATTTATCACCAAAGTACCTCACAAAAACGAATAACATGCCAGTAAACGTTTTATTAAAAAACAACATTTTCCAATGTCATGCAAAGCTATCACTAAGCCTGCTACCAGTCGCTACCACTGCAGATAAGGCTTAAGTATTATTTCAGTTTTAACAGTATTTTCTCAGTCAAATTCTAGTCCCTAGAAAATAACTCGACTGCGCATACATTTATCAGCCTGATACCAGTTGCCACTACTGCATTTAAGGCTGTACTTACATCATACGGTAACAGCAGTATTTTCTTAGTCAATTCCATTCCCAGAAAATAAAGTACTGCACATACCTCATTTGCGGAGGACCCCGCATGCTATTCCCAGTTTCTGAAGTTACCCCACTCCTCAGAATGTCGAGAACAGCCAGTGGATCTTAGTTACGCCTGCTAAGATCATAGAAAAAAAACGCAGGCAGTTTCTTCTTCCAAATACTGCCTGAGATAGAAAAACAGCACACTCCGGTGCCATTTAAAATAACAAACTTTTGATTGAAGAATAGTTAAGTAAAAACTCCAGCTCCTCTCGCGACCTCCTTTGTTGAGGGTTGCAAGAGAATGACTGGGTATGACATGTGAGGGGAGGAGCTATATAGCAGCTCTGCTTGGGTGATCCTCTTGCAACTTCCTGTTGGGAAGGAGAATATATCCCATAAGTAATGGATGACCCGTGGACTGAACACACTTAACAAGAGAAAATTCCTTGAAAATGCAATGTTATGATATAACCAACAAAAGGAGAAAAAAAGGAGGAAGGACAAAATCACTTTACTCAACGTATGCATTAATTGCACAAAGAATAAATGTTTGACTGATAAGCAAAGAACCAGGGCTTCCATGCATCTCAGAAGGCAAGTGTGGATATTTTACCAAGGATGTAAGATATTTCACATGAGCAACAAATCATACTTTGAACTTTAAAGGGCTAGGAAGGGACTAGAAACACACAGTCTGGCCACCAAAAGCCGTAAGGTAATAAGGTACTTTGAACTTTAATCATTGTGTTCTATGGTAGCCCCCAAGTAGTGCACCACAGGGTCCAACATGATGTCTACAAGGAGTATTTTTTATTAGATATGTATTAAACAGTCCATCATATATAACAGTAGGATCCTACCTGGCCAAATATACATCAGCACAAATCAGATGACTCAGAAAATATCTTATGAAGGCATGTTGGGTAAAAGTTAGATACTGCTGATAAAACGCTGACTCACAGTTTCTACAAAGATCCTCTAACATGGTACTAAGAAATCCAACTCCCAGGCCAACATATACATTTCCTACTTGTAGAACAAGCTTATAGGTATTATGACATATTGGAACAGGCTTAAGAGGAGTTTAATGGTTTTCATTATTATTACTACTCTCACTATTAATACTACATTACCATCAAAGATGTTTAAAGGGCTATGAAACCCAACACTTTTCTTTCATGATTCAGATAGAACATTTGTAACAACTTTCTTTTTTATGTGTATTACTTTTGCTTTGTTCTTTGGTATCTTTTGTTGAAAAGCAGGGATGTATGCCAGACCATTTCTGGAGCAATATATGGCAGCAGTTTTGCAAGAATGTTATCCATTTTCAAGAGCACTAGATGGCAGCACTATTTCCTGTCATGTAGTGCTCTAGAGATGGCTATCTAGGTATCTACTCAACACAGACTATCATGGGAACAAAGCAAATTAGATAATAGAAGTCAATTGGAAACTTTTTTTTTTAACTGGTATGCTCTGTTTGAATCACAAAAACATAAATTATGCTTACCTGATAATTTAACTTCCATTGTGGGGAGGAGAGTCCACGGCTTCATTCATTACTATTGGGAATTAAGAACCTGGTCACCAGGAGGAGGCAAAGACAACCCAGCCAAAGGCTTAAATACCTCTCCCACTCCCCTCATCCCCCAATCATTCTGTCGATGGAACAAGGAACAGAAGAAGATCAGGGTATAAATGGTGCCAGAAGAGAAATTAAATTTTGGTTCGCCCACCAGAGATACGGGCGGGAGCCGTGGACTCTCCTCACCACGATGGAAATTAAATTATCAGGTAAGCATAATTTATGTTTTCCATCTAAAGGGGACGAGAGTCCATGGCTTCATTCATTACTATTAGGAACATATACCCAAGTTACGGAGGACACTGAATGAAACCGGGAGGGTAAAAGGCGGACCCTTATCTGAGGGCACCACAGCCTGTAGAACCTGTCTCCCAAAAGCCGCTTCCGCAGAAGCAAAAACGTCAAATTTGTAAAACTTCGTAAAAGTATGTAAAGAAGACCAAGTAGCCACCTTACAAATCTGCCCCATAGAGGCCTCATTCTTGAAGGCCCAAGATTTATTTATTTATTTATCAAATATTTTACCAGGGAGGATACATTGAGATTTCTCTCGTTTTCAAGTATGTCCTGGGTCCACAAGACATTGCATTGATAACATAGGGTACAATAAAATACAAAAAACAATAATAATACACAATATATGCAAAAGATTTAACATAGAACAGGTAATTAATCAACCATGACAGGTGCATTCTGTTTTGAGATATGTAGAGAGGGATCTCTTAAAGGATATTAGGCTTGGGGAAGGTTTGAAAGTGTGAGGGAGGTCGTTCCATAATTGTGGTGCTCTGTAGGAAAAGGAGGATCGAGCTGCTTTCTTTTTGTATTGAGGCAAGCTAAATAATGTGCTGGTACTGGATCGGAGGTTATAGGAGGTGGGAATAGCTGGGGAGAGCATTCTGCTCAGGTAGGGTGCGAGCTTCCCAGAAAGTCTCTTAAACACAAGGCAGGAAAGATGGAGGGAGCATCTGGATTCCAGCGACAGCCAGTTTAGTTCTTTTAGCATGTCACAATGGTGGGTCCTGTAGTTACATTGTAGCACAAAGCGGCAGAACGAGTTATACAATGTATTAAGTTTATTAAGGTGAGTTTGTGGTGCAGGTGCGTATACTACGTCCCCGTAATCCATGATAGGCATTAGCATTTGCTGTACAATCTTTTTCTTTACTGTAGGGCTGAGGCAGGATTTGTTTCTGTACAGGGCACCTAGTTTTGGGTAAAGTTTAGATGCAAGTTTTTCTATGTGGAGGCCAAAAGATAGATTGGGGTCTAACAACATACCCAAGTATTTGAAAGAGTGGACTGCGGTCAGCATGCAATTGGATTTTGTTTTGATGCGTAGATGGGAATTTTGTAATTTGTGTAATTTAGGTCCCGTTCCAAAGATCATTGTGACAGTTTTGTCAGTGTTTAGGAAGAGTTTGTTTTTTGAGATCCATTTTTCTACCTCTGTGAATTGGTCTTGGAGCACTGCTTCAAGCTGCGGCAGATCGGAATTGTTTGCATAAATTACTGTGTCGTCTGCGTACATGTGTACAGTTGAGGATTTGCAGACATTAGGCAGATCATTTATAAATAATGTAAATAGTAGGGGGCCGAGAATGGATCCTTGGGAAACACCACATGTGACCGGGAGAGGGAGGGAGTCACTGTCAGAAATGGAGACATATTGTGATCGATCCGATACATATGATCGAAACCAGGTTAGCGGATGATCACCAATACCTGAGTTTTTTAGTTTGAGCAGTAGTATGTCGTGGTCTACTGTGTCAAAGGCCTTTTACAAAGTCAAGGAAAATAGCTCCAGTTAGGTCTCCTTGTTCCATGCCAGTTTGGATGTCATTGCAAACTTTTAGGAGGGCAGTTGTAGTGGAGTGATTCGGGCGAAAACCTGATTGATCAGGGGTCAGATAGTTAGATTGTTGGTAATACTCACATAGTTGCGTATGGACGCATTTTTCTAAGATTTTTGACAATACTGGGAGCAAAGATATGGGACGATAATTAGAAACCAAGGTTAACTCCCCACTTTTATGGATAGGCACTACTCTTGCAGTTTTCCAAAGTTTGGGTATGTATCCAGACACCAAGGATTCGTTAATTAGGGTTGTGACGGGTTTAGCAATTGCCGCCGCACTGAGCTTCAACAGCATTGCTGGGATTTGATCAGGTCCAGACTGGTTTTTCATTTTTAGATTATCAAGGTGTTTCTTAACGACATTGATGGGTACAGGTCTAAAATTGAACTTCTGTATATTGGGTCTTTGCTGATTTAGTGGGGCCTGATCCACATTTGTAGTTTTAGGATGCGTGCCATTTATTAGTTTGTCAATCAGGGTGGTGGAGCATCCGACAAAATAACTATTAAAGGCATTTGCTACTTCTAAGGATAGTTGCAGGGTTTGGTTGTCCACATTGACAGTGGGGGGTTGGGAGTGGATTGGTGGATTTTGTAAGTTGTTTATGAGTTTCCAAAACTTTCTAGGGTTTGATATGTTATTGTTCAGATTTTCACAGAAATATTGGGCCTTGGCCAATTTTGTTTGTTTAGTGCATATATTTCGCCAATGTCTATATACACAGTGATCGTTCATAGAGCCTGTATGCTTGAACTTTGACCACAATGAATCCCGAAACTGGTACATTTGAATGAGGTCAGCTGTGATCCAATTTAAGTGTGCTCCTTTTACTCTAACCTTACGCAGCGGGGCATGCAAATTCCAAACTTGTAGGAGTTCAGACTGGAAGAATTCTACTGCAGAATCTAGATCTGGGATAAGGTTTAATCTGTGCCAGGGGAGGTTCTTAATGTCATTTAGAAATGATTGAAGATTAAATTTTTTGAAGGACCTGGTGATTTTAACCTTGGGAGAGGATTTAGTTGCCTTTATTTTGCGCACGCAGTACACTAGGCAGTGGTCACTGAAATTGTTAGGGAGAACACCTGCCTCCTGGATTCGGTTGGGAGAAGTGGAGAGAATCCAGTCAAGCAGGGTGTGATTATGGCTTTTGATGTTTATGCGAGTTGGGGTGGAGATTAATTGCGTTAGCTGCTGAGATTTAAACAGTGAGCGACAACTATTATTTTTTGGATTCAGCCAATCAATATTAAAATCTCCAAAAACCAAAATTTCACTTTTTGGGTTTTGAGCTATGGTTTCACTAAGGAGATGTGCTATGTCAGAAAGGGAATGTACAGGGGAGCTAGGTGGGCGGTAGATCCCTGCAACAATTATTGATTTACTGCATGGGATTTCAATTTTGCCAGAAAGGAAATCAAAGGTGGCAGGACAGCTAGATTTTTGTAAGGGGGTGTACTTTGTGGAATTGTCAACATAAATTACAATACCGCCTCCTCTCTTTGCTCTATCATTTCTATGGCATGAATATCCATGTATTGCAATGGCAGAGTCAGGTATTTTTGCGGTTAGCCACGATTCAGAGATCACAATGATTTTGGGTTTGTATTGTAAACACCAAGCTTGCAGTGCATCAATTTTTGGTAGTAAGCTGCGGATATTACAGTGCACAAAGGAGAGGCCTTTTTTAGCTGAAAGGGAATGTGTTAGGGGACCAGGGTTAGACTCTACATCATTTGCAAGGGCAAGTAACATAAGGAATAGGAATTTGGAAACTATCTTCCAGGAACTACCTGTTTGCAAAGCAGGGGAACAGCTGAGAAAAGTTCTGTATTTTCTTGCAAGGCTTGGCTAGATATGTTTTAAAATCAGGCTGAAGGAGAGAGATAAATTAGCGTCAGATTGGCTTGCAAACATTTAAAGGAATGGGGAGGGAATATCTATTAACATTTGCGCTAGGGTCATACAACCAAAAACACAGGGAAAGTTAAAATTACAGAGATAACACAGAGCTATTCATGTAGGGGAATAAAACCATTAAAGTACAAAAAAAGATATATGGCCTATAGCTGGTTAAACTAACTTTTAACATAATGGTCAGACATAATGGTAATAAAATATGCATTTTAAATTATAAAAAGAAAACAAGAATAGCCACTACATATAGCAATACACACATTAGAAAATAACAGGGTAGGTTAAATATAATGATATTACTATCTTCCAGGAACTACCTGTTTGCAAAGCAGGGGAACAGCTGAGAAAAGTTCTGTATTTTCTTGCAAGGCTTGGCTAGATATGTTTTAAAATCAGGCTGTTTGCAAAGCAGGGGAACAGCTGAGAAAAGTTCTGTATTTTCTTGCAAGGCTTGGCCAGATACGTTTTAAAATCAGGCTGTTTGCAAAGCAGGGGAACAGCTGAGAAAAGTTCTGTATTTTCTTGCAAGGCTTGGCTAGATATGTTTTAAAATCAGGCTGTTTGCAAAGCAGGGAAACAGCTGAGAAAAGTTCTGTATTTTCTTGCAAGGCTTGGCTAGATATGTTTTAAAATCAGGCTGTTTGCAAAGCAGGGGAACAGCTGAGAAAAGTTCTGTATTTTCTTGCACGGCTTGGCTAGATACGTTTTAAAATCAGGCTGTTTGCAAAGCAGGGGAACAGCTGAGAAAAGTTCTGTATTTTCTTGCAAGGCTTGGCTAGATGTGTTTTAAAATCAGGCTGTTTGCAAAGCAGGGGAACAGCTGAGAAAAGTTCTGTATTTTCTTGCAAGGCTTGGCTAGATATGTTTTAAAATCAGGCTGTTTGCAAAGCAGGGGAACAGCTGAGAAAAGTTCTGCATTTTCTTGCAAGGCTTGGCTAGATATGTTTTAAAATCAGGCTGAAGGAGAGAGATAAATTAGCGTCAGATTGGCTTGCAAACATTTAAAGGAATGGGGAGGGAATATCTATGAACATTTGAGCTAGGGTCATACAACCAAAAACACAGGGAAAGTTAAAATTACAGAGATAACACAGAGCTATTCATGTAGGGGAATAAAACCATTAAAGTACAAAAAAAGATATATGGCCTATAGCTGGTTAAACTAACTTTTAACATAATGGTCAGACATAATGGTAATAAAATATGCATTTTAAATTATAAAAAGAAAACAAGAATAGCCACTACATATAGCAATACACACATTAGAAAATAACAGGGTAGGTTAAATATAATGATATTACTATCTTCCAGGAACTACCTGTTTGCAAAGCAGGGGAACAGCTGAGAAAAGTTCTGTATTTTCTTGCAAGGCTTGGCTAGATATGTTTTAAAATCAGGCTGTTTGCAAAGCAGGGGAACAGCTGAGAAAAACAGAATTTATGCTTACCTGATAAATTACTTTCTCCAACGGTGTGTCCGGTCCACGGCGTCATCCTTACTTGTGGGATATTCTCTTCCCCAACAGGAAATGGCAAAGAGTCCCAGCAAAGCTGGTCACATGATCCCTCCTAGGTCATTCGACCGACGGACAGGAGGAAATATATATAGGAGAAACCATATGATACCGTGGTGACTGTAGTTAGAGAAAATAATTCATCAGACCTGATTAAAAAACCAGGGCGGGCCGTGGACCGGACACACCGTTGGAGAAAGTAATTTATCAGGTAAGCATAAATTCTGTTTTCTCCAACATTGGTGTGTCCGGTCCACGGCGTCATCCTTACTTGTGGGAACCAATACCAAAGCTTTAGGACACGGATGAAGGGAGGGAGCAAATCAGGTCACCTAAATGGAAGGCACCACGGCTTGCAAAACCTTTCTCCCAAAAATAGCCTCCGAAGAAGCAAAAGTATCAAATTTGTAAAATTTGGCAAAAGTGGGCAGTGAAGACCAAGTCGCTGCCTTACATATCTGGTCAACAGAAGCCTCGTTCTTGAAGGCCCATGTGGAAGCCACAGCCCTAGTGGAGTGAGCTGTGATTCTTTCAGGAGGCTGCCGTCCGGCAGTCTCATAAGCCAATCGGATAATGCTTTTAAGCCAAAAGGAAAGAGAGGTAGAAGTCGCTTTTTGACCTCTCCTTTTACCAGAATAAACAACAAACAAGGAAGATGTTTGTCTGAAATCTTTAGTAGCCTCTAAATAGAATTTTAGAGCACGGACTACGTCCAAATTGTGTAACAAACGTTCCTTCTTTGAAACTGGATTCGGACACAAAGAAGGTACAGCTATCTCCTGGTTAATATTTTTGTTGGAAACAACTTTCGGAAGAAAACCAGGCTTAGTACGCAAAAACATAATTTATGTAAGAACTTACCTGATATGATTTTTTTCATATTAGCAAGTGTCCATGAGCTAGTGACGTATGGGATATACATTCCTACCAGGAGGGGCAAAGTTTCCCAAACCTCAAAATGCCTACAAATACACCCCTCACCACACCCACAATTCAGTTTAACGAATAGCCAAGAAGTGGGGTGATAAAAAAGTGCGAAAGCATATAAAATAAGGAATTGGAATAATTGTGCTTTATACAAAAATCATAACCACCACAAAAAAGGGCGGGCCTCATGGACTCTTGCTAATATGAAAGAAATGAATTTATCAGGTAAGTTCTTACATAAATTATGTTTTCTTTCATGTAATTAGCAAGAGTCCATGAGCTAGTGACGTATGGGATAATGATTACCCAAGATGTGGATCTTTCCACACAAGAGTCACTAGAGAGGGAGGGATAAAATAAAGACAGCCAATTCCTGCTGAAAATAATCCACACCCAAAATAAAGTTTAATGAAAAACATAAGCAGAAGATTCAGACTGAAACCGCTGCCTGAAGTACTTTTCTACCAAAAACTGCTTCAGAAGAAGAAAATACATCAAAATGGTAGAATTTAGTAAAAGTATGCAAAGAGGACCAAGTTGCTGCTTTGCAAATCTGATCAACCGAAGCTTCATTCCTAAACGCCCAGGAAGTAGAAACTGACCTGGTAGAATGAGCTGTAATCCTCTGAGGCGGAGTTTTACCCGACTCAACATAGGCAAGATGAATTAAAGATTTCAACCAAGATGCCAAAGAAATGGCAGAAGCTTTCTGGCCTTTTCTAGAACCGGAAAAGATAACAAATAGACTAGAAGTCTTTCGGAAAGATTTAGTAGCTTCAACATAATATTTCAAAGCTCTAACAACATCCAAAGAATGCAATGATTTCTCCTTAGAATTCTTAGGATTAGGACATAATGAAGGAACCACAATTTCTCTACTAATGTTGTTGGAATTCACAACTTTAGGTAAAAATTCAAAAGAAGTTCGCAACACCGCCTTATCCTGATAAAAAATCAGAAAAGGAGACTCACAAGAAAGAGCAGATAATTCAGAAACTCTTCTGGCAGAAGAGATGGCCAAAAGGAACAAAACTTTCCAAGAAAGTAATTTAATGTCCAATGAATGCATAGGTTCAAAGGGAGGAGCTTGAAGAGCTCCCAGAACCAAATTCAAACTCCAAGGAGGAGAAATAGACTTAATGACAGGTTTTATACGAACCAAAGCTTGTACAAAACAATGAATATCAGGAAGAATAGCAATCTTTCTGTGGAAAAGAACAGAAAGAGCAGAGATTTGTCCTTTCAAGGAACTTGCAGACAAACCCTTATCTAAACCATCCTGAAGAAACTGTAAAATTCTCGGTATTCTAAAAGAATGCCAAGAAAAATGATGAGAAAGACACCAAGAAATATAAGTCTTGCAGACTCTATAATATATCTGTCTAGATACAGATTTACGAGCCTGTAACATAGTATTAATCACAGAGTCAGAGAAACCTCTTTGACCAAGAATCAAGCGTTCAATCTCCATACCTTTAAATTTAAGGATTTCAGATCCTGATGGAAAAAAGGACCTTGTGACAGAAGGTCTGGTCTTAACGGAAGAGTCCACGGTTGGCAAGAGGCCATCCGGACAAGATCCGCATACCAAAACCTGTGAGGCCATGCCGGAGCTACCAGCAGAACAAACGAGCATTCCTTCAGAATCTTGGAGATTACTCTTGGAAGAAGAACTAGAGGCGGAAAGATATAGGCAGGATGATACTTCCAAGGAAGTGATAATGCATCCACTGCCTCCGCCTGAGGATCCCGGGATCTGGACAGATATCTGGGAAGTTTCTTGTTTAGATGAGACGCCATCAGATCTATTTCTGGAAGTTCCCACCTTTGAACAATCAGAAGAAATACCTCTGGGTGAAGAGACCATTCGCCCGGATGCAACGTTTGGCGACTGAGATAATCCGCTTCCCAATTGTCTACACCTGGGATATGAACCGCAGAGATTAGACAGGAGCTGGATTCCGCCCAAACCAAAATTTGAGATACTTCTTTCATAGCCAGAGGACTGTGAGTCCCTCCTTGATGATTGATGTATGCCACAGTTGTGACATTGTCTGTCTGAAAACAAATGAACGATTCTCTCTTCAGAAGAGGCCAAAACTGAAGAGCTCTGAAAATTGCACGGAGTTCCAAAATATTGATCGGTAATCTCACCTCCTGAGATTCTCAAACTCCTTGTGCCGTCAGAGATCCCCACACAGCTCCCCAACCTGTGAGACTTGCATCTGTTGAAATTACAGTCCAGGTCAGAAGCACAAAAGAAGCCCCCTGAATTAAACGATGGTGATCTGTCCACCACGTTAGAGAGTGTCGAACAATCGGTTTTAAAGATATTAATTGAGATATCTTTGTGTAATCCTTGCACCATTGATTCAGCATACAGAGCTGAAGAGGTCGCATGTGAAAACGAGCAAAGGGGATCGCGTCCGATGCAGCAGTCATAAGACCTAGAATTTCCATGCATAAGGCTACCGAAGGGAATGATTGTGACTGAAGGTTTCGACAAGCTGAAATCAATTTTAGACGTCTCTTGTCTGTTAAAGACAGAGTCATGGACACTGAATCTATCTGGAAACCCAGAAAGGTTACCCTTGTCTGAGGAATCAATGAACTTTTTGGTAAATTGATCCTCCAACCATGATCTTGAAGAAACAACACAAGTCGATTCGTATGAGATTCTGCTAAATGTAAAGACTGAGCAAGTACCAAGATATCGTCCAAATAAGGAAATACCACAATACCCTGTTCTCTGATTACAGACAGAAGGGCACCGAGAACCTTTGTAAAAATTCTTGGAGCTGTAGCTAGGCCAAACGGTAGAGCCACAAACTGGTAATGCTTGTCCAGAAAAGAGAATCTCAGGAACTGAATGATCTGGATGAATCGGAATATGCAGATATGCATCCTGTAAATCTATTGTGGACATATAATTCCCTTGCTGAACAAAAGGCAAGAAAGTCCTTATAGTTACCATCTTGAACGTTGGTATCCTTACATAACGATTCAATATTTTTAGATCCAGAACTGGTCTGAAGGAATTCTCCTTCTTTGGTACAATGAAGAGATTTGAATAAATCCCCATCCCCTGTTCCGGAACTGGAACTGGCATAATTACTCCAGCCAACTCTAGATCTGAAACACAATTCAGAAATGCTTGAGCTTTCACTGGATTTACTGGGACACGGGAAAGAAAAAATCTCTTTGCAGGAGGTCTCATCTTGAAACCAATTCTGTACCCTTCTGAAACAATGTTCTGAATCCAAAGATTGTGAACAGAATTGATCCAAATTTCTTTGAAAAAACGTAACCTGCCCCCTACCAGCTGAGCTGGAATGAGGGCCGCACCTTCATGTGGACTTAGAAGCAGGCTTTGCCTTTCTAGCAGGCTTGGATTTATTCCAGACTGGAGATGGTTTCCAAACTGAAACTGCTCCTGAGGATGAAGGATCAGGCTTTTGTTCTTTGTTGAAACGAAAGGAACGAAAACGATTATTAGCCCTGTTTTTACCTTTAGATTTTTTATCCTGAGGTAAAAAAGTTCCTTTCCCATCAGTAACAGTTGAGATAATAGAATCCAACTGAGAACCAAATAATTTGTTACCCTGGAAAGAAATGGAAAGTAGAGTTGATATAGAAGCCATATCAGCATTCCAAGTCTTAAGCCATAAAGCTCTTCTTAGCTAAAATAGCTAGAGACATAAACCTGACATCAACTCTGATAATATCAAAAATGGCATCACAGATAAAATTATTAGCATGCTGAAGAAGAATAATAATATCATGAGAATCATGATTTGTTACTTGTTGCGCTAAAGTTTCCAACCAAAAAATTGAAGCTGCAGCAACATCAGCCAATGATATAGCAGGTCTAAGAAGATTACCTGAACACAGATAAGCTTTTCTTAGAAAGGATTCAATTTTCCTATCTAAAGGATCTTTAAACGAAGTACCATCTGACGTAGGAATGGTAGTACGTTTAGCAAGGGTAGAAATAGCCCCATCAACTTTAGGGATTTTGTCCCAAAATTCTAACCTGTCAGACGGTACAGGATATAATTGCTTAAAACGTTTAGAAGGAGTAAATGAATTACCCAATTTATCCCATTCTTTGGAAATTACTGCAGAAATAGCATTAGGAACAGGAAAAACTTCTGGAATAACCACAGGAGATTTAAATACCTTATCTAAACGTTTAGAATTAGTATCAAGAGGACCAGAATCCTCTATTTCTAAAGCAATTAGTACTTCTTTAAGTAAAGAACGAATAAATTCCATTTTAAATAAATATGAAGATTTATCAGCATCAATCTCTGAAACAGAATCCTCTGAACCAGAAGAGTCATCAGAATCAGAATGATGATGTTCATTTAAAAATTCATCTGTAGGGAGAGAAGTTTTAAAAGATTTTTTACGTTTACTAGAAGGAGAAATAACAGACATAGCCTTCTTGATGGATTCAGAAACAAAATCTCTTATATTATCAGGAACATTCTGCACCTTAGATGTTGAAGGAACTGCAACAGACAATGGTACTTTACTAAAGGAAATATTATCTGCATTAACAAGTTTGTCATGACAATTAATACAAACAACAGCCGGAGAAATAGCTACCAAAAGTTTACAGCAGATACACTTAGCTTTGGTAGATCCAGCACTAGACAGCGATTTTCCTGTAGTATCTTCTGACTCAGATGCAACGTGAGACATCTTGCAATATGTAAGAGAAAAAACAACATATAAAGCAAAATTGATCAAATTCCTTAAATGACAGTTTCAGGAATGGGAAAAAATGCCAAAGAACAAGCTTCTAGCAACCAGAAGCAATGAAAAATGAGACTTAAATAATGTGGAGACAAAAGCGACGCCCATATTTTTTAGCGCCAAATAAGACGCCCACATTATTTGGCGCCTAAATGCTTTTGGCGCCAAAAATGACGCCACATCCAGAACGCCGACATTTTTGGCGCAAAATAACGTAAAAAAATGACGCAACTTCCGGCGACACGTATGACGCCGGAAACGGAAAAGAATTTTTGCGCCAAAAAAGTCCGCGCCAAGAATGACGCAATAAAATGAAGCATTTTCAGCCCCCGCAAGCCTAACAGCCCACAGAGAAAAAGAGTCAAATTTTTGAAGGTAAGAAAAAATGATTAAATCAAATGCATTATCCCAAATATGAAACTGACTGTCTGAAAAATAAGGAAAGTTGAACATTCTGAGTCGAGGCAAATAAATGTTTGAATACATATATTTAGAACTTTATAAACAAAGTGCCCAACCATAGCTTAGAGTGTCACAGAAAATAAGACTTACTTACCCCAGGACACTCATCTACATGTTTGTAGAAAGCCAAACCAGTACTGAAACGAGAATCAGCAGAGGTAATGGTATATATAAGAGTATATCGTCGATCTGAAAAGGGAGGTAAGAGATGAATCTCTACGACCGATAACAGAGAACCTATGAAATAGACCCCGTAGAAGGAGATCACTGCATTCAAATAGGCAATACTCTCCTCACATCCCTCTGACATTCACTGCACGCTGAGAGGAAAACCGGGCTCCAACTTGCTGCGGAGCGCATATCAACGTAGAATCTAGCACAAACTTACTTCACCACCTCCATTGGAGGCAAAGTTTGTAAAACTGAATTGTGGGTGTGGTGAGGGGTGTATTTGTAGGCATTTTGAGGTTTGGGAAACTTTGCCCCTCCTGGTAGGAATGTATATCCCATACGTCACTAGCTCATGGACTCTTGCTAATTACATGAAAGAAACCACCTTATCTGCATGGAACACCAGATAGGGCGGAGAACACTGCAGAGCAGATAACTCTGAAACTCTTCTAGCAGAAGAAATTGCAACCAAAAACAAAACTTTCCAAGATAATAACTTAATATCTACGGAATGTAAGGGTTCAAACGGAACCCCTTGAAGAACTGAAAGAACTAGATTTAGACTCCAGGGAGGAATCAAAGGTCTGTAAACTGGCTTGATCCTAACCAGAGCCTGAACAAATGCTTGAACATCTGGCACAGCTGCCAGTCTTTTGTGAAGTAAAACAGATAAAGCAGAGATCTGTCCCTTCAGAGAACTTGCAGATAATCCTTTCTCCAAACCTTCTTGTAGAAAGGATAGAATCTTAGGAATTTTTATCTTGTTCCATGGGAATCCTTTAGATTCACACCAACAGATATATTTTTTCCATATTTTATGGTAAATTTTTCTAGTTACAGGCTTTCTAGCCTGAATCAGAGTATCTATTACAGAATCTGAAAACCCACGCTTTGATCAAATCAAGCGTTCAATCTCCAAGCCGTCAGTTGGAGGGAAACCAGATTCGGATGTTCGAATGGACCCTGAACAAGAAGGTCCTGTCTCAAAGGTAGCTTCCATGGTGGAGCCGATGACATATTCACCAGGTCTGCATACCAAGTCCTGCGTGGCCACGCAGGAGCTATCAAGATCACCGAGGCCCTCTCCTGATTGATCCTGGCTACCAGCCTGGGGATGAGAGGAAACGGTGGGAATACATAAGCTAGGTTGAAGGTCCAAGGTGCTACTAGTGCATCTACTAGGGTCGCCTTGGGATCCCTGGATCTGGACCCGTAGCAAGGAACCTTGAAGTTCTGACGAGACGCCATCAGATCCATGTCTGGAATGCCCCATAATTGAGTTATTTGGGCAAAGATTTCCGGATGGAGTTCCCACTCCCCCGGATGGAATGTCTGACGACTCAGAAAATCCGCTTCCCAATTTTCCACTCCTGGGATGTGGATCGCAGACAAGTGGCAGGAGTGATCCTCCGCCCATTGAATTATCTTGGTCACTTCTTTCATCGCCAGGGAAGTCCTTGTTCCCCCCTGATGATTGATATATGCAACGGTCGTCATGTTGTCTGACTGAAACCTTATGAATTTGGCCTTTGCTAGTTGAGGCCAAGCTCTGAGAGCATTGAATATCGCTCTCAGTTCCAGAATGTTTATCGGGAGAAGAGACTCTTCCCAAGACCATAGACCCTGAGCTTTCAGGGATTCCCAGACCGCGCCCCAGCCCACTAGGCTGGCGTCGGTCGTGACAATGACCCACTCTGGTCTGCGGAAGCTCATTCCCTGTGACAGATTGTCCAGGGTCAGCCACCAACGGAGTGAATCTCTGGTCTTTTGATCTACTTGAATCGTCGGAGACAAGTCTGTATAATCCCCATTCCACTGTCTGAGCATGCATAGTTGTAATGGTCTTAGATGAATTCGTGCAAAAGGAACTATGTCCATTGTTGCAACCATCAATCCTATTACTTCCATGCACTGCGCTATGGAAGGACGAGGAACAGAATGAAGTACTTGACAAGAGCTTAGAAGTTTTGATTTTCTGACCTCTGTCAGAAAAATCCTCATTTCTAAGGAATCTATTATTGTTCCCAAGAAGGGAACTCTTGTTGACGGGGACAGAGAACTTTTTTCTTTGTTCACCTTCCATCAGTGAGATCTGAGAAAGGCTAGGACGATGTCCGTATGAGCCTTTGCTTTTGACAGGGACGACGCTTGAATCAGGATGTCGTCCAAGTAAGGTACTACTGCAATGCCCCTTGGTCTTAGAACCGCTAGAAGGGACCCTAGTACCTTTGTGAAAATCCTTGGAGCAGTGGCTAATCCAAATGGAAGTGCCACAAACTGGTAATGCTTGTCCAGAAAAGCGAACCTTAGGAACTGATGATGTTCCTTGTGGATAGGAATATGTAGGTACGCATCCTTTAAATCCACGGTAGTCATAAATTGATTTTCCTGGATAGTAGGTAGGATCGTTCGAATAGTTTCCATTTTGAACGATGGTACCCTGAGAAATTTGTTTAGGATCTTTAGATCCAAAATTGGTCTGAATGTTCCCTCTTTTTTGGGAACTATGAACAGATTGGAATAAAATCCCATTCCTTGTTCTCTTATTGGAACTGGATGTATCACTCCCATCTTTAACAGGTCTTCTACACAATGTAAGAATGCCTGTCTCTTTATTTGGTTTGAAGATAATTGAGACCTGTGGAACCTTCCCCTTGGGGGTAGTTCCTTGAATTCCAGGAGATAACCTTGAGAAACTATTTCTAGCGCCCAAGGATCCTGAACATCTCTTGCCCAAGCCTGAGCAAAGAGAGAAAGTCTGCCCCCCACTAGATCCGGTCCCGGATCGGGGGCTATCCCTTCATGCTGTTTTGGTAGCAGTGGTAGGCTTCTTGGCCTGCTTACCCTTGTTCCAGCCTTGCATTGGTTTCCAGGCTGGTTTGGGTTGTGAAGTATTACCCTCTTGCTTAGAGGATACAGAATTAGAGACTGGTCCGTTTCTGCGAAAGGGACGAAAATTAGGCTTATTATTAGCCTTAAAAGACCTATCCTGTGGGAGGGCGTGGCCCTTTCCCCCAGTGATGTCTGAAATAATCTCTTTCAAATCAGGTCCAAATAATGTTTTACCTTTGAAAGGAATGTTAAGCAATTTTGTCTTGGAAGACACATCCGCTGACCAAGACTTTAGCCAAAGCACTCTGCGCACCACGACAGCAAACCCTGAATTTTTCGCCGCTAATCTAGCTAATTGCAAAGCGGCATCTAAAACAAAAGAGTTAGCCAATTTAAGTGCTTGAACTCTGTCCATAACCTCCTCATACGAAGATTTTTTACTGAGCGATTTTTCTAGTTCCTCGAACCAGAAACACGCTGCCGTAGTGACAGGAACAATGCATGAAATTGGTTGTAGAAGGTAACCTTGCTGTACAAAAATCTTTTTAAGCAAACCCTCTAATTTCTTATCCATAGGATCTTTGAAAGCACAACTATCTTCGATAGGAATAGTAGTGCGTTTGTTTAGAGTAGAAACCGCCCCCTCGACCTTGGGGACTGTCTGCCATAAGTCCTTTCTGGGGTCGACTATAGGAAATAATTTCTTAAATATAGGGGGGGGGAACAAAAGGTATGCCGGGCCTTTCCCACTCTTTATTTACTATGTCCGCCACCCGCTTGGGTATAGGAAAAGCGTCGGGGGGCACCGGAACCTCTAGGAACTTGTCCATCTTACATAATTTCTCTGGAATGACCAAATTGTCACAATCATCCAGAGTAGATAACACCTCCTTAAGCAGTGCGCGGAGATGTTCTAATTTAAATTTAAATGTCACAACATCAGGTTCAGCTTGATGAGAAATTTTTCCTGAATCTGAAATTTCTCCATCAGACAAAACCTCCCTCATGGCCCCTTGAGATTGGTGTGAGGGTATGTCAGAACAGTTATCATCAGCGTCCTCTTGCTCTTCAGTGTTTAAAACAGAGCAATTGCGCTTTCTCTGATAAGTAGGCATTTTGGATAAAAGATTTGCTATGGAGTTATCCATTACAGCCGTTAATTGTTGCATGGTAATAAGTATTGGCGCACTAGATGTACTAGGGGCCTCCTGTGTGGGCATAACTGGTGTAGACACAGTAGGGGATGATGTAGTATCATGTTTACTCCCCTCATTTGAGGAATCATCTTGGGCAATTTCATTATCTGTTGCATTACTGTCCTTACTTTGTTTGGACACTATGGCACAATTATCACATAAATTTAAATGGGGAGACACATTGGCTTTCATACATATAGAACATAGCTTATCTGATGGTACAGACATGTTAAACAGGCTTAAACTTGTCAACAAAGCACAAAAAACGTTTTAAAATAAAACCGTTACTGTCACTTTAAATTTCAAACTGAAAACACTTTATTACTGAATATGTGAAAAAGTATGAAGGAATTGTTCAAAATTCACCAAAATTTCACCACAGTGTCTTAAAGCATTAAAAGTATTGCACACCAAATTTCAGAGCTTTAACCCTTAAATTAACGGAACCGGAGCCGTTTTTACATTTAACCCCTATACAGTCCCAGAATGAGGCTCTGTCTATAACTAGAAAGGCCCCCATCTGAAAAAGGTGTCCAACACAGTGCCTGCTGTTTTTCTAAACATTCCCCAAGATTATAATTACCAATAATTAGTTAGAATCTGCATAATATGCCTAGTAAAGCAATTGTTTTAGCCCAGCAAAACTGTCTACCAGTTTTTTAAGCCCTTTATGAAGCCCTTTATTCCTTTTATGTTTAACTAAGAAAATGGCTTACCGGTCCCCATGAGGGGAAATGACAGCCTTCCAGCATTACACTGGTCTTGTTAGAAATATACAACTAAAAAACCAAAGATGTGAGTGCGCTCAGGGGCTCTACAATAAATAACTAGAAATGATGTCCTAATGTGGAATGGTCTGCTATAAAACTTTTAGCAAATTTATACCCAATATTTTCTTTCAACAATTTATTACACATCTAATAAAATATAAGTAAAATCGTAATATGCATACAGTTCATAGGTTAAGTAATAAGATACATACAGTTCATAGGTAAGATAAGGTGCACCTTTTAAAATATATATAAAAAGCTTTCAATTAATAGAAAAAGATGAAAAGGTACAGGAAAAAATGGTAAGTACAAGACAATATTTTCTGTTAATAGTAGGTAAATGGAGATGCTGCTACGGTTAATATGTTACAATGGTCCAAGGGATATTTGTAATCTGCATTACTGTTCCTTAGGTGTGAGTATTCTACACCACTGTTCCTTTGATGCAAATAGTACAGTTTGGTTTTACTTTTAAGTATTTTCTTTAAGAATTAAGTCACTTAAGATAGTACAAGTGATGGCGTCTGGGTGTGTGGAAGGTGGTTTCACTGGAGCCGTTATAGTTTTTAAAGCCAGAGGGGTTTAGTACTCACCAGAATCCGAAAGCGTGTATCACTCTGACCGCTTTCTCCGACCTGCTCTCCTGCAGCGTGCAGTTGGCGTTCAGGCAGCCGTTGGTAGTCTTCTGACGTGATTTCGTCACGTATCACGTGTCTGCCCGAATAGCCAATCAAGCGGTCGGATTACCGGTGTACTTTTCGAACCCACTCTGTTCTACGGTTTTTGATGTAGGTGAACTTTTCAGTGTCAAATAAACACCTCGTTGTTTAGTCTCTTTGTCTCCTTTCCTTTTTAGCCTTCACACTGATATCCAAAACGGGTGTTTAGGTGGGTAAACTGTTACCATATATTCTCACTGGGTAATAAGGTTCAAAGTGGTTCCTTCACAATCTGTCCATGAAGAGCTGGCCAGCTACACAGGACTGCTTCACATCAACGCGTTTCAGCTGGAGGCTTTTTTCAAGATGAGCCTGTATACTTCCTCTTTGCCCTTTTTATACCCAATAATTTAAGTCACAGTAGTTGTGTCTTGACTTGCTTTTAGTGTTTTCCATAGTTTCACTGGTTGTATCTATTAGCCGCAAACCTCCCATTATAATAGTGTAATCATCTTCTTCACCATTTTGTATATTATATATATACTTAATTAATATTGTTAAAAAGCTCTAATATAAAAAAATTTTTTAAAAAGTAAAACCAAAGGTGGGGAAGGAAGAAGACAATATAAAAATTAATATAAAAATTAATAAATAAATTTATAATAAATTTCTGTAATATTGAAACGAATATCTAAAGTTAGATCTCTAAATTGCTTCATCGAATAGCTAAACAACTCTTAAGTGCAATAAATATACTAATAAGATATAGTAGCTAAAGTGCTAAAATTTCCCTATACTTATAAATATTAAAAATCTCATATCAAACCTAACTACAAATTGGGAGTTTAAAGCGAACACTTAGTCTTCCCATTAGAACTTAGGTTTTTTAAGGATATCTGAATTTTAACACTGTTACTAATGTACTTAACTAATTAAAAACATTTCTGAAAATATATATATTATAATGCAGATCTTTTTGCTGATTTTTAAGAGTTCAATTATTGTAACAAGCTATTATAACCACTGGTAGATTATATAAACTATATAAACTAAATAAACTAAAATCACAGAGTATCTTGAATATTATGTTGTGGCATTATAAAAAGGGTTTAAATCCAACTCTGCATTAAGTCCTAGTGGATCTAAAGTTTTAAAAGAAAAAATTAATTCAGCTTCAACTTTCAACAGTTTTTTATTTAAATCTCCACCTCTCCAATCACGTTAGATTTTCCTAATCCCCCAGTATTTCAAAACCTTTAGGGTTTTGATCATGCATCTCTTTGAAATGTTTTGACAGTAAATGTCTTCGAAACCCATGTTCTATATTTAAAAGATGTTCCCTGATGCGGTCTCTCAACATACGTGAGGTACTCGCCTAAGTACTGTTTCTTACACCGGGCATTCCTATGAGATACACTACATTTCGATCTGAACATTTTATAAGGTCCCTTATTTTATATTCCTTATTAGTTACTGTGATTTTCACATTTTTTGTTTTACAACCTATATTTACATGCTTTGCAGTGTCTGCATGGGAAATAGCCCTCTAGTTTGTTCCCCCGTAGGTCCTGTATCTATAGTTATACTTCTTTTAGGATCTAAAAGTACTGGGTGCAAGTATATTTTTTAGATTTCTTGTTTTTTTTTAAAAACCATTCGTGGTTTTTCTATAAGAGGGAATCTCTTATAGAAAAACCAACGACATGGTTTTAAAAAAACAAGAAATCTAAAAAATTATACTTGCACCCAGTACTTTTAATCCTAAAAGAAGTATAACTATAGATACAGACCTACGGGGGAAACAAACTAGAGGGCTATTTCCCATGCATACACTGCAAAGCATGTAAATATAGTTGTAAAACAAAAATGTGAAATCAACAGTAACCTTAATAAGGAATATAAAATAAGGGACCTTATAAAATGTTTCAGATCGAAATGTAGTGTATCTCATAGAATGCCCCGTGTAAGAACAGTACTTAGGCGAGACCTCACGTATGTTGAGAGACCGCGATCAGGGAACATCTTTTAAATATAGAACATGGGTTCGAAGGACATTTACTGTCAAAACATTTCAAAGAGATGCATGATCAAAACCCTAAAGGTTTGAAATACTGGGGGATTAGGAAAATCATAACGTGATTGGAGAGGTGGAGATTTAAATAAAAACTGTTGAAAGTTGAAGCTGAATTAATTTTTTCTTTTAAAACTTTAGATCCACTAGGACTTAATGCAGAGTAGGATTTTAAACCCCTTTTTATAATGCCACAACATAATATTCAAGATACTCTGTGATTTTAGTTTATTTAGTTTATATAGTTTATATAATTTACCAGTGGTTATAATAGCTTGTTACAATAATTGAACTCTTAAAAATCAGCAAAAAGATCTGCATTAAAATATATATATATTTTCAGAAATGTTTTTAATTAGTTAAGTAATTAGTAACAGTGTTAAAAATTCAGATATCCTTAAAAAACCTAAGTTTATGGAAGACTAAGTGTTCGCTTTAACTCCCCAATTTGTAGTTAGGTTTGATATGAGATTTTTAATATTATAAGTATAGGGAAATTTTAGCACTTTAGCTACT